>NC_088202.1:62840603-64153539 GCF_037126465.1 Ornithodoros turicata | reverse complement strand
AGTGAGCGCCAGACGGGACGTCGGCTTGCAGAGGAGGGTTGGATGGCGTAACGAGGGGAAGCGAACAAATGCACTGATGCCAAGAAACATGTGGGGTTTCCTAGTATCACTGCCTTATGGTCTGGGAATCTTGTTGAACTTCGATGAGCAGTGGCTACATTCCGGGCCGTTTGATAAGGAGCAGCAACCGCTTTGATCCAGATCTATCTGCATAGGGTTCTTATAGAGGTGTGTGTCATCAGTGAAAACCGTTCAGAAAAGGAAGCTGTGAAATCCAGTCTTAGGTATGCGATGTGAGTCACTTAAAAGGGATAGCGCTGTCAGCTTATGGTAGTCTCGCAACGGTTAGCCATGAACACCTTCAAATCTATTACAACTGGCTATTGGGGTCATTCACACGAACGCGACGTGTTTTGCGTCTGTGAAAAACGGAAGCGCGCAAACCGTTTGCATTCGTGCGGTTGAGCATTCTATGCATTCCATTATTTTTTTATTTATTTTGTGTTAGCGCCGCGAAGCAACTGTGACTTGTGAGCGGCGTACATATCTGGACAGATGGAAAGAGGGCAGCAGGAAGGAGTGGGGGGTTAGTATGTGTCCTGGGCTGACTTCAGGGAGAACTGTGCTGACATTCGTCTGGAAAGTCTTCGGAAAACCCAGGGAAAACCTCAGACAGCAGAGCCGGTGTTAGGATTGGGACCTTGGCTAGCACCAACGAGTGGAACGCCTTAACCCGCCCGGCCATGCCGTTGGTCATCCCATTAGCGCCGTGGCTTAATACGATTTACTGCTCAATGGGTTTGCCATAGCTCATTCGCCCATGTAATGCGCACTCTCACTCCAATTGTTCGCGTAGAGTAATAATTTTGATTGATTGATTGATTGATTTTTAAAAGTAATAATTTTACTTTTCATAAATCCCCACTTTCTACTGTACAACGCAATATGGTTTCTTAAATTCTAGTCTACGCATGTGTTTTCACAAAAGAAACACTCCGGATATTACGAATTTTAACCAACAAAACAAAAGAGCACGTCGCCACCAAGGGCAGACGCATTGTGCTTCGTCGGTTGACAACCTGTGTTGAAAGATATAAAAAAACGACATATCAACACATTGCATCAAAACACATTAAATCAACACAATATTATTACATTTCAAATTATTGTTTGTTAATATAATTGCTGAACCTAAGCTAAAAATCAATAAAAAGTAACCTCCCAATTTTTTTATGTGTTCAAGTGGACACATTCACCATCATTTAAGCGTTGACAGAACACTCGTATCGCGTTGGCCACATCGATTGGCCACATCGAATTTTTTCAGCTAGTAGTACAAGTAGTTTCTCAAATTGTGCATAAGTTACAATGCTTTCTTCGCTGTTCTTTTATATCCTGAGGAATCTTTTTCTTTTTTCTTCACGGGTTCACCAACTGACCAGCTACACGCCTAAAAAAAAAAAAAAACCAGCTACACGCCTGTTCCTATGACTATGGCAGTGACTCAGAAAAAAATAGCAAATATACCACGAAAACGTGGAATTCTAGGCCTATAGTATGGTACGAAAGACACATCAGCATGAGAGTTTCTTCATAGAGAATGAAAGATCAATCCCCTACGACCACTCTGACGTTTACAGACCTAAAATATCTTCAGCCGTCTTCCCAGGAAAAGCATTCAAATGCATTTCACTTTGCGAACCCCACGAACTCACGAACATGCGAACTCACGTGCGAATCCTACGTGTTTAGCGCCACTTAACGTGAAAATGCCTCCAAATTCGGCGAAAATATTTTGTGGGCTATGGGGGGTTTCTCTACAGTGTCAACCACTGAAAAAAATTTTAACAAGATCCGTGGTGGTCGAGCCACGCGATTGGATCGCTTCATGTGGAATGACGCAGCTCGAATTCGACGGAATAACATCCAGCAACATAGCGCACATTTTCGCTGTACACTAAATTTTTAATCATACCATGTAAAAACGCGCGTGTATATGTGTGCGCACTTTTGAGAACATGAGTATGACTGCATACTGCGTAGTCGGCCACGTTCAGGCTGGCAACGTCATGACTATCGTATAACTGAGCGTGCACACTCGAACGTACGATCCAACTGCGAATAAGGAATGTGCATTTTCAGTTGTAGCACTTTTTAAAACAGTTCACGAATTTGTACAGCCCCAAGGTTGGTAAAATAAACAAGCACTCCTGGTGCGACATGCACGGCATCATAATATTTCTGCATATTTCGACGTTTGCATGCATATTTTGGAAGATTTTTGTGCTTAAAGTCCCGGGCCACATTCGAATTTCAGATGACAGTGGACGATATATCATTTTTCAAGTCAATCTCTTGTGGCATGTTTGAAAGGCTTATTATACGCCAACAACCCTTGTCTCATACTACAACAAACAAAACACGCCATTTGCACACGCACGGATATTTTCTGAGGCACGGGAGCAGCTTAAGGTGCGCGGTGCCAATAGGTGACCGTCAAGGTTCTCCTATTTGAAGTCATTGCTCACGGGCAGGACAACCTTAGTGGAAACTTTCGTGGCCTTACCCTCAAAATTGCCCGTGACGCCAGACTCGTTATCACGCACGCAGCAGTGTAAAACGTTGAAGTGCTCTGATGTCACGGGATCTTATCAGGGCCAGTAAGAGGGTCTTCTATAGCCCGTTTCACATGGACGTCCTCTCACCTATGATGTTCCCACGTCTCTTATCTTTCAGTGCAGAGTGTAGGTTGTGTGAGCCTCTTCGTGTAAATACATGCCGTGTAATTCGATGGCCATGTTACATCTTAAAACCTCAAAATATAATACCCTGCCACACGGACACGATAATTGACATTAAGTGCTTAGTCCTTTACGTCTTAATGTCATTCGTGCGGTGCCACACGGATATATGTAATGACATTTGTTTGAATGACAGTTTATGCTTATTGAGGCTGCCACAGCTCACTCGCCGATGAAATGCCTGCTCTCGCACCCATGGTCTTTGCGGAGTTTATATTCTTATTATTCCATAAAACCACTTTGTACTGCGCAGGACAAAGCTATTTCATAATATGAGGTTACATGAGTACTCTTTGAAGAGTATGCTGACGATAGGATCGCTGCAAGAACTGCCATATTGGCATTGTTTTGAAGTGTGTGCCAGTTGGCAAATAATGTTTACGTGACCTCATTAGTAAGGCATATTACAGCTTATCCACATGAAAATAACATTACAATTTCAGAATTTGACTTTTAACGTTGAATTTCAGAATTTTATATGCACTCGTGCCCGGTTTCATAACCTTTAGGGTTTCAAACGGGCGCAATTTTAGTTTGTTTCTTGAGCACGCGGCGATCATGGGGTTTACAAACTTACGAATGGCACAACCTCCGTCGATAATGCTCTTCGGGACCCAAATGACATTAGACGATAAGGTCATTTGTTCTGCCGGTGTCATTTTCATTAGCACTAAATGTCACTCATTCGTGCTGTGTATAGCGCTTCACGGCGAAAGAAAATGTGATTTGCAAATGCTTTCTGGCAACCACGATCCGCGGTATACGGCAGTTTGCTGGAGCGCAGCCATCTTGCCTGACGTCACCCGGTCGCCTTTACAGCAGTGTGGGGGCGTCATGTCCCCGCCCAGTGATATGCGCCGCGACCAATACGGCAGTTTCCTAGAGAGCAGCCATGTTGCCTGAGGTCATCCGGTCGCCATTACAGTGTGGGGGCGTCATGGCCGCGCCCAGTGATAAGCCCCGAAACCAACGTATTGGATACGTATTATACTGAAGTATATGCGTCCATTTATTCATATGCGTCCTTTCGCTCGGGCGCCGAAGTTGACTGGGGGGAGTTCTTTGCAAGTTGTCGGAAGTCGTTATTTTCAATGTTAAAAATAGATAAACTCGTGAAACATATATCGGTCGACAACTCTTAATTATCGTTATTTCTTTCTTATTTACTATTTGACATTGCTGTTTTTTGGTGCACTTCTACCGTCATGAGTACGCAGTTCGTGCCAGAGCGAAAGCGGATGTGTTCGTCAATCTCATTCGGTAAGCGAGTGTCATTCTCGCGTAATGCTAATATACGATGCAATTTTTACCTCCCCGCATTGCCACCTTCCTCGGCCAGGATGGAAGGATACCGAAGGACCAAGCATCGAATCCGCTATCCTGTGCTCTGCAAGCCAACACGTTACCGACTGAGCTATCGAGGCCGGCAACTGGAAGACGGTCTGTCTGGCGATCAGTGTAGCGCTTACCCCAATCAGCCTCTGCGTCGCTCTTTTTGCGCTCGAGAAGTGCGTGGTTTTGGTTCTAGGGCATTTGCGTAGCAAAATTCAGCGATTCACATCTCAGAAAACGTGATCGTTTCAGGATACTTAAAAGAGAGGGTGGGTTTAAATAATAACTCGCTCCAATTCTGCTATCAGGCATTTCCCGAAAATATGTAATTAATAAGCTAAAGGGACCATGAAAAGAAATTGACCAGCCAATGATAATTTTGAATATGTTCCTCTGTACTGAAGCATTCACTCTGTGAAATATGAAGTTGCAGATCGTACAAATTGTGAAAATATTCAATATTACCACGGCCGCGAACGGCGAATGCTACGAGTGCCCGTGAGTCAAACATGGGTGATGTACCGATTGGCGGACGGTCTTGCGAGCAAATTGCAACACACACACACACACACACACACATTATATATATATATATATATATATATATGTATATGTATATCAGCAGGAAAAATCCGAAGACGACAAACAGCTTACAGGAAAACACAAAGGGGAGTTTATTAACACATATAGGGATAGGGTCGACGTACCCAGTCCCGTCGAAGGCAGCGCTGACTGCTGAAACGTCGACCCCTATCCCTATATGTGTTAATAACTCCCCTTTGTGTTTTCCCGTAAGCTATTTGTCGTCTTTTGATTTTTCCTGTTTTCATTCTCGTGGTCAACCGCCCTCGCAAGCTTCTAATCCATGTATATATATACAGGGTGCCCACCGTAACTATAAAAGTAATTTTTAAAAATAGAAAAATCACTTTTTCCCAGTTTTAACCAATGGCAATGTACTCTACGCCTAAAGACCCATCTTAAGATGGCTCAGGCAAGCTTCTGTGACGACGCATTAATTAACTTTCGTTAATTAACTTTTTAATTATCAACGATAGAAGACTGACCCAATGGGAACATCGGATCCGTTGGGGTCACTGGTAACATTACCGTTTTCAGAACAAAAACTAAGGCAGTTCTAACGCGAGGAAAGGGCCTGGAAATAAGGTGCTGTGGTGGTCATTTTTCGACGCTCAAGTAGTAGCGCTCCCGTTTTCATTTCCTGTGTATGCGAGGGTGGGAAAAAGCTGTCGCACCAATCTTGGGCCAAGATTCTGTGCTGCTTGGGTTAGGTCACGTCGGCCGGTAGTTATACCCCTGCCACACGGGCACGAAAACTGACATTAAGTGCGCAGTGCGCTAAGTCTTACTGTCATTAGTGCCATGCTATACGGATATATTTAATGCAGTGTTTCTCAACCGGGTTTCGGCGGAACCTAGGGGTTCCGCGAGTCTTGTCTTGAGGTTCCGCACCCGCGGGTATAACTTGACCGCCTACCAAGGCTCGCTCTGGGACAGCCTTGTTATCGGACCGTGCTGGACATTTGATCGTTGGCATTGGGATTGACATCGGGATCGCAGGACCGGGTCACCGCTGCTGGCGGTCATTGGAAAGAGCAGAGTCAACAGCTGTTACCTTCATCGGTTTGGACAACGCTCGACGTAACCCGACAATTTCTCCGCAACACGCTTTTACTTTTCTCTTGTGTTTTGAAAGCATTACAAACAATTCGAAAGCCAGAGCTACTACTCGGAGGAGCCTGGCGCAGCCTTTTACGTTACCCATACAGACCATGAACAGGCCTACGAACTACCTTACCTCATGTCGTCCACCGAGGCTGAACTGTCCACCATTATTACTGCCCTGGAATACATTACTAACTTGCCACCTGGGAAATGGGTCGTCCTCACCGACAGCAAGGCGTCTCTCCTCCGCTTGATGTCGCCCCGCCCCAACCTCACACAGGATATACCCAGCATGATCATTCAGATGTACAACAGACTCCGTGCAAATGGTCATGCTTTGTGCCTTCAATGGGTGCCCGGTCATGTGGGCCTGACCGGTAACACACGCGCAGACGCGGCTGCAAGACGAGCCGTCGCAGCTGCTACCCGTCTGCCACTGCTATAGTCGTCAGGAGGAATCACTGCTGCACCGCCTCCGTCACAACGTTGCCCGCACTCCATTGCTTCTTTACAAAATGGGCCAATCCACCTCCCCCTTGTGTTCCAGCTGTGGCGAGGTGGCCGACATTCCTCACTGTCTTCTGCACTGCCAGCAGCACATTCCCCAACGGCAAGCCCTCCATCGCCGTCTAATACAGGTAGGCTGCAGCACATTGTCCATGGCCACCCTCCTTGGTCCCGTCCCTCGGCAGTGGGACGTAACTACAGCCCTGCTGCACTTCTTGAAAGACTGGGGCCTTGCGTCTGCCCTCTGACTGGACATTCGTGCCTGTACTGCACTGCACTGCGTGCCTCTTTTTATTTCACTTTTTCATTCTCCTTCTTTCTTCATGTTTATTTTCAGTTTCGTTTTTATGTTTCTTTTTTATTTCTCGGAGGCTTTTTTGGAATAGCAAGCTCGCAATAGCCTGGCTAACATTCGCTGTTTTCTTTCTTTCCTTTTTTCTTTCACTCTATTAAACATATCCCCCCCCCCCCCCTCGGAGGAGCTTCCAAGATACTCTCGCGCTTGTATGGGCTTCGGGTCATGGCCGTACCGAGAGGGTACAACGGGGGGGTCAGCAAGGTCGCTGGTCAAAATAGTGCACTCTTTCGGCGTATGTCGTAGTGATTTTTCCCAGATCTCATAATAGGGACCTCTGGACACCCACACAGTGCGTGATGCCCGCCTCCAGAAAAAAAAATTGGTAGGGGGTTTGCATGCTTGCCCCCCCCCCCCCCCCTGGAAGCGCTTTGCGCCCCTTGGAAAAAATCCTGGGAACGCCCATGCTTCGGATTTACAAACATCACTGGCAAGCCACAATCCTTTACCGGCGGGGAAGTATTGTAAAACACTTGAATGAACCTGGCAAACCCCAAGTGACACGTTGTGACGAAACACTAAACAATTCAATAAATTATAATTAAACAATTACATAATCTGTTATACACAACAAAAATGTATTACTTGTACCGTACGACATCTCGTTCGCCTCACCTACTTCTACAGGGTTGCCCCAGTGTATAGTAGACTGCTTGAGGTCGTGGCACGATCTCGCGTTCCGTCCAGTAACGCAAGTTCCGAACCACTAATTTAATGGCATCCGTCTGAATGACATTTTCCTTGTAATGAGATCGCCACAAGACGTTCGCCCATGATATCCATACCCTCGCTCCCATTGTCTGAGCACAAGAGCAATGTAAACTTACTTAAATCCTCTCTTTACTGCGCAGAGCGCATTTATTTAAGAAATTACACGAAAACAAGCATTATTTTGGGGAAAATGCCTGGCGTTGTTAACGATTGTTGTTTTTTTATATAATTTGCTTTTCGCGTAGACTGCCAATATCAATGAATACATATACTTTCCGACAGGATGTCCTCCTGACTGCATAACTCACCTGCGAGCGAAAACCGCATCTAGGTTACTTTCATACTTTTTATAATAAAAATACTGCAAAGAACAGACAACGAACACCCTGTGCGGGGAACGAACGACATTCGGTGTGAATGTGATTCGCTGGAAATGGCATTCCCAGAAAATGCCCCTGGAGATAATGTCCCGAAGAAGAAAGCTTCTTTAGATACGAGCCTATATGCTGGAACATGAACAAACAGCACTCCGGGATTGGTCTTCTTGTTTGGTGCTATTGTCTTCTTGTTTATGAGTCTGATGGGAGGTATAGGAGTAAAGTCACTGTTGGCGTATTATTGCCGACAGTTTGTCGTGGGCTGTAAATAAGTCACTTGGTCATGCACCCGTCCGGGGGCTCGATTGTCATTCATTTATCAAGTACCTGCACGAGCTGGTTAGTTCTGAGCAGTCCAAGTCCATTTCCAGATAAGAACAATATATGGTCATCTTTTTTTGTTGTTATTTGATACCAGCTTACTTTATCATGTGCAACATATATGACATTAAGGAGGACATTTTCTTGTTGACACCTGAATAAGCTAGGTTGCTTTTAAGAGGTGCATACTTTTGTTCCTCATCTTATAATAATTACTGAGGCGGATTACATCCATTCGCATTCACCTGAACTGTGTTAATGTTTTTCTTCTCTCAAACCAGGGCGGCCCAAGTATATGGCAGCTAAAGTCTTTCATCCAGGACACATGCCAGAACAACTCCAGCAAGTGCTCTGCAGTTCACCTCTGAAATAAAGAAATTTATGTTTGATGCACCATGTCGTCAGGAGATTCCTGCTACAACTCTGTGTTTTGTTACATTACCAGAAATAACCTTACCAACCATTACTATACCAGTCGTGTTCTGCTGTGTTCAACCAGTTCAACTTGCTCTGGGCATCCTGTAAAGCCTGTGCAGCGACTTCAGCCCTTATTTGCTGATAACATTGGCGCCCGTGCCCCGTACGCTAACCAGAGGGCGCGGCGAACGCGCGCCACCTGTGGAGAAAATCGGTATGACGGAACTGAGCGTTGGCTGCTGTCGTGTGTTGCGCAATGGCGAACGCTGCAGCTTGCATCAAACTCAGGTGCGGCTTCCGACCTCCTAAAGAAGCAGGGTTTTTCTTTTTTGACATACAACTGTACAACTGAAGATCAAAGGAGGCTTTATGAATCCGGACAACTTTCTGAAGTGGAAGATGTCTCCCAACACTCGGGAGGGGAGAGTGCGGTGATAGCAACGTGCCTTCTCAACTAGTCTTCCCGTTTCAAGTTCATGCATATTTCAGACGTAGGTTTTGTGGTTTTCGACATTTTCTTATAAATATCGAAAAGCACCCCTGAACGATTTTATTCAAGTTCGGCATATTCTGAAAAAGCGGACCGCTATGCCAGATGTGAGTATGATCATGTACGCTTGCATATATTTGCCAAAAGACATTCCTTGTTTGCCTGTTCTGTACTGACGATAATCGCCATTGTTCATTTAGTGTACTGTTCTCAAGCGGTGAATCACCCCAGGCTATAGTCATGATTTAGTTGTTGTTGTTGTTCATTTAGTATTTCACTTTTGCTAGTTGGTTGTTTTCGTCACACACAAAATAGGCATTGCTTCGCGTGCATTTAAATAAATGCCTGCATTCGGACATCCCGTCCGTCTCCGCGGAACGTATAGCGGCCGAAAGAATCCCATTTTTACTAGACCATGTAAATGTCGATAAACACCCCCTGAATTTGCTTGAAGGTATATGCCGAAAGCCACACACCATACGTATAATGAATGAACACTGCGAGAGTAAAGCTTCGATTTCTGCCGTCTTCTCACTCGCTCATCCTGTACCTCCTTAGGTGACGCTCACAAGCAGTCTGCCGATGATGCTCTCAAGGTAGTCGACTTCCATTGCGGTGCTCGCGAGCCTCTGATGGACCTAGATTTCTCCTTAAACGAACTACTGTCTGCAATTTCTGTCGCAAAGAAAGGCTCGTCGCCAGGACCCGACGGGATCTCATACCAAGCCTTACTCTCTTTGGGATCTGAGACGCTTGGTAAGCTGCTGTATCTCATGAATGAATCTTGGAGGGACGGAGTCGTACCTGACATGTGGAAGACTGCCCGCGTAATCCCGGTGCTGAAACCAGGAAAGTCACCAAGAGAACTGGCATAGTTTCGGCCCATCAGCCTCACTAGCTGTCTCTGCAAACTTGTTGAAAAGTTAATCCTGAACCGCCTCGACTGGTTCTTGGAATCGCGAAGCCTTCTGGATCCAGCGCAGGCGGGCTTTAGACGGGGACGTAGCACGATGGACTGCGTGATTAATGCGGTATCCCACGTGGAACAGGCTAGTGCTGACGGCCTCCTGAGTGGTGCCGTTTTTCTGGATGTCAAGCCAGCCTATGACACCACAAGTCACAATCACGTGCTTCATGGACTTTTTACTATGGACGTCACGGGGAGAGCCCTTAGGTGGATCTCTGACTTCTTGCGAGACAGGACTGTATACGTAAAAACCTCAGAAGGCGAAACCCTTCGTCACGGTACAGCAGCTGGTGTCCCACAGGGAAGCATCCTTAGCCCGCTCCTGTTCAACGTTGTCATGGCCGCACTACCCTCTATCCTGCCACGGGGCGTCAATGTTAGCTTGTACGCTGATGATATTTGTATCTGGTCTTCTGGAAAGCAGCGGCGAGCACTACAACGCCGCCTGCAAAGCGCGCTGGACATTGTAGCCTCCTTCCTGGCAGAGAGAGGTATGGACCTGTCCCATGAAAAGAGTCCCAAAAAAGTTTTTGCCTTTCACACGCCGCCATTTGAGAAATCTTCAGCTCTACATAAGTGGGCACCCAGAGAGGCGCGTTACGCACCACCGGTTCATTGGTCTCAACCTCGACCGCAGCTTATCGTGGAGAGCAGAAGTTCGCTGCTTCAAAGACAGAGCAGAGTCCCGAATGAACGTTCTGCGCTACCTCTGTGGTACCCGGTGGGGGCTCACTTGTGGGGCTCTTTTCGGTCTTCACCGGTCCCTTGTACGTCAGGTGTTGACTTACCACCTTCCAGTACTGCATCACCTCTGCCCCACATCTGAGCAACTGCTCGAGACCATTCTTGCGAAGAGCATCAAGACGTGCCTCGGCGTCCACAAGTCCACATCGACTGCTCTAGTCTTCGCGGGAGCCAAGGAACCACCTGTACCCATCATGAGGCTCGATCAGTCTCTTAGCCACTATCTGAGGCTGGCAACTCGCCACCATCGACACCCCTTAGTGCGCGCTTTGACTCGTCGTCCAGCGTCTGGGTACAGCCAAGCCGTTCTTGCCCACCGAAGCATCATCCCCAAGCACAAATCTCTGCCGAAGCACCCTGACCCACTATGGGCCCTGCCCACACCCCCTGTCTGTGTCGAGGTACCTGGAGTGTCCTCGAAGAAAACTGCGTCGACGGTTGTTCTACGGCAGCTCACCTTGGCCGTGCTTGACAGCGATATAGGGAAGATTCAGGTTTTCACCGACGCATCAACAACGCGTTCCGGCTCTGCTTGCGCCTATGTGATCCCGCAGTTGTCAGCTGAAGGATGTGCAAGGCTCTCACACCGCACGTCGGCGGCGGCAGCGGAACTGCACGCGATTTGTATGGCTCTTGTCTTCATTGCATCCTCTCCATCCCCAGCTCAGTGGTCCATCTACACCGACTCCAAAGCCGCCTTACAAGGCCTTCTCTACTCTACAGGATCCTGTCTTCAATGGTGCATGACGTCCTTGACCTACGCCTCTCCCGTATCACGGGGACATGACATCCAGTTGCAGTGGGTCCCTGGCCATTGCGGTGTCCCCGGAAATGAGGCTGCGGATGCAGCTGCCAGGCGTGCCCATCTAGCGCGTGGCGTTCGCATGCACCTCGTCTACTTCACAAGAGGGGATGCAAAGAGCACGATAAACGCAGTAGTGAAACGTCTGAGCGGGGAACACTGGCGTCGATGCGTCCCAGTTAACGCACTGCTGCGCAAAGTGGATCCAGACCTGCAGTTTTTAATGCCCCCAGCGCTCCCCCGGGCCGTTACCTCCATCATTCATCGGCTACGTCTCAATGTGCCATATACCGGCCGCCTCCTCTTTAAACTTGGGAAGGTTTCTACACCGAATTGTTCTGAGTGCGGGGTATTGGAGGACACAGAGCATGTTATAGAAGCCTGCCCTCGATACAGAGATCCTCGTCTTTCCCTTGAGGCGGCACTAGCCCGCCTCGACAATCGCCCTTTCTCCGTTGGGAAGGTTCTAGGCTGCCGGCCTGCCCAACACCAGGTGCCGGCATTGCGCGCTCTTGTGGACTTCCTTACCGCTTCGGACTTGCTTGACACTCTGTGAAAACTTCGGTGACATTGTGTTCGCACTATATCTGACATTGTGCACTGAGTGTCTCTCGGCGTCGAACGTCTCCCCGTTTCCTTTCCCCTAGTTTTCCTTTATGCTTTATCCTGCTACACCCACTCTACCCCTTTCTTGTTTCCTGTTTTTGTTTGTTTGTTTGTTCTATTTTTCGTAGCTAACCTTTTCCTTCTTCTTTTTTTTTGCACCCACAAAGGGGTTTGGGGTAGCCAGTTCAAACTGGGTCGGGACTAACCTCTCCATATTTTCCTTTCTTTTTCCAATCCAATCCAATCCAAAGCTTCTGAAGGGGCCGGCAAATGTATACACGGTGCGGCACTGGCGATATTCTTCAATCGGCACGAATTGCTTCTGTCACCGATTTGCCACAGTGGCGGGGATAAATCCCAATTTCGAAAGGAGGGGAAGACTGGTGTTTTCAACACCAGTTATTTTCTGCTACGATGAACTGGTGTGCAAACATTATGCACAGCAGATGACGTGTGTACAGAAGTTTTAGCGCGATGCTTTTGATAGAGCGCAGTAAAATAAATGACATGCAGATTGCAGAAATGAAGACGTTCACATTCGTGTAAAACAGGACGCAGGTATCACGTGAGTAGAATTTGCAGGATAGATCATACTTCGTTGTCGCGCCAAATGAATTGTATCCAGCGTTTCCTGCGGCCGCGCTTGTGCTACCGGGCAGGGAAACAATAAAATCTCATACTTCCCTGCGTTCTCGGAGCTGCCAACGCCGCAGCAATATGAGCCACGCAGATCTGGGGTACCCGAAATGTGCTGGTCATTGCAAAAGTAATAAAAAAAATCAACAGCAGCTGCGTACGGGAGGAAGGCGAGAGCGGATTCGCCTTCAGTGCGGTTTCGCTCCTCCTCGCCGCTTGGGTGGCTTGGGGCGCTCATGCAGCAAGACTTCTATAGCAACTTGAAGAAGCACCTGGAAGTAAGTTACCTTGTATTGTGAGCATTTTACCGGCATTAGGAGGTTACCAAACGCTTTTTCAGAGGAAGCATCCTGGTTTGCACCGTGTTGCACAGCCGAAGCGTAAAGCTCCGGATGGCGAAAGGCAACCAAGCACTCAGGCTCAACAGAAGAAATTGATGTAACTGGTAGCCACGTCGTCTACAGTATCTCACAGACAAATAGACCGGGCTATTTTAAACGTTGTTGTGGGGAGCATGCAGTGCTTTTCCGTTGTAGAGAACGAGTAGTTTAGACGGATTAAGGCTACAGGTGCTGCCACACACCTGCTGCTGGTACACCAACCTGCCTCTGCAGCTTTTTTGCTGTACCTCCCTTTTCCTTTGGAAATAAATACGAAAGTAAAAAAAAAGGTACTCCAGCCTGCAAGAACAGCAATCGGGTGTAGAAGATTACTGAACATGTCGTCGCCCCCTCGAAACACTAGCGCACGCTGCCCAAATAGTTGTTAGATGAGTCGTGTAGCAGTGTAAAATAGAATACATCCTGTGCTTGGATATGCATAAAAATTGTGCACGTGTAGCATATAATGTGTAGATGTTTCAGTTATTAGCTCTTGTGTATTTTAGTTATCGTACTATTTGTGCTAAATGCCGACATTTCAGCTGTTTGAGCCTGGTGCCCTCGTCCTTGATACGTATACAAGAGGGCACGCATCCTCGGTGGAGGCTGCACAGCTGATGACGCTCTGTCCAGGTGGCAAATTGGACATTGCTTTTATAGAAGAAGGCAGATTTCCGCCAGAAGACCAAAAAGCAGTTTATTTGAGATAGTACCAATTACTTCTCTTTCTTTTTTAATTGCACAATATAGGGCATGTTACGTGACTACTTGGGCTTTTGCCTCTTTCCAGGTACCTCAACTGGTGACTTCAAGCTTATGTAACACCATAGTATAAGCTCACAATGAAGCAGGCCAGCTGGTGTCGTTAGTTCCTGTCCCTCAGTCTCGGGGTTGATTATGGATGTATTACATAGTTTTGGAAATCTGGTTGAACAATAAATGTATTAAATAACAAACAGTTATGAGAAATAAATACGTTGTGCACAACACTCTTACAGAATACGCTGCAGTTGAGTTTCTGTAAGCACGGTTGTCGTTAATGCTAACTGTTCACATTTACGGCGCGCTCAACACTGAACACCTCATAAAACACAAATTTTTACGTGAAACATATTCTTAGGCAAACAATAAGTCCTTTGACGGAAGGAAATACGGCCAGACCGTCGCGTCTGTAGACGACGAAATGCAGAGTAAATCAGAATCTCTTGAGAGCGCGAAGCTGCGTTTAATAATAATAGTAATGACAATGAAAAACATAGTTGAAACAACGCAAAACAAAACAGACCACCCAGTCTTTTACATCGACAATTCGTACAAACAAATCGAACTTGTGTGCAAACAAACAACAACAAACGTACAAACAAATCGCGGCGAAGCGCAAAAGGGCGTAATTCATTGGTGTGAGGACGCAATTCAATGGTGGATACCTGAGAAGAATTCAGGGACATTCCCTCTGAACGCTGGCTTCACCTTACTTCAGAAATGCCTTGTAAGATAAGCAATGCCACGGGTCACAACAGCTGAAACGAGGAATTCCATGATAGGCAAGCATGAGCGATGGGCAAGACACGTAAACAAACACAAACACGAAGGCTCAAAACCAGCAAGACGTTTTTGGCAAAACGTTCCAGCAAACGTTCCAGCAAAACGTCTTGCTGGTTTTGAGCCTTCGTCTTTGTGTTTGTTTACGTGTCTTGCCCATCGCTCAGGCTCGCCTATCATGGAATTCCTCCACCAGCTAGCCTGCATTTACGCCATTCTGTCACTGAAACGAGGAACTGTTGGGTAGGGCGGGAGAGCAAGCCGGAGGCCGCGTGAAACGACATATCATTGTTCCGCTATCCTTCCGCCAACGCGGTTATCAGTTTATTATTTTTTGTTTCCCTGGTTTTTTTACCAGACGCCTGCTAAACAAGCTGAAGAAGAAATCTTGTTTCGCCGCTTCGGTTGTACGCCGACTTGAAAGCTCGCCGTTTTCGGGCTGCGGGAGTATACAGCTTAGGAAAAAAATCCATGAAGAAGACCGAGAGACACAGACACAGAAGACGACACAAGTAGGTTCTCAGAACTGGTTGAGAACCTATGTGTGTCGTCTTCTGTGTCCGTGTCTCTCGGTCTTCTTCATGGATCTATACCAGCTAGCCTGCACCCTTTCCCTTGTTTCTTTAGGAAAAAAGCTTCTGAAACGCTGGGATTTTGTATTGAGCTTCTCTCAGCCTACCCTGCTGCTTAGGGTTGAGCAGAATCCTTGGAATAAATCAACTCACGGATTGTGTTCAAGAAATGTTCCCCTATAGGGCCAGAGGGGAGGCTGGAAAAATTTAAATAAAAGATTCCAGCGTTATCGAAAAGTTTGTCCCAACCTGTGTTGGCGGCATAGGTGGGCAGAATATAAAAAGCCCATCACAGGCCTAATCATGAACTGCGCACAGGAAGCGTTATCGTTTCTCTCAGACCTGGCGCGCGCAGGACTGCATGCGCATTGGCCGTCGCAGGGCATAATGAGGACATACCGCGTGTTAGAGGATATCGAAGATTTGAAGATCCGGCCTCTTAGGTCATGTCTCAGTAATCAAAAACAATGTTTAAAAATATGGATAAAAAACGGGGATATTGAGTTCGGTCCACGTTGCAGCAAGCTCATTTGCAAGCGGCTTTTTAAAAGCGATATCTGGTGGTCTTGCGACCTTCAGGACGCTTACCAAACAGTGCGGCCTTTCTATTACGTGGCTACAATTCTGTTATCACCGTGCTTCCGAAAAACCACTAAAGAGAAAGTTAGTGAGCCAATTTTGGAAATATTCATCTGACACACGTGTAGTGGTCATGGAATTTGCACCGCGCTGCGTTCGTGTGTATACGAAAACAGAATGAATATGCCACCCATAATCACGGAATCCAAAGTGTGCGATATTCGATATGCTATTACCCACACAGTGGCTATCTCTCCCATTTATCAATGCTGCTTTTTAAGTGACCAAGAGCAAAATAACAACGTTTTTGCACACAGTATATACGTAGTATATACTGCTTTGTTGTATATCAGACTAGCAAGGCAGCCCGGCTTCGCTCGTGTCCTTAAGGATTTTAACAGCCGTATCAGGCCCGTGCGGAGCTCGAATTTTTTGAAATCGCTTCTTAGTGTGCACCTACACGACCTGAGGAGCATGTGTGCCAAATTGCCTCTTTCTTCGTCCAGCGGTTTGGACTGTGGCTGCATGATCGTTCCGGACAAGCTCCTTTATGTATATTAGAAGTTGTATGCTTAATTATTATCTCAATATCTCTTTTTATTGTGATTTGATTATTATTGAAGAAGATTATCAGTACACCGACAAAAATATGCAATACAATATACACATGATAAGAAGCCGTCGATTCGTCCCCGAGTTCTGTGATGACAACGAGGAAACGCTGGCAGTCGAATGGACGTCAGTGCGATAACCGCGTAATTTTATATTTGGCAGCGGGGACATGAATCTTTATGCTATCGTGATATACCGGAAAACACGTCGAAGAAGCAGTTAAACTCTCCGCAGTTTCCTTTCGTTTCTACACCTCTGACTTTGTGTCCGTATAATTGTGCGTCATGGTTATCTGCAGGCAGATAAACAACCTTCCCTCCTCTGTTTACTACTTGTTTTTAGGTGGAAAACGATTTTTCAACCACGCTTAGTAAGGGCCAGAATGAAACCCAGACGGCAGGTTCGGAATTGATTCTTGGAATCGGTAGAAAGAGTTCTTTTTCCAGTACTGCTCTGTCCGTGACATATCTCCCAAGCATTGTCGCATTCCGTGACCATGATCGAGTCACACTGGGGATGTTTATTTATTAGGGCAAAGCACTATAGAGGGGAGTGGGTTATAAAATAATCATATCGATAATACAGGTCATAAGAAAGGCAAAGAAGGAACATCAATTCAAGGGATCCAGAAAAAAAAAAAGTAACGGTTAGCGCTGTCATACGAGGTCTGTAAATAAAGTAATGAGACTGGCCGCGTATCGGCTGCTCTGGCAACCCTGCCTCCAGTAGGATATGTTTATAACACGTTGCAATGCATGTTGTAGGTAGTTATTCTTAATCACTGCGTTTAACATTAGATTATTCATGTGTGACAGAGGGAGAATGTCGAGCTACGGGTGATGCAAGAAAAAAACCTGTGCCGCATATCTGGGGAAGAAGCAACCGCTGACCGACAATAGTCGGTCTGGTGTCACGTAGCTTCCCTGGTGGCAGCATCCATGTATGAAATGAGAGTAAAGGAAAATTATTTTGGTGCATGTTGTCCATTTCCGTCGAGTCACCAAAGGCTTTTAAAATAAGGGTAGGGTATGCCCATAATCTGCCCGTGAAATCTGCATTTTGCTAGCTAATGAGCACTATCGCATCCACAGCCGACGAAGAGCGGTCGTGTGACTTAACGTGCGTGAAATCTTACACACGGGACACCGCATATAATGTGTAAGCGATCGGGAGGAATCTGGTTCCTATATTTAAGCCGGTTGTGGGTATAAAGGTGCAGACTAGCAAACTGCCTACCAACTCAAAGACTCAAACAGCGGTTGCTGCAACGCATCCGCGGTATCGATATGCGATTTTGAAGCTTCAACCAGCGAACTGGAATGGTTCCCAGATCACGATGGTCACCACGTACGAATAGCAACGTACTCCTAGGAGTTCTATGTATCTACGCAACGGTATTGCTACAGCGCTCGTCTTCAAGTACCGATCCTAGCACTGTACGCGCGGCTTTTAGCAAAAAGAAAATGAAAAAGCGCAAACAGCAACCAGTGCTCAATGCATAAAATACGTAGCAAGGAGGAAATAGAGTAAAATAAAAATAAAAAAAACGGAACGCGAAAGCGGGGATTCGAACCCGGGCATTTCTCGGTGAACACCGAAGCGTTACCGGCGACGCCAGCTCAACTTTTTTTTTTCTTAATCAAACTGATTTTAATGTGTCAATGGTATATACAAGATGCGGTGTAGAACAATAGATATGTACACTATCCACATTACAGCCCTATAGTTTCCAGTGACACTCTGCGAACAGGCATCTAACATACAGCACAACCCCAAAGGGCGGGAGGGATGGAGCAATACAAAGGGAAAAAGAACACAAAAATGTCTCAGTAGTCAACGGGTCCCGCCCGAAGGAGGTCAATCACGTGCAGCCACTTCTGGGATGTCTCCTCACAAGACGTGCAGATTAAAAAATCTCCCAGTGAAAACAGCATTCGCCGAAATATTGGCCACGATCCAGCGTCCAGTCGGTTCCCGGGAACCGGAACCGGGAACCGGGAAGACGCGGAAGGAGTCGGTTCCGCGTAACCCGGCATAAGCTCGTTCCGAGGCCTCGTTCGTTGATTGAGAACTTTATACGCCCTGGGCAAAAAAATGACGCTACTTCTTGGTGGCGTTCTTCGCCTCAGTTTGAAGTAGAATCTTTCATGTTCACGGCCCATGGTGGACATTTTTTGGGGAGCTTAGCGTTTCGCCGATATTTGCAAGCAAAGACGTACGGCCAGCCATTACTCCGTAGAAGAAACGCGAATAGGCTAAGTTGGTCGGGCAAAACATTCTGTGGTTCTAGAGGCGCGATTTTGGTGACAAAATGTCGTAGGGGGTCTCATTCGTCTATCCAGACGTGGACATTTTCTTGCAAGACTGGGTTTATTGAGAAGCCCGAGGAAAACTTGGTGCAATACATTGAACCTATGGGATATGCAGGTACAGCCGACTTTAGGGAGGGTGTTCCGCGATTCTCGGAATGTGTGAGTGTAAAAGCGTCCTTTTGAGGTTCACCGCGACCAGCCGTGACAAAAATATGTAAACCGAAACCAATTAATTACTGCAACAAATGACCCGCTTCGGTTGTAGATTTATCTCTAAAAGGTGCCAAAAGGGGTAGTACCCATTTTAATACCGACGGCGCCCTGCTTTAGAATTAATGTTTTTGACGAACCTCGTTTGAATTTTTATTTAAATAATGAGCGCATTCCACTCATTTACACGGTGCGCAGCTTGTAGGCGGTATCGGACAGATACTTGTAAAAAGGAAAGCTCTTCGATTGGTGCACCGATTCGCGAATTATTTAGCCAGGGGATTTAACTGAAACGCCCGGTATACACGCGTCGTCCTCTGCACTTTCAATCTGAATATTTCGATTTCTTTAGCTATTACTGGACGAAACACGCTTTTTATTGAACATAAAAGAAGGATACAAGCTAGCTGGTGATCATCTGGAGATGGCATTGCTCGAGATTGTCTTCCCTCAATCTCAAGGAATGTGATCTCCATGCTTAATTATGCTACGAATATGAATAAAAAACGTTAATATTACAGGTTTCGTTGAACTGAACATAGCGTCGCACATAAGCTAACGCACGACGGAGAACAACCCTTGGCCTAACCAATCATTTATTTTGATTATTTTAAGGGCGTGGATTCCGAAATGATTTGTTTTAGCGGATTAATTTCGACGGGTGGAATTGTTAGCGCGGATGCTTCATTGTTTTAATTTTGAGCGTTTATTTCGACATACACCCTTGCGTCCCATGTTTTGCGGCTCGAGGCAGATAATATTTTGCATGGCCTGGGGAAAACATGAACGACTGTTTACAAACGATTGCAGACGGCGAGTCAGGTGACCGTAAGGCGCCTTGTGATTTACTTTGGCACGGGATCTGCGCCGAGGAGTCGCCGACAGATATAACAGGCAATTATGCCAAGGGGTGTAATGGAAGCGAATATGATTGGCGAAAGATAACAAAAACCGATAGTAGCCATTTTGCACATCTTAAAGCTCTCCGTGTAGTCTGATAACGTTGCTTGTCCTCTCGTCCCGACAAACATATTTATAGTAAGCTGGTTTAGCAACTATATTTCATCGGTTCATTTGAAAGCGGTTACATAAGAGGTGTAAGCACCAGTGTTGGGGATTTGAGGGAAAGGATCAAATCCGCTGTTTTCAGAAGGCACCAAATCAAATCCAATACCAAGTCCGGATTGAAATTTATTCGATCGATTCGAATCGATACGGTATCGTCGTGAATGTTCCCAGATGGTGGAGGCATATTCGGGCCTTAGTCGTACAAGCGAGAGATAAGTTAAGAGTTTTAAGTGTGAGGGAGCCATCTTCAGATTACGTCTGGTGGAGCCAAGTGAGGGATTAGTATTGGCAGTGATGTAATCAATATGTTTATTCCACGTTAGATTAGCAGAAAGATAAACTCCGAGGTACTTATAGAAGTCTGCAGGTGATAGGAGTGTGTTATTTATTAAGTAGGGGTACCAAGGAATATACAAGAGATCCGCTGTCGAGAAAATGAAACAATGTTACATTTGTTAATGTTTAGCGGCATACCCCATGTACTGCACCATTTTCTATCATAGTTAGGTCTTGTTGCAGGATGGACTGGTCATAAGGGGTGGTAGTTTTGCGGTACAGGACACAGTCGTTACCGAATAATCTAACAGTAGAGGTTATATCTGTGGGTAGGTCGTTAATGTAAATTAAGCATAGGAGTGGACCTAGAACACTGCCTTGCGGTATACCAGATAAAACTGGTTCATTGGGTGAGGAACGGTTATTACAACTGACGGATAAAGTGCGGTTTGTTAAAAATTCATGTATCCAGTGAAGCATGCACTGGTCCATGTTTAGTAGTGACAGCTTGTGGAGAAGTTTAGCATGGGGCATCATGTCGAATGCATTGTGAAAATCGAGAAAAAGTGCATTGGTCTGGGAGTTAGTGTCCGCATTTAGAAGTAGGTCTTGTACAAAACAAGCAAGTTGCGTTTCACATGAATAGTTCTTCCTAAAGCCATGTTGTAGAGGGCAAAAGAAGTTATTAGATTCCAGAAGGGAGGGGATATGTTTATTGAAGAAGAAGAAAAAAGGAAAGGAGGAAAGGTCAGACAGGCCGAGGCCGACTTGCTATTCCCAAAAAAGAAAAAAGAAGCAAAAAAGGAAAAGAAAAAGTGGCGGGGGACGATGGGGTGGCTCAGTGTCCTTCAGGTAGCGCAGGAGGCCTCGGGTGACTGCTCACTGTCTGGAGTGCCGGACAGGTCCCAGCAGCGTCGCCAGGGAAAGTTCCCTGTGGCCTAGGGAACTGAGACTTGAGGCGAGAACGGCTCGGGGGCCGGCGTACCGCTTGCAGTGCAACAAAAGATGGCATATGGCGGCGACTGCAGCAGTGCAGGGCCACATCGCGCACGTTCGTCTATCCATCTTAGAGAGGAGCAGCGGGGTCAAGGCAACATCGAGGCGTAAGCGATGGAGGATCGACTCCTCCTGTTGCGACAGCCGCTGGGAGAGGGTGAGTTCCATCCTCGGGTCGATGGAGTGGAGGAACGTGTTTGCCGCTACAGCGTTTGAGCTAAACGTGAGGGTGCTTCGAGACGTCTGGCGACGGATCTGTATCAGGCAGGCCGATGGAGTGAGATGAATGGTGGTGACCATAGTGGTGGCAGCTGCCCCGTGCGTGCCTCTCGCCGCAGCGTCAGCGCGGGTATTTCCCGGCAGGCCGATGTGGCTGGGGACCCATTGAAGCCACACGCTGTGGCCGGAGGCGGTGAGACGGCTGTATGTCGTGAGGGCTAGGGAGCAGATGTCTGTGACGATCTTGGAGCAAGGAGAAGATAGTCTTTGCAGCGCCGCCTTGCTGTCCGTAAGCACAGTCCAGTTGTTTTGGGGGCCTCGTTGATATAAGTTTCAGGGCTTCATTGATGGCGGCGAGCTCTGCTTCGGTAGAGGATGTCTCGTGAGGAAGCTTGAGCGCTAGTTCGTAATTTTCAGAAGGCACAACAACGGCTAAAGTTGAGGCGCCCGCGGAGACCGACGCGTCCGTGCAGACCGCTACTCTTCGGGAGTGCACATTACTAAGGTGTTCCAGCACGAGTTGAAGCACAGCGACTGGAGGGTGGTCGCCTTTTGTGAGGGCGCCAGGGATGCTGGAGTACACGGGAGGAGTAGCGAGGGTCCACATGGGAGGGGGGTGAGACGGCATGTTTGAGGGCGAGAGAATAGACGTCCTCAGCCGCAGAACGCAGGAGCCGAAAGCGGACGATGGGTTCTCCATGGTGATATCTGCCAAGTAGTGGTGCGGGTGACGAGTCAGGTACCTTGTGTAGAGCGGAGGGTCTCCTTGTCACGCAAGGTGGGCATCGGTGACTCCCTCGCCTCTGAGAGAACGGAGATGGTCTCTGTTGTCTTAGGGACGCCCAGGCAGACGCGAAGGCTGCGGGCCTGGAGGTTGAGGAGCTCCCGTTCGCTAGCTCTGCTTAGTCCATGTAAGATGGGGAGGCTGTAGCGCAGCGTTCCACGTACAAGGGAGCAGTGGACAAACCTAAGGTCAGCACACATAGGGCCCCACGACATTCCAGTGACGCGACGAAGAACGCTGACGATGTTGTTTACCTTAGAAGAGAGACATTTGAGCTGCTTCGACCAGGTCAGGCCCCTGTCAATAATGATGCCCAGGTACCTGTAGCTCGGTGCAAAATGCACTGGAGACCCTGCGACGTGGAGTGGGAAGCTACGGAAGGAGCGGCGGGTAAATGCCATGGCGACAGCTTTGGAGACACAGACAACCCACGATCAGTATGCTACGACCGTGTCGAGGGCTCCTTGGAGACTGCGTTGGATCACATCGCGGCGCCGACTGGACGTTCACTCACATTCATCTTCTTGCTGATTGGGGGTCCCAATGGGCCGAATTCCGCAGGTAGACCACGCTGTCTTCGTCTCAGTCGTTTCTGTTCTTCCAGGCCGTTGAGCAGGGATTACCCTGCATCTCCAATGGAAATGTCACGGATGAAAACAGACGAGCGAGACGGTGAATAATCGGCCAACACTTTATTCAGCTGCCTAACACACACAAGAGCGGCAGCTCTTAGACAGAACCAAGCTAAACAATGCTCCGGCTGGGAGCTCACAAGCTTTTATACACAGCGGCGAACATTGTAGAAAGCGCGCGTCGATGAAGAAGAGGAAGTAGAGAAGCTTCACCAAGGTCGTCGATTCGTCCATGAGATTGATGCGAGCGATGAGATTGATGCTTCTGGAAGCATCGCTCGCTAATCAGCGCGGCGTGTCGTGGATCTCAGCCCGTAGCTCGACGCCTCGCCGTCCGTTGTTACTGTTCCGTGTAGTCGCTTCAAAGATGATACGTGGCAATGTGGATACTAGGCATAGGTGCAGAGGAGGGTGAAAGCAAGGACGCGTGGTCCGATAGACTATCAGTATTGAAGACTGATGAAAAAAAAAAAACGAAGCGAATTCGAGGGCGCATTGATCAGATGGGATGGGAATGCCGTTTGTATCTGTTAACGTACCCAAGCAGCACAATGTACTGAAAGTCGAGTGCAATAGGGGTGGAGCCCAAGCAGCACAATGTACTGAAAGTCAAGTGCAATAGGGGTGGACGGTATGTGTCTTATCGATGTTCCTAAGTTTCACGAGTCTGTTCAAGGCCATTCACCTACCCGTCCACCCCTATTGCACCCGACTTTCAGTACATTTTGCTGCTTGGGAGGGTAGGTGGAAGGCCTTGAACAGACTCGTGAAACTAAAGAACATTGATAAGACACATACCGTCCACCCCTATTGCACTCGACTTTCAGGATATTGTGCTGCTTGAGTAAGGAGGTCAGATTTAGTTGGAGATAATACGTTCCAGAATTTCTTAGGGTTATTGACTATCAGGGAGGGCAGATCGTGGTTAAAGAACTTTATCTTAGCCTCCCTTATTTCTTTTTTTCGTATTGTCGAGTGCAGGATTGGAATTGGGCCCATGAGTCTCTGTTATTGAGACGTTTCGCTCTGCGGAACAGACGCTTTTTCTTACTTAGTTACACTCTTGGTCAGTTTCTTACTTACTTTCCTAATTACAAATCTGCCAATCTCTATTGTGGATTGAAATCGGGATCAACACATCAATCAAAACATAGTTTATTCTCATGGCGAGCATGAACATACAGAAAGTCAACAGTAAAGAGCATTATAGTAGCACCAGCTCCCATGGCATAATGGTCAAGATGCTCGCTTTCCACGCCGAGACTGGGAGGTAACACGGGTTCGAATCCTGTCACCGGCTGTGCTGTCTGAGGTTTTCCCTGGTTTTCCGAATACTTTCGAGACGAATGTCGGCACAGTTCCCCCTGAAGTCGGCACAGGACGCATACTAAGCCCCCAGTGCTTCCTGCTCTCCTCTCTCCATCTGTCCACGTCTGTACGCCGCTCATAGTCACAGTTGCTTCGCGGCGGTAACAAGGAATTAAAAAAAAAAACATTATAATGGCTGTGGGAGCCTATTCCCACTCTCCGGGGGCAAAGCCCGTCCATTCGATCCCAGTGGAAGGCGAAACACAAGATATACTAAGCAACCGCTATTTTAATAACTTACATATTACAGTCTCTTTCTTGCCCGCTTCCACGTCCACACTGACCACCGAAACCCTTCGTCGTCCTCCTTTTTAACCCGAGTCCTCCACAACTTCCTCGTCCACTTCGCCCCACACTTCCCTCACAGCAAAACGTCGTACACAGTTTCACAACCGAAAACATCAACAATGCAGTAATGCAGCAAGCCAAACAATTACAATGTTTTCTCTAGAGGTCGTCGTCGTCGAACTCCAGGACTACGTCGTCTCCAGGGTTCGGTGGGGAGGATGGCCTTAGGAGGTCGGGCCTGTGCCTCCTGAATGTCTCTAGCGCTGAGGCTACGTCCCCGCTGTTGGACTGTTGTTTAGCTCGGTGAAGTGGTCCTTGTCGATGCGTTCGACGGTGCAGCTCAGGGACTTGACACAGAGGACATAGAAGTCCCCTTTCCTCCGCAGTCAGCGGAATCGGGGGATCATTGAGGTGTCGGTCTGTCAGCAACAGGCCTCTGAAAAGTTGAGGCTGTAGAGGAGGTGGTGTTCCTCTACCTGAGTCCTGACCGGCGATGATGGAATGTCCCAGCGGGCAGGTGGTCGTGGCCTCACGCTAGGACGGTGCCGGTAGAAACGCCGTGCCAGCGCCGTAGCGCGTAGCAGCAGAGGCACGTCTTCGTCATCACACACGGGCCGCCACATCACTCCCCCCCCTCAGACGCGGAGCGGTGTATAGCTAGCGGTTGGGGTCCGCGTCGATACATGAAGAAGAGGAAGACGGGCGACACGTCGAACAGAGACGGCTGGTCTCGCGTCTCGTACTGAGTGGGCGGAAGTGGCGGGATGAACGGTGCGGACAAGAGCTGGCCGGGAGGGTTCCAGGGGCGGGCCGAAGCGGAGCGCAGAGAAGGCAGGTAGGCAGGACGTAATGCAGGATGGGGCGACAGAACCGCGACCGGTTCGTGAGCGGTGAGCTCGTACTGTCGCCAAAGAGAGTGCCGGGGAGGACCATCGCGAAGCACGGGGAGACCGGGAGTAGAACTCTGTGGCCTCCGTGCGGGTCCCCGGTGGAACGTTGGTCCCGGTGCCTCTTGAGCGCCATTGGATGGGCTGCCAGCACTCTGTATCGAAGCCTGGTGGGAAGGAAGGCGGGCAGGGTTCTTGGGAATGGCATGACGATGAGGATGGGGCCATGCAGCCGCCAGCGGCGTACCGGGACCGGTATGGGAGCGTGATGCTCGTGAAGGTGCCGCTGGTGAAAGACCGAGGAGTGCCATCGCGAAGCATGTGGCGACGTGAGCTGAGTAGATGAGCGAGCTGGGTAGAACCATGGTGTTGCGCGGCCGTGCGTTGCGATGAGTGGAGCCCCGGTGAATTGACGTCGTCGCCTAGCGGTTCCTCGGTGGAACGATGCACCGGAGATGGCTTCGGAGGTGGGCTTGCAGAAATTTGGGATGGTACTGGGTCGAATTATGCCGAACATGGTATTCGTTGTTCGGGTCACCAAATGTAGAGGAGGTGGTGTTCCTCTACATGAGTCCTGACCGGCGATGATGGAATGTCCCAGCGGGCAGGTGGTCGTGGCCTCACGCTAGGACGGTGCCGGTAGAAACGCCGTGCCAGCGCCGTAGCGCGTGGCAGCAGAGGCACGTCTTCGTCATCACACACGGGCCGCCACAAGGCACTTTCGCCGTGTCGTCGGTGCGAAGCGGGCGCGGTTGAGAGGTCCAGCGAGAGCAGGAAGCCCATGATACCGGTCTGTCTCCCGCTACGACGGTCCATGAGGAGTGCCTGGCGATCATCTTCGCTCTCAGGAAGTTTGATCTCTACCTGGATGGCAGCACTTTCACCGTCCAAACTGACCACCAGGCACTCTCATGGCTGCAGCGGCTCCACAACCCAGCTGGACGTCTCGCCAGGTGGGCCCTGAAGCTACAAGGCTACTCCTTCAACGTGGAGTACAGGCGGGGTTCCACGGACATGGTAGCGGACGCACTATCCCGTGCGCCTCTACCGGAGGGGGAAGAGGTAGGCACCGAGGCGCCTTCTCAACTCCTGGCAGCAGCACAAGTGGCACGGGACGCATCCTCGTCCTGGGGCACGGTCGTGAGCAGAGAGCAGCTGCTAGACGCTCAGAGAGCGGACGGCCTTTGTCAGCGGGTGTCTCAATGGTTAGCTGAGCAGGTCTCGGCAGACACCGGAACGTCTGACGGACGGCATGACTCCTATCTGCTGGGCGAGGATGGCATCCTATTCAGGTACATGCCCCAGGCGGATGACGACGACGGTACATCCCCATTCAGAGTCGTGGTGCCACGGAAGCTGCGTAAGTCTTTCATACGTTACTTTCATGACTCGGCCTTGGCAGGTCACAGCAGTGTCAGGAAAACTTATGAAAAGTTATGTCGTGTTGCGACATGGCCAGGAATGAAGGAGGACGTAACTAAGTATGTTCGTACTTGTCCGATATGCCAGAGAGCAAAACCTCGTGGTGGTTTACCCCTTGGGCGCTTACAGCCGGTTCAGAGCAATAGGCCCTGGCAGATAGTTGCTTGTGATGTGATGGCACCTTTTCCTCGTAGTCCTAGAGGTAACCAATACCTGTTTGTGGTTACTGATCATTTCACAAAGTGGGTCGAGCTGTTTCCCCTCAGGACGCTGACTTCCCAAAGAGTATACGAACGACTACTCGACACTTTTTGCCGGTTCGGGTTTCCCGCTCAGCTGATCACTGACAACGCAACCTATTTTACAAGTTAGGTGTTCTCAGATTCTTGCGCTGTCTTAGGCATTCAGCACAAGAAGACTTCCCCGTATCACCCTCAGGCTAATATTACCGAACGTGTTAATCGGAACCTGAAGATGATGTTGGTTGCTTTTACTAGTCAGTACCACCGTGATTGGGATCTTCGCCTGACTGAGCTGGCGTTCGCTACACGGACGACGGTCAACAGATCTACAGGCTTCACCTCGGCGTTCCTGAACTCGGGACGAGAGGCTCCTTTTCCAGTAGAAAATGCCCTGGGCCTCCGGGATGGCAGTACCCAGCCTCCTTATTCAAGGTACGCTGAGGACCTCCAGAGCCGACTGGACGTCGCAGCTCGGACAGCTCGGGAGAACTTGGACGTCGCAAGGTTGGACCAGGCTCGCCAGTACAACCGTGGACGACGGAATCTCACCTACAGCGTCGGTGATCTTGTCCTTCGACGGACTCACCCGCTTAGTGATGCGTCACGTGGCTTTGCAGCTTCGTGGTGGGATCAGTGGTGGTGCAGTTCATAGGTGGGATGGCCCCTTTGAGATGAGCGCGTGCTCCTCCGGCCTCACTTACAGGCTTCGTGGCTGTGACACGGGCGAAGAAACGGGGCCAATACACATCGCGGATCTGAAGACTTACCACCTCCGCGACCCCGAGGGCAAAGAAGCACCTCTTCAGCCTCCTCCTCAAGACCTCGACCAGGATCCCGCTCCCGGGCCCTCCAGTCGCTACAGTTTGCGTCCCCGCAGGCGACGCACGTAGCCGTCACTATCCCAGTCACTAAATCCTAGTGTTCTTGCGTAGTTGATCTTTCTTAATGTGATTTCTGCTTCGCAGTCTTCAACTATAACCTTCTGGGATAGAGCCTTTTCAGGTTCCCGCGGTCGGAAATTGCTTTCTCACCGTCATCCCCTATTCTTTCTCGCAGCTGCCATGCCTCCCCAAGGAAAGCGTAGGAGTAGTCGCGGGCCTGGACGCTCTCCAGGATCTAGTTCGTCTACCGCCCGGCTAGCTCAGTCGGTAGAGCACGAGACTCTTAATCTTGGGATCGTGGGTTCGGGCCGCACGTTGAACGCCATTTGTGGGAGCCTATTCTCACTCTCCGGGGGCAAAAACCCCGTCCATTCGATCCCAGTGGAAGGCGAAACACAAATGCAAACACAAGATATACTAAGCAACCGCTATTTTAACAACTTACGTATTACAGTCTTTTTCTTGTCCGCTTCCACGTCCACACTGACCACCGAAACCCTTCGTCATCCTCCTTTTTAACCCGAGTCCTCCACCTCTTCGTCGTCCTCCAACATCCCAACTTCCTCGTCCACTTCGCCCCACATAGCATAGATGACAACATATAATCAAAACATTTGATACAAAACAACTGTAAATTTGTTTATGTCAGATATACCGCAGTTTACCTTGTCATATGGAAGAAATGGCATTCCAGAAGATCACAGGTCGACGAGGAAGGCAATGTTCGCTCGTACACTTTTCTTTACCTTTCTGGTACCGATGATGGCACACATGAGGATCATTTAACGTGCGCACAAGTCTCAGCACACGCCACACCGTATTTAACGTCCCTCGCAGAAGACGCTGTCTCCATAAGCAGCTAGTGCCCTGCCATGAGGCTGTCTTGACACACTCTTGAAACTGGTAACGAACCCTATTTTCCTTCTCCTTCAAACCGAGGCAGTAACCAAGCTGATGTAAGCTGACGTACGTCGACCTCTGTTGTTTCTTTTTCTGTAGACAACAAACGTAGGCAGGGCTTCTCCTATATATCCTTCATCCTCACCTCATGTGATATTTTTTCCTCATATGCTTCCTATAAAAGCAGCAGTACATATTGCTTGTCCTAAATTCAGTCATCCTCACCCGACTTATTTGTTCCTGCTGTCTTCATTTTTGTTGTCTAGTTACCGTGTTTACTCTTCTTCATTGTACGCTTTCAAATATTGCTTGAAATATTGCGCTTTTGGAGCCTCTTCCCTATCATTTTGTTATTGTGTCCCCCCATATGTTTTTCACCTGTATGTATAGATGTTCTTTTAACCTCCTAGTGCCTTGGATTGTTGTCTTCCTGCCATTTCCTTTATAATCATTAACGTGTGTTGCTGATATTTATAAATCATAGTTGGGTCTAGCCTGGTCCTGTGTCGTGGTTCTGGGCGAAACTATATTCTGTTCAATGAGACTCACGATATGAACGTTTTTCGTGTAAATGTACTTCCAATTATTATTATTAACATTTTTCTTTTCATATCGGTGGTGGTGGTGGTGATGGTGAAAGGGCTCGCCGTTGTCGGCCTCACAGAGGTGGGCAACGTCACGACTGACGCCCTGGGGAACGTGCGTCATATCTGTACCATAATTAACCGTGTTTCTTCGAATAACAGCTGAGGAAATCGCAATATTCAGTTTGAAAATGCATAGCACACGCGTATGAATGCAGGCATAACTCACACATGCTTGCGTTGAGCCTTTTCATTTTTTAATAAACACTTCTCTCCCACCCTCCCGTGAACGAGACTATTCCTGTAAAACCAGAAGTACCTTCTGAGTGTCATGATGTTCAAGTTTCAACTCCATTCCCAGAGTGAGCGTACTGACGCGGACGAAGATAGCTTCTGCTGAGCAATAATCAGAGAGGGTGGATTTTAAAGGGACTCTGACCAGAAGTTGCGGGAGCTCTTTCGTACTTGCAGTCGATAGAGCACCCAACACGGACTCTCCATGCGAAAATTCACACATTAAAACCCCACAGTTTCTCCAAACTCGAATTTTAAACATTCGACTTCATCCGAGTAGAGCACGCCTAGCGTCAAACCGAGAAAACATACGTTTATATAGAATATCCACCACGGCCCACCATCAACATGACGTCAACATGAGGGCCACTGGCAACACCCACAATTGGCTCAAACGCGTCACATGGTCCCACAAAACTCTGTCAATTCCCTTTATGAAATGTAATTTATATGTGAATATGTTTTTGTTACAGAGTCTCAAAAAGAAAAATATACATTGCATTTAACACATGCAGTAGGTTTTGCGATTGCTTTTTCAATCTGCGTTGATGTTGTCCTGCGTTCCATATGGTTCCGTATCCGGTCAGCTGTAATGGCTGCCATATGACGAGCTTGCGAAAGTGTGTGATTCCCGGCTCATCCTACCTTTTTCGGGTCATTGTATTTGGTGTTGGAGTTGCTCGCCATAACCTGAACGTTTCACCTATCATTGCGGCGTACTGTTCTTGATCTGCTGCAAAGCAACGAACCGCTACGGCAGTCACTCGCCTCAGCGAAATTCTGTTTGCTGCATATCAAAGGAGCAACGGGACCTGATGATGTACTGCAAATGCTGAAGTTGAATTCTTTGAACCTTCATCTAAAGAAACAAAGTGTGCTCTCGTGTGGTTCTGACGGAAAAGCAGTTTCAACAAGGTTAGCACATTTATTTTTCAGTTACAAGTCCACGCACTCAAAACAATACAAGTGCATTCGATCATTCTCGTAGCTGTTCTGTAACACGTATGCTTTCTTATACGTATCCCACAGAACCCTCCGCTTCAGGAACCCAGTTATACTTTATGTGACCCATCTGATGGCTCCTGACTAGGCTATGCCGCTCTGAAGCATTGAGATGGCGAAAGGTCGTGGGGGCTGCACCTCTGCTTTCGAAAGATGAATCAGTCATTCCACACTGTGCTTACTGGCTTTGCATCGAGTCTAACAAATCCGACGTGCCTGGGCTGCCTTTTTCAAGGAAGTTTGAAATGTAAGTATGTGTTATGTTGGTTTCACATATCCCCACCACATATTGAGTGTGTATATCGCTGTACTTTTGATGCTATAGCATATATCTACGTACATTATTATTGAACACCTAGTGTGGAAAACTGGACACCATCCACACAATGCAAACAATTGTTTGTCTTTTCTTCCACTGATTGTTTTTATTATAATATTATTTTAGTATAATCGTCTGATTTTTAATAGTCACAATTTTCCCATGGTTATGGCGCACTATAGCCTGAGTTGTTTATGCGCCATTAAAATTGAATCATCATCATCATCTTTAACTGCCATTATTCAATTGAAGTGTCATGTTTCAGTTGGATACAATGATGTGGCCAGAGATAGTTTTTCCTTTCGTTCCGGAGTTGCTCATTTCAGAAGAATAGTCACTGTGAAGTTTGTTTTCGGAAACATTAAGAGGGCTAACACCAAACGCTTTTCTTTCAGAGCATCCCTTATGCACTTGCATTTCAATTAAGATCTGTGTTACAAGAATGACAGACCACTCAACAGTGATGAACAGCAGTGATGAAAGGTGGAAGTGCTGGAACGAAGATGCGTTAATCTGTGTGGAAGGTGCTTTGTATGTGTCTGAGTCATGGCCATAGGTCACAAGCTAATTTCTGTCCTCATAAGAGGTGTCAACTATGCTCTTTCTATCTACTAACCTGCTCCACTTTAGGGTTCCCTGTAAACTAATGGAACACACCATATACCAGCACGTTGTTAACCACGTTGAGTCTATAAATTTCTTTTTTTAAATTCCAGCATGGCTTTAGAAAAGGGTATTTCGACAAAAGTTACATAATTCGGTCACAGCATTTTAAACTGTCTTGATTTCTGTGTTCACGTAGATGCAGTATTTTTTTTTATTTTGTGAGGGTTTTTGGCACTGTGTTTTATGCTTGCTTGTTGGCCAAACTAGCCCCATTAAAATTTGATCTTGCTACCATTAACTGGATATGCAGTTTCTTGACTAACCGCAACCATGCCAACAATTCGTGAGGAGAACCTATCATATCGCCACCATGCAGCATTCCTCGGGTTACATATGCATCACATTTTAATCAAGTGTGAAGCAAGGCCTTTAGGTGATCGGTCTTGTATAATTACACGTCCCTCCGTTATTTAACACCACACGGTTCTTCAACCTATGACAGATAAATAAATATATTGCCAAGTAAATTGTTTACAAGGCTGATTACCCCATTTCACCACATTAACGCAAACAATTGTTAGAGTAGTGGCCCAGGGTATGAAGCTTGCCACTAATCATCATTCAAACAAAGTTTGTAATGTAGAATCCTTTACTGAAAACACCGACTTAACACAACAATTGAGAACAAAGAGAGTGAACGTTTCGTCGCCTCTCCGGGTGGCATCATCGCTACAACAGAGAACAGTCACAAACAACATCGACGGAGTCAAATCAGTTGTGTGCATTCCTTTCATCCAAGGTGTTGATAGGCCATTTGGAGGGAACTGTGCCCGTCAGGCATTAAGACTGTGCATATAAAGTTAAGTGCACAGACTGTGACACAACCTACATTGGCAAGACAGACAAAAGACGTGGGAAAAGACTAAAAGAGCACACAAGGGACGTTCCCAAGGCTTCTAATGCTACTGAAACCAGGACCAAATTAGTCTACTATTGTTGGCCTGATGAACATGTATTAAATTTTGATGGTGCGGTAACCTTTGCACATGACTAGCGATGAGGCCTTAGAAAGTGCTTAGAGTCCTGGTTTATCGGACGTGATGCATCAGCCTGTAATACAAACAGTGGCCCCCTATCGGATGTGTATGATGCCCTCTTAGATAAGTAGGCCGAGGTGCTTGTCTTTGGCCCTTGTTGTACTGATGATGCCACCCAGATAGGCGGCAAAACGTTTACGCTCCGTTTTTAGTCGTTATGTTAAGCGGTGTTTGCAGTAAAGGATGCTATATTGTAAGGTCGTCACCCGGCGTTTGGAATATATTTTCAAATAAAGTTGTTGTTTTACAAAGCTCATTACATTGTAGAAATCATTCTTGTTGCCTATTGTTTAGGGGATACCATTCTTGCAGTCACGTGGAGCACTGAAGGGCCAATTTCAAAAGCAAAGGTAATCTGATTTATGTTCTTGCCAACATGGCACAGCGTACGCACAAGACACTCCGATTCATAACAATTTCCTGCAAGAGAGCTAAGGCTTTTCCAGATTATTAGAACACAGGTACCGGATTGTAGATAACAAGAACTCATAAACCAGAGCTCAGTGTTGCACACACCCTGCTTTCCATCAAAACTGTTAAAAGGCGTGACCCCCTAAACCTGCACAAAATTTCTGGAGTGTCTTCGCTGGGCACTGTCGCTGTTCATCTCATAAGGGCTCTCTATGAACCTGACTCCCTGTTCTGGATGCACTGCCTGAGGGAACTCCAGCATGCTTTCCCAACATGAATGGTCGCAACTTCTACGAACAGTGTTGTACTTACTCAAAGCAATATAAAATGCTATGCCTTGACAGGTTATGTTGATATCCTTCTTAAGACCGTAGAGAGATGTTGCTTGCTGCCCTTATTCCAAATCGCACTATCAGAAACAAGCCCACTTGCCACCAAGCCGATGAGTATTTCCTCACAGTCAGGGCAATCAAGGGAATCAATCACTGAGGCTCAGAAAAGCTGTTTTCTATGTGGATCTCATCCAGGACAGAGACATGAGTAGCCCCAAGAAAGCACCAGGTTTCTTTGAATTTAGATGTTCAGCTTTTAATTTCCTCCTTCCCCCTTTTTTATGTAGTACCTGATTTAGCCTTTTACAGCTTTGGAGATTGAGGATGTGGGGTGATGTAAGAGGTGGAATTAGCCTTTAGGTACAATGAGGCAAAGTGTGACAACAAACCTTCTGAGAATGTTTATGTATCGTACACACAGAGAGGATAGGTATTACAATAGATGTTACACCTTTTTTCTGGTTTTGATATTTATTTATTCATGAATATACCTCAAAGGCCCTTGCGGGCATTACATGAGGGTGGACAACATGGGTCACTTAACAAATACAGAAGTTACAAGGAACATACATATTTGAAAGACAGACGCTGCTTTTCATTTGTTCATCAGTTTTGCTCAAGAAATTGTAGCAACGGTACACAATGTCACGACGAAAGGAGTGCTCATCTACCCTTCCGCAAGACTCATTAAAAAGGACACAACATACTGAACTGATGAACCATGCATCATCCTGAGAGCTATAAGTAATCCTAAATACAGAAGCTGAATTAGTTTAAATGTGATAGACGAGCTGTGCGAAGAGCTGTGCGAAGAGCTGCCTCCAGTTAGGGTGTTGGGTACTTGAATCCTGTGGCACTTTCTGTGTGGAAGGCTCGCCAGATCCTGTTCACTGCACAGGCTGGGATGACGATGTTCGTGTTTTTCCCAAGCTTGTGGCAAAAACACGTTGCGAACTGGCGATATGCAGTATATCCATATCGTATACGCAGGTGTACATAAAATACAGTTTAGGCAAATAGGCAACCGGTCACAGTACAGGGTGTGTGTCATGGCATTTCTACATGTACTTGAAAGCAGGCGCGGATCTAGGGGGGGGGGGGGGTCCAGGGGTCCGGACCCCCCTCAATTCCAGACTTGAACATAGGGTTCAATGGACCAATCCCAGCATGCACCTGGCACTTGTCCATAGCGGACCCCCCCCCCCCCCCTTCAGGAAAAATCCTAGATCTGCCCCTGCTTGAAAGCGACTGCAATTTATCTGCACACGCCCTGTATATTGCTACACATGCTGTATTCTTTTAGAAACTAACATTTTTTACTCTTCAGTGAATCGAAAGTAAGAACACTCAATATCGCTAAAAGCCTACGCTAAAAACATAAACACAGGGCAATACACAAAGAGGTGATTTAGGACATATCACCTTGACAATTACACAGTTGCCTAATACTGCTTTTCTCCAGTTCACAGTTCTGTATTATGTCGTCTTTTATGTGGTGCGCCCTGCACTGGCGTTTTTAGCGACCTTAATGCAGGACCAAACCAATTTCGAGCGCCCAAATTTTAACATCGTTCGACAGGGCCAAATGCGACTTACTTGTGAATATGGTCGCTCATACGTTCGCGCTGCCCACGGAATTCAATATCCACCTTCAGGACAGTCGTATTGAGGCATAGAAGTTACAAATCTTCGTGGGTTGTAATGCACTCATATTGCTGTCATTCGGCTGCACTTTCGAGCTCCTTGCAGCACAAGCATATTCGATCTCCTTCGGCAGTATGACACACCAGCCGCACCGGCACCTTAGACAGGAAGTACGCATTAAATATGAGGACACAAAACTTCAGAGAACACGTTTACATGTTTGATCACAGTGTGCGTTAAAAAGCTCATCGCTTACCTGTCTGTCGAGACAGGCGACTGATCCTGTTCGCTTCATCTGTGACCGATGTTCATAGAGCGTTGACTTCGGCTCGCATTTGCGGCATCGGCGACGTTTCGAAAGCGAGGCTTCCGAACTGTTCAGCACACAGAATTTCCTTCTCCATCGCAGAAAGGTCAGAAAAAGTTCCGGGCTCGAAGTCTCCGCATTCCTTGCTTCGACGTCCATATTGAAGATCGCTTTCCGGATGCCGCCGCTCTCACAAACTAACAGCAGAGCTTCCGGTCCGGGCGGCCAATGAAACATGAACCTCATGTTTTCGTCACGCACACGGAAATTGGCAGATATCCACTACAAAGAGGCTAGATTTCGGCGCCGATTGCGTGAGTTGAGGAGGAAAAGCCAAGCGGGTTTTCAGCTCCCCATTTGGCAAACTTTGCCGCCGCGCACAGCCAAAATATTTCGCGTGTAGCTTGGAGGCATATTATACCTTCGTAATAGATGCAAACGAAATATTTGTTGAACTTCTGGTCAGAGTCCCTTTAAAATATTAGTGTGGAAGGGTTGATTTTGCGAAGTTTATTTTGACGCCGTGGATATACACACGATTTATTTTTAAAGGCATATTTTCGAAGCTGTTTTTAACATTTATAGTTTATAGCTTTATTTTAAAATGTGTATACCAGCGTCACCACGGCCTCTCACTGACGTTGGTGCTCGCCGTGAAGTCACTGTCGGATGGATTTCGGTATTTGCGACGCCGATTCGCCTGTATTGCTCTCTTAGCTGCAGAACTTGGAATCGACCTTCCTGTCGATGCCAATAAGCGTACAACTGGCGCACAATAAACGCCTAACCGGTTGCCTCTGCATCTGCCTTTCAACACCATCTCGACTCCACCTCGTCTTCCCTCTGCCCCACTTGTAGAATGCACGGCGAACTCTGCCACGTCATCCTGGCTTGTGGGCAATATCACCACGAGCGTGCACTAATGGAAGTTTCTATGCAACGTATTGACAAGCGGCTGTTCAACATTGCGAAGATCCTCGGACCGTGGTCCAACACTGCCCACCAGATGCAAGGCCTTCGTCTTCTTGCGGAATACTTGTGCTCCACCGGACTGGTGACGGCTCTCTGAAAGCCCCCCATCATCATCCCCTCATCCGTTCCGAATGCGCAATAGGGCAGTGCACCGCCTCAGCGGCTGCGAATCGCCGGAATCATAATCATCCAATGTGTGTGTGTTTGTGTGTGTGTACGGCTGTATGGGACCTTCAGACGAAACCGGTGGATTATGGTCCCCATGGGGCCGAGGAAGCGAGGCTGGGGCCACGAACGAAAAGTCTGGGTGTATGCTGATCAGTGGCGCCCTTCCAGAATCACTGCGCCACAGGTCTCTGCTTAGCCTCTTCGTTGAAGTCGAAAACATTAAGCGCGTGTCAAATGGGGTAAAATACACCTTACGAACCGGACCGGACTGCTATGCCCGGGAAGCCGCTGCATCCGCCGCGTCATTCCCAGGTATGCAGGAATGGCCAGGGATCCACTGAAGGACGATGTCGTCTCCTTGTGCTACACACGCGTTGTAAGTCTTAATGGCGTCGTGTAAGATTGAAGCAAGACCTGCTGATCCGCCCGGCGCTTGTAATGCTCGCAATCCGGTCTGTGAATCACTGTAAACAACTCATGATTTGGGATCTTCATGTGCCTCTATAAATCCCACCAGTGCTGAAGATATTGTCATATCATGCACCTGAATAGAATGCAGAAGTTAACATTTTAAACAAAACAAGCGCTTGTCCCACCTGTGAGCATGAGGGTGTATGGACAATAGGTGTTGATATCATCACCGGAAAAAGGCTGAGAGGTGTTGACGGTAAATCATCCGTTTGCATGCTTTTGCTTCCGATTTCCAATTTCTTGTCAGTCACGATGGAAGCCTGTGTCGCTGATATAAATGAAGAATACGGTCAGTATCTAGCACACAATTTGTCTCATACATTCTCCTGCAGGACTCCCATGTTCAATAAGGGGGGAAGGGGGATGTTCCGTTTGGTACATTAAGTGTAGGCATCACAAAGATCAATCTGAATTTGAAATGAACTATATCTATATACAGGGTGTCCCAGCTAAATGTGAACACATTTCTTAAATATATATACAGTCGACCCCCGTTTATCCGGATGGTGCCGTTCCCGGCGAAATCGTCCGGATACCGGGGCATCCGGATAAATGAAACGACCGACTAGAAACGTCCTACGAAGCAAGGTTTAATTAAAACACAGAAATCTCGTCAATGACAGCTGTTACATAGTAGTGTAGGCACTCGATTCCTGCAAACTTTTGCTAATTGCATAGAGTTGAGCCACGCTGTTGCGCTGCTCGGAGAATGTCAGAGCGGTCGCAAAGCATCAATGTCGGAGCCTTGTTTCTCACTGGCGTCATCGGCACCGTCTTGCTGCACATCATCGGAGGCGACAGCAGCAATCACACCGTCATCAGTCATAGCTGCACACGCGTCATAATCCTTATCAATGTCAACGTAGTCAGAAACCGCAGCATCATCTACTGCAGTCGCAGTGAGCCTCTGCATCAGGGATCGCAGCTCATCTAGGGGAATGTCTTCATCGGCCAACGGGCCGTAAGCAGCAGGCCCTCGGGTTGGAGTTTTCCCCTCTAGAACCGGACAGTTGCTCGAGATATTTCCAAATGACTCGACTGGTCAACGTGACCCAACGCACACAAATAGAAAAGGGGGTCATGGTGCACGGTTGTCTCCCCTACGGAGGAATGCAAGTCCCTGACGTGTGATGGGAATAACCCCCAAACAGCGAAAAGGGTGAAGAAGCGGGGTCAGCGTCTCCTCTTACTCACGGTAGTCCGGATAACTGAAGCTGGATTACAAGAATTTTCGACTTTCGTTCCCCAGAATTCTTGTCCGAGTCCGGAAGCTGAAGTCCGGATAAACGAGAACAAAATACATGGAGGAAAGTCCGTTCCCGTGCCTTTTGTCCGGATACCGCGGGATCCGGATAAATGAAGTCCGGATAAACGGGGGTCGACTGTATATCACTTTTTCCGAGGTCAAATCAATTCCAATATAGCATATGCTGAAGGGCGCTTCTTAGGAGGGCATTAGCAAACGCCTAAGGCAATGTCTTAAAGGGACACTAAAATGCAAAAGCAAGCTCACTTCAAATTACGTTACACGCTATGTTAATTTCCTACCTGTTATATCATAACTCAAAACTTTGATTCCGTTTCGGAGCTATAGTCAGAATTATACTGGACTCTTTCTTGCTTCGGCGCTAAGCAGTGAACGACGCTTCAGCACGTGCATCGGTGTTTTGAGTCGAAAATATGTGTGCACGCGCGTGCCACGCCATAGAGCAGTCCCGATTAAAAACATAGTCCGCGTTCAAAGCGGACTGGAGTCGTTGTCCTAAGGACGTGAAGATAAATGTTGTTAGCGGAACATCCACGAGAACTGTTGTGGGCTACAATTCAGTGAATCGGTATTGAAAAGTGCAGCAGTATGCAACATGCGACGCATATACGGAACACTACGATCGGACCCGTTCCAAATCCACACACGCCCGATAGGTATGCGCGCGCTTCTCCTGCTGTCTCATTGGATGCCGCCAATCTTTGCCTCCTGAGGATCCCATTCGTTGTCGCCAAAGACGGCTCTGTTTTCATTGCGTTTTCCTTCTAAACGGTAGCGTTGTGTGAACTATTTTTGGGTTGGGCTAATTGAAACACGGACTTTTATCTGAGAGCAAGTTATTTTTGCATTTTAGTGCCCCTTTAATTAACTTTCAATAAATAACTTTTTAATTATAAAAGCTACGAAGTTGTACCGATGAGGACATCTGGTCCCTTCGGTCACCTGATACCGGAGCCGTTTTCAGAACAAAAATCCGTTCGATAGATCGTCCGCAAAAAAATTCGTGAAGGAACACCATTTTTTCTTAAGTTTGCTCATTGCGCATCTCTAGAGACGCGTCTTTCCTTCACTCCCAATGTGAGAGGGGGAAAGAGCACGCTATCGCCTCTTGCGTCCCGGAAAAAGATTAAAAAAGAACAGAAAATGCAATCCAAGATAAGGGCAGTTTCGATAGAGTCACCCGATACATTTCTTTTTGTTTTGTTTCCCCAAGTTAAAGCTCATCTTCGACGCATGTGGCCGCACTGTGCTCCTTCACCCTGTCACATTGGGGGTGAAGGAAAGACGCGTCTTCGAAGACGCGCAATGAACAAAATAAGAAAAAAAAAGGTGTTCCTTCACGAATTTTTTGCGGACGATCTATCGAACGGAGTTTTGTTCTGAAAACGGCTCCGGTATCAGGTGACCGAAGGGACAAGATGTCCTCGCTGGGACAACTTCGTAGCTTTTATAATTAAAAAGCTGATTATTGAAAGTTAATTAAGACATTGCCTTAGGAGTTTGCTAATGCCCTCCTAAAAAGCGCCCTTTAGCATACGCTATGTTGCAATCGATTTGATGTCGGAAAAAGTGATATATATATATATATATATGTATATTCGCATTTAGCTGGGAGATCCTGTATGTATTATCCCTGTGTATCGGTAAATATACATACCTCGTGTGCACTGGTGTTCGCAACGTCAGACGTCGGAAGGAGAAACACTGGTGTCGGGACTGCGGTCCGTTTGAGACGTTTTCGACCGTCCGCTGCTACCATTTCGTACGACAAATACGGCATGGATGACGGATCACGAATGTCTTGACGAAGCGCTTGCAACCACTTTCGTTTCCGCGCATTATCCTTTGGAATCTTGTGGTACACAACATCCCTTGTCGAAAGTGCACTCTTGGTGGATCCCCGAACATTACAGTAGATACCTGGTATCGCTGTCAGGTGAAGTTCTGTTCAATTTCGGCAGGAAATGAACCTTTTACATACACAAACCTCGCCGGACGCAATTCACGCCGTGCGATATGGTTGGGAGGAGAGCAAACAGAGGGCGCTGACAGTATTTTGTGATACTGTTTCTTCGATATTTTGAAGAATTGTCCCAGTAATTCTCGTGATTCTTAAAGTAGTATTTATTAGTAATTAGTGTCCGGTCATAAGTTCATCGCAATACTTAGGTATCACGTGACGGGAGTACTCCGATCATGACTTTTATAGCTGTTGCGGGGTGCTACCTACCGTCCGATTTAATTTTTCTAATTTATGCTGTGTAATAATTAACGCGCTTTGAGTGCTTAGGCTCTGTGTGCAGCATCACACAGGCAAACACTACCAGCTGGCACAGAGAAACAGGGGGGGGGGGGGTAATATTTCACTTTACAGTTCATTTAAGCTATTTGTCTAGGTCTTTTCTACATTGCAGCTGTCTGACCGCTCAGGCGTGCCGCTGTCTACCTAAACCTAATCGCTAATCGTGCCATACGGACACGTTGAAATGTCGAACAGGATCGAACATACTCTGTTCTAACTCACGCTTCTTTTAGCGGCTCTTCCGCCGTCTTCCGCGAGGGACATTAAATACGGGGTGCCGTGTGAAGAGCTTTCATCGAGAACCCTCAGGTGGACAAAAGCAATCCACAGACCGACCGCTGTGGCGTCGCTCATGATCTCAGTTGTGACGCGACGCAAACCCCCAATTATTATTAAAAATTTTAGCGGCTCTTCAAGAGCATTAGGGAACCAAGCTTGCGTGCGTCCGTGTGTGTCAACAGAGCTTCTTTTCAGAGAGCCTTAATCGTGCATTTTCTCACATCGCAGTAATGAACAAGGAGGGTTTCTTGCTAGTACACTGTTAAAAAAGACCGTAAATTTACGGAACGCCGCCCACGGAACCAGAGCTTCTCTTTTTCATTGCTGCTCCAATTCCGTAGCGGCACATGAACCGTTGCTATCCCGTCGTCTTTTCCAGGAATGAGTAGAGCAATATCGCTGAAAATGAAATATTTTGTTCAGACCACGTCACGATTATACTAGCAGAAATATGGAAGACGATACGTGTCTTCAGCGAAGCACATATTTACCGTTTTTAAACGATCCAACAGTGATATCGCAATATTCGGGCCTAACTTTTTGCTCGGATGAATGTGGCAGATTCAAGGACGCCGGCGTCTCGCCGTCAGCGAGTGCGCAGCGCGGAGCAATACGGCATTGTCACCTGAGCCGCTAACTGGAAGCCCGCGAAATTCTTTCCTCGTAGACGCATGAGACGTTCCGTGAAGTTTTAAGTGTTTGGAAGTGCATCTAGTGTTTGGTCTTTGGCCGACTGTACCTCCGCAAAGCAAAGTTGAGTTCAAAACCTGTTTCGTTGTTCCACCACTATACCAAGTCAAATACGAGCACCACTTGTAAGCATGGTTGCAAAAATCGTTTCGTTGCATATGCGTCTCAGCAACGGTGTGCAACAGCAGGAAAGCAGTGTCTGTGTGTGTCACTGTGTGTAGATCATGAGTATCCAAACAAATGTACCTTTCACTAGTCTTAGCGGCGTCAAAATTTTCACCAGTAACGGTTTCATGCTCGCACAGCTGAAGGCTGTTTATAAATGGATCCCTTTTTTGCACTCTCTTGGTAGGTGATATACGGGTGCACTTTGTTGCTGCAGAAACTTTCTTCTCGTCGAGCTCTTTTCGACCATCTGCTATCACATGAAGAGTTTGCAAGTGGTGTTCCTTGTACCATAGAGGGACGTAATGCGGCTGCCAAGAACTATAGAACCAATTCCTCCATGAGTCATCCTGACGAAACGCCAACACATTCAACACAAAAACTATTGTCTTGAAAGTTTTGTTCTGTGGCTTCTTGCAGCCAGCCGTGTGGACAGTGAAAAAGCAGATATTGCACGCTGAAAACATCACCTCATCAGAGATGCATCGTGCACTGTGAGTTGACAGTCCCTTCTTGTGTGCTTCGACAATCACTATTCTTGGGACTCAACATACAACAGGACACTATCTTGTGGTCTCCAGAGACGAGTACAACCTGCGCTATGGGAAACCGGTACACATATTTGTGGAAACTGGCCCTGAGGTGATAACAATTTTTCTTTTTCGCATAACACCATCAAGCTTTCTACCTGACCTCAGGCTATGCCATCTTGAATCTCAGAGACAAGTGTATATTGTTGTGTGCGACCCTCAGAGTTAATGGACAGTCATCCATATTCAGCTTATGCAGTAACAAACTCTGTTGTTGTCTCCCTCAGAATACTGCTGCTCAGCCATGATTATGGAAGTATATATAGTCTGTTTAACCAAATTTTTGCAAAATATATACGCTACTTCCGGTTTTGCTTAATAACTTCGTTTTCTGACACAGAAAGTTCCATATGAGAGGTACATATCTTTCCCTGTGCATGCTACAGTTGTTGCTATATATGTGTGTGGTTTCCAGAGCTTGCTCAATGCTGCTGCTTTTTCTCTTTCTTTCTTGTTTACTAGACGTTTCTGAAGATCAGGAGTAGAGACCACAAAACGAAAAACTTTGTGTCAGGAACATGTCTTGAGGAGCTAATCAGAGTTGCTGTGGGTCATGGAATTTGTCAGGAGGGCAACATACAGGTATGCCTCTTTTGTTATAACGTTTATAACGCTAATATGAGCTTCAATTGCATTGTTGTTCTAAAAATCTTTGTCACACCAGTTATTTCTTTCTAGGTGTATTTAATGGATGAGTTATCACTTCGCTCTATGGTTGCTGGTGCTGAGAAATACCTCAATGGCATTTTCATTGTTAAAAATGGACTATGGAGACAAGGTATAGTGCATACATCTCCAGATGCCACTTCGCCCTCTTGCTTGGGGCTTTAAGTGCCATTTTCTGTTTTGCTTTCCTGTTTAGATCAGTCAACATGTGTGGGTGCACCTTCACCAATCCCACAAATGCCTCTGCTCTCACGAATTTATTACCCTTGGGAGAGCCTCAGCAAGACAGTACTTGATGCATTGGAAGCAGACAATGTTCTGCTTCCCTCTCAACAACAGGAAGTGGCACACATGGCAGCGTCATGGCCCTGCATATCCATTGAAGGTGGGAGGCACTCCTGATATTTATTCACAGGTATATTTGCTGTTTGCATGGCTTACCTGGATAGAGTACAGCCGATATAAAAAAAAATCTTGTGACATGCATTGAAATGTTGTAGGAGAGCATACAACATACTGGTAAAATATAGCATTTTGAAACTCACGTGATGTAGTAGAGTAACAAAAAACTGCTTTGGAAGTTTAGATGGTGCTCTAGCTTAGATTATCTGCGGGCCTGTCTTGCAAGAACCCTCCTTATATTATACTACATATTTACTCGGCTGGTACGATACATACTGCAGTAACTACAGCAGGCGATATAACATAGCAGAGGCCATATCAACTGCTAACCTTTCAGAGTCTAGCATATGCTTCACATATGGTGGTCTCTCTGCCATGCTGAACTATGCTCATAAGCATGTTTCACGGATAAAAAAAAATCCTATCTATGTGCTCAGAAATTTGTTGTGCCACTTGCAGTGGTGGACGTGTAGTGTTCTTCATAAACTTATTTGGAATAGTTGGTAGAGAAATGGAGTGATTGTCCTGATCATTACACCATGTGAAACTAAGAATATTTCATGCAATTATTCTGAATACTCATAAGGAAATTTTATTAATTGGTTGTGATTTTAGGCACCTGGTTGGTATCATTGAGAACGAAGGGAGCCAGCAGGCATAAAAAAATGAAGAGGGCTACATACATAAATGCGTCAGGCAATGAGGGCCGCAGATGAATATAGCAAGAAGTAGGAACATGTAAGTTGTAAATGCTTCCTACGAGCATATTAAATTTCTTTATTCATCAAATAATTTAATTTGTTGTGGAAGTATTATGACTAAGTAGGCTCAGTAATACTTTCTTTTCTTTTCAGCTCATGTGATACCTAGCGGTCAAATGTTCCACCACCAAAGTCATGCAGAAGTTATTTGTAGTCTTTTCAGTAATTTCCAAAATAAAGGGTTATTATTGAAAAGATATCCTCTCTAGACACACAAAACATAAGAATTGAACAATTAACAATGAAACAAAATCTCTGGACATCTCGCATTGATCATAAGGACTGTAAAGGAAAACAACAGGAACAGGAAACCAGCTAGCATCATGGCCGACAGCATTTATCCCTGTTTTAAAGCGGAATCATCGTTTCATTACTGCACAGGGCCCTGTCATTATAATTAGTGAATTGCTGCTGTAATGAATTAGCACATCACGAGTACAGTTTCCTAAACTTACTGATATATAGCAGTACCTTGCCCAAACGGCACTTCAGCCGTGATGATGTACTATTTACTGAGTGGTAGCCGTTGGCAGTTCACAACGGACTCAACACCGTTTTTCTCAGTTACGGGTGCATTCCTGTACATTCGCCGTCTACCATCAGAGCCGTGGGACTTGGCTGGCATCAACGGATAGCAGCGTTCGGTCCAGTTTTGAAACGGAATATTTTCTTACAGTGTAGAGATGACGTTTCGTATCAGTCTATATTATCTCTACTTCAGTCGCTATGTGTGTGTGTTTGGCTATGTTAAGCTGTGTACGTTTGTTATCTAGCACACGGTAAAACCCTTGGGGTTTCCCCAAGGGGCGATACGTGTCACATCGTCCTTGGAAGTGCTGAATACATGGAAAGCATATACTCTGTCTTGCGCCATCTAAGCCTGCAGTGGGAATTTTACTGCCATCAGCCATTCTCATCTCGTTGGAGGAGTTGAGTAGTGCTGTTGAGTAGTGCTGCACGCTTCGCTTTTTCCTCTGGAACAAAAAAGGAACAGGTTGGGACCCACTAATTGGCTCGCATACTTCTATAAAACGTGTTCCTCACACAAATACACATAAATGGTGCGGAAGCACGTGCATGTTAAATATCAACAAGTAGACATATTACATGGGGTGATAATGTGATGGGCCATTAATCACCGCCGTTATGGTAGTGTCTGCTGCCCCATTGCTTTTGTGGAAGGGATAAGAGAGGGGTGACTATAAAAAAGCGTCCCATTAGAGTTCGTCCATTAAACCGGTGCGGGACAGGAATGCAGATGCCCTGCATCTGTTGTGCAGGGTTCGACTACATCCCGCGAATTTTCGCTATGTTGAAGTGAGATGATCGACTCGTCGCAAATCGTTTTCCATGATGGCTTTCTCTCTTTCGTACTGCCGAATGACCAGGAGGATGTGATGCAGGTCACCGCGCACTCCACAGGTTGAACAGAGGCCGTATGCACAGAAGCCGAGCCGTTGCTTGAAAGTCGGTGTACATGGGGAATTAAGTCTCACGCGGTGTAAGACTGCGGTAACAAGGCGCCTCATTCGGCGGGGAAGGGACAAAGTGGGATCTACGACGTAAAGCAAAGAGTGGGTGGTGATCTTGTGTTGCCATTGAGATTGCATCCTGCGGACGGTGAGGGTTTAAACGAAATATCGGCGATCCCCCCGAAACAATATTACGGGTACATGTCGCATGCGCTAATGTGCGCATAATGCTCTTCGATCTCCGTCTTCATTTCAACTGATGCCCACATGGCCCGCGATCCACTAGAATGCAATACAGTGAGTCTGTGTTTCTGCTTTTTTGTGAATTTACAAGGTTGCAATGACCACAAGGCTGAGGGATCCGCGGAGTCCCATATTGGCAACACACTGCAGCGCAGATGTGGAACCCGTATAGACGACCCAGGAGCAGGCGGGGCTCAGTAATTTTCAACGTGGCAAAAAGAATGGCATAAAGCTTGACGCACGTCGAAGATGTCTTATGTGAAAGACACGAAAAAGGCATGTCTTATGAAACAGAAGGAGGACGAACTTTTCGGGGTGGTCGAACCGTCCGTGAAGAGCGCTGTGGAAGTTGTATAACGTTCACACATTGTAGCCATGATGAGCTGTTTAGTCACGCACGCTGCAGAGTGTCCTTTTTCCTGAGGCAGATGACTGATGGTCGCAAAGACCAACGAGTAGCGCTGGGAGCTGTCGGGTTCACTAGAAAACCAGGAACGCTAGGCTTCAGTTGAGTAACACATGGACGTACTTTGCAGTGCTTGCGTCTAGCGAGTGCCGCCCATGGTGGGCTACAAGGCCACACGTACGCTGCTACACGTTTCAGAGTAGCAAAGGACGTCCAGCGGGGCGTCCTTCGCGTCAGCAATGACCATACGAGTCTCTGCCACTCGGGGAACTCCCCTGCATACACGAAAACTTCGCGCCTGAAGACACTGAAGCATCCGCAAGCGAGCGGTGGACCTTGCCTTCCAAGCTCGGAAAATGCTTTCCCCAAGACCGCCTGGCGTCTACAGTAACACCGAGGGATTGATGAGAAGGTATTTTCAATTGCTTGAAGTGCAGATTTGGAGTCTGTGAAGACGGCCCATTCCCGCGGTGTAAAATCAGCGATGTGTTGTAGAAAGAAAAGGATGGCATAGAGTTCCGCAGCTGCGGAGGAGGTTGGATGTGAAAGGCGAAAGGCGTGAAAGGCAAGTGGCCGAGGCAGCCCTGGTGGCAATCGAAATTGAAGCTCAGCTTAAAAACTGATCTGTTCATAAGCAATAGATACGTTCCAGTATAGTTAGATACGTAGATACGGAAGCAGTAGATACGTTCCTGCAAAGCCATTTCGCCATACTCTGTCAAGCCCAGTCACCCGCCTAACTATTCCTGGCCTGCATGGAAAGAAAAGGGATACAGCCCCGTGTGTCGCCAAGAAGCTTACCCTGGGAATGATGAATGTACACGGCGTCAACGTCGGTTTTCACTGACGGGTTATCTACTCGGGATGGCTCGTCCTCGGCATATGTCACTCCATCTCAGTGAGTCTCCTGTGTTCACCGTCTTTCTAACAGAACATCGTCTTCGTGTGCCGAGCTCTACGCCATTCTCTTTGCTATGCAGAAAATATCACCCAGTCCAGTTCAGTCCTGAGTCGTCTTTACAGACTCAAGACCCGCGCTCCAGTGTGTGGCCAACTTGGGGATAAGTGGGTCCCTTGGTCCTGTTGTCTTTGACATCCTGCAAGTTTATAAGAGGGCGGCCATTGCAGGGCACACTGTCGCATTGCAGTGGATCCCCGGACATGTCAGCATCAGCGGCAATGAAGAAGTAGACTGAGCCGCCTTGAGCGACCATCAGCACGCAGCTTTTCCCTCGATAATTATGTCTTCGGGCGACAGAAGGCACCTCCTTTCGACACCCACCGGCCCCAAGATGCAGGCTCAGTGGCAACACGACATAGCTCACTCTCTTCTCTCGGATGTAGACCCCACGCTTTCTCTCGTACTTCCTCCGCGACTACCGCGCCCATTTACTGCCCTCTTCCACCGCATGAGGCTCAACGTTGCCTTTACACCTGCCTTTCAACACAGTCTCGGCTCCACCTCGTCTTCCCTCTGCCCCACTTGTGGAGTGCACTGCGACCTCTGCCACGTCATCCTGGCTTGTGGCCAATATCACCATGAGCGTGCACTAATGGAAGTCTCTGTGCAACGCATTGACAAGCGGCCGTTCAACCTCGCAAAGATCCTCGGACCGTGGTCGAACGCTGCTCACCAGATGCAAGGCCTTCGTCTTCTTGCGGAGTACTTCTGCTCCACCAGTCTGGTGACGGCTCTCTGAAAGCCCCTATCATCATCCCCTCATCCTTTCCCAATGTGCAATAGGGCAGTGTACCGCCTCAGCGGCGGTGAATCGCCCACCCCATCATCATTCAATGTATGTGTGTGTGTGTGTCATATTTCATGTATCATGTTAACAAGTATTCAATAAACGCCACATAAATGTACATTCTAAGTTCTTGACTACCATCGGTCAACTGATACATACGTCCATGATGGTATACCGTCTGTCAACTGATACATGCATAGATGATGATACATACATGCTTTTGTTTTCGCCGCTTGGGTGCGCATGGGGCAAGACGTGTGTGCACAGTGCTCCAGCAATCTTGGTGCCCGGAGACATCAATTTTTACAGTGTGCTGGTGCACGTCGGCAAAAGTTTCACCTAAGCTGTGTCAACGTCACCGCATCCGATTCTGAACTTCTTATTCAGCAAGGTAAAAGCCTATGGAAGCGTCCAAATTGTATTCGTCGACATGGGCAGTCACCCTCCCCAGGAGCAAGGCCTTTCCTACAGACAGAGTCGTCATCCGAACAGAGGCAAGAATCTGATAACATTATTTGCGTATTGCTCCAGAAAGCTGAGATACTGATAACCGGGCAAGAAAGGCCCCAGAATGAAAACAAAATACTGCGTGAGGCTATGACGGAGGAACGAGAAAAGCTCAGAGCTGAAAACAAACAAATACAGGAGGACTTAAACCATTTACTTATGCTCCTAACTCATAGTGATAGTACGTTCAAAGATAGTAGTGCTGAAGACAGCGCTGCAAAGAAAAATAAAGATGTCCCTGTCACTGGAAGCTATGTTGAACCCCTGAAGGGTTCGGAGGGCGTCGCAAAGGGCAGTTCCCCTGCCACAGCTACGCCTCGTGGTGCACCAGCGCATTTTTTAACTCAGCAGAAGTCTTACGCTTTATCGTCAGTACTCATGCAAGTGCGAGCGCACAGAATGATGACGGTTACGTCCAAGTAATGCGCAATTGGAAATAGACTTGCCATAATAGCTACGGACGTCACCCCGCACATTCCACTTGAGGGTTACGTTTGCATAACGCTATCTCGTACTGAGCGCCGAGGCGGCGGTGTTGCCATCTACCTGAAATCTGATATTTTTAGTTCCTGAGAATAGATACTTTCTGTGAGTCGAGCAGTGATGTAGAAATGTTGCTCATAAACTGTTAGAGACCCTTATCTGTGTAGGCTATCGCCCACCATCGTGCGACCGGCGCATTTTTCTGGACCTTAGTGATAAACTAGTCAATTATACCTCTGTGATACGTACCCCGATTGTTGTTGTCGGTGGCTTTAACATAGACCTGCTCCAAAACAATCCTCCTCCATGGGACCTCTTAGAGATTTTCTCGCCCAATCATTGCAGAAATGTTATAAGTTCGCCAACCCGCATTACCGATTCTACTGCGTCCCCCGTGGGCCCCTGTGTAGTTAGTTCGAATCTTAATGTCCAAATGAGCGGTGTACATGACCATGCAGTCTTGGAGCAATCACTTACCTGTCTTTTGCTCCCTTCAGAATGGTTCATTGAGAAGGCACTCTCCTGCGTTCCCATACCAGAGTTTGAATAGGAATGCCTTGCAAACATTTTAACACATTATGGATTGTGCTGACTAGACTGTGGTTCTCTCTGTGACAAATGCAAATATGACGTATAACATATTTATGGACACTTTTGAAAACATCTCTCATAAGTGGTTTCCCGCAGTGCCTTATGTTCGTAATCAAAAAGGGGCCAAAAAAGTTGGCTTACCTGAAATATTCTTAAGTTGATAAAGAAGTAAAAAACTTTTTTCAAAGTTCGTCAAAACTTGAGACCCAAAGATTTTTCGCAAGTACAGAGAGTTGAAGAGAGAAATCAAGAAGCCTTTAAATAAAGCAAAATACGAATACTATGTTACTCAATTCGAAAACACGAGGAATAACCCCCGAGCGCTCTGGCGTTCAATTAATCAAGCCGTTGGAAGGGTAACGAAACATCAACCGATAAACATATTTGAAAACAACAAATATCTTACGAGCAAAGAACTGCCGATAGATTCAACACCTATTTTCTTTCCTGCCTATTTGTGCCTCAGCCCCAGTAATCACATCTTGAAACACGGAGCAGGCTCAGTACATGAGGGGTGACTTTTGTAAATCCTTTTTCAATCCTCCTGTGTTCGAAAGAGAAGTTGAAGAGATATCGTTGAGATTTCAGGATTTTACTTCCGCTGGCTGCGACAATGTAAAGGCCAAGCCAGTGAAGTTCGTTTGCTCTCTTAGCAGTGTGCCATTAACGCATATATGTAATCTAATCATATTGACAGCAGTCTTTCCTGAAAGGCTAAAGTTGGCCAGAGTAACTCCAATTAGGAAAGGATCTGAGTCTTCTGGCCGTCCGGTTATCGGCCGTTCTCCATCTTACCGCTGTTCTTGAAAGTTGTAGAGAAAATTCGGTATGAGAGAATGTTTCGTTTTCTACAAGCCAATACATGTAATGTGTTGACAGAAGCCAAATTTGGTTTGTAAAAGGGAAAGTCCACGGAAATGGCTCTTCTTTCTGTTACAGAAGCAATTTTGGAGAGTTTTGAGGAGCGATTGTTAATAGCAGGCCTTTTTTGTATCTCCAAAAAGCTTTCGATTCTCGGAATCGTGGAATTTGGCTAAAAAAACTAGAATATTTTGATGGGTAGAAATCCAGCGAACCGGTAGAGACGTAGGAAGGGAGTTGCCTCAGGACAGAAGCCGCCGATATTTCGAACAGAGACTGTTCTTCTTCTGGGCCAGAAGAAGAACAGTCTCTGTTCGAAATATCGGCGGCTTCTGTCCTGAGGCAACTCCCTTCCTAGAATATTTTGATGTTCGGGGTATCCCTCTTAGACTTTTCCAGACGTTTGCAGGACCGTTTTCAATATGTAATCGTGAATGGTGTGAGTTCCGATCCGATGAAGATTGTTCGCGGGGTACCGCAAGGCTCACTACTTGGGCCATTGCTTTTTTAATTATTATTATTAATAACGTAAGCATATCCAAAGGTGCCGTTTTTACCCTCTATGCAGACAACACAAATGTATTCTTTTTAGGTCGTCTTTATTGGTCCTTCAAGATCAACTGAATGAATTCTCAAGTGCACTGGGTGAATGGCTTGGAGATAATTGAATGACGTTAAATGTTAAAAAGTCTCAAATATATGATTTTTAGGAACCGTGGTAAGCATCTTCTCATTCATCCAATCGTGAAATTTAACAACTGTGTTGTTACAAGAGTACAATTAATAAAATTTCTGGTCGTGGTTTTTGAAGAAAGCCTCTCGTGCTGTTTCTCAGAAATGAGATGGCTATAGCCGTTGGTCTTTCGAACAGATCGAGGAATACACTGCCGGTGAAAGCAAAGTTAATGTTTTATTATTCTTGTATTTATTCGCCTGTCAATTATTGTATGCTAGTTTGAGGCTTCACTACGCTCAGAAACATCTCTATCATTCAGAGCATAGGTAGCCCCACCTTTGACGAATCAGTAGAGCCAATTCTGTATAGGTATAGTACTGAGCGCATTTATCAGCTTCAAGCTAAAGCTGCTTACTACGATATTTATTGAACTCACATATTGACCGGATACGTTCACCGCTACTTTTGACATTAGTGACCATTGCACATTGCGCCGAGTCTTTTGACTCCGATGTGCAGAACAGATTACGGACGCAAAATGATCAGTGTTTTAGTGGCGTCGTTTTTCAATTAACACTGGGCTTATCAGCTCATGCACGTCACTCAAGGATATAAAGCAACGTCTGTTATCTGACTAGGATGTTTACACACGGAATTCATTTCTATGCGCTAGCGGTGGCGTATGCATAGGGAGGTTGTGTTTTGGTGTGTTTGTTATTGCATTGTATGCTTAAGGCTTTGACACGCTGGACTGACAACCGACAGAATCTGTTGGCTGACATCCACAGACATCGTGTCCGCAAACCAGTCACACTGCACATACAAAAGACGGCCGACAAAGACGTCCGTATGTCGGCCGTCGCCAAATGCCGCTGTCGGCGGGCCCTGATGACAAACAAGCCTGGCACACTGAATGACAGCGACAAGCTGTGTTGTCCTTTCTTTCAACATGGCGTCCTGCAATGAGCCTTCTGGCGGAAGTACGGCGAATTCTCGTTGTTTACGGCCATTCATCAGCAAGTAGTATAAGTTTATCAATCATCTCTGAAGCAGGCTGACCTTTCTGAAATAAACGTATATCTCCCCCCCCCCCCCCCCCCCCCACACACACACACATCTCTGAAGGCAGTCATTGTCACGAGCCTCGGGGCAAACACAGACATTTCTTCTCGCTGTGTCTCCCCTGATTGAGTTGGCCTTCGGCGGCCTTGCAATGCGCTTTCCGTGTCGTATTGGGCGCTTCGTGATTGCGTCAGGTAAAGTGGGATTGTGCGCGCTGTCATATGTGTTGTTAGCCTGCATGGGCCCCTACTCTGTTTTGTGATTCGTCAATGCCCCGAGTAGTGACTTCATAACTCTTCGACGTACGCTTCGCAACCCCACCCGATGAGGGACCCCAAAGTTGAACTCCTAGACAATCGGACACCGCAACCGCAAGTTCCATTTGTTTTACCCGCAAGTGTATATTCTGATCGCAAGTTCCATTTCTTCCCTCAACTGTATCTCCAAGCTGAGTTTATTACAATATTTCATATTCCCGCATAACCGGTAGAGTGTTTGTAATAAGTTATGCTACCGAAACAAGTGTGTGACTGAAGTACTCAATGATCGGGTGACTGGCAGGTCCCGTGCGTATGCTATGCAATTTTTTTTTCAATAAACATATCCCCCCCCTCTATGCAAGTTTCATGCACGAAAGCTTGCAAAATACTTGCTTGTTGTTAAACAAATACAGGTGCTTCTACCGTTTAATGTCGTTTATGAATCGTTCACAGCACAACTTTCCTAGAAAAAGAAAAAAGGCGTTTTGTGCAGGTGCAGTATGTGTCTGTTGTCGGCGACATATGTATTTTGAGCAACGATCAAACCGCTGACGACACGTCGTCGGACACTGTCTGCCTGCCGATTTTGTCATCCAAATCTGTCGTACTGAAGCGGCATTTTGTCGACTTGCGTATGTTGCTGTCGGTCGGCAGTGTGACAGCTGTGCTCAGCAACACAAGGTATGGTGACAATGTCTGTCTTCCGTCGGCGCCGTGTCAGTGTCGGTGTTGGGTAACATCTCATTACGGCCCGAGTCTCATTACGGCCGAAGTCTCATTACGGCCGAAAGTCTCATTACGGCCGAAAATCCTTTAATCCCCAAGTGTCTCGTTACGGCCAAAGTCTCAACACGGCCGAAGGTAGTCTCATTACGGCCGAAGATGTCTCATAACGGCCAAAAAGAAAAAAGAAGCATCCACCATAGTAGCTCTGTATATACTGTGTTTTATGCTTCCCAAAATGTGTCCGAGGCGGTGTGCCCCCACGGCTTGTGTCACACACAATGGTTCATGCACACAATATTGCGACAGTGTTTCATGCATCCCTAGTGAAAAATGTTTTTATTGTTATATGTGTCACACGATATTTGTATGTGTTACGCCATTTTCTCTCAGTATTCAAGCAACATCCAACTCGTTGGTTCTGTGAGCAAACTGTATGTGTGTGTGTTCTGAAAAGTACTCCACAAGGGAGCCCACTGGGAGCTCCAGGAGTCACATGACCTATGACCATGATCTTCTCCCCCACTAGCTGCCTTCTACAATTTACGTCCACCTGAAATTTACAAAAAAGTACATAAGCCACTGAACAAAATGACATATGCTCTTGTTTGATGATGACTATAAGACATATGCTGTCAAGCAGACTTTTTTTTTTCATATATTCAAAACATATTCAAGAATTATGGACAACAATGACAATTACGTCATAATAATGCAGCTGCATAGCCAGGAAACTATTTCAGGAGGTGTTTTATGAGGCTTGACATGGGGTGGAGGAGTTAGAGCACTGCACGGGCCCGGGCCCCCGACCCGGCCCGGGCCCGACCCGGCCCGCGGGCCGGGCTGGGCTTGTTATTGGCTGTGTGCTCCGGGCCGGGCCGAGCCCGGGCCGACAAAATACGCCAGTACCGCGGGCCGGGCCGGGCCCGGGCCGTTAAAATACGCCACCACCGCGGGCCGGGCCGGGCCCGGGCCGACAAATATGTTTCCAAGAGTCAGGCCCGGCCGGGCCACGCAGCTAATTCCACACATTGGAGATGCATTAGTTCATATCATCATGCGCTTGCGTCATTCCTGTGCATATTTTGCAAAGACAAGCAAATGGTACTGCATTATGCATATGATTCGACCCTCTAGAACATTCTCCAAGCCACTTTACATTGCTCCTCACTCCTCACATATTTCACAATCACTTTGGCAAAGCTTGGTGAGAGGGATAGGGACTGGGAGAAGCAGTTTGTCGACAGCATGCTCTATCTCCGCAAAATCTTGACAGTGTAACGATAACGCCCCGTGCGTTCTGGATTTAATTTGGTCTCGTGCGGTTACGGTGTTAAACCGCCATTACTTGTATGTTTGTCTTCTCTCCTTATAAATTTACTTATAAATTTGTTTGATAATCGCCAGAAACGCGTACGTCGCGGCTGGAAATACTAGGCCGGGATCTACTCGCCGGGTCACCGGGCCGGGCCGGGCCGGGCTCTATTTGCTTAGACGCCGGGCCGGGCCGGGCTCTAGTCACTGGGTCACCGGGCCGGGCCGGGCCGGGCCGCATAAAAATATGAAGGTCCGGGCCCGGGTCGGGCCGGGCCATTTTTCGATGCGCCCGGGCCGGGTCGGGCCCGGAAAAGTCGGCCCGTGCAGTGCTCTAGGAGGAGTCCCCCTCGTCAGTGCTTTATCCAGACCCCCCTAACTTTTTTGCCTGTGCACCCCCTACAGGGGGTGCCCTTGCGATTTCAGCTTCAGATACGTCTGTAATGATATGTTAAGCTGTAATGACGTAACTATTCCAACAATTTTTTCCAACACCCTTCTCGTGCTTGGGATTTTGGATAAACCACTACCCCTTGTTCATTTTCGTGGGGCACTACATTAGAGCTTATGCCACTGCACTGATGTCACAATGTTAAAAGTGTGTGTCACTCTCGGCATTCGGAATTCCTCTAAGCGACAATATGTAAATTCAGAATACCAGAAGGGTAAACATCAGATGTTACCTGCAGGCTTCATGCTGAAACGCGTGTACGCAAAACACTTCCGCCGTGGTGGGCGACGCCGTTAGTGTAATCATACACGCAAGACAATTGCGGGCACATGGAGTAGTGGCAGCAACCTGAAAACGATACATTTTCTTGTTACATATGAGTAATCAAAAATATACATTCCCACATGTTTCGTTTTGTCGTTTGTAGGAAGCGCTAGTAAGGGAACAGCACTTGGTTGGTCACATGCAAGCCACAATGCGAGAGGTGCCGATATTTCGATTACGCGATCAAGAATTAAAAGTCTAGAACCATGCACACTTCCCCATGCAACTACTTCCCCAGCATCGTGAGACATGACACCATGTATTCACGTATAGTGTAATGATATGCAGGAATGAAAAAGATGCCAACATACCTGTAATCCAGTGTCCCATAAGTTTGATTCGATTTTTTGGCAGCTACCATGAAGAGCAAATGCACGATTCACAAGTTTCGTTTCGCCATTTTCATTGTTGATTTCGCAAACGTCGAGCAATCCCACGTGACCTCCTTTGGATCAGTGAAAAGTGAAAATTACTCGCGTCATGAACATATATGTTCATCTCAGCGCAAATCACGTTTTGCAAGCTATAGAAGGAGGGGGGATCAATACTCTTCCTTTCGTGTTTTGATATCTTGTTGTTTTGCTACTCTCACTTCGGAGTTCGGATGGTGTCTAGCAACGTTGGGTACCTCGTTTCTTGTGTGTGTCAGCGAGTGGTTGCTGTTTACGATGTGTTCATATATCGCTTTGTAGTGCTGTAATGTGCAAATTAGCGGACTTTATAGCGGCTCTCTATTTTCCGTCGTTGACTTTCGAGCAGCGCCTGTTGTTCCGGTAAAAATCGAGTTGAATGAATCGCCACAGCCCCAACGTATATCGCGCAGTGTTGACCAAGACCAAGTCAAGCAGGAATTCTCGAAATTGCAAAATTCCCATATCGGACCCCCCTCCTGGGAACAAGGCTAACCGGAAGTCGCGCGTCGCTAGTAATAAATTGCGCTGTAATGTGCAAATTCTGTAGTGAGGTTAGGTTAGGTTAGGTCAGTACATTTTACACGCGCGGGGGGGGGGGTCCGGGGGGGGGGGTTCCCCCCCCGCAGTTGTTCGAGACTGTGCTCACTTCCGTCTAAGCCTCGTTCCCAGGGTTAGATCGGAGGGGGTCCAATGTGGGATTTCTGGCTCACTCCAGGAATTCTGGTGAGTAATGCTTTCGTAGATTGCCTGTCTTAGTAGTGTGCTGTCCACACATAGTTGGATTCTCATAAGAGTAATGTAAATTAATCAAAACAGCTGAAGTGCCTGTAATAGATGTAACTCGGTATCCGTTCGTAGGTTTGCGTCGTTTCTAGTTGGTTGCGCGTTTAGGAACAACAAATTTATTCGAAGACGATAAGATACCAATAATGCATCACCGTACAGCAGCATTTACTCGCATCATTGTGAGCCATATTTCATTTGTTAAAATTTGTCGTCGTATTTCTTCAAAAATAAAAGCGCAAGTCGGCGTACTTGAATTGATCTCCATAGAACTGCTTACGTCGAACGTCTGCAAATGTTGTACTTATGTGCCTTCGCGCACCATAGTAGGCACAAAGCATATCTGATTAGAATAAATACTTCAAGAGGTAGTCATTCAAATACATTGTTATTTATAGCTGGTTTTCCATTCCAGGCATGGTATGTGGCTGCACGAAGGATTTCGAAAAAGAAAAACAACAACATGGCTAATAGGATGTTGCTGCCCAGGGAGTCCTGGCGAAGAGGTGAGCTGTTAAGATCATCATAAGGTTCTGTTGTGAAGTGAGAAATTTTGTAGTAGTGCACGAATGTTAATTCGAGCACTACTTTTATAAAAAAGAAACCAGAAATGGAAAGTTATGCATGCATCATTTCATGAATTGTAATGTATTACTATTTGATATTCACATGTTTCCATTAAGGGAATGAACTACTGAACCTATATTCATATCATGGTCATGCTCTGTGTTTACCTGGAAGTCACATTTTTAAGGCTTGTCATTCTTTTGTCTAAATGAATATTTATGTTAACCTTGTATGAAATAGCAGACACGTATGAACACGTGTGCAGCTTGTGCACATTAAAACGAGCCATGTAGAGACAAATGCTTGTTGTTGTTTTTTTAATATTCTAGCCTATTCATGGTTGCTCATCACTTCTTGCAGGTTTACTCATTCCAGAAGCAAGAATTGTATCATTGTAAGGCGAATGGAAATAAACTGACATCGACTGAGATAGGTGCTCTGTCATGGCCAATGACTGTAGGATGGCTCCAAAAGCGTCACAACAAAGCCAATATTCATATAGCTCTCTACAAGTAGCTAACTCCACATAGTAGCCTGCTTCACAGCCTACACTACCTTGTGGGAGTACACATTACACAATATGTTGCATTGTGCTGTGGTATGATAACATACCGTTTGTCTCGCAATATGTGTACATAAATATGATAAGGGCCCTAAGGGCACAGTGCATGGCTTACCCTGCTGAATATATATCCATACCTGGCTGCGACATTGCATATCAATGCAGGTTACAATACACATTTTGACATTTGGCCGTTATGAGACATCTTCGGCCGTAATGAGACTGCCTTCGGCCGTATTGAGACTTTGGCCGTAATGAGACACTTGGGGATTAAAGGATTATCGGCCGTATTGAGACTTTCGGCCGTATTGAGACATCGGCCGTAATGAGACTTCGGCCGTAATGAGATACAATCTCGGTGTTGTGTCGGTCCGGTGTGACAGCGCCTTTAGGGTCATGATGTTTTAGTTTGTTGTTATTCGCTTGGGTCGCGTGCCTTTGGGTGTATTTGTGGTTATATTGTTGTGGTGCTTTTAATGCTGTTGTGTTGTGTGTATCATATTGTGACTTATTGTGACTCTGCCTAGACGGGGTTTGGTCCCCTTTTGCAGGTCGCTAACCTAAATTAACAAAGAAAACTGTGTGTAGAAGTTTTGCGACTTTGAAACATGGACACGCAAACAGCACGTGAGCTTGGCCATGGAGGTGGTGAATACAGTGTTCGTCTTCAATTCAGTTGACAGGGGTCATGAAGGCACACACAACGTGCAGAGTATTGCGCCTTCATGCGTCTTGCTCTCCACGATGCAGGTAAGAACTCCAGCTTCGCTTCATGACTGTTTCATAGCTGTTTACATCTCACCTGTCACAGAAACTTACTTCAAGATCCCCTAGTTACACAGTAAAACTCCGCTGAAGACAGTCACTTCAAAGTCAGGGGAGAGATTGGAGAGTGTAACCTTGCGCGTTACTGCTAAGAGAAGCGAAGATGCACACCTGAGCACCTGTGGTGAATGTGCATTGCCGTGTTGCACAAGTCAACTATAAGAAGTTGCAACAAGAACAATATATTACACGCGCTGGCTTTAGCGTTGCCTACATCGTATGTGACACCAGCTTCTCATGTGTATCACCCAGCTGACCGACTGCTGATGGCACCCCCGACTAGTCTGTCGTACGCGCGTGATACGTGATCCCGGGAACGCACAATAGAGCGCACCCCCTGCGAGAGGCGATAAGTACTTGCAAGGAATATCTGTTTATTTAATTTCTTGTCTGTTGTGCTGTAGTTCATCTTTCTGTTCGACCAGCAGCACCGATTTCGCATCTTATATTACCTATTACACCGTCTTCGCAATGGACTTTCCATGTGGGAAACCCCCTACTAACGCGTCACTTTTTATAGAGCGTCTTGCGCAAATGTTTCTCTTCTGCAATCTGTTTGCTCGACAACGTCGAGCTATGCGAGCTATGCGAGCTGCGGCGAGTGTTATCGAAACTCCCCAACCCTGTAAGCCAGAGGCAATGTGGAGGGACGGATGGGACACATATATAGGTCGACGAACTCTTCCACGCCAGCACACTACGAGCTCAGGACAGATCCCTCTCCAGCGTTACGTCGCACACACAAAGTGGAGGCTATCTCGTAGTGCACGAACGTTCGGCCATTGGCAAATCAAGTCTATGATGGCGAAAGGAGCTCTCACCTACGGCATCCTACTACTACTGTGCTTCACGTACACTTCTGGTGTACTTTTGCCACTGCCAGAAATCCTAGGGTCCGCCCAGTACAGCGATTCAGGCAAGCCGAACATGGAGGAAATCTGCAACTACATCTGTTCTACCAATCCCTCACATGGAGGGAAGCTCTGTTACTGTGACATCCATCCCCTTGGATGAAATATATTTTTCTGTGCCTCTGATGGAAGACTATCTTAGTGCGGTGCAGAAGACAGAAGTATCCACCATGACAGGCTCCTTGCGCATCCCGTCGGCTGCTGAGATCAAAGGCCATTCCACGTATTATAATCTTATGGAAGCGGAACCTGACTCACACCATGTGCTTTACTTGTTTTCGTTTGTGCAGAAGGACTCTTGCCTGTGCATGGATTAACGCACTTTCTTCTGGTGCTCGTCTGACGTTTCCCTGACAGTACCAGCTGGGTGGTGATTGGTTGGTGGCGTTATTTTATAGGCCGACTAACAGCGCCGGTTACCAAAGGTGGGAAACGAAGTTTCAATGCAGTAAGTCGATTAGTTATTCGATACATCCCGAAATCTTTGTTCTCTTCCTGAGGCTTCAAACATTGAGTCGTGCTCCGTGTGCGTATATTCTGCGTATATTCGGCTGCAGGTACCAGGAATAATTCCTGGCTTTATGTCATAAAAAATCTATATCGGGTACAAGTGAGCTATTGTACTTTCTCCTGTTCGTCCTACAACCCGTAAGAAGGAAATTAAAATATAAAATGCATCAGAGAGCCTGTACACACTTCGTTCGTGCTGTAGCAAATCGTGAAACATGACTGGCTACAACATGATTGCTTGGTCCGGGTGTGATGCGATAGGTCATTGGCGATGCGTGGCCGACCAGTTGGCGAGCAGTTTCACCACCACAACCACCACCATTAGCAGTGGGACATGGGACTTTGCAAAGGCCTCTGCGGAGGTGGTATTCATGTACATGATTGCAAAGTGCAGAGCCTCGTCAAGCAAGTCATTCACTTGCCATATAAGGATCAGCACTTGTGAGACGAAGTGAGTAGTTTTTAACTCGCGCATACGTCAATAATAATATGCTCATCAACATCACGCTGTGTTGTGCCTGCACCGGATTTCATGCTCTGAAACATAGTAGCGAACACTGAATGTTACTGGATTGTGGATTGCTTGACACAATTCATTGAAATTTGCGAAAAAGGAAAAGGTCTGCCCTATACTGGAAAGGCTATCGAAGTTGTAACAACTACCATCAATAGCGAACACGTATAGGATATTAGAAAACATTGTGACGACATCGAAGTAAAACAAAACCAGACGTCACAGGATGTATATGGTGAAACTCTGTTATGTTCCAAGGTCACGCATCTTTGCTATACGCTCAGACATTACTGGCTGGCAACAGGCAAATCGTCGTCGTCGTTACTGGCAACATGCAAATTTCAAACGAAAATTCACCCTGAATTTCTCTTCGTTTCCCTTCGTGTACACATTATGTTCACTAGTCTACGTGTAAAACCCATTCATTACACCCTGGAAACTTGGAGTAAGTAAGAAACTTGGAAGGTCACCAGAATGAAGGAGCACAAGGCACAATTGACAAAACCACCAGCAAAGAATCAACGCACCGAACTTGTCGATCACGTGTTAAGAACAGGACATACTTTCAATTTTGACAACGCGACAACATTGACCTTTGAACACAGATGGGGGGTGAGAAAATTCCTTGAATCTTGGCACATTCATAGCGAGATAAATGCCTGTAACAGTCACAAGGGGCCCTTACCAGTCTGTTACAAGGGTTTAAAAGGATTCCCGTTTTAAGCCCCCGTTTCATTTTCCTGTGCTGATGATGACGCCCGAATAGGTGTCGAAACGTTCACGCTTTTCTTCTTTTTACAACTTGTTATGCAAGCCAGTGTTACTCCATACTATTAAAGAAACTTGGAGTAATTTAATCAAAAGCCCTGTCCCTAACTGCCCACAATGAGACGGTTACCCTAAAACATCTAAAACAAAAACGGTCCCCTATGATTCCCTTACCCCCATATCTCCAAAAGATAGTGGCCTCAGGACCAGAGGTTACTGGACGCTCTCCTGCATTCCTTCTAGTTCATCGTCCCTAAGGATGAGCAATCACAAGTGCAGGGCTTTTGTTGTCTGAAACAGAATGTCCAGTACAGCCACTAGGCAGTTGCACCAGTTTGCACGGTCACACAAGTTTGAACGGCCCTTTTTTATTGCCCGGACTGAACGAATTCGAGACTGACACTGTGAGAGTAGGAAATCCACTATGTTCGAAATTGGTCAGCACTATGTCATCATATCAGAGAGGTACATTCATTTGCCTGACTTCTTCAAAGACCAAATAGACATGCAGTACAAGATTGTCCCTTTGACAACATGTTAATATCTAACAGCCTAAAATAAAAAGTGATTGGAATATGACTGGTAGAACGTGGTCTCAATGAGTGCTGTACTAACTGCGTATATTTTCAGGAAATGTACAGGCTTTCAAGAACGTGCTTTGAGGCTACAGCGCTCTATTAACCAAGCTCCTCCATCTTCGGACGCCGACATAGATGCAGACTTCACGTTTGCAGAGCTCAAAGCGACCCTTGCGTTTTTGGTCGTCATTTGGTCCTGATTTGGTCACCTATGTAGCGCTCCGTAACCTAAATGACACCTGCCTTTTGGTCCTCTGAGAGATCTACAACCAATCATGGAGGGATGGGCAAGTCCCTGCTCAGTGGAATGAGGCCCAAGTTGCCCCCTTACTGAAACCGGGAAAACACCCCTTGGACCTGGCTTCTTTTCGGCCTGTCAGCTTTACCAGCTGCCTAGGCAAAGTCCTAGAGCGGATGGTGATGCACAGACTCGAGTGGTGGTTTGAGAGAATATCTGTTTTTCCCAGGGAATGTCAGGCTTCCGTAGGCATCGTAGTTCCATGGATTCGGTGATGGATTTGGTCTCTGTTGTTGAGGAAGCGAAAGCACGGAGACAAATAGTGATGGCTGTCTTCCCAGACGTCAAACGGGCGTATAACACCGTAAGTCACCTCAGTGTTCTTCGTGCGTTGCTCCGGTCTGGGTCTGGGTCTTCCCCGGTGCCTGGGAAAGCGCTTGAATGGCCTTCCGACTTCCTGAGACAAAGGAAATGTTTTGTCAGAACAGGTGAGGGTGACACAGAGAAGACTGGGGAGCGCAGGGTGTCCCTCAAGGAAGTGCCGTAAGCCCTTTATTATTTAATATCGTCATGGTTGACCTTAAGGAATGTCTCCTGAGGAAAGTAAATGCCTCCATATATGCGGACGATGTGTGTATTTGGACTGTCGGAAAGTGCCGGCCGGCAACTCAACATCGGTTGCAAAGAGCACTGGACGTCATCAACAACTTCTTGAAATCGCGGATGGATATATCCACAGATAAAAGCGCTGTCCTTCCTTTTACTTGAAGAGATGTGCGGTGGTTCGAACTTCGGATTGGCGACTGCCCCTTCCTACAAGTCAAGTTTCACAGGTTCCTGGGTGTTATCCTGGACCCCAACATCTCGTGGAGAAGGCACATTCACTTTATCATCTCAAAGGCGCTCGGGGAACGTGGTTCGCCACTTTGCCGGTGTGCGCTGGGGCTGCAATGAGCGGGATCATCTTCTGCTCCACAAAACCGTGGTTCGCGGCTCCCTGCTATATAGCTTCCCCGCATTCCACGGTCTATCAGCCACGTCCGAACACAAGCTTCGGTGTACACTGGCACACAGCCTGCGGACGTTCCTTGGTGTCCCGCACAGCGCTGAGACGCGGATGGTGATCGCCGACGCCGAAAATCCTATCATATCCTACCTATCGACGTCCTCCGCCGAAGAGAAACTATCCGACACTATTTACGGTTGCTCGCTCACCACCGGCGCCACCCTCTGGTACAAAAGCTACGTAGGCGGAAGAACAGTAAAGTCTCGCTATGTGTTAAAGCAGCATCTGACAACATCATTGTCTTTACGGTTGCCCAGACCGCCCCTTCAGTGGCACCACGGACATGCCGAGCCCATCCCTCTCGACACACATCCCTGGCGTCTTGGGACCGAAGAGCCAGATCCCCGTTCCGGTTCTCAAGCAATCTACTTTGGAAATTATAGATACAAAGTACAGAGTCCAAATCAGTCCTGCAATGTGTAGCAATCATGGCCATCCGCGGCTCTTTGGCCCCGGTGGTAGTTATCCTGACGGCGCTCAAGTTTCTTGGGGAACAGGGACACCGATTGACCTCACAGTGGGTTTCCGACCAAACTGGCATTCAGGGCAACGAGGAGGCAGATTTGGCGGCTGCTGCGGCCCACCTTATATGGACAGCCGTGCCCATTATCCTCTCCAAGGGAGATAGACGTTTCTACTTGTCTGCTTTTTATGCCCCTATTGGCCCGTCAGCAATGGCGCCATTACGTCACTCAATGGACACTCCTCCATGCAGTGGACCCGTAATCATCATTTAAGTTGCCAGGTGGCTTCCATCGCAGCTTTACCTCCCTTCTGCGGCGTTTACGACTCAACGTCGCCTTCAACCCTATGTTCCGGGTTAAGCTGTTTTACAGTAACTCGGCGCTGGGCCCAGCTTGCCACACCCCAGCTACGATTCCCCATATCATCGAGGACTGTGACCGGCACACGTGTGAACGCCGGGTGTTTCGGCGCCAACTTGAGATGCTTGATAGACCATTCAGCTTGTCCGAAGTACTTGGCACATGGAGCTCCCGTGCTCATGTGCCGGTCTCTTCGCTCCCTTCTTGCTCTCGCGCAAGCTAATGGCCTCCTCGAAGAGCTCTAAACAGAACTCCGACCTGTCGTCGCTTCGTGCTCACTATGAATTCATCCTCTCATATTAACCTCTGTGAAGTGGGGTAGGGTCCTGTGGCTACCACAGGGAAACATCCCATGTAATCATCACTTCTCCATCATTTATTGTTTTTGTATTACTATACTGATTTCTGGGAGGTATTTTTATTATAATACAAAATATGAGTATTACTGCCCACCCCAGGGATCAGGCTACCATTTTGCCGTATACAGACACACCGAGGCCGAATAATTGCTTTCGTTTTTAGTCAATGCGCAATATCAGTGCATATTTTGAAATTTTCCAATGAACTGTTTGCATATAGTGTTAGGGAAAAAATGAGAAAGGAAGACTACGGGTTATGTGAGACACATCAATGTTAAAAATTCAGATTGAGCTTTAATATTATGGAATGCCGTGTATATATGGATACACATTACGTGTACATCTATTTCCATTTATATTTTTATTCAATTTGCGCTGTGGTGCAGTGCCAAAAGTGCCATAATTTATGTTTGTGGTGTATGCCTTTTTTGTTGCATGCTCCTGAACGGCAACTTTATTATTTTACCGCGTGATCCCTAATACAGCACTCAAATTTTGTCAAAAATTCATTTACTGTAAAAGTAGAAATTTTTGCGAGGACTTAATATTCGCGAATTTCGCGTTCGAACATTTTTCGCGAAATTAAGGTTCCGCGAAATATAGGTAGCAGGAATGAAACAGTATGGGCACTGGAATTCGCGACAATATGAGCTCCATAAAGACAAATCGACTTACTTGACGACCTTTATTCTCACAAATACGTTCTTGTCAAACATTTCTATAATTGAAACGCCACTTTAACTTAGTAAGTCAGTAACTTAGTAAGTAGTAACTTAACTTAACTTAGTAAGTCGTAACTTTAACTCAATAACTTATTCTTGTACTGTATCTCCCGGGGAGATCCCCCGATCTCCCCGATCCCGCGATTTCCGCTTCAGTCCGCTTCCACACGAATTCGCTAAATTAAGGTTCCGCGAAATATTCCCGAAACGCGCTTCCACACAAATTCGCCAAGACCGCGAAATTAACCACTTTTACAGTACTTCGCAGTTCGCACCAACAGCGATGAAACACAATACTTGTGTTAACACTTTTTAATGAATATTTCGAGGTGCATATTCAGCGCGTATTTTTGGTGCATAGTTGCATGCATATTTCTGGAGTTTTTAGTACATATTTATCCGCGATTATATCATTGTCAGACAAAGCTGTCACGCTATATCGAAGCGTAATTTTGTGCGGCAAAGTCAACGTAAAATCATAACGCGGAAGCGCGGCTGTAGTTGCCCAAAACGACGTCGGGCACTTGGCGACATCATTTTGTTCACATGACAGTTACCTACCCAGAGTTCATACGGCACAATACCCGTCGCATTTTTCCATCTACTCGCTCATTTGCCCAGAGACCAGGTACGTTTCTGTGCTAGCAGTAACAAAAAGAAAAACGAGCGCCAGAAGACTCTCTGATTTACATAGCCGATATAACAGCCAGAATGTGCAGCTTCTTTATGCGCTGGAGCCCACCCCCACATCAAACCTGCTCTGCAGCGATTCAAAACTAATAGCGTGAGAGCGCCAAGGTCAACCCTCATCTCCTGTCCCATACGGATGCCATCCAAGTGCAACGCCACTGAGTCCCCCACCCCAAATACAAAAGCTGAATGACAAGCCCTTTTCCTCCCCTCCCACATATACCTGATACATATAACCGATATAAAAGCCCGAACGCGACGCGTCTTTACCTTGGAGCCAAATCCACACCACAGTGACCACATCTGCGATGCAGAGCTAATAGCGCAAGAGCGCCAAGGTCAACCCTCATTAAGGATGCCATCCACCCAAGTGCAGCGCCACCCCAACGACCGAGACCTCGACTCCGAAGTCCGAATACGACGCTGAACAGCAAACACCCCTCCCCTCCCACCCACCGCTAGCATAGTCAAGCTTACAATTGGAAACTTCCCGCTACCGGCGAACTCAGATTATCACAGGGCACGAGGACAGGTACACTCCAAGAAATTATGAACAGCATAAGTGTCACAGAAAAGGCGTACTCCTCCCGTTTTCAACAAATCAGGGCAGATAACGATATCATTCGAGATTATGTTTGGCTAGGAGCGTGCTATGCGGCGAAGTTCATTTTTAAGAGTGTACACTGAAACTGGGGTACCATATTCATGTCTAGTCAAAGCATACTTCTGTGCAACCTCCCAACCCCCTGAATACTGTTAACCTCAGAACTTACAAACAAGGACGATTTGAACTTGAAAAACACGTCACAGAGACTTAAAACTCAACATCACACTCATCATTACATCATTACCCATCATTCAACATCACACTAAACATCAAATCATTACTGATAATTCAACATCACATCATTACCCATCATTCGACATCAAACTCAACATCACAACACATCATTGCCCGTCACTCAACATCAAACTCAACGTCACATTATATCATTGTCCATCATTCAACATCACATTATTCTGAGTGAATGGTGAATAATGTCGGTGATGGCCATCATGAGGGAATTCGCCGATCTATGCGCGTTACCCCTGGTTACTGTAGAGGTTTTTCTGGCTCTGAGCTGTGAACAGTTATTCCCGTGAAGGAATGCGGATTCCAACACAGGTGGCGCAGTAATTTATTCGTGGTACTATCACAGGGATACATTTGCGCCATTATTTCTATTTGATGTTTCGCGTTCTTTTGGTTGTCTCTCAGCTGTGAACTCTCGGCCGCTCCGCAATTCACCTGAAGAGTCTTGAACATGTTTCTAAAAAAAAAAAGAAAAAAAGAAATGCTACCCCCGAAGAAGTGTCGTTGCTCCACTGGCATTTGGTCGGCGCTGTGTGCGTCGTCAGGTGCTCCCTCGAGAACATCTACCTCACCTGGAAATAGTGCACGAGATTGGAATTATGGGTATAGATTTCAGTGAAAACGGGCAGCATAACAGCAACAGGAAAATCACGTTAAGAAGAGAAAAGAACATGGAGTGGCCGCTTTCTCCGTATTTCATGTCGTAGGCTTACTCCCAAAATGTTCTAATTACCCGTATGTGACTATGTGTTACATTTGGTTAATGAGTCAACGCCAATGCACTATCAAGAGCAACTCTCAGAGGAATCAGGACACAGTCGAAGACAACTGAAATCAAGAAAGACGTGATTATGATGATAGCATGCTTTCGCTGCTCAAATGTAGATGTTCCACAGTCGTCAACTCTCGTTCTCTTAATATTCAAACTGTCTATGTCTTGTAGTACCAAACAGCCTCTAGAACGACTGTGATGCAGGGAACAAACAGCATCTTCTGAATACTGCCTCGTTCATTCTGAATTATTTATAATGAAAGGCATAAAGACTTCAAACGCTTGTACCATTGGCAAATACCTTACGCCGAGCCCATTGAAGATGTTTCTCAGCATCCCTAAATGAACACACGCCGGCCAGAAAGATTTGGGGTGTGGCAATTGCACTGATGGGCCACTCCAAAAGCGGAAATGCTTTCGCTTCATTGGCCATGGCTAAGAATACTTCGATGGAGAAGCTCGCCGAGGATCTCGCAAACAAGTTCAGGGAAGGCAGAGACATCCCTGTAACTATACCTTCCTACCGCAGAGTACGCCGTCAGACCTCGACCTTCCCCTTACGCCGTGCGAGTTACAACACGCATTATGTCACCTATAGGCAAAATCGGCTCCGGGAGCCGATGGCATTACCTACCAAGCTTTGAGCAATCTCCCCATGTACGGTACTCAGGTCGTCCTGGATTATATCAACCAAGTATGGATATCGGGAAACGTCCCTGCCGAGTGGCAAGAGAGAGTTATAGTTCCCATTCTAAAGAAAGGCAAACCAGTCAACGACATACGACCCTCCCGTACCTCAACGAAACTGTTAGACAGGATTCGGACGAGGACGAACCGTGTATATTCGGCTGCGGACAGCAGAGCAAATGAATCCACGCGCCAAGCAGTTGATGAAACAGTCAAATCAAACAGTTGAGCGTGATGATAATGACGAGCTACTTTCAGGAGACCGGCTGATTTCTCTCTCAAAGCTTCCCCCTGCGAGGGAGCAGCCATACTGGCGGCGGAAGAGGCGGTAAACGGGGGAACATAGGGATTCAAACGGGAAACGCGGACGGTTTCGGCAGAACGGCCGGTCAGTGGGAGCATCTACTGGTTCCACAACATAAGCGACATCGGAGAGCCGGCGGAGAGCGGTTTAAGGGCCACAATAACGAGAAATAAGCTTCTCGGCAAGGCCGGCCGTCCGGCGAGGTACCCTAACCAAACGCGATCGTCAGGAGCGAAAACGACGGAGCGACGAAGCTCATCATGCTGAGCTTTTGCCGTGGCCTGGGATGCAAACGTTCGTTACCAGGCGAGCCGACGACACTCTTCGGCGCGCAATACCTCTTCGGCTATAGTGTGAGGTTGTCCCCTGTGTCAGAGACGTAAGGAAAGATGGTATCGATCGTAGAGGACGCATTACGGCCAAACACAGACGAAAGGGACTGAAGTTCGTAGTCGATTGTACAGCGCTGTTGTAAGCAAACGTCACGAATGGCAGCAGGAAATCCCAGTTGGTGTGGTCAGCCGAGACGTAGAAAGACAGCAAGTCGGCCAGCGTGTGGGGGAAACGCTGTGAGGCCGTTCGTCCGCGGATGGTAGCCTGAGGATGGCGCGTGTACCACTGAACAGGCAGAGAGAATGCCCCGCAAGAAATGATCGGCCGCTGTCGCTCACCAGGTATGGAAGGGCGCCATGACGGAGCAATATATTGCTAATGAAGAAATTGGCTATTTTCTCGGAGGATCCAGTGGGAAGCGGGACCGTCTCGACGTAACGAGTTAAATGGTCTGTGACCACGATGATCTAACGGTTGCGGTGTGCAGTGATCTGGAGAGGGCCGAATAGATGGGGTACAGTATCACCCAGTAACAGGTGGGGTAGAGTATCACCCCTGGCGATGAAACTCCCTGTTCATCATCTCAAAATAAAGTTGTTATCGGCGTGTCCCTCACCTCATGTATTGCCAAACTCACAGAGCGCATGCTACTCAGACGACTGTTATTGTACCAATAGAAGCCAAAGCTATCCTTACGGACTAAATGACCGGATTCCGAACGCACCTAAGTGTTGCTGACGCACTATTAGATTTCATCTCCGACGGGGACCATGTCACAAAGTGCAAAAAGAGGACAGCAGCGGTTTACTTCGACGTCGAGTGTGCCTTTGACACGCTGTCAACGAACGTAGTGATGCGGGCCCTCAATTCGGCCAACATCGGAGGGAGGTCCGCCGCTTTCATTCATGGTTTCCTGAGTGACCGTACCTTTAGGGTCCGCCTGGGAACGACGCTCAGCCTGTCAAGACGCCAGAATCTTGGGTTACATCAGGTATGCGTGCTCAGTCTACCTTCTTTTTAACCTTGTCGTCTCTGGTCTTCCTAGATCCTTACCGATGTAATTGCCGGAGCTGAACATTTTTGTTTACGCAGACGACTTTTGTTTGTGGGCATCGGGGAAAAAACCACGTCATCTCAGACAAGCCATCCAAGACGGCATCACTGCGGTTGACAAGTATGTTAGCACCCGCGGTCTATGACATTCTCAAGACAAAACATGGGTTATGCTCCTGAAGCCCGGGAAAGGTTGGTCTCATTTGACCCCGTTTTCCCTAAATGGAATACCCTTGTCCAGGATGAAGACGCAGCGGTACCTTGGCCATGTGATCAACAGCCTCCTGTCGTGGGCGCCACTCACAAAAAGACATAAAAACTAAGTGTCTTTCGTCGCAGAACCTTGTTCGACGAATAGGAGGCCATAGACCTGGATGCCCAAAACGCACAGTGCTAGCCATTCACCAGGCCACGACCGTCGCCACGATACTTCACGGACTCCCACTCGCTCGCTTGGAGCTCCACAGAAAGGGATTAAGGAATGCCCTCGGCATCTCACTTTTTGCACGAAACCAGGTTGTGTACACAGAGGCCCCAGCCGTACCGCTTCTCCCGCTGGTCACTCAGCAACTCCTCAAGCAGCTCGCACGACACCACACGACTGTCACTGGTAAATCTCTCATCGCCAGAGTGCAGAGTCGCACACACTCCCGCATTGCGACCACCATCCGCACATTTACAGAGGTGGTGCCCACACCCCCTGCAATGCCTCGCAAGGAAGCTCCCTGGGTCTATACTGAAATCCGTGGCGGACTATGCTTAGCCGTTGTCAAAAGAAAAGTCAGCTTTCTGACACGGTCGTCCAACACCTCGCTGCGGAGTGCCTCCACAACAACCATAATCAAGCCACGCACATTTACACAGATACCAGTGTAGACAAACACGCAGGAATAAGTACCACGTACTGCATCCCCTCGCTGAAGCACAACTGGGCAGGAAGTCTACTCGGGGGCTAACATCGACGGACGCGGAATTGCTGGTAATAATAGAAGCGCTGAAGGCTGCAGAAGACGGGAACCTAACCAACATTGTCATCACGGACTCACGGTGCGCTATTTCTTGCATCAAATACCAGTACGAAAGAGGCTATGCGGGAAAGGCCCGGCTGCCCAAGGCACTGCGGTATCGCTACAGTGGATGCTTTCCCACAAGGGCATAGCTAGCAGTGATAACACTGACGATCTGACTAAAACAACTGCAAGAACCAGGTCGAAAGTCAAAGCTTCCCAAGTATTGGGTGCTGTTCGAAATCAATTAGGGGTATGTGTGGAGGCTACACCCTGACAAGCACATTAGAGACGGATCTGCACTACCACTCTGTGCAACTGGTGGCCTCTCCAGGGCCGTGGCTTCCCTCCTCCTTCGCATCCGTTCCCGCAGTACCTACACAGGCGGCCGAGCCCTGGGTGCCCACACTGTGGGCAAACAGAAACGAAGGGGCACGGTATTATGGACAGCCCACCGCATCGAATGCAAGATGCCGGCTGCAGGACGCTGTGCAGCCCACCGGCACATCTGAACCCCAACCCTATCCACCATCGTGGCAACCTCCATCGTCGGAAGCTCGTCTAAAGAGCTCTTCTGAACTTTCTCAAGGTCGTCGACCCCCAATGGCGGCTATAGGGACACAGACTGCTTACCAGCAAATACTTTAACGGTCCTCCACTTCCCCGCCCTCCTTTTCCCTCTCCCCCAAGCAACGGTCCTCCCTTTCCCTCGCCGCCAGCCAAGGCAGGCAGACCGCTCATCTACCCAACGTTGCAACGTGTCAAATGAATGCCGATCTGGGGTGCTCCCAACACGGTACTGACAAGGAACATCCATTGTTTCGATTTCGTTTTCATTTGAGCAGCTGGTCTCTGAGTTCTGGTTCTGGTTCAGGTGCGCTCAATTAGGAGACAGCAGAAAGGCGACGTGGATCAATCCAGGAAGAGCACACCAGGAGCACAGCTGCGGATACGTACTCACCTTCACAAGGCTGGTAACCAGGAGGGCGAGGAGGGTCAATGCGATTATGCTGCCGCTTTGGAGACCCTCTTGTCCTAGAACGAAAGGACAATCTTAAGCAATATGTACACATATCATAAGGTCTTTCTTTTTCCAATGAGTCGCACACGGGGTTTGGGCGCTCCAGCCCAACGTTAGAATTACGTAATACAAAAGGTGCCAGTCCTTATGACATGCATACTGCGCACTAGGCGTCCTATTGGCAGGGTCTCATGTGTATTGGCTGTGTGTGCGCCTTCAATCTTTCAGACGTGCGCGACACTCCGTCGCGCTGTGAACAATAGGACGTTATGGTTCTCTGTCCTGTCGTGTCTCCCGTACTCAAGCACGTGCCTCCGAGTCCCATCCATTCCGCCTTCTTTCCATGCCCCTTTGCCTTCAATCTTACCCAGCACCAAGTTCCTCTCAAATGAATCTTCTCATTATGTGGACAAACAACAACAACAACAACATAGATGAATGGATGATGATGATGATGTGGGATGTTTCCCTGCGTTGAGTGCAGAACCCTACCCCGTTCCAAAAAGGTTCACGTGAAAGGATGACGAGGGAAGGAAATCCCTACAGTTCGTGAAGGAGGCCCACATGTAATAATCCCACACCCCACATAATCACATGTACGTTTGCATGTTCACGTGGGTGTTCAACCCTTTCGTGTCTACGGCATTTTCTCAGACGTCGATCAAGGCCAACGCCTATGAGTAAACCAAGCCCGATATCTTACACGACGTGACCTAATCATTAAGAGTCCACCAATCACGACCATGTCTGGAAGAGGAGGAGGAGCCATTGAGCTGGCTTTCTTTATTTAGATGGAACTGCCAAGTCCCCAGCTCCACTAACGCCGGCGGATCATCGGTTCAAAATACGTTTTTACAAACACTTGCGGTACGTTATCCCTTGGCCTGCGAGTTGGTATAGGTTGATATGAAGAAGTACGGGATGTACACCTACGTATGTGCGCTCGTCCCCAAACGACACGTTGGCGCTACTACGTGGGAATAGGACTGCGGCGGCCCGTGGACGCCAACGATGTGGCTCTGCTGCCACGCACTACCACGCTGACTCTTCAGCTATATCCGCACCGTCCTCGGTAGCTCAGTCGGTAACGTGCTGGCTTGCTGAAGATCGCGGGTTCGATCCCGGCCGAGGGCAGTAGCAATGTGGGGGAGGTAAGCATAGCTTCCAGCATCGTGTCTCAGAGATTTCTGGCGCACGTCAAAAGAACCCCAGGTAGTCCAAATAATCCGCAGTCCTACCCTGTGACACGTGCAACATGTCGCTACACTGCGCAGACAAACCTCACGTGTAACATCACGGTACCATTATTATTATTATATCGGCGACGTCCTGGAGTGAGGCCAAGGTTCGAGAAGTTCCGATCACATCCGGCCCTCCGGGACATTCCATCTTTGCAAACCTGGGCTCATGTAGGGGAACACCACCTCCTCTACAGGGCCTTCCATATATTTGCTCTAGTAGAACTGTTGGCGCTAGAAAGCTCATAATTGAACGAAGAGCACATTGCCGCTGTACAGGATTTTTTCGAGGACTTTATAGACGGAGTCAGCGTTGTGTGACGTCCTACCAACTACTGCACCCACATACCAACCGTATACCTACCGCGCTACGTACTCGTTACCGTATTCGCTACTTTTTTCAGGTGCTGAGTAGCGATCCCACTACATTTTAAATTGCTGGCGGAAAAAGTATTTCCGCTACAAATTCGGGCAGCGGTGGGCACTGTCTCCACCACTGCTACTTTCAATAAAACGGAATACGTGGAACACGCGCAGTAGTGAAGGCGGAAAGCCGACAAAACTGTTTTTTCTTCCTATATTTATTTCAGTTTCATTGAGGTACACAAGTCTGGAGAGGTCTGCGATCCTCGTCGATTTCAACTACTCTCATATGTTAAGTTCCAATGAATGCAATGAACGATGACGCAATTATCTTGTAGTATCTCTGAACTCATCTATTTTTTTCCGTGCATTAATGTGACTTTTCAACGTTTTGCGAAACGCATAGCACTATGTGATACTCAGCAATATGAAAAACGGGACTGGTTTTTAGTTGTACAAGTAGATGCAAAGCTACTGTATATGCGTATTGGCGGTATGCATGATGCTTTTTAGCCGCACCAGATTAGAAAAAGCAATGAGGCAAAAAAAACAAAACAAAAGAAACTATGAGGTAGCAGCATAGATGCCGTTTTTGCAGTTGAGTTATACGGTCATGCGGACATCCTCTCGGAGAAAGTAGGTCATACAGACGACTAATTAGTAGAGATGTGACGAATCCAGAATTTTCCGAATCCGAATCCAAATCCAAGAAAGGTTCTGCGAATCCACGAATCTTGCGAATCTCGGATCTTACGTATCTCTCGAATCCTTTCTTCAATAATTTAAAAAGCATGAAAAAAAAAACACTTCTACTGAAAAGTGTTTTGAAGCAGAATTTGATATATTTGTTTAATGAAAAACAAATTAAATAATAGTTCACTTTCAGGAGAAAACCAACCCATGTAATTCTTAAATGTAATTTATTTAACATGTTGCGTTCATCGACAACAGGAAATACATAAGCTCTCGAGTCTAAATTATTTCCATAAAACTAAGAAAAAATCAAAAGCCTTGTAATGTAAGATTTCCTGCCTAAACCCTTTCAGCCTCGAGCAATGTAAACAAAACAAACAATTAAACGCAGCTGAAAGTTTTAAATGAATGGGCCCAGTGCCGCCGGCTTTCGGCGGAGTCCGGAGGCCCAGAAGCTACCGGCAAAAACGCTATCTATGTTGCTCTCAAATCCTTTTTCTGGAAATCTGATGCAGCTAAAAAAAGACTTATTTCGGTTGTTTATTCGTATTTTTCGCAGCCGGTAAACAATACGTTGTCTCGTGCGGAATAGGAACACAGAAGGGTACTGGAAAATATCTTCATCATGCGAAAAAAGTTTTATTTGAAGTGTTTTTCTTTTTGGTATCTTGTGCAACAAACTTTTCTACCGAGGTAAAATAGACTTAGCTGATGGGAGGGGGTGAGACGGCATGTTTGAGGGCGAGAGAATAGACGTCCTCAGCCGCAGAACGCAGGAGCCGAAAGCGGACGATGGGCTCTCCATGGTCATATCTGCCAAGTAGTGGTGCGGGTGACGTGTCAGGTACCTTGTGTAGAGCAGAGGGTCTCCTTGTCACGCAAGGTGGGCATCGGTGACTCCCTCGCCTCTGCGAGAACGGAAATGGTCTCTGTCGTCTTGGGGACGCCCAGGCGGACGCGAAGGCTGCGGGCATGGAGGTTGAGGAGCTCCCGTTCGCTAGCTCTGCTTAGTCCATGTAAGATGGGGAGGCTGTAGCGCAGCGTTCCAAGTACAAGGGAGCAGTGGACAAACCTAAGGTCAGCACATGTAGGGCCCCACAACATTCCAGTGACGCGACGCAGAACGCTGACGATGTTGTTTACCTTAGAAGGCGAGACATTTGAGCTGCTACGACCAGTTCAGGCCCTGTGGATAATGATGCCCAGATACCTGTAGCTCGGTGCAAAATGCACTGGAGACCCTGCGACGTGGAGTGGGAAGATACGGAAGGAGCGGCGGGTAAATGCCATGACGACAGTTTTGGTTGGGGAGACAGACAGCCCACAATCAGAAAGGTATGCTACGACCGCGTCGAGGGCTCCTTGGAGACTGCGTTGGATCACATCGCGGCGCCGGCTGGACGTCCAGAGGCAGATGTCGTCCGCGTAGACTGTGATATTGGTGTGGTCACGTATGAGGACCGGCAGGGAAGCCATAATGATGTAGAAAAGAAGAGGGCTAAGCACACTACCATGTGGGACCCCGCGGCAGACGAAGAAGGATCGGGTGTCACCAGAAGATTCTAGAAGATTCACAATGTTAGTATATATGATGTGCAAAAATATTTTGTATGGAATGCTGGTTAAAGAAATAGGACGATAGTGGCCAACTTCCTGTGTGTTACCTGATTTATGGATTGGAATGACCTTCCCGATCTTCCAGTCTTTCGCCAACACAGATTTCTGGAGGGATTGCTTGAATATGCAACTTAAGAATTTGCTCGCTATTATTATTGTATTACATAGCACCTTCGGGTTCATAGCACCGGGGCCTGGACTGGACGTGAGTTTTAAAGATTCGATTATCTTGCAAATACCTTGACATGTTATATTGTCACGGATGAAAACAGACGAGCGAGACCGCGAATAATCGGCGAACACTTTATTCAGCTGCCTAGCTGCCTAACACACACAGTGTATTGGCATCAAATGGAAGGCCGGCCACAGGGGCAGGCCTAACACACACAAGAGCGGCAGCTCTTAGACAGAACCAAGCTAAACAATGCTCCGGCTGGGAGCTCACAAGCTTTTATACACAGCGGCGAACATTGTAGAAAGCGCGCGTCGATGAAGAAGAGGAAGTAGAGAAGTTCCCCCAAGGTCGTCGATTCATCCATGAGATTGATGCGAGCGAAGGAACAGATGCTTCTGGAAGCATCGCTCGCTAATCAGCCTGGCGTGTCGTTGATCTGAGCCCGTTGGTCGACGCCTCGCCGTCCGTTATTACTGTTCTGTGTAGTCGCTTCAAAGGTGATACGTGGTAATATAAAGACTAGGCATAGGTGCAGAGGAGGGTGAAAGCAAGGACGCGTTGTCCGATAGACTATCAGTATTGAAGACTGATGAAAAAAAACGATGCGAATTCGAGGGCTCATTGATCAGATGGGATGGGAATGCCGTTTGTATCTGTTAACGTATATGGAGATCAGATTTAGGTGGAGATAATACGTTCCAGAATTTCTTAGGGTTATTGACTATCAGGGAGGGCAGATCGTGGTTAAAGAACTTTATCTTAGCCTCCCTTATTTCTTTTTTTGTATTGTCGAGTGCAGGATTGGAATTGAGCCCATGAATAACTGTTATTGAGACGAAGGAACGAATAACCGAGAGACGCGGGACACGAAGACAAGGTCAAGAGTTCTCATACTCTGGTAACGATGCTAACAAACCCATTCTCCCATGTTCTAGTTCACATTCTAAGTTGGTCTTCTAAATGTTGCTTTGTCAAAAAGTTGTCTTCATTGTGTTTCGTCAAGTATCTCACGACAGGTCAACAGACTTGTTCAAGCCGGTTATGAGATGACACGCAGTTGATTGCCTCCAGGGCTCTTATTCTCCTACGTAAGCATCATGTTCGGCTAGACACCAACCATGAGAATGCCAATTCATCTTCCGACAAATTAGTTGTCATACCGCATTATCATTCTGTCTCCCATAACATTTTATCTGTTGCGAGGTATTTTGGGTTGAAAGTGTTTTTTTCTAATGCTTTCAGGTTGAGTAGATTGACTCCATTCAATGTCGTGCCGAAAGGTTGCAATGTAAAGCATAAGTCTGCGATTATATCATGCACATGTGCTGTTGTTTATTCTATTCCTTTAAGTTGTGGTTTTTGTTATGTGGGGCAGACTGGACGTTGTTTAAATGACCGCCATCGACAACACCAGTTGAACTTAAAAAAGAGCCATATCTCTAGCGAGCTAGTTGAACATCTTCGGCAATGCAGAAACTGTGAGCCCATTGTCAACGAAACCGTGGTTCTGTCTAGGGAAAGAGATAAGTGGAAAAGACTTTTGGGTGGGGGGGGGGGGGGAAGAGACGGTGGCGATAACGCAGCGCGGGAACTGTGTAAATAGGCCATCCTTTATCCCTCTCCCTCCCCTCCGGGAGTTGTTAGGTATTTAGGATGCTCGGTGTTATTAAATCTTTACTGCTTCACCAGCTCCGCTGGCGCAGCGGTAACGCGTGCGCTTGGAGACTGGGAGGTCCGCGGTTCGAATCCGCGGGCCGGCTGTGCCGTCTGGGGTTTTTCCTGGGTTTCCCTCAGATGTGTAATAGGCGTATGCCGGCACAGTTCCCCTGAAGTCGGCCCATGGACGCAGCTATCCTCCCCCCGAGCGGATTCCGCTCGGTCTTCCACTTCATCCTTTCCTCTCCTCCTCTCCACCACCTTTCCCTTCCCGAGAAACATGCCGCCTAATCAGGCAGGCAGACCTCTCGGGTTCCTCCCAACGACACTCCTCCTCCTCCTCCTCCTTTACTGTGTCTGAGAACTCTTGTGCTTGTCTTCGTGTCCCGTGTCTCTCGGTTATTCGTTCCTTCATCATTATGCACCAGTTAGTCTGCGCCCTATCTCTTTTATCGATGTTATTGACACGTTTCGCTCTGCGGAACAGACGCTTTTTCTTACTTAGTTACTTTCTTGGTTAGTTTCTTACTTACTTTCTCAATTACAAATCTTCCAATCTCTATTGTGGATTGAAATCGGGATCAAAACATCAATCAAAACATAGTTTATTCTCATTGCGAGCATGAACATACAGAAAGTCAACAGTAAAGAGCATTATAATAGCACCAGCTCCCATGGCATAGTGGTTAAGATGCTCGCTTTCCACGCCGAGACTGGGAGGTAACACGGGCTCTGTGGTTTTCCCTGGCTTTTCCGAATACTTTCCAGACGAATGTCGGCACAGTTCCCCCTGAAGTCGGTCCAAGACGCATACTAAGCCCCCAGTGCTTCCTGCTGTCCTCTCTCCATCTGTCCACGTCTGTACGCCGCTCATAGTCACAGTTGCTTCTCGGCTGTAACACGGAATTAAAAAAAAAACATTATAATAGCATAGATGACAACATATAATCAAAACATCTGATACAAAAGAACTGTAAATTTGTTTATGTCAGATATACCGCAATTTACCTTGTCATATGGAAGAAATGGCATTCCAGAAGATCACAGGTCGACAAGGAAGGCAATGTTCGCTTGTACACTTTTTTTTTACCTTTCTGGTACCGATACTTGCAAGTGATAATTCGTAGCTTTACGTCGCGAGACAACTATGATTGTAGGCGACGGCACAGTGGTTGGTCTTCTAGCAATTAATCTTGTACACATGAGGATCATTTAACGTGCGCACAAGTCTCAGCACACGCCACACCGTATTTAACGTCCCTCGCAGAAGACGCTGTCTCTATAAGCAGATTGTGCCCTGCCATGAGGCTCTCTTGACACACTCTTGAAACTGGTAACGAACCCTATTTTCCTTCTCCTTCAAACCGACGCAGTAACCAAGCTGATGTAAGCTGATCGACGTACGTCGACCTCTGTTGTTTCTCTTTCTGTAGACAACGAACGTAGGCAGGGCTTCTCCTATATCTCCTTAATCCTCACCTCATGTGATATTTTTTCCTCATATACTTCCTATAAAAGCAACACTACATATTGCTTGTTCTAAATTCAGTCATCCTCACCCGACTTATTTGTTCCTGCTGTCTTCATTTTTGTTGTCTAGTTACCGTGTTTACTCTTGTTCATTGTACTCTTTCAAATATTTCATGAAATATTGTTCTTTTGGAGCCTCTTCCCTATCATTTTGTTATTGTGTCCCCCATATGTTTTTCATCTGTATGTATAGATGTTCTTTTAACCTCCTAGTGCCTTGGATTGTTGCCTTCCTGCCATTTCCTTTATAATCATTAACGTGTGTTGCTGCTATTTATAAATCATAGTTGGGTCTAGCCTGGTCCTGTGTCGTGGTTCTGGAGGACACTTTATTCTGTTCAATGAAACTCACGATATGAACGTTTATCGTGTAAATGTACTTCCAATTATTATTATTAACATTTTTCTTTTCATATCGGTGGTGGTGGTGGTGATGGTGAAAGGGCTCGGCCTTCGTCTTCTTGCGGAATACTTGTGCTCCACCGGTCTGGTGACGGCTCTCTGAAAGCCCCCCCCCCCCCCCCCCCCCCATCATCATCCCCTCATCCGTTTCGAATGCGCAATAGGGCAGTGCACCGCCTCAGCAGCTGTGGATCGCCCAAATCATCATCATTCAATGTATGTGTCTGTGTGTGTGTGAGTGTGTTTACGGCTGTATGTGACCTTCAGACGAAACCGGTGGATTAGGGTCCCCATGGGCCGAGGAAGCGAGGCTGGGGCCACGAACGAAAAGTCTGGGTCTACGCTGATCAGTGGCGGCTGTTGCGTCTCTGGGTCCGAGCGGTAGTGTGACGGGGAGATGGCCAGGCAGGGGTCCGACTCAAACAACAAAACTGTGGTTTATTGCATCTTCGACGGGTTTCAGAGAACAGACAGAGCGAACGGGTGAGTCCGCTCCTTATAAAGCATTGAGCGGCCGTGGCCGTTACATACAATAGAGCACTCACTTCATTAACAATGAAAGCACTTTGGCTTAACGTATTAGTTCTGTACATATCACTTCGTCTGGGCTCCATGGTCGTCTCCAGTCTGGAGGTGGGGTCCGCTTTGTCCGAGGGAAGAAAGGCAGCTGATCCGACCGTGACCTGCTTTTGCGCCCACGTTGGAGACACGTTAATGGGTTTGACGGATTAACTGTACGTTGTGACTTTTGAGAAGCTTTTCAAGAAACAGGTCGTATGCGGGAAGAAAAGGTTGCTCGGCGTCCGCTGACCATTCTTGAAGGACGCAAGGAGGCTCTTGCATTAGTGAATGGCCCAGGGAAACTCGTGTCGCAACACGGTCTTCCAGAATCACTGCGCCACAGATCTCTGCTTAGTCTCGTCGTTAAAGTTGACAACATTAACTGTGTAAAATGGGGTAAAATACACCTTACTAACCGGACCGGACTGCTATGCCAGGGAATCCGCTATGGGGAATCCGCTGCATCCGCCGCGTCATTCCCAGGTATGCAGGAATGGCAGGGGATGCACTCAAGGACGATGTGGTCTCCTTGTGCTACACACGCTTTGTAAGTCTTAATGGCGTCGTGTACGATTGAAGCAAGACCTGCTGATCCGCCCGGCGCTTGTAATGCTCGCAATCCGGACTGTGAATCACTGTAAACAACTCATGATTTGGGATCTTCATGTGCCTCTACAAATTCCACCAGTGCTGAAGATATTGTCATATTATGCACCTGCAAGGAATGCAGAAGTTAACATTTCAAACAAAACAAGCGCTTGTCCCACTTGTGAGCATGAGGTTGTATGGACAATAGGTGTTGAAATCATCACAGGAGAAAGGCTGAGAGGTGTTGACGGTAAATCATCCGTTTGCATGCTTTTGCTTGCGATTTCCAATTTCTTGTCAGTCACGATGAAAGCCTGTGTCGCTGATATAAATGAAGAATACGGTCAGTATCTAGCACACAATTTGTCTCATACTTACATTCTCCTGCAGGACTCCCCTGTTGAATAAGGAGGGAAGGGGGATGCTCCGTTTGGGGTACATTAAGTGTAGGCATCACAAAGATCAATCTGGATTTGAAATGAACTATATCTATATACAGGGTGTCCTAGCTAAATGTGAACACCTTCCTTAAATATATATATATCACTTTTTCCGAGGTCAAATCAATTGCAATATAGCAGGGCGCTTCCTAGGAGGGCATTAGCAAACGCCTAAGGCAATCTCTTAAAAGGACACTAAAATGCAAAAGCAATTTCACTTCAAATTACGTTACACGCTATGTTAATTTCATACTTGTTATATCATAACTCAAAACTTTGATTCCGTTTCGCACCTATAGTCAGAGTTATACTGGACTCTCTCTTGCTTCGGCGCTAAGCAATGAACGACGCTTCCGCACGTGCACCGGTGTTTTGAGTCGAAAATGTGTGTGCACGCGCGTGCCACGCCATAGAGCAATCCCGATTAAAAACATAGTCCGCGTTCAAAGCGGACTGGAGGCGTTGTCCTAAGAACGTGAAGATAAATGTTGTTAGCGGAACATCCACGAGAACTGTTGTGGGCTACAATTCAGTGAGTCGGTATTGAAAAATGCAGCAGTATGGAACATGCGGCGCATATACGGAACACTACGATCGGACCCGTTCCAAATCTACACACGCCCGATAGGTATGCGCGCGCTTCTCCTGCTGTCTCATTGGATGCCGCCAACCTTTGCCTCCAGGGGATCCCATTCGTTGCCGCCAAAGACGGTTCTGTTTTCATTGCGTTTTTCTTCTAAACGGTAGCGTTGTGTGAACTATTTTTGGTTGAGTTGGACTAATTGAAACACGGACTTTCATTTGAGATCAAGTTATTTTTGCATTTAGTGCCCCTTTAATTAACTCTCATTAATTAGCTTTTCAATTATAAAAGCCACAAAGTTGTTCCGATGAGGACATCTGGTCCCTTCGGTCACCTGATACTGGAGCCGTTTTCAGAACAAAAATCCGTTCGATAGATCGTCCGCAAAAAATTCGTGAAGGAACACCATTTTTTCTTAAGTTTGCTCATTGCGCATCTCTAGAGACGCGTCTTTCCTTCGCTCCCAATGTGAGAGGGGGAAAGAGCACGCTATCGCCTCTTGCGTCCCGGAAAACGATTAAAAGAAAACAGAAAATTCAATCCAAGCTAAGGGCAGTTCCGATAGAGTCACCCGATACATTTGTTTTTGTTTTGTTTCCCCAAGTTAAAGCTCATCTTCGGCGCATGTGGCGGCACTGTGCTCCTTCACCCTGTCACATTGGGGGTGAAGGAAAGACGCGTCTTCGAAGACGCGCAATGAACAAAATAAGAAAAAAAAAAAAGGTGTTCCTTGATGAATTTTTTTGCGGACGATCTATCGAACGGATTTTTGTTCTGAAATTGGCTCCGGTATCAGGTGACAGAGGGGACAAGATGTCGTCACTGGGACAACTTCGTAGCTTTTATAATTAAAAAGTTGATTATTGAAAGTTAGTTAAGACATTGCCTTAGGAGTTTGCTAATGCCCTCCTAAAAAGCGCCCTTCAGCATATGCTATGTTGCAATCGATTTGATGTCGGAAAAAGTGATATATATACGTATATATATATAGTTGAAATAAATGGGAGACAGAAGACGAAAGTAGGGCAAGTAACAAAACAGGGGTTTATTAAATCTTAAAAATTATAAAAGTTAGGGAGGATGTCTACGTTACGGCGGATGCTCCGCCTTCTTCGGGACAAAAGAGCTAAATGTGGCCACGAGGCTCATAAGGGGCCTGAGAATGACGTGGTCTGTTGGGGGAAATTCCCGCCACCTGGCGGTTGTCAATTGGGGAAATTCCAGAGCGCTTTTGTGTGAGGTCCAGGAGTGCGGTCATCGTCCTTGTGGGTCAGTGGGGATTTTGATCTGGCTGAAACGAGAAAAGGCAACAGAGTCTTATCTAGGTTGTTCAACTTCTTATTGTTGACAGCATGCCAGGGTCCTCGTTAATGGCCGATCGGAATTTGTAAATTAGCGGAGCGGTCGGAGATAAAGTTCGACTGGAGAATAAAAACTGAGGCTTCATTGATTGAATGTTCTGGTTGTTTGAAATGGCGTGAGAGTGGAAGATGACGATGGATGACAGCCCGCCGGAGGGCTAGTGGATTCGCCTACTTTAGAGCGGACCAAGCTATCTTGTAAGTTACGTGTACGTGTGTAAGCGACACGTGGTGGACTAGGAAATATGTTTTTCGTGCGTTCTGCCTGGAGAAGGATACTGTGGTGGCGGCTAAGTATGTTGTTAATGTTTTGGATATTTCCGGCGAATGTTACAGTTAAGTTCACAGCATTACTTTCTGATTTGTTTTGTCTCTTCTTGAGTAAGCTTAGACGGTTTGCCTTGCGAGCTCTGTTGAGAGCATCTTGAACTATATCGGGTGGATACTGACGACCGACAAAGGTTTGTTGCAGCTGTTCTAAATTTCTGTCCAGATCGTCGTCATTCGAGCAGATTCTCCTATACCGAAGATCTTGACTGTGGGGAATGGTCAGTTTCGTGTGGCGAGGATGACAACTATGGAATGACAAGTACTGCTGAGAGTCTGTGGGTTTACGGGACAGATCAGACGTTAAAACTCCATTGGTTAGCTTAATTTGAACATCAAGAAAGCTAACAGTGACGGGAGAATAGGTGTGAGTGAAGTTAATAGAAGTATGGAACTCATTGAAATCGCGTATAAATTCCAATAGGCTGTCTTCCGAATGTGGCCAGATCATAAATATGTCATCAAAGTAGCGCTTGTATAAAGTGGGTTTGTCCTCACGCGTGCTCAAGAATGCTTCTTCTAGTGAACCCATGAATAGATTTGCATAGTTTGGTGCCATTTTAGTGCCCATAGCGGTGCCGTTGCCTTGTAAATAGTGGCCATCGTTAAATTCAAAGTTGTTGTTCTTTAGGATCAGTTCTAGTAGAGCAGATAAGACAGATGGATCACAAGAAGAATCAGAGTACTTTGAAAAAGCCGCCTCGGCTGCAGCTATGCCATCATCGTGGGGAATATTGGTATCCGCTCCTTGCACCACGCAGGTGGAGCCAGCGTTGTATGTCCCCTACCGGCGCTGCGCAAAATGTTGGGTAGTAAAGGGTGCGTATCCTCGCTTGCTTTGACTACACGATTTGACTGCGTTGCGGCTATTTCTGCTCTACTTGGCCTCAGAAATACTGTAGCTAAAGTTGTTGGTTGTTGTTATAACACGACGGTCGGCGTACCAGGAGCGGTGGAGATGTCCATCGGAGACCGGCCTCATGGAAGTGATGTTGCCCGTCTCAGTCGTAAGTAATATACAGGGGCCCTAGCCCAACATGAATATGAAACAAGTGGAAAAGATAAAGCATGAGTGAATGCAGCACACCTCACAATGTTTATATCAATTGCACGTTTTCAGAACGAGACAGAGCCGGTTCCCTCCACCTCGGCCGGTCTCGTGGAACCGAGGAGTCGGGTAGCAGAAGGTAAGGAGGTTTACCAAATAAGTGACAAATGAGCAAAAGGAAATACAAAAAGCATATGCAAGGACACACATAAGGGAAAGTGATAGACAACAGAGCTAGAATTTATTTGCTTTGAGGGTCATGGCTTTTTCACTTAACAGTGTTGTCACAAACATGCGTACACTGTCTTGGGTAATACTAGGGCGACACTGCTGTACAATACTAAAGATGTAAGGAAATTATTGTTTGGAGTTCTTGCCCGGTTAATATGGACACCTTTGTCCCCGACAAAAAATTGTCTATAAAGGGAATGGTCCATATTATTATGTGCTAAGGAAATTACAGAAAACAATGGAACACTTCAAGATTGACATTACGGATAAAGCAAGTCTGTTATGGTACAGTCTTTTTCTCTCGGAATCCTTATGAAAAAAAGGAACCACTGTGAATGAAAAGCCATAGCTTTTCGTTTGTACAAGACAGCACTTGGGCTGTCCTACTTTAAGAAGTTCTCGTGATGAATGTGGGGAGAGACTTGCTACCCTCCATGCAGATATTGTCCACAATAATTACGGAAACACATTAACTACGTGGGGTTTGTACCCTGTTCTACTCTACATTGTTGGAACAGCAAGTTAAGGAGTTTTCAATGCACTAAAACTGTTTAAACCTCAGTAACGACTTCCATAATTCGGGATATCCATATTAAGAAGGCTCAGATGCACTTTTACAATGCCCCTATACACTCTTAAAAATGAACTTCACCGCATAGCACGCTCCAAGCCAACCAGCATCTCGAGAGATATCGTGATATGCCTTGATTTGTTGAAAACGGGAGGTGTACGCCTATTTTGTGGCAATTATGAACAGCATAAGTGTCACAAAAAAGGCGTACGTCTCCCGTTTTCAACAAATCAGGACAGATAACGATATCATTCGAGGTGATGGTTGGCTAGGAGTGTGCGATGCGGTAAAGTTCATTTTTAAGAGAGTAGTGGAAGGATGAAAAATTAACAAGGTTTCTGCATACTAACACTGTATATTGTTTACAGCTGCTCTTTCCTGTGAACGTTGGAGGTGAGTCATCTGCTCTGTACGTCTGAAACACTGTCTGATAAGTTGGCTTCTCAGTTGTGATGCACAGTTTCTCACGAACAAAGGGTCAGGTTTAACATCTTCTATTCTCTCCTCCTCAGTCTCTCCGGTGGCACCGCCTTCCACCTGTTCCTCCCTTGGCTCATCACCCTCACCAGCATCATCCAGAGGCTCAAGAGTGTTGTACACAGATCCATGTTATGGAGGACGGCAGAGGTATTGATTATCTTGCAACACTTGTCAGCAGCGTAGTGCAGTGTGCGGTACCTCTGTAGGCGCCGGAATCGCGTCTTCAGTACCCCAAAGTAGTGCTCAATGCACACATGGGTCCTGCTGTGTGCAGTGTTGTAGCTTTGTTCTTAACGTGTTGAGTGCGAACGGACAGGTGCCACGAGCCATGGCTGGAGCGGGTAGCCGTTATTACCTGTAAATAGTTTTACACTTCAACTAGTTATCCAAAAAATGTAAATCAAGACTGATTGCTTGTGCACTAAATGTGTTATACATACATTGAATTGTAAATAAATAGTATAAACAATGTGTTAAATAAAAATGAATCATATGTCAGCACTGGTGCAGCCATGGGTACACTATGCCTGTCAGGTACGCAGAAATCTTTTTGCGTATTTGAAGTACATAAATTTTATTATGCAAAGCTGCATTGTTGTGCACACTCAAAAACTAAACAGCACACAAACATCTCATACCTACAGGTCAATCTCCATCTTCGAATATAGTGGCAGCTGCTTGATGCAGATTGCAGGCTGTTCATTAAGGAGCACCGTGCCACGATCCAGGAAACCTTGTGTTCATGAAGAGAACCTGACTTCAGGCATCACAGACCTGAAAGGAGGAGGAATAGTGTGGCTCATTGTGCTGGCATTCTTGTTGATATACAAAAGCTAGCATGCTGGACATCACACATCGGCATATATATGCACATCAGGACATTTATGGAGAGGCAGCCTTTATGGCAATAGCAATTACAATCAACAAACCGCTGATCAAAGAGGCTCTGCTGCAACCTGTGTACCACCAATAGCTTCCTGAATTATGACACAAAATTAGATACTGTGGGAGACAGCATCCGTTCTTTGTTAATAAGAACGACCAATACGTAACCACACATACGTTAGCAGCAAAGTACGTTTACTACTCGGAGTTAGCGACCTCAAGCATACACTTACCTACATCAACGTACCTTGCACCTAGTTGATGGTGCATTTATAATTTATGACCTGCATAACAGTATGAATCGGAATAATAGTCTAATATTCTGAATACTAATACACTTAATGCAAAGCACGAGTACATAGCAAACACACACACACACACATTCAAGCTCAACACACACATACATAATGGTAACATACCGACACAGCCTGTGAGACTGCTAACTCGTGGAAGCTATGACAGAACCCTCCGTTCCGCGGTCAGTGTCGTACGATGCGACTGCCGGGCTGAAATGCATTATTTCATTACAAAACAATGACCGCTTATCATGCAATGTTTCGATTGTATCTCATTACGGCCGAAGTCTCATTACGGCCGATGTCTCAATACGGCCGATAATCCTTTAATCCCCAAGTGTCTCATTACGGCCAAAGTCTCAATACGGCCGAAGGCAGTCTCATTACGGCCGAAGATGTCTCATAACGGCCAAATGTCAAAATGTGTATTGTAACCTGCATTGATATGCAATGTCGCAGCCAGGTATGGATATATATTCAGCAGGGTATAAGCCATGCACTGTGCCCTTAGGGCCCTTATCATATTTATATACACATATTGCGAGACAAACGGTATGTTATCATACCACAGCACAATGCAACATATTGTGTAATGTGTACTCCCACAAGGTAGTGTTGATGTTGCTGTGAAGCAGGCTACTATGTGGAGTTAGCTACTTGTAGAGAGCTAGATGAATATTGGCTTTGTTGTGACGCTTTTGGAGCCATCCTACAGTCATTGGCCATGACAGAGCACCTATCTCAGTCGATGTCAGTTTATTTCCATTCGCCTTACAATGATACAATTCTTGCTTCTGGAATGAGTAAACCTGCAAGAAGCGAAGAGCAACCATGAATAGGCTAGAATATTTAAAAAAACAACAACAAGCATTTGTCTCTACATGGCTCGTTTTAATGTGCACAAGCTGCACACGTGTTGATGCGTGTCTGTTATTTCATACAAGGTTAACATAAATATTCATTTAGACAAAAGAATGACAAGCCTTAAAAATGTGACTTCCAGGTAAACACAGAGCATGACCATGATATGAATATAGGTTCAGTAGTTGATTCCCTTAATGGAAACATGTGAATATCAAATAGTAATACATTACAATTCATGAAATGATGTATGCATAACTTTCCATTTCTGGTTTCTTTTTTATAAAAGTAGTGCACGAATTAACATTCGTGCACCACTACAAAATTTCTCACTTCACAACAGAACCTTATGATGATCTTAACAGCTCACCTCTTCGCCAGGACTCCCTGGGCAGCAACATCCTATTAGCCATGTTGTTGTTTTTCTTTTTCGGAATCCTTCGTGCAGCCACATACCATGCCTGGAATGGAAAACCAGCTATAAATAACAATGTATTTGAATGACTTCCTCTTGAAGTATTTATTCTAATCAGATATGCTTTGTGCCTAGTATGGTGCGCGAAGGCACGTAAGTACAACATTTGCAGACGTTCGACGTAACCAGTTCTTGGAGACCAATTCAAGTACGCCGACTTGCGCTTTTATTTTTGAAGATATACGACGACAAATTTTAACAAATTAAATATGGCTCACAATGATACGAGTAAATGCTGCTGTACGGTGATGCATTATCGGTATCTTATCGTCTTCGAATAAATTTGTTGTTCCTAAACGCGCAACCAACTAGAAACGGCGCAAACCTACGAACGGATACAGAGTTACATCTATTACAGGCACTTCAGCTGTTTTGATTAATTTAAATTACTCTTATGAGAATCCAACTATGTGTGGACAGCACACTACTAAGACAGACAATCTACGAAAGCATTACTCACCAGAATTCCTGCTTGACTTGGTCTTGGTCAACACTGCGCGATATACGTTGGGGCTGTGGCGATTCATTCAACTCGATTTTTACCGGAACAACAGGCGCTGCTCGAAAGACAACGACGGAAAATAGAGAGCCGCTATAAAGTCCGCTAATTTGCACATTACAGCACTACAAAGCGATATATGAACACATCGTAAACAGCAACCACTCGCTCACACACACAAGAAACGAGGTACCCAACGTTGCTAGACACCATCCGAACTCCGAAGTGAGAGTAGCAAAACAACAAGATATCAAAACACGAAAGGAAGAGTATTGATCCCCCCTCCTTCTATAGCATGCAAAACGTGATTTGCGCTGAGATGAACATATATGTTCATGACGCGAGTAATTTTCACTTTTCACTGATCCAAAGGAGGTCACGTGGGATTGCTTGACGCTTGCGAAATCAACAATGAAAATGGCGAAACGAAACTTGTGAATCGTGCATTTGCTCTTCATGGTAGCTGCCAGAAAATCGAATCAAACTTATGGGACACTGGATTACAGGTATGTTGGCATCTTTTTCATTCCTGCATATCATTTCACATTACGGTGAATACATGGTGTCATGTCATGGGTGTCATGTCTCACGATGCTGGGGAAGTAGTTGCATGGGGAAATGTGCATGGTTCTAGACTTTTAATTTTTGATCGCGTAATCGAAATATCGGCACCTCTCGCATTGTGGCTTGCATGTGACCAACCAAGTGCTGTTCCCTTACTAGCGCTTCCTACAAACGACAAAACGAAACATGTGGGAATGTATATTTTTGATTACTCATATATAACAAGAAAATGTATAGTTTTGAGGTTGCTGCCACTACTCCATGTGCCCGCAATTGTCTTGCGTGTATGATTACACTAACGGCGTCGCCCACCACGGCGGAAGTGGTTTGCGTACACGCGTTTCAGCATGAAGCCTGCAGGTAACATCTGATGTTTACCCTTCGGATATTCTGAATTTACATATTGTAGCTTAGAGGAATTCCGAATGCCCAGAGTGACACACACTTTTAACATTGTGACATCAGTGCAGTGGCATAAGCTCTAATGTAGTGCCCCACGAAAATGAACAAGGGGCAGTGGTTTATCCAGAATCCCAAGCACGAGAAGAGTGTTGGAAAAAATTGTTGGAATAGTTACGTCATTACAGCTTAACATATCATTACAGACGTATCTGAAGCTGAAATCGCAAGGGCACCCCCTGTTGGGGGTGCACAGGCAAAAAAGTTAGGGGGGGTCTGGATAAAGCACTGACGAGGGGGACTCCTCCACCCCATGTCAAGCCTCATAAAACACCTCCTGAAATATTTTCCTGGCTATGCAGCTGCATTATTATGACGTAATTGTCATTGTTGTCCATAATTCTTGAATATGTTTCGAATATATGAAAAAAAAAAGTCTGCTTGACAGCATATGTCTTATAGTCATCATCAAACAAGAGCATATGTCATTTTGTTCAGTGGCTTATGTACTTTTTTGTAAATTTCAGGTGGACGTAAATTGCAGAAGGCAGCTAGTGGGGGAGAAGATCATGGTCATAGGTCATGTGACTCCTGGAGCTCCCAGTGGGCTCCCTTGTGGGCTCCACTTTTCAGAACACACACACACACAGTTTGCTCACAGAACCAACGAGTAGGATGTTGCTTGAATACTGAGAGAAAATGGCGTAACACATACAAATATCGTGTGACACATATGACAATAAAAACATTTTTCACGAGGGATGCATGAAACACTATCGCAATATTGTGTGCATGAACCATTGTGTGTGACACAAGCCGTGGGGGCACACCGCCTCGGACACATTTTGGGAAGCATAAAACACAGTATATACAGAGCTACTATGGTGGATGCTTCTTTTTTCTTTTTGGCCGTTATGAGACATCTTCGGCCGTAATGAGACTACCTTCGGCCGTATTGAGACTTTGGCCGTAACGAGACACTTGGGGATTAAAGGATTTTCGGCCGTAATGAGACTTGGGCCGTAATGAGATGTTACCAATGTTTCAGATCCTCGCAAGTGTACTTACTGCGTTGCACATCCTCCCGAAAAGCTTCATATACTTCCCGGACCGCCTCATTTGATAGCGACGAATTCATCATCCGACAATATGGAGAAAGCATCGCTGCTAATGCGGAATCTGAGCACCGGCTCTTCCTTTGCAGCACTTTGTTCTTCCGAAATGAAACAGAGGTCCGCCACTTTCGACGCGAACACCGACGAGCTTTACGTTGTTGTTCCTCCTCTCAGGAAACAACAACCTTCTCCCACCGCGAGCTCGCGAAGCAGGTGCAGGAACCGGGTTGTCTGAGCATGCTCGCGAAGCTTACCACGTGGTGCTCTTATTGCTGGGGAAACGGGGACGCTCGACGCGAGGTCGCGAGCTCGCGCAGTGTCCGGGAACGCGCCCTGGGCTCCCTGTGAGCCGAGTTTCTTTCTTTTTTTTATTATTTATTTGTCGTTTTGTTATTTCTTTTTGCTCTCTTATTTATGTGTATGTTTTTTTTTTGTTTAGGAAATAGCAAGCCGGCGTGCTGCGTGGCTGACCTTCCCCTCTCTTTTTTTTTTCTTCTTTTTTTCTGCCAATAAATCCCCCCCTCCGTAGATCAAATGCCGCAATGGCCATCAGCGCACTGCACAATGTGTCCTGTACTTAGGACAGCAGCCGAGGAATACGAAGACCTCAGAGGGTGTCGTGAAGGTCGCATGATTTCAAAAATTGCACAACATGGCCGGCACTTGGTGACCCACACCCCAGCTCCCAAGAACGTCCGCGGTGCTGGAAAGGCGGTTATCCAGGTGGGTCAGCGACGATTCTAATATACGGCGGTGGCCTTTGTGTCATGTACAGTCTTGAATGACGTGCGTAGCGTCCTCTACCACATCGCATTTGCTACAATTTGGCGAGGAAACCTTTCCGAGTTTCACCAGGAGATGGCTGCTGTAGGGAACATTGAGGCGTAGCCTATAGTTAGATGATGGATGCAAGTGGCCGAGGCAGTCCTGGTGGCAATCGAAATTGAAGCTCAACTTAAAAACTGATCTGTTCATAAGCAATAGATACGTTCCAGTATATCATACCTGCAATGCCATTTCGCCATGCTCTCTCAAGCCCAGTCACCCGCCTAATTGTTCCTGGCCTGCATGGAAAGAAAAGGGATACAGCCCCGTGTGTCACCAAGAAGCTTACCCTGGGCATGATGAATGTACACGGCGTCAACGTCGGTTTTCACTGACGGGTTATCTACTCGGGATGGCTCGTCCTCCGCATTTGTCACTCCATCTCAGTCAGTCTCCTGTGTTCACCGTCTTTCTCACAGAACTTCGTCTACGTGTGCCGAGCTCTACGCCATTCTCTTTGCTATGCAAAAAATATCGTCCAGTCCAGCTCAGTCCTGGGTAGTGTTTGCAGACTCAAGATCCGCGCTCCAGTGTGGCCAACTTGGGGATAAGCGGGTCCCTTGGTCCTGTTGTCTTTGACATCCTGCAAGTTTATAAGAAGGCGGACATTGCAGGGCACACTGTCGCATTGCAGTGGATCCCCGGACATGTCAGCATCAGCGGCAATGAAGAAGTAGACTGAGCCGCCTTGAGCGACCATCAGCACGCAGCTTTTCCCTCAATAATTATGTCTTCGGACGACTGAAGACACCTCCTTTCGACACCCACAGGCCCCAAGATGCAGGCGCAGTGGCAACACGACATAGCTCACTCCCTTCTCTCGGATGTAGACCCCACGCTTTCTCTCGTACTTCCTCCGCGACTACCGCGCCCATTTACTGCCCTCTTCCACCGCATGAGGCTCAACGTTGCCTTTACACCTGCCTTTCAACACCGTCTCGGCTCCACCTCGTCTTCCCTCTGCCCCACTTGTGGAGTGCACGGCGACCTCTGCCACGTCATCCTGGCTTGTGGACAATATCACCATGAGCGTGCACTAATGGAAGTCTCTATGCAACGCACTGACAAGCTGCCGTTCAACCTCGCGAAGATCCTCGGACCGTGGTCGAACGCTGCCCACCTTCGTCTTCGTGCAAGGCCTTCGTCTTCTTGCGGAGTACTTCTGCTCCACCAGTCTGGTGACGGCTCTCTGAAAGCCCCTATCATCATCCCCTCATCCTTTCCCAATGTGCAATAGGGCAGTGTACCGCCTCAGCGGCGGTGAATCGCCCACCCCATCATCATTCAATGTATGTGTGTGTGTGTGTGTGTCATATTTCATGTATCATGTTAACAAGTATTCAATAAATGCCACCATAAATGTACATTCTAAGTTCTTGACTACCATCCGTCAACTGATACATACGTCCATGATGGCATACCGTCTGTCAACTGATACATGCATAGATGATGATACATACATGCTTTGTTTTCGCCGCTTGGGTGCACATGGGGCAAGACGTGTGTGCAGTGCTCCGGCAATCTTGGTGCCCGGAGACATCAATTTTTACAGTGTGCTGGTGCACGTCGGCAAAAGTTTCACCTCAGCTGTGTCAACGTCACCGCATCCGATTCCGAACTTCTTATTCAGCAGGGTAAAAGCCTATGGAAGCGTCCAAATTGTATTCGTCAACATGGGCAGTCACCCTCCCCAGGGGCTAGGCTTTTCCTACAGACAGAGCCGTCATCCGAACAGAGGCAAGAATTTGACAACATTATTTGCGTGTTGCCCCAGAAAGTTGAGATACTGATAACCGGGCAAGAAAGGCCCCAGAATGAAAACAAAATACTGTGTGAGGCTATGACGGAGGAAGGAGAAAAGCTCAGAGCTGAAAACAAACAAATACAGGACGACTTAAACCATTTACTTATGCTCCTAACTCATAGTGATAGTACGTTCAAAGATAGTAGTGCTGAAGACAGCGCTGCAAAGAAAAATAAAGATGTCCCTGTCACTGGAAGCTATGTTGAACCCCTGAAGGGTTCGGAGGGCGTCGCAAAGGGCAGTTCCCCTACCACAGCTACGCCTCGTGGTGCACCAGCACATTTTTTAACTCAGCAGAAGTCTTACGCCATATCGTCAGTACTCATGCAAGTGCGAACGCACAAAATGATGACAATTACGTCTAATTACGCGCAATCGGAAATAGACTTGCCATAATAGCTACGGACGTCACCCCGCACATTCCACTTGAGGGTTACGTTTGCATAACGCTATCTCGTAGTGAGCCCCGAGGCGGCGGTGTTGCCATCTACCTGAAATCAGATATTTTTAGTTCCTGAGAATAGATACTTTCTGTGAGTCGAGCAGTGATGTAGAAATGTTGCTCGTAAAGTGTTACGAGACCCTTATCTGTGTATGCTGTCGCCCACCATCGGGCTACCGGCGGATTTTTCTGGACCTTTGTGATAAACTAGTCAATTATACCTCTGTGATACGTACCCTGATTGTTGTTGTCGGTGGCTTTAACATAGACTTGCTCCAAAACAATCCTCCTTCATGGGACCTCTTAGAGATTTTCTCGCCCAATCATTGCAGAAATGTTATAAGTTCGCCAACCCGCATTACCGATTCTACTGCGTCCCCCGTGGACCCCTGTGTAGTTAGTTCTAATCTTAATGTCCAAATGTATGGTGTACATGACCATGCAGTCTTGCAGCAATCACTTACCTGTCTTTTGCGCCCTTCAGAATGGTTCATTGAGAAGGCACTCTCCTGTGTTCCTATACCAGAGTTCAATTAATCAAGCCGTTGAAAGGGTAACGAAACATCAACCGATAAACATATTTGAAAACGACAAATATCTTACGAGCAAAGAACTGCCGATAGATTCAACACACACACACACACACACAAATAGAGATACGATGATGAGATGGGGCTGATGCCGGCGCTACCCCAGTGCCACTTGTACGTGATGAGAGATGATGATGGACATGATAAGGGGTCCGGTAATCAAAGCAGGGTGGAGAGGCCTGTTGATGACAAGAAGTCCCAAAGGTGACGCAGACCTTGGCGTGTATGATCTGGACTGGACCATGGGCCCAGCACCTTGCCTATGGTAAATGGGCGATGATCGATCGCATGCAGTTCGTGCTGCAAGATCGCACGCTCCCGCTGGTAGTCCGGGCAGTCCATAAGTAGGTGGTGCAGGTCTGCACGCACACTGCATGCTGCACAAAGGTCCGAGGGCGCACTGCCAAGACGCTGCCTCATAACTGGTGTAAATGCAACATTCAGCCGCATGCGGTGACGCAGGGATGCGTAGTGTCGCGGAAGGCGATGAGGAAGCGACAGTGAAAGAGAAGGATCCACTGCGTGGAGCAGAGAGTAGGGTGTAATGTCATGCAGCCACTGTGATCTTGTCTTGTCTGCAGAGAGAGCACGGACGAGGGCCTGACGATCACCTTTGGGCAAGATGATAGAGTGGGCTGAAGCTATATGATGACCCCGCAGGGCCGCCCGGTCGGCCTCTTCATTGCCGGGTACGCCGACATGACCAGGTACCCACTGTAATACTATGCAGTGGCCCAGGTCCAGCAGCTCCTTGTAAGTTTCAAGCACGTCAGCAACAATGGACATGAGAGGACCTCGAATGCCCATTGTTGCGAGGCATTGGATAGCAGCTTTCGAGTCTGTGTAGAAGACCCATGGCCGAGCTGAACACTGCAGAATCTTGCGCATGGCAAAGAGCAAAGCATGTAGCTCAGCACATGTTGACGACGTCACATGCGAGAGACGGAAGATACCAGTTATGTCTTCGGACGGAATGATATAGGCGCATGCAGAGCTGGATTTTGTGGACGAGCCATCCGTAAAAACATAAGTAAAGCCTGCATACAGCTCGCTCATCATATCCAGTGTGAGCGCCTTGGACACACCTGCAGCGACATCATCCTTTCTCTGCAGCCCGGGAACGGATAGTGAAGCAGATGGCAGAGGGAGGGTTCAAGGTGGAGTTGAACGCGCCTGGGGTTCAACTTGAAACCGTGGCAGGTGAGGCTTTAGCTGTTGAATGCAGGACCTGAACTTGTTATCCCTGCGACGGGAAAGCTTCAGCAGTAAAGGGTGCTGCCGGTGATGAGCCAACAAACGGAGATAGTGACGGCTCGTCTCATTAAAGCACTGGATAGCAAGCGGAGTCTCTCTCGCTTCTGCCATGACTAAACAAGTATCCGTTGTTCTTGGCACGCCCAGGCACACACGAAGGCTACGTGCCAAAAGACACTGAAGCTTGGACTCGGAGGACGGCGAAATCCCGTGTAATACTGGAAGGCTGTATAGGAGCGGACCACGCACCAAGGCTCGATGAATGGCCAAAAGAGATCGCGCATCGCAGCCCCACCTAAGGCCAGCAATGTGTCACATTAGGGCGATCCCTTTGGAGAGTTTCGCCTCTAGGCCCGCTATATGTCTTCTCCACGAGAGTCGGGAGTCCAGCGTTACACCCAAGAACTTACATGAGGTGGAGTACTGGAGCTGCTGTCCAGCCACAGGGAGACGATATGGAAGCATGTTCCTTCGCGTGAAAGCGACGACGTCTGTCTTCTCCCACGAGATATCTAAGCCTGCCGTCAACAAGTATTGGTGTATGGAGTTAAGGGTTGACTGCAGTCGTCGCTGAATGGCGGGACGAGATTTTCCGGTAGTCCAGATGCAGATGTCGTCAGCATAAAGGGAGAAATATACTTTCCTCCCTATGCAGTTCTTAAGACCGGCCATAACTACGTTGAAGAGAAGCGGGCTAAGAACACTTCCCCGTGGCACCCCGTAGTCTGATGGAACAGGCGCAGTATCTCCCTCAGCTGTGCGGATAAACAGGGACCTACCGCGAAGGAAATCCGTGATTCAACGCCTATTTTCTTTCCTGCCTATTTGTGCCTCAGCCCCGGTAATCACATTTTGTAACACGGAACAGGCTCAGTACACGAGGGGTGACTTTTGTAAATCCTTTTTCAATCCTCCTGTGTTCGAAAGAGAAGTTGAAGAGATATCGCTGAGATTTCAGGATTTTACTTCCGCTGGCTGCGACAATGTAAAGGCCAAGCCAGTGAAGTTCGTTTGCTCTCTTAGCAGTGTGCCATTAACGCATATATGTAATCTAATCATATTGACAGGAGTCTTTCCTGAAAGGCTAAAGATAGCCAGAGTAACTCCAATTAGGAAAGGATCTGAGTTTTCTGGCCCGTCCGGTTATCGGCCGTTCTCCATCTTACCGCTGTTCTTGAAAGTTGTAGAGAAAATTTTGTATGAGAGATTGTTTCGTTTTCTACAAGCCAATACATGTAATGTGTTGACAGAAGCCAAATTTGGTTTGTAAAAGGGAAAGTCCACGGAAATGGCTCTTCTTTCTGTTACAGAAGCCATTTTGGAGAGTTTTGAGGAGCGATTGTTAACAGCAGGCCTTTTTTGTATCACCAAAAGGCTTTCGATTCTCGGGATCATGGAATTTGGCTTTAAAAAAATAGAATATTTTGATGTTCGGGGTATCCCTCTTAAACTTTTCCAGACGTTTGCAGGACCGTTTTCAATATGTAATCGTGAATGGTGTGAGTTCCGATCCGATGAAGATTGTTCGCGGGGTACCGCAAGCCTCACTACTTGGGCCATTGCTTTTTTAATTATTATTATTAATGCCGTAGAGAGAGAGAGAGAGAGAAATACACGATGACGATGATAATGCCGTAATCATATCCAAAGATGCCGTTTTTACGCTCTATGCAGACTACACGAATGTATTCTTTTTTAGGTCGTCTTTATTGGTCCTTCAAGATCAACTGAATGATTTCTTAAGTGCGTTGGGTGCATGGCTTGGAGATAATCGAATGACGTTAAATGTTAAAAAGTCCCAAATATATGATTTTTAGGACCCGCGGTAAGCATCTTCTCATTGATCCAATCGTCAAATTTAACAACTGTGTTGTTACAAGAGTACAAGCAATAAAATTTCTGGTCGTGGTTTTTGAAGAAAGCCTCTCGTGCTGTTTCTCAGAAGTGAGATGGCTATAGCCGTTGGTCTTTTGAACAGATCGAGGAATACACTGCTGGTGAAAGCAAAGTTAGTTTTATCATTCTTGTATTTATTCGCGTGTCAATTATTGTATGCTAGTTTGAGGCTTCACTACGCTCACAAACATCTCTATCATTCAGAGCATAGGTAGCCCCACCTTTGACGAATCAGTAGAGCCAATTCTGTATAGGTATAGTACTGAGCGCATTTATCAGCTTCAAACTAAAGCTGCTTAGTAGGATATTTATTGAATTCACATATTGACCGGATACGTTCAACGCTACTTTTGACATTAGTGACCATTGCACGTTGCGCCGAGTCTTTTGACTCCAATGTGCAGAACAGATTACGGACGCAAAACGATCAGTGTTTTAGTGGCGTCGTTTTTCGATTAACACTGGGCTTATCAGCTCATGCACGTCACTCAAGGATATAAAGCAACGTCTGTTATCTGACTAGGATGTTTACACATGGAATTCATTTCTATGCGCTAGCTGTGGTGTATGCATAGGGAGGATGTGTCTTGATGTGTTTGTTATCGCATTGTATGCTTAAGGCTTTGTCACACTGGACTGACAACCGACCGAATCTGTTGGCTGACATCCAAAGACATCGTGTCCGCAAACCAGTCACACTGCACATCCAAAAGACGGCCGACAAAGACGTCCGTATGTCGGCCGTCGCCGAATGCCGCTGTCGGCGGGCCCTGCTGACAAACAAGCCTGGCACACTGAATGACAGCGACAAGCTGTGTTGTCCTTTCTTTCAACATGGCGTCCTGCAATGAGCCTTCTGGTGGAAGTACGGCGAATTCTCGTTGTTTACGGCCATTCATCAGCAAGTAGTATAAGTTGATCAATCATCTCTGAAGCAGGCTGACCTTTCTGAAATAAACGTATATCTCCCCCTCCCCCCCCCCCCCCCCACACACACACATCTCTGAAGGTAGTCATTGTCACGAGCCTCGGGGCAAACACAGACATTTCTTCTCGCTGTGTCTCCCCTGATTGAGTTGGCCTTCGGCGGCCTTACAATGCGCTTTCCGTGTCGTATTGGGCGCTTCGTGATTGCGTCAGGTGAAGTGGGATTGTGCGCGCTGTCATATGTGTTGTTAGCCTGCATGGGCCCCTACTCTGTTTTGTGATTCGTCAATGCCCCGAGTAGTGACTTCATAACTCTTCGACGTACGCTTCGCAACCCCACCCGATGAGGGACCCCAAAGTTGAACTCCTAGACAATCGGACACCGCAACCGCAAGTTCCATTTGTTTTACCCGCAAGTGTATATTCTGATCGCAAGTTCCATTTCTTCCCTCAACTGTATCTCCAAGCTGAGTTTATTACAATATTTCATATTCCCGCATAACCGGTAGAGTGTTTGTAATAAGTTATGCTACCGAAACAAGTGTGTGACTGAAGTACTCAATGATCGGGTGACTGGCAGGTCCCGTGCGTATGCTATGCAATTTTTTTTTCAATAAACATATCCCCCCCCTCTATGCAAGTTTCATGCACGAAAGCTTGCAAAATACTTGCTTGTTGTTAAACAAATACAGGTGCTTCTACCGTTTAATGTCGTTTATGAATCGTTCACAGCACAACTTTCCTAGAAAAAGAAAAAAGGCGTTTTGTGCAGGTGCAGTATGTGTCTGTTGTCGGCGACATATGTATTTTGAGCAACGATCAAACCGCTGACGACACGTCGTCGGACAATGTCTGCCTGCCGATTTTGTCATCCAAATCTGTCGTACTGAAGCGGCATTTTGTCGACTTGCGTATGTTGCTGTCGGTCGGCAGTGTGACAGCTGTGCTCAGCAACACAAGGGATGGTGACAATGTCTGTCTTCCGTCGGCGCCGTGTCAGTGTCGGTGTTGTGTCGGTCCGGTGTGACAGCGCCTTTAGGGTCATGATGTTTTAGTTTGTTGTTATTCGCTTGGGTCGCGTGCCTTTGGGTGTATTTGTGGTTATATTGTTGTGGTGCTTTTAATGCTGTTGTGTTGTGTGTATCATATTGTGACTTATTGTGACTCTGCCTAGACGGGGTTTGGTCCCCTTTTGCAGGTCGCTAACCTAAATTAACAAAGAAAACTGTGTGTAGAAGTTTTGCGACTTTGAAACATGGACACGCAAACAGCACGTGAGCTTGGCCATGGAGGTGGTGAATACAGTGTTCGTCTTCAATTCAGTTGACAGGGGTCATGAAGGCACACACAACGTGCAGACTATTGCGCCTTCATGCGTCTTGCTCTCCACGATGCAGGTAAGAACCCCAGCTTCGCTTCATGACTGTTTCATAGCTGTTTACATCTCACCTGTCACAGAAACTTACTTCAAGATCCCCTAGTTACACAGTAAAACTCCGCTGAAGACAGTCACTTCAAAGTCAGGGGAGAGATTGGAGAGTGTAACCTTGCGCGTTACTGCTAAGAGAAGCGAAGATGCACACCTGAGCACCTGTGGTGAATGTGCATTGCCGTGTTGCACAAGTCAACTATAAGAAGTTGCAACAAGAACAATATATTACACGCGCTGGCTTTAGCGTTGCCTACATCGTATGTGACACCAGCTTGTCATGTGTATCACCCAGCTGACCGACTGCTGACGGCACCCCCGACTCGTCTGTCCTACGCGCGTGATACGTGATCCCGGGAACGCACAATAGAGCGCACCCCCTGCGAGAGGCGATAAGTACTTGCAAGGAATATCTGTTTATTTAATTTCTTGTCTGTTGTGCTGTAGTTCATCTTTCTGTTCGACCAGCAGCACCGATTTCGCATCTTATATTACCTATTACACCGTCTTCGCAATGGACTTTCCATGTGGGAAACCCCCTACTAACGCGTCATACTTTTTATAGAGCGTCTTGCGCAAATGTTTCTCTTCTGCAATCTGTTTGCTCGACAACGTCGAGCTATGCGAGCTATGCGAGCTGCGGCGAGTGTTATCGAAACTCCCCAACCCTGTAAGCCAGAGGCAATGTGGAGGGACGGATGGGACACATATATAGATCGACGAACTCTTCCACGCCAGCACACTACAAGCTCAGGACAGATCCCTCTCCAGCGTTACGTCGCACACACAAAGTGGAGGCTATCTCGTAGTGCACGAACGTTCGGCCATTGGCAAATCAAGTCTATGATGGCGAAAGGAGCTCTCACCTACGGCATCCTACTACTACTGTGCTTCACGTACACTTCTGGTGTACTTTTGCCACTGCCAGAAATCCTAGGGTCCGCCCAGTACAGCGATTCAGGCAAGCCGAACATGGAGGAAATCTGCAACTACATCTGTTCTACGAATCCCTCACATGGAGGGAAGCTCTGTTACTGTGACATCCATCCCCTTGGATGAAATATATTTTTCTGTGCCTCTGATGGAAGACTATCTTAGTGCGGTGCAGAAGACAGAAGTATCCACCATGACAGGCTCCTTGCGCATCCCGTCGGCTGCTGAGATCAAAGGCCATTCCACGTATTATAATCTTATGGAAGCGGAACCTGACTCACACCATGTGCTTTACTTGTTTTCGTTTGTGCAGAAGGACTCTTGCCTGTGCATGGATTAACGCACTTTCTTCTGGTGCTCGTCTCACGTTTCCCTGACAGTACCAGCTGGGTGGTGATTGGTTGGTGGCGTTATTTTATAGGCCGACTAACAGCGCCGGTTACCAAAGGTGGGAAACGAAGTTTCAACGCACTAAGTCGATTAGTTATTCGATACATCCCGAAATCTTTGTTCTCTTCCTGAGGCTTCAAACATTGAGTCGTGCTCCGTGTGCGTATATTCTGCGTATATTCGGCTGCAGGTACCAGGAATAATTCCTGGCTTTATGTCATAAAAAATCTATATCGGGTACAAGTGAGCTATTGTACTTTCTCCTGTTCGTCCTACAACCCGTAAGAAGGAAATTAAAATATAAAATGCATCAGAGAGCCTGTACACACTTCGTTCGTGCTGTAGCAAATCGTGAAACATGACTGGCTACAACATGATTGCTTGGTCCGGGTGTGATGCGATAGGTCATTGGCGATGCGTGGCCGACCAGTTGGCGAGCAGTTTCACCACCACAACCACCACCATTAGCAGTGGGACATGGGACTTTGCAAAGGCCTCTGCGGAGGTGGTATTCATGTACATGATTGCAAAGTGCAGAGCCTCGTCAAGCAAGTCATTCACTTGCCATATAAGGATCAGCACTTGTGAGACGAAGTGAGTAGTTTTTAACTCGCGCATACGTCAATAATAATATGCTCATCAACATCACGCTGTGTTGTGCCTGCACCGGATTTCATGCTCTGAAACATAGTAGCGAACACTGAATGTTACTGGATTGTGGATTGCTTGACACAATTCATTGAAATTTGCGAAAAAGGAAAAGGTCTGCCCTATACTGGAAAGGCTATCGAAGTTGTAACAACTACCATCAATAGCGAACACGTATAGGATATTACAAAACATTGTGACGACATCGAAGTAAAACAAAACCAGACGTCACAGGATGTATATGGTGAAACTCTGTTATGTTCCAAGGTCACGCATCTTTGCTATACGCCCAGACATTACTGGCTGGCAACACGCAAATCGTCGTCGTCGTTACTGGCAACATGCAAATTTCAAACGAAAAATCACCCTGAATTTCTCTTCGTTTCCCTTCGTGTACACATTATGTTCACTAGTCTACGTGTAAAACCCATTCATTACACCCTGGAAACTTGGAGTAATTTAATCAAAAGCCCGGTCCCTAACTGCCCACAATGAGACGGTTACCCTAAAACATCTGTTAGAAGAGGGCGACAACAGCCTTGTGGCGCATGAGCACTGTGTCTCGCGCACTCATTCTAGCCTGTCGTAGCCTGTCATTAAACCTGTTGTTTCGCACTGCCGCACTGCGCTCTTACTTCTTCAACATCTAAAACAAAAACGGTCCCCTATGATTCCCTTACCCCCATATCTCCAAAAGATAGTGGCCTCAGGACCAGAGGTTACTGGACGCTCTCCTGCATTCCTTCTAGTTCATCGTCCCTAAGGATGAGCAATCACAAGTGCAGGGCTTTTGTTGTCTGAAACAGAATGTCCAGTACAGCCACTAGGCAGTTGCACCAGTTTGCACGGTCACACAAGTTTGAACGGCCCTTTTTTATTGCCCGGACTGAACGAATTCGAGACTGACACTGTGAGAGTAGGAAATCCACTATGTTCGAAATTGGTCAGCACTATGTCATCATATCAGAGAGGTACATTCATTTGCCTGACTTCTTCAAAGACCAAATAGACATGCAGTACAAGATTGTCCCTTTGACAACATGTTAATATCTAACAGCCTAAAATAAAAAGTGATTGGAATATGACTGGTAGAACGTGGTCTCAATGAGTGCTGTACTAACTGCGTTTATTTTCAGGAAATGTACAGGCTTTCAAGAACGTGCTTTGAGGCTACAGCGCTCTATTAACCAAGCTCCTCCATCTTCGGACGCCGACATAGATGCAGACTTCACGTTTGCAGAGCTCAAAGCGACCCTTGCGTTTTTTGGTCGTCATTTGGTCCTGATTTGGTCACCTATGTAGCGCTCCGTAACCTAAATGACACCTGGCTTTTGGTCCTCTGAGAGATCTACAACCAATCATGGAGGGATGGGCAAGTTTCTGCTCAGTGGAATGAGGCCCAAGTTGCCCCCTTACTGAAACCGGGAAAACACCCCTTGGACCTGGCTTCTTTTCGGCCTGTCAGCTTTACCAGCTGCCTAGGCAAAGTCCTAGAGCGGATGGTGATGCACAGACTCGAGTGGTGGTTTGAGAGAATATCTGTTTTTCCCAGGGAATGTCAGGCTTCCGTAGGCATCGTAGTTCCATGGATTCGGTGATGGATTTGGTCTCTGTTGTTGAGGAAGCGAAAGCACGGAGACAAATAGTGATGGCTGTCTTCCTAGACGTCAAACGGGCGTATAACACCGTAAGTCACCTCAGTGTTCTTCGTGCGTTGCTCCGGTCTGGGTCTGGCTCCGTCCCCGGTGCCTGGGAAAGCGCCTGAATGGCCTTCCGACTTCCTGAGACAAAGGAAATGTTTTGTCAGAACAGGTGAGGGTGACACAAAGAAGACTGGGGAGCGCAGGGTGTCCCTCAAGGAACTGCCGTAAGCCCTTTATTATTTAATATTGTCATGGTTGACCTCAAGGAATGTCTCCTGAGGAGAGTAAATGCCTCCATATATGCGGACGATGTGTGTATTTCGACTGTCGGAAAGTCCCGGCCGGCAATTCAACATCGGTTTCAAAGAGCACTGGACGCCATCAACAACTTCTTGAAAGCGCGGATGAATATATCCACAGATAAAAGCGCTGTCCTTCCTTTTACTTGAAGAGATGTGCGGTGGTTCGATCTGCGAATTGGCGACTGCCCCTTCCTACAAGTCAAGTTTCACAGGTTCCTGGGTGTTATCCTGGACCCCAACATCTCGTGGAGAAGGCACATTCACTTTATCATCTCAAAGGCGTTCGGGGAACGTGGTTCGCCAATTTGCCGGTGTGCGCTGGGGCTGCAATGAGCGGGATCATCTTCTGCTCCACAAAACCGTGGTTTGCGGCTCCCTGCTATATAGCTTCCCCGCATTGCACGGTCTATCAGCCACGTCCGAACACAAGCTTCGGTGTACACTGGCACCTAGCCTGCGGACGTTCCTTGGTGTCCCGCACAGCGCTGAGACGCGGATGGTGATCGCCGACGCCGAAAATCCTATCATATCCTACCTATCGACGCCCTCCGCCGAAGAGAAACTATCCGACACTATTTACGGTTGCTCGCTCACCACCGGCGCCACCCTCTGGTACAAAAGCTACATAGGCGGAAGAACAGTAAAGCCTCGCTATGTGTTAAAGCAGCATCTGACAACATCATTGTCTTTACGGTTGCCCAGACCGCCCCTTCAGTGGCACCACGGACATGCCGAGCCCATCCCTCTCGACACACATCCCTGGCGTCTTGGGACCGAAGAGCTAGATCCCCGTTCCGGTTCTCATGCAATCTACTTTGGAAATTATAGATACAAAGTACAGAGTCCAAACCAGTCCTGCAATGTGTAGCAATCATGGCCATCCGCGGCTCTTTGGCCCCAGTGGTAGTTATCCTGACGGCGCTCACGTTTCTTGGGGAACAGGGACACCGGTTGACCTCAGAGTGGGTTTCCGGCCACACTGGCATTCAGGGCAACGAGGAGGCAGATTTGGCGGCTGCTGCGGCCCACCTTATATGGACAGCCGTGCCCATTATCCTCTCCAAGGGAGATAGACGTTTCTACTTGTCTGCTTTTTATGTCCCTATTGGCCCGTCAGCAATGGCGCCATTACGTCACTCAATGGACACTCCTCCATGCAGTGGACCCGTAATCATCATTTAAGTTGCCAGGTGGCTTCCGGCGCAGCTTTACCTCCCTTCTGCGGCGTTTACGACTCAACGTCGCCTTCAACCCTATGTTCCGGGTTAAGCTGTTTTACAGTAACTCGGCGCTGGGCCCAGCTTGCCACACCCCAGCTACGATTCCCCATATCATCGAGGACTGTGACCGGTACACGTGTGAACGCCGGGTGTTTCGGCGCCAACTTGAGCTGCTTGATAGACCATTCAGCTTGTCCAAAGTACTTGGCACATGGAGCTCCCGTGCTCATGTGCCGGGCTCTTCGCTCCCTTCTTGCTCTCGCGCAAGCTACTGGCCTCCTCGAAGAGCTCTAAACAGAACTCCGACCTGTCGTCGCTTCGTGCTCACCATGAATTCATCCTCTCATATTAACCTCTGTGAAGTGGGGTAGGGTCCTGTGGCTACCACAGGGAAACATCCCATGTAATCATCACTTCTCCATCATTTATTGTTTTTGTTGTGAATATTTGTGTTTCGTCTTCTTCTTCGTTTTTCTGGCTCTGAGCTGTGAACAGTTATTCCCGTGAAGGAATGAGGATTCCAACACAGGTGGCGCAGTAATTTATTCGTGGTACTATCACAGGGATACATTTGCACCATTATTTCTATTTGATGTTTCGCGTTCTTTTGGTTGTCTCTCAGCTGTGAACTCTCGGCCACTCCGCAATTCACCTGAAGAGTCTTGAACATGTTTCTAAAAAAAAAAAAGAAAAAAAAATGCTACCCCCGAAGAAGTGTCGTTGCTCCACCGGCATTTCGTCGGCTATGTGTGCGTCGTCAGGTGCTCTCTCGAGAACATCTACCTCACCTGGAAATAGTGCACGAGATTGCAATTATGGGTATAGATTTCAGTGAAAACGTACCAGGAAAATCACGTTAAGAAGAGAAAAGAACATGGACAGGGCGCTTTTTCCGTATTTCATGTTGTAGGCTTACTCCCAAAATGTTCTAATTACCCGTATGTGTTACATTTGGTTAATGATGCAACGCCAATACACTATCAAGAGCAACTCTCAGAGGAATCAGGACACAGTCGAAGACAACTGAAATCAAGAAAGATGTGATTATGATGATAGCATGCTTTCGCTGCTCAAATGTAGATGTTCCACAGTCGTCAACTCTCGTTCTCTTTATATTCAAACTGTCTATGTCTGTAGTACCAAATAGCCTCTAGAACGACTGTAATGCAGGGAACAAACAGCATCTTCTGAATACTATTAGAATACTGTCTCGTTCATTCTGAATTATTTATAATGAAAGGCATAAAGACTTCAAACGCTTGTACCATTGGCAAATACCTTACGCCGAGCCCATTGAAGATGTTTTTCAGCATCCCTAAATGAACACACGCCGGCCAGAAAGATTTGGGGTGTGGCAATTGCACTGATGGGCCACTCCTTCCTACCACAGAGTACGCCGTCAGACCTCGACCTTCCCCTTACGCCGTGCGAGTTACAACACGCATTATGTCACCTATAGGCAAAATCGGCTCCGGGAGCCGATGGCATTACCTACCAAGCTTTGAGCAATCTCCCCATGTACGGTACCCAGGTCGTCCTGGATTATATCAACCAAGTATGGATATCGGGAAACGTCCCTGCCGAGTGGCAAGAGAGAGTTATAGTTCCCATTCTAAAGAAAGGCAAACCAGTCAACGACATACGACCCTCCCGTACCTCAACGAAACTGTTAGACAGGATTCGGACGAGGACGAACCGCGTACAACCGCGCTGCGGACAACAGAGCAAATGAATCCGCGCGCCAAGCAGTTGATCAAACAGTCAAATCAAACAGTTGAGCGTGATGATAATGACGAGCTACTTTCAGGAGACCGGCTGATTTCTCTCTCAAAGCTTCCCCCTGCGAGGGAGTAGCCATACTGGCGGCGGAAGAGGCGGTAAACGGGGGAACATAGGGGTTCAAACGGGAAACGCGGACGGTTTCGGCAGAACGGCCGGTCAGTGGGAGCATCTACTGGTTCCACAACATAAGCGACATCGGAGAGGCGGCGGAGAGCGGTTTAAGGGCCACAATAACGAGAAATAAGCTTCTCGGCAAGGCCGTCCGTCCGGCGAGGTACCCTAACCAAACGCGATCGTCAGGAGCGAAAACGACGGAGCGACGAAGCTCATCATGCTGAGCTTTTGCCTTGGCCTGGGATGCAAACGTTCGTTACCAGGCGAGCCGACGACACTCTTCGGCGCGCAATACCTCTTCGGCTATAGTGTGACGTTGTCCCCTGTGTCAGAGACGTAAGGAAAGATGGTATCGATCGTAGTGGACGCATTACGGCCAAACACAGACGAAAGGGACTGAAGTTCGTAGTCGATTGTACAGCGCTGTTGTAAGCAAACGTCACGAATGGCAACAGGAAATCCCAGTTGGTGTGGTCAGCCGAGACGTAGAAAGACAGCAAGTCGGCCAGCGTGTGGGGGAAGCGCTGTGAGGCCGTTCGTCTGCGGATGGTAGCCTGAGGATGGCGCGTGTACCACTGAACAGGCAGAGAGAATGCCTTGGACCATGCTTCGCGAGAAATGGTCGGCCGCTGTCGCTCACCAGGTATGGAAGGGCGCCATGACGGAGCAATATATTGCTAATGAAGAAATTGGCTATTTTCTAGGAGGATCCAGTGGGAAGCGGGACCGTCTCGACGTAACGAGTTAAATGGTCTGTGACCACGATGATCCAACGGTTGCGGTGTGCAGTGATCTGGAGAGGGCCGAATAGATGGGGTACAGCAATGGGGTAGAGTATCACCCCTGGCGATGAAACTCCCTCTTCATCATCTCAAAATAAAGTTGTTGTTATCGGCGTGTCCCTCACCTCATGTATTGCCAAACTCACAGAGCGCATGCTACTCAGACGACTGTTATTGTACCAATAGAAGCCAAAGCTATCCTTCCGGACTAAATGACCGGATTCCGAACACACCTAAGTGTTGCTGACGCACTATTAGATTTCATCTCCGACGTGGACCATGTCACAAAGTGCAAAAAGAGGACAGCAGCGGTTTACTTCGACGTCGAGTGTGCCTTTGACACGCTGTCAACGAACGTAGTGATGCGGGCCCTCAATTCGGCCAACATCGGAGGGAGGTCCGCCAATTTCATCCATGGTTTCCTCAGTGACCGTACCTTTAGGGTCCGCCTGGGAACGACGCTCAGCCTGTCAAGACGCCAGAATCTTGGGTTACATCAGGTATGCGTGCTCAGTCTACCTTCTTTTTAACCTTGTCGTCTCTGGTCTTCCCAGATCCTTACCGATGTAATTGCCGGAGCTGAACATTTTTGTTTACGCAGACGACTTTTGTTTGTGGGCATCGGGGAAAAAACCACGTCATCTCAGACAAGCCATCCAAGACGGCATCACTGCGGTTGACAAGTATGTTAGCACCCGCGGTCTGTGACATTCTCAAGACAAAACATGGGTTATGCTCCTGGAGACCCGGGAAAGGTTGGTCTCATTTGACCCCGTTTTCCCTAAATGGAATACCCTTGTCCAGGATGAAGACGCAGCGGTACCTTGGCCATGTGATCGACAGCCTCCTGTCGTGGGCGCCACTCACAAAAAGACATAAAAACTAAGTGTCTTTCGTCGCAGAACCTGGTTCGACGACTAGGAGGCCCTAGACCTGGATGCCCAAAACGCACAGTGCTAGCCATTCACCAGGCCACGACCGTCGCCACGATACTTCACGGACTCCCACTCGCTCGCTTGGAGCAGCTCCACAGAAAGGGGTTAAGGAATGCCCTCGGCATCTCACTTTTTGCACGAAACCAGGCTGTGTACACAGAGGCCCCAGCCGTACCGCTTCTCCCGCTGGTCACTCAGCAACTCCTCAAGCAGCTCGCACTACACCACACGACTGTCACTGGTAAATCTCTCATCGCCAGAGTGCAGAGTCGCACACACTCCCGCATTGCGACCACCATCCGCACCTTTACAGAGGTGGTGCCCACACCCCCTGCAATGCCTCGCAAGGAAGCTCCCTGGGTCTATACTGAAATCCGTGGCGGACTATGCTTAGCCGTTGTCAAAAGAAAAGTCAGCTTTCTGACACGGTCGTCCAACACCTCGCTGCGGAGTGCCTCCACAACAACCATAATCAAGCCACGCACATTTACACAGATACCAGTGTAGACAAACACGCAGGAATAAGTGCCACCGTACTGCATCCCCTCGCTCAAGCACAACTGGGCAGGAAGTCTACTCGGGGGCTAACATCGACGGACGCGGAATTGCTGGTAATAATAGAAGCGCTGAAGGCTGCAGAAGACGGGAACCTAACCAACATTGTCATCACGGACTGACGGTGCGCTATTTCTTGCATCAAATACCAGTACGAAAGATGCTATGCGGGAAAGGCCCGGCTGCCCAAGGCACTGCGGTATCGCTACAGTGGATGCTTTCCCACAAGGGCATAGCTAGCAGTGATAACACTGACGATCTGACTAAAACAACTGCAAGAACCAGGCCGAAAGTCAAAGCTCCCCAAGTATTTTGTGCTGCTCGAAATCAATTAGGGGTATGTGTGGAGGCTACACCCTGACAAGCACATTAGAGAGGGATCTGCACTACCACTGTGTGCAACTGGTGGCCTCTCCAGGGCCGTGGCTTCCCTCATCCTTCGCATCCGTTCCCGCAGTACCTACACAGGCGGCCGAGCCCTGGGTGCCCACACTGTGGGCAAACAGAAACGAAGGGGCACGGTATTATGGACAGCCCAGCCGCATCGAATGCAAGATGCCGGCTGCAGAAAGCTCTGCAGCCCACCGGCACATCTGAACCCCAACACCATCCACCATCGTGGCAACCTCCATCGTCGGAAGCTCGTCCAAAGAGCTCTTTTGAACTTTCTCAAGGTCGTCGACCCCCAATGGCGGCTATAGGGACACAGACTGCTTACCAGCAAATAATTTAACGGTCCTCCCCTTCCCCGCCCTCCTTTTCCCTCTATCCCAAGCAACGGTCCTCCCTTTCCCTCGCCGCCAGCCAAGGCAGGCAGACCGCTCATTTACCCAACGTTGCCCCCCCCCCCCCCCGTGTCAAATGAATGCCGATCAGGCTTGCTCCCAATACGGTACTGACAAGGAACATCCATTGTTTCGATTTCGTTTTCATTTGAGCAGCTGGTCTCTGAGTTCTGGTTCTGGTTCAGGTGCGCTCAATTAGGAGACAGCAGAAAGGCGACATGGATCAATCCAGGAAGAGCACACCAGGAGCACAGCTGCGGATACGTACTCACCTTCACAAGGCTGGTAACCAGGAGGGCGAGGAGGGTTAATGCGATGATGCTGCCGCTTTGGAGACCCTCTTGTCCTAGAACGAAAGGACAATCTTAAGCAATATGTACACATATCATAAGGTCTTTCTTTTTTTATTGAGTCGCACACGGGGTTTGGGCGCTCCAGCCCAACGTTAGAATTACGTAATACAAAAGGTGCCAGTCCTTATGACATGCATACTGCGCACTAGGCGTCCTATTGGCTGTGTGTGCGCCTTCAATCTTTCAGACGTGCGCGACACTCCGTCGCGCTGTGAGCAATAGGACGTTATGGTTCTCTGTCCTGTCGTGTCTCCCGTACTCAAGCACGTGCCTCCGAGTCCCATCCATTCCGCCTTCTTTCCATGCCCCTTTGCCTTCAATCTTACCCAGCACCAAGTTCCTCTCAAATGAGTCTTCTCATTATGTGGACAAACAACAACAACAACAACATAGATGAATGGATGATGATGATGATGTGGGATGTTTCCCTGCGTTGAGTGCAGGACCCTACCCCATTCCAAAAAGGTTCACGTGAAAGGATGACGAGGGAAGGAAATCCCTACAGTTCGTGAAGGAGGCCCACATGTAATAATCCCACACCCCACATAATCACATGTACGTTTGCATGTTCACGTGGGTGTTCAACCCTTTCGTGTCTACGGCATTTTCTCATACGTCAATCAAGGCCAACACCTATGAGTAAACCAAGCCCGATATCTTACACGACGTGACCTAATCATTAAGAGTCCACCAATCACGACCATGTCTGGAAGAGGAGGAGGAGCCATTGAGATGGTTTTCTTTATTTAGATGGAACTGCCAAGTCCCCAGCTCCACTAACGCCAGCGGATCATCGGTTTCAAAATACGTTTTTACAAACAGTTGCGGTACGTTATCCCTTGTTCTCCGAGTTGGTATAGGTTGATATGAAGAAGTACGGGATGTATACATATGTGCGCTCGTCCCCAAACGACACGTTGGCGCTACTACGTGGGAATAGGACTGCGGCGGCCCGTGGACGACGACGATGTGGCCCTGCTGCCACGCACTACCACGCTGACTCTTCAATTATATCCGCACCGTCCTCGGTAGCTCAGTCGGTAACGTGCTGGCTTGCTGAAGATCGCGGGTTCGATCCCGGCCGAGGGCGGTAGCAATGTGGGGGAGGTAAGCATTGCTTCCAGCATCGTGTCTCAGAGATTTCTGGCGCACGTCAAAAGAACCCCAGGTAGTCCAAATAATCCGCAGTCCTACCCTGTGACACGTGCAACATGTCGCTACACTGCGCAGACAAACCTCATGTGTAACATCACGGTACCATTATTATTATTATATCGGCGACGTCCTGGAGTGAGGCCAAGGTTCGAGAAGTTCCGATCACATCCAGCCCTCCGGGACATTCTATCTTTGCAAACCTGGGCTCATGTAGGGGAACACCACATCTTCTAAAGGGCCTTCCATATATTTGCTCTAGTAGAACTGTGGGCGTTAGAAAGCTCATAATTGAACGAAGGGCACATTGCCGCTGTACAGGATTTTTTCGATGACTTTATAGACGCAGTCAGCGTTGTGTGACGTCCTACCAACTACTGCACCCACATACCAACCGTATACCTACCGCGCTACGTACTCGTTACCGTATTCGCTACTTTTTTCAGGTGCTGAGTAGCGATCCCACTACATTTTAAATTGCTGGCGGAGAAAGTATTTCCGCTACAAATTCGGGCAGCGGTGGGCACTGTCTCCACCACCGCTACTTTCAATAAAACGGAATACGTGGAACACGCGCAGTAGTGAAGGCGGGAAGCCGACAAAACAGTTTTTTCTTCCTATATTTATTTCAGTTTCATTGAGGTACACAAGTCTGGAGAGGTCTGCGATCCTCGTCGATTTCAACTACTCTCACATGTTAAGTTCCAATGAATGCAATGAACCATGACGCAATTATCTTGTAGTATCTCTGAACTCATCTAATTTTTTCCGTACATTAATGTGACTTTTCAACGTTGTGCGAAACGCATAGCACTATGTGATACTCAGCAATATGAACAACGGGACTGGTTTTTAGTTGTACAAGTAGATGCAAAGCTACTGTATATGCGCATTGGCGATATGCATGATGCTTTTTAGCCGCACCAGATTAAAAAAAGCAATGAGCCAAAAAAACAAAACAAAAGAGACTATGAGGTAGCAGCATAGATGCCGTTTTTGCAGTTGAGTTATACGGTGATGCGGACATCCTCTCGGAGAAGGTAGGTGATACAGACGACTAATTAGTAGAGATGGGACGAATCCAGAATTTTCCGAATCCGAATCCAAATCCAAGAAAGGTTATGCGAATCCACGAATCTTGCGAATCTCCGATCTTACGAATCTCTCGAATCCTTTCTTCAATAATTTAAAAAGCATGAAAGAAAAAAAGCACTTCTACTGAAAAGTGTTTTGAAACAGAATTTGATATATTTGTTTAATGAAAAACAAATTAAATAATAGTTCACTTTCAGGAGAAAACCAACCCATGTAATTCTTAAATGTAATTTATTTAACATGTTGTTCATCGACAACAGGAAATACATAAGTTCTCGAGCCTAAATTATTTCCATAAAACTAATAAAAAATCAAAAGCCTTTAAACTTGTAATGTAAGATTTCCTGCCTAAACCCTTTCAGCCTCGAGCAATGTAAACAAAACAAACAATTAAACGCAGCTGAAAGTTTTAAATGAATGGGCCCAGTGCCACCGGCTTTCGGCGGAGTCCGGAGGCCTAGAAGCTACCTGCAAAAACGCTATCTATGTTGCTCTCAAATCCTTTTTCTGGAAATCTGATGCAGCTGAAAAAGACTTATTTCGGTTGTTTATTCGTATTTTTCGCAGTCGGTAAACAATACGTTGTCTCGTGCGGAATAGGAACACAGAAGGGTACTGGAAAATATCTTCATCATGCGAAAAAAGTTTTATTTGAAGTGTTTTTTCTTTTTGGTATCTTGTGCAACAAACTTTTCTACCGAGGTAAAATAGACTTAGCTGATGGGAAGGGGGTGAGACGGCATGTTTGAGGGCGAGAGAATAGACGCCCTCAGCCGCAGAACGCAGGAGCCGAAAGCGGACGATGGGCTCTCCATGGTCATATCTGCCAAGTAGTGGTGCGGGTGACGTGTCAGGTACCTTGTGTATAGCGGAGGGTCTCCTTGTCACGCAAGGTGGGCATCGGTGACTCCCTCGCCTCTGCGAGAACGGAAATGGTCTCTGTCGTCTTAGGGACGCCCAGGCGGACGCGAAGCCTGCTGGCCTGGAGGTTGAGGAGAGCTCTCTCGTTCGCTAGCTCTGCTTTGTCCATGTAAGATGGGGAGGCTGTAGCGCAGCGTTCCAAGTACAAGGGAGCAGTGGACAAACCTAAGGTCAGCACATGTAGGGCCCCACAACGTTCCAGTGACGCGACGAAGAACGCTGACGATGTTGTTTACCTTAGAAGAGAGACATTTGAGCTGCTACGACCAGTTCAGGCCCCTGTGGATAATGATGCCCAGATACCTGTAGCTCGGTGCAAAATGCACTGGAGACCCTGCGACGTGGAGTGGGAATTTACGGAAGGAGCGGCGGGTAAATGCCATGACGACAGTTTTAGTTGGGGAGACAGACAGCCCACAATCAGAAAGGTATGCTACGACCGTGTCGAAGGCTCCTTGGAGACTGCGTTGGATCACATCGCGGACGTCCAGAGGCTGGACGGCCGCGGACGTCCGCGGCTGGACGTCCAGACTCAGATGTCGTCCGCGTAGACTGTGATATTGGTGTGGTCGCGTAGGAGGACCGGCAGGGAAGCCATAATGATGTTGAAAAGAAGAGGGCTAAGCACACTACCATGTGGGACCCCGCGGCAGACGAAGAAGGATCGGGTGTCACCAGAAGATCCTAGAAGATTCACAAGGTTAGTATATATAATGTGCAAAAATATTTTGTATGGAATGCTGGTTAAAGAAATGGGACGATAGTGGCCAACTTCCTGTGTGTTACCTGATTTATGGATTGGAATGACCTTCCCGATCGCCAACACAGATTTCTGGAGGGATTGCTTGAATATGCAACTTAAGAATTTGCTCGCTATTATTCTTGTATAACATAGCACCTTCGGGTTCATAGCACCGGGGCCTGGACTGGACGTGAGTTTTAAAGATGAAAACAGACGAGCGAGACCGCAAATAATCGGCGAACACTTTATTCAGCTGCCTAGCTGCCTAACACACACAAGAGCGGCAGCTCTTAGACAGAACCAAGCTAAACAATGCTCCGGCTGGGAGCTCACAAGCTTTTATACACAGCTTTTACCCTACATGAGAATTTTTAACTTTTTCAGAGATATCGGCTATCTAAATGTCCTATAAGTGAATGACTTTCCCTTTTACTGTGGTTTACACTTCGAATTCTGAGATAATTCGGTTTTAATTGAACAGTTACTTTTATCTTTCCACACACATCACTGTTTTGGCGCATTATAGTCTAGTTGCTCATGCGCCATAAAAACTGCAATCATCATTTTATACACAGCGGCGAACATTGTAGAAGGCGCGCGTCGATGAAGAAGAGGAAGTAGAGAAGCTTCCCCAAGGTCGTCGATTCATCCATGAGATTGATGCGAGCGAAGGAACAGATGCTTCTGGAAGCATCGCTCGCTAATCAGCGTGGCGTGGCGTGGATCTGAGCCCGTCGCTCGACGCCTCGCCGTCCGTTGTTACTGTTCCGTGTAGTCGCTTCAAAGGTGATACATGGTAATATAGAGACTAGGCATAGGTGCAGAGGAGTGTGAAAGCAAGGACGCGTGGTCCGATAAACTATCAGTATTGAAGACTGATGAAAAAGAACGAAGCGAATTCGAGGGCTCATTGATCAGATGGGATGGGAATGCCGTTTGTATCTGTTAACGTATATGGAGATCAGATTTAGGTGGAGATAATACGTTCCAGAATTTCTTAGGGTTAATGACTGTCAGGGAGGGCAGATCGTGGTTAAAGAACTTTATCTTAGCCTCCCTTATTTCTTTTTTTGTATTGTCGAGTGCAGGATTGGAATTGAGCCCATGAATAACTGTTATTGAGACGAAGGAACGAATAACCGAGAGACACGGGACACGAAGACAAGCACAAGAGTTCTCATACTCTGGTAACGATGCTAACAAACCCATTCTCCCATGTTCTAGTTCACATTCTAAGTTGGTTAAGTTTGGGATCATTTCAAGTCTTCTAAATGCTGCTTTGTCAAAAAGTTGTCTTCATTGTGTTTCGTCAAGTATCTCACGACAGGTCAACAGACTTGTTCAAGCCGGTTATGACATGCAGTTGATTGCCTCCAGGGCTCTTATTCTCCTATGCAAGCATCATGTTCGGCTAGACACCAACCATGAGAATGCCAATTTATCTTCCGATAAATTAGTTGTCATACCGCATTATCATTCTGTCTCCCATAACATTTTATCTGTTGCTAGGTATTTTGGGTTGAAAGTGTTTTTCTTTTTTTTTCTAATGCTTTCAGGTTGAGTAGATTGACTCCATTCAATGTCGTGCCAAAAGGTTGCAATGTAAAGCATAAGTCTGCGATTATATCATGCACATGTGCTGTTGTTTATTCTATTCCTTGAAGTTGTGGTTTTTGTTATGTGGGGCAGACTGGACGTTGTTTAAATGACCGCCATCGAGAACACCAGTTGAACTTAAAAAAGAGCCATATCTCTAGCGAGCTAGTTGAACATCTTCGGCAATGCAGAAACTGTGAGCCCATTCTCAACGAAACCGTGGTTCTGTCTAGGGAAAGAGATGAGTGGAAAAGACTTTTGAAAGAGACGGTGGCGATAACGCAGCGCGGGAACTGTGTAAATAGGCCATCCTTTATCCCTCTCCCTCCCCTCCGGGAGTTGTTAGGTATTTAGGATGCTCGGTGTTATTAAATCTTTACTATGTCTGAGAACTCTTGTGCTTGTCTTCGTGTCCCGTGTCTCTCGGTTATTCGTTCCTTCATCATTATGCACAAGTTAGTCTGCGCCCTATCTCTTTTATCGATGTTATTGACACGTTTCGCTCTGCGGAACAGACGCTTTTTCTTACTTAGTTACTTTGAGTTGAGTTTGAGTTTGATTATAGAAAAAAAAAACGGAAGATATTGAATTCGTCACTGACGAATTCTGCTACTCCCACAAAGGAAATGAAATGAATGAAAGGAGAAAGGAAGAACGGGTTCCAAAGGTGAAAAGCTAAAAATAGAAAGACATCGCCGAACTGTACGTGCATTTGCGTAGCTACATCCCCTACAAGTGAGCTGAAGTGCAAGAAACAAAACTGGAACGGGGAACTCGACGACACATGCCTAGTGTGCCTAGCATGCGGTCCTAAAATACAGATTTGCAAGAGTGTTTGTATAGGTCGCGGTATGCTGACGGAACACGGAATTTCAGATCCGGGTCAATCTGATGAAGCAAGGATGACCGCCTGTCGACTTGTAACCATTGCCTTCTGCAAACGTCTTCTGTCAGCAATTTTAACATGTGCTTCACATCTGACGTGGAATATATCGTGGAACGTGTGTTCCGTTGACAATAGGTGCGCTATATCCGCCATCTCATCTGCAGCTTCATTACCGCGTATGCCAACATGTCCAGGAATCCACTGAAGCAGTATGTCGTGGCCAGTGTCTACTGCTTTCTTGTATGCGATGAGAATGTCCCGTACTATTGGAGCCATACAGCCACTTCCCAAGAATGATGTTATGGCTTGGAGGCCGGCCTTTGAGTCGCAATATATGACCCATTGCGCAGGCTCCTGGCGTGCGGCCACATACTGCATTGCAAGCTGCATGGCTACCAATTCCGCAGCTGTCGACGATGTTCTGTGGGAAAGCCTTGCCATTCCTTCTCTACTATGCTGTGGTACAACAAACGCTGATGAAGACCCAGACGTTGACGTCGACCCGTCTGTGAAAATTGCGGTCCTAGCATGATGGCTCTCCATCAGAGACAGACAGTACTGTTTCAACACTGGAGATGATAGTGAAGCTTTTTGGTGATATACGCCAGGAACAGTCAGCGCGATACGAGGAAGTTGCAGTGTCCACGGAGGATCGACCGCCGTTAATGTCAACTGTGCTTTTGGTAAAGCACTGCGATATGGAGCTATCACGTTGATGAATTGCGAATTTCGACGTGCCATCTTCCTTGCAAGGGGGTGGTTGTGATGCCGCGTGCATAGACGAACGTAGTGCCGCACTGTTTCCTGCGTCCTTAGTGCATCTAATGGAAGTTCTCTGGCTTCTACTGTAGTTAGGACATTTGACGTTGCACAAGGTACACCGAGGCAGACTTTTAAGCTTTTCGATAGTACGCTTTGCAGTGTCCTCTCTGACGTGTCGCTTATTCCATGCAGTACGGGCAAATGGTAGGCCATCATCTGCCGAATAAGTGCCTTATGTACGGCGAGAAGAGACGCTGTCGACATTCCCCAGCGGGAGCCGCTGATGCGCCGTAGGATGTTGATGCGTGCGTCAGTTCTTTCCCTGAGGTGTTTAATGTGCGCAGCCCACGAGAGCTGCGAGTCGATTATTACTCCCCAAAACCGGTGATGAGACACTCTCCTTACTGGCTGCCGTCAAGCTTCAATTGAAAAGTCTTCATTTTCTTTCGACTGAATGGAAGAAATACAGCTTTCTCGACTGATATGTCCATGCCCCTCTCCGTTAAGAAGGAGACCGTACAATCTAAGGCATTTTGAAGGCGCTGCCGCAATGCGGGCATCTGCACACCAGAGCACCATAAACAGATGTCGTCGGCGTACATACTAATGTGCACGTTCTTCGGCAACCGTTGCGGTAGGTTCGCCATGACCACGTTGAACAGCAGGGGGCTCAACACGCCGCCCTGTGGCACCCCGCTTGATAGGCCATGACAGTCAATATTCCCGTCTTCGGTTTGCACATACACTGACCTTCCTGCAAGGTAGTCTGCTATTCACCGTAGAGACCGACCTTGTATTCCTAGGCTATACAGATCATATAGGACGTGGCTGTAACTGACCGTGTCGTACGCCCTTTTGATGTCTAAAAATGCCGCCGCTGTCGTGCGACCTTGCGCGCGTTCATGTTCTACGAAGGTCACCAGGTCTAGTACGCTGTCCATAGTGCACCTGCCCTTTCGGAAGCCAGACATGCATTCTGGAAGCAGCTTTTGTGTCTCGATGACCCATTCCACTCGACTTAGCACCATCTTTTCCATTACCTTACACACGCAGCTCGACAAGCTAATTGGCCTGAAGGATGCCACATCCCTGGGAGATTTCCCCGATTTCAGCAAGGGCACTACTCTGGATATTTTCCATATCGCAGGAAGTTTGCCCTCGTTCCAGCTCTTATTGATTAGACATAATAAAGTCTTCTGAGCGTTGATGTTACTTTCTTGGTTAGTTTCTTACTTACTTTCTCAATGACAAATCTTCCAATCTCTATTGTGGATTGAAATCGGGATCAAAACATCAATCAAAATATAGTTTATTCTCATGGCGAGCATGAACATACAGAAAGTCAACAGTAAAGAGCATTATAATAGCACCAGCTCCCATGGCATAGTGGTTAAGATGCTCGCTTTCCACGCCGAGACTGGGAGGTAACACGGGTTCTGTGGTTTCCCTGGCTTTTCCGAATACTTTCCAGACGAATGTCGGCACAGTTCCCCCTGAAGTCGGTCCAAGACGCATACTAAGCCCCCAGTGCTTCCTGCTGTCTTCTCTCCATCTGTCCACGTCTGTACGCCGCTCATAGTCACAGTTGCTTCGCGGCGGTAACACGCAATTTAAAAAAAAAACATTATAATAGCATAGATGAGTGAAACATATAATCAAAACATCTGATACAAAAGAACTGTAAATTTGTTTATGTCAGATATACCGCAATTTACATTGTCATATGGAAGAAATGGCATTCCAGAAGACCACAGGTCGACAAGGAAGGCAATGTTCGCTTGTACACTTTTTTTTTACCTTTCTGGTACCGATACTTGCAAGTGATAATTCGTAGCTTTACGTCGCGAGACAACTATGATTGTAGGCGACGGCACAGTGGTTGGTCTTGTAGCAATTAATCTTGTACCCATGAGGATCATTTAACGTGCGCACAAGTCTCAGCACACGCCACACCGTATTTAACGTCCCTCGCAGAAGACGCTGTCTCTATAAGCAGATTGTGCCCTGCCATGAGGCTCTCTTGACACACTCTTGAAACTGGTAACGAACCCTATTTTCCTTCTCCTTCAAACCGAGGCAGTAACCAAGCTGATGTAAGCTGATCGACGTACGTCGACCTCTGTTGTTTCTCTTTCTGTAGACAACGAACGTAGGCAGGGCTTCTCCTATATCTCCTTAATCCTCACCTCATGTGATATTTTTTCCTCATATACTTCCTATAAAAGCAGCACTACATATTGCTTGTTCTAAATTCAGTCATCCTCACCCGACTTATTTGTTCCTGCTGTCTTCATTTTTGTTGTCTAGTTACCGTGTTTACTCTTGTTCATTGTACTCTTTCAAATATTTCATGAAATATTGTTCTTTTGGAGCCTCTTCCCTATCATTTTGTTATTGTGTCCCCCATATGTTTTTCATCTGTATGTATAGATGTTCTTTTAACCTCCTAGTGCCTTGGATTGTTGCCTTCCTGCCATTTCCTTTATAATCATTAACGTGTGTTGCTGCTATTTATAAATCATAGTTGGGTCTAGCCTGGTCCTGTGTCGTGGTTCTGGATGACACTTTATTCTGTTCAATGAAACTCACGATATGAACGTTTATCGTGTAAATGTACTTCCAATTATTATTATTAACATTTTTCTTTTCATATCGGTGGTGGTGGTGGTGATGGTGAAAGGGCTCGGCCTTCGTCTTCTTGCGGAATACTTGTGCTCCACCGGTCTGGTGACGGCTCTCTGAAAGCCCCCCCATCATCATCCCCTCATCCGTTTCGAATGCGCAATAGGGCAGTGCACCGCCTCAGCGGCTGTGGATCGCCCAAATCATCATCATTCAATGTATGTGTCTGTGTGTGTGTGTGAGTGTGTTTACGGCTGTATGGGACCTTCAGACGAAACCGGTGGATTAGGGTCCCCATGGGCCGAGGAAGCGAGGCTGGGGCCACGAACGAAAAGTCTGGGTCTACGCTGATCAGTGGCGGCTGTTGCGTCTCTGGGTCCGAGCGGTAATGTGACGGGGAGATGGCCAGGCAGGGGTCCGACTCAAACAACAAAACAGTGGTTTATTGCATCTTCGACGGGTTTCAGAGAACAGACAGAGCGAACGGGTGAGTCCGCTCCTTATAAAGCATTGAGCGGCCGTGGCCGTTACATACAATGGAGCACTCACTTCATTAACAATAAAAGCACTTTCGCTTAACGTATTAGTTCTGTACATATCACTTCGTCTGGGCTCCATGGTCGTCTCCAGTCTGGAGGTGGCCGCTTTGTCCGAGGGAAGAAAGGCAGCTGATCCGACCGTGACCTGCTTTTGCGCCCACGTTGGAGACACGTTAATGGGTTTGACGGACTAACTGTACGTTGTGACTTTTGAGAAGCTTTTAAAGAAACAGGTCGTATGCGGGAAGAAAAGGTTGCTCGGCGTCCGCTGGCCATTCTTGGAGGACGCAAGGAGGCTCTTGCATTACTGAATGGCCCAGGGAAACTCGTGTCGCAACACGGCCTTCCAGAATCACTGCGCCACAGATCTCTGCTTAGTCTCGTCGTTAAAGTTGACAACATTAACTGTGTAAAATGGGGTAAAATACACCTTACTAACCGGACAGGACTGCTATGCCCGGGAATCCGCTGCATCCGCCGCGTCATTCCCAGGTATGCAGGAATGGCAGGGGATCCACTCAAGGACGATGTCGTCTCCTTGTGCTACACACGCTTTGTAAGTCTTAATGGCGTCGTGTAAGATTGAAGCAAGACCTGCTGATCCGCCCGGCGCTTGTAATGCTCGCAATCCGGACTGTGAATCACTGTAAACAACTCATGATTTGGAATCTTCATGTGCCTCTACAAATTCCACCAGTGCTGAAGATATTGTCATATTATGCACCTGCAAGGAATGCAGAAGTTAACATTTCAAACAAAAGAAGCGCTTGTCCCACTTGTGAGCATGAGGTTGTATGGACAATAGGTGTTAAAATCATCACAGGAGAAAGGCTGAGAGGTGTTGACGGTAAATCATCCGTTTGCATGCTTTTGCTTGTGATTTCCAATTTCTTGTCAGTCACGATGAAAGCCTGTGTCGCTGATATAAATGAAGAATACGGTCAGTATCTGAGCACACAATTTGTCTCATACTTACATTCTCCTGCAGGACTCCCCTGTTGAATAAGGAGGGAAGGGGGATGCTCCGTTTGGGGTATTATTTCAATCTAAATTTGAAATGAACTATATCTATATACAGGGTGTCCTAGCTAAATGTGAACACCTTCCTTAAATATATATATATCACTTTCTCCGAGGTCAAATCAATTGCAATATAGCAGGGCGCTTCCTAGGAGGGCATTAGCAAACGCCTAAGGCAATCTCTTAAAGGGGACACTAAAATGGAAAAACAAGTTCACTTCAAATTACGTTACACGCTATGTTAATTTCCTACTTGTTATATCATAACTCAAAACTTTGATTCCGTTTCGCAGCTATAGTCAGAATTATACTGGACTCTCTCTTGCTTCGGCGCTAAGCAGTGAACGACGCTTCCGCACGTGCACCGGTGTTTTGAGTCGAAAATGTGTGTGCACGCGCGTGCCACGCCATAGAGCCATCCCGATTAAAAACATAGTCCGCGTTCAAAGCGGACTGGAGGCGTTGTCCTAAGGACGTGAAGATAAATGTTGTTAGCGGAACATCCACGAGAACTGTTGTGGGCTACAATTCAGTGAGTCGGTATTGAAAAATGCAGCAGTATGGAACATGCGGCGCATATACGGAACACTACGATCGGACCCGTTCCAAATCTACATACGCCCGATAGGTATGTGCGCGCTTCTCCTGCTGTCTCATTGGATGCCGCCAATCTTTGCCTCCAGGGGATCCCATTCGTTGCCGCCAAAGACGGTTCTGTTTTCATTGCGTTTTTCTTCTAAACGCTAGCGTTGTGTGAACTATTTTTGGTTGAGTTGGACTAATTGAAACACGGACTTTCATTTGAGATGAAGTTATTTTTGCATTTAGTGCCCCTTTAATTAACTCTCATTAATTAGCTTTTCAATTATAAAAGCCAAAAAGTTGTACCGATGAGGACATCTGGTCTCTTCGGTCACCTGATACCGGAGCCGTTTCCAGAACAAAAATCCGTTCGATAGATCGTCCGCAAAAAATTCGTGAAGGAACACCATTTTTTCTTAAGTTTGCTCATTGCGCATCTCTAGAGACGCGTCTTTCCTTCACTCCCAATGTGAGAGGGGGAAAGAGCACGCTATCGCCTCTTGCGTCCCGGAAAAAGATTAAAAGAAAACAGAAAATGCAATCCTAGCTAAGGGCAGTTCCGATAGAGTAACCCGATACATTTGTTTTTGTTTTGTTTCCCCAAGTTAAATCTCATCTTCGGCGCATGTGGCGGCACTGTGCTCCTTCACCCTGTCACATTGGGGGTGAAGGAAAGACGCGTCTTCGAAGACGCGCAATGAACAAAATAAGAAAGAAAAAAAGGTGTTCCTTGATGCATTTTTTTGCGGACGATCTATCGAACGGATTTTTGTTCTGAAAATGGCTCCGGTATCAGGTGACAGAAGAGACAAGATGTCGTCACTGGGACAACTTCGTAGCTTTTATAATTAAAAAGTTGATTATTGAAAGTTAGTTAAGACATTGCCTTAGGAGTTTGCTAATGCCCTCCTAAAAAGCGCCCTAAAGCATATGCTATGTTGCAATCGATTTGATGTCGGGAAAAGTGATATATATACGTATATATATATAGTTGAAATAAATGGGAGACAGAAGACGAAAGTAGGGGAAGTAACAAAACAGGGGTTTATTAAAACTTAAAAATTATAAAAGTTAGGGAGGATGTCTACGTTACGGCGGAAGCTCCGCCTTCTTCGGGACAAAAGAGCTAAATGTGGCCACGAGGCTCATAAGGGGCTTGAGAATGACGTGGTCTGTTGGGGGAAATTCCCGCCACCTGGCGGTTGTCAATTGGGGAAATTCCAGAGCGCTTTTGTGTCAGGTCCAGAAGTGGGGTCATCGTCCTTGTGGGTCAGTGGGGATTTTGATCTGGCTGAAACGAGAAAAGGCAACAGGGTCTTATCTAGGTTGTTAAACTTCTTATTGTTGACAGCATGCCAGGGTCCTCGTTAATGGCCGATCGGAATTTTTAAATTAGCGGAGCGGTCGGAGATAAAGTTCGACTGGTGAATAAAAACTGAGGCTTCGTTGATTGAATGTTCTGGTTGTTTGAAATGGCGTGAGACTGGAAGATGACGATGGATGACAGCCCGCCGGAGGGCTAGTGGGTTCGCCTACTTTAGAGCGGACCAAGCTATCTTGTAAGTTACGTGTACGTCTGTAAGCGACACGTGGTGGATTAGGAAATATGTTTTTCGTGCGTTCTGATTGGAGAAGGATACTGTGGTGGCGGCTAAGTATGTTGTTAATGTTTTGGATATTTCCGGCGAATGTTACCGTTAAGTTCACAGCATTACTTTCTGATTTGTTTTGTCTCTTCTTGAGTAAGCTTAGACGGTTTGCCTTGCGAGCTCTGTTGAGAGCATCTTGAACTATATCGGGTGGATACTGACGACCGACAAAGGTTTGTTGCAGCTGTTCTAAATTTCTGTCCAGATCGTCGTCATTCGAGCAGATTCTCCTATACCGAAGATCTTGACTGTGGGGAATGGTCAGTTTCGTGTGGCGAGGATGACAACTATGGAATGACAAGTACTGCTGAGAGCCTGTGGGTTTACGGAACAGATCAGACGTTAAAACTCCATTGGTTAGCTTAATTTGAACATCAAGAAAGCTAACAGTGACGGGAGAATAGGTGTGAGTGAAGTTAATAGAAGTATGGAACTCATTGAAATCGCGTATAAATTCCAATAGGCTGTCTTCCGAATGTGGCCAGATCATATATATGTCTTCAAGGTAGCGCTTGTATAAAGTGGGTTTGTCCTCACGCGTGCTCAAGAATGCTTCTTCTAGTAAACCCATGAATAGATTTGCATAGTTTGGTGCCATTTTAGTGCCCATAGCGGTGCCGTTGACTTGTAAGTAGTGGCCATCGTTAAATTCAAAGTTGTTGTTCTTTAGGATCAGTTCTAGTAGAGTAGATACGACAGATGGATCACAAGAAGAATCAGAGTACTTTGAAAAAGCCGCCTCGGCTGCAGCTATGCCATCATCGTGGGGAATATTGGTATCCGCTCCTTGCACCACGCAGGTGGAGCCAGCGTCGTATGTCCCCTACCGGCGCTGCGCAAAATGTTGGGTAGTAAAGGGTGCGTATCCTCGCTTGCTTTGACTACACGATTTGACTGCGTTGCGGCTATTTCTGCTCTACTTGGCCTCAGAAATACTGTAGCTAAAGTTGTTGGTTGTTGTTATGACACGACGGTCGGCGTACCAGGAGCGGTGGGGATGTCCATCGAGGCCGGCCTCATGGAAGTGATGTTGCCCGTCTCAGTCGTAAGTAATATACAGCGGTCCTAGTCCAACATGAATGCGAAACAAGTGGAAAAGATAAAGCATGAGTGAATGCAGCACACCTCACAATGTCTATATCAATTGCACGTTTTCAGAACGAGACAGAGCCGGTTCCCTCCACCTCGGCCGGTCTCGTGGAACCGAGGAGTCGGGTAGCAGAAGGTAAGGAGGTTTACCAAATAAGTGACAAATAAGCAAAAGGAAATACAAAAAGCATATGCAAGGACACACATAAGGGAAAGTGATAGACAACAGAGCTAGAATTTATTTGCTTTGAGGGTCATGGCTTTTTCACTTAACAGTACATTTCTGTTGTCACAAACATGCGTACACTTTCTTGGGTAATACTAGTGCGACACTGCTGTACAATACTAAAGATGTAAGGAAATTATTGTTTGGAGTTCTTGCCTGGTTAATATGGACACCTTTGTCCCCGACAAAAAATTGTCTATAAAGGGAATGGTCCCTATTATTATGTGCTAAGGAAATTACAGAAAACAATGGAACATTTCAAGATTGACATTACGGATAAAGCAAGTCTGTTATGGTACAGTCTTTTTCTCTCGGAATCCTTATGACAAAAGGAACCACTGTGAATGAAAAGCCATAGCTTTTCGTTTGTACAAGACAGCACTTGGACTGTCCTACTTTAAGAAGTTCTCGTGATGAATGCGGGGAGAGACTTGCTACCCTCCATGCAGATATCGTCCACAATAATTACGGAAACACATTAACTACGTGGGGTTTGTACCCTGTTCTACTCTACATTGTTGGAACAGCATGTTAAGGAGTTTTCAATGCACTAAAAATGTTTAAACCTCAGTAACGACTTCCATAATTCGGGATATCCATATTAAGAAGGCTCAGATGCACTTTTACAATGCCCCTATACACTCTTAAAAATGAACTTCACCGCATAGCACGCTCCAAGCCAACCATCATCTCGAGATATATCGTGATATGCCTTGATTTGTTGAAAACGGGAGGTGTACGCCTATTTTGTGACAATTATGAACAGCATAAGTGTCACAAAAAAGGCGTACGTCTCCCGTTTTCAACAAATCAGGACAGATAACGATATCATTCGAGGTGATGGTTGGCTAGGAGTGTGCTATGCGGTAAAGTTCATTTTCAAAAGAGTAGTGGAAGGATGAAAAATTAACAAGGTTTCTGCATAGTAACACTGTATATTGTTTACAGCTGCTCTCTCCTGTGAACGTTGGAGGTGAGTCATCTGTTCTGTACGTCTGAAACACTGTCTGATAAGTTGGCTTATCAGTTGTGATGCACAGTTTCTCACGAACAAAGGGTCAGGTTTAGCATCTTCTATTCTCTCCTCCTCAGTCTCTCCGGTGGCACCGCCTTCCACCTGTTCCTCCCTTGGCTCATCACCCTCACCAGCATCATCCAGAGGCTCAAGAGTGTTGTACACAGATCCATGTTATGGAGGACGGCAGAGGCATTGATTATCTTGCAACACTTGTCAGCAGCGTAGTGCAGTGTGGGGTACCTCTGTAGGCACCGGAATCGCGTCTTCAGTACCCCAAAGTAGTGCTCAATGCACACATGGGTCCTGCTGTGTGCAGTGTTGTAGCTTTGTTCTTAACGTGTTGAGTGCGAACGGTCAGGTGCCACGAGCCATGGCTGGAGCGGGTAGCCGTTATTACCTGTAAATAGTTTTACACTTCAACTAGTTATCAAAAAAATATAAATAAAGACTGATTGCTTGTGCACTAAATGTGTTATACATACATTGAATTGTAAATAAATAGTATAACCAATGTGTTAAATAAAAATGAATCATATGTCAGCAGCACTGGTGCAGCCATGGGTACACTATGCCTGTCAGGTATGCAGAAATCTTTTTGCGTATTTGAAGTACATAGATTTTATTATGCAAAGCTGCATTGTTGTGCACACTCAAAAACTAAACAGCACACAAACATCTCATACCTACAGGTCAATCTCCATCTTCGAATATAGTGGCAGCTGCTTGATGCAGATTGCAGGCTGTTCATTAAGGAGCACCGTGCCACGATCCAGGAAACCTTGTGTTCATGAAGAGAACCTGACTTCAGGCATCACAGACCTGAAAGGAGGAGGAATAGTGTGGTTCATTGTGCTGGCATTCTTGTTGATATACAAAAGCTAGCATGCTGGACATCACACATCGGCATATATATGCACATCAGGACATTGGTGGAGAGGCAGCCTTTATGGCAATAGCAATTACAATCAACAAACCGCTGATCAAAGAGGCTCTGCTGCAACCTGTGTACCACCAATAGCTTCCTGAATTATGACACAAAATTAGATACTGTGGGAGACAGCATCCGTTCTTTGTTAATAAGATCAACCAATACGTAACCACACATACGTTAGCAGCAAAGTACGTTTACTACTCGGAGTTAGCGACCTGAAGCATACACTTACCTACATCAACGTACCTTGCACCTAGTTGATGGTGCATTTATAATTTATGACCTGCATAATAGTATGAGTCGGAATAATAGTCTAATATTCTGAATACTAATGCACTTAGTACAAAGCACGAGTACATAGCAAACACACACACACACATTCAAACTCAACACACACATATATAATGGTAACATACCGACACAGCCTGTGAGACTGCTAATTCGTGGAAGCTATGACAGAACCCTCCGTTCCACGGTCAGTGTCGTACGATGCGAATGCCGGGCTGAAATGCATTATTTCATTACAAAACAATGACCGCTTATCATGCAATGTTTCAGATTCTCGCAAGTGTACTTCCTGCGTTGCACATCCTCCCGAAAAGCTTCATATACTTCCCGGACCGCCTCATTTGATAGCAACGAAATCATCATCCGACAATATGGTGAAAGCATCGCTGCTAATGCGGAATCTGCGCACCGGCTCTTCCTTTGCAGCACTTTGTTCTTCCGAAATGAAACAGAGGTCCGCCACTTTCGACGCGAACACCGACGAGCTTTACGTTGTTGTTCCTCCTCTCAGGAAACAACAACCTTCTCCCACCGCGAGCTCGCGAAGCAGGTGCAGGAACCAGGTTGTCTGAGCATGCTCGCGAAGCTTACCACGTGGCGCTCTTGTTGCTGGGGAAACGGGGACGCTCGACGCGAGGTCGCGAGTTCGCGCAGTGTCCGGGAACGCGCCCTGGGCTCCCTGTGAGCCGAGTTTCTTTCTTTTTTTTATTATTTATTTGTCGTTTTGTTATTTCTTTTTGCTCTCTTATTTATGTGTATGTTTTTTTTGTTTAGGAAATAGCAAGCCGGCGTGCTGCATGGCTGACCTTCCCCTCTCTTTTTTTTCTTTTTCTTTTTTTCTGCCAATAAATCCCCCCTCCTCCGTAGATCAAATGCCGCAATGGCCATCAGCGCACTGCATAATGTGTCCTGTACTTAGGACAGCAGCCGAGGAATACGAAGACCTGAGAGGGTGTCGTGAAGGTCGCATGATCTCAAAAATTGCACAACATGGCCGGCACTTGGTGACCCACACCCCAGCTCCCAAGAACGTCCGCGGTGCTGGAAAGGCGGCTATCCAGGTGGGCAGCGACGATTCTAATATACGGCGGTGGCCTTTGTGTCGTGTACAGTCTTGAATGACGTGCGTAGCGTCCTCTACCACATCGCATTTGCTACAATTTGGCGAGGAAACCTTTCCGAGTTTCACCAGGAGATGGCTGCTGTAGGGAACATTGAGGCGTAGCCTATAGTTAGATGATGGATGCAAGTGGCCGAGGCAGTCCTGGTGGCAATCGAAATTGAAGCTCAACTTAAAAACTGATCTGTTCATAAGCAATAGATACGTTCCAGTATATCATACCTGCAATGCCATTTCGCCATGCTCTCTCAAGCCCAGTCACCCGCCTAATTGTTCCTGGCCTGCATGGAAAGAAAAGGGATACAGCCCCGTGTGTCACCAAGAAGCTTACCCTGCACTCTAAAAAATATAACTCCTTTTTGGGTGTAATTTGACGATACCCTAACTGACTCCTTTTTTGGTGTATATATACACCCTCTGGCAAAACTACACCCCTCAGAAAGGGTGTTCTCTGAACACCTCTTTTGGTGTAATCTAGCGGTACCCTAACTGACTCCCTTTTTGGTGTATGTCTACACCCCCAGGCAAGACAACACCCTTCAGTAAGGGTGTTATGCCGAGGGCAACAGAAACACAACGGTTAAAATAACAGGCATATTCTTTATTCGGATTACCTATAATACACTGCATGCACTGCAATAACAACACCAATAGTCACCGCACAATACAAAACATAAAAGTGTCCACCTACATGTCGACCAAGATGAAGGTATTACGGTTAGGCCAAGAGAAGTCCTGCCTCTGTAGTGAAAGAAAAAATGAACTGTGAAATGTCTTAATCAAATTAAGGGCGAAATACAAATTACATGACAGTTACGCAGATAGCTGAGGCTAGAGAAACACAGCCCTCGTCAACATGCAAGCAGCTCAAGAGAGAAAGTAAGACAATCGATAAATGATGATGATGATTGAATTTATTGGCGCAAAAGCAACTTAAGCTATAATACGCCAAAACCATGGTAATATTGTGACTAGTTAAAAATCAGATGATTATACTAAAATAACGTAGAAATTAAGAAGCACACAATCATAGTGTAGTTAAAAGACCAATGTCCCTACAAAGCTGCAATCGGTAAAGGGTCAGCGAAGTGTCGGTAGCGAGACCCGAACCCATACCTCTCTGATTTCTGGTCAAGTGTATTACCAATTACACCATTCTGACATCGCCAACACGCAAACTTGCCAGGGCCTTGTTCAGAAGACGCGCACAGCCATTGACTCAGCACATCTGACCGGGGAAATCAGAGGGTTGTGGCCTCGTGGTTTCATTGCCCGCTACCTCTCGCCTCTTGAGTTGTGACTCTTGCCAGCTGCCTTACTTGCTACCACAAATTGCACCAACTTCGTTTGTTACGTATACCCCTTGACTTTGCCTAACGACCACATGTGACGCGCGACGACAACACAACGCACACACCGACAACACTTACCAAACAGCACGCTGCAGCAAGACGCTCGGACAAGTTACTCGATGCGATGGGCACGGCGCATCTGTTGCTTGCATCCGTTCGAGACCAGAATCCTAATCCATCAGATCAGAACCATAATCCTTGCAGTGTCATACTAAACTCAGATGGTCAAATGACCTGTAGTTCACAAAACGACCTCCCCAAAGAACACGAAAACTTCCAGAACTAACTCCAACCGCCATAGCTGGAGAACACAGAGTAAACAGCACACTGTTGCCAGACCTGTCGTAGCGAAACGTTAGAAATTTGATGGCCAATACACCTTTTTCACACCCATTCTCGAAATTACACCCTGCAGAACGGGACATACACATATTACACCCATTTCAGACCAAAACCAGGGTGTATTCTTTTTCCTGAGGGTGTAATAAGGGAGTAAAACAATTGATACACCCCAAATACACCCCAATTACACCTAAAAGGGAGTTTTATTTTTTAGAGTGTGGGCATGATGAATGTACACGGCGTCAACGTCGGTTTTCACTGACGGGTTATCTACTCGGGATGGCTCGTCCTCGGCATTTGTCACTCCATCTGAGTCAGTCTCCTGTGTTCACCGTCTTTCTCACAGAACTTCGTCTACGTGTGCCGAGCTCTACGCCATTCTCTTTGCTATGCAAAAAATATCGTCCAGTCCAGCTCAGTCCTGGGTAGTGTTTACAGACTCAAGATCCGCGCTCCAGTGTGGCCAACTTGGGGATAAGCGGGTCCTTTGGTCCTGTTGTCTTTGACATCCTGCAAGTTTATAAGAAGGCGGCCATTGTCGCACATTGTCGCACACGCAGGGCACACTGTCGCATTGCAGAGGATCCCCGGACATGTCAGCATCAGCGGCAATGAAGAAGTAGACTGAGCCGCCTTGAGCGACCATCAGCACGCAGCTTTTCCCTCAATAATTATGTCTTCGGGCGACAGAAGACACCTCCTTTCGACACCCACAGGCCCCAAGATGCAGGCGCAGTGGCAACACGACATAGCTCACTCCCTTCTCTCGGATGTAGACCCCACGCTTTCTCTCGTACTTCCTCCGCGACTACCGCGCCCATTTACTGCCCTCTTCCACCGCATGAGGCTCAACGTTGCCTTTACACCTGCCTTTCAACACCGTCTCGGCTCCACCTCGTCTTCCCTCTGCCCCACTTGTGGAGTGCACCGCGACCTCTGCCACGTCATCCTGGCTTGTGGGCAATATCACCATGAGCGTGCACTAATGGAAGTCTCTATGCAACGCACTGACAAGCTGCCGTTCAACCTCGCGAAGATCCTCGGACCGTGGTCGAACGCTGCCCACCTTCGTCTTCGTGCAAGGCCTTCGTCTTCTTGAGGAGTACTTCTCCTCCACCGGTCTGGTGACGGCTCTCTGAAAGCCCCCATCATCATCCCCTCATCCTTTCCCAACGTGCAATGTGTGTGTGTCATATTTCATGTATCATGTTAACAAGTATTGAATAAATGCCACCAAAAATGTACATTCTAAGTTCTTGACTACCATCCGTTAACTGATACATACGTCCATGATGGCATACCGTCTGTCAACTGATACATGCATAGATGATGATACATACATGCTTTTGTTTTCGCCGCTTGGGTGCACATGGGGCAACACGTGTGTGCAGTGCTCCGGCAATCTTGGTGCTTGGTGCTAACTCATAGTGATAGTACGTTCAAAGATAGTAGTGCTGAAGACAGCGCTGCAAAGAAAAATAAAGATGTCCCTGTCACTGGAAGCTATGTTGAACCCCTGAAGGGTTCGGAGGGCGTCGCAAAGGGCAGTTCCCCTACCACAGCTACGCCTCGTGGTGCACCAGCGCATTTTTTAACTCAGCAGAAGTCTTACACCTTATCGTCAGTACTCATGCAAGTGCGAACGCACAGAATGATGACGGTTACGCCCAAGTAATGCGCAATTGGAAATAGACTTGCCGGGGCGTCACCCCGCACATTCCACTTGAGGGTTACGTTTGCATAACGCTATCTCGTAGTGAGCGCCGAGGCGGCGGTGTTGCCATCTACCTGAAATCTGATATTAGTTCCTGAGAATACATACTTTCTGTGAGTCGAGCTGTGATGTAGAAATGTTGCTCGTAAACTGTAAGGAGACCCTTATCTGTTTAGGCTATCGCCCACCATCGGGTGACCGGCGCATTTTTCTGGACCATAGTGGTAAACTAGTCAATTATACCTCTGTGATACGTACCCCGATTGTTGTTGTCGGTGGCTTTAATATAGACTTGCTCCAAACCAATCCTCCTTCATGGGACCTCTTCGATATTTTCTCGCCCAATCATTGCAGAAATGTTATAAGTTCGCCAACCCGCATTACCGATTCTACTGCGTCCCCCGTGGGCCCCTGTGTAGCTAGTTGGAATCTTAATGTCCAAATGAGCGATGTACATGACCATGCAGTCTTGAAGCAATCACTTACCTGTCTTTTGCGCCCTTAAGAATGGTTCATTGAGTAGGCACTCTCCTGCGTTCCCATACCAGAGTTTTAATAGGAATGCCTAGCTTGCAAACATTTTAACACATTATTGTTTGTGCTGACTAGACTGTGGTTCTCTCTGTGACAAATGCAAATATGACGTATAACATATTTATGGACACTTTTGAAAACATCTCTCATAAGTGGTTTCCCGCAGTGCATTATGTTCGTAATCAAAAAGGGGCCAAAAAAAGTTGGCTTCCCTGAAATATTCTTAAGTTGATAAAGAAGTAAAAAACTTTTTCAAAATTCGTCAAAACTTGAGACCCAGAGACTTTTCGCAAATACAGAGAGTTGAAGAGAGAAATCAAGAAGCCTTTAAATAAAGCAAAATACGAATACTATGTTACTCAATTCGAAAACACGAGGAATAACCCCCGAGCGCTCTGGCGTTCAATTAATCAAGCCGTTGGAAGGGTAACGAAACATCAACCGATAAACATATTTGAAAACAACAAATATCTTACGAGCAAAGAACTGCCGATAGATTCAACACCTATTTTCTTTCCTGCCTATTTGTGCCTCAGCCCCAGTAATCACATCTTGAAACACGGAACAGGCTCAGTACATGACGGGTGACTTTTGTAAATCCTCTTTCAATCCTCCTGTGTTCGAAAGAGAAGTTGAAGAGATATCGTTGAGATTTCAGGATTTTACTTCCGCTGGCTGCGACAATGTAAAAGCCAAGCCAGTGAAGTTCGTTTGATCTCTTAGCAGTGTGCCATTAACGCATATATGTAATCTAATCATATTGACAGCAGTCTTTCCTGAAAGGCTAAAGTTGGCCAGAGTAACTCCAATTAGGAAAGGATCTGAGTCCTCTGGCCCGTCCGGTTATCGACCGTTCTCCATCTTACCGCTGTTCTTGAAAGTTTTAGAGAAAATTCGGTATGAGAGAATGTTTCGTTTTCTACAAGCCAATACATGTAATGTGTTGACAGAAGCCGAGTTTGGTTTGTAAAAGGGAAAGTCCACGGAAATGGCTCTTCTTTCTGTTACAGAAGCAATTTTAGACAGTTTTGAGGAGCGATTGTTAATAGCAGGTCTTTTTTGTATCTCCAAAAAGCTTTCGATTCTCGGAATCGTGGAATTTGGCTAAAGAAACTAGAATATTTTGATGGGTAGAAATCCAGCGAACCGGTAGAGATGTAGGAAGGGAGTTGCCTCAGGACAGAAGCCGCCGATATTTCGAACAGAGACTGTTCTTCTTCTGGGCCAGAAGAAGAACAGTCTCTGTTCGAAATATCGGCGGCTTCTGTCCTGAGGCAACTCCCTTCCTAGAATATTTTGATGTTCGGGGTATCCCTCTTAGACTTTTCCAGACGTTTGCAGGACCGTTTTCAATATGTAATCGTGAATGGTGTGAGTTCCGATCCGATGAAGATTGTTCGTGGGGTACCGCAAGGCTCACTACTTGGGCCATTGCTTTTTTAATTATTATTATTAATGTCGTAATCATATCCAAAGATGCCGTTTTTACGCTCTATGCAGACTACACGAATGTATTCTTTTTAGGTCGTCTTTATTGGTCCTTCAAGATCAACTGAATGATTTCTTAAGTGCGTTGGGTGCATGGCTTGGAGATAATCGAATGACGTTAAATGTTAAAAAGTCTCAAATATATGATTTTTAGGACCCGTGGTAAGCATCTTCTCATTCATCCAATCATGAAATTTAACAACTGTGTTGTTACAAGAGTACAATCAATAAAATTTCTGGTCATGGTTTTTGAAGAAAGCCTCTCGTGCTGTTTCTCAGAAGTGAGATGGCTATAGCCGTTGGTCTTTTGAACAGATCGAGGAATACACTGCCGGTGAAAGCAAAGTTAATGTTTTATTATTCTTGTATTTATTCGCCTGTCAATTATTGTATGCTAGTTTGAGGCTTCACTACGCTCACAAACATCTCTATCATTCAGAGCATAGGCAGCCCCACCTTTGACGAATCAGTAGAGCCAATTCTGTATAGGTATAGTACTGAGCGCATTTATCAGCTTCAAACTAAAGCAGCTTACTAGGATATTTATTGAATTCACATATTGACCGGATACGTTCAACGCTACTTTTGACATTAGTGACCATTGCACGTTGCGCCGAGTCTTTTGACTCCGATGTGCAGAACAGATTACGGACGCAAAATGATCAGTGTTTTAGTGGCGTCGTTTTTCAATTAACACTGGGCTTATCAGCTCATGCACGTCACTCAAGGATATAAAGCAACGTCTGTTATCTGACTAGGATGTTTACACATGGAATTCATTTCTATGCACTAGCTGTGGTGTATGCATAGGGAGGTTGTGTCTTGATGTGTTTGTTATCGCATTGTATGCTTAAGGCTTTGTCACACTGGACTGACAACCGACCGAATCTGTTGGCTGACATCCAAAGACATCGTGTCCGCAAACCAGTCACACTGCACATACAAAAGACGGCCGACAAAGCCGTCCGTATGTCGGCCGTCGCCAAATGCCGCTGTCGGCGGGCCCTGATGACAAACAAGCCTGGCACACTGAATGACAGCGACAAGCTGTGTTGTCCTTTCTTTCAACATGGCGTCCTGCAATGAGCCTTCTGGCGAAAGTACGGCGAATTCTCGTTGTTTACGGCCCTTCATCAGCAAGTAGTATAAGTTGATCAATCATCTCTGAAGCAGGCTGACGTTCCTGAAATAAACGTATATCCCCCCCCCCCCCCATCTCTGAAGATAGTCATTGTCATGAGCCTTGGGGCAAACACAGACATTTCTTCTCGCTTGTCTCCCCTGATTGAGTTGGCCTTCGGCGGCCTTACAATGCGCTTTCCGTGTCGTATTGGGCGCTTCGTGATTGCGTCAGGTGAAGTGGGATTGTGCGCGCTGTCTTATGTGTTGTGAGCCTGCATGGGCCCCTACTCTGTTTTGTGATTCGTCAGTGCCCCGAGTAGTGACTTCATAACTCTTCAACGTAAGCTTCGCAAACCCACCCGATGAGGGACCCCAAGGTTGAACTCCTGGACAATCGGACACCGCAACCGCAAGTTCCATTTGTTTTACCCACAAGTGTATATTCTGATCGCAAGTTCCATTTCTTCCGTCTCCCTCAACTGTATCTCCGAGCTGAGTTTGTTACAATATTTAATATTCCCGCATAACCGGTAGAGTATTCGCAATAAGTTATGCTACCGAATCAAGTGTGTGACTGAATTACTCAATGATCGGGTGACTGGCAGGTCCCGTGCGTATGCTATGCAATTTTTTTTTCAATAAACATATCCCCCCCCCTGCAAGTTTCATGCACGAAAGCTTGTAAAATACTTGCTTGTTGTTAAATAAATACAGATGCTTCTACCGTTTAATGTCGTTTCTGAATCGTTCATAGCACAACTTTCCTAGAAAAAGAAAAAAAAAGCCTTCCGTGCAGGTGCAGTATGTGTCTGTTGTCGGCGACATATGTATTTTGAGCAACGATCAAACCGCTGACACGTCGTCGGACACTGTCTGCCTGCCGATTTTGTCATCCAAATCTGTCATACTGAAGCGGCATTTTGTCGACTTGCGTATTATGCTGTCGGTCGGCAGTGTGACAGCTGTGCTTAGCAACACAAGGTGTGGTGACAATGTCTGTCTTCCGTCGGCGCCGGCGCCGTGTCAGTGTCGGTGTCGTGTCGGTCCGGGGTGACAGCGCCTTTAGAGAGGTGATGTTTTAGTTTGTTGTTATTCGCTTGGGTCGCGTGCTTTTGGGTGTATTTGTTGTTATATTGTTGTGGTGCTTTTAACGCTGTTGTGTTGTGTGTATCTTATTGTGACTCATTGTGACTCTGCCTAGACTCTGTCTATGATGGCGAAAGGAGCTCTCACCTACGTCATCCTACTACTACTGTGCTTCACGTACACTTCTGGTGTACTTTTGCCACTGCCAGAAATCCTAGGGTCTGCCCAGTACAGCGATTCAGGCAAGCCGAACATGGAGGAAATCTGCAACTACATCTGTACTACCAATCCCTCACATGGAGGGAAGCTCTGTTACTGTGACGTCCATCCCCTTGGATGAAATATATTTTTCTGTGCCTCTGATGGAAGACTATCTTAGTGCGGTGCAGAGGACAGAAGTATCCACCATGACAGGCTCCTTGCGCATCCCGTCGGATGCTGAGATCAAAGGCCATTCCACGTATTATAATCTTATGGAAGCAGAACCTGACTCACACCATGCGCTTTACTTGTTTTCGTTTGTGAAGAAGCACTCTTGCCTGTGCATGGATTAACACACTTTTTTCTGGTGCTCGTCTCACGTTTCCCTGACAATACCAGCTGGGTGGTGATTGGTTGGTGGCGTTATTTCATAGGCCGACTAACACACTCTTAGAAATGAACTTCACCACATAGCACGCTCTTAGCCAAGCATCATCCCGAATGACAACGTTCTCGCCCCTGATTTGCTGTAAACGGGAGGAGGAGCCTATTTTGTGCCCATTATGCACGGCACAAAATAGGCTCCTCCTCCCGTTTTCAACAAATCAGGGGCGAGAACGTTGTCATTCGGGATGATGGTTGGCTAGGAGAGTGCTATGTGGTGAAGTTCATTTTTAAGAGTGCAGCGCCGGTTACCAAAGGTGGGAAACGAAGTTTCGGTGGAGTAAGTCGATTAGTTATTCCATACACTCCGAAATCTTTGTTCTCTTCCTGAGGCTTCAAACATTGAGTCGTGCTCCGTGTGCGTATATTCTGCTGACCCCATGGCTGCAGGTACCAGGAACAATTCCTGCCTTTAGGTCATAAAAAATCTATATCGGGTACAAGTGAGCTGTTGTACTTTCTCCTGTTCGTCCTACAACCCGCAACAAGGAAATTAAAATATAACATGCATCAGAGAGCCTGTACTGACTTCGTTCGTGCTGTAGCAAATCGTGAAACATGACTGGCTACAACATCATTGCTTGGTCCGGGTGTGATGCGATATGTCATTGGCGATGCGTGGCCGACCAATTGGCGAGCAGTTTCACCACCACAACCACCACCGTTGGCAGTGGGACATGGGACTTTGCAAAGGCCTCTGCGGAGGTGGTATTCATGTACATGATTGCAAAGTGCAGAGCCTCGTCAAGCAAGTCATTCACTTGCCATGTAAGGATCAGCACTTGTGAGACGAAGTGAGTAGTTTTTAACTCGCGCATACGTCAATAATAATATGCTCATCAACATCACGCTGTGTTGTGCCTGCACCGGATTTCATGCTCTGAAACATAGTAGCGAACACTGAATGTTACTGGATTGTGGATTGCTTGACACAATTCATTGGAATTTGCGAAAAACGAAAAGGTCTGCCCTATACTGGACAGGCTATCGAAGTTGTAACAACTACCATCAATAGCGAACACGTATAGGATATTAGAAAACATTGTGGCGACATCGAAGTAAAACAAAACCAGACGTCACAGGATGTATATGGTGAAACTGTGTTATATTCCAAAGTCACACATCTTTGCTATACGCTCAGACATTACTGGCTGGCAACACGCAAATCGTCGTTTTCGTTACTGGCAGCATGCAAATTTCAAACGAAAAATCACCCTGAATTTCTCTTCGTTTCTTTTCGTGTACACATTATGTTCACTAGTCTACGTGTAAAACCCATTCATTAGACCCTGGAAACTTGGGGTAATTTAATCAAAAGCCCGGTCCTTAACCGCCCGCAATAGGACGGTTACCCTAAAACATCTAAAACAAAAACCGTCCCCTATTATTCCTTTACCCCCATATCTCCAAAAGATAGTGGCCTCAGGATCAGAGGTTACTGGACGCTCTCCTGCATTCCTTCTAGTTCATCGTCCCTAAGGATGAGCAATCACAAGTGCAAGGCTTTTGTTGTCTGAAACAGAATGTCCAGTACTAGGCAGTTCACTAGGCAGTTGGACTAGGCAGTTGCACCAGTTTGCACGGTCACACAAGTTTGAACGGCCCTTTTTTATTGCCCGGTCTCAACGAATTCAAGACTGACACTGTGAGAGTAGGAATTCCACTGTGTTCGAAATTGATGAGCACTATGTCATCATATCAGACAGGTACATTCATTTGCCTGACTTCTTCAAAGACCGAATAGACATGCAGTACAAGATTGTCCCTTTGACAACATGTTAATATGTAACAGCCTAAAATAAGAAGTGATTGGAGTATGACTGGTAGAACGTGGTCTCAATGAGTACTGTACTAACTGCGTATATTTCCAGGAAATGTCCAGGCTTTCAAGAACATGCTTTGAGGCTACAGCGCTCTATTAACCAAGCTCCTCCATCTTCTGACGCCGACATAGATGCAGACTTCACGTTTGCAGAGCTCAAGGCGACCCTTGCGTTTTTTTGTCGTCATTTGGTCCTGATTTGGTCACCTATGCAGCGCTCCGTAACCTAAATGACACCTGCCTTTTGGGCCTCTTAGAGACCTACAACCAATCATGGAGGGATGGGTAAGTCCCTGCTCAGTGAAATGACGCCCAAGTTGTCCCCTTACTAAAACCGGGAAAACACCCCTTGGATCTGGCGTCTTTTCGGCCTGTCAGCTTTACCAGCTGCCTATGCAAAGTCCTAGAGCGGATGGTGATGCACAGACTCGAGTGGTGGCTTGAGAGAATATCTGTTTTTCCCGAGGGAATGTCAGGCTTCCGTAGGCATCGTAGTTCCATGGATTCGGTGATGGATTTGGTCTCTGCTGTTGAGGAAGCGAAAACACGGAGAGACATAGTGATGGTTGTCTTCCTAGACGTCAAGCGGGCGTATAACACCGTAAATCACCTCAGTGCTCTTCATGCGCTGCTCCGGTCTGGGTCTGGCTCCGTCTCCGGTCCCTGGGAAAGCGCTTGAATGGCCTTCCGACTTCCTGAGACAAAGGAAATGTTTTGTCAGAACAGGTGAGGGAGACATAGAGAAGACTGGGGAGCGCAGGGTGTCCCTCAAGGAAGTGCCGTAAGCCCTTTATTATTTAATATCGTCATGGTTGACCTCAAGGAATGTCTCCTGAGGAGAGTAAATCCCTCCATATATGCGGACGATGTGTGTATTTGGACTGTCGGAAAGTGCCGGCCGGCAATTCAACATCGGTTGCAAAGAGCACTGGACGTCATCAACAACATCTTGAAAGCGCGGATGGATATATCCACAGATAAAAGCGCTGTCCTTCCTTTTACTTGAAGAGATGTGCGGTGGTTTGAACCTCGGATTGGCGACTGCTCCTTCCTACAAGTCAAGTTTCACAGGTTCCTGGGTGTTATCCTGGACCCCAACCTCTCGTGGAGAAGGCACATTGACTTTATCATCTCAAAGGCGCTCGGGGAACGTGGTTCGCCACTTTGCCGGTGTGCGCTGGGGCTGCAATGAGCGGGATCTTCTTCTGCTCCACAAAACGGTGGTTCGCGGCTCCCTGCTGTATAGCTTCCCCGCATTGCACGGTCTATCAGCCACGTCCGAACACAAGCTTCGGTGTACACTGGCACGCAGCCTGCGGACGTTCCTTGGTGTCCCGCGCAGCGCTGAGGCGCGGATGGTGATCGCCGACGCCGAAGATCCTATCCTATCCTACCTATCGATGCCCTCCGCCGAAGAGAAACTATCCGACACTATTTACGGTTATTCGCTTACCAGAGGCGCCACCCTCTGGTACAAAAGCTACGTAGGCGGAAGAACAGTAAACTCTCGGTATGTGTTAAAGCAGCATCTGACAACATCATTGTCCTTACGGTTGCCCAGACCGCCCCTTCAGTGGCATCATGGACATGCCGAGCCCATCCCTCTCGACACACATCCCTGGCGTCTTGGGACCGAAGAGCCAGATCCCCGTTCCGGTTCTCAAGCATGGAAATTATAGATACAAAGCACAGAGGCCGCATGGCTGCGTCTATAGATAGTTCGACGATAGTTCGACGTCGGATGGTTCATCCGCTGCCTTTATCACACCGGACGAGTCAATATCATGCGGGTTTCGCCTGTCACATCGTACTTCCTCGAGGAGCTGTAAACCATCTTGCTATTTCTAAAGTATGTCTTAAACTAAGCTCCTCGCTCCTGGGTGATATACACTGACTCAAAACCAGTCCTGCAACGTGTAGCAATCATGGCCATCCGCGGCTCTTTGGCCCCGGTGGTAGTTATCCTGACGGCGCTCAAGGTTCTTGGGGAACAGGGACACCGGTTGACCCAACCGGTTGGGTTTCCGGCCACACTGCGATTCAGGGCAACGAGGAGGTAGATTTGGCGGCTGCTGCGGCCCACCTTATCTGCAGAGCCGTGTCCATTATCCTCTCCAAGCGAGATAGACGTTTCTACTTGTCTGCTTTTTATGTCCCTATTGGCCCGTCAGCAATGGCGCCATTACGTCACTCAATGGACACTCCTCCATGCAGTGGACCCGTAATGATCATTTAAGTTGCCAGGTGGCTTCCGTCGCAGCTTTACCTCCCTTCTGCGGCGTTTACGACTCAACGTCGCCTTCAACCCTATGTTCCGGGTTACGCTGGGTTACAGTAACTCGGCGCTGGGCCCAGCTTGCCACACCCCAGCTACGATTCCCCATATCATCGAGGACTGTGACCGGTACACGTGTGAATGCCGGGTGTTTCTACGCCAGCTTGAGCTCCTTGATCATAGACCATTCAGCTTGTCCAAAGTACTTGGCACATGGAGCTCCCCTGCTCATGTGCCGGGCTCTTCGCTCCCTTTTTGCTTTCGCGCAAGCTACTGGCCTTTTCGAAGAGCTCTAAACAGAACTCCGACCTGTCGTCGCTTCGTGCTCACCATGAATTCATCCTCTCATATTAACCTCTGTAAAGCGGGGTAGGGTCCTGTGGCTACCATAGGGAAACATCCCATGTCATCATCACTTCTCCATCATTTATTGTTTTTGTTGTGAATATTTGTGTTTTTTCTTCTTCTTGAGGACCCTTGATTTTTGTATCAATGCATTGCTCGTTTTACTGGTCTAGTACACATAAGTATTAGAAATATGTATTATCATACCTCAAAATCAAAGTAGTATGTATTAGTATTACTATACTGATTTCTGGGAGCTATTTGCATTATAATACAAAATATGAGTATTACTGTCCACCCCTGGGATCAGGCTATCATTGTGCCGTATACAGAGACACCGAGGCCGAATAATTGTTTTCGTTTTTAGTCAACGCGCAATGCCAGTGCATATATTGAAATTTTCCAGTGAACTGTTTGCATAGTGTTAGGGAAAAAATGAGGAAGGAAGACTACGGGTTATGTGAGACACATCAATGTTAAAAATTCAGATTGAGCTTTAATATTATGGAACGCCGTGTATATATGGATGCACATTACGTGTACATCTACTTCCAATTATATTTTTATTCAATTTGCGCTGTGGTGCAGTGCCAAAAGTGCCATAATTTATGTTTGTGGTGGATGCCTTCTTTGTTGCATGCTCCTGAACGGCAACTTTATTATTTTACAGCGTGATCCCTAATACAGCACTCAAATTTTGTCAAAAATTCATTTACTGTAAAAGTATAAATTTTTGCGAGGACTTAATATTCGCGAATTTCGCGTTCGAACATTTTTCGCAAAATTAAGGTTCCGCGAAATATAGGTAGCGGGAATGAAACAGTATGGGCACTGGAATTCGCGACGATATGAGCTCCATAAAGACTGTGATGGTTGTGGGCGCACCTGAGAAAAGGAAGAAGCTCGAGGAGGAAAACGTAAAAGGTGTGACGTTACGGGCACGGACGGAGGTGCACGCGCGATTGGGTTCTGGAAGCGAAGCATTCCTGGCTGACGGTCGGCGGCGTCTTGGGGGTCCTACCGCCTGGCTCTGGGTTTGAACGTCCACCTGGTCCTGGGTTCCTGGTGCTGGCTGCAGGTCTGCCCTACCAGAGTCTGGCTGCTGGTGTGCTCCACCGGGTTCTTGCCTCTGGCTCTGGGTTGCGTGGTTGCTGGCGTTGCGAGGTCCGCCCCCGAGGGTTACCCATGCTCACAGTAAAGTTTCTGATTACAACCTCGTTTGACTCTGTCTCATGCTGGCTTCTATCCGAACTACCCTGAGGGCTCTGGCGGCCACGTCCAGTGTAAGCACTGTGAATTGACCAGGTGTCACGTAGGTTGACTCAGTCTGCCGCATCACAAAGACAAATCGACTTACATGACGGCCTTTATTCTCACAAATACGTTCTTGTCAAACATTTCTATAATTGAAACGCCACTTTAACATCAGTAACTTATTCGTGTACTGTATCTCCCGGGGTGATCCCCCGATCTCCCCGATCCCGCGATTTCCGCTTCCGTCTGCTTCCACACGAATTCGCTAAATTAAGGTACCGCGAAATATTCCCGAAAGCGCTTCCACACGAATTCGCGAAGACCGCGAAATTAACCACTTTTACAGTACTTCGCAGTTCGCACCAATAGCGATGAAACACAATACTTGTGTTAACACTTTTTAATGAATATTTCGAGGTGCATATTCAGCGCGTATTTTTGGTGCATATTCAGCGCGTATTTTTGGTGCATAGTTGCTTGCATATTTCTAGAGTTTTTAGTACATATTTATCCGCGATTATATCATTATCAGACAAAGCTGTCACGCTATATTTTAAGCGTAATTTTGTGCGGCAAAGTCAACGTAAAATCATAACGCGGAAGCACGGCTGTAGCTGCCCAAAACGGCGTCGGGCACTTGACATCATTTTGTTCACGTGACAGTTACCTACCCAGAGTTCATACGGCACAATGCCGCTTCTTTATGCGCTGGAGCCCAGCCCCACATCAAACCTGCTCTGCAGCGATGCAAAACTAATAGCGTGAGAGCGCCAAGGTCAACCCTCATCTCCTGTCCCTTACGAATGCCATCCAAGTGCAGCGCCACTGAGTCCCCGACTCCAAATACAAAAGATGAATGACAAGCCCTTCTCCTCCCCTCCCACATACCTGATACATATAACCGATATAAAAGCCCGAACTCGACGCGTCTTTACCTTGGAGCCAACTCCACACCACAGTGACCACACCTGCGATGTAGAGCTTATAGCGCAAGGGCGCCAAGGTCAACCTTCATTAAGGATGCCATCCACCCAAGTGGAGCGCCGCCCCAACGACCAAGACCTCGACTCCGAAGTCTGAATACGACGCTGAACAGCAAACACCCCTCCCCTCCCACCCACCGCAAGCAAGGTCACGCTTACGATTGGAACCTTCCTGGTACCGGCGAACTCAGATTATCACAGGGCACGAGGACAGGTACACTGAAACTGGGGTACCGTATCCATGTGTAGTCAAAGCATACTTCTATGCAACCCCCCCCCCCCATCATTCATCAACATCAAATCATTACTCATAATTCAATATCACATTATTACCCATCATTCGACATCAAACTCAACGTCACATTATATCATTGTCCATCATTCAACATCACATCATTCTGAGTTATGTGATGGTGAATGATGTCGGTGATGGCCATCATGAGTGAATTCGCCGACCTATGCGCGTTACCCCTGGTTACTGCAGAGGTTTTTCTGGCTCTGAGCTGTGAACAGTTATTCCCGTGAGGGGATGCGGATTCCAACACAGGTGGCGCAGTAATTTATTCGTGGTACTATCACAGGGTACATTTGCACCATTATTTCTAGTTGATGTTTCGCGTTCTTTTGGTTGTCTCTCAGCTGTGAACACTCGGCCGCTCCGCAATTCACCTGAAGGGTCTTGAACATATTTCTAAAAAAAAAAAAAAAAAAAACAAATGCTACCCCCGAAGAAGTGTAGTGGCTCCACTGGCATTTCGTCGGCGCTGTGTGCGTCGTCAGGTGCTCTCTCGGGAACATCTACCTCACCTGGAAATAGTGCACGAGATTGCAATTATGGGTATAGATTTCAGTGAAAACGGGCAGCATAACAGCACCAGAAAAATCACGTTAAGAAAAATGAAATTCCGTGTTAGCGCCGCGAAGCAACTGTGGCTATGGGAGGCGTATAGACGTGGACAGATGAAGAGAGGACAGCAGGAAGGAGTAGGTGACAGGGGGTTAGTATGTGTCCTGGGCCGACTTTCGTCTGGAAAGTCCTCGGAAAACCCAGGGAAAACCTTAGACAGCACAGCCGGTGACAGGATTCGAACCCGTTTCACCTCCCAGTCTCGGCGTGGAAAGCGATCACTCTAACCACTATGCCACAGAAGCTGGTTTTAAGAGAAAAGAACATGGACAGGGCGCTTTCTCCGTATTTTATGTTGTAGGCTTACTCCCAAAATGTTCTGATTACCCGTATGTGTTACACTTTGTTAATGAGTCAACGCCAATACACTATCAAGATCAACTCTCAGAGGTATCAGGACACAGTCGAAAACAACTGAAATCAAGAAAGACGTGATTATGATGATAGCATGCTTTCGCCGCTCAGATGTAGATGTTCCACAGTCGTCAACTCTCGTTCTCTTAATATTCAAACTGTCTATGTCTCGTAGTAACGAACAGCCTCTAGAACGACTGTAATGCAGGGAACAAACAGCATCTTCTGAATACTATTAGAATACTGCCTCATTCATTCTGAATTATTTATAATGAAAGGCGTAAAGACTTCAAACGCTTGTACCATTGGAAATACCTTACGCCGAGCCTATTGAAGATGTTTCTCAGCATCCCTAAATGAACACACGCCGGCCAGAAAGATTTGGGGTGTGGCAATTGCACTGATGGGCCACTCTATAAGCGGAAACGCTTTCGCTTCATTGGCCATGGCTAAGAATACTTCGATGGAGAAGCTCGCCGAGGATCTCGCAAACAAGTTCGGGGAAGGCAGAGATATCCCTGTAACTACCTTCCAACCGCAGAGTACGCCGTCAGACCTCGACCTTCCCCTTACGCCGTGCGAGTTACAACACGCATTATGTCACCTATAGGCAAAATCGGCTCCGGGAGCCGATGGCATTACCTACCAAGCTTTGAGCAATCTCCCCATGTGCGGTACTCAGGTCGTCCTGGATTATATCAAGCAAGTATGGATATCGGGAAACGCCCCTGCCGAGTGGCAAGAGAGAGTTATAGTTCCCATTCTAAAAAGAGGCAAACCAGTCAACGACATACGACCCTCCCGTACCTCAACGAAACGGTTAGACAGGATTCGGACGAGGAGGAACCGTGTATACTAGGCTGCGGACAGCAGAGCAAATGAATCCGCGCGCCAAGCAGTTGATCAAACAGTTGAGCGTGATGATAACGATGACGAGCTACCTTCAGGAGACCGGCTGATTTCTCTCTCAAAGATTCCTCGTGCGAGGGAGCAGCCATACTGGCGACGGAAGCGGCTGTAGCTGGGGGAACATAGGGATTCAAACGGGAAACGCAGACGGTTTCTGCAGAACGGCCGGTCAGTGGGAGCATCTACTGGTTCCACAACATAAGCGACATTGGAGAGCCGGCGGAGAACGGTTTAAGGGCCACAATAACGAGAGATAAGCTTCTCGGCAAGGCCGGGCGTCTGGCGAGGTACCCTAACCAAACGCGATCGTCAGGAGCGTAAACGACGGAGCGACGAAGCTCATCATGCTGAGCTTTTCCCGTGGCCTGGAATGCAAACGTTCGTTACCGGACGAGCCGACGACACTCTTCGGCTATAGTGTGAGGTTGTCCCCTGTGTCAGAGACGCAAGGAAAGATGGGATCGATCGTAGAGGACACATCACGGCCAAACACAGACGAAAGGGACTGAAGTTCGTAGTCGATTGTACAGCGCTGTTGTAAGCAAACGTCACGAGTGGCAACAGGAAATCCCAGTTGGTGTGGTCAGCCGAGACGTAGAAAGACAGCAAGTCGGCCAGCGTATGGGGGTAAGCGCTGTGAGGCCATTCGTCTGCGGATGGTAGCCTGAGGATGGCGCGTGTACCACTGAACAGGCAGAGAGAATGCCTTGGACCAGCTTCGCGAGAAATGGTCGGCCGCGCTCGCTCACCAGGTATGGAAGGGCGCCATGACGGAGCAATATATTGCTAATGAAGAAATTGATTATTTTCTAGCAGGATCCAGTGGGAAGCGGGACCGTCTCGACGTAAGGAGTTAAATGGTCTCTGAGCACGATGATCCAACGGTTGCGGCGTGCAGTGATCGGGAGAGGGCCGAATAGATCGATGCCGACTGGCTCAAACGGGGCTTCAGGAGCAGGAGACCCGCATGTGGGGGAGGGGAAGGGTTCCGTTGCTGGCAGGGCCGGCACGCGTTGACGCACTTCAATACCAGCAGTGGGGTAGGGTATCACCCCTGGCGATGAAACTCCCTGTTCATCATCTCAAAATAAAGTTGTTGTTATCGGCGTGTCCCTCACCTCATGTATTGCCAAACTCACAGAGCGCATGCTACTCAGACGACTGTTATTGTACCAATAGAAGCCAAAGCTATCCTTCCGGACTAAATGACCGGATTCAGAACACACCTAAGTGTTGCTGACGCACTATTAGATTTCATCTCCGACGTGGACCATGCTACAAAGTGCAAAAAAGAGGACAGCAGCGGTTTACTTCGACGTCGAGTGTGCCCTTGACACGCTGTCAACGAACGTAGTGATGCGGGCCCTCAATTCGGCCAACATCGGAGGGAGGTCCGCCGCTTTCATTCATGGTTTACTCAGTGACCGTACCTTTAGGGTCCGCCTGGGAACGACGCTCAGCCTGTCCAGACGCCAGAAGCTTGAGTTACATCAGGTATGCGTGCTCAGCCTACCTTCTTTTTAACCTTGTCGTCTCTGGTCTTCCCAGATCCTTACCGATGTAATTGCCGGAGCTGAACATTTTTGTTTACGCAGACGACTCCTGTTTGTGGACATCGGGGAAAAAACCAGGTCATCTCAGACAAACCATCCAAGACGGCATCACTGCGGTTGACAAGTATGTTAGCACCCGCGGTCTGTGACATTCTCAAGACAAAACATCGGTTATGCTCCTGGAGCCCGGGAAAGGTTGGTCTCATTTGCCCCCGTTTTCCCTAAATGGAATACCCTTGTCCAGGGTGAAGACGCAGCGGTACCTTGGCCATGTGATCGACAGCCTCCTGTCGTGGGCGCCACTCACAAAAAGACATATACAACTAAATGTCTTTCGTCGCAGAACCTTGTTCGACGACTAGGAGGCCCTAGACCTGGATGCCCAAAACGCAGTGCTAGCCATTCACCAGGCCACGACCGTCGCCACGATACTTCACGGACTCCCACTCGCTCGCTTGGAGCAGCTCCACAGAAAGGGATTAAGGAATGCCCTCGGCATCTCAGTCTTTGCACTAAACCAGGCTGTGTACCCGGAGGCCCCAGCCATACCGCTTTTCCCGCTGGTCACTCAGCAACTCCTCAAGCAGCTCGCCGATACCACACGACTGTCACTGGTAAATCCCTCATCGTCAGGGGGCAGAGTCGCACACACTCCCACATTGCGACCACCACCCGCACCTTTACAGAGGTGGTGCCCACACACCCCGCAATGCCTCGCAAGGAAGCTCCCTGGATCTATACTGAAATCCGTGGCGGACTATGCTTAGCCGTTGTCAAAAGAAAAGTCAGCTTTCTGACACGGTCGTCCAACACCTCGCTGCGGAGTGCCTCCACAACAACCATAATCAAGCCACGCACATTTACACAGATATCAGTGTAGACAAACGCGCAGGAATAAGTGCCACCGCATACTGCATCCACTCGCTCAAGCACAACTGGGCAGAAAGTAATAGAAGGCAGGAAGTAATAGAAGCGCTGAAGGCTGCAGAAGACCGGAACCTAAACAACATTGTCATCATCACGGACTCACGGTGCGCTATTTCTTGCATCAAATACCAGTACGAAAGATGCTATGCGGGAAACGCCCGGCTGCCCAAGGCACTGCGGTATCGCTACAGTGCATGCCTTCCCACAAGGGCATAGCTAGCAGTGATACCACTGACGCTCTGACTGAAACAACTGCAAGAACCAGGCCGAAAGTCAAAGCTCCCCAAGTATTTTGTGCTGCTCGAAATCAATTAGGGGTATGTGTGGAGGCTACACCCTGGCAAGCACATTAGAGACGGATCTGCACTACCACTCTGTGCAACTGGTGGCCTCTCCAGGGCCGTGGCTCCCTTCCTTCTTCGCATCCGTTCCCGCAGTACCTACACACGCGGCCGAGCCCTGGGTGCCCACACTGTGGGCAAACAGAAACGAAGGAGCACGGTATTATGGGCAGCCTAGCCGCATCGAATGCAAGATGCCGGCTGCAGGAAGCTGTGCAGTCCACCGGCACATCTGAACCCCAACCCCATCCACCATCGCGGCAACCTCCATCGTCGGAAGCTCGTCCAAAGAGCTCTTCTGAACTTTCTCAAGGTCGTCGACCCCCAATGGCGGCTATAGGGACACAGACTGCTTACCAGCAAATAATTTAACGGTCCTCCCCTTCCCCGTTCTCCCTTTTCCCTCTCCCCCAAGCAACGTGCCGCCAGCAAAGACAGGCAGACCGCTCATCTACCCAACTTTGCCCCCCCCCCCCATCCCCCCGTGTCAAATGAATTCGATCTGGGGTGCTCCCAATACGGTACTGACAAGGGACATCCATTGTTTCGATTCCGTTTTCATTTGAGCAGCTGGTCTCTGAGTTCTGGTTCTGGTTCAGGTGCGCTCAATTAGGAGACAGCAGAAAGGCGACATGGATCAATCCAGGAAGAGCACACCAGGAGCACAGCTGCGGATACGTACTCACCTTCACAAGGCTGGTAACCAGGAGGGCGAGGAGGGTTAATGCGATGATGCTGCCGCTTTGGAGACCCTCTTGACCTAGAACGGAAGGACAATCTTAAGCAATATGTACACATATCATATGGTCTTTCTTTTTTCATTGAGTCGCACACGGAATTTGGGCGCTCCATGGCGCTCCAAATGGTGTGAGGTACACAAGTCTCGAGAGGTCTGCGATCCTCGTCGATTTCAACTACTCTCATATGTTAAGTTCCAATGAATGCAATGAGCGATGACGCAATTATCTTGTAGTATCTCTGAACTTATCTAATTTTTTCCGTGCATGTGACTTTTCAACGTTTTGCGAAACGCATAGCACTATGTGATACTCAGCAATATGAACAACGGGACTGGTTTTTAGTTGTACATCTAGATGCAAAGCTACTGTATGCGCGCATTGGCGATATGCATGATGCTTTTTAGCCGCACCAGATTAAAAAAAGCAACGAGGCAAAAAAAAAAAAAAAGAAACTATGAGGTAGCAGCATAGATGCCGGTTTTGCAGTTGAGTTATACGGTCGTGCGGACATCCTCTCGGAGAGGGTAGGTGACTACTGACGACTAATTACTAGAGATGGGACGAATCCAGAATTTTCCGAATCCGAATCCGAATCCAAGAAAGGTTCTGCGAATCCACGAATCTTGCGAATCTCGGATCTTACTAATCTCTCGAATCATTTCTTAACTAATTTAAAAAGCATGAAGAAAAAAAAAAACTTCTACTGAAAAGTGTTTCGAAGCAGAATTTGATATATTTGTTTAATGAAAAACAAATTAAATAATAGTTCACTTTCAGGAGAAAACCAACCCATGTACTTCTTAAATGTAATTTATTTAACATGTTGTTCATCGACAACAGGAAATACATAAGCTCTCGAGTCTGAATTATTTCCATAAAACTAAGAAACAATCAAAAGCAAACGTATGTTGCCTTTAAACTTGTAATGTAAGATTTCCTGCCTAAACTCTTTCAGCCTCGAGCAATGTAAACAAAACAAACAATTAAACACAGCTGAAAGTTTTAAATGAATGGGCCCAGTGCCGCCGGCTTTCGGCGGAGTCCGGAGGCCTAGAAGCTACCTGCAAAAACGCTATCTATGTTGCTCTCAAATCCTTTTTCTGGAAATCTGATGCAGCTAAAAAAAGACTTATTTCGGTTGTTTATTCGTATTTTTCGCAGCCGGTAAACAATACGTTGTCTCGTGCGGAATAGGAACACAGAAGGGTACTGGAAAATATCCTCATCATGCGAAAAAAGTTTTATTTGAAGTGTTTTTCTTTTTGGTATCTTGTGCAACAAACTTTTCTACCGAGGTAAAATAATCTTAGCTGATATTGGTCGTAGAATGTGATTCAATTGTTGACTCGCATGAGACATGCAAACCTGCTGGTAGTGAGCTTCGCCCTCGTTGACGATCCACATTTTTCTCCTTCATGAGCACGCTCGCGCAGGCGCTTGTCCTCCTTTCCCGCCTCCCACGTGTTCACTAGCTGGTAGGAAAACAGACGCAGGCGGAGGTTTCCCGTGTTTAGAGCTGTGATCCTAATAGACTGTGTAGTGTTCGCGGTGTTTGGCTGCAAACACTATCATGGTAGAAGCGATGGCGTGACGTTACATAGGTTTCCTTCAACCAAACATTATCGTGAGCAAAGAGAAGCATGGATACGAGCAATGAAGAGGGAGGGTGGGGCGAAGCCAGAAAGCGGTGGGAGACGAATAACCATTTACGGATTTGCCGGCAGCATTTTGTACCCGGTAAGGCACAGTTATTTTTGCAGCATAATAGGTTGATGCAACTCTTATATGCGGAATGCTCCTTGGTAAATATCGAATTAATTTTCAGACCCCCGAATGACGACAAGACTCACCAGGACTACGTGCACCATGCACGTTACGCCGTGGGAGGTTGCTTCGAAGCTCTCAGAAGCTTCAGTCTTCTCTCTTTTTTTTTTCAATTTTATTTTTTGTAAAATCTGAATAGAGGGCACACGGATGCAAATGACTTTGTCACCCTGCTACGCATGCGCAATATACACCGATGGTTTCGCAGGTTCATTTCAAATTCAGCCAGGCCGTCGCCGTTTAGGAGCCTTTCTCATGATGGAAGACATATTCGACGTACTAGACACACTGGGGACTCATCTGATATCCTATGGAGCATAACGTGAGCCTTCCTGTTAGAAGACCCAACCCTTGTTGTCCTGACGAACAGACGGTTACGCCTTGCTGCTTACGGAAGGAGGGGGGCGGAAGGGCAGGCCGATATATTTCTTTCTTAGTTGTTCGGTGGAAACAGAAATGGAATTTCGTCCTCGTCTATCATCACAGGCGGTAAAAAACAACGGGAGCAGTTACCGCAGGAAACTAGAAAGGTGAAATTAAACCACAATCGTCTATCAAACAGAAAGAACATGTAGCGGAACGGCGGACCCGCGGAATTTTCATACCAGGTACTTTCCAACTCAGACTCCGTGTAATCCAATAGAGGGCGCGTCCCCAAGAGGAAAGAGGTGGATTGTCTTTAGTGTTTTCAACCAACTCAGGGAAAAAATGTGCTGACGCCAGGAGTCGAACCTTGCGTCAGCACCTTCTTTTCCCCGAGTTGGTTGGATTCTTTAATTTCTGGGCGTTTGAAGCTTAACTGTCTGTGTCGTCCCTAACTGCGGTCAGCCTCTGCCAGTTCTCGTTGTTTATGCCTTTAGTTTATTCCGTGGCATGGGGGCTCTATAGGTGTCGTGTTTGTCCGCTGCTGTATGCTCGGCGCGTGTTACATTCCACTAGACAGGAATGTTTACGTTTTACGTGCCTACAGTTGTTCGTAGTAAGGGGATACCAGCCTGTTTTTAAATCATTATGTGACGCGATGTATCGAACAGAGGTAGAGAAAGAAATATTAACCTGGAGACCGCAAGTAGAGGGAGAAGCTTGAGTTTTGGAATTGCGGATATTCCTAACAGAGAACGGTTCTTGTGGAACAACATTCTTGAAAAGGTATTGCGTTGCAGAAGATGACGTAAATGCACATAATAGGCAGTTTTAGCATACGCCACTCGTGCGCTTTGGGGCCCAAAAGAGAGAAGGAGTAATCACTGTGCGTTGAGCATATACTATTTGGGTTCTGAGCATGAACCGTGCGACTCCTCTTTATTTTGGGGGGTCTTAAAGTCCATAAGCACAGTATTCTAAATCTGCCTAATTGTTAATGTTGAGATCGACATTACGTTTCTCGGCTGCAACTTGTGGTGCATTTTATGATGCATGTTGGCTAATCGGAGGAATTTAAATAGTCCACCGTTGCAAGTTACACTGGACAACGACATGACTGAGCGCCGGGAGGAAGTAGCGAAAAAATAGCGGGAAAATATTTGCGTTACTTTTATTTGGTAACAGTATGATATCCCGGAATCAGTACATTTTCGAAGTGAGGAGGGGTAGCAGTATTCCGTTGCTTTGGTTTCGGTAGCGGGCACAAGAGTGGACGTAGCGAACGGTGTATTTTCAATGGCTTCTAACCGGCTGTTAAGAGTGAGTCATTCCCTCGTGTACCGTTGGCAGGTCATGAAGATGTGCTACATGGTAGTTAGAGCATTTGAGGCCAGTTGTCTAGCACTAACATGGTATGCGCGCGCACATTGTTGCTCTTTCTTTGGATTCCTTGCATTATTCTCCGCGATATATGTCATCCAGATGGTAAGAAAGATGTATAAAAATATGCAACTTGTCCTGTTTGCAATGCCACGATTACGTTAGCCTCGAGACAGAGAGCAACTTACCATTTCCCTTCGAAAGCTTACACGTCGAAACACTGTATTCTTCAATGAATGTTGCGAGCTTCTTCATAAATGGCTTCACAGTGATGCTGTATTCGGTGCCTTCGTCCAAACCATCTGTTACTTCCACGGCGCACTTCCCGGCGTCGCATGCCAACGTATTGTTCAGCCTCATTTCCTCGATGACATGGGATTCACCATCCTGCAATCAATTCACTTAAGTGTTACTTCTCGGCATATAAGAGCCCCCTAGTTGCAATCACTCGCAACTGAAAAGTTTCAGGAACAAACACACCAGTATATACAATACAAAAACGTACGGCATTCTGGCACCTAGAGAGGAGAGGTTGCATCATGCCTGCTGCCGTGGTATCCAGCACGATACCACGCAGTGGTGGCGATAGCAAGTAGTTTATTCTGATGACGAAGATTAGGCTCTTTTATCGCCACAGGTGATGCGGTACCACATTCCTAGCGGGAATTTGGTGAAAATATAGTGATGAGCCTGACAGTAAGGACCGAAGCCCCCGTTGTACATAAAAGTTAGTACTACTCTTACAACAACGCGTGGCGCGATAAAAGTAAGTACAACTTACGCAAAAAATATATTTCCCGGCTTTGCGATAGATATACAGGGTGTCCGGTGAGAAAGTGCTAAAAAATCACACGCAAAAAAAAAACTAGGGGTGATAAGATCATGGGACTTGCTTTATGAGACTCCTAAAGCATTTTGCCACCTACTGTAATGATATTCGTTAGTGTAATTAATTAATTAGCGCAATTTCGCTAATTAATTTCTGAAAAATGCCAAGGGAATGTCACGTTTTTCTGCCGGAATTGGAAAGGCCATGTCAGGAATAGCGTATCGCAGTCAAAATTAGTTGATTTTGTGCACGTTTTTCAGAGGAAAATTGTTACCCAAAAAGCACCCGCAATCCTAACGCAAGTTGAGCGCTCTTGCGGCCTTCGCTTCACCGCGGGTACAAACTCCGCCCAAGGGCCTTCCCTCTGCGAAGAAAGCAGGCAGAAAGAAGTAAACAAAATCGATAAAGGGGAAGAGTGAAACAGACCGGCAATCCTATTATGAATCACCGATAAACGGAGTCACACGGTTAGATTGCGCTTTGGACAGAACCACAGTTTCGTGCCCTTTTATTCGGAATGAAAACCAAAATTAAAAAAGTGCTCGAAGTGCCTGCCGTCTTGGCCGATACACAACTGGCATCTGTAAAATACATTTCTTGCAGCCATAGGTCGGCGCAATCATGATCGCAATGCCCTATCAAAGCCTGATGATCGCGATCATGAGTGCGATCACGAAGCACTGGCAAGGCTGCCGCGATCATGATCGCGCCGACCTATGCTTGCAGCATTCTTTAGCTCTTGTGGTGGAATCGGTACGGCAGAAGGCGGTTATTTTTTGCTGCAATTCTTCTGGCGCCGTGGACTCCGGTTGGTACACGGCGTCCTTGATTCTGCCCCAGAAGTAGAAGTCCAGTGGTGTCAGATCTGGGGACCTCAGTGGCCAGGGAACCGGCCCATGACGGCCAATCCGCTTATCCCCGAAGAGATTGTCCAAAAATCTTTTGGCGCTGCCAGACGAGTGCGGTGGGGCGTCATCATGTTGGAACCACATCGTGGCGCGTTTGCTTAAGGGCAACTCTTCTCGAAGACTTTCTTCATGAGTATTTCGTGCACATAACGCTGCGCTGTCAGGCCACCGCTGTAGTACACTGGACCGAGTATGGCGCCATTAAATATCCCAATCCAAACACTAAAGGACCATTTCCCCTGGTGCTTGGATTCCCTTAACCAGTGAGGGTTCTACGTGCTCCAATAATGAGCATTATGCATGTTCACTTGCGCATCTCGCGTAAAATGTGCTTCGTCCGTCCAGGGCACGTCTTCGCAGAAGTCACCCCGCCCGCACTGCATGCTGAGGACCCAGTTGCAAAAGTGTAGCCTCGTGGCAAAGTCGTCGTTGTTGAGCTGCTGGTGGAGACCCACGTGGTACGGGTGATACTTCGCTTAGTGAAGTATGTCACATGCTGTTGAACGAAGGACTCCTGTTGCAACCTTAATCTGCCGCAAAGAAGCTTGTGGGTTCTCCGAAACGACGCTAAGGACAGCTGGCGCGGAGCGACTTGGCCGGTGACGCCGTACAGCGCTCTTGAAAGAGCCAGTCTCACTCTGCCGCCCGTACAGACTGAGGATCGTCCGTGCGCTTGGGCAACGTTCACTATCATAGCGCTGATTATAAAGAACTACAGCCGCGTCAAACTCCATGTTGGCGGCGCCGAGCGCTAACATGTTTGTTTTCTCTTTTGCGGAGTAGCAGTCCGACATACCGCGGATGAACCAGGGAGAAAGCAGGCAGAAAGCGTTGTACCTTTTTCCCCGTGAAATGATTTCAACACGTGAAGCCGTACGTCAAACACATGTATTTGCCGCACCTTTCTTATCTTGTCTTCCCAAGCAAACGTAATTGTTCCGACGGGGAAAGGGAAGGCAAGAAAACAGTTACCAACCAGCACAATGTACGGTAACCAGCCAGGCTAAACATGGGCTGGCCTATATGTGTCAGCTTTATTGGGAACATACCTCAAGCTACGATAATAGGGACACGGAGGTATTCTTGATAATACCACCACCGACTATTCCCAATGCACTTGTCTTTCGAATGTGCTGCACTGCGGAGTTTGGAGAGGGACCGACAAGCACCACTGCTGGCTCATGAATTTGAAGTTGCTCGTTCTCCTCTCGGCTGGCCAACAAATGTAGAACAACAAGAACATTTCAGTTTTTCTTGCAGAGCGCAATATTTTATGCCGGTAAATGTCTTCTAGAATATCATTAAAAAATGTTATCGGAAAGCAGGCACATCTTCTGCAATGGGCTTCAAACAAGTTTCGCCTCCGAGTCACAACGTAGTGCGCCCGCGTGTTTGAAATGGTCGGCGCCCGCGTGTTTGAAATGGTCGCATGTCCACTGATCATGTTATGAAAACACTCATTGGAGACGACGTAGTTAGGACACATTTGCATGGCTTTAAAAGCAAACGTGTAAGGTATTCACGTTAACAAAAAATGTGAATCGGCGTCCGCCATGTTCCCGTACGCTCCATTTTCAATGCGCAGACTACATCCGGAGACTGGCGGAGATACATATATCTGTGACTGCAGCTCTCGAGTTGTTTCGTTGTCCTCATTATTCTAATTCTGGCTATAATCAATGTAATCTTTCCCGTCTTTCGCCTGTGCAGTTTGTGCGTACTTTTAGAGTAACTTTCTACAGAAGACATTCGGGGTAGCTATACAAGAATTTCACGGATAAAGCTTCCCCTAATATGGTACATTAACGTGTTTCTAGGGGTTTTAGACTCGCCTGTATTATGTTTCACGATGTGTTCACTGCTTGTGCATGTACCATGGAGGACGTTCAGGTAAACAGGTGAAAAAAAGGTTCGTAAGAAGCATGTCACGGAAAAATCCGAACAACGTGGGGTATTTATTAAGACAGGAGTTTTGAAGCGTACGACAAACAATTTTATCAAATTCGAATGAAAATAAATTTAATTTATTGAATTTAACATCGAAATCTACGAGGTCAACCTGACGTGTGTTTTTTTGCCAGAAGCAAAGAGCACATTCCAGTCCAGTGTATATAGAAACAAGCTGTCCGCTGTCTCGAGAGATATTGTTGGCAGTGGACATAACTGTTGGTCATACATAACACTTGTGTGGAAGAGGGTAGGGTCACGTTAGGTAGACGAGCAGTATGCCTGCCTGGACTGGGGGCGGTACGTTGCCCGGGCCCTACATCCCGCACTGTTTCATAGTTCCCACTCCGTAATCTGTGTCGCGCGATCTGCCTCCTGTCTGTCTTTCTGTCTTGAGCCGTCCATTTCTCCATTAATTCATCCCAAATATTTGGCTCTGTGTTTGTCCCCTCGGATATTTGCTACAGCAGGGCTATGCAGCACGGCGAAAGTTGCAGAGCGGTACGTTCTTCTTAACTGGCAAGGCAAAAGTTGAGAGTTCGTCCAGCAAGCTTGTAGTTACTAGCAAAATAACAAGGGGTTGAAGAGCCCAGCGCTGGTGCGCGGGATTGCGCAATGGTTTAAGAATTAATTACTGGAAATTTGATTTGGAAATTCGTTGAAGAGCTGCAAGTTACTCTAGATGACCGATGCAGATGTTATGCAAGAAGAGGATGGGCAACGCGTCTCGGGCCCTCTTGCATTTAGAGCAGACTGGCAGTTCTCTGCCAGTTCGTCACACATACGTATGTATATGAATAAGTGAGCCGGAGACGGAAGTTACACGCAGTTATGCATTAGTTAACTAATGCATTAAACTGCTAACTGTTTTACTTCATTTCATTTAACTTCCGTCTCCGGCTCATTTATTCATTATTTTATATTAACTCGCGGCTCAGACACTTCAGCTTTGCATTTTATATCTGTTATATATATACATATATATAAGAGGAAAAAACGTTGTCTGCCTGCGTACTGCTGATGAGGCCCAAGAAGGCCGAAGCAGCTGTCCAGTACTGGCATCGGGACGTTTGACTTACAAACACATGCTATACGTGCAGTCAAAGAGCTCCTGCTAATTTTGTCCCCTCTTATACCCTTGACTGGCTTTGCACTGGGCTTTCAGAGGTGTCTTAGGACACCCTGACGGAAGGCATCACGTGCCACCTGACCTTCTGACGCCATCCGCTGAAACGTTGCCTGCCTGCGTACTGCTGATGAGGCCCAAGAAGGCCGAAACAGCTGTCCACTACTGGCATGGCGACGTTTGACTTACAAACATATCCTATACGTGCAGCCAAATACCTCCTGCTAATTTTTTTTTTCCTCTTATACACTTGACTGGCTTTGCACTGGGCTTTCAGAGGTGTCTTAGGACACCCTGATGGGAACCATCACGTGCAACGTGACGTTCTGATGCCAGACGCTCAAATGTTGCCTGCCTGCGTACTGCTGATGAGGCCCAAGAAGGCCGAAACAGCTGTCCACTGGCATGGCGACGGTTGACTTACAAATATATATATATATATATATAATGAGGGAGAAAAAGCCATGTCCTCTGATGCTGTCGCATCGTTCCATGAGTATCTCTCTCTCTCTGTATATATATATATATATATATATATAAGTTGAAATAAACGAATGCGGTTGACCACGAAAAATAAAGGTATTCAATAAAGATCAGAAGTGGAGACGGTGCTTCTACAGGATAAGGAATAAAAGGGGGACTTTATTAAAAACTAAGAGGGGGTATTCGACGTTTCGACAGCAGCGCTGTCTTCAACAGGAATGGGATACTATGGTGACGCAAGACAATTGCAAAGAATGAGAGGGGAATATGTACAAGGAGAGAGGGCAGCACACGTGCTTTGTCAAACAAAGGTAAAGGGGTACAATGAATCATAGGCAGTCAAGTTCTTCGCCGGACTCCCCGGAGACTCCCCGGTTGGTCACCCCAGGAAATCATTGCCCTCCGGCGCTGCCTTCGACGGGACTGTCCCGTCGAAGGCAGCGCTGACTGCCGAAACGTCGTCCCCTATCCCTATATGTGTTAATAAACTCCCCTTTGTGTTTTCCTGTAAGCTCTTTGTCGTCTTCTGATTTTTCCTGCTTATATACATATATATATATATAATATATTCTGACCACAAGACACGAGTCCCAGTGCCGTAAAGCGTCGAAGTAGCAGCACGTTACCTTCTGCACAGAAAACGCCACTTCATAACTTTCCCAATGGTGACTGTCCTCCGGCTCTTTCCAGGACACGGCGACTTTTTTCGGGTTCGATGTGCACTCGACTTTCACATCTTCCAGTGGCTTGATGGCTGTACAAATTGACTTCATTTATAAGATACGCCAATACCTTTTCAAGTGCAATGCGCGTGTGCATGGGCAACGTTTTCTAAATATGCAGAGCGTTCCTTCTTTAGCGGCAACTAAAGTAACTGTTCTCCCCTTCCCCTCCCTCCCTTTTCCCTCTCCCCCGAGCAACATGCCGCCAGCTCGGCAGGCAGACCGCTCGTCTACCCAACGTTACCCCCCCCCCCCCTCGTGCACCAGAATTTTTTTAAAGAAGGTATGACAGCAGCATAGATGCCGTTTATGCGGTTGAGGTATACGTCCATGCGCGGACATCCTCTCGAAGGTAGTGTGCAACTACTAGATGTAATTAATTACCTAAAGTGCATTTATTAACTGATTCATAAGGGGATTTCGGACAAAAGTGAGATAACAGAAGGGGAGACAATCATTGTTGAAAGCCATTCTTTTTTTTTTTTTTTTAAATCCTGAAACAAGCACGTAACCCGAAATATTCATCGTCGTATTTTAGGGAGTACCTCGATATTCCCTGTTGCGAAATCAAATCTGGAAATTCCCGTTCTCGAAACAAGGAAAATGAAGGCGAATACTCGATTGCTTCGTAAGATGGTATATGCCGCGTTTAAAAACACGGTATCACTATTTAACCACCCAAGCTCACGCGTTTTCGATGCCTGTTCAAGTCGTTTTAGCAACGAAAGCAAAATTTTAGTGGCCGTTAGGCTTACCGGGGCAGACACGACGAAACACCACGTTGGTTGGTTTATTATTAGGTTAGTTCAAGTTTGGTGTTAGCATTTTTCTGTCCAGGTTAGTCTAAGTTCGCTGTTGGCAGTGTCCAGCGCGCGACTGTGCATGTTATAGTCAAATAACGATTATTTCCAGTAGTTTATTTTGGAGCGGGGATTTCGATCCCTTTATTTCGAGGTACACCCGAATTTTTCTATGCAGATGAGGCGAAACCGAAACCGTGCGCCTCAGGAGCGCGTGACCTTCGCCATAATAGGCTTATCTTGACCGCAAAGTGGTTGATCTAGCCAGCAGATCAGCGCCTTCCCCAATCATATCCGTCGCCTGGAGGAAGGAAACACAGGAGCGGCCCTTCCGACCGTTTTTCATTGGGACGGGCGTGACAGCCTTCGCATTGCATTCTGGGATGCTCCTCTCTACCACGTGACCGCTCACGTGACCCCCACAAGCACGACAACCCCCAAAGCAGGCGACGCGAGCTGTGGTTGTCCTCACCGTTCTGAAAGCAGCATTGTGATGAACGCGAGCGTGCAGTTTTATTTTTGTACGTTCGGAGGTTTACTCTTCTACTACAACACCAGTCACGGTCTGCAGGATGAGTACGCAGCACTGGAAAGATCACGCGTGGCAGCGGTGACTACGCTTGTGTGTGTTGCTCAAGTGGTAAAAAATACCATTAATCAAACTTGTACAACATTGGAGGAAATCAAATGAATCTGTGGCACAGCGCCAGCCCGCAAACGAACAACTGAAGATCACTCAAACACACACAAGGGCCGAAACAAGTACGTAAGTACGAATGAAACATTATTCCCGTGACAGAGCTGCTTTCCGTTGAACGAGAGCCGTAGCCGTAGCAGGAACACGTTACTATAACGTTCACTCTAAGGAAAAGGTAGAACTTTCTACCCATCTCGGTAGAGCTGTATTGCAACCACATTTCTACTCACACCAATTTTACCTTTTGGGTATAACTGCAGCGTATAAACAAACTACAGAATAGAAACTGTCGTTCTACCAGCTTGGGTAGGAAATTCTATCCTTTTTTTCTTAGAGCAAACGTGAGAGAGAGGAGCAAGGGAAAGGGACGCTGCCGCTTATAACCGCGGAGGTGAAGGCGCGCGTGGATTGGCCCGAAATGGTAGAAGTACTGTCGTTCTACCTCCGGGTAGGAAATTCTGCCTTTTTTTTCTTAAAGTGTCGTTTCTGCTCACATTTTAGCAGTAAATGCTTTTGGAAAATCACAAAAGCACGGTGAGCAGCGCGAGCAACACATGTAAAACCGAAACTTTAGATAGGATCACGTGGTGGAAGGAAGTAATGGCGGTTTTGACTCGAGCCACCGCCAGAGGGGTCACATGCACATCTCTTGGAAATGGCCCCTCCTGTCCTAAACCACTTGGCCCTCTGACGTGGAATGAGCGCTGTCCTCCCTGTGCCCTTGATCAAAATTCGGCGCTGGATATTTTAACGAAGTGCTCGTTTCAGGAGCTTCGAAAAATGGAACGACTCTTAACGAGGATTTTCTCCCATTCTGCAATCCCACTTTTGCTCGAATGCCCGTAATTAAAGAGTTAATCAATTACTTTTGCATAATCAGTCGTCTAGTGGTTGCATGTTCTCTTCGAGGGAATGCCCGCCTGGCCGTATAACATGGTATCTATGCTGCTCTCATAGCTTTTCTTTTAAAAAACGTGGTGCAGCTTAAAAAAAAAGAAAAGAAAAAGAAACACCCTGCATATTACAGGTGCTACGATGCTCTGACGTAAAATGGCAAGCGAGTCTGTTGTCTAAGTAGAAGCACCCTTGAGATGATTTGTCAAAAAACTATGTACGTATAATACTACGTATGCACCCCGTTAAACAGTACCTCCTCGAGGTAACGAGGTGGTACACATACGGTGGTACACAGCGAGGAGGTAAACATACGAGGTGGACTAGAAAGGCTAGAAAAGTCTGCTAAAGATGGCTTACCATAAAAAAGGACCCCACGGAGTTTCTAATGGGAATTTTTTTAAGGGCAAATTGATATTTAATGTATCTTCAAATGCAAACCGAAACTTACGTGGAGGAGGAGCCTTTGTGCAGACCATAGCAGGGTCACTTTTTAGTCGGAGCTGTCCTTCATTTTTGTTGTAGGCTACTACTGAAAATTCGTAGTGTAGTAATGGCGTCAATCTGGTGACTTGCTGCCACGTTTTGTTGTGAGTCTCCATCTCGCTTGCCTGCTTGACGGATTCCTTCCATTCCGCGCAGGGTTTCAGGCCCCAGCGGACGTTATATAAATAGCCGTCTATTGGACCGTTGGGCGTCTCGGGCTCCTTCCACTCTACGATCATCTCAGCGCCTTCGTCGTCTTCCGACAGTTTTATGGCAACGACCTCGATGCCACGTGGAGGCGAAGGCTCTAAAATGAGAAGCATCGCGTGAATTACAGCAGTCTAACTGAATTTTACCAATCAGAAAAAGTGTGGCAAAAGGAGGTCTTCTTTGTGTAAGGCAGGTAATGTTTTGGGGCTCTTGTCCACGCTAGAAATTGCTCGTGGATGCTGCGCTAGAAATTGCCAGGGGTGGATCACTAGCACCATCACTGTAGAGCATCGACTGCTGACGATACGGAAATTAACTGTCTTTACACGTTTTCCATTTCTGATGTTATTATTCGAGAGTGGCAACATTTAAATATTAACTGCAGGTATGTACACTGCGAAGCCAACATGTTCAAAAGTCCCGAGAGAGTATACAACTCTGCAGGGATGTGTAGTAATGAACCACTTGTAGTTAAACTTATAGCTAAAAACTACTGCACGGTAGTTAAAAAGTAGTTACAAACTGCTTGCGAAAATGGTAGTTACAACTACCTGTTAAACTTATTTTTTTGTAGTTCAATACACTACTTAGGTTGTGGAGGGCTGCAACTAATCTGCATTTTTTCACTTAACGTTCCGTGTGCTTCACGGCCTTCTTTCTTTGTGCTTATTAGCGACAACTCTGATAATTATTTTCATCTTGTGCGTCATCCGCATGTACTGTGCACCTGACGCAGGCAGCAGAAGCTAATTCAGCATTTTCATTCAGGGAGATAATTGCATAACGCACTGCAATGGTCAACACAGGTGCACAAATACGCATGCTGTGACTGGCACTTTAGCGTAAAGCACATGGGGCGAGAAGGGGCTTCGACGGGGAGTACGGGGAGTATCGAACTTGTTGCAACAGGACCGTCAGCTGTCATAGCATTGCTCAAACGGGTTGAGTAAGACTGGTGCCGTATGTGATGTCTTATGTGTTAATCACTGTAAATAACGATCAACACACACAGCACATGAAAAAAAGCCCCCCCCCCCCCCCGTCATCAGGTTGGTAGCCATGACTGTACCATAGCATGGCATATCACTACATCAGTGATATGGAGGGGCGCGTGCTGCGCTGTGATTGTTCCGAATGTGAGAGCTCATTGTCTTCACGCTCCCCGTGCAACCATGTGCTATTTCTACGCCCCAGCGATGATAGATATAACGATGCGCACAAAATGTCACAGTCGTTATAAATGTAGTTAAACAACTATGTAAACAACTACATCCTAGTAGTTGCGAAGTATTTTTAGCTAGTGCGGCTGTGAAGTAGTTACACTAGTAGTTAAACTACAGTTTGACGCAGTAGTTAGTAGTTATAGTTAAACTACTAAAAAAGCAGTTACAACACATCTCTGCAACTCAGCTATATTGGAGAGGCGATTAAAATTACTCTGCTCAGACTGGGACACTCTGCAATTCATGTATGCTTTCTTACGTTATCCAACAGATACGGAGAGACCTGGACATGAAGCATGTAGCGCGGACATCCTGTACTCTCAAACCTCCCCACTTAGATAGCTAGATGTATGTAGAAATAAGGAAGAAAGCAAGAAGCTGCGGTGTGTGTCGGCATTGGCGTGGCACGCTAGAGAAACAAACAAGCTGGGAAAAATGCAAAACAAAAGCATATGATTTCACCTACTGCCTTTTAGGGTCGTGATCTGCTTCGTTTCCACTAGGCTGAGATGTGTCATCCCGTTATCGCCAGTGTGCTGCACATGCACGTCAACCTTGACTTTAGTCCACGGTTTCAAGCCTTGCACTACATATCTTTCCACAGTTCCATCGAGCGTCTCGTTCCTCTGCCGTTCCCCCGAGGTCCAGCTGAGGACGATGCTGGTTTTACCTTCAGGACACATATTTTCCAGCTTAGACCACGTGACCACAGCGTCTAAAGTGCCAGGATTCAGCTCAAGGTTCTTCACGGGTTCCGGCGCTGCGTACAGGCAATTGTTAGAAAGATCATCTCCCGACTGTACACTGTAGTATCGGTCATAGACGGGTAGAAATCCAGCGAGCCGGTAAGCAAGCATGAAGGGAATCGCCTCAGGACAAGGCCCTCCAATAATTCGAACAGAGACTGTTCCCAGAAAAACAGTCTCTGTTCGAAATATCGGCGGCTCTCGTCCTGTGGCAATTCCCTTCATACTGTAGTATGGGGCATCATATGGTAATCACGGCACGTGAACAAAAGAGAATAAAGCCTAGGAATGAAGGCATGGGGCCGGGTGGTTCCTGGATGAGCAACAGTACGGAGCAAGACACCACACACACCCCATGCGGGTTATGAACACCAACGGAATAGCTCCAACAGATGGAGCTGCACAAGAAGACGTGTCTAACTTTGGTGAACTTCACGTAAACGCGTCAAGGGCAAGGTAGTTATTAATCTGCTTTCTGAGAGAAAATGGTTCGCGGTTTTCTTTTATCTTTTTGTCGTACGCATCACATCAAATAAAAATTCAAAACGCTCATAAAATACTGCCGCATAAATATGGGGTCAATGACAATCATTGAGAGCAGGTTTACACGCAATGTGAGTCTTCACTGTGGGCCAAACGTACGTGCCATCAAAACGTTTCTGCTATTTTGTGGCAATAGTGTAGATGCATTGAAGATTTACACCGATATTTAAACCGTGCCTGAACAATTTTCTAAGTGGAAGGTGACTTTTTATTTCTTGGTGAGCGATGTGTCTTTCCGCAGTATTGCGCCTTTCATTTTTCAGACGCCTGGTCGGTGAAATGATAAGAAATAAAAATAATGTAAACAATTTACAGCTCTTCTCTCTTCCCGAGAATATTGGTGGATTTCGCCTTTCGGTCGCTCTAGACGACATATGCTATGCCGGAGGACGAGCCAAGGAGAGTGAAAAGAACATTTCTCAGCAGCTGGAACGTGAGACATATCCTCTCCACTGTAGTTCTTTCCGGAGTTCCCTGTTCGTTCCCTGTCGGAGTTCACTGTAGTTCCCTGTTTTGAATTAACCTAGGTGAATCAGATTCGGGACACTTGCCCCCATTGAAGCGCAAAAGATCAAAACAAGATCAAAGCGAAAAAGAGGAAGAAAAAGAAACAGTCACAGTAACGGTACAGTAGCAATAAAAAGACAAAACAGAACGAGCCATTCACAAAACAAGTGAACGAGACAACAAGTTCTTCGAGACAAGTCAAGTCCTTTAGGTCGACTCCGCCAACAAATCGAAAGACGTCTGTGATTGGCTATGGCAGGCGCATGACTCCCCCGTGCCACAACGTCGTGCACCCGCATTCTTTAAACTGTTACTTGCCGGTTGATAATGTCGCGAAAACGCGCATCGGAGACGACATACTGGGAGTAAATTTACATGTTTTTGAGCAAACAAGTAAAAATTGGATTCCTCGTCTGCCTATCGCCCGCCACAGTCTCGTATGTCCTACTCTCAATGTGCAAACTGCATTCTCCGTTGGCGCAGATACACCTCTGTGACTGCATCTCCCGAGTTGTCTCGGAGTAGCTCATTAACCCCCGACCTTGGTCTGGCAGACCTTTCCCTCTAATAAAAGTATATCCCCCCCCCCCCGAATTCACAGTTGTATCTCGACTTGAAGCCGCATCTTGACTAGTGCAGGTTTGCGCCACATTTGTCTTCGCTCAAGACGAACTGAGGGCCAGTTCTCATAGGACGACGCCCGATGCGACGTCATGAGCGGGCGGCGGAAGTAGAGGCGCATTTCCGCCGTCCCGTCAGAGCGCATGACTTTCATGTTCCCACCATGGTGGCATTCCATCATCCCAAAGCAGACGAAAAACCAGGAGGCGTGGCCTTCTTGTGTCACCTTATTGGTCGCCAATATATCGTTCTCGGCAGCTCTCGCCGACGTCGTGAGAGAAGTTCGGCATGACAATTTCTTGGCTCCTCTCCCAACGCCGGAACTGCGCATCTACTTCCGCCGCCCGCTCACGACGTCGCGTCGTGCGTCGCCAAGTGAGAACAGGCCCTGAGTGTTTCATGAACCATCCCGCTGGCTTACTTCGTCAAGCTGCAGCCTCCTAACTTTAAGTGCGTCTGGGAACGAGATTTTCGTACAATTTTACACTTAAAATTTGCTCTACAGTATGAAAACAAGACATTTCTTAGCGTCAGGACTCATAATATGCGTTACACCTCCCATCTGGCACCAACATTTGTGCAAAGGTGCCAAACCAAGACAAGATTCTGAGTCCCGACTCTGAGTCACATGACTGAGTCATGTGACTTCCCGAAGCTGCCGTACATAGAGAGTTATCCAAGTCAGGTTCAAGGCAGCCCGAGCGCTGACTCGAAATTTTCACCACACGTGTCAAGTCGAGCTCGCAGCGTAAGAACGCTTCAAGCCGAGGAGGGTTTCTGAAGTGCACTGACACTCTTCCGAGGCAGGTGCAAGTCAAGCCGAGGTCAAGTACATCTATGAATTCGGGGGTAAGACAACCCAAGGCGCATTTTGATGTGAATGGCCTTCTTTCCACTATCTACGCGATCCAAACTGCGTATTTGTTGTTATTGTTTTTTTTTCAACAAGACTCCTCTGAATCTCAATGAAATAGCGAAGTCTTTCTCATATCGCCACTATTTAAAATGTTGCATTTTCCGCCACATGCCATCTCTACATGGCTTGATCATGTTTATATTGCTTCGGTTGAAGGTTTATGTGGTTTATGTAAATGTGGCTGAAGGTTTATGTAAATGCGAGTCCTGTCTGTAAACCACAGTTTATTCGAACGGAAACCCAGAATATGACGGCGCGGTGCACGAACTCCCGCAGTTAAGGCGGTGAACATGAAGACCGCCTCATCGTATTCCCGTGGTCAGCAGCAGCGTGGCACACGTGTCTTTTGAATTCCACGGTCAATTTTGAAATCGTGGGTACTTCACAGGGTCCCGTTTTTTCCAGTACGTGGGGCGCATGGTGGTGATAACCTTGGTTGCGTCGCGGGAGCACAGGTGATGCATAAAGCTTATATAGGCAAATTTGAGTAATCTCTCAGTAGGACGAAGAGCAGTGCCCAAGTCGTTTTGCTTGTGAGAGAAGGTCGCAGCCTACAACATCTCACGGCTGTCGCGTAATCCACTACGACGGTGTGCCTCTGGCAAGAGCGGAGGGTAAAGTTTGGTGGTGGTGGTGCTAATGAAAGAGCTCGCCGTCGGCCTCCCGGAGGTATGCAACGCAACGGCATACGGTCTGGGGGAATGTGTGTCCTGGGCCGACTTCTAAGGGAACTGTTCCGACATATGGTTTGGAGAAACCACATGACGAAGCGTCTGTCCAATCACAAGGCACCAACAAGGGTGTATTCGTTCCTGTCACGGCTCTCCGCATGGGTTCACAAAGGATACCACATGCACCTCACCTTGAGCTGTTAGCTTGTACCCCCTTATCTGGGAGAGGGGACCAACGAGGCTTTTCCATGGTCAATAGCGGAGAGAGGGAACCGGGGAGCTGCGCAGGTAGCTCTCCTAGTTACATAGCGTACTGCAGCGCTCGCAGGATGGTGCCTCAAAAGTTCCTAGCCCACACGTGATTGACGCTGATTGATTGAAGCGCGACGGCGCTTAAAGGAACGGTCGCAGCCGTTCCAGTTGATTTTGAAACCATAGTGCAATTTTATTCCTACCAGCTCCCGTGGCATAGTGGTTAAGATGATCACTTTCCACGGCGAGACTGGTAGGTGACACGTGTTCGAATCCTGTCACCGGCTGTGCTGTCTGAGGTTTTCCCTGTCTTTTCCGTAGACTTTCCAGACGAATGTCGGCACAGTTCCCCATGAAGTTGGCCCAGGACGCATACTAACCCCCTGTCCCCCACTCCTTTCTGCTGTGCTCTCTCCATCTGTCCACGTATGTAGGTCGCTCATAGCCACAGTTGCTTTGCGGCGCTAACACGGAATAAAAAATAAAGAAAGTTATTCCTGTTCCACTGACCACGGTATCGCAAATCCCAAGCGAAAGTGTGGCGTAGTTTGACTGTTATGCGATGGAATACATGGCAAGAGCAGGCGCCGGATGTTGAGAATGTGTCGGGATTCCATCTGTGGAAAAACGGGAAAACGTCACTCCCTAAGAACCAATAAGGACGCGACCTTGAGAAAAGGAATGTTGTGGCCGTGTGGGCGTCTGACGGAGTTACGAAGCGTTTGGACCGTGCCTTTCCCCTCTCAGCGTCGCCCTCTCACTCAACACCATATACAAAGCCTGATCGCTTGAACGACGTGACGTAACAATTAAGAGTCCGCCAATCGCGACCGTGCTCCCAGCGGCCGTAGCTTTGGAAACGAGCCGCTTGGGCAGCCACTGGGAGCCACAGAAAGCCCGTGTTTCAAAATCGTCTGCTCCGATTGGCTAGCATCTAGGCTGGCCGTTGCGACTGGCCAGGGCGTCAGTCGTGACGTTGCCCACGTACGTGAGGCCGACAACGGCAAGCCCTTTCACCATCACCACCACCACCACCACCTGGCGGACTTTATATGTGTACGTGTGAAGAAGTGATGTGAGTCATTAAGCAGATTTTCCGTATCTATAGGTGACGTTGTCTCACTCCTCCGCTTAAAGGTGGTATCAGGACAAAAAACGCAGTTCAACTGAGGGTCCGTTCAGAATAGTGGGTGCCTGAAATACATGTAACCCGAATATTTAGTTTTGAAACGGTCGGAAACATTACAAAATGAACTTGCATTGCATCCGGCTGCGCGATCCCACCTGAATTCATGCAAAACTGTGCGGACTGACGTCACTGGAGTCGGTTGTGAAGGCAGGCTCTTCGTCACAAAATGCGGTCTTCCGACTCGCAATTTGCTGCCGAACAGTCGCTAAAAAACATCTGCGTTCATGCTTTCGGTGGTATCGGATTGCAACCAGCATATGGCGACGCCGTCAGTTGAGCGATTGGGAATTTCGGCCGCAACGTCAGTTAGCTTGGAAGGGTCGTTTCAACCTGGAGCTGGCAGTTGGTTTCGAATTAGATGTTTTTGGTGTTTCATGAAAAAACACGAACGAATTTTGAGAAGCTTTTGGGGGGTTTTCTTCTTGAAAGGCATCTCCAAGTGGATATCACATTAACTTTAGAATCCCTATAATTCCTCGCGGTACACCACCTTTAAAGGGACGGTCTCGTACAGCCGGGGCGATTCAAAACTAGTTTCACTAGTACTGTACACATACAACCGTCAACGTTTCATTCGGAATAACCAAGTCGTTTTCGAGGAATTTGTCGAAACGTACCGTAAGAGCAGACGACGAAAGCTGCGCTTCTCTCATGCATACGTCACGTATGACGTCGGCCTGCGGGTGCGTCGTCGTTTTCATGGTAATTGTAACTTGCCAGGTCCCCCAAGGTCGCCATTTTCCCATGTATTTGTTCCTATCCCGATGCGTGCAATGCCGGAGGCCGCCCTTAGATACCCCATTGTTACCAGACGTTGGCTTGCGTGGATTGTAGCGCGCTAAAGATCCAGTTGAAGCACAATCCAAGCCAGGCCAAGTCACCGAAGGAGAAATGGACGACTGCAGCGCCTACGGCGCCTGGTACGACAGGTACGCTATGTGATGCACGCAGCCGTGCACTAGATCCTTCCGATCGCTCAACACGTTTAAAAACGGGACCAAAAAGTGAAACACGACAGAGAAAGTTGTTATACGCGTTTTATTTGGACATATAAAGACTAGATTCATTCGCAGAAACAACAAAAACATTTTGCCGCTAAACTTAGCGCGCTGAAGTGATCCGGAACGGCAACAGTGGGGTATCTAGTGGCGGCCTTCTTCGTTGCACGCTTTTCCGAGGTGAGTTTGGGGGACCTGTAACTTGCAGAAGCACCTTGGGTTGAGTAATCCCCTTTGCTCTCGAAATGGGGACACTCAGGCATATACCTCCGCGAGCGGAGAATGTAGTCCGAGCATTGACTGTGGGGTCTCCCATAATGTGGCGCACAATCGGATACGTGGAAGCTAAGTCACGTGTTTTCTTTCCGCGAGTATTTAATGCGGTTTTTAAATAAACACGTCCTCCTTCTCCATGTACGTCGTCAGCGACACTTCATTTCGAAGCATGATCAGTGTACAACGGGGAGTGTAATGGAAGCGCGCGTAATATATTTTTGGTCGGAGCTGTAATGTGACCGCGCGCGCCGATGGCCAGCTACTTCAGATTTGTGATTGTGGATGGGGTTGTTCTGCGACTTTTAACTTGTCTCTGAGGATTAACATAGTTGTTCTGAACCACCATGCTTGCCACTACTTAGAATGCGCGTTTTTCACCTGAGAACTGAAAGAAACTGTACGAGAGTTGCCGCGGTGCCCAGTAAATTATGAAAGTCGTCTGCTCACGCCGATGCACTAGCACGCGCAAAAGCAGACGATTTCTGTATCCTATCACGGACTTACCCGCAGGGCGACGTGGCCGTTCTTATTGTTGCCAACACAGATCGCGGCATGCTCTGCAATCTTTATCAATTTAATTCGGTTATTTAATAACTGTGGCGTGTTTTGTCGGGTAAATTAGCAGTATTCCATTTTCAACAAAGGGCAATCGAATGGTACACTTTTTGAAAGGGGCAGGGGGTACGAGACCGTCCCTTTAAAGAGTGACGTCACGTCTCCGGAGCCTCTGCAGCTGCGGAAGCAGCACTAATATTTAAAATTCATTTATTTAGCGCTTAAAGGGACAGTCCGGGAAAACCGGAAGTTGATTTTTTCCAACTGCCACGGAAGCTTACATGCTGGGTGGAAAGTTTCAGCTCACAAAACGGCGTGGTTTTCGAGATATCGAATAAAAGATACTCCTCTGAAGACATCCGGTTTCGTTTTTCTCCCTCGCATACTCCTTGCCCCTAGGATCCTCTATGTACGTCAGCCGTCACGTGAGCATGACGTCCCCAATGGACAAAGTGGAGCGGAGGACTGCGCCGTTGCTGGGAATGCAGAGAGGTGTTTTTGTCTATGAGTGTACTGAACAGAAGGCTACGTCGTGATACCTGTGTTTACATTGACGCTACTCTGCATTTTAGTCTACATAACGCGTGATTGCTACTCAAAAACATCATAATGGACAAATCACAGGGGTGACACAAACCCGCCATTGTTGTAACTACCCTCAAGCGGGTGCTTTTGGCAAAACTGCCATCTTGTCCTGGTCGCACTTCATAGAAAACGTCATTTTCAGGTCATGTGACTTTGTTTACATGTCGTTTTGCCGCTTACCGACATATTTTCACCGTCTTAACACCAAGAGATGGCCGTATTTTGCCAGCGTAAACTAGGACGCGCTTCTTCCGCAACATGGTAGCCCATTTCACCTTTGTTTAAGTAAGTCGCATCGGCTCGGTAAGTCTTAACGCGCGGTCGTCATCATATCTTTGGAACTTGTCAACAATACGAGGCTTTATGTGTAAAACTACGCGTTTTACTGCGAGATTATCGGATAAAAAGAATTACCGTGTTCGAAAAACATCCAAAACGTCGTCTAGAAACAACAACCGCATTGTTTACAAACGGTTTGGCCGCCGATCACGGGCGCCGCCATCTTTAAGGTCACGTGTGCCTTGAAGTTTGCTGTGACGTACGACCAGGACCTGTCCAGGATGCATTGCGTTCGCCCAGCACGCTTTCGTCTACGGAGCAATACACTGGATGCCACCCCTGTGGGACAAATGCTAGCACGCAACAATCAACTATCGCGCAAACAGGCATGCGCAAGTCACGTGCGGCATAGCTCTTATGCACGTCACGCGAGAGCTCGATGCGGCCTTTACTCGGGACCAACTGCGGCATAGAAAAATGTCGATTATAAATCGTGCGATACGATTTCTTCTGAAATATTTTGCACAGTTGTTGTGAGGAGTATTAGAAATCATAAGGCGGTGTTTCCCAGACCTATGTTTTCGACCGGACTGTCACTTTAAGCAATTTTAAGACGAAAGAAGTTAGCCAAATTGATTGTCAGCCGATGCCGAACATGGTGGTATCGGTTTCATAGATGGGATTCCAATTGCAACCGTCCCTTTAAAGGAAGCGAAATTTGTCAGTTGCAAGAAAAGGTCCGAACAAGGTGTAAATTCTACGTAGAATCATGGTGCCACCAGTATTTTGTGAGTACGTTGTACGGATGGGCATATTTTTGACGATTACGAGCCCTCTGGACTGCCCGCCCGACACGATCGCCCACGGAGCGCGCCCGCTGTCGCAGAGCGTTGCAGGAGAAGCTGAGGAGCGCGTGACGTCAGGTGTTCCTCGAGCTCCATGGGCGGCTGCTAGGTGAACGGGGTATACACGGCGAATTCCGAACAACGCCTCAAAATGTTCGATTCTGAGATCTCGTGGAAGTCTAAAGGCGACATCTCCGATGAGAGATGGGTTCGTACCTATTTGTCCTCTTTTTCTTTTTTTAAATCTGCAGCCGGAATCCGACGTACGCCGAAATGCCAACTGGAGGTGAAGATTTGCGTCTTCCGTTTCCGTGAAAATACAGAAGGGACTTCCTTCTTTCAGCCTGCTGTACTTTGTTGACAAGCCAAGGCTAATGAGCACCTCCGGATTTGTTTTCAAGCATTCATCAACAAAATGTGTCGTACAGTACTTGTCCAGTTGCACCTGTCTCCAAGTAGGCCTAGACGGATTCGCGGCGAGAATAAGTTTCCCGTCTTTCGGAAACAACTGAAGTGTGACAGTCATCGAAAAAGCCCGACATCGGTGGGATTTGAACTACGCATCTCTCGATTGCCAATCGAGTGCTATGACCAATTCGATCACGGAGACGACAGCTAGAGCGTGTTGGTTGCGAAACATATTCTGGTGGAACGCAATTTGAGACAGCCAAGAATGCGAGCAGCAAGTCTCTCACCATAGCGAGAATGAATCCTTCCGTCGGAAGGATTTGGGGGCCAGCCTCGGTAGGGTTTGTAATAAACGTCAGTGTTTGACAGACAATGTTTGGCAGACAGAGCGTTTGACGCTCTGTCTGCCCTGTCCGTTCGTGTGTTGTTCATTCAAGAAATACTCTGTCATTGCGCTTCCAAAAAGAAGTCGACAACACGCTGTAGCACAGTTAGGAAACACTTCACTAGCATGTACTTTTTTTTTCCGCGAAAATCAACCACCGATCACAAAACAACCGTAAAATGAACGTCACGAACTCCAACAGGACGAACAATATGCGTCACTTCTGTGGTCTGCTACGGCGGCGCGGCGACGCTCACCAGGAGATCAGAGTGCTCCGCGGCCGAATTTTATATCGCGATTATGGTGGCGTTTCAACTAATATGCGTAAATCTTAGTCAAATTCCACAATTTTTAGGAAAAACTCTTCCCGGGAACAGCTTTCAGCTTATTTTCGCTTCCGTCGTCCATTAAAGGGACGGTCTCGTACCCCCTGCCCCTTTCATAAAGTGTACCATTCGATTGCCCTTTGTTGAAAATGGAATACTGCTAATTTACCCGACAAAACATGCCACAGTTATTAAATAACCGAATTAAATTGATAAAGATTGCAGAGCACGCCGCGATCTGTGTTGGCAACAATAAAAACGGCCACGTCGCCCTGCGGGTAAGTCCGTGATAGGATACAGAAATCGTCTGCTTTTGCGCGTGCTAGTGCATCGGCGTGAGCAGACGACTTTCAGAAGTTACTGGGCACCGCGGCAACTCTCGTACATTTTCTTTCAGTTCTCAGGTGAAAAACGCGCATTCTAAGTAGTGGCAAGCATGGTGGTTCAGAACAACTATGTTAATCCTCAGAAACAAGTTAAAAGTCGCAAAACAACCCCATCCACAATCACAAATCTGAAGTCGCTGGCCATCGGCGCGCGCGCTCGCATTACAGCTCCGACCAAAAATATATTACGCGCGCTTCCATTACACTCCCCGTTTTACACTGATCATGCTTCGAAATGAAGTGTCGCTGACGACGTACATGAAGAAGGAGAACGTGTTTATTTAAAAACCGCATTAAATACTCGCGGAAAGAAAACACGTGACTTAGCTTCCACGTATCCGATTGGGCGCCACATTATGGCTCACCATAGCCACATTATGGGAGACCCCACAGTCAATGCTCGGGCCACTGGCTCGGGCTACATTCTCCGCTCGCGGAGGTACATGCCTGAGTGTCCCCATTTCGAGAGCAAAGGGGATTACTCAACCCAAGGTGCTTCTGCATGTTACAATTACCATGAAAACGACGACGCACCCGCAGGCCGACGTCATACGTGACGTATGCATGAGAGAGGCGCAGCTTTTGTCGTCTGCTCTTACGGCACGTTTCGACAAATTCCTCGAAAACAGCCCTTGGTTATTCCGAATGAAACTTTGACGGTTGTATGTGTACAGTACTCGTGAAACTAGTTTTGGCTAAGTTTCGGAATCGCCCCGGCTGTACGAGACCGTCCCTTTAAATGTTACTATAACACGTCACTACGGACTAAATATTATGCCTTCAGAATCTTACCAAATTTATGCCGTTGCAATCTCCGTGACTCACATAGTAGAATCGATAAAAAAACAGTGCAATGCGACACAAAAAGCACGAGACAGACGTCCTTGCGTCCGCACTTGTGTCGCCCTGCACTGGGGTTCTTATCGATTTTAATGTCACACCAAACAGCCCAGTTTTGAACCCTTTTCATACAGTATTCTCACAAGAGATTGTTCTATTCTATTCCATTCTATTCTTTCTAGATTCTCTACGTGACGCGGAAGTATTATACAATTAATTTATATTTCTGAGGTTAACCGTATGACGTCATGGGGTGCGCAATCTGCCACCCGTCTGGCAGCATTGCTACTTCAAGGTCGATTTCCGACTCTTCGCCACAACTGCTGGTAGCTTCGCAACGCGGGGCAGCGCGCGGGGTCCGCGCGGAAGGGCGCGCTGTGGGTAGGAGACAGACGTCAGAGCTTTCGGTGATGTCGCCTACTATTGAAAATCCGAAACTATGAGGTTTTGCGGCTCCATTGGAAAATTCCTGGAAGCGCGTGATGTTCACTGACGCAATTACATTTTGTGTACCTACTGAATCCTTGAACGAGGTTGATTTATAATACGGAATAAAATAAATATAACATTTTGTTACGTCACTGCACTTTCAGCAATTGACTTGCTTTGAAAACGGCACATTTGACAGTATAAAATTCGCGTTATCGAACGCCTTGCAATCGATTTGAATTGAACTTACAACACGATGGAGGGTCCTCATGGGCATCCTCTGTGAGCACCTGAAAGTAAAGAACAGATGTACATATGATGTCAACGGGGCTCAACAGCTTTCATTTACACAACGTTGTGCCTGCGACCAATCAGAGTGTCAAATTAGCTTTTGCAATTATCTGACCAGGAACCATCCCATTCGGCTTTTGGCTCAGGCGCCCTCGGCAGCAGTCGGGTTCCGCTTGCTTTAATGACCGCCACCTATTTATTCGATGTTTACTGAAACTATGGTGCGTTTGGGGAAAAAGAGTCATTTATTTATCCATCACATTTGGTCGAAGGCCTGAAACATACACATATATTGCGCGTGCAGCGCCCACTGTCTCGGTCGCCAGTACGCTGAATTCAGTGATAATTCAGTGTAATGTGGTATCGTGCCTGCGTCGCCTTTCTTTTTTCCCTGCGTCCTTGCCCCTTTTACACTGTAGTCAAGTTCAAATACTTGTAAAGCACACACATGGTCTATTGCTAACAACGAAAACGTTTTACATGAATTTCTCTTTGCATAATATCAAATGTAATTGGTAGTAGATTTACACTGCGAGCGCCAAGGTGTTTAATCAACTTCATCGCCATTGTCATAAGCGAACAGTGGTAATATATATAAGTATGATAATAACATAAGTATGATAACAAATAGTATATAAGTATGATAAGCGTGTGCCACGCGCTCATGTGCGTTCTTCATCTGTCTTAACGTCATCGCATATGGATGTTGGATCCTTGTATTAACTCATTCGGCCCTTCAACGCCCAAAATGCTAGGTAATGGTTTGTTACGTCTCAGTCATTCATTGCACGTATCATCCATGAGTGTTCAATAAAATGTCGATATATTCATGAATACGACCATTGAAAAACACATATTCCATTGAGACGCCTTGGTGAATGTAGACCATTTGAGGGACAAAGCATGCTTTGATCCATAAATGACATCTTGTACTTCATACTACCCTTGTTTCAATCTATGCAGTGTCTGGAATGTAAAATATTTTCAGACATACATCCCGTCTTGGTTTTCATTTGTTGGGTTCTTTGACTTCCATGTCTTACTCACTCACTTCATAACCTTACACGCTGAGACACGCATTTACATTGTTGCCGTTCGGTTTTTCCCATTCGCTGACCTCTTCCGAAGAGAGAGGTGTCCGGTCGGAGTCTCACATCCTGTCGAAACTTTTCTGTTGTACCGACAGGCTGAGCGGAAGGGGGGGGGGGGGGCACGCGCTGCACCTGGCCGACGTGCTAAACAAGGTTTAATTGTTCTTGGACAGGCGCGACGAGCGCATAGAGTACATCATATATTCTCTCGAGCAACTGCTTTTGTTACCAGCTTTGTGCGAACAATGTCGATTCCATAACTCTTCAAAGGCGCGAACTAACTACAGTATCGCCTTTCTCGTGGCTGATGTGCGGCCCACGATGTCTGAGTTCCAGTCCGTTTACGTTGCGTTGTTCATATGAATCCTTCTATGTAGGGTGAAAGGAGAAAAGTAATTTGGCACACCGCTTATTGCACGGAAGACGATGATGTTGCTGTGGAGCTAAATTCGGTGACGTCACACGGGAAGAAGGTCGAGAAAGAAATGACGATTTAATGTGTGAGCTTTGCATAAAGGGAGCGTGAGCACGGGGATGATGATCGTCGCCATTGGTCCAGATGCGACATCACAGTGCTAAGATATAGCCGTGCTGTTTACTATATCTCCACACTGCGCAACACACTAATGTTGAAGGTTCAGGTTTGGTTAAGCTTCACTGAGCCTGAATGAGCACTAGGGTTGTTTTTCGCAATACGGCGTTTGCAAAGCTTTTATGCATACAGCTGCCCACATCGTCAATCCTACATACAGTACATTCTTCCTCCTCCTCCACACCTCCCCCACACTGACATCGTCCTTAGCCGGGATAGAGCCAACACGTACTACCGTGGCCGGCTCACCTGCGTGGAGACTTCTTAGTAACCGCACCGGCGCCGACAAATCAGCAGGGGCGGCGTTTTCCTTCTAATTCTGCCGGTTGTCTGCGATCAGCTTTGCAGTTGTCATATAAACCGTGTGTTAGCGTGAATTGAGCTTCGTTCCCACACGAGTGAATTCTTACTTTTATTTTATTTTCCTTATGTTAATATACATGAATGCCGCGGAGTCTGAAGCTGTTTGACACAGGCTATAACCCCATATATAGCAAAACAACGGCTATGTTGCTTTTGTGCACAAATGTTATACCGCAATTGTATCAGATCTAAATTTGTCATAATTGAAAAGTTTTTCTCCTGAAGATAAGCAGCTCGGTGAGTAGCAGTTGAAGCGTTCGTGACAGCGATTGTGAACTGCATCAAGTCCGAAGCGAAGCTGTTTTGCGTTTGCTAGCATTGCGAATAGACAAGGAGAGAATGGCTAAAACGCAAGCGAGCTGGTGATTAGTACTCGTAATATTGAACCCCTGAGACATAGGGAAGTACGCAACAGACACACACGGACGAAAACCTATTGAGCTAATGAGACAAGGTTATTCAGAGAGACACTGTTCATCCGCTCCTGTGGGAACTGTGTTAGCAAGCCGTCGGCGACTTTTGACTCATCTTTGGAGAAGTTGATGGCTTGGCCTCTTTGACCTTATTGTCTTCTTTATATTTCACTGTGAGTCTAGTAAAATTTCAGCTGTGTAAGAGACTTTGTCCGTGTGTGTCTGTTCCGTACTTTCTAGAGTCACTAAATAAGCTTCGCTTCAGAGTATCGACACTGAGGTTCAAGGGAGAGCAGGAGCGCCATCTTGTTCCCGCACCACACCGTCACGATCCCCATTTGAGGATCAAAGACGGCTGACATAATGCTGGCTGTGGGATAGAGAAGCTTGTATGATTAAATAAAGTTGAAACTGGGGCGGCTTGGCATGTCATGCTAAAGTCAATTAAAAACCCCAGTGCAGCAGGTGATGGCGAAAACAAAGGATGTTGCAAAGAGACGAGGACGACGAGGCACTGTCGTCCTCGTCTCTTTGTATTGTTCCTTGTTTTCGCCATCACCTGTTGCACTGGGGTTTTTAATTGATTGTATATGATTGTTGTGCGACAATCCATGTATTGTCCACCAGAGCGTCCCGAGGATGTCGAGATGAGTTCAAGGCCGTCAACCTTGATGATCTGCTTGCAAGAGAAAGGAACATTTCACCTAGAGTCACTAATAAGCTACGCTTCAGAGTATCGGTACTGAATTCCAAGAGCGAGCATGCGCCATCTTGTTTCCGCGCCACGCTGCGCACGCGCACTGCGCACGTTAACGCACGATCCCATCTATCGTGCGCGGGTGAAATCTTCCTTTCGTTTACAAGCAGCAGTAGACGGCCTTGAGCTCACCTTAACATCTTCGGGACGCTCTGGTGGACAATACATGGATTATCGCACAAGAATCACACACGCTTCTCTATCAAACAGCGAGCATTATGTTTGCCGTCTTTGATCCTCCACTGGGGATGGTACCGGTGTGGTGCGGAAACAAGGTGGGGCTCCTGCTCTCTCTTGGACCTCAGTGTCGATACCCTGAAGCCAAGCTTATTTAGTGACTCTAATTTCACCTGCGCACGATAAATGGCATGGTGCGCTGAAGTGCGCGTGGCTACTGTGGAGCGGAAACAAGATGTCGCATGCTCGCTGTTGGAACTCAGTGTCAATACTCCGAAGCGAAGCTTATTTAGTGACTCTAGTACTTCCCTAGTCTCGGGGTTCTAATATTATCAGTTGCGAATAGAATTGCGTGTGCAATTTGATGTTTATCATGTCTAAGAGTGGTTTGTAAACTGGGAAAGCGTTCGCTAGTGAGAGATATATGCTGTAGACACTGGATTCATATGCAGAGCAGTAGAGGTCGTGGTTTGTTGAATGGTGCATACGTTCAGTATCAGTACTGTTGTCCTTGAGGAAGTTGCATAGTTATTCGAATGCTTCTTTTCGCCGTGTGGTTGTGTACCAGTTACCCATAATTTTGAGGAAGGAAAAAATGCTTGAGGTCGAGGTGATCTAATCTTTTCATAAATTCTTTCATTGATTGAACTTAGTTAAGTTTATTTTAATTAATTACTTTTCTCCTCTTCCTTTCCCCTTCCCATCTTTCCTAGCCGCAGCCTACCCCGTTTCCTCCCATTCTTCCCTTATATGCTGAACTAAAAGATAGAGCAAAAAAAGAGGTTTCCATCCTCTACTAAAAGAAACGGAGCAGCATGCCTCTTCTGGGTGTAGCCCAGCTCCATTAGCCAAGTTATGTCTCTTTCTCTCTATGTCTAAAATATTGTTATATCGGTGTTATATTGTTACATAATTGCTTTTATAGATGATTCGCTAAGTAGGTAACCATAAAGCTGGTTCATTTGCAAAACCGTGAAACTTCCTGAAAAGTACGTCAGCTTGAGCAATAGACCGGTTTCGAAATACTGCCACCTAGCGCACTCGAGCAGCTACGTCCGCCATGTTGCGTGAGACGGAGCCCGTCTGACGCACGCGCCTACCAGCGGCAAGAATGTCGTACGCGATTTATGGTCGCAGCTTGATACATGCTTGTCTCTTCTTTTCTTTTTCTTCGAGTCTGTGGAAATGTTCCCCGCGAATGAAAGGATTTCCGATCTATCCAGGTTGCCAAAGCTCTCGGAAGAAAGCATGGCGTCGTTTGGCTTGTCACAGCGGAATTTGAGAAGTTACAACCTTTACATTCAACAGTATGTAGTCTCTTCAAATCAAGCAAATTACACAAGGTGAGTGCAGATATTATCCACGGAATCCTGCAAATCAAGTGTTCATATTCCCTTCGAAATGTAAAACTCGGTGACCTTTCAGAAGAAGCATTATTCTCCCTAAGACTAGTAGAAAATAGTGAAGGCAAGGAGAACATGATAGCTGGCAGAACCAGAAGGCCAGCATTAAATAGAATGATAAGATCGTTATGACTCCCAATGCTGGGACACTGGACGTTTTCAACAATGGCCTATGCGCATGCGTATGACCTTGAGGCACCGGATAGGGTTATCTATGTCTTCACCAGATGGCGCAGTATTGGGACGACAGAAGTGGGGACCGTGCTGCGACCCAGTTAAACGGCCCTGGGGAGACCGAAGGAACGGCGCGATCTCGTCGATCCCACTACGGACAGGTTTTGGTCCTTTGTGCTACCCACGTGGATTTGTTTTGACGCGCGCCGAGCATGGTTCGCAGGAGAGCCGCTAGGATATGACGCGTATGTGAAAAAGGTCCATGAAAAACAGACACAACACGGAGCACTTGTCCCAGCATTGGGAGTTTTAACGATCTTATCATGTTGTACGAACCCGCCCAAGTTTTATTGCTGATTCAGCAGAAATCACGAGAACAACAACCAAGTTCTCGTGAAAATGGCAATTTCGGGGCTACGGTGGGCTGATTTTGTTGTGTATTCCAAATACTCCCTTGTCATTGAGCGAATAACTTTCTCAGAGTCTGACGGAGCTCGTGTAGCGCCTAAGCTGACACATTTTCATTTTCAAACACTGTTGCCTATATTTACTGAGTTTCAAGCACAAAAAATAAATAAATAAACACTTGAAAATAAAGTTTGTTCAAATGTGCAATTTTTTTACATAATTTGATTGTATCTCATCTCATTACGGCCGAAGTCTCATTACGGCCGATGTCTCAATACGGCCGAAAGTCTCAATACGGCCGATAATCCTTTAATCCCCAAGTGTCAATCCCCACGGCCAAAAGTCAATATGTGTATTGTAACGTGCATTGACATGCAATGTTGCTGCCTGGTATGGATATAGATTCCAGAGGGTATAAGCCATGCAGTGTGCCCTTAGGGCCCTTATCATAAATACAAACATATTGTGTGATAATCAGTATGTTATCATACCACAGCACAATGCAGCATATTGTGTAATGTGTACACCCCAAAGGTAGTGTTGATGTTGCTATGAAGCAGCAGGCTACTAGGTGGAGTTAGCTGCTTGTGGAGAGCTAGATGAACATCGGCTTTGTTGTGACATTTTTTGGAGACATCTTACAGTCATTGGCCAAGAAGGAACACCTATCTCAGTCGACGTCAGTTTATTTCCATTCGCTTTACAATGGTACAATTCTTGCTTCTGGAATGAGTAGACCTGCAATAAGCAAAGAGCAACCGTGAATAGGCAAGAATATTTAAAAAAAAAACAGGCATTTGGCTCTACATGGCTGGTCTTAATGTGCACAAGCTGCATACATGTTGATGTGTGTCTGTTATTTCATACAAGGCTAACATAAACCTTCACCTAGACAAAAAAAAATGAAAAAATGTGACTTCCAGGTAAACACAATGCATAACCATGACTTTAGTTGCATTAGTTCATTCACTTAATGGAAACATGTGAATATGAAACAGTGATACATTACAATTCATGAAATGATGCATGCATGACTTTCCTTTTCTCGTTTCTTCTTATAAAAGTAGTGCACGAATTAACTCTCGTGCACTACTATACAAATTTTTTCACTTCACAACAGAACCGTATGATACAATTGGTAATCTTAACAGCTCACCTCTTCAGCCAAGACTCCCTGGGCAGCAACATCCTGTTAGCCATGTTGTTTTTTTTTTTGTTGTTTTTTTCGGAATCCTTCGCGTACCCACATAACATGACTGAAATGGAAAATAGCTATAAATAACAATGTACTTAAATGACTTCCTCTTGAAATATTGATTGTAATCAGATATGCTTTTGCGCTTAGTACAGTGCAAAAGCCTGCGCAACATTTGCAGATGTTCGCGGTAAGCAATTCGAGGAGATCAAGTATGCCGACTTGTGTGCACATTTCTGAACAAATATGACGACAAATTTTAACAAATTATCGGTGTCTTAACTTCGAATGAATTTGTTGTTCCTAAACGCGCAACGAACCACAAACGGTGCAAATCTACAAACACATACCCACCTACATCTATTACAGGCACTTCGGCTGTTTTGATTCAGTCAAATTACTCGTATGAGAATGCAACTATGTGTGGATAACACACTGCTAAGTCAGACAGTCTACGAAAGCATAACTCACCAGAATTCTTTGTTCTCGGTCTTGGTCAACACAGCGCGATATACGTTGGGACTATGACGATTCATTCAACTCAATTTTCGCCGGAACAATACGCGCTGCTCGAAAGACAACGACGGAAATTAAAGTGCCGCTTAAGTCCGCTAATTTGCACGTTGCAGCACTACAAATCGATAGATAATATTATTGCGTCGTAAACTACAACTGATCGCTAACACATGGATGGATGGATCATAGAGATAATATAGTAGGATGGATGGAGCTTAACACAAGAAACGAGATACCCAACGTTGCTAGACACCATCCGAACTTCCGAAGTGAGAGCATATATAATAAGATATCAAAACACGAAAGGAAGAGTATTGATCGCCCCTCCTTCTATAGCATGCAAAACGTGATTAGCGCTGAGAGGAACATGCATGTCCATGACGCGAGTTATTTTCACTGATCAAAAAGAGGTCACGTGATATTGCGTGACGCTTGCGAAATGTGCAGCAATGTGCGGTGAGCATCATGGCGAAATGAAACTTTAAATCGTGCATTGCACTTCACGGTAGCTGCAGGAAACGAAACAAACTTATGAGACACTGGATTACATGTATGTTGGCATCTTTTTCATTCCTGCATATAATTTCACATTACACTATACGTGAATACATGGTGTCATGTCATGGGTGTCATGTCTCACGATTCTGGGGAAGTAGTTGCATGGGGAAGTGTGCCTGGTTCTAGACTTTTAATTTTTGATGGCGTAATCGAAATATCGGCACCTCTCGCATTGTGGCTTGCATGTGACCAACCAAGTGCTGTTCCCTTGCTAGCGCTTCCTACAAACGACAAAACGAAACATGAAAACAAGAAAATGTATCGCTTTCAGGTTGCTGCCACTACTACATGTGCCCGCAATTGTCTTGCGTGTATGATTACACTAACGACGTCGCCCACCACGGCGGAAGTGTTTTGCGTACACGCGTTTCAGCATGAAGCCTGCAGGTAACATCTGATGCTTACCCTTCGGATATTCTCAATTTGCATATTGTAGCTTAGAGGAATTCCGAATGCCCAGAGTGACACACACGTATAACATTGTGACATCAGTGCAGTGGCATAAGCTCTAATGTAGTGCCCCACGAAAATGAACAAGGGGCAGTGGTTTATCCAGAATCCCAAGCACGAGAGGGGTGTTGGAAAAAATTGTGGGGGGAGGTCATCATTATAGTTACGTCATTACAGCTTAACATATCATTACAGACGTATCTGAAGCTGAAATCGCAAGGGCACCCCCTGTAAGGGGGTGCACAGGCGAAAAAGTTAGGGGGGGCCTGGATAAAGCACTGATGAGGGGGACTCCTCCACCCCATGTCAAGCCTCATAAAACACCTCCTGAAATATTTTCCTGGCTACGCAGCTGCATCATTATGACGTAATTGTCATTGTTGTCCATAATTCTTGAATATGTTTTGAATATATGGAAAAAAAAAGTCTGCCTGACAGCATATGTCTTATGGTCATCATCAAACAAGAGCATATGTCATTTTCTTCAGTGCCTTATGTACTTTTTTTAAATTTCAGGTGGACGTAAATTGTAGAAGGCAGCATTGGGGGAGAAGATCATGGTCATAGGTCATGTGACTCCTGGAGCTCCCTTGTGGAGTACTTTTCGGAACACACACACACACATCTTGCTCACAGAACCAACGAGTAGGATGTTGCTTGAATACTGAGAGAAAATGGCGTAACACATACAAATATCGTGTGACACATATGACAATAAAAACATTTTTCACGCGGGATGCATGAAACACTGTCGCAAAATTGTGTGCATGAACCATTGTGTGTGACACGAGCCGTGGGGGCACACTGCCTCGGACACATTTTGGGAAGCATAAAACACAGTATATACACAGCTAATATGGTGGATGCTTCTTTTGGCCGTTATGAGACATCTTCGGCCGTATTGAGACTTTGGCCGTAACGAGACACTTGGGGATTAAAGGATTTTCGGCCGTAATGAGACTTTCGGCCGTAATGAGACTTCGGCCGTAATGAGATGTTACCGCCCGTCGGAGGTAAATTACGATTTTTAGTTAAAACCCCTAACCCGATCGACGTCTTACTTTACACGTCTGTGATGCGATTATTCCATATGTTAGGGCTTCGCAGAACGTTACACCTGAAATATTTATAGACTTAGACAGGTTAATAGCGTTATTATTCAAAATCGGACATGAACTGCATCAGATGTTTTATTTTAGTTTTGTCCAAAGGGAACTGCTTTTGTTTTATTATGATTCATTACAACTGCAATAAGCCTTCTCTCTCCCTTTCCCCCAAGACTGCATACTGTGCTGTCTTAACCAGGAAGATAAATTATTACGGTTATTTCTTCCAGCTACCTTCTGTGCCTAGTGCAGTCTCTGGCTGCTTTTACATGGAGCCTATTCCGAACGATCTTCTCTTTTAGTGAGTCAATATTAAAGGCCTGATATCCTTCTGCAGCGGGTTATTCAGAATGTCTCGCAGTTCATAAGTCTCCGAGACTCAGGTTGGATCTTTGCTATGTACACACCTAAAGGAAATGGAAAGCGGCTGGGATTTGCCATCGCAATACAGTGATACTAGCGCCGTAAGTGAGGAAACATGGCGGCATAGACCCTTTTCAAAAATGAGCGCCACCTGTTGCGCTTTCGTCGAACTGAGCTGCGCCGGCCATGTTGCGGGAGAAGCCGACGCAGCAACAGACTGCAGACTAAATCAACCTATGAACTGTTGTGAATTTATCTTTCCTTTTCTCTTCGTTGAGATGTGTAAATTAATTATGTAAAAAAGTACACATTTGAAGCTTTCTTTTCAAGTATTTATTTGTTTTGTACATGACAATTAGAAAATATAGGGAACAGTGTTTGAAAATCAAAATGTGTCAGCTTAGGCTACACAACAAAATCGACCCACGTGTCCCTGAAATTGCCTTTTGCCCGATAGCTTGGTTGTTGTTCTCGTGGTTTCTGTTTAGTGATACAGCGATAAAACTTGGGCGGGTTGGCAGAACGCCATAAAAAAAGTTAAAAACCCCAGTGTTGGGGGTTCAGGGTTGTGGACGGTGATGGGAAGTAGTTAACTACATGTAGTTAAACAACTAGTGAAACTACTGCATAGTAGTTAAACAATTGTTAGAAGCTATCTCTGGGAATGTAATTATAACGTTAAACTACATTTTTCTGTAGTTAACTACAGAAAAATGTAGGGTAAATGAAGGGTTGCACTTGCTGTTTCTCGGCACGCTCTACAGATTTCTAATTTACACCTCGGGTCGTCACTAAAAAGCTTGAAAACGTAATCATACGTAAAAAAACGTAATCATATGAGGCAATATAAATGCCTGAATAATTAAGCAAAACAGCGATTAAAACACAGGGCATCGAATACGCCAGCAGTTCTGCTTGATGTAGAGCGCATCATGCTGTTTAAACGTTCGGTGTACTTTAGGCTGGACAGCGGACACCCTGTATAGCAACGCGCACAAGACGCCGAGGTAGTTAAAAATGTAGTCGTGACAGCGTCGGCAGTAGTTACAAAGTAGTTTTACTATTGGTGCTATGAAGTAGTTACACTAGTAGTTAAACTACAAAAAGTAGTTGCTGCCCTGTAGTAAAGATGAGCTTCTGTGAAGCAACTATGCCACAGCAGACCAAAGGCACACATGACATCACGAACAGTGCATCTGAGCCAAACAGATCAGCGACACGTAGGGGTAATTTCTTTTTTCATCCTTTTTCTTACCATCGTAGCACGATGCCTTGATGTACATACCTTGCCTGAATATAATAATGTTTCTTTGTTTGTTTGTAAGGAAGAACGAACGAACGAACGAACGAACTGTTCATAGTGTAAAGCATCCCAAATATGCTCCTGTCAAAATCTGAATTCTCCGAAATGTGAACACGCATGCTGTGAGCCAACTACTATCTTCACTGCCCTTGTGTACAAATTGCTCAATGTAAAAGTTGTAACTTGTGAAATTTCGCTGTGACAAGCCAAACCACGCCATGCCTTCTTCCGAAAGTTTTGGCAACTTAGATAGATCGGTCACCCATCCAGCCACGAGGAACATTTCCACAGACATGACACACACACACACACACAAAAAACGGCACATATATCATGCGGCGAGCATTGAATCGCGTACACCGTTCTTGCCGCCCGTAGGCGCGTGTGTGTGTCTGATGCGCTCCGTCTCCCGCAACATGGCGGCCGCAGCTGCCCACGGCCGCTAGGTGGCAGTATTTCGAAACAGGTCTATAGTCACTGTTCCCCCCACCGTGGTTCCCTCCCAGTCAAGGACGCGGACGGAGGATAGCGCGCATGGCAGGCGCCCTAATCTGTTGGAAACCTCCTGTGTTTCTTTCCTCCATGGAACGCTCCTGTGTTTCTTTCCTCCACGTTTCCTTCCTCCTGCGCCTGGCGGCCTCTCTCCGAAATGACCAAAGGTTTGACGCAGCCCGTTCGGACACCTGCCTCTTCTGACACCGTGGTTATAATGTATCGAACAAACGCCGTTTGTTGAAGGGGAAAGACAAGACATGTGTTTCCTAACAAAATGTTTATGCACACAACTCGCATGCATGATAAAAAAGAGGCAATCTTGACGGCGCTAACCGCTCTCTTTTCGTCGCCACCGTTACGCAGGTGGACGTCCGCGCGTCATAGTAATAGTCAAGTATAGTGGCTGTATTGAGGAACCTACAACTAAATAGGGTACAGAGTAGGCTAATTCCAGCGAATTTCGAACAAGCGAGGAACCTGACCATCTCCAATTTTTTTTTGAAAAAATATATTCTTCAGGGGACGAGAAATGATGAAAAATGCGCCTATATTTAAAGGTATTGTAAAGCAGCACCGATCAAATGCCATTTAGTGTGGCTATTCGATAGTCCAAGCCACCAGGACAAAAACTGCGCAAGTTTCATTCCAATCGACGGTGCAATTAATTAGAAAATTACAATTAAAGATTACGGGCAACACTGTACTAAGTACCGTAATTTCACGCGTATAAGCCGCACCGCAGATAAGCCGCAGGACGCGTTTTTTGGGACGTTTTGCAAATTTTCTGGCAGATAAGCCGCACCCGCAGATAAGCCGCGGACAATACGAGACGACTGATTTGTGCGACAAAGGAGACCATAGAGAAGGCCATAAACCCTGTGGTCCATACTCCGGGATCGGCACAGTGTACAACAGAGGAGGTCAGTTCTGGGGTTCTACCAAGATCGGATTGTGCCCTTGTCGGGTGTTTTTCGTGGACTGATGGGTCAGTGATCTTCCAGAAGACGTGAATCACTGTCACCACTTTCCTTAAAGCTGCTTGGGGGAATGCACCAGGAAGATCAATCTACTCGAATGTGGACCCGTCCCTGTTACGCACTGTTCGCGCATCAGCAGGGCAGTGCTGTTCCAGAGACACTGTCGTCCCTTTCGTTAAAATCGGCGTATGGGGAAAATGCCAGGAAAAAATAGTCATCAGATAAGCCGCACCGGTGGATAAGCCGCGGGGCGCCCGTGAGAAGAAAAAAATCGCGCATAAGCCGCGGCTAATACGCGTGAAAATACGGTATTCGAAATGAATTCGTACTCCTGACACACACGGCGGTAACCACATTGTATGCGTATAACACTGGGCTCGACATAACAATCCACCACAATCCACCATAAAAATCCGCCCCTGTAATCCACACAACGATCCACATCTGAGGATAAACGGATAAGCGAACTGAAATGAAATGCTGAGCCGTTGAAAAAAAATGTACCAGCCGTTCAAGAAGCCAGACAGCGTCGGGACTTGTTTGTTCACAGAGATTCACAGAGAGAGTTTGTTCGTTGGAAAGAGGCCGCGAACAGAAGGAGCGCGCAGGCGCAGCAGAGAAGTAGGGAGAGCCTCCATCGAGCAGCAGCCAGCGCTGGGTTACTTTGCAAAAACAGGGGTTGACATGGGTTTCAGAATGCATAGGTAAACAGGAAAACTAATAATATGGTTACTAAAATAACGAAGTTCCGATGTAATAGTGTGTAATACCAATTTTCACTGTTGCCCGCTGTACAGGGGGTTGTTTGACACCAGGCGTCGCACCGCTCCACTACAATGCATTTTTCATGGCAAATTAAAAATATTCATAGCGCGTTGTCGGTCGTATGGTTCCGCATATGGTATTTAGAAGCAACAAAGTCTCTAGTCACATCACCGGCATATCATGCTTGTCTACTGCTTTACAGTACCTTTAAGCCTCCACCTTCAGCAATTTTCGAGGGAGAGGGGAGAAAGAAACTGGTCGAAATGTGGCCCAGTCGTTTCGAGCTACTTTGAGGGCTTCTCAATTGAGAGGTATGCGGTTCTAAGAGCCACAATATTTTGGACCTGCTCACTGATATACGGACAACACGCTGTCGCCTTCGTAGCCATTTGTAAATGAAACTTTTTCGTAAAAAAATGGCAAAGTCGCAAGAAGACGCGAAAAACGGCGTTTTTTGGAGCCTTTTTGTACTGATTCCGTTTATCGGAGAATAATGAAACCTACACCATTCATTTCGTCATTGTATGCCCTATGTGTTGTTACCATTTTCATTGTTCTAGTGTTAATCTGCTAGAAGCAGATTGTAACAATCCCACAGGCGGTATCGCGATTTACCTGTATTTCGGCCGGCGCTAGCAAAAAATGGCCACCAAAAAGTTGCCGAGATTCTTTTATATGTGGCGCAGAAACCCTTTCCTAACACAGAGAAAAAAAAGAGAGATTCGTATTTCGTTTTCGATGACGCTACGATTTTTTAAAGTGACAGTGTTCACGCGCGCTGCGCACTGCTCCGGGGCGGTACTCTCCCGCAGCTGGTCGGCGTTATACGGTCGCCAAGGGCGGACGCGATTCAGAGAAATCACGTTAAAAACGCGATAATGGCTCATATCCGAGTCGCTGACACCATCGATACACCATCGATACAACCAGGTACATGATTAAGAAGTCACAAAAGTTGGTCGCGGAATAAGATGTGCGGGCATTGCCTGATCCGTACCGGCGCAGTGCTCTGAAGGAAGATTATTTGGCGGCAGCAACGAGCTTTTATACGGTGGATGAGCTGGACTGCACGTTCAGAGCCCAGGATCAAGAGACGTCGTGCACGTTAAAGAAAGAGGCCAGAAACTCACAAAAGCTAAGAAGTACATGACGTGTTCAATCCGCGAAGCCTACAGAAAATTTAGAAACAAGTATCTAGACATAACGCTTTGCTTGAGCAAATTTTACTCCATCCGCCCTCAGTGGATTAGTATTAACCCTTCCAGGGAGGAATGCATATCCACGTACTGTGCAAGCTTCGAGCGCAACGCAAAGGATCATGAGCATGTGCATCTGTGATGGAAACTGCGAAGAATGTCTTTCTGGGGATTGCGAACAGTGTCCAGGTACAGAAGCACTTACTGAAGAAAGTCTGGGCATCCAAGATAACCAAGAAATTGATTTCGCAATATGGGAAGAAAGAAGTCGGCTGAGGAGGACATTACCTGCGCGCAACTTCATTGAAGTAATTAGAAAGTGGGTGCTCCTACATCAGCCATGACCACACCAGAAGGGTTCAGAAAGAAGCGGTCCGAAGGGAGAAGTGTTCTGTAAAGCCAGGACACGTTGTATTTCATTTCGATTTTTCAGAGAATTGGACAGTTATCCTGCCCAAGGAAGTTCAGAGCTACCACTGGCACAAAACTCAAGTTTCGATATTCGCATGTGTGGCTACTACATCAACTTCAAGTCCCTGTTATGCTGTTGTGTCCAACAACACCCGACAAGACAGCTTAGCAGCATTGCTTTCTCTTCTCAAGATCGAAGAACATATGGAGGACCACGAACACCTGCATGGAAGCGCTGTATACATCTCTGATGGGGCCAGTGCGCATTTCAAAAACAGATTTCAGCACTATAAGCTCGGACGCAACGCAACTGTAAAAAGGTGGTTTTTCTCAGATCCAGGTCATGGAAAGAACGCCTGTGACGGAGCCGGAGGTGTTGTCAAACATGCTGCAACAATTTTCAACTTGCGCTCTCCAGCAACGGAAGCAACACGAAACGCGTGTAAGTTCACTACCGCCGTGTCAAGACATGTAAACAATGTGACTTTATTGCAACTTCCTTCGGAAGATGTGACAATCTCCAGGCAACAAAAAGAAGATGAGTGGAAGTGTACGTCCAGTGCTCGGCCTTCGTTCTCATTATGTGTGGGAAAAGGAAAGCGAGGCTCCCAACAGTGCAAAGTTGAAGAAGACTGAAGCAGATATCCCATCCTGTGTTTTCCAGAGTCATATAAATTAAAAGTGCGTTGCTCTGAGCCATAACCATGTTTTTAACTTGATCTCTCTGAATCGCGTCCGCCCTTGGCGACCGTATAACGCCGACCAGATGAGGGAGAGTAACGCCTAGGGGCAGCGCGCAGCGCGCGTGCACACTGTCACTTTAAAAAATCGTAGCGTCACTGAAAACCAAATACGAATATCATTTTTTTTTCTGTGTGTTAGGAAAGGGTTTCTGCGCAACATATAAAAAAATCGCGGCAACTTTTTGGTGGCCATTTTTTGCTAGCGCCGGCCAAAATACAGCTAAATCGCGATACAGCCTGTGGGGTGGTTACAATCTGCTTCTAGCAGATTAACACTAGAACAATGAAAATGGTATCAACACATAGGGCATACAATGACAAAATGAATGGTGTAGGTTTCATTATTCTCCGATGAACGGAGTCAGTACAAAAACGCTCCGAAAAACGCCGTTTTTCGCGTTTTCTTGCGACGTTGCCATTTTTTTACGAAAAAAGTATCTGTTACAAATGGGTAAGAAGAAGACAGCGTGTTGTCCATGTAGCAGTGAGCAGGTTAAAAATATTGTGGCTCTTAGAACCGCATACTTCTCAATTGAGAAGCCCTCGAAGTAGCTCGAAATGACTGGGTCACATTTCGACCAGTTTCTTTCTCCCCCTCTCCCTCGAAAATGGATGAAGATTGGGGCTTAAATATAGGCGCATTTTTCATCATTTCCCGTCCCCTGAAGAATATATTTCTTTAAAAAAATTGGAGATGGTGAGGTTCCTCGCAGGTTCGAAATTCGCTGGAATTAGCCAGTAGCGTGTTCCGTAGCTGCCGCCATCTAGGGCCACTGACGAAATGAATCATGTCACATGTCACGGAAGACTTCACGACGACAAGCAAAGGTAAACCTTTCAAGAAACGCGATATGGAGAGACTTCTGGAACGCGTAGAACGCGACCTCGCTGGTGCTCGCGTGGTTCGAGACTCCAGAATGCCTCCTCTCCCGTCTTGGCCGTGCATGGTCAAAGGTGAACCCGAGCATGCGCTCGCTGTCGGCGCGCAATACAAATAAATTGCTGGTGGAAAAATTATAGCACGCGGTATATCCGCTCCGATCCGCATCCGACCTCGAGCCATCCGCATCCGACCGCACACAGCAGGAAGTGATAAATTTTCATCCGAATCCTCAAGTATGTTGCGGATATCCGCGGATACCGCTTCCATCCGCGGATGGTGCAGGGCTCTAACCCGGGTAACCCTCGGGTAAGTAGGTGACGTACGAGGGTAAGCCATCACGTAACTAGAGGGTGACAGCTCTCGCGCATAATTTTCGCCCTACGGTGGTTACTCTCAACATGGCTGCTGAAGCAGACGCTCTTTTCGAAGAGAGCTGCTTATGGGCGCGGCTGAATTCGTTCGCTCTTCGTGAAACGGTATTTGCACCGATCTCCAGTGCCGCTGTTTGGTGCAGGTGTCACGTTTTCGGCAGGTACACTGTGTTCAGGAGTGCAAGTTCTGCCTGAGAATATGTATTCATAGAAAACTGTAAACCGAATAAAATGAAGGTGCACGACGCAAGCGTGACACCTAACACGAAGCGCGGGAAAAGGAGGAGGTAAAGGTTTCCAAGAAAGATAGAGAGACAAGTAGAACGAGGTCAGACACGCTCCTTCAAACGTCCCGGCGTTTGAAGGAGGGATGCATAGATACTTGACGGCACACTAGTACAATAGCCAGCATTCCTGATAGCAAGCGTCAAAGACGATTGCCACTTACTGAACATTTCAAATACAGTAAAGAATTGTGAGTCTTATTATCGTTCATGTGGGCATAAGTTTAGTTAACGAACTTTCTGTGTTCACTTATTTTTATTGTTTTTCGCGCCGCGTAGACTGAGCAGCACGCACATAACAGCAGGAAGGAACCGAATAAAGAGCATTTCGCGCTACAAGGCGCAAAATTTAGACAAATTTCTAATACAGTGTGCTCTTGGAAATAGGGAAAGGATGACAAAACGAAAAGCACTCAGACAAAGAAGAAAAAGAAGAAAACAACTGCCGCGTATACCTGTGATAGGTGGCGGGAACACTACAAATCAATTATGCTTTTTTGTTGTGCTGTTATGCGTGAAAGATTTGCTGTGTAACTCGTCTCAGGAGCAGACATCCAAAATATACAATCAAAAGTGTACATTCAAACGAGAACCGATCGAAAGCAAGTGAGCGAATGAAGTCTTAATCACAGTTACCCTTCATTATGACATAAATTAACCCCTGGACAATACGGATATCCCCAATTAGCCCTTGTAAGTTTTCACTATTGAGAACGCAGTGCGGACACCAAATCGTATCGGACAAAGCTGTCAAAATGAAAAACTGAAACCACCCGTGGCTAGTCGTCTGCTCGTCAAAACTGACGCGAGTGACGTCAGAACCCTTGCTTGATATGGGGTAGGGAAGGTCAGCCTTGCTATCCCGCCTGCCGGGCAGGGTAGCCGGGAGTAGGTATACCCACGACCTATTATATACTGTCAGTATATAGTAGGTCGTGGGTATACCCCTGCAACCCTCGGGTGACCGGACTTTCGTCGGTGGTTTATGACATCATTTCCGTTAATCCTGATTTGTCGCCCATCGAGGGTTACTCCCGAGTTACCGGAGTTGAATAAGAAAAACGAACCCGGTCGGTTGATAGACTCTGTGACCACAGAAATTGAGACGCGTGTTAGGGCATCGGGACACCCCTCCAGAACCACGCCTTGTTGAGCCGTCGACCCCATATCGGCCAGTCTCATTCTTTGTTTTCAGTAAAACATTTCATCCTAGTGCGCCCTATGCTTTAGAGGTATACCTTAGGTCGTATTTACAGTGAGTACCAGTCGTGCCTACTCTACTACGAACTAATTCGACCGCTTACCAATATCGGTGCACACAGTACAGCCATCACCGCTGTAAAAAGCTTCATGGCCACAAACGATGGTTAACCGGCTCAATGCGTTGCTACCTTGCACAAAATGAGGACACAGTGCAACGTTATCATGCGCTCCCTCATACAGCTACGCACTTATCAGTCTGCATAAACAACACTGAGTACATACCGCATTTTTTTCCTAGTAAGCCCGATGGCTGAACATAGAAACAGTAGGCTTACAAAGAGTTCGGTAAAACTCTGGGGATATTGGAAATTTCCATACAATGCGGATTTGTTATGAGTCATCCACTGACGCCATCGGGGCAGTAACGTTCTTAGAACGTTGCAGAGCGGATATGATGAGCATAGAGGAGAGCCTCCTCTTGCGGTGCAGGTACTGCCAAGGATGCTGACCCACTTACGCCCGTAAAAGTAGGAAACGAGGGAAATGCGCTGTTGACGTTTAACTCAGAAAATATATGCGTAACGACACTCTGTCTCTGCGCAAGAGAGAGGAGGGATATATTAGAACAGTGAGAGAGAGAGAAAAAAGAGGAGGAGCAAAAAAGAGGGTAAAGTTTCCAGAAACTACGCGGCGAAGTGTCTGGATGTTCGATGCGGGGGAAAAAAAGAGGACAGGTTTATCATTCGACGAATTCGGCTACTGCCATAAATGGGCCTTTAACAACGGAAAGAAAAACACCATCTTATTTCCACACCACCACCTTCGCCTTCCAGACGTGGTGGCGTTACAACATACAAACAAACACAAGGCCCAGCGGTTAACATAATGAACGATGAAACGCACGGTCAGTCGGCCCAGTACGCATACTAACCCCCCTATCCTCCCACGCCTTCCTGCTGTCCTCTCTCCATCTGCCCACGTCTGTACGCAGCTCATAACCACAGTTGCTTTGCGGCGCTAACACGGAATTAAAAAAAAAATAGAAACGCACGGTCCTAAAAAACCGTCTCCAATGCTCAACTCTGTATAAATAGGGTCTGATGTTTTCGGGTTAAATGACTTGCTTGATTTATTTGGGGGGGGGGGGCAAGGGGGTTATCGGGTGCAATTTCGAAATCTGAAATTCGGTGTGTTATCAGGTTACTTTTTTCTTTCTGTTCCGCAAGCGGCCTCCAGTTAGAGGTGCACATATTGGTGAAACAGGCATACCCCGCGATTTATAGTCACGAACACCGCGTGATGTATTTTCTTCGCATATTTTTTTTTTATTTCGTGTTAGCGCCGCGAAGCAACTGTGGCTATGAGCGGCGTACAGACGTGGACAGATGGAGAGAGGACAGCAGGAAGGAGCGGGGGACAGAGGGGTTAGAATGCGTCCTGGGCCGACTTCAAGGGGAACTTTGCCGACAGCTTCGCATATAGTTTGTTGCTGCACTCATATACTAATCTCATCTGACGTGCGGACAGATTGCTACTAAATCGCGTACACAAACACGATACATGATGCAGCACAATACGTGATCGAAATTCCGAGAGAAATCGGGATAATCCGAATTGGTCCAAAGGTGATTCAGCAGGGAACAATCGGGTGGAATCCGGACGGGAAACCGGAACCACCGGGCGGGCTTAATTCGAAAAGACACACCCTATGTATACAAAGGAAGTGAATTTTTCAGGTTAAGGCTGTGTTCCAATATCCACGCCTCGTGTAACCATTTATTCGTTTCTCGGAAAGCCACACGGGAAGGACAGGAGAGAACGTTGGATCACAACAGTTCATTTAATTAAATAAGTTAATCTATGCCTAGAAATTTATGATGTGCGGCGCATTTTATTTCACGACGAGGAGAGTGCAAACTTTTAAACGCGTGTTGCAGCCAAGTGAAAAGTGGATACCAACGAAGGGAACTGTCGTATGCTGTGCATCGTGCGTTTCGTCTGTAACATGACGAGCGATTTTGCAAACATCGACTGCATGCAATCGATCACCGCCCATTTACCATAGGCAAGGTGCTGGGCCCATGGTCCAGTACCGCTCATACGCACCAAGGTCTCCGTCACATTTGGGATTTCCTGTCATCAATATGCATCTCCACCCTGCTTTGATTACCGGACTCCTCATCATCTCCATCATCATCTACGTGCAAGCGGCATATGGAGCAGCGCCCAGCCTACTGGCCGGCATCAGCCGCATCTCATCATCGTATCTTTATATGTGTGTGTGTGTGTGTGTGTGTGTGTGTGTTTGCAAACAGCCCTTTTTATATTTCGACGGCCTTTCCTGGTGCATACCGCCAAGCATATCACGACGCGGACGCGGCTGACAAGAGGCATCGAAGGACAGGAAGCATGTTACCATTCATTTCGAAAACGTACGGTGGCCGGGCTACATATTTCTATATCGTTGTGAACTCTGGCTTTCCGAAGCAAGTGCAAAAAAGTAATGTGATTCTCAGTGACAAGGATTTCCGGGGATACGTGAAAACATGGAGTCAATGATCATCCGCCTTCAATGAACGCCGTGTTAGTCATGCCGCCATTCTTAGTGGGGCACCTCAATTTAGTGAAGATAACATGGACCTGGCGTACAACATATCACAAGTAATAGTACGTATATAAATAAATATACGTAAATACACGTAAATATACGTAATCCTTCAATTCTGGTCACACTTGTGCCCTACATGCGCGACATATTCCACATGTGTTCTGTGCTAAACCAACATTTTTGTCTAGTCTTTTAGTCTAGAGCTCTTTTGGCTCGTAGTCTAGAGCTAGCTTAGTGTAGAACTCTAGAGTCTGTCTAGGCTGCGTTATGCGTCTTTTAGTGTAGAAAATAGGAGTTGTTAGTATATGACAAATGCCCAAATGCAGAATACGGCATGATATGGATTGCCATTTCGTGCACTGCTGGTCTAACTCAGGTAGTAGCGTGTAGGCTTCCTGAACACCCCAGGTGCTCAAAATTGTCCGCAGTCCTATACCGGGCTGGACGTGCCGCATGTAGCTAGCCATACTGCAGACCCCCCTCACGTGTAAACTTCCCAATTATTACTTAGTGTGTTTAAAAATGCAGGTACGGATCCGGAGGTGGAGCGTTTGCGTGCCATTCGGAGACGGGCAAAGCGGAAGGCTCGGAGATCCGGCCAACTTGCAGATGCACAAGTCGCGCGTCGTGCGAATGCATCGGTACAGAAAGCCTTGAAGGCTGTCCACCAAAAAAGATGGCGTCAGTTATGCGCGTCTCTGACTCCGTTTTCAAGCCCTGCGAAGGTCTGGCGGATGGCGCGGAGTCTCCGCGAAGCTCCTCCCGCGAAGAACCCCCTGAGATTTCTGGTACTCAGTATCTAGGCCTGAGAAGGAAGTTGCCTACGACTTCCGCAAAATTCTAGCAGCAAGCTCCGAGGCAGCGAAATGTGCAGCCTTTTGGAGCAATGCATTGGAGCTGCAGCATGCTATTAATCAAGCCCGGTCATTGTCTGACCCTGACATGGACGCAGACCTCACGTTTGCTGAGCTCGTTTTGTTGATGCGCTGGCACTTTCCCACAAGAAGTCATCGCCCGATCCAGACAAGGTCACCTACGTGGAGCTCCGCAATTTGGACCACGCATCCCTTTTGGCGCTCTTAGAGGTTTGTAACACGTCATGGAAGGATGGGCAGGTCGCTGCTGCGTGGAAGGAGGCACGTGCAGTCCCCATCCTGAAACCGAGGGAACAACCCTCTGATCCTGCGTCTTTCCAACCCGTGAGCCTCATCAGCTGCTTAGGCAAGGTCCTTGAACGCATTGTACTGCACAGGCTCGAGGTGTGGCTGGAGCGAAGATCTGTTGTTCCTCAGGAAATGGCGGGTTTTCGCAGGCACCGTAACCCGATGGATTCAGTGCTCAGTTTGGTCTCTTCTGTCGGAGAAGCGAAGGCTGTCTTCCTGGACATCAAGCGGGCGTACGATTTTGTAAGCCATCCATGTGTCCTTCATGGGTTGTTGCAGGCTCAAGTGTCTCATAGGGCGCTGACGTGGCTCTCCGACTTCGTCCGTCAACGGAAGATTTTCGTCACTGCAGGTGGGGGTACACTGAAAATATCACTGTGCCGCAGGGAGTTCCTCAGGGAAGTGTCCTGAGCCCTCTGTTTGTCTCTAACATTCTGCCTCTAACTGTCTGCCTCTAACATTGTCTTGATGGGCCTCAAGGGGTGCCTTCCTCGGGGGGTGCATCTGTCCATCTTTGCTGATGATATCTGTGTCTGGACGGTTAGCAAGTCCCGCCCCGCAATTGAGCGTCGGCTCCAGAGTTCATTTGACGCCATACATGCCTACTTCCTGCAAGCAGGAATGGGCATCTCCACTGAGAAAAGCGCTACCCTTCCGTTTACCTGGAAAGAGATGCGCCGGTTCCAATTACACATCGAGGGATCCACCCTAAGGCAGGTCAGGCGCCACAGGTTCCTCGGTGTTGTGTTGGGTCGCAACCTTTCGCGGGCAAGACACATTGATTATCTCATTTCAAAGGCGCAATTTTGAGGAAATGTGATACGTCACTTTGCCGGCTTGCGCTGGGGATGTACTGAGCTGGACCTTCTTGCACTCCTCAAAAGTTCGGGGTTCAGTAATATACAGCCTTCCTGCGTTGCACGGACTATCACGCACGTCCGAACACAAGCTCCGCTGTGTCCTGGCGCGCAGCTTGCAAACCTGTCTGGGCGTTCCGCGTTGCTCTGAGACGACGATAGTGGTAGCCGAAGCCAGGGAACTCCCGATTGGCGTCCTTCGTCAGAGAGAAACTTTCCACCAGTATTTGCGATTGTGCGCTCACCATCGCCGTCACCCACTGGTACAGAAGCTTCGTAAGCGGAAACACAGCAAAATTGCGCTGTGTGCGCAAGAAGTAACTGGCCACATACCTGCGGGGGGGGGGGGGGGGTATGTTTATTAAGAAAAAAGAAAGAAAAGGCCAGCCAGACGGAGGTCGGCTTGCTATTAAAAAAAGGAAAATGGAAGAAACGGAAGAGAACAAGAAGAAAAGAAAGAAGAAAAAAGGAGAAAATGTGAAAGAAAAGACAAGGAAAAGTAGAAAAGAAAAGGAAAAGGAAATGGGAAGACAAAGGGGACACATACCTGCCTTCACTGTTGCCCCAACCGCTTCTTCAGTAGCACCGTGACATTGCCGGACCCATCCCATCTATCTCGACTCACATCCCGGGGGTCAAGGGGCCGAAGAGCAAAATCCCTGTTCCAGTCCTCCAGCAGGCTACTCTGGAGTTGATGGACACTGCACACGGAAACCAAACCGCCGTATATACGGACGGTTCTTCCTCTACTGGCGGCTCATCTGCTGCCTTTGTAATTCCAGAGGAGTCAATTTCACGTGCGTTCCGCCTATCGCACCACACCTCGGCCACCTCTGCGGAGTTGTATGCCATCCTGTTGTTTCTCAAATCTATTTTGGATCACCACCCCCGCCTCTGTGTGGTTTACACAGATTCGCGGGCAGTGCTGCAGTGCATAGACAACATGGGCATCCGCGGTTCCTTGGCTCCGGTGGTGGTGAACATCTTGACGACGCTCAAGGTTTTAGAGGACAGGGGCCACCGGCTGACCCTCCAATGGGTCCCTAGCCACATTGGAATAAGAGGCAATGAGGTAGCGGACCGGCAGCGCTCAGCAGTCTCCATCATACTTTCGAACGGGGATAGACGCTCCCTCTTGTCCGCGTTGACGTCGCCCTGGGCCCATCAGGAATGGTGTCATGACATCACCCGGTGGCCGCTTCTATATGCTGTTGACCCAACTTTATTATTTGAAATGCCAGGTGGTTTCCCTCGTCTCTTTACGTCTCTTGTGCGTCGTTTACGACTTAGCGTTGCATTCACCCCTGCACACCGGTATAGGCTGGGCCACAGCAACACGGCGCTGTGTGCAACTTGTGGTTTCCCGGCAACAATCCGACACATTATAGAAGACTGTAGCCAGTACGTATGCGAGTGACGGGCCTTTAGATGTCAACTTGAACTGCTGGATCAGAGGCCATTCAACATCTGCAAAGTTCTCGGCCCATGGAGTAATCCTGCACATCGGTGTCATGCACATGTAGCAGAGCAAGCCGTGGATGAACAGGTGTCTTCGTCCTTCCCATCACTGGGGTTTTTTAATTGTTTTTAATCCAGTGTCATGCACTTTGCACGTTTTTTGCTTTCTGAGGGCCACCGGCCTCCTTCAAGAACTGTAGGGGTTTCTTTTGTTTTCTTTCCCTCTTCATCCTTTCATGTGAACCTTTTTGGAGTGGGGTATGGTCCTGCACTTAACGCAGGGAAACATCCCACATCATCATCATCATCCATTCATCTATGTTGTTGTTGTTGTTACACATGCAAGCTAAAACATTCAGCATAGAAGATTTCAGCCATACCTAAGCGCAAACCACAATGCGCTCACCCCGTCACGCTAAAGCATGGCTATGCGCGCGCTTTCCGCGAGGGGCGCTGTATCACAATATCTAGTGGCGCCTCTAGCGAAGCGCATGTCGCCTATTAAGCCCTTTCCTAATGTTCATTTTTTTGCCTCCCAGCGCTATCCCCGAAGGCATAGACAGTGCTGACAAACATGGGTGTATTTCTGGGCCGATAAGTGACCTATTGTTACATGTGTTACACGTGACAACCTTTGTTCGTCTTCAGTGGAAACGTCACTTGAGGGTTTCACAGTGAATGGAATTCGGGGAGAAATCGGGTTTGGCCCGAATTGGTCAGAGGTCAGTTCGGGGGGAATAACTCGGCGGAATCGGGAAGTCAATCACTATGTAGAAAGTGTGTCCCCGAAATCTCTGTCCACTCACAAGGCAATCATAACGGTGTATTCGCAGACCGGCATGGGTTCAGAAAAGAGACTACGTGCGCCTCAACCTTGAAATGTTACGCTCTAATTTGGAAGGTGGGCCAGCACGCTGCATGGACAATAGGGTAGAGAGGGACCGTGGAGTGCTGCGCAGACAGTCGAACTACTTACATAGCGTATAACGGACTGAACTAAAACATAATAGATTTGATAATTGAAGTAGCCAAGTGCTGTAACTTCTAACATTCCGATAACAGGTGTACAAGTTTATGCGTGGGCACATCCATAAAGTTTTACATCTGTTCTCAGAATGTTAGATATTGCAGCGCTTGACTGCTTCAATTATCCCCTCTCTATCCCCCTGTTTAACATTTGACCCTGGCCGGCTAGCGTCAAATATTAAAGGGGGATATGTGTATTAAAAAAGAAAATGAGAGAAAGGAAAGGTTAGCCAGGCCAAGGGCGCCGACTAGTTATTTCTTTCTAAAATAAAAATAAAGAAAAAAATCAGTGGCGATCTAGCGGTAAATGAAGCAGAAATGCGTTAGCATTAAGCAAACACAAACATTACACAAACTTCTTCCTCCTTTTAACCTCCACGATGATTGATTGATTATTTAAAAGAAAACCAGGGAGAAATTGAACTTGTCTCCTGACTAGTTCTGCTACTCCTTGCACCTAGTGTACTAACACACTAATTGTTGGGGATGGGGAATGTACTTTGTTTGTTTTTGGTTGTTTGTAGGTTGTTGTTTTGTTTTGTTTGGGAACCTCCACGATTTAAGCTCCACGCCGCAGGTAGTGCAGTTAGGGGAACTTAACTGGCCCAGTGTCTTTGAGGAGAAAGGGTGGGGGAGGGGTACGGGCGGGCAAGCATTGAGTCGTAGTCGGTGGAGAAGTGATTATTCCTTGCGACTGCAGTGGCAGGTGATGACAAACTCCATTCAATGGGTCGATGGACTGCAAGAATGGGTTGTATATGGTTGTTGAAGAGGGAATTCTAACAACGTTCCTTTGATCCCGTGGTTTATGGCAGGTTGATATCCACTTTCATGTCATCATGGTCGGCATTGATAACTTTTTATAATTGTGAACAAGGTCAGTGCTACGACTGGTCTCATGCCGCCGACGTCTGTACCTCCCAATTTGCATGGAAAACAAGAGGAACATGCGTTTGACTATTTAAGGAAAGATGCTTTTTGTATACTCGTCTCTCGTACATGTCATAGGTTAGGTGTAGATTAGGAGAATGGAAAGGAAAATAAATTCATTCTGGGGAGAGTTCTAGAAGGAAAAGTACTATGGCGTGGAGAACGGCCTATGGGTGGCGCTACGGGCGCTTCGAACAGTGTGGATGGCGCGTTAGATCTGCCGTGATGTTGCCGAACATTTGGAGGGGGGCGGTGTTAGGGGGGTGTAGGGGGGGGGTGTAAGGGGTCCGGATAAGTCACTAGTGCTGCCTTCCATTTCTTCCGCACGACTGCATAGCAAGTCGCCGCAAAGTACCAAGTAAGTGATAGAATTTGTTGTATGAATTCTCATATGACCTCCTTTTGTTCGTGTTATCTATTTAGCCGTATGATACCGCTCTGGTGCAGTTACTGGCTGTAATCAGCATGCACTCTTTCGGATAACGATCATTTGGGACAGGTGCACACCAGCCTCAGTACGTATTTCACCGGTACTAGTCAAGTGGAGGCTAACTAAATAATGGCCACCGAGGAGCCCAGACGATTGAACAACATACGCAGAACACTGCACGCTACAATCGATAATATGACCCGATGCCAGAAACTGCTGTTCCTAAAGTGCTCAATTGCAGTGAGCAATGAAATGGGCAATGAAAGTAAACAGCAAAGTGAACAACAAGTGTTTAAATTCTTCGACACACGAAACGTTCCTGAATGGAACGAATTCCTGAGACGATAACATGTTACTATGCCACTATGTTACAATTTCGTACCGTCAAAAGGATGCGTTATTCCTGTTCACGAGAAAATAGCAATTCGTATGTCCACTAACATAGCGTCTTACCGCTCACAGAGTGTTCATTTTCTGTTACCATGTTCGTACCACAGACCACAAAGCAGAGGGAACGCATCGAACATAAAGCATGTAATGCGAATTGCCCGCGCCGATCCACGCTGTTGACAGTTTCCGCTACACATCCGCGTGGTGGCGGTATGATAGGATCTGTTCGGGAATAGCACACTGTGCCTGTTATTTAATACGCTACATTTTATGCAGTCAGGGGGATCGGACAGTAAGATAAAGCTCAGCTTTTCACGAACGCCGCTGTGTTCAACAGCTTTATCCTGGATCAATTTGAAGTGGACGGGGAAGACCCCGTGGTGACGTTTGTTTATAAAGTTTCCGTGCAGTGAACATATCAACGAGTTTTCAGTGTGTACAGGAAATTTTGAAGGAAAGCTGTGAAAATTTTGTGTTTGTAGTCATCTATAGGCTGCCTGATGGCAACATTAACCAGTCGTTCATATTTCTATAGATACGCTATTATACTTTATTAATGAACATAAATATACGATGTAAGGGAGAAATAGCCGAATTGGCTGCACGTAGTGTATGTGTTTGTAAGTGCTCTAACGTCGCCATGCCAGCATTGGACACATGTTTCGGCCTTTTTGGGCCTCTTCAGCAGTGCACAGGCAGGCGAAGTTTGAGTGGGTGGAGTCAGAAGATCACGCGGAACGTGTTATCCTCCCGTCAGGGTGAGAGACTCACCACTTAAAGCCCAGTGCAAAGGCACTCGGCTTTGCACTCGGCTTTCAGTGGTGTCCCTCACCTGACGGGAGGATATCACGTTCATATATCTAACTCTCGCGTGGCGATGGCTTGGTGTGGAAGCGGTGAGATGATGAGTGATTCGATGAGAGAGCACTACAGGTTTATTTACGTTACTATTTACAGTTAACGGATAGATGAAAAATAAGGTAGTGAACTGGTTGTGACGATGGCTGAGACCGGACTGCCTGGACTGCCTGGGACAGTCGAAGCGTCCCTCCCAAATTGTTCATGGAAAGAGTCCTCTCCCCTATTTCTGGGAACTGAGGGGTCGCCCTTCGTGTGACACAGCTGTGTGGTGGAGATGATGATGTTTTGGGGATGGCTATATTACACATATATATGCGATAATTATACTATGGTGCTTGGAAGATACAAGGTATATCTAAACTGGTAGCGATAACACGCGAAAATACCAAATCAGACCCATCGGCAAAGCTACGCAAGAGGCGCGAGCGATCCTGGGTGGTGCTGGTAGTAGAGGTACGATCGTAAACAGAAAAAACTTTACAACATGAGCATGAGGGGGGGGGGGGGTATATGTTCATTAAGAAAAAAAGAAAGGAAAGGTTAGCCAGGCAAAGCGCCGACTTGCTATTCCAAAAAATAAGGGGGAATCGAAAAAGAAAAGGAAGGAAAATGGCTTGTGTGTGCACATAGGTTATACATAATTTAAATGTAGAAAAAACTTTCTGCTGCCCACTCGTGCACATATACAAAATTATCTACCACCCGAGTACATTTCCGTGTCCTGCTGCCTTTGCGCATGTGTGACAGTGGGCGTGTTTATCCGTGCATCTCTGTATCCGTGCCGTGTGCCCGTGCATTGTAATACGGAGTTCGTACACTTTTTGGGTTAGACAGGAAGCGACGTTCACATCTCGGAGCTGTAGACCAAGAATTACACCTGTGAACAGATAAATAAAATGCACCTCTGTTGCTGGCACCGCGAAAAAAAATTTCGTCATGGGACAAGCGGCCATGATGGCGTGAGTGTTAGTATTAATCAGATGTGCACCAACGATGCCATGTTTTGTTGCAATGTACCTATAATGGCCACTCACTGAATAAATGGAAACGTCTAATCACTATGTGTACGTATAGCTCTAGGTGAGAAATGAACCTTAAGTGAACCTTCTTAATTTCTGTGTGGTCATCGCGATGCCCTTCAGTTTGGAGTTGTCTAAATCTGTGATAACTGTATGTATTTCGAATGGATATGTTTAATTAAAGCTGATATGATTTATATTTCTGTATTCTCGTCTGGTGTTGTTGCCTGGGTGAGGAAAAGGGAATACAACGCAAACAAAGAGCGCGAATGTAAACGTGCCATGGCTAATTATGCAGTACTTATTATTCATAGTGCTGACGTCATCTCTGGCATCATTTATTTACAATCGTAGTAGTCCGCGCAACGGATGGATGGCGCTGACCGTCTCTATCATGGCGTCATTTTGAAGACACAGGGGCCTATGGGAGTTGCGCTACCTGTTTAAATATAGCTTGGAAGATACGTGAATATGGGCATGTTGTCGAGGGCTAGAAAACAGGTTTAGCCTTCTCTCGCTCTTGAATCACGCTTCTTTTGCAATGTTATATCACGTATCACGGGCCCTTGGTTATATCTACCACGACACGCATTACTGTCAATAGTGTGATATTGATTAACCTGCTCACAACCAGCTTACCACATTATACCCTCCTTGCTGGTATACTTAATGCCGCTATCAGTGACCATCTGCTTGGCCGTTTCTTGGTGCAGATAACTTTAGACTATTAAAGGAATACATACCCAACATATTCCAGGATATCACTCTAGGTTGGGTATCCCCGGACGGGATTTCGGGATTGAGATAAAACCGAGAAAAGTGGCATACAAAGCTTCAAAGGACGAACTGTAAGGTTTCTCAATCGTGTCGTGTGTCTCCTCGTTGCTCTGTCGATGTGTGGCATCCAAAATATTCTTCATAAGAGGGATGTTCTCTGTTTTTGATATGCTCTTCATAAAAAAATGCAGGTGCAGCCTTCTTGCGTTTTGCCCAATAACAAGCTTAGCTTAATGAGGACAGTCCTCGTCAAGCATACGCCCTGCAGTAACGGCATCCTGCGCCTACGTGGAAGTCTGCAGGAAAGCAACGAGGACACAGCGCAGAACGGCAGCCTATGCTTTTCCCGACGGATCACGATTTCACGAAGAAGCTAATGATGCAGGAACATAAACGATTACTTCATGCTGGAGTATGCGACACGTTGGTCCAGAGAGAGAGAGATACATGATGACCATGATATGGGGATGACTTCCGCTCACTGAGCAGAATACTACCCCATTGGGGAAAATGAGAGGATGGTGATGCGGATGATGCTGACGACGCTGACGGGGTCTTAGAGGGAGTCGATCAGGCCGGTAGTTTCAATGAATTTGATAAAGGGTCGCAAGACGGACATCTGCTTTCGTTTGTCCCATGGTCCCAAAATGAGTCTGAGGTCAAGGGGTAGATTGTCAATCTCCGCAAAGGCGTTTGCCAACAAGTGACGCTCGCGTTGGTCCAGTTGTGGGAATTCTAGTGGGTTCGTAGAGGACGACAAGCTGTGAAGAATGTGCTACATCAGTGCGTGACATGTCGAAGATGGCAAGTGAAGCCAGTAGATGAACCTTCAGCACCACTTCCAAAGGACAAGGTGGCAAAATGCCATAATTCTGTTGTGGTGGTTGGCATAGACTACCCAGGACCTCTGTACTACAAAGGCGTATCAAGCGACAGAAAGGCCTCCATAGTGTTGTTCGCTTGTGTGGTAAGGAGGGCAGTTGATTTGGAACTACCCCCATATCTTTATTGGCGTTTCAGAGATTTGCAGGAAGAAGTGGGTGTGCCATATACGATATACTCAGAGAATGCTCTCACATTTAAACGGACATCAAATGACCTCAGAGATGCTATGGACATCACTACGGAGTGAAGAAGGAGTAAACTACTTCCCCCAGGTCCACCAGCACTGGAAGTTCATAGTAGAAAGGGATGCGTGCTGGGGCGGCTTCTGGGAGCGGATCTGTAAAGACGGCTCTGCAGAAGGCTCTCGGAAGAAGCACTCCGACTCTAGACCAACTTACCCATTAATTCCAGATCTCTCACTTACACTTACTCAGAGCTAAACGAACCGGAGCCCCTTACACCTTCCCGTTTTCTCGTCGGGAAACGGCTCAAAAGGTTGCCATCCAACTCTCCTCCAACTGACTTTCCTTCCTCAAACCAATAACTTAATTTTGACATGATGAATGGGGAGTCTCATCGCCAAGGGCGATACGCTACCCCAATGCTGATGGCGATGTGGGGAATTAAATAATGAGCCCCTTCACAATAAGGATCGAAGTCCGATGTAGTCCAAAAATGTGTAGTGCTATAATATGTGGGGTCACTCACCATTGCAAAGATACTGATGATCATGGTGTTTAATCCTTCCTCGACTAATTTGCCGTGTGCGTCTCTCCTTTCACTGCCCCAGAGGTGGTGAGTATTTAGGTCTCCTATAGTACAAAGAATGGCTTTGGTAATCGGTTGATACGGTCAATAAATTCGCCTAGTGTACGGGGATATATTTATTAGAACAAAGAAGAAAAGGAGTAAACGTCAACCAAATGGGACGTCGGCTTGCTATTGTGCAAGTAAAAATAAATAAAGGAAGAATAAAATCAATAAAAAGAAAAGACAATAATTAGGAAGTACCTCGGATAAACTAACAAACGGTGAAAGAAGGATGAGATAGATTAAAGAAACATTACTAAAAAAGATTAGGTTAGTGCGTTGAGAGTGAGGGGTGAGGGTCCCTTGTGAAAATAAATTTGGCCTGTCTATTGACACTGTTTGGACACTTTTTGGCCCCTTTGGCTTTTCTTTTTACCTTGCCTTTTTATAGACAATTGTACAAATAACGTCTAAAGACGTGCTTTGGACACCTTTTTTCCCACATGTCCAAACCACTCTGCCAAAGGAAGTCTATAGACGTTCTTTGAAAATTCTTTTTCTCCACATTTAATAGACAATAGGAAATAGAAATACAAAAGACAATCCATTCGAAAACTTAGTGAAAGCAAAGACAGCATCGTGCTGTCATGCTATTTCAGTCTCTTCTGTTTCTGCATATACAGCACATTTTCAGAAGCTTTATCATAATTTTTAATTTGTGTTTATATGTACATGATGCGTAATGGATGCGTAATGGATGTGACATGCGTAATGGATGTGTGACTCCCACATGTATAAAGGGATGAGTGCAGATCACATCACGAAAAATGTGTTGTGTTCTGAATGTGCAATGATGAAAACTATGACGATCGTTACAGAACAATTTAATGCATTTGTGTCACTGCACACACACACAAAAAAAGGAAACTAAAGGTCAAACGAACACTGAGGTCATTACATACACAATTACATGCGAAAGCGGTTGACACGCAGAATTGGCCAAGAGATTAAAAAATCTAGATTTCAGAAAAGTTCTGTAGGTCAGTACAACCCACTGGAAAACTGCAGGTATTCATACAACACTGCTTGGCACCTCAGGCGAGGGCCACGTGTATCATTCGTGGTTATCCCGAATGTGGGTCAACGGGGTCATCCAATGAGTCGACGGGACTGGTTAGCCTCCCACAAAGGGACAAAGTGACCTATTTCGCCATTTGTCGTAGGTGTGCCAGCGTGAAGAGGTCTGTCTTGCCGTGTTCCTTCACAGATTTGCCTTGCAGAAAATGCACGTTTTAGTGAAGTGGCCCCATATGAACGCTTTGTATGTCTGCCCGGTGGACCGAATATTTGATGTGGACATTGGTTTGTTGTTGTGGTTGTTTGTGGACATTGGTTTGCACGATGCGCGTGTGGTGGAACGAAGCTCCCCGTGAAATGGGATCTGGTCGCTGAACCGTCCGAAGGTTTTATCGTTGCAGCTGGTAAGTTACTTGCTTATCTGAAGCTCTTGGTGCCGTCTGTGCCGGTACATTTTACGAGTAGCATTTTTAGGAAGGTGTTCTCTGCTGCATGCATGCGATTCATAATCTCTTCTATTGGTACAGGGGATGCTGCAGCCTTGGAAAAAAATAGGTTAGGAATTCTCAAGGCGCTCGAAATGGTTGCCGACCTATGTGGAAACTACGTAAGTACTCCATGATCGTGATTAATTTATTCTCTCATTGTTTGCCATCCGCAGTTTGGATGATGAAAATGGCTACACGCGTGGCTTGCGTGAAAACGGGATTTGCCGACGGAATGCTCCAATAACCGAGCGTTCATGGGGATCCATCCCAGTACCAAATTTAAGAATGCAATACGTAACTGGAATCGGAGAGTTTGTTGAATGCACTCATTCAATAATCAATCGTAACCGGAAAAGAACTCCTTCGAACTGCCGTACGGAAGAGTGAAGGGCTCACCGTTGGCCATGCTTACATTTAACGATAGATAGGCTTAAAGGGACTATGAAACGATTTTTTTCTTCGTTTCATTCGAAAGAAGACATCTTTCTGAGTCTAGAACCGAAATTTTACTTTCGTCGCGCGAGCGGATTTCTCGGGAGCGAATTTAAACAGAGCGGCGAAGGGAGGACAGCTGGCGCCGCGCCGTGATGAGCTGCCGAGCGGAGACACAACGGGTAACTTAACGCGACCACGGCCGGCTCAGCAACACGTCATCGTGACGTGTTGCCGAGCCGAGGAATCCCGCCATGAGCATGCGCCGTAGGATCCCGTGTATGCGTTCATCGTGGCGACAGCCACAGCGCGAGCTCGCGGCATTACTTGCCATTGTGCAACACCGGTGACGTAACGGGGAACCGAAGAGCGGTCCATACAGTTACACCATCGGCAGGGAAATATGCGCGGGAGAGGAGGAACGCGGAAGAGACATTTCCAGCGCGCGCTCCTCGCAGAGTGGAGCGATTTCGTCCGGAAAAATTTGTGGCATATTAGTTTCTCTGCGGGAAGAACGATTTCCATCGAAAAAAAGTATGGGGGTTCGGGAAATTTCATAGTCCCTTTAATAGAGCGGCAATGCCGGAGCTCTAACAGCTCTAGCTTTGCCCCCTTTTGTACTTGGATTTGTTTAGACTGGAAAGTGATTGTGACATGGTGCATGGCTATGCGATAAATGTGCGGGATAGTATCGCCGTCAGTGAGGGACAATCTGGGATATTGAGTACCCAGATATTCTTAAACAGGTTCTTCTGGTAACATTTTTTGAACGCAGGTCACAGCAACACAAGAGCCCACTGGCACTACATGTGACAAGAACGTGAAACGAGTAGCTGAGCTAGAAGGCTCCCGAAGTGTAGGAAGGAAAAATTATGTATGAGGAACAATAAATTTTCTGGCGTTTCACATATCTGACTTGGTCAGTGTGTTATCTACGACAGGACGCGCTTTTTTTTGGGGGGGGGGGGGGGAGAACGTGCGAAAACAAATGCATGCAGACCACCGTAAGAATTCAAAGAGAAGGAGCATTTCAACTGTAATGGGTGGAAGCCCCAGCAGGTGACCTTTATAAAGTCTATAGCATGTCCAACGAAAGATTATCTTTTGCTTTCCAATAGCACAAATGCTATAGAATGTCCGTACCAAATAGCTAAACGGAGGAAAAAGGAAGGAAAGTGGTGTGTCCAAACAGCGTCTATATGCCGTCTATTTGTTGTCTATAGCCTCTTTAGACTTTTCTCTATAGAAATGCTATAATATGACCATAGGATTTTTCACAAAGGGGGTGGGGCACTGAATAATGAGATGGCACGAGTTGAGTTCACAGGCTGTTCATGAGACCTTTGTCGCTCAGAAACGTCAAAACTGCTTTCGTGACAGGCCGCTGTGTGGGATGTCGTACTGGGCCGAGCAGAGTGGTCCGAGAAAAGTCTGCGCACCGCAGCTCGAGTAGGCGTCGTCTGAGCGTGGCTGGAGGGGTGCCGAATCTGTGACAGTCGAGGAGAAGATGTGGAATATCAGCTTCAACAGCGCAAGTGGGGCATTTGGGCGAGTGGAGAAGACTCATTTTATAGAGAAGCAGGGATGTCCTGGCGACATTAAGTCGTAGTCGGTGTAGAGTAGACGTTTCTCGACGCGAGCGGTGGTGTGTGGCAACGAAATCCATCGAAAGGTCGATGGACCAGGTGAATGATCATTCAATCGGACAGCGTCCTCTTCAAATTGCCGAGTGCCGCTGTGGTGGATTCGGCGTATCTGTAACCATCATGCTCAGACTGAAAGTGGTAGTCAACAGTTATTGAAGGTGACGTCTCCATGTGCCCGACGGGCTAAGGCGTCTGCGCGGGTGTTTCCTTGCTGTCCAGTGTGACTGGGTACCCATTGGAAACACAGGCTATGACCCGAGGATAGAAGTCGGTTGTATGTTGCGACTATCATCGTGTCTAGGCCACCGATTGTTCTGCTGAATAATTTGACAGAACTTGTAGCGCCGCCTCACTGTCCGTGAAAACAGCCCACGTGCCAGGCGGTTCAACGCGGTCAGTATGAGGAAGAGCTCGAACTCGGAAGATGATGGTTCGTAGGGGAGTTTCTGCGCCACTTCAAGGTTTTCATGTGGTTTATAAAAGGCTGCTGTTGATCCGCCTTGAGACACCGATTCATCGGTGTACACAGGAAGTCGTTACGAGTAAGCTGAGCTGAGGTACTCTAGCGTAAGTTGATGAGCAACAACGGGAGGTACAGAGTTTTTCTTCAGAAGACCAGGAGTGTGGTCACATACGGGAGGCCTGCGAAGAGTCCACATTGGTGGGGCAAGGAAGGCACAGGGTGGGGAGGCACACTTTCTGGCGGTCAACAGCAATGCCAAAGCTAAAGTCCGGACAATCAATATCGATGAGCCGAAGATAATGGTAAGGGTGCTGTGTGAGGTACCGCGCATAAATACGGAGTGCTTCTACGTCTCGCAGGATTGCCCCTTGGAAGTATGTAAAGAACGACTACAGTAGTTTTCAGATTTTTTAATTGTGCTCTCACGGCTAGTGCTTCAAAAGTTTTCGCTTTTAAAATTACGCCCGAGTTTGCAACAATAGCAACACCCGCTCAGGTACTGCCTATGCGGTCCTCATGGTAGACTGCGTGATGTTGAAATAGCTGTGGGTATGTGCTCAACATGGTCTCCTACAGAAATGAGATATATGGCATGCGCCCATCCAGCAGGACACAAATATGATCATAGTTTTGAGCCACACCATGACAGTTCAGTGCAACAAAGACATGGCAGTTATGCAGATAACTAAAAACTTGAGGGCCAGAAAGCTGCTTGTTGCTACCTAAAGCATACTTGCGTAAGGTGGCTGCTCCCTTTCGGGGACCCGCCGTCACTAGGCATTGGGATAGGCATTAAGCTTAGAGCCCCTGCCTCTGTCTCTTATTTCTTTTCCGCCAGGGAACATTTCTCCTCTGCTGCTCTGCGGAGAAGCGATTCTAGAGTTCAAACGCCTCATTCTTCCGATACCTGATCAAGGACAGTCAACACGTAAGCTGTAATCGCATACGACGATTTCTCGACGGGAAACCGGCCACGTTTCTCACGAGCACGACAAGTCGACGAAAGAACGGCGGGACGAAGCGCATGCACGGATTTCCACTTCGGAGGCCCTAGCGGGTGTTTCGTTAGTCTGTGTTAAATATTGACTTCAAATTAATTGATCAATATTTTGCTACACATAGAAAAGCTGTAATGGCACACAGAAAAAGTTATAGCGGTCAAAGCATATTCCCAAAGCAAGAGCTACAAAAGCCAGGGGGGGGGGGGGGGGGCGGACTCGCTCAAAAAAGCGTGACCATACGGGAGCTGCCATCCGTTGGTCATGGAAGGTGTTGCCTTCCGTTGGCCGCTTCATTGCGCTAAACTTGACGTGCTCGTTTTCTTAAATTCATCACTTGCTGCCTAAATTCGGCGTACTATGTGAGTATCTCATAAGTATTCGTTAAACAAATAAGCAGTGAATATTTTCCCACTACATCACTTGCTTGTGTGCTGCCGTTCGTTCGTCACTTTATTATCACGAGACTCGACAGACCGGAGCATGGAATGGCGGGTGGTTTCGTTTTTGCCATTTCCGGTTCCCGTTGGTTCGCAGAGCAGCATGAAAATGGAGGTTTACTGTGTGTATTCATCTTTGGAATTGTGTTTCCTTTGGAAATACACGCCTACATTCGTTACGATGGTTAACGATATATTGATTTCGCTCGCAAAGCATACAAACGCCACTTCAACACGTCATAGGCGGTAAACGTCTTCATCCGTATCGGTGGAAAGCAAAGGGTTGGCGGTGTCGCAGGTAATCTCATAGATAAGATATGGTTCACGTTCGATATGGCAACGTTTACCTTGTCATTCCGATAGCACTACTCAATTCTGCACGTACCCCGAAGATTCGTGCGTACCTGGTGCGTACTCAACGTAATTACACGACTGGCCTCGCTTACGGTGGACGTCGTTGTCTCCACCGGCTCGTTCCCCCGCTTGTCGTCCCACGTGACTGCACAGGGTTGGCAACAAACGGGGCAGCTCTGCTGTAGTTGTATTGCCAACTGTAGGTCTCCTGTAGTTAGGGGGTTGAAATTCGTCCACTAGCACTGTCCATAACCAACGGATGGCTGCGCCCGGGCGATCACGCTCGGGGATAGGAGAATCCCATTGACGGTGTTGACCAAGTACGTTCTCTAGAGTCTTCCTACATTAACTCTATGACAAAAGCACCCTGAGACAGGAGCCCGACAAAAGCAGACAGATGGCCGCCACGTCCACACGTGGAGCGGTCCTATTGGCTGTGGTCCAGCGGCCGCTTCCGCCTTTCGCCGGATATTTCTGTCCACTGCTGTCGTCGGGAAATCGGTGACGTTCCCATTGTTCGCGTCGGCTCAGCGGAAAACCATTGACAGTGGCCGGTTTTCCATCGAGTAATTGTCGTATGCAATTGCTTGTTGCCTTACAACACCGGAATAACATCGTGTTTTTTAGATAAGTAACACAACAGTCACTGTAAATCTCAGACTACGCTGTCAACGACCGTGTAGCTTTGCAGCAACGATGGTAAATGATATTTATGTTGTAAAATAATATCATTTTCGTGTCATGATTCAATAACCTCTCGCGCCGTAATGTCTGAAGGCATGACACTGCCGTAAGTCTACGATTCTCGGCGATTTAGGTCGACAAGTTTTATCCAACGTTTTCAACTTAGTAGTTGACCTGTAGCTCCAAAACCAACTGTGTCTGGGAATTGAGCCTGGATTGATCATTGTGAGGGGTAAATGAAACAGAATACATTATTTTATACATTGATCACTTATCACACCTGATCGCTGCGAGCTTCTCACAACCGCATTATAATCGTTTTTTTATTCTCGCATAGAATACCTGCTTTTGCATTTGTTTACATTATACACTTAGATCATGCAACTTTCAGAGCTGCATAGCTCTATATCTGATCCTAATTTTAATTTTGCAGCCTCTGAGCTCCACCCTCCAGTAACAGCGTCACAGTCCTATAGCCGGAAGCAGTAGGAGAGGTAGAGTAGAGAGGAGGAATGCCATGCGAGAGAAACACGCGTCACGTCATTCAGCGTCATTGACTGCATGATCCTAAAAGAAAAAAGAAATAGGGTGGCTAGTCCTCGGTCATTAGTCCAGCACCGAAGGTCACGTGAGTTTTCCTTTGTAATAGACTTCCATAGCTGTTTCGGACGTCTGACCTAATCATAAAATGGGAGAGGGCTTCAGCGAGAGGCACAACCTGCCGGCCGATGGAGGACACAACTTTTCCGACGCCGGATTTAAAGCAGCATGGAAATCATTTGGAACATATATTTTTTCACTGCTTGATTGAACATATTACCTTCATAAACTGTCACGCAAAATATTTCCTTCGAAAAGCGCGAATTTCCTGAGAAAATTAGTTTGCAGGAATGCGCTCCGCGGCGACAGTGTCCCCCAAGCCGAGTCTGGCGTGTGGTGACGTCAGGCGGCCGACCACTTCATCGGAAGCGTCCGCTCCCCGCCAGAATCGTCTGCTAGCTCCGGAATCGTACTGAGACGCTGTTGCTATTTATTTGCGTTTGACATTCACTTGCGTTCTTACATGATTTGTCTCGTACGTTTTGCATAAAACAAGACTGCGGGCAGTGTAAGAGGTGTGGCTAGGCATCTGTGTTGCCGTGACGGCCCGGGTTGAGGTGGATCATACGCGGTTGTGGTTTCTGTTCCGATTGTGCTGAGGTGTCGTTAATTAGTGAACAGTATTGTGCCTGTGTGTGCAGCATATATATGATACGACTAAATAGATTCCTGTCAGTTGGAGATTTGTTCCATGTGCCATTGTTGTATGCTGCGTATGACCATTCAAAAAAGAAAGTGCTTATTTGGCCACGTGTTTTGGGGTTTCCCACAGATCGCTAGCAGATGAACTCTACTGACTTTATTTTGGTATCCATGTTGTTGTTCTTGTGGAGACGTTGCGCTACTGGTATCAGTAAGATATGGTAAGCGCAATGTTACACAGCTATGCATTCATCGGTCCGCTCTTTCGCCTCAGAGATACCAGTGTCCATGCGGTTCAGAGTCCATAGTGTTGACCACAACACGGAGAAGTCGTGATGGTCGACGACCTCTTCAAGTGAAAACACTGGTCACTGCGCCGCGTCTTCATGACTATGCATTTGTAACCAAGAAGAAGCACTATATTTCAATCCGAATGTTCGTTCACACTTACCAGCCTCCGGTACATTCGTGTGGCGAAAACCAAGCTATGCATTTGCATTTGCACTATGCATTTGTAACCAAGAAGAAGCATTATATTTCAATCCGAATGTTTGGTCACACTTACCAGCCTCCGGTACATTCGTGTGGCGAAATCGAAGCTGGCGGAGCTTAGGCTCCAACTCCATAAAACGTTTCGTCAAGAAGAGCAGACGTGTCGCCTAAAGAGTGTTCAGTTCACCACCTGTCCTTTCCACGACGTCCGATGAACAACAACGCTTCCTGCTCGGTCGGCTTGCCGGCGCTGCGACACGGAGAAACCACAAAAAAGAAAGAAAAAGACGGCGCGGCCATATGACGTCAGCGGCTGGCAGCCGAGTGAGGGCTGAGGGGGCATTTCCAGAGGAGGCACAGTAAGCGGACTTCGCCGCCGCGAAAATAGTGTCGCCGCTGGCATTTCCCGCCAAATTCCGGCTATTTACTTTCCATTGGCTCCGGTCCCCCACGTGACCTTTCTCGATCATGATTGGCTGAGGCTCATTTAACCGGTGGATTCGCCCGCGTTCGTTTCTCCGAGGCCCCGACCCGTCTGACCGTTGTGTAGCTGGCGTCTACGTATGTGAGCAGTCGGTAATTTTGTTTCGTGGATTTCGAAGATGTTCGAGCCATGGACGAACGCCTGAATGAAAGGTAAGCAGACAAACGCATGATGCATGTCAGTGATGAGACGTTTAATACTGTCGCCTTACTGTGTGCATGGATACGCCTTGTCCCGTATTACATCACTTTCTGCCGGTTATCAGTCATGATCTGGTTGATGATTCTGCGACTGGTTGCGTTTTGTTCCGCTATTTGAATGTGTCTAATGTTTAATACACTGGTGTGCATGAAAAGGAAAACAGCGTGCATCGCGTACGCAGGGCTCCTCGAATTTTGTCATTAGTCGACATTAGGCGCGTAAGGATAGCATGTCTTACAGAGCGTATTCAGCCAATTAACGTTGCCTGTGCTCGGGTTTACCATATCATTAACAGGTTCCTTTTTTTTTCATTCAGCCACCGACAGCTGTTCGTGGCCCTGCGATCCGCGAGTTAGGTGAGCGAGAATAGGTTCCTTTAAGGATTGTATAATATGATAGTCACGCTTTCTGTTGCTCGGCACTATTTATTCTTTATTTATTCTGCAGTATTCTGTAATAATCGTGTAGATTTACTTGCATTCAAATGTTTGCTTCTTGTTTATATGTTTACCGTGTCAATAAATTTGTACATGTGAATTGCTTCGTCTTCTGGACTTTCATTTTATGCCTCCCGATAATATTAGCAGATGGCCTGGCGAAGCGCTCGGAACAGGGGGGGGGAGAGAATTCGAGTGAGAGGGTGTGGAGAGGGCACGCAGCGCACATGCGCAGTTCGATCAGCCAGCGCGCGCTTTTTGGCGCCGTTTTCCAGCTACTTTGTCGTGATTCGTTACGGATGATCACGTGATCAAGGGGGGGCGGTGGTTTTCGTGGTGAAACTGTGGATGCTACAGCTGCACCCCACTGGCATTTCTGCCGCGAGATTCAAAGCTCCCTCGCGCTCCAGGATTGCGCGCTACGCTCAAACTTTTTTTGCGAATATGTATCACAGGGCTCAGAATCGTAATTTCTACTTCTCCCGTCATATTTTATTCCGATCATTTCCATGCTCCTTTAACGCCGACGCCGGATTTAAAGCGTCGAGAAAAGTGTGCGGAACGCGCTTATTGAGCTGTGGTGGTGACGAAAACCGGCTTATTGGGCTGTGATGACGACCGTGCACCCCGCTGTCCAATAAGCACGTTCCGCATACCTCACCGCAGAACTCGTTAAACGGTTACAGAAGCTTTGTTAGCCGATCTTCAACGCAATACAACATTATCGCTGCGACAACGTCTGACCTGACCTACCCTGCGCTACCCTACCGTCGTCACATAATACTTCACAGGATGACTTATCTAAAAGGGAGATACCAACGCCTTTCGTCGACGTTTCTGGGGGTCAGCGATTAAACAATTCGAAAAAGTTATTGAAAGGCCACTCTCACTGGGACGAGTTTATGTGATCATTGATTTTGAGATGAGAGATGCGATTTTCACTCCGTCTATGAAGGCCGTCTACATAATCAGCTTAATCAAAATATCGGTGCGTGGTAATATCAATTTATAGCTACCACGTAGCCCTTACACATGGGAAACATACTTCCGCAACGTTAGCATCAAAACTCTGCTCACGCGGACCCCAGGTCGAAAGGCCCCGTAACTCGACTCCGACCTACCTATCATTATTCTTAAGCCTTGCCTCTCACGAAGGTACAATGTGCACATATTTCGCTTGTCGCATAACATTATAACCAGGAAACTGCAAAGCACAAGCAGTTCCGCGGAAAGTCGTCGTAAATTCGTATGCGGCCGTTCGCCCTTCGGGTTCATATATAGTCCTCGCAAGGCATTGTCGCTAGACGAGACTGTATAGTCATGTATGCTATCAGAGCACTGCTGTTGTTGTTCATTCTGCTAGTAAATAATATTTTCGCGCATGGACGTTTGCCCTGGATCCACAGGGGCCGACCCACTGACCGCTATGGAATGCAGGGCCGACCTGAAACTTTCGGACGGTTCTCTGATACTGGATTCGTGATTCCTGCGTGGTTCAGGCAGCGACTGGATCATTTTGATCCCTCCAATATGGCAACGTGGAAACAGGCAAGTTTATCTTATAAAAAAACGCGCGTAAAAGTCAGCATTGTCTCGTATCCCGTGTCGCTGTGTCCCTATACGGTGTACTGTGTTTTTGCTTTTCTGTTAACAGTAAAACTGCGCAGTCGCCGCTACAGAATTTTGGAAGAAATTAAATGCGCTGTAAAGATGTAAACAAAGAACCAGCACAAAACCGTTTGTGCCACCTCGAAAAACATACACGTTAGCCAGCCAGTTTAGAACTTCTGGAGAACCGGGAGAAACAAATATTTTGTTTTCCTTTTCGCTTTCTATTCCCCTTGTCTCCTGAAACATGAACTGTTACTGTTACCCTTACTGTTATCGGTTCATTAGATCTGAAAGTTCTTCTAGAACCCTGGAACAATCCAGCATTGCAACGCTTTGACGCCCTGATACGATTTCTGACGGACACGGGACACTGTGTCTCGACGTTGACTGTCGCTCTGTGACCGGCTCAGTGACTGTAATTTCTCCAGTGTCCCAGTAGCGCATGCATTTCAGTGGGGTTGTAATCACAGCGAATGAATGCGGATTAGCAAATCCTCGTAGCTGCGATCGCACCTGGTGGTGAAACCCACCAATCGTCATCATAAAATCAACTTGTTGTTGTTGTTGTAGCTGCGACGAACCCTCTCCGCGTATTTTAACTCTACATATCCCCCTTACATATCCCCCTTACATATACCCCGAAATAGGAATATAGGCTTTCTGGTGTCACTCCTTCTGTTCTGTAAACTACCTAGTTGGCGTAGGGAAGACAGAGACTTCCCTTCATTGCAGTTTTATCACTTGTCCATAACGTAGTAACACAAGAAAAATTTTGATACTTTCTATAGAGACAATTTTTACCACCCCCAATAATCCAACAATGCGCAACAATAGAGCTGGGCGCACCAAATTAGTTGTATAACTTCAAAGGAAGCAGTGTGCCAACACTACATTCATTAAAAGGACTATATCATCCGGAAACGTGTGTATGAGGCCGATACAATAATGTTTGGCACCGCTTTACAGTCTACTTCGTGAAACGTTCCTTCCGCTTACACAATTACATAAGCGAGTTTGAAAGATTGGCGCTCCCTCTGCAGCTACGGAAGCCACATCGATACTGACATCGTGATAACGTAGGCAAGGCACACCAATGGGAGCGCAGCGCAGGCGATTGTTTCCGAGCTCGTCTGCTTCACGTTCGCATCGTGATATACTTCGCGAAAAGACCTCTGTAAAAATTCAGCGGCGATTAACCGGTAAATACGAGAGAAATGCGAGGCCATTAAGCTCCTCTTACGGTCCATATTTGACTTCCGGGCATCCACATCCGGTCTAAACCCAACTCCCGGTTGTCCACTTCCGGTCTAAACCAGACTTCCGGTTGTCCGCTTCCCATCTATACTTGACTGTCGGTATCCACTTCATGTCCAAGTCGATTTCCGGTTCTCCACTTCCGGTTGTCCACGTTTTTCGCTTATGGGCGTGAGGGGTGTGAGACGCGACGATGTCGTGCGGAGGGTGTACCTCGAAATAAAGTGATTGAAATCCCCGTTGCAAAATAAACTACAGTAAATAAATGTTATCTGACTATAAAATGCACAGTCGCGTGCGGGAAACTGCCAACAGCGAATGCAACGGCGAAATGCAAACATCGAACTTGGACTAACCTAATAATAAACCAACCAGCAACGTGCTGTTCCGTCGTGTCCGCCCTGCTAAGCCTAACAGCCGCTGAAATGTGGCCTTCGTTCAGTAAAACGACACAGACAGACACCGAAAACACGTGAATTTGAGTGGTCAAATAGAGTAGTCGTGTTTTAAACATGGCATATCATCTTCCGTATCAATCTAGCATTCCCCTGGATTTTCCTTGTTTCGAGAACGTGAATTTCGAGGACCGGAATTTCGCAACCGGGAATATCGAGGTCTTCCCCGTGCGGAAGACGGTGTTACCTTCCTGTCTGTACGAATACGTCATACACTAACACAGAAATGACATTCAGACATTCCACAAGCCGAAGCATTCCGTACATCCCATCGTAAGGAATTGCTTTATGCAGCATTCTCAATGACGCGGCAGATCACTCGGAAATAGCGTGCCACCAACGTCACCGCCACAAGCCGATCACAGGTATCCGCGACTTGCGTCCGCCAGTCGCCAAAGGGCACACCCTGATCGGACTTGTCCGTGTGATGTTTCCTCCTATGTCCAGAGAAGGGAAATCCGTCATACTCTCAACATCCGGCATTACATCGAATTGCACAGAAACGACTCCACTAGTTCACGTCGGATTTACGGCGTTATTTTAGGCGTACAGCGAAGCTGTTTCGAAAAGGACCCACGCACTGATATGGTTATCCCTGCTTTTCATATCTCACAGACACGGTCCTTTTCGGAGATGTGCGAGATGTCACCGAAAGGGAGCGAGCTACAAGAAATAATGTACAAGATCCACAGGCGTTAAGAAAATGTCTACACATCTACATTGCAAGGACCACAGGGACTGATGGCACAATTTTTCAGGCCGGCTAACGAAGAATCGAATTATGTGACAGCAGATAAAGTGCACATCCACCTTCGAAGAATTGCACACGTAAATAATGCAGTCAGATCTCATCAGCATATGGAAGCAGTCTACGTCGTCCGCTTCATTTCGGATTTGCTGAAATATTAATTTATATATTGCTATGAAAAATATCAAAAAGTAAAGTCATCTCACATCGTATCACTTGATGTGATCTCCATCATCGCAATTATTGCCTTCTCCCAGTTGGCACCGCTACCACTTGAATCAGCGATGATCCCGGAACAAAAGTTCGAGGCAACAGTACAACACCTCATGTACGAACGTTTATTGAAAGTGAATGCCCACATCACCTCTGCTGGACCACTGGACTACTTCACAAACTCCGCACCAAGAGAGACCAATTTAGTAAAATACAGCAAAAGTTCGTCACTGGGAATATACTACAACGACACAAATACGGCGAAAACATCCCTCCCACAATGATAAATGCTGACTTCAAACGTCCCATCGTAAGTAATTGCTTCATGCAGCATCCTCAATAAATTGCTCAGTAATTCAAGGTCGGCGAGAGGTTCGAAGCATGAAAGTCTAGCTGAATGAGTGGACTATAGAGTGGACTAGAACTACAGTATATCAAAATAAAGATATGTATAACTGAAAGAACGAGTATGACTTCTTGTGTCAACTTTGTGACCACTTCAATAGTTCGGATCAGCATAGGAAAGCCGATGTCGCATAGTTTCTTTAATCACAAAATGTATTTCAAATAGATACCACCCTACAGCTGACCACGTCGGATAATACACTCTCATTCTCGCAACTCCTCAATCTTCTTGCTCAACCACGGAACCATGCAGAACTCACAACAAGAGCAGACAATATAGCAAATAGCGGAAAGCTCGTTCGTCTTAGCAGAATAAAGTGGTTGGCCACTTTACCAGCGCGAAGGTGCATGCATGTCCCTTAACAATTCTTTAGGGAAAGAGGAATCCGAATATTGAGAAGATATTCAGCCCCATACCATTGTCATCATGTATCTCTCTCTCACACACACACACACACATTTATAGCAGGAATGTTTTTTTTTAAATTCCGTGTTAGCGCCGTGAGGCAACTGTGGCTATGAGCGTCGTACAAACGTGGACAGATGGAGAGAGGACAGCAGGAAGGAGTGGGGGACAGGGGGATTAGTATGAGTCCTGGGCCGACTTGAGGGGTAACTGTGCCGACATTCGTCTGGGAAGTCTTCGAAAAACCGAGGGAAAACCTCAGAGAGCACAGCTGGCGAGTGGATTCGAACCCGTGTCACCTCCCAGTCTCGGCGTGGAAAAGCAGGAATGTATTCGCACATTCATGTCGCTATGATAAAAGCACAGCACATGTTGTTCACGACGTGATTCTGAAGGCCCGTTCCGACATACAGCGGATTGGTCCAGAGCACTGGAAAACAGCGTTGTTTTTTCTCCTCTCCCGGCTGCGACTCGATGGAAAACAGCGCTTGGCGAAGTTGAGCTTCGGTGAACTTTCCCATCGCTGTCTCCCAGCGATAGGCTCCCTGAACCAATGAGAACGCGGCGCCGCGTTCACGTGACGGTACGATCACGTGAGATGACAAAGTACAGCGCTAGGACAAGCGCTGGAAGTGCGAACCCTACAGTGGAAATACAGCGCTATTTTGCAGTGCTGTGGTGCAGCGCTGTGGAGCAAAGCGCTGTATGTCGGAACGGGCCTTTAGTTGAGTTGAGGTGAAAGAGAGAAAATAAAATTGAGAAATATTCTATTAGACACTATTAGATGTGTTTTTGTATATCGTAATTATTATATGCGATGACATTTATGTGCGATCCCTCCGGGTTTTCTTGAGGCGGTGCATGTCACAGCGTGACCCCTGCACTCATTGGCTACTGCTTGTAGATCACGTGTTCAAGCGCGGCTACAAAACCGCCGTGAGAGCTCCCATGGCCAGTTCCCGTGGCTTAGTGGCTATGATGATGACATTCCACGCCGAGACTGGGAGGTGCACTGTGTTGAATCTGGGAAAATAAAATTACATACAAAACAAAGCTCACCCTGGTCGCATCCCTCCGCCACCGAACGTACGAGCACATCCCTAGAAACGTTGGGCGATAATTGTGGGAACAATTCCCGCTCTCGGAGTCGTGCTCGCCCGTCCGGCCCGTGAAGTAACGGTGTGCCAACTCAACAACGAAACAAACGTTTATTCCATACCGTCCGTCAACAAAGCGGCTTCGCCGCCGAAACAGGAAAAATACAGTAGCCGCCGCAACAGTCGTTTCGAGGTAGACGTCCCGTCTCCTCAGCCAACCCCACCCCGCCTCTTTATACCTGCTTCTCGTCCCTCTCTCCCAGGCTCCTTCTCCCCATCTCCCGGCAGCAGAGCCCTCCCGCGGCAGCAATACCGTGGCGAGAATCCCGTGGCGCCCCCACAAGTTTCCACATCACTTATGGTCATGAGCACCGCCAGAATTTTTTCCAGGGAGGGTGGGAAGGCAGGGCAGAATGTTTAGGGTAATGTTTTTCACGGTACGGGATCAACATCTAATTCCCCAAGCAGCACAATGTACTTAAAGTCGAGTGCAATAGGGGTGCACTCGACTTTCAGTACATTGTGCTGCTTGGGTCTGTGCGTCAAGAGCGCCCGCAACTACATTAGAGTTTTAGTGCATCGTACGCTATCGCCTTTGCGTATACATGAATGATACCATGTGGTTCTGCGCAATGCGCGAAGCTCTCTTTATGTTTTGTGCGTGCGCAGAACCACCAACGTTATCTCTTACGTGCGCAAAGGCGATAGCGTATGATGTACTAAAACTTTCTATTGACTTCGCCAGCGAGATAGAGAGGGAATAGAGTGGGCAACCGCCTTGGCGTGGCGAGGCTCCAAGCTTTGATGCCAGAAGGCGACCCTCTCCTGTCTCTATCGCACTCCTTCTGTCAAGGCAAAAACGAACGAAGAGCGAACCCAAGGACAAATAAAACGGGAGTGCGCAACGAAAGTTGGGTTGAAGCGGCCGTGGGACATGCCCGTTCGAGCCAACTTTTTCTGTACGAAAACAATTATCTGCATTCGCTATATAGTCGGTTTCTCACCACCAGCGCCAAAGACGGAGGGGATGAGGGCAACGCCCCCTTCTTCCCCTCCCCGTTACGGCGTCCATGCTTATGGTGATAGGAATCGTGACAGTGCTCCCGGGCCGGCACATTGCAGCGCCGCGCCCAGCAAGCTCACAGCGCCTGGGAGAGGAGGACAACATCCTGCTCTTTCCACTCTCTTCTCTACCTCCTCCGCCTCCTCACTCGAGCTGTACCCAGAATGGGTGCCGGAGAATAGGTGACTGGTACTTTCTAAGAATCATTGGAAAAGTGTCGACTTCCGTGTCTACGCTAGCAGAAACACACGCTTTGGAGGACCCGCACCCCTACCTCATAGATTAGGTAACGCAGCCCCGTAGAGCATGCTAGTGTGCACTATCAGCTGACGCGTTTTTACCCCTTCTTGCCCACCACAGCAAAATACAACCTCGAACCAGTCTTCTCGTGAAGTCAGATATTTGAAAGATATTTGTCAGATTGTCTATTGGTGCTGGAGGTGGATGTGCCTCGCTCTAGAAACATCTTTAGAAAGCGGTAAAGCGTGACTGTCAGAACCTGACTAATAGACTGTGTTTTCCTGTATGTGTACATAAACTAATATACTGACAGTAAGCACGCACGTAATGTAACATTGATTATAACGGCTGCAACAAGAAAACTTCAAACGTGCGTCACGTGCGTATTTTCAGCTGTAGCTAAAAATAAAAAATAAATAAAATGTGCTAAAATCAAAATGGCAAAAATGTGGTTTTGATGTTGTGGGTTTCATATTATTCCATACATTCACATATATAGGAGAAGTACGCAACATTTCCGTCGCTGTGCCAATACCTGTCATTGTAGTCCTGAAGGGAATAGTCAGCCCTTCACAACAGCGCGACAGCTACCCATACTGCTTCAGAAGCGACTGGGAAGCCAATTTTAAACACGCAGCGGTTACAAAGCATCTTCGGAACGTGTGAGGCGCTCCACACCGAAGCGAGGAGACCGACGTCATTTCCGGAGACCTATCGCGTCGGATTTTCAATGTTATTGTTACGCAGAAAAAAATGGCGCTATAGTTGCGGAATCGACTGGGACGGATCCCTTAGGTCTTAGGTCTCCCTTCAACTACACGTACTAATCTTTCGCCTTTGGCGGTGAGGGGGGCAGAAGTGAGCCTGCTCTTCCTTTTGGTGAGAGGAGAACGCGGACAGCCATTGCAGGTCCGTGGGTGACCACATGCTATTGCGTGTGTTTTTACTGATGCAGCTTCTCTGCTTCTGTTGTTTACTCTTTCAACAATTTGCATTTCTATCGAGCTTTTCTGCAGACAGTATACCCCCATGGAGCGCATATTATTTTCTACAACAAAAAATTGCATAGTGCATTTCCCGTGAAAAATTAGAAAATATCTTTTATGCACACTCTACAAGTTAATAAAAAATGTGAACAATCCAAGAGAGTACATAAATCCGAATGCACAGTCAACAGGCTCCCAGAGTGCTACTCCCGTTATATTAACATGTGACTGCATTTGTCCTGATTGAATTTGTCCTTTTCTCCACGGCCCGCATGCTGTGTCCAAAACAGAGGTAAGCATCATCTCTGCGTTGTAAGAAGCAAGCGATGCATAGTTTCGTAAATGCTACTTCGGGTGGGGCTCCTGCAAACAAAGACGGGGCAGTTGAAGTTAAGACGTATCATGAATGTGTGGGCTTGTTTCTCCTTAGTCCTTATCGACATGACCCTGTACTGTCTGTACTATTCTTCTTTGACAGCGTTACTACATCAACAAGCAGTTCTACCGTAAAGGCGGCCCGGTGTTCCTCATGCTGGGAGGCGAAGGAGAAGCAATTAGACAAATGCTCACTGCAGGCAAGCTCATGATGATGACACTTGCCGAAAAGTACGGTGCCTTAGCATTACTCCTGGAGCATCGTTACTACGGACAAAGCCGACCAACCATGTAAGTGTGTAGACTGCAAAAAGATGCACAAATTTTATTTCCTTCTGCGTAGGCCACGACAGTTGCTCTCGACCATTCATTCAAATATAGGGGACTACATATAATTGCCAACTTCTCTTGTTGGGAGTCAACCTCTTTTCTCGAAACGAAAGTGGGGTGCCTCTATGCGGCGACTGGTACAAGGAGCGTGACACTGCGCTGTCCTTCAAAAGGAGTTAACTCAGCATGAAAAACGCTAGCCTCTGCTCAGACTGAGCAGATGCAAGACGTCCTCAAAGCGGCGTGATTGCATTTGCGTTCCTTCTCGGATGCCTCCCGCCCGGCGATATGTACCGTGTGTACAGTCTTGCTTGTTTCGTTGTTATAAAAAAACGTGACTGTGACCGCTTTTGAGGTAGGTCTTTGGAATCGTTTGTGTCGATGATAGATTCAAATTTTTCCTTCGACGTTTTCTGGTCACGGATCGCCGTAATGTTAATTGAATTAACACAATTTCTTTATTTAGACGAATAATTTCTTATTATTTAGCTTAATTAACAGTCACAGAGCCGAATCCTACGTGCCTAGTCTTCCTTCGAAGAAATCAGTCACAAGGGTTGTGCTTCACCAGTTTAGTTTGAAGCTGCTTCATTACACGAAATGGAGAATAGACATCTTCAGTGACGCATCACGTACACACATTGGATCCGCCCGCGCATACATCGTTCCTGAGCTGTCGTTAGAGAAAAGTGTACATCTATCATACCTCACATCATCAGCTGCGACCGAGTTACACGCCATACACATGTCTCTTACCTTCCCGTGGTCTAGTCGATTTATAGCGGCTCCAAAAGTGCGCTACAAGCTTAGGATCAGTTTACAAGAATAGGCTTACCGACTGCAGTGGTGCACGACATCTTAGGTGTGTGCACTTCATCAGTCGCCCTGGGACATGACCTCCAGTTACAGTGGGTCCCTGACCACAGCGGTGTAGCTCGGAACGAGGCGGCAGACGCAGCCGCAAGAAGGCCTCACACTAGGACCGGGGCACGGACATGCTACATATACTTTACTAAGATGACGCAAAAAGAACCATTGGTGCCCTCGTGCAAAGTGTGTGCTGCGACTACTGGCGAAGAAGCATTTCACATGCCTCTGCTCTCCTGCACAGGTTGACCATGAGCTCAAATTACGAATGCCACCAGGACTGCCTCACCGGCTTGCATCCATCATCTGTCGACTGCGCCTCAATGTTCATTATACAACGACTGTCTACTGGTTAGGCTCGAAAATGTTCCCTTGCCGAATTGTAGCGAATGCGATGTCACAGAGGACGCTGCACATGTCATTTAAGACTGCACTAAATACAGAGACCATCGCCTTATCTTAGAATCGTCGCTGGCACATACAGATCCCCGCCGTTTCAGCACAGAAAAAAATATTGAATCCTGACCTGTCGGATACCGAGTACGGGCCTTACACGCTGTTATTGATTTTTAAAATCATGTGATGTTCTCGACATTCTCTGATGTCTCCGTGTTTCTGGGCTACTGTAAAGGGATAGTGAATCTAATCCCGAATATTACACGAAATCATAGTTGAAATGTAGATGTATGGGGACCAAACATCTCTATCGAAACCCGTTTCGCGCTCTCGTGTCAGGGAGTTATGGCACTTTGAATCGGGATCCTTCATTCTTTCTCTCTTGACTCGGCTCCTCCTCACCCGATCTCGGTATGACGTACACCGACGCGCAACGGAAGGGCCTAGTTTCCGGTCCTCATGACGACGCCTGTAAACAGGGACGCAGCAAAAGCTGGGACGTTGCACGGCGAAGAGAAATGAGCGGCGCCAAGGCCAAGCAGGACGAAGGGAAGACGCTCGGGCCATGTTGTGTCGTCGTGGTGGGTGGCGCGGAGGGAAGCCTTGAGCTGCCGATGAAGGCGCTCGACCAGGCCGTTGGCAGCCGGATGGTAGGCCGTGGTTCGGATGTGATGGGTTCCGAGGGCGCTGCACAGGTGACGGAAGAGGGCCGATTCAAACTGGCGTCCTCTGTCCGTGGTGACAGTGGACGGGACGCCGAATCGGGAAACCCAGGAGAAGAGGAATGCGTGGGCCACCGTTTCTGCTGTGATCTCAGCAATCGGCGTTACCTCCGGCCAGCGGGTAAAGCGGTCGATGCAAGAGAGCAGGTAGCGGTAGCCCTTGGCCGGAGGAAGCGGGCCGACCAGGTCGATGTGTATCTGGTCGAAACGAGCATCTGGCGTAAGGAACAGCGGTGGAGGCGAGATGGTGTGGCAGTGAATTTTGGACCGCTGGCAGGCAAGGCAGGCGAGCAAGGCTGGCAGGCGCAGTGGGGCGCGCCCAGGCACGGACATCCGCATTCATGCGAGGCCATATGTAGCGCTTACCTACGATCTTCTGCGTTCCGCGCTCGCCAGGGTGGGACAGCGAGTGGAGGGCGTTGAAAACAGGCAGGCGAAATTCCAGGGGAACGAAAGGGCACGGGATACCAGTAGATGTGTCGCACCATAGACTCGCCGTCGAACCGGGAAGCGAGATTTCCCGAAAAGTGAAGGATGAGGCGGGGGATGAACGAAGATCGGCGAGCTCTTGATAAGCCTGTTGCGCATGGGCGATGCCGTCCAAATCGACTGCGGGGGGGGGGGGGGGCGAATGGAGAGCATTAACGTCCGGCCGCAAGAGCGCCTCGGCACCCGCATTGTCTTCGCCGGCGACGTGGCGCTTATCTGTCGTGAATTCCAAGATGTAGCACATGTGGCGGGTTTCGCGAGGCGAGTGGTTGAGGGACGCCGATCGCAGGGCGACCATGAGAGGCTTGTGGTCTGTGTAAAACACAAACGGGCGGCCCTCGAGAAAATTGCGGTAGTGTCTGCATGCCAGGTAGGCGGCGAGGAGCTCATGCCCGAAGGTGCTGTAGCGTGTTTTTGCTGGCGAGAGGCGCTGGGAAAAGAAACCGAGAGGTTTCCAGTGGCCATCCTGACGCTGCTGCAAGACGGCGCCGACAGCAGCAGTGGAGGCCTTGACGAACAACGCAGTCTCGGCGTCAGGACGAGGATGGTGGAGCAACACAGCATCTGCCAGGGCCTGCTTGACCTCTACGAACGCGCGTTCTGCTGCCGGTGTCCACTCTAGGGGGGCAGCACAGGCCTCTTTCGGATGGTCAGCGCCGAGAACAGCGTAGAGAGGTTGGAGTAAGGCAGCCCCGCGAGGCACAAAACGTCGGTAGAAGGTCACGAGGCCGAGGAATGAACGAAGTCCTTTGCGAGAGGTGGGGGTAGGAAAGTCTCGGATGGCCTGCACCTTGGATGCGAGTTGCCGGATGCCTTCCGGGGTGATGGGGTGTCCCAGGAACGTAAGGGTGGTAACGCTAAACTCGCACTTTGCGGCATTGATGGAGACTCCGTAGTCCGCAAGGCTCGAGAACAGGTCGCGCAGATGGGCGCGATGAACCTCCGGAGATGGACTTGCGACGAGGATGTCATCCATGTATCCGAATGCGAAGTCCAGGCCGCGGAGCACTTCGTTGATAAATCGTTGGAATGTCTGCGCGGCATTACGCAGGCCAAAGGGCATCCGCACGTATTCGAAGAGGCGAAAAGGAGTTTCGGGATGTCAGGGGGATGCACGGGAATCTGGTGATAGGCCTTGATAAGGTCTATCTTGGTGAAGATGGTCGCTCCGTCAAGATTCGCCGTGAAGTCATGAATATGGGGAAGCGGGTATCTGTCCGGTACCGTGACGATGTTGAATGCACGGTAGTCCCCACATGGGAGCCAATCACCAGGTGTTGCTGTGGGCACCATGTGGAGAGCGGGAGACCACGGGCTGGATGAAGGTCGAATAATCCCCAGTTCGAGCATGTGCTCAAATTCCCTCTTCGCAATGACGAGGCGCTCAGGGGCCAGCCGTCTGGGGCGAGCGAAGACAGGCGGGCCCCGTGTCACGTTGTTGTGAGTGACGCTGTGGCGAGGCGGGCAAGAGGCGTGCGATTGACACAGGACAGCGGGGAACTCCGTGACAATGTCGGCGAAAGCAGTGGGCAGCGGTAGCCGTATGGTGGGACTAATGACGGCGATATGCGCTGGGGCTCCGTGAACGTGCAAAGAAGTAGTGTTGTCGACGAGGCGCTGGCGCCGAATATCCACAACAAGGTCAAAATGGTGGAGGAAGTCGGCGCCAAGGATTGCGAAAGGGAGGTCGGCGATGGTAAAACCCAACGAAATGCGCAGGCCGAGGTCAAGGGTGACGGAGCGTTGGCCTAAGTTCATATGCTGGACTTGTTGACGGCCTGCAAAGCCAAGTCTGGACGTCGGTGGTGTTTTTCTGCGGGGGTGGGTGGAATGACGCTGACGTCAGCCCCAGTATCCACTAGGAAGCGACAGCCGGACACGTGGTCCGTGATCCGGAAGAGCCGGCTGTTGTCGCCCCCAGCCATGCCAGCCGTTAATGGTTGGGGGAGCGTTTCCCGGCCACGAGCAAGGAGCCTGGCAGTTTCTTGCGGCATCGCCGAATTTACGATGGTACCAGCAGAACTGGTGCTGAGAGGGAGACCGGTAACGGGATGGTGAGCAGCGATGGCAAAAGGAGCACCGCGGGGAACGTGGTCGCTGGGCGGGAATGGCGTCCACCCGGTTTGCCAGGGCCGAAACCGCAGTCTGCAGTTGCTGGAGTAACGTGCTGATGGCATTGATGGCAACGTCCACAGGTGGAGGGGAGCTGCGGGGAACCAGAGCGGCAACGGCTCCTGGCAGTGGGAGACCAGCGAAATCCAGAATGCGGTCCGCCATCTTCGCCAAGTCATCCAGGCGGGAATTTTCGCCGGCGGCCAGGATCATGCGTACATTGGGGGGTAAACGTTGTAAGAAAAGTTCGCGTGGTGTTGAATCGTCCGTGGTAGGGTTGCCAGCGTGGTCGCGCACGCGACGTAGTAGCTGTGTGGGCCGCCGATCGACGAGCTCTTCACTGTTGAGAAGCTGCTGCAAACGACGCTCCTCAGAAGCAGACGTACGGCGAATCAACTCGTCCCTTAAGGTGTCATAGGGCAACTCGGCATGGGGATGGATCATTAGATCGCGGACTTCCACCGCAGCTTCGAGAGGAAGGTTTGCGATGGCGTAGCCAAATCTTGATGCCTCAGTTGTGATGTGACGTCCGTCGAAGAGAACCTCCGCCTGCGCGAACCACAGCTGAGGGTCTGAGATGGAGAAAGGCGGCAGGCGGAGCGGTGCCGCAGAAGCTTCAAGTGGTGGAAGTGGCGGTGGCCGGTTGGTAGGCGAAGGGCTGGTGGAGTGCTGGTCACCGTTCATGATGGTGGAACATTGGAATGCACGTTCGGGTCACCAGTTGTAGAGCGAGAAACGAGGCGACCAGGTTCTACTGAGGTTGATGGGTTTAATGATGGTTAATGGCGATGAACGAAAACGAAAGCACGGGGCGCGCGCAGTGCTGCACGTAACCGATGGCGGTGCTGGTGATGAGGATGAAGCCGCTGCTACAGAGTCATACAGAGAGTAGAGGAGGTGGTGTTCCTCTACATGAGTCCCGACTTGCGATGATGGGAAGTCCCAGCGGGCGGATGCTAGTGGCCTTACGCTAGGACGGTGCCGGTGGAACTGGCTGGCAGGCGCAGTGGCGCGCGGCCGCGGAAGCACGACTTCATCGTCGTCCACGAGCCGCCACATCACTCCCTCCCTCATACCCGGAGCTGCGCTTGCGTGTGAGTGGTTGAGGTTCGCGCCGATACTAAGACGAGAGGAATAACGACGGCACGTGGCCGAGGGACAGCTTGGCATACGGCTTGAGCTTGTGGCGGCCCGTGGACGACGATGAAGATGTGTCTTTGCTGGCGCGCGCCATCTGCGCCTGCCAGCCAGTTCTACATCGTCCTAGCGTGAGGCCACGCACATCTGCCCGCTGGGACATTCCATCATCGCCGGTCAGGACTCATGTAGAAGAACACCGCCTCCCCTACATTTGGTGACCGCAACAAACAACACCATGTTCGATATAATTCCGCCCCTCCCTGTCCCAAATTTGCAGGCCACCAGCGAATCACTCGGGAAGCAATCACTGAAGGCACGGTGCCTAGTTCCTCTGAGGACTCGCTAGGCGGTGAAGCTCTTCGCTCAGCATTCAACGACCTGGCATATCATGACGCCGCCTCCCGCACCGCACCACTCTCAACACGCTATGGTCACTCTCACTGCGTCATGCCGCCTTACGCCTTACGACGGTCATCCTCGGGCATTCACCAGCGGCACGTTCCCTAGCCACACGCTCCTATACCGGTCGCGGTACGCCGCTGTCGACCGCACCACCCGCATCGGCTACGCAAGCGGTCCAAGAACCTTGCCCGCTTCGCCTTCCCACCAGGCTTCCATACAAGACACTGGCAGCTCGTCCAGATGCGGTCAAGAGGCCGCGGGAGCAACATTCCACCGGGGACGCGCACGGAGGCCACAGGGAGTTCTACTCCCGGTCTCCCCGTACTCCACGATGGTCTTCCCCGGCACTCTCCTTGGCGACACTACAAGCTCACCGCTCACGAACCGGTCGCGGTTCTGTCGCCGCAATCTCTTGATCACTACGGCCTACCTGCCTGCACTCTGCTTCGGCCCGCCCCTGGAACCCACCCGGTCAGCGCTTGCCCGCACCATCCATCCGCTACTTTTGCCCATTGAGCACCAGACGCTACTCCAGCCGTCCCTGTTCCACCTGTCGCCACTCTTTCTCCTCTTCACGAATCGACGCGGACCTCAACCGCTAGCACTACATTGCTCCGCGTCTGAGGGGGGAGGGAGTGATGTGGCGGTCCGTGGACGACGATGAAGACGTGCCTTTATTGGCGCGCACCACTGCGCCTGCCAGTCAGTTCTACCGGCACCGTCCTAACGTGAGGCCACACATATCTGCCCGCTGGGACATCATCGCCAGTCAAAACTCACGTAGAGGAACGTTACCTCCTCTACAAGCTCGTGGCAGCGGGCGCGGCAGGATAGCGGGCGTGGAGGTTCGTTGGCGATGTAGTGTGGTGTGCGTCGTGCTGCTGTGCCAGTGATCATCTCGCGTCGTGTCAAGTGGTAGCAGGACGATTGAGGCAGCGTGAGGCATTTCCACGATCGTCTTCCGGAAAGCGTTGGAGAGTTGACACATGTGCGGCGTCAGGGCGTAAGGACAGCGACGTACCGTTGACCGCGAGACCGGTAGTGGAGCGTGTTGCTCATTGAACAGTCGCTGGTCATGGCCGGGGGTGCCACCGCAAAGTACGTGGAGGCCTGGAGAAGAATTCGGGACCACGGCGTACCGTGATCGGTACGGGGCGCTGAAGCCGAAGGGTGCCGGGTCAGAAGAAGTGAGCATAGCCTCCTATTACGAGCCGCGGTGTATAGACGTTCTCGGTGGCTCACGATAGGCGTGCCCTAGCGCCATCGTCTGGTGTCTTGAGCTGGTGTGCGGATGTTGCTGCCCGATGATAGTAGTCGTCGTGAAATTTGGGAAGGTAGAAAGCCGAATTTTACACGGGACTGAAGCATTCGTTGTCTGGGTCACCAAATGTAGAGGAGGTGGTGTTCCCCTACATGAGTCCTGACCGGCGATGATGGAATCACCCAGCGGGCGGATGGTTGTGGCCTCACGCAGGGACGGTGCCGGTAGAGCTGGCTGGCAGGCGCAGTAGCGCGCGGCAGCAGAGGCACGTCTTCATCGTCGTCCACTGGTCGCCACAAGAGCAACCGGTCAAAGAGTCACTTACCGTCTATTTCATGGTGCTGCCCGGCACCGCTTGGTGCCACTGTAGGCCTCGAAAATTGATGATTTTAAAACCTCGGTAGCATAAAAATAGTAAGATGCGTACTTACCCTCCAGTGACAAAGTTCGACCCGTGTAGTTCCTCAAACCAGGGCAAAGTAAATTGTGCAGTGTGAAGGGGGTCATTGCTGTATTTAGTCTACGTTCCTTTGAACTGTTATTTCATTTACACGACTCATTCATCAGGTGGGCCCTGCTTGTTTTGTTTTGTTCTTTTTGCGTGTGTGGTTTTCTTTTTTCATTACTTAAATAATTAACCAACACATCTGTTCCTAAGGGGGGGGGGGGGAAACAGCCGCCCGTGGCAGGGTGATTGGGCAGTATAAGCGAGAATGAAGAAAATTTGACTTTACAATCTCGGCAGTGCAATTGAGCGTTTTCTTTTGTTTGTTTAAAAAGCTTCTGGGGCTGTGAGGGATGGGGTGGGGGCACTTCACGTGTACTTTCTGCAGGCGCAAACTCGCCTCGGCAGTGCTCTGCTAACCTATACGTCGTTCTGTTTTATGTTGCTCCAGAGCGTCCGCCCCGCTAAGCTTAACTGTCGCTAAAATGGGCATTCCATTCGCTAAATGACATTAACATAGAACATGATTGAGAACGCGGAGGGACAGGGACGAACACACACGGAGGCGTTCAACTAGCAACTGACATTTTTTGGACACGCAACACTAGTTTGGGAAGTCCCGAACATAGAACATGAACATAGAACACACGTGAAGCTGGAACGTTCCTCAGCGATATCGTACTTTGAAACACGGTCGTTATTAGATTTGTCAGTCATACGCTTTGCCATTGCAATTGGGGTTTTGGTATTGTGTATTTTGAATTCTAAGATTTTGAACACTGGGATATTGTGACATACCCAGTATACGCCCGCCACGTGTAGACACATGTGCGGCTAGAAAGCTCCTGTGAGACTTAAGTCAAATGATTCCCGCGAGGCCGATGCGTACGGCTTGGGACAAAAGTTTACGAAACACGACACTGGCGTATTACTTCATCGGAGCTGCCCCCTGCTATGTTTCAGGAAGAGATCGAATAAAAAAGTGGTGTCCGGCCACGCTATTCATACCTCAGTATGTGTGCTTGCTCCTGTATGCCGCTAGGCTTTCACTCAAGTGGAGAAAAGCGACACGCCGGTGTTCCGTAAGCTTTTGTCCCAAGCTGTACAGGCCATACCTCCTAAAAAACAACGGGAGAGGGACAGTGAAGTGAATAATGCCCAGAGAAATGCTAAGCGTATCGTAACAAATAAGTAATGTAAGTAATGTAAGTAACAAATATCGTAACAAGATGAATAAGTAATTCATCCGCTGTCTTTTGAGATGTTCAGGAAGCTTCATCTTGAGAAAGCCTGAGCGATGGGCGACAACCCCATCTCAAGATTGAGTTTGTCGACCAGCCTGCCTGTATCAACGACGCTTTCGAGACCTCTTGTTAAAGTTTCAGCGTAAATGTTGGGGTCACAGTTATTTCACATGCTTGCTGTGTTATGAGGCTCGTTCGGTGGAACGATGGCGACCTTTGACACAGTATAGGTTCGGAACAATATGACCGGAAGATATGCGCCGACAACATTGTCTGTCATTAACCGCATAGTTCTCATTACAGAGACCTGTCTACAGAAAACTTGGCATACCTGAACAGCCATCAAGCGCTAGCAGACGTTGCAGCTTTCAGAAACGCGATGACAGAAGAACACGGGCTGACTGGAAAGTGGGTTGTTTTCGGTGGATCGTACGCTGGATCCTTGGCGGCATGGTTCAAGCTGAAGTATCCTCATCTTGCTGTCGGCGCTGTCGCATCCAGTGCACCATTACGTGCAGTGGTGAACTTCAAAGGTCAGTCTCGCGCTGCTCACCCCGTGCACCGGTCGTTCCTACATATGGTTGACTCTTGGGTTGTTTATCTTGCAGACTACTATAAAATTGTGCGGGAAGCTTTGGCAGTCTCAAACCCAGAATGCGACTTACAAATCGCAAAAGCTGTCAACAACTTGTTGTTTCTCGTCAGCAGCCCAGAGAACTTGCAACAAATCAGAGTGATGTTCCGGTACGCTCACGTATTCGTAGCTGTAAAAGAATAACCACACAACTCACGAGGGTCACGTTTTGCACAAGTGTCTAACCTTATGGTACAATTAGTACATTATAATCTACAAAATAGGCAATAAACTGATACACGGTGAAGGTCTCAATTGTCCAGTTCGGTCACGGTGCACCCCGATGGGTGGAGAGTAGAGTAGAGGCATGGATATATCGTATGACAATCCGTTATATAGTTGACTCTCATAGAGACAACTATATGCATATCTATAGTCATAGGCATATATTGGGTGTCTATTTTATATACAGATTTTTCATAAAATAACTATAAGGGCTATAGATGTCCTGTTTTCACTTCTATCATCTCTTGGCCGGCGGACGTTCTTGGCCATCTGTTGCTCAACAGTCGAATGACTAGTTATCTCAATTTTTTAAATTAAATTATTAATTATAAAAGCTACAAGGTTGTCCCAATGAGAATATCTGGTCCCTTCCGTCACCTGATACCGTTACCGTTTTCATAACAAAAATTCGTTCGATAGATCGCCCGCAAAAAAAAAAAAAAGATCGTGAAAGAACACCATTTTTCCTTTATTTTGTTCATTGCGCATATTCGGAGGCGCGTTTTTCCTTCACCCCCAATCTGAGAGAGTTCAGCGCCGCATGCGCCGAAGATAAGTTCTAACTTGGGGAAACAAAACACAAAGAAATCATAGGGTGGCGCTATCCGGACTGCCCTTATCTTGGGTTGCATTTTCTATTTTCTTTTCATCTTTTTCCAGGAATTAAGAGGCGCTGGTGTGCGCTTTCACCCTCCGGGACCGGATGATCTCAGTGGGATGACCTTGTAGCTTTTATAATTGAAAAGTTATTTAACAATTTTTTAGGTAATTAGTCACTCGACAGTTGAGCAACAGATGGTCAGTAACGTCCGCCGGCCCAGAGATGATGGAAGTGAAAACAGGATGTCTATAGCATTTATAGTTCTTAATGAAAAACTGTATCGAAAAGAAAAAGACACCCTGTATATGATTCCATCTTCGAACTGAAGAGCTCCTGGGTATACGATCTACGATATCACGGTGATGCCCGAAGGGTGGTTACTACCAGTGCACTTTAGATTGACATCGATCCCTTATACGTCAGATGACGGGATATTATATTCCTGTTTTGCATATCTTATGCGTCACTTCAGAATACACGTTGAAAGCATTCTAGCAAACAGCGACTGCCCAAGTCTACGTCAACATCTCTTATGTTGGACAAAGGCAAAGGGCTACCTACAGGGTGTTTTTTTTTTTTATCGTGTAAATTATTTTTATTTAAAGAAAGCTATGGTACTAGCATAGATGTCGTTTTTACGGTTAAGTTCTACGGCCCGCCGGACTTTCTCTCGAAGGGAGCATGCACTCTAAGAAAAAAAAAAGTATAGTTTCCTAGCCAAGCTGGTAGAACGACAGTACTTCTACCATTTCGGGCCAATTCACGGGCGCCTTCTCCTCCACGGGTGTCAGAGGTGTCGTCCCTTCACTTGCTCCTCTCTCTCACGTTTGCCCCCCCCCCCCAAAGAAAAAGGGGGGGTAGAGTTTCCTACTCAAGTTGGTAGAACGACAGTTTCTACTCTGCAGTTCTACCCGAAAGGTAAAATTGATTTGGGTAGAAATGTGATTGCAGTACACCTTTACCGAGATGGCTAAAACCCTTTTTATATGCACATGAAGCCCGCTGTCTGGAACACTTCTTTAATGCAGGAGAAATGTGGCTTTGCTAAGCCTAACGGATTCAGAGGTTATCATCGTGAGGAAGGTAAGAACCGCCATGTTAGGTTACGTTAGCGTACCTCAGTGAGGTTAGTCCCCAACTTAAATCTCATCTATAAAGCAAACTCTAACCAGGTCGAACGCGCATGTGCGTGACGTCATAACTCCAGCTTACACTGCTTTGGAGTGGAGTAGAGAAGGTTTGTTACCAGGGGAGCTAACTCTGGCTTTTTCCCGCCACAGAGCTATGACCTCATTCCCTATACTCTGGCTATTTTTCGCCCGCTTAGGGTAACTCTGAGTTGCCAGAGTTGAATAAGCAAACGTGCCCAACTGTGTCGTTTTTTGTAGCTCGCCGCGATAAAGGCGGAACCAAGAGTTCTGCAGACGCAAATTTCACCGAAAATACTTCGCCCAGCGCCGGATGTTCGGTTGCCATTTTTTGTAAAAATCTTGCCAACAACCTCGTGATTTTGACTGGAATAGTGTGCTATGGCGATAGGACTTGGTGCAAAAAATGGTACCTTTGCTTGGCTAGCTTGGGTGTTCAGTTTTGCGCGACAAAATTAATGCGCGACATGAATGCAAACGGCCTTAATCCGTGGCAAAAGTATGTATGAGTGTATTGCAAATAGTGTCATAATTTTCTATTGGTTCTAGGGAAATGTAGTTTAGGGATGCAATGCCATCCCCTCGTGGAACACCCTGTACACCGTACTACGTGAGGTTGGCAACTCGCCGCCATTACCACGATTGCTGGGTGTCATATGCCAGCGGGCCGCATCAGGCTACATGTAAATTGTATTGCCCCATCATAGCCTCCCCGAAGCCAAGTGCTTGCACTAACTACCGAACACACGAAACTACCATGGGCCCTATACAAGCAGCTGTTCTGCCTATCGGCGTGTCTGGTCTTCCTTCAAACAAATCAGTCTCAAGGGCTCTGACTCGTCAGCTCATTTTGGATGATATGCTTCACCGCAAGATGTTGACGGACGTAGCATGAGCACACTTTGGATCCAGTATATATATGTATATATTTACAATTTGATCGTGCACTCCCAGCCGAGTACAGCTGTTTCGTCCTACTTGGGACTCATCAGCCCGGCGTAGGGAAATGACACGATCTTGGTCGGCACTAACAGTGCGTCTCGGCGAGACATCAATGTTCCACGGTGACAGCGCCACCTGAGGAGGCCGCAGTGCAAGCCAGCAAGTACATATCTAAAAGGAAAAAAATAGCTAATGCTCTATGGCTGCACGTTGAGCATATGTTTACAATTTGATCGTGCACTCCCAGCCGAGTACAGCTGTTTCGTCCTACTTGGGACTCATCAGCCCGGCGTAGGGAAATGACACGATCTTGGTCGGCACTAACAGTGCGTCTCGGCGAGACATCAATGTTCCACGGTGACAGCGCCACCTGAGGAGGCCGCAGTGCAAGCCAGCAAGTACATATCTAAAAGGAAAAAATAGCTAATGCTCTATGGCTGCACGTTGAGCATATGTTTACAATTTGATCGTGCACTCCCAGCCGAGTACAGCTGTTTCGTCCTACTTGGGACTCATCAGCCCGGCGTAGGGAAATGACACGATCTTGGTCGGCACTAACAGTGCGTCTCGGCGAGACATCAATGTTCCACGGTGACAGCGCCACCTGAGGAGGCCGCAGTGCAAGCCAGCAAGTACATATCTAAAAGGAAAAAATAGCTAATGCTCTATGGCTGCACGTTGAGCATATGTTTACAATTTGATCGTGCACTCCCAGCCGAGTACAGCTGTTTCGTCCTACTTGGGACTCATCAGCCCGGCGTAGGGAAAGTATATATATATATATATATATATAATGCAGAAAAAAAAGCCATCAAAGAAACAAATAAATGATACTAGACGTGTTTGAAATTCAAACTTACAGATTAACATGGCTTCTATGGCTGCACGCAGAGAAACAGATACTCATGGAACGATGCGGCAGCACCAGAGGACACGTGTTTCGCCGTGTTTGCGGCTCGTCGGCCCTGGGTAGCTGCGCATCGTTCCGAATTGGCGAACCAGGGGTCACTCAGCGAGCGATATACACCTGGGAGGGTGACTGAGCACTCCTCAATGCCACAGTCCAAGCCAGTGAATTGTAATGCAGAAAAAAAAGCCATCAAAGAAACAAATAAATGATACTAGACGTGTTTGAAATTCAGACTTACAGATTAACATGGCTTCTATGGCTGCACGCAGAGAAACAGATACTCATGGAACGATGCGGCAGCACCAGAGGACACGTGTTTCGCCGTGTTTGCGGCTCGTCGGCCCTGGGTAGCTGCGCATCGTTCCGAATTGGCGAACCAGGGGTCACTCAGCGAGCGATATACACCTGGGAGGGTGACTGAGCACTCCTCAATGCCACAGTGCAAGCCAGTGAATTGTAATGCAGAAAAAAAAGCCATCAAAGAAACAAATAAATGATACTAGACGTGTTTGAAATTCAAACTTACAGATTAACATGGCTTCTATGGCTGCACGCAGAGAAACAGATACTCATGGAACGATGCGGCAGCACCAGAGGACACGTGTTTCGCCGTGTTTGCGGCTCGTCGGCCCTGGGTAGCTGCGCATCGTTCCGAATTGGCGAACCAGGGGTCACTCAGCGAGCGATATACACCTGGGAGGGTGACTGAGCACTCCTCAATGCCACAGTGCAAGCCAGTGAATTGTAATGCAGAAAAAAAAGCCATCAAAGAAACAAATAAATGATACTAGACGTGTTTGAAATTCAAACTTACAGATTAACATGGCTTCTATGGCTGCACGCAGAGAAACAGATACTCATGGAACGATGCGGCAGCACCAGAGGACACGTGTTTCGCCGTGTTTGCGGCTCGTCGGCCCTGGGTAGCTGCGCATCGTTCCGAATTGGCGAACCAGGGGTCACTCAGCGAGCGATATACACCTGGGAGGGTGACTGAGCACTCCTCAATGCCACAGTGCAAGCCAGTGAATTGTAATGCAGAAAAAAAAGCCATCAAAGAAACAAATAAATGATACTAGACGTGTTTGAAATTCAAACTTACAGATTAACATGGCTTCTATGGCTGCACGCAGAGAAACAGATACTCATGGAACGATGCGGCAGCACCAGAGGACACGTGTTTCGCCGTGTTTGCGGCTCGTCGGCCCTGGGTAGCTGCGCATCGTTCCGAATTGGCGAACCAGGGGTCACTCAGCGAGCGATATACACCTGGGAGGGTGACTGAGCACTCCTCAATGCCACAGTGCAAGCCAGTGAATTGTAATGCAGAAAAAAAAGCCATCAAAGAAACAAATAAATGATACTAGACGTGTTTGAAATTCAAACTTACAGATTAACATGGCTTCTATGGCTGCACGCAGAGAAACAGATACTCATGGAACGATGCGGCAGCACCAGAGGACACGTGTTTCGCCGTGTTTGCGGCTCGTCGGCCCTGGGTAGCTGCGCATCGTTCCGAATTGGCGAACCAGGGGTCACTCAGCGAGCGATATACACCTGGGAGGGTGACTGAGCACTCCTCAATGCCACAGTGCAAGCCAGTGAATTGTAATGCAGAAAAAAAAGCCATCAAAGAAACAAATAAATGATACTAGACGTGTTTGAAATTCAAACTTACAGATTAACATGGCTTCTATGGCTGCACGCAGAGAAACAGATACTCATGGAACGATGCGGCAGCACCAGAGGACACGTGTTTCGCCGTGTTTGCGGCTCGTCGGCCCTGGGTAGCTGCGCATCGTTCCGAATTGGCGAACCAGGGGTCACTCAGCGAGCGATATACACCTGGGAGGGTGACTGAGCACTCCTCAATGCCACAGTGCAAGCCAGTGAATTGTAATGCAGAAAAAAAAGCCATCAAAGAAACAAATAAATGATACTAGACGTGTTTGAAATTCAAACTTACAGATTAACATGGCTTCTATGGCTGCACGCAGAGAAACAGATACTCATGGAACGATGCGGCAGCACCAGAGGACACGTGTTTCGCCGTGTTTGCGGCTCGTCGGCCCTGGGTAGCTGCGCATCGTTCCGAATTGGCGAACCAGGGGTCACTCAGCGAGCGATATACACCTGGGAGGGTGACTGAGCACTCCTCAATGCCGCAGTGCAAGCCAGTGAATTGTAATGCAGAAAAAAAAGCCATCAAAGAAACAAATAAATGATACTAGACGTGTTTGAAATTCAAACTTACAGATTAACATGGCTTCTATGGCTGCACGCAGAGAAACAGATACTCATGGAACGATGCGGCAGCACCAGAGGACACGTGTTTCGCCGTGTTTGCGGCTCGTCGGCCCTGGGTAGCTGCGCATCGTTCCGAATTGGCGAACCAGGGGTCACTCAGCGAGCGATATACACCTGGGAGGGTGACTGAGCACTCCTCAATGCCGCAGTGCAAGCCAGTGAATTGTAATGCAGAAAAAAAAGCCATCAAAGAAACAAATAAATGATACTAGACGTGTTTGAAATTCAAACTTACAGATTAACATGGCTTCTATGGCTGCACGCAGAGAAACAGATACTCATGGAACGATGCGGCAGCACCAGAGGACACGTGTTTCGCCGTGTTTGCGGCTCGTCGGCCCTGGGTAGCTGCGCATCGTTCCGAATTGGCGAACCAGGGGTCACTCAGCGAGCGATATACACCTGGGAGGGTGACTGAGCACTCCTCAATGCCACAGTGCAAGCCAGTGAATTGTAATGCAGAAAAAAAAGCCATCAAAGAAACAAATAAATGATACTAGACGTGTTTGAAATTCAAACTTACAGATTAACATGGCTTCTATGGCTGCACGCAGAGAAACAGATACTCATGGAACGATGCGGCAGCACCAGAGGACACGTGTTTCGCCGTGTTTGCGGCTCGTCGGCCCTGGGTAGCTGCGCATCGTTCCGAATTGGCGAACCAGGGGTCACTCAGCGAGCGATATACACCTGGGAGGGTGACTGAGCACTCCTCAATGCCACAGTGCAAGCCAGTGAATTGTAATGCAGAAAAAAAAGCCATCAAAGAAACAAATAAATGATACTAGACGTGTTTGAAATTCAAACTTACAGATTAACATGGCTTCTATGGCTGCACGCAGAGAAACAGATACTCATGGAACGATGCGGCAGCACCAGAGGACACGTGTTTCGCCGTGTTTGCGGCTCGTCGGCCCTGGGTAGCTGCGCATCGTTCCGAATTGGCGAACCAGGGGTCACTCAGCGAGCGATATACACCTGGGAGGGTGACTGAGCACTCCTCAATGCCACAGTGCAAGCCAGTGAATTGTAATGCAGAAAAAAAAGCCATCAAAGAAACAAATAAATGATACTAGACGTGTTTGAAATTCAAACTTACAGATTAACATGGCTTCTATGGCTGCACGCAGAGAAACAGATACTCATGGAACGATGCGGCAGCACCAGAGGACACGTGTTTCGCCGTGTTTGCGGCTCGTCGGCCCTGGGTAGCTGCGCATCGTTCCGAATTGGCGAACCAGGGGTCACTCAGCGAGCGATATACACCTGGGAGGGTGACTGAGCACTCCTCAATGCCACAGTGCAAGCCAGTGAATTGTAATGCAGAAAAAAAAGCCATCAAAGAAACAAATAAATGATACTAGACGTGTTTGAAATTCAAACTTACAGATTAACATGGCTTCTATGGCTGCACGCAGAGAAACAGATACTCATGGAACGATGCGGCAGCACCAGAGGACACGTGTTTCGCCGTGTTTGCGGCTCGTCGGCCCTGGGTAGCTGCGCATCGTTCCGAATTGGCGAACCAGGGGTCACTCAGCGAGCGATATACACCTGGGAGGGTGACTGAGCACTCCTCAATGCCACAGTGCAAGCCAGTGAATTGTAATGCAGAAAAAAAAGCCATCAAAGAAACAAATAAATGATACTAGACGTGTTTGAAATTCAAACTTACAGATTAACATGGCTTCTATGGCTGCACGCAGAGAAACAGATACTCATGGAACGATGCGGCAGCACCAGAGGACACGTGTTTCGCCGTGTTTGCGGCTCGTCGGCCCTGGGTAGCTGCGCATCGTTCCGAATTGGCGAACCAGGGGTCACTCAGCGAGCGATATACACCTGGGAGGGTGACTGAGCACTCCTCAATGCCACAGTGCAAGCCAGTGAATTGTAATGCAGAAAAAAAAGCCATCAAAGAAACAAATAAATGATACTAGACGTGTTTGAAATTCAAACTTACAGATTAACATGGCTTCTATGGCTGCACGCAGAGAAACAGATACTCATGGAACGATGCGGCAGCACCAGAGGACACGTGTTTCGCCGTGTTTGCGGCTCGTCGGCCCTGGGTAGCTGCGCATCGTTCCGAATTGGCGAACCAGGGGTCACTCAGCGAGCGATATACACCTGGGAGGGTGACTGAGCACTCCTCAATGCCACAGTGCAAGCCAGTGAATTGTAATGCAGAAAAAAAAGCCATCAAAGAAACAAATAAATGATACTAGACGTGTTTGAAATTCAAACTTACAGATTAACATGGCTTCTATGGCTGCACGCAGAGAAACAGATACTCATGGAACGATGCGGCAGCACCAGAGGACACGTGTTTCGCCGTGTTTGCGGCTCGTCGGCCCTGGGTAGCTGCGCATCGTTCCGAATTGGCGAACCAGGGGTCACTCAGCGAGCGATATACACCTGGGAGGGTGACTGAGCACTCCTCAATGCCACAGTGCAAGCCAGTGAATTGTAATGCAGAAAAAAAAAAGCCATCAAAGAAACAAATAAATGATACTAGACGTGTTTGAAATTCAAACTTACAGATTAACATGGCTTCTATGGCTGCACGCAGAGAAACAGATACTCATGGAACGATGCGGCAGCACCAGAGGACACGTGTTTCGCCGTGTTTGCGGCTCGTCGGCCCTGGGTAGCTGCGCATCGTTCCGAATTGGCGAACCAGGGGTCACTCAGCGAGCGATATACACCTGGGAGGGTGACTGAGCACTCCTCAATGCCACAGTGCAAGCCAGTGAATTGTAATGCAGAAAAAAAAGCCATCAAAGAAACAAATAAATGATACTAGACGTGTTTGAAATTCAAACTTACAGATTAACATGGCTTCTATGGCTGCACGCAGAGAAACAGATACTCATGGAACGATGCGGCAGCACCAGAGGACACGTGTTTCGCCGTGTTTGCGGCTCGTCGGCCCTGGGTAGCTGCGCATCGTTCCGAATTGGCGAACCAGGGGTCACTCAGCGAGCGATATACACCTGGGAGGGTGACTGAGCACTCCTCAATGCCACAGTGCAAGCCAGTGAATTGTAATGCAGAAAAAAAAGCCATCAAAGAAACAAATAAATGATACTAGACGTGTTTGAAATTCAAACTTACAGATTAACATGGCTTCTATGGCTGCACGCAGAGAAACAGATACTCATGGAACGATGCGGCAGCACCAGAGGACACGTGTTTCGCCGTGTTTGCGGCTCGTCGGCCCTGGGTAGCTGCGCATCGTTCCGAATTGGCGAACCAGGGGTCACTCAGCGAGCGATATACACCTGGGAGGGTGACTGAGCACTCCTCAATGCCACAGTGCAAGCCAGTGAATTGTAATGCAGAAAAAAAAGCCATCAAAGAAACAAATAAATGATACTAGACGTGTTTGAAATTCAAACTTACAGATTAACATGGCTTCTATGGCTGCACGCAGAGAAACAGATACTCATGGAACGATGCGGCAGCACCAGAGGACACGTGTTTCGCCGTGTTTGCGGCTCGTCGGCCCTGGGTAGCTGCGCATCGTTCCGAATTGGCGAACCAGGGGTCACTCAGCGAGCGATATACACCTGGGAGGGTGACTGAGCACTCCTCAATGCCACAGTGCAAGCCAGTGAATTGTAATGCAGAAAAAAAAGCCATCAAAGAAACAAATAAATGATACTAGACGTGTTTGAAATTCAAACTTACAGATTAACATGGCTTCTATGGCTGCACGCAGAGAAACAGATACTCATGGAACGATGCGGCAGCACCAGAGGACACGTGTTTCGCCGTGTTTGCGGCTCGTCGGCCCTGGGTAGCTGCGCATCGTTCCGAATTGGCGAACCAGGGGTCACTCAGCGAGCGATATACACCTGGGAGGGTGACTGAGCACTCCTCAATGCCACAGTGCAAGCCAGTGAATTGTAATGCAGAAAAAAAAGCCATCAAAGAAACAAATAAATGATACTAGACGTGTTTGAAATTCAAACTTACAGATTAACATGGCTTCTATGGCTGCACGCAGAGAAACAGATACTCATGGAACGATGCGGCAGCACCAGAGGACACGTGTTTCGCCGTGTTTGCGGCTCGTCGGCCCTGGGTAGCTGCGCATCGTTCCGAATTGGCGAACCAGGGGTCACTCAGCGAGCGATATACACCTGGGAGGGTGACTGAGCACTCCTCAATGCCACAGTGCAAGCCAGTGAATTGTAATGCAGAAAAAAAAGCCATCAAAGAAACAAATAAATGATACTAGACGTGTTTGAAATTCAAACTTACAGATTAACATGGCTTCTATGGCTGCACGCAGAGAAACAGATACTCATGGAACGATGCGGCAGCACCAGAGGACACGTGTTTCGCCGTGTTTGCGGCTCGTCGGCCCTGGGTAGCTGCGCATCGTTCCGAATTGGCGAACCAGGGGTCACTCAGCGAGCGATATACACCTGGGAGGGTGACTGAGCACTCCTCAATGCCACAGTGCAAGCCAGTGAATTGTAATGCAGAAAAAAAAGCCATCAAAGAAACAAATAAATGATACTAGACGTGTTTGAAATTCAAACTTACAGATTAACATGGCTTCTATGGCTGCACGCAGAGAAACAGATACTCATGGAACGATGCGGCAGCACCAGAGGACACGTGTTTCGCCGTGTTTGCGGCTCGTCGGCCCTGGGTAGCTGCGCATCGTTCCGAATTGGCGAACCAGGGGTCACTCAGCGAGCGATATACACCTGGGAGGGTGACTGAGCACTCCTCAATGCCACAGTGCAAGCCAGTGAATTGTAATGCAGAAAAAAAAGCCATCAAAGAAACAAATAAATGATACTAGACGTGTTTGAAATTCAAACTTACAGATTAACATGGCTTCTATGGCTGCACGCAGAGAAACAGATACTCATGGAACGATGCGGCAGCACCAGAGGACACGTGTTTCGCCGTGTTTGCGGCTCGTCGGCCCTGGGTAGCTGCGCATCGTTCCGAATTGGCGAACCAGGGGTCACTCAGCGAGCGATATACACCTGGGAGGGTGACTGAGCACTCCTCAATGCCACAGTGCAAGCCAGTGAATTGTAATGCAGAAAAAAAAGCCATCAAAGAAACAAATAAATGATACTAGACGTGTTTGAAATTCAAACTTACAGATTAACATGGCTTCTATGGCTGCACGCAGAGAAACAGATACTCATGGAACGATGCGGCAGCACCAGAGGACACGTGTTTCGCCGTGTTTGCGGCTCGTCGGCCCTGGGTAGCTGCGCATCGTTCCGAATTGGCGAACCAGGGGTCACTCAGCGAGCGATATACACCTGGGAGGGTGACTGAGCACTCCTCAATGCCACAGTGCAAGCCAGTGAATTGTAATGCAGAAAAAAAAGCCATCAAAGAAACAAATAAATGATACTAGACGTGTTTGAAATTCAAACTTACAGATTAACATGGCTTCTATGGCTGCACGCAGAGAAACAGATACTCATGGAACGATGCGGCAGCACCAGAGGACACGTGTTTCGCCGTGTTTGCGGCTCGTCGGCCCTGGGTAGCTGCGCATCGTTCCGAATTGGCGAACCAGGGGTCACTCAGCGAGCGATATACACCTGGGAGGGTGACTGAGCACTCCTCAATGCCACAGTGCAAGCCAGTGAATTGTAATGCAGAAAAAAAAAGCCATCAAAGAAACAAATAAATGATACTAGACGTGTTTGAAATTCAAACTTACAGATTAACATGGCTTCTATGGCTGCACGCAGAGAAACAGATACTCATGGAACGATGCGGCAGCACCAGAGGACACGTGTTTCGCCGTGTTTGCGGCTCGTCGGCCCTGGGTAGCTGCGCATCGTTCCGAATTGGCGAACCAGGGGTCACTCAGCGAGCGATATACACCTGGGAGGGTGACTGAGCACTCCTCAATGCCACAGTGCAAGCCAGTGAATTGTAATGCAGAAAAAAAAGCCATCAAAGAAACAAATAAATGATACTAGACGTGTTTGAAATTCAAACTTACAGATTAACATGGCTTCTATGGCTGCACGCAGAGAAACAGATACTCATGGAACGATGCGGCAGCACCAGAGGACACGTGTTTCGCCGTGTTTGCGGCTCGTCGGCCCTGGGTAGCTGCGCATCGTTCCGAATTGGCGAACCAGGGGTCACTCAGCGAGCGATATACACCTGGGAGGGTGACTGAGCACTCCTCAATGCCACAGTGCAAGCCAGTGAATTGTAATGCAGAAAAAAAAGCCATCAAAGAAACAAATAAATGATACTAGACGTGTTTGAAATTCAAACTTACAGATTAACATGGCTTCTATGGCTGCACGCAGAGAAACAGATACTCATGGAACGATGCGGCAGCACCAGAGGACACGTGTTTCGCCGTGTTTGCGGCTCGTCGGCCCTGGGTAGCTGCGCATCGTTCCGAATTGGCGAACCAGGGGTCACTCAGCGAGCGATATACACCTGGGAGGGTGACTGAGCACTCCTCAATGCCACAGTGCAAGCCAGTGAATTGTAATGCAGAAAAAAAGCCATCAAAGAAACAAATAAATGATACTAGACGTGTTTGAAATTCAAACTTACAGATTAACATGGCTTCTATGGCTGCACGCAGAGAAACAGATACTCATGGAACGATGCGGCAGCACCAGAGGACACGTGTTTCGCCGTGTTTGCGGCTCGTCGGCCCTGGGTAGCTGCGCATCGTTCCGAATTGGCGAACCAGGGGTCACTCAGCGAGCGATATACACCTGGGAGGGTGACTGAGCACTCCTCAATGCCACAGTGCAAGCCAGTGAATTGTAATGCAGAAAAAAAAGCCATCAAAGAAACAAATAAATGATACTAGACGTGTTTGAAATTCAAACTTACAGATTAACATGGCTTCTATGGCTGCACGCAGAGAAACAGATACTCATGGAACGATGCGGCAGCACCAGAGGACACGTGTTTCGCCGTGTTTGCGGCTCGTCGGCCCTGGGTAGCTGCGCATCGTTCCGAATTGGCGAACCAGGGGTCACTCAGCGAGCGATATACACCTGGGAGGGTGACTGAGCACTCCTCAATGCCACAGTGCAAGCCAGTGAATTGTAATGCAGAAAAAAAAGCCATCAAAGAAACAAATAAATGATACTAGACGTGTTTGAAATTCAAACTTACAGATTAACATGGCTTCTATGGCTGCACGCAGAGAAACAGATACTCATGGAACGATGCGGCAGCACCAGAGGACACGTGTTTCGCCGTGTTTGCGGCTCGTCGGCCCTGGGTAGCTGCGCATCGTTCCGAATTGGCGAACCAGGGGTCACTCAGCGAGCGATATACACCTGGGAGGGTGACTGAGCACTCCTCAATGCCACAGTGCAAGCCAGTGAATTGTAATGCAGAAAAAAAAGCCATCAAAGAAACAAATAAATGATACTAGACGTGTTTGAAATTCAAACTTACAGATTAACATGGCTTCTATGGCTGCACGCAGAGAAACAGATACTCATGGAACGATGCGGCAGCACCAGAGGACACGTGTTTCGCCGTGTTTGCGGCTCGTCGGCCCTGGGTAGCTGCGCATCGTTCCGAATTGGCGAACCAGGGGTCACTCAGCGAGCGATATACACCTGGGAGGGTGACTGAGCACTCCTCAATGCCACAGTGCAAGCCAGTGAATTGTAATGCAGAAAAAAAAGCCATCAAAGAAACAAATAAATGATACTAGACGTGTTTGAAATTCAAACTTACAGATTAACATGGCTTCTATGGCTGCACGCAGAGAAACAGATACTCATGGAACGATGCGGCAGCACCAGAGGACACGTGTTTCGCCGTGTTTGCGGCTCGTCGGCCCTGGGTAGCTGCGCATCGTTCCGAATTGGCGAACCAGGGGTCACTCAGCGAGCGATATACACCTGGGAGGGTGACTGAGCACTCCTCAATGCCACAGTGCAAGCCAGTGAATTTCTCTGTTTCTGAGAATCTGTTTCTCTGCGTGCAGCCATAGAAGCCATGTTAATCTGTAAGTTTGAATTTCAAACACGTCTAGTATCATTTATTTGTTTCTTTGATGGCTTTTTTTTCTGCATTACAATTCACTGGCTTGCACTGTGGCATTGAGGAGTGCTCAGTCACCCTCCCAGGTGTATATCGCTCGCTGAGTGACCCCTGGTTCGCCAATTCGGAACGATGCGCAGCTACCCAGGGCCGACGAGCCGCAAACACGGCGAAACACGTGTCCTCTGGTGCTGCCGCATCGTTCCATGAGTATCTGTTTCTCTGCGTGCAGCCATAGAAGCCATGTTAATCTGTAAGTTTGAATTTCAAACACGTCTAGTATCATTTATTTGTTTCTTTGATGGCTTTTTTTTTCTGCATTACAATTCACTGGCTTGCACTGTGGCATTGAGGAGTGCTCAGTCACCCTCCCAGGTGTATATCGCTCGCTGAGTGACCCCTGGTTCGCCAATTCGGAACGATGCGCAGCTACCCAGGGCCGACGAGCCGCAAACACGGCGAAACACGTGTCCTCTGGTGCTGCCGCATCGTTCCATGAGTATCTGTTTCTCTGCGTGCAGCCATAGAAGCCATGTTAATCTGTAAGTTTGAATTTCAAACACGTCTAGTATCATTTATTTGTTTCTTTGATGGCTTTTTTTTCTGCATTACAATTCACTGGCTTGCACTGTGGCATTGAGGAGTGCCCAGTCACCCTCCCAGGTGTATATCGCTCGCTGAGTGACCCCTGGTTCGCCAATTCGGAACGATGCGCAGCTACCCAGGGCCGACGAGCCGCAAACACGGCGAAACACGTGTCCTCTGGTGCTGCCGCATCGTTCCATGAGTATCTATATATATATATATATATATATACTTCTTGAGCTGAACGTCGCAGAGAACTGCATGCCTATCACACCTCACGTCAGCACCTCCGACCGGCTTACGTGCCATGCACGTGGCTCTTAATTTCATTGGGTCCTGCTAATCTCCTGCTTTTAGTAAATTTAAAGCTCTTCGGCTACTGTTCTAGGAATATAGTATATTGCGGAGTGCGTTGAGAGCCTTTGCTGTAATTTGATATACAGACTTTTGAACTACTGTCTCGTTAAATGGACTCATTCATTAATTGGCCCATGCTTGTCTTTTTCTTAATGACTCTTGGACATCGTGGAGGTCTATTTGTAATGTTTCTCTTTTTTCTCACAGTAATCGAATAACATAAAGCCTCGAATTCTTATTTTTCGTTTCTCTTGTACTTACGTGCCTTGGAGCAGTCTGTGTGTGCGGACTTTGTCGGGACTCACATCTCCATATTTTTTCTGTTTTCAATCAATTAATCGATCGACTGATCGATGTAGTTCCGTCTTACGACACACACGAGGCGCTGCCTTCGTAAGGAACTTGACGCTACCTGCGAACTTTTCAACTAAGCTGCACTAACACCGGAGAACTTATAGAGAGCGCTTGACGACTCTATATGAGAAAAATGAAAGAAAAGAAGTATAGGTGTACATACACATAAACAGACGATAATGAGATGAGTACTGTGGGTGGGATGTCGGTGGGTACGGTGGGCTCGGTGTGCAGTCTGAACGTGCGGTAAAGCAGACTCTGGAGTATTTTATGAAATGAAGTTTAATCATTAAATTGCGTCTAGGCCTGTGGGCTGCGTCTCTATCTTCTAATGAAATTCGGAGCAGTCCCTCGTGCGTCCAGTATGATAAGATCGCCGTTCACGATGAGGTGTAACCCACGCTTCCCTTTTAGGCTGTGTTCGAATCTCAACGCAGAAGACTGGAAAAGCCTGGCATATTTTTTCAGCAATCTTGCTGAAAGTATTGCTGGGGTCGTGCAGTACAACACCCTTTATCCGGTCAGTGCCACTTTTTTAAGCAATGGAATAAATATACTGAAGGCAATTTTCAATTGCACTCATTATATTCTGTGCAGACGACAATCAACAGTGTCTGTCACATGATGACAGATGTCAATGACGAAAAGACGCCTCTGGAGAAGTTCGCGGGGGTCATCTCTCAGATATTGGATACTTGGTCAACATCCTGTCTTGATACTGATTACTATGGACTCATTGACACGCTCAAAGAGAAAGACTTCAGCAGCACAGGTGGTGCGGCAGGTAAGTGTTCTACATATCGTGAACTAGTTCTACTGTGTGCCCCAGTCAAACCACAACAGACGCCTTTGTGAGGTCGGATTTCTGCTCAGTTGACAGACTTACGCGCTGATTCGGACAAAAAGAAGACCAGTCTTCGCGCTGCAGAGTGCAGAAGTGCCTTCATGTGATTTTCGCAGCCGTAGAAATTTAAAGCTCTGCCTGTACGTGATCAGAAAGCTGCACACAGCCGTTGCTGTAAGCTCTTGCTTGCTGAGTTACTGTTGCGTTACTATGGTACTATAGAGCCAGGATAAACATGTAAAAATTGAAATTTACATATGCTTTATTTGGTCCGACCATTTATATAGAATTCGCTTTGAACAACAGCTGGTACTCGAAATTATAAAGCTTACAGTGATAAGTTAACTAAAGAACTGAAAGAGGCAAGGCAATCATATTACCAACGGGTTTCTGAATTCTGTAACGGCAATGGGCACGAATGAATCAATAAATCAATATATGAAAGCTATGTGAGAAAATAAACACAATTATTCTTCGCTCACAACATACCAGTGTTCCAGAAGAAGTCATTGCTAATAGTAAGACAGTTAATGAACACTTTGTGAATCGACAATATGAAGGCAACGTACAGTGCTGGACAAAAGTTTACGGAACGCGCGAGCGGCGTATTTTCTCGTGGCAGAGACACCCTAGCGGCGAGCGGAAGCGGGCGAGTCCACTCGCTCAGAGGGATGGAAGAGTGCGCTTGTGGCGACCCTCCGTGGTAGTAGTGGTAACTTTGATTTCCAGTGTAACGAACGCCAAAATGGTTTCGTTTTCGGTCTACTGCACCGAGCGCGAGTGGCTATCGCGGGAAGGAAGTCTCTCCGCTATCGGAGAGATAACAGGGCGCTAAGATGAACTGAGGTGACAACGGGCTGCAGTGCCTAGTATTTTCTTTTTTTATTATCATTAGGCAAACACAGAAGAAAAGGGCGTGTACCCTTGAACACATACACACAAAGAGGCGGGGGAAGCGATAGTGTCAATACCTTGTCGACCCCCCTTTCGCAGCAATAACTGAGGCCATGCGCACAGGAAGGGAAGCGTATAGTCGACGGACAACGTCCACGTCTTCACGTACCAAGGACCACTCTGCTTCTATAAATTCGCACAGTGCGTCCTCGCTCCTTGTAGGCGTCCGCCTCTTGCTCATCCTATTCTTCAGGATGCCCCAGACGTTTTCGATTATGTTTAAGTACGGGCTCTGCGCAGGCATTGTCAGCTGCATTACGCTGAGGTCGTCGAGAAGGCGTTGGACAGTTTTACTACGATGGACGGAGCTGCCATCATGCTGGTAATGGTAGCACCCATGCAGGAACGGCCCATCCAGAGCATAGTGGAGCAGCGTCCTCTCGACGACCTCAGCGTAATGCAGCTGACATGGCCTGCGCAGAGCTCGCACTTAAACATAATCGAAAACGTCTGGGGCATCCTGAAGTTATAGGATCAGCAAGAGACGGACGCCTACAAGGAGCAAGGACGCACTCTGGGAATTTATAGAAGCAGAGTGATCCTTGCTACGTGAAGACGTGGACCTTGTCCGTCGACTTTACGCTTCCCTTCCTGTGCGCATGGCCTCAGTTATTGCTGCGAAATGGGGGCCGACAAAGTATTGAACAGTATCGTCTCCCCCGCCTTTTTTGTGTGTGTGTATGTGTGTGTTCAAGGATACACGCTCTTTTCTTCTGTTTTTGTCTAATAAAAAAAAGAAAAAACTAGGCACTGCAGCCCGTTGTCACCTTAGTTCATCTTAGCGCCCTGTTATCTCTCCGATAGCGGAGAGACTTCCTTCCCGCGATAGCCAATCGTGCTCGGTGCAGTAGACCGAAAACGAAACCATTTGGCGTTCGTTACACTCAGAAGCAAAGTTACCACTGCTACCACGGCGAGTCGCCACAAGCGCACTCTTCCATCCCTCTGAACGAATGGACTCGCCCGCTTCCGCTCGCCGCTAGGGTGTCTTTGCCCAGAGAAAATACGCCGCTCGCGCGTTCCGTAAACTTTTGTCCAGCACTGTACCAGCGATGGAAATTCCACACACGTTATACATCCGAGACCCTATGTATGTGACCCGAACCACATGCTTGGAAGTAGAAACGCTTTTCGGAAATATGAGAAACAGTGGAAGACGCGACGAAGTTACAAATTAGACCGATAAAGTACGGAATAGACATCTTGGCGCCGGTTCTTACACATATGTACAATTTGTGCCTCCTTTCTGGCGTCTTACCCCGTCCTACGCAGTTGGCTAAAGTAACCGCCCTTTTTAAGAAGGGTGACAAACAGAATATAGTAAATTATCGAAGAGCCTCGGTGTTGCCGCTTTTCATTGAAGGATTGGAATAAAACAATTCATAGCCGTATGTTTTCGTTCTGTTAAGAGCACAAAATAATAACCGAGGCATGCCATGGTGTCAGGAAAAAATAAATCAGCTGAGTTGGCACTGCTTGTTCAAAAAGAATATATCATTGATTCGAAGAGGTAAAAAATGCCCTTGGTGTGTTCATTAACTTCACACAGGCTTTTTATTACATTAATCACGAACGTCTTTTAGCTATGCTAAGTAATTATGGCTTCTGATGACAAATACTTCATCTTTTTACGTCATACTTAGAAAATCGCCTTCAGAACGTCAATGTTCACAACTATGACTCTTCTATTAGGCAAATCATAGCGGGTGTTCCGCAGAGCAGCATCTTGGGGTCTCTTTTCTTAGTCTTCATATAAGTGATGTTATACATGCATGGGCGGAAGCGAATTTTTTTATTTATGCGGGTGATGTTACATTATGATTTTCTTCCAGTACGGTTGCAAAAGATTACTGAACAAGTGCGTAGTGCTTTACTTGAAATCGACAACTGGGCAAAAGCTAATAAATTATAAATCAATGTTAGTAAAACAAAGGCGATCTTGTCCAACAAAAAGAAATACGCGAAGATATACAGTTAGGTCCTGTGGGGAGTTCAGTTTGTACATGGCATCAAAATTTTTAAAGTAATTTTTAATAATCTGTTGAGCTGGGATGACCACGTAAGTCATGAATCGCAAAGCTGTCCAGCATTACTGGAATAATTTCTCGCCACCGTTATTTTCTTCCTACAAATGTCAAGTTCACCGTATACAATTCGCTCTTGCTGTCTTACCTAAACTACGCTCACCTGGTACGGGGTACAATCACTGTTACGAATAAGTACAAAATATGCCCCTTACAGAGTTGTGTTACCCCTATTGTTGAGTTATTTAAGAAATACACTGATTATAAATATATATAAGTTGAATGTTATAGGACGGAAACGGCAACAAATATAACTAACACAAGTATCATGGCGTGTTTCCATTAAGATACACATGGGTACCCAGGTAGACGTTCGGGACACTGGCTTGTTCGCAGCTATCGTACAAATTATTGTTTTCAGAGTATAGGAAATACACTACGACGGATCTAGAATTATCTCAATGATCTTAATGTAGATATACGAGGGGCGTTCAAGTGAAACCGGGACTTTTCATTGTTCGCAAAAGTAAAATGAACTTAGAGGCGAGAAATTAGTTTTATTTCTCAACGTAATCTCCAGCTGCACTAATGCACTTGTCCCAGCGTTTGACGAGGGCTTGGATGCCAGAAGCCTAGAAATCCTTACCGGCGTGTAGCAGCCATGATCGGACCGCATTCTTGACCTCGTCGTCGCAGCTGAAGTGGCAGCCCCCAAGGAACGCCTTCAGTGGACCGAAGAGATGGAAATGGCTGGGGGCGATGTCTGGACTGTAAGGGGGGTGTGGCAGCAACTCCCAGCCAAGTCCCTGTAAGGTTCGTGTAGTGAGATGTGCGCTATGCGGGCGTGCATTGTCCTGTAGAAGGAGAACTCCACTGGTGATGAGGCCCGGCTTTCCGAAACTGAAGGTGTTCATGAATGATAGTGTCCAACGTTCCCACAGAACGGTCCGTCTTTCGAGCCAGTTCGAGACATGATATCCGTCGGTCCTTGAGGATCAGGCGCTCCACAAGTTGGATGTTCTCAGGAACTCTGACACTGGGCTCTGAGCCTTCCAGCAAAATTCCGTAACGTAGGCTAGTTTACGCATAGGAGAATGATCTGCATCGCTATTGGTTGGCGCTGCGGCAGCCTGAAAACCTGCGGGAGCCATACGTGAGGCCGACAACGGCAAGCCCTATCACCACCACCACAACCACCGCTGCAGGAGCCAGAAACAGACGGCAGCCGCCACCACCACCAAAACTGACAATGTTGTTGGTGTTATGGCCTCGCATTGGGATGGTTTTGAGGCTTTTTTGAAAGAGCATCACCCACTGCTGTTCATTTTGCAAGAATGCTTGCACACGCGCATGGCTTGGCTCTTTCCAACATATCTGCCATGTCAGCATCAGCAAAGTTTTTGGTGTTACAGCCTCGCGCAGACTTACGTACGTACTCAAAATACAGTATACTTTTTCTGTATTTTGATACTCTACGCAATACTTTTCTTAACAAGTATTTTTAAAGCAATTAAAATACTTTTTCACTATTTGCTACTCAGTGCCCTAAACGCTCCTGGGTAGTTCCATTTTAAATCGACGAGGGTGGGAAATTGACAATTTTTAATTTTCATGAAAAAAATATATGTTAGATAGCATATCGATCAATGACAAATGCAACAATTTCGAGCTCCATCCGATGAACCGTTTCCGATATGGAGAGGGGGAAATTTGCGGCGGCGAATGTTGCTTCGAATTTTTTCCCAACTTTGGCCTCCTGGCACCGCGCTTCTTGCCTTACCACATCCTTCAAATTTGGCTTATAAAAACTATGGGTTCAAGACAGCACGCAGAAAAAGTCTCGTGACTCCTACTTTAAAGGGGCGCTACGAAAAAATTCCCGAACATAGCACTTTTGGCAAAAAATGTACGATTTCGAATTTTTATTGTTCATGAGCGGGTGCTCGCATTCCCTTGAATGTAGATTCATTAGAACCGCTAACTCATTCTCTAGCGAATGGTGTAGGTATCTTTTATATAACTTCTGTGGTAGAGCGAGCAGACGGCTGTAAGTAGAAGCAACTCGCCAAATTTGCTCATCTTGGACGCCATCTGTGCCAGCCGCTGCAATACTTATTTCGTTAATTTTTGCTACAAAAGGTAGTTCGACATGTCATCTATTAGCTGCAACAAAAACATGTTGCATTATTTTTTTGGTAAGGACTCCACGATTTTGTTTTCCGTAACCATGTTGCGCTGCCGCGGCGGTGGGCGCTTCGCTTCATTCCGCCTGTGGCGGCGGCTCCCTATATTCCATCCCTACATATGGCATACATAGAAACAGGTAACCAGCACGATTTTGGAACCATTTCCAACTCTCATAAAACTGCAGTACACAGGTATAGTGCGCACAAAAATATTTAATTATATTCATGATCCTTCGACCAGGCATGACAGTGTATGATAAAGCAACGCTTATGCCACAGTTCACACACACGGCCACATTGAAAAGCTTGTCATTGGAATGAAGCACACCTCTGGAACACCACATTATCAGAGTTCTCGTTTTCTTTCACCCACATGAGGCAGCTACGTATCCTTGGACGGTTTGGGGCATGCGCCCACTCTTCCTCTTTCTTCCTCCTGAAGCTTGTGATGTGGTCCTGGGGAAGATGAAGGAGCGTGATGTTGGGCATTTTAGTCTGCAGACTTTCAGTGAAGGTCTTAGAGGACTGAATGACATCAGCGGGAGAGGCTCGCAGGTTATGCGTCGTTGCTACGTGCTTTACCAGGCCTCCAACACCGTCGCACGCGTTCTTCCCGTGACCGGGCGCAGAGAAGATCCACTTCTGAATGCATGGGTTCCGGCTCATCTCATAGGCCTGGAACTTATTTTTGAAATGAGCACTAGCTCCATCTGATACGTGCACTCGTTTGGCGTATATGGGGCCGTGCTCATCAAACCACTCGTCGATCAGTTCCAGCGCTAATAATGCAAACGCCGTGTCGTGCCGACTGTCGTCACTTACGACTGCGAAACATAGCGTGTTCCCTCTTGTGGTGACAACACATGTAAAAATAGATATTTGCTGCTTCTTCCAATAATAACCCTGGACCTCGTTGGGAAGAACTACGGACCAATTTTCGGCGAAGTCAAAATGCCATATAACAACGGGTTCTGCGACAGATGACTTCACTTCTTTGATAGCCATCCTTTGCGTGTCTCGGAGAAACGAATGCGTCACGTACTGTCCAATCCATTTTTGAACGGTCCTTATGAAGTTTTCTGGGTCACACGTTGTCCTTGTCAGCATTCCGGACAGCCACAGAGACACATTTACTTCTTGTAAGTCGTCCGCTAATTTTAGAGAGTCGGACGTCAGGCATCTTCCCCCTGGACATGAGTTGCAGGTCCCAAGAAAACAGTTCTTAGTGGGCTGCTCGCACAAGCACATCGCACAAAGTTCATCGCGTGAGAAATGTTTCTCGGACACATCGTTTATAGCAGACACGCAGAAATCGCAGTTAGCGCAGTATCGACAGACGCACTCTTCCCGGTAGGGCGATAAGCTTACGAAGCGTGGCCGCAGGGAGTAGAATGTGGAGAGCCCCACCTTAATCTCCGGGTTATCCCCGCGGAAAACCCTGTAGGCTTCACGTATCGAGCGTGTCATGTATCTCTTCGCCACTGGGTGCTTCTCGCCGCTTTCGCCACGAATCATAATAACATCACGAGGCCGAGGACTTTGAACGGTACACCCCAGCTCGTCTTTGGTATAGTACTGACGCGCAAGTTCGATGTGCTCGGCACTAATGGCATTTCTCTCGCTATAGCCTTCCGGCTGGAACCAAACACAATGGTCCTCTCTTAGCTTGCGTGCTTTCCTAATCAGGTACTCTGTCGCCTCGGGAATAATTCTGGTCACACCCTTGACGGAAAGAGACTTAGGAAGCAATGTCAGAAGGCGGCACCGTTCTTGGATTGATGTGCTGTTCTGGAAAGCTTCCCTCATGTTGACGTGCCATTCTTTACACCTCCTGCATTCTTCATCCTCGCTGGACAATTCTACGTCATACGCTTGAGCAAGGCTTTTCCGGGATTTCTTTGCGAATTCTCGTTGCAGTTCCTGTTGTTTCCGTTTTGCGTAGGACCGCGCTGATTTCACACGCGCTGCGGGCTTCAACGGCGTGATCTTCATGCTCGTTGATGCAATAGCCTCATTAACGTCCTGCACAACATCCTCCGGTGGCACGAACTCGGAGCTGTTAGATCCACTTGAGCGGCCAACGTCGAGGGATGCAGAACATTCGTGAAAGTAGTGGGCACAATTCCCGCAGATATAGTCGCCTGACTGAATATCTCTGGACCTTTCGTACTCAGCGAAAACCTGCTTCACGATGTCCACCCCGAGCTCAGCCACCGCACGAAAATTTCGTTGGTAGTAGATCACACGTTTGTGCTTGTTACGGTAATCCGCACAAACTATTCTTGATGAGGACGACATTGCTGTCACTACCACAGGTACTGAAGTTGGGAGCGTCGCGCACACCTTCTTTCACCAGAGCAGTTTTGGATCGGAGTGACGCTAAGCACAATCCAAGTACACTAAGCGCTAAAGACTTGTGTTACTGAGATCTGAGCCACGAATAACAATGCCCTTCATTCATCTCGACCGAGTAAATACCTCAGGTGGCTGCCCAGCCACTAGGCAGTGTTCCCACGAGTTTCGCCAATTCAGCTGAGGGCCCTCACAGATTATAGCACACAGAAGGTCACTACTGGCACCGAAGAACAAAACAGGATACGACTACCGTCCTGAGATTATCTCTGACCGTCAAGTTCGGACCATGGGAACGGGAATGGAACATGAAACAGCCGCCGCCACAAGCGGGAAGAAGGGATGCACCCGCCGCCGCGACAGCCCAACATGGGTTCGAAAAAAAAATCGTCGAGTCCTTACCAAAAAAAATAATGCAACATGTTTTTGTTGCAGCTAATAGATGACATGTCGAACTACCTTTTGTAGCAAAAATTAACGAAATAAGTATTGCAGCGGCTGGCACAGATGGCGTCCAAGATGAGCAAATTTGGCGAGTTGCTTCTACTTACAGCCGTCTGCTCGCTCTACCACAGAAGGTATATATAAGATACCTACACCATTCGCTAGAGAATGAGTTAGCGGTTCTAATGAATCTACATTCAATGGAATGCGAGCACCCGCTCATGAACAATAAAAATTCGAAATCGTACATTTTTTGCCAAAAGTGCTATGTTCGGGAATTTTTTCGTAGCGCCCCTTTAAAGTAGGAGTCACGAGACTTTTTCTGCGTGCTGTCTTGAACCCATAGTTTTTATCAGCCAAATTTGAAGGATGTGGTAAGGCAAGAAGCGCGGTGCCAGGAGGCCAAAGTTGGGAAAAAATTCGAAGCAACATTCGCCGCCGCAACATTCCCCCTCTCCATATCGGAAACGGTTCATCGGATGGAGCTCGGAATTGTTGCATTTGTCATTGGTCGATATGCTATCCAACATATATTTTTTTCATGGAAATTAAAAATTGTCAATTTCCCACCCTCGTCGATTTAAAATGGAACTACCCTCCTTCCTCGACATGCCGTTTCCCGCAAACTTCCCCGCAGTGCCCACATTTTCAGCTGAGTGGAATTTCCCCATGTTTTTCATTCTTTGTTTTTGGAAATACGCGCATGTGTCATTCATCCTCCTGTACAATAAGCTCGTCCCATGCTTCGTCTTGCTTGTCAAAAGCCCGACCCCTTCATCAGAAAACTGTTTCTATTCATGTTCCCAGGTGAATTCCCATGGGATTAGGTACAAGATAATCCCAGCATTTATTTCCTTAGTCACCAAAGCAATAAACACGCCTCAGAAGTTGAAAGACCCAAGCTGCCATACAGGAGGGGCTACAAAGTTTTGGGTCGGAATATATCACCAAAGTTTATTTGAGCTCACTAAAATACCCAAAACATTACTTGGCACAAAGACCTTGGAAATAAACATTGTGCTTAAGTATGGCAGATGAAGTTTATTCCTTTCAGTTGCACGGCCACATCCGCCAGAATATGCGTTTCACTTGCTGCTAATGCTAAAGTACTTTAAATAGTATCTTAAATACTTGGGTATTTAGTGCTTTACTCAAATTACTTTCAGTTTTGAGTATTTTGTACTCCATTTTAGATGCTTTTTATCATGCATATTTAGCATCTTACTTTAAATACTTTTGCGCATTATTTTGTGCATGTTGCTTTTTTGTATACATTTTGTACAGAACGCTTGGAACTCTTCCTTCGCTTTTTCCAAACCATCTGCAGTGTCAGCATACACAATCTGAAATGGATCACCACGCTGCAAATGGCATTTGACGGTGACATAAAAAATTGTATATGGCAAAGCGACTGTACAAGAGAATTGTACGAGAGTCTTTTTTTTTTCCCTTTTCTGGAAAAGCATTGCTCTACTTTGTTTACTTTTTCTTTTGCTCCTGTCGCTCTGCTGATCCACTCAAATAGGAGTAGCAATGCATAATGTAAAGCCCCGAGACTAGGGAACACGAAGGGACAGACACAACACAAAGTCTCGACTTCGACTTCGTGTTGTGTTTGTCCCTTCGTGTTCCCTAGTCTCGGGGGTTTTACAGTATGCATAATCTTCACCAGCTCGCTTGCTTCCTAGCCATGTTTTCATTGTCAGGAGTAGGAAGTTTGACTTGTTTCTATGAGTTTGTTGTCGGAAAAAGAGTGCATATGCAAAAACGCACTACACGCCACTCTTGCCGTGTATGCTGCCATATTGGCTCCTGTTCAATTGCAATGGTGGAACGCAGAGGCTTTACCACAATTTCGCAGTTTCAGACAAGCGTATCGCAACAGCCTTTTTGAAACCATGCCAGTTTCTTCGGTCATCATTAGCAATGGCAGCCGTAGCTGTGAGTACGGGACAGGCATGCACCACTGCAACTAGAAGCACTGTTGTGGGTCTTAGACTAAGCTGCGCAACCTTGACACAATTATAAAAGAGGGTGGCACAAATGGTGATTTTCAAGTTGAAATCAAATACAAATTGAATATGAATATTTTAAAATCGAAATGAACGAATAATCAAAGCATAAAATGAGCCACGCAAGTCCTGACTGTACAGCATTTTTGCAGTTTCCTAAAACATTTATGGTTTTTCTAATTGACAGACCAAAGTGGGGTTGAGCAGCCATTAGCTTTAATGGTAGACCTTTCCTGATAGAGGTCTTCACATCTGTTTCTGAGTAGTGCAGAAGTTAAAACGAAATACAAAATTGAGAACGGAGGACTATAAAATAGAGGGTGGTAACTTTACACGAATAACCCAGGCAAAATAGAGAGTAGCATGGCAAACGTCAGCATTCGAATTGGGATGCGATTTGTCCAATTTTTAATGGCCCGGAACAACGGAAAAATAAACAGGCTCTTCATGCAGAAACTAAGAAGACAGTGGTGTTTCATATTTCCTAGTATGATCACGATTAGCTGGCGGAGGTACAAAACTCTTGAAGGAAGCAATATTACCTTGAATCAATGTACAGAGACGGAGGAGAACAGATGCAGACGGGAGTCCTGTCTCCCTCTAAGTCTCTTCTCCGTCTCTGCACCATCCCAAACTTAGGGTAATATTGCCTCCTCCAAGGCTACACTGACTCACTTGCATTCTATCTTTATGTCCTCGTTCATTCCATGTCCCAGATGTTGCGCTAGACTGTCCCTGACTTCTTTCAAATAAATTGTGGTTGATTGTTCCCATGCAGCCAATGCTCTCCCGCTTGCAAAAAGAAAATTGCTTTGTGGCCGCTTCTTGAAGACTTGCGAAGGGACATGCGACCTACCTGCTGGAAAAAAAATTCTAACAAAATAGCTTTTTTTTTTTTTTTTTTGCAAATTCTAGCCAGATCTCTTCTGAGTGATGACAAAGCCTAACACTTTCGTGCCATATCTACTGAAGGTTGATCGACACTTTGTGATCGGTGGCTGATCGATAGTTTATGCCCTGAGAAAAATAAAATTCAAAGATTCTTTGAATTTTTATGGAACTCCGCAGTTTTTTCAGAGCCACTCAAACTGTTCAGCACTCTTGCCTAGGGGGCACAGAACATGCTAGAAATATTTCGAGGTGCGCATATTTGGAAAAGTATATGGGAAAAAAAATTGGAAGTTCAGATATACTAGTATTGCTTTTTGACACTTAGTCAGCCGTCAATTGCACAATGAGGTGGTTCTGATAAAATATGAGAAAATTGCATTTCATAGTACACACCTTGATTATTTTTCCACAACGTTTCATAAAAAGACTGCTTTTGCAGTGAAAGACTTTTAGAACTTGACCACTGTCACACACATCCGGCGTTGCCCCGCAATGCTGCTTCAGCTCACAACGCGTCGTCGCTGCTTCCTCCAAACACACTGAAGCACCACCACCCGATTTGCGTTCTTCAGAAACAACGTGTAGAAATTAACCTTCAAACTTCACGTTCTCACGAGAACAGCCTACTTCTGCGGTGCGGTTCAACAGGAGCACTGGTCCTACGGATGTACTTAGGTGACATTGGACACTTACGAGCCATTGAATGGCCATAATCAGTTTAAGCGATGACGGACACGATGCTTACTAACACAAACTCTACGGCGCAAGGCAATAACGTGTGTGAAATAAACAGGGAAAGCACAATAAGTTAACTCTTTCAGCTGCCACAAAAGAAAAAATAACAGAAGCCTCGAACTGTCCAAGTGAAGTGAAGTAATTGAAGGGTCAGGCCCCGCCAAGCTACAGTGTCGTAGCTTTTTGCCTGTACCCCCCTAAACCCTTGGTAAAAAATAAAAATTATGATATGAAGAGCCAGCTCAGCAGGCTGGTGTCGCCTCCAGTTGAAGTGAGCTAGATATAATAGCTGAAGACCCATCGTTGCTGAAGTACATCCTGGTCTCCAGTGCCTCTTGTGTACTGTGCTGCCGCAGAAGGCCACTCTTGTGAATACCTCAAGCGTGGAAAGTTAATTTGTACCAAATGTTTTTGCAGGCAACGTAAATCTGTTTGGGCTGCTCCCGTGTGCGCTTGGCAGCATACTTGGGGTGAAGGAGTCAGGCAAGGCAATGCCGCATGAGTGCGGGGAAGGTCAAGTTCAATCTTTCTTTTTTTTTTTTTTTTGCTGCACATGTTGAACCTTTGCACAGTGGGCATACTTCCAAATGAAATTTATCTCATGTTTTTATCATAACTACCTCAGTGCGCAATTAACGGATGAATATGCGATAAAAAGCAACATTTCACAAATTCATAATTTTTTTCTGATAATCTTCCAAGTCGGTGTGCCTCAAACTATTTTTAACACATTCTGTGCTTCTTATTCAACATCGCTAACCATGATATGTAGCATTATTACATACTAGGTTTAAAAATACGGTAACCACTAAAATAACTTAACATAAACTAAAATAACCATGGCAGGGGTTACCATCTTGCCCACGGTCAAAAACGACGGCAGTGGCTATTTCTAGGAATCTGGTAGCTAATTACCCTGATTTCGAAACATTAAGCCAATCCTCATGTGTTGGCTTTCTGTTGAAGCATTTTCGATATACGCTAACTAGCCTTGTTCAGAGATATATGGCGGGACGGAAAATTAAGCACAAACGCAAATGCGATAAACCTTATTTTACGAAGAATATAAAAGGAATGATCAGGCGGAAATCCGCAGCCCTCTCCACGGTCAAAAACGACGGCAGTGCTTTGAACTATGATCAAATAAAAACGTTATCTAAACGTATTCGTAATGCAATTCGCAAAGGAAAACTGTCATATTTTAAAAGACTTAAGTTGAATTTGGTGGGCAATTCAACAACAACAACAACAACATAGATGAATGGATGATGATGATGTGGGATGTTTCCCTGCGTTGAGTGCAGGACCCTACCCCATTCCAAAAAGGTTCACATGAAAGGATGACGAGGGAAGGAAATCCCTACAGTTCATGAAGGAGGCCGGTGGCCCTCAGAAAGGAAAGAAGAGCGTCAAGTGCACGGCACTGGTGTCCAGGGTTACTCCATGGACCGAGAACTTTGCAGATGTTGAATGGCCTCTGATCCAGCATTTCAAGTTGAGATTTAAAGGCCCGTCGCTCGCGTACGTACTGGCTGCAGTCTTCGAGAATGTGTCGGATTGTTGCCGGTAAACCACAAGTTGTACACAGCGCCGTGGTGCTGTGGCCCAGCCTATACCGGAGTGCAGGGGTGAATGCGACGCTAAGTCGTAAACGACGCACTAGAGACGTAAAGAGGCGAGGGAAACCGCTTGGCATGTCAAATGAAAGCGTTGGGTCAACAGCATACAGAAGCGACCACCGGGTGATGTCATGACACCATTCCTGATGGGCCCAGGGCGACGTCAAAGCGGACAAGAGGGAGCGCGTATCTCCATTCGAAAGTATGATGGAGACTGCTGAGCGGCGATGGTGAGCTGCAGCAGCTGCCCGATCCACTACCTCATTGCCTCTTATTCCAATGTGGCTAGGGACCCATTGGAGGGTGAGCCGGTGGCCCCTGTCTTCTAAAACCTTGAGTGTCGTTAGGATGTTCACTACCACCGGAGCCAAGGAGCCACGGATGCCCATGCTGTCTATGCACTGCAGCGCTGCCCGCGGATCTGTGTAAACCACCCAGAGGCGGGGGTGGTGATCCAAAATAGACCTTAGGAATAGCAGGATGACATACAACTCCGCAGAGGTGGCCGAGGTGCGGTGCGATAGGCGGAACCCACGTGAAATTGACTCGTCTGGGATTACAAATGCCGCAGATGAGCCGCCGGTAGTGGAGGAACCGTCCGTATATACAGCGGTTTGGTTTCCGTATGCAGCGTCCATCCACTCCAGAGTAGCCTGCTTGAGGACTGGAGCAGGGGTTTGGCTCTTCGGCCCCTTGATCCCCGGGATGTGAGACAAGATGGATGGTCTCGGCAGTGTCCATGGCGCTACTGAAGAAGCGGATGGGGCAACAGTGAAGGCAGGTATATGGTCCGTTAGTTCTTGCGCACACTGCGCGATTTTGCTGCGGTTTGGCTTACGAAGCTCCTGTACCAGCGGGTGACGGCGATGGTGAGCGCGCAATCGCAAGTAGTGGCGGAAAGTTTCTCTCTTGCGGAGGACGCCAATTGGGAGTTCCCTGGCCTCGGCTACCACCATCCTCGTCTCAGCGCAACGCGGAACGCCAAGACAGGTCCGCAAGCTGCGCGCCAAGACGCAACGGAGCTTGTGTTCGGACGTCCGTGATAGTCCGTGCAACACAGGAAGGCTATAGACTACTGAGCCACGAACAAGCGCTTTGTGGAGTGCAAGAAGGTCCCGCTCAGTACATCCCCAGCGCAAGCCGGCAAAGTGACGTATCACATTTCCCCAACGTTGCGCCTTTGAAGAGAGATAGTCAATGTGTCTTGCCCACGACAGGTTGCGGTCCAACACAACACCGGGGAACCTGTGGTGCCTGACCTGCCTTAACGGGGACCCCCCGATGTGTACTTGGAACCGGCGCATCTCTTTCCGGGTAAACGGAAGGGTAGCACTTTTCTCAGTGGAGATGTCCATCCCTGCGTTCAGGAAGTAGGCATGTATGGCATCAAGTGAGCTCTGGAGCCGACGCTGAATTGCAGGGCGGGACTTGCCAACAGTCCAGACGCAAATATCATCAGCATGGATGGACAGATGCACCCTCCGAGGAAGGCACTCCTTGAGGCCCATCAAGACAATGTTGAATAACAGGGGGCTAAGGACACTTCCCTGAGGAACTCCCTGTGGCACAGTGATCTTTTCCGTGTCCCCCTCGCCTGTAGTGACGAAAATCTTCCGTTGACGGAGGAAGTCGGAGAGCCACGTCAACGCCCTATGAGGCACCTGGGCCTGCAACAACCCATGAATAACACAGGGATGGCTTACGGAATCGTACGCCCGTTTGATGTCCAGGAAGACAGCCATCGCTATTTTCCTTCGCGCCTTCGCTTCTTCGACCGAAGAGACTAAATCGAGCACCGAATCCATAGAGTTACGGTGTCTGCGGAAACCCGCCATTTCCTGAGGAAAAACAGGTCTTCGCTCCAGCCACCACTCGAGCCTGTGCAGTATCATACGTTGAAGGACCTTGCCTAAGCAGCTGGTGAGGCTCACGGGTCGGAAAGACGCCAGATCGGAGGGTTGTTTCCCCGGTTTCAGGATGGGGACTACCCGTGCCTCCTTCCACGCGGCAGGGACTTGCCCATCCCTCCATGACGTGTTGTAAACCTCTAAGAGCGCCAAAAGGGATGCGTCGTCCAAATTGCGGAGCGCCACGTAGGTGACTTTGTCTGGACCGGGCGACGACTTCTTGTGGGAGAGTGCCAGCGCAGCCTTGACCTCGGCAAACGTGAGGTCTGCGTCCATGTCAGGGTCAGACACTGACGGGGCTTGACTAATAGCATGCTGCAGCTCCAATGCGTGCCTCCGAAAGGCTGCACATTTCGCTGCCTCGGACTGTGCTGCCAGAATTTTGCAATTCAAAGCTAATGTGGAAGTACATAAAATCTAAGAACAAGGCGCCCATGGGCATTCCTTCAATTAAAACGCCTTCATTAAAACGGTCTTATTGATAACGATCTCGCTAAAGCTTGCACCTCAAGTAACTATTTTCAGTCTCTGTTTCGCTCCCCTGGTGTAGCTTCACACCCTGAGTACAACGTACACATTCCGGAGCCCATGCCACCTGTAACCCTGTCGAAAAACGGCATTTCATATTCACCTTACGTACGATCTGCGCATTTAAAATCCATACTGGGATGGGTGTCTTTGGAGCCTCGGAGAACACAAGCTCGGTTGAAATTTCTCCGTGATATTTATTTCGACATTTCTGGTATTCCTTCTCGTAACTACTTGTTCCCTTCGAATTTTATTTCTAGACGCCTAGACCACGTACACAAGATTGAGCCTTACCGTTTTAGATCAACAATTTTTCAAAACTCTTTATTTATTTATTTATTTATTTATTTTTTTGTTAGAACGATCCCCGATTGGAACAGCCTCCCTCGTGACTTAATTCATTCTGCCTCCAGGGACATTTTCTTGAGAAGAGTGCACGAATTTCTGTTGAGTTAAACGTTATTGTAGTCTTGTAACTTGAAATTCTGCTGTACATACTGCTTGTTTCTGCTGTACATAAATGACATCGCCACATTACACCCAAATATAGTTTTGTACGCAGATGATGTATCACTCTTAGTCAGCGGGAAAACATTCGATGAAGTAGCTGCGGAAACCAACGAAGCCCTAAGAAACGTAACCAGCTGGGCATCACAGAACCAACTCACAATCAATACCGAAAAGACGTTGTCGACTCTCTTCACACAACGTTGCTCACACATTGTACCCAACAGGGATATTGTCATTGGACACTCAAAAGTTAAGCTCGCTCAAAGCATTAAAATACTTGGAGTCATATTCGACCACAAGTTACTGTGGCACAATCACATCTCTTCCATTGCATCCCAAATCAGTAAGACCCTTAGCCTGCTGCACAAAAACAAATTCTTCCTCCCCACCTTCTATAAGCGACTACTATATCACTCTCTTATTCAATCCAGACTAAGTTATTGCAACCTCGTATGGGGATCAGCATCTAAGACGTCTCTTCAACGTCTTCACATTCTGCAAAAGAGGGCCATCCGTATCATCGAAGGAGCCCCATGTGACATTACAACAAAGCCCCTTTTTCGCAAACACCATAACCTATCGATCTTTCAACAATATACGTATCGCCTTGCTCTTTCATATAAACACTCCATGAGGAACCAAAACGACTTGGCCACCCTATCACAAGTCACAAAAAATAAGAAATTTAACGCCTTTCGTAACTCGGACATCTATTATGTGCCGTTCTCACGTTCTGGTTATGGACTACAGAGATTACAGGTAACAGTCCCTCGTCTTTTGAATGCCCTTCATCTACATAGTATTGACATCTGCAGCGTGTCCTTCAGAGAGCTGAAAACATTACTTTTTGAAACTGATATTAGGTTGTTCTAATTCTAAGGCTGTTCTGAAAACATTACCTTTGAAACTGATATTAAGCTGTTCTAATTGCATATTTACTCCTAACTGCACACGTTGCATCTGCAATCCTGATTGCCTATCTGTTGCATATAGCATGTTCTTTGATATTAGTAATTATTGTATTGTTTTAACTGCGGTACTACTGTAAGCATCCTTCAATTGTGGTAAGCGTGAATTTATAAATTATGTGTTGATCGTTTTTTTCTTTGGAGTTTGTATAAGTATTGCATGTCTTGTCTAGATGCCCTGATTGTAAGGGGGCCGAGACGTTTCTCAAGCTTCCAGCTTTTTGTCTCGGCTCCCCCATCGTTCTGATGGTAAATGATAAAAAAGAAGAAATTATGTTCATTTGTATGCACTGTTATGTTCTCCTCTCCCCTACGTAGTACCACTCACGTGGAATTGCAGGATATTTGAAATAAATACTGCTGACAACGAAGCGAGCTTGGAACAAATGATTCCTCCAAGTACCTGTACCATAAAATAAGGATCGAGCCCCCCCCCCCCCCCTTTACAGCCGCCAAATGTTTTGTGACAGTCGCACCCTTTGTTTCCCACCCACCCAGGGGTTATTATTGCAAGTGTAGCTGAGACGTGTGGCAGCAGCGCTGCCTGCACCACTACTCTGAGACACGCACTGAAACGCATCCATACACCAACAACTTTAATTTTAAGATTAGGAATGGGGAGTTTCACTAGGCATTGGAAGCTGTCATGATGCCTTTGTATTCATAATGTTACGTTACAAACATCATGCAAAAAGCATGAAACAGCGAAAGCAAACGAAAACGAGAAACGAAAAGAGCTTCTCGGAGCCCCACAAAAATCGTTCCGCAAGGCGCGCAGCCAGCGTCAGCGCATCCATGTAAACAATCTTACGTCACCAGGTGCCATTTCCGCGACCAAGCGTTCCCATGCATTGGATAGGCCGGTAAGCACACCAGTCCTTCCAGCTCACCATAGCTCCCGTATGGTCACGCTCTTTTGAGCGAGTCCGACCCCCCTGCCCTAAACACATTTTTTTTTTTTTTTTTTTTTGGGGGGGGGGGGCCGATACTTGAACCCGATTGACATTTTTCTGAAATAAAGGGTGGCCCAGAGTAGAATTATATGCCTGCGAAAAGGATAACTGTCTATGATACATCGAGCGTTTCTTGTGGAAACGACAGAAACGCGCGATTCTGTCGCACTGCTTTTGACTTTCGAAAGTCCTACCTGAATGTCTTAAACAAAAAGGAGTAAGAAACATAGACTTTGCAGTGATACGGAGTTAATATACTCAATACTTCAATCAATTTCTCGCTTTTAGTAATTTTTCTTTGCGTAATCGAAGGAAATATGGACAGCTCACTCTTTGTTTTGTGTCGCAGACGAGCATGACTCTCGAATTTACGGAGAGACGCCTAGTAAGCAATAAATAGTATCTGTTTTTGCTTCGGCAAAGTAGGAGTGGTTTTCTCTGACTTTTTCTGCTTCTGTTATATTTCTGTCTGCTTCCTTTTTAAACTGCTACGCTTATTGTCCGTTATGGAATGTACCAGAAACGAACAGCCAGTCTTTATTGCGGCAGTTAACCAATATGTATGGTATCAGTATGCAACTGTTTCCTGTGCAATTAAAAAAACACTGATATGGGGTCTCTGACGAGTTGGGGGCTATTTTATAAGTCTGCATGCTGTAAGGGATATGAATAAAAAAATTGTTCATCCTAGAAATGCTCTAGCACGGTTCTCAAGTTGTCCTCACGTAGGATCTGTGGATGATCTGAAGATACCATGGGGACGCTATATAGTGCCAAAATGACATGTTGAGGATGATTTGAGGATCAGATTCACCGTCCTGGGGATATCACACCCGGCCATGCATGATAGTCTTAGCATATCTCTGGGATGCCAGTGTGTTGTTGGTATAGGCGTATAGGTGCATATAAGGAAGAAAACTGCCCTGGTACCCCTTATGTACTCGCATCCCGGCCGGGATCGTCCTGCACTGATGTACGGCCGTCTCGGAACCGTTTGCACCACTCAAACGCTTTGCTGCGGCTAAGTGTATCGTATACTGAGCTTGAAGTATTCTGTGAATTTCAGATGACTTTACGCCTTCATTCACGAGAAACTTCATGACATAATTCGGTGTTCGATGTGCGCGTCACCTCGTTGTCGGCCATCTTGTCCAGCACGTGTCTTCTGTGTTCTCACAAACTTTGGACCACCACGTGGTGAACGCGGAGGCCTGTCGCGTGTGAAAATGACGAAGGAGAAGTAGCGCGAGCCATTCTGTACACTCAGGAGACAGAAAGTCCCGGTTTGACTTGAACACCCCTCGTATATCACGTATAGAATTGTTGCAGTTATTTGTTGCATTGTAAAATTGGTTGCAATAGTTTGAAATTCTTAGAAATCAGGACATTTGTTATGATATGATGAAGCACCTCGAAATGTGCAAGTTCTGTGTGTTTGTTTTATCACACCAGTATTTTGTTCCTGTGTGCAATTTCTGTTCGGGCTGCATTCTTCTTGTGCAGACCGGGGTCGGCGTGTTCGTCAAGCGGATTTTTTCCGCGACCCCGCCCATTTGTACTGAATGGGAAATAAATTAAATTGAATTGCATTGAAATGAACTTGGGAGCGGCGTTCGTTCTGTCTCACAGGGTCTCATCGCGTTATTTGGTCTTATAAATCCCGGTGCGAATAACGATGATCGCCTATACAATTTTACAGCTCGTCAGTGGACGTACCAGACGTGTGTCGAGTTTGGCTTCTTCCAGTCCTCGGACGACCCCGACCAGCCTTTTGGGCCACTGTTTCCAGTCAAGTGAGAAGTTTTGATAATTAGTAACATTTTCGTTGCTATGAATGTCAGATTCACTTGTTTCGTGCATGGGAACGACCGTGCCATGTCGTTCCGTGCCATGACCTGTTGAAAAAGGTGTACGGCTCTTTTGGATACTGTGAAAAATGCAAAGCGTGCGAAATATTTGCTAACATTCATTGTAAGTGACGTATTACGATGTTGCATTACGCTAGCCAAAATGTCAAGTAAAAAAAAAGACAATTCTTTGTTGTGGGTCGATCGTCATCGCCGCAGACCGTCGTGCGGCACGAGAGAGTGCAGAGAATAAGGCGCGCTGTTCTACACTCTATTTATTTATTGCTTGGTTGGTTTTATCTGTGCGTGTTTTGCGATCTCTAAAGCGTCATGTGGCTACGATTCTACGCCGAGACTGGGAGGCGACACGGGTTGAAATCCGGTCGCCGTCTGTGCTCTCTCTCTGTTTTCTCTAGGTGTGTGTTCTCGATACAGTTCTGTGTGAACTAGACCCAGGACGCACGATCAGTCCTGCGATAGTCGTGATATTGTCCGCCTGTGTGGGATTAATAGAATAATTGAAATCGATTGTGTTCATTTATTTCATCCAATGTGTTTCGTACGCTATTCGGAGGGCACCGTGCCCATGACGGATTAAGACTGTGTTTAAACGAATTGCACTTTGGAAGCCGCATTCAGAAAATGTAAAAACTGTACCCCGGGTCATAAACAAAGCGGTGTTATATATAAAGTTCAGTACATAGACTGTGACGCAACCTACATTTGCAAGACAGGCAGAAGACGTGGGACAAGACCAAAAGGGACGCTGACGAGGGCTACGAACACAAGGGACGTTGCCAGGGCCACGAATGCCACGAGAACCAAGACCGAATTACTCGACCATTGTTGATCTAACGGACATGTACTTGCTTTTGACGGTGCGATAACATTGGCACATGACCACCGATGGAGCCTTAGAAAGTCCTTAAGATGTGTCCTCACTATGCAGATCTGGAAGGCAGGTCGTCTCTCCCCGCTGTGCTTTGTCTATGGTTCACTATGTCGATCGGCATAGTGAGGACGCACCTTTGGAGTTCTGGTTTATCAGGCGTGACGCGTCAGACTGTAATGCAAGCCGCATTCCCCTGTCGGATGTCTATGACGCCCTTGTAGATAAGTAGGCCGATGTGCTAGTCTTTGGCCTCTGTTGTACTGACGATGTCGCCCGTATAGGTAGCGAAACGTTTACTCTCTTTGCTTCTAATCGTTGCGTTAAGACGGCGTTTGCACTCAAGCAGTTACATTATGATGACTTGTGTGGTGTGTTGTTCATTTTAGCTCCCCGGCACTGGGGGTTCTTAGCGTCCTTAATTAAAGTCACGAAAATATCGCGTGGAGGATCCGGTACAGGTTGAGATTAGTATTCAGGTCGCGTCATTTATCGCGATATGGCACCATACGTAGCTTACTTGGATTGTGTACAGGTTTATTACTAACGCAGGGTTTACAAAGCTCACAATATTAATTCGAAATACTTTTGTTGTCATAATCTATTTGTTCCTTTTACCCTACATCACAGCGAAAACATTCCTATGAGAATGGTACTTGCGCTCTTCGTCCTCATTAGCGATGTCTTCCCACACGTAAAAAGACACGCGTATGTCTGCTGTAGTCTCACATGAACCTGAGCAGAAACTTCATGTTGGGTAAATTATACATTCAAGGCTGTACAACACATTACAGCCAGAAATTGTGTGGCGTCGACCTGCAAAGTGCTCACAAGTTTGTGCAGAATTATCACTATAGCGTTTGAAGCCCCTCTAAGTACTATCGATGCGCTCCTTTTTTTCTAAATATCACTGGGTTAATTATTTAGTGGTTCCTTGTGGGACATAGCCACTGGAACTTTTATCATGTGATTACGAACCGCCATGATGGACGTTACGTGGAACAACGCTTATAAGCGATTTTTAGTACATCGGGAGGTATTCACGTTAACGGTTCCGAAAACATGATAATGTAATCGCTCTGTTTCTTCGAAATAGGTGACATCGAATTGCTAAGCTCGGATATGATAATTTCATTTATCCTGTCGTTTTCGTTGCGTTCTTCCGATGTACTAAAGCTGGCTATGATGCAAATAACAATTCAAGCAAAAAAAAAAAAGAAACTAAAGTAAGGGATACCAGGCCCCGAAAGAAGACTTACCGTCTGCAGCAACGTAGATACCCATAGTAACTTTTACCCAGCATACACGTTTAAGTAGGTCGTCCTGAAATGAACAGCATCCGCCACTCGGGTTCGTGTACTTGCAACGATATGCAGGTACATGCGTGAAATGGGAAGTTCAAGCCGCTATTATAGGGCTTCATAAGCATGACTCCAAATGTTGAGGACATGAGAACGAGTAACCTGTGTTTTTCACCATTGATTCAAAATATACAAATACCAAGTGATGGAATGTAAATGTTCTAAGGCTGAAATACACGAACAGACGAACACAGCACAAGCCTGACGTGGGCAATACATCCTCCTGTATTTGGGGTGAAGAGGAGGGAAAGAAGAAACAAACATGCAGCACAGGAGTCTTGTTGAGTCTTCGCCCCAAACTCAGGGATATGTTGCCCGCGTCAAGTTTACACCGGTTCGCTTGCGCAATCCTTTTAAGCACAGTACAAGCCTCAAGGTGCCTGAGAACTCGAACAAGAACATGGTGCTCGTCCAAAAATTCGGACAGCAGCGAGAACCGAACCAGGGTAACCTTCGACTGCTTGTCGAGTGCGTTAAACATTACTTTTCCCTGACTTTGGAGCTTTAATTACGTGCATTCGCATACCTTATATTTATCGGATGAAAATTTGTTGCTGGTGTTTGCCAGATGCCAGCGCAGCGTACCCGATCGGCAGTCGAGAGGTGCGTGATTCGACTCCCGCCGTTGTTTGGCTTTTTCGACCACGGCCATGTCTCAAGAAATACCTCGGTTTCTCGTCCATACATGTATTGTTGCTGTATTTAAAAGCGAAGGCCGTGGTCCTGATGTGGGCCTTTTGTCGGATGACGTGTGGCCTGTATGAGCTCCTATAGAAGATCGTCAGGTTAGACCTCCTCGACATTCCTTTCGCCGTTCTTGAATACTTCAGTACAATCCTAGGCATAATCCTGCGTTTCGTGTGTTTTCGAGAAACAAACCCAAGAGAAGAGCGTCATGAGCAAAGTTGGTGATACGTCTCACGTAAAAAACAACTTATTAAAAAAAAAGGAAGACAAGAGAGATGGCAATTTGTCAGCGTGGTCATTGAACTGCAGGTACTCCATAAAGGAATGTAGGGATATCTTTGGTGCAAGGTTCGATGAGGCCATGCTGAACAATGGCGTTCAAGAGACTAACACCATGTATGGAGGTATCCACCCTGTGCTCCGAAACGTCACTTTTCCAAACGGCTCCGTCGACCCTTGGCACGCGCTTGGAATACTTGAAGATATATCTGCTGACGTCACTGCAGTTTACATCAATGGTGAGTGACATGGGATCGCGTTACATGTGCGTTCCTCGTGTATGACATGACGAGTGATCGCATCTCTGCACACGCTTGCGCAGAACATTTGTAAGACATTGAAAAAAAAACAAAAAACAAAACACGTGTTTTATGGGTACTATCAAGTATTACCGGTCGGCAGGTCGTAAAATATTATTACAGTATACAGTACAGTGTATTATTTTACAGTGTCGTGCTTAAACAATGAGGCCCGTACACTGCGTGAGATTCTGTGATTCGGTCCATTTGTTCCTTAAGTAACATACAATAAACCATCCGTAATACGAAATAGCTTCCGAATTATCGCTTTCATCGAAGTTTCACGCTGTCGCGGCCGAAATGGTTGCGTTTCGTGACGGATTCATATACTACCAGATGGATTGAACGCTAAAAGCTCGTTGAGCTAGCCGATCTTCCACAGTTATCTTCGTTTACGCATCAAATAACATGTCGCCATGGTTCTCGTTATTAAGACTTGCTTTTATCGAATTTTTCGCTGTGCACACTTTTATCGAATCCCAGCATACAGGGTGTCCCAGAAAACGTGTCATTGAATTATAATAAAAAACTACTCCACCTAGAATCATGCGGTCAACAGCATTTGTTGAATGAATGAATGAATGAAAGAAAGAAAAAAAATCGCATTTGTTCTTATTAGGTTTTTGCCACCTTCTAATGTGAATGTCATGTACTCCAAGTTTAATTACTGTATAAGTGGTTAAATTCGCGGGCTCAATAATTCACGAATTTCTGAGAAGTCAGGATCAGGCAATTATTCGCGGAACCTTAAATTCGCGGTACAGCGGTGCGTCGACCCTGCATCTTTGGGGTCCTCCACCTTGAACTTCCTTGAAGAAACTAATAAAAGGTATCACAACTGGGTAACTCGTTCAATTTGTCTTCCTTTTGAGCACTTCTGAATGAAAGGGCTGCGATTAGGGGGTCCTACTCGGCTTGTATCTGTGTCATTGCCGAATTGACCTGTCTCCCGTCATCGCATCGAGCAGGTTTGATTGGCACTCGATAGTGATGCGGCAAGTTTTATAAAGGCCTATCCGCGTGGTATAGTGCATACACGCTTGCTGGATAATACAGGCTTACAAGAAACTGGAATCACGGGACGCCTACATCCGCGCGGGATTCGTACGTGAAGGCTGGACTATACTGTCTCCAGTTGCAGCGCCGAACCGAACACTTTGCGAGCCAATGCAGTCTAGTAGCGTAAGAAACCCCGTGTACATAAGTTCCTCAGAGTCCTGGGTCAAATTTCTTACATATTTCGTTCTCGTATTTTTCTGTCATCGGTTCGAATACTTCGCGGGACTTTAAATTCGCGAAAAAAAAGGCGTTCGAGAATTTCGCGAAAAATAGGTCCTCGCGAAAATTACTACTTATACAGTATGTAAATATTTGCGAACTGAACTCTGAAATTTGCCAAGTAAAGGTTACTTTTTTACCCCACCAATATGAAGAGCGTTCCGAATTCACTCAAAGCCATGATAATTCACAGTGATATTCACGCGCTATCCCATCGGAAAAAGTAGCCGAATATCATGCTTTTCGGAGCACCGGTCCATAGCGCGCGATGACTTTTTGAGCGCAATCGCTCTCAGTGCGACGAAAGGAGGTTCCGAAGCCAGCCCACAGAGTGATAGTAGAAAAAGTAACACTTCCTAAAGTTGGGAGAGGGAAAGCATTATCCCAGCGAAAGTCGAACGTGATAAGCCGTGCCTGTTTTATCTCTTTCTGCGATGTCGGTGAGGGCTGGGTTTTCAACCACCTTTCGTCGGACTGACAAAGATTGCGCTGAAAAATTAATCGTGCGCTATTCTGTGCGACCTCCGTAGAGCATGATGTTCGGCTATTTTTTCCGATGGGATAGCTCCTGAATGTCCCTGTAAATTATCATTAATTTGAGTAAATTAGACACGCTCTAATTCTTCTTCACATTCTAATTCTTCTTCACATTGGTGGGGTAAAAAACTGACCTTTACTTGGCAAATTTCCGACTTAAGCTCGCAAAGATTTACATAATTAAACTTACGTTACACGATATTCACATGAGGTGGCAAAAACCCAGTAAGAACAAATGCCATTGACCGCATGACTCTAGGTGGTGTAGTTTTTTTATTATAATTCAATGACACGTTTTCTGGGACACCCTGTATATTGAATTCTTGTCCGGTCCCGTTGGTTTCCTTATACGGGAGTTTGCTTCGTAAGGATTAACGCGTTGAAACACAGCAAATGGCGACTGATCAGCTGCTGCTGCAACTTTTCTCATTCTACCACTACCACCACCATTCCAATAGCTCTTTTGTGTCTGAGCTCTTCTAATTTGTTTCCGCAGGAACATCACACTGTGTTGACATGAATGCAGCTAGGCAGAGTGACCCGCCTCAGCTTATAGAAGCAAGAAAGAAAATAATGGAGCAAGTGGCTATTTGGATTGGTGCTACTGAAGCTCGCACAGTTTGAGTCTGCGCAAATGGAACTTTATGCTAAGATGTGGTGGTACAGTAGCGTCGCTGCATTAGGCGTCTGTGCTACAACAGCCTTTCTTTTGAGGTCGTCTTTTGTAAGGATCCTCTCGTGAGGCAATAAACGCTTAGTCAACGAACGAACGGAACGAATACTGAAACATGACACACGTTGCAATAAATAGCCCAACATTGTAACCAAGCGATCAGTGTAGCATGCACACTCAGGCCAGTGTGAGCCTTTCTGCAATACATACAACGACTAGTGAAATTCCCCAGTCAAGCACGACATAAGTTTGCGGAACGCACGAGCAGTATACTTTTTTTATCGAGTGCGGCACGATAGCGGCGGACACAAGTGGACTTGTTTACTCGCTTAGAAGTGTGGAAGAGTGGGCTGGAAGCGACACTTAGTTTTGATATCATGACCGCTTGGATGAAAGCTGCTACTCTGTGTCATTACCAGCACCGCACTCGTCCACCTCTCTGTTCGGGCATGCTTCCGCTTGACGCTAGTGTGTCGCGCTAAAGAACAGTACATTGCTAGCGCGTACCGCAAACTTTTGTCGTGACCTATACGAACCGAGCCCATTGTTCAAACAGAACATCGCCATATGCTACCGTGGGGAGCTAGCCTTCGTCCAGCATTATATCGTTCTGCTGTGAGTTACTTGCTCATCCCCACAGGGGACCGACTTCGGCTGGTGTTTGGGGAATGGCGGCTCCACGGACCCAGCCCCTAGTTCCAGGGTGTCATGCGTATGTGTCGAGGGGATGTAAGGGGAAAGATAGAAGCTTTGAACGGTGGCGGTGGGGGCCTTGGTCAAGCCCCGGCTGTTGTTTTTTTTTTTTTTCTCAATAAACATATTCCCCCCCGGCTGATGGGTTTACTCTAAAACTCCAGAACTTTTCCGTCTGTATAGGTATGAGGTGTCGGCGATGTTGGTTGTGCCCGTCTCTTATGCATATAAAAGGGTAAAAATTTTCGTTTTGAGATTGGGAACGCTAAGCGTTTCTGCAGCGAAGACTCTGACAATGAATCCAGACCATTCTCCCTAAGTATATTGCCCTTATTTCTGAAGATAAAAATTCACCACTTAGAAAAATGCACCGATTTTTTGTCGAAAAGGCTGTGTCATCCTTGTGAAGAAAATTACAGAAATCAAGAAACTAAGTTCTGGCGATTTAAAACTGCCTTTTAGACCTGTTGGTGATGTGTGTAAAGGCGCTAAAACGGAAAGGGACGAAACACATACACTGAGCTTTCTTATCAGGAGGGCGGGAGACAGGTGCGTGAGCACAGCCTCGATTTTACTGGACGACAGGAGCTGGCTTTTCTGTCGGTTGATCCTCGGGGATGTCAATAAACAGTTGAAAGTTTTCGCTCAGTGTCTGTGTTTTGTCCCTTTCCGTTTTAGCGCTTTTACCCACATCACTAAGATATGGGGTCCTCCTAACAACAACAACAACATATATATTCTGATGATGAAGTGGGGAGTTTTCCCACTCTAGGAGTGGAACGCTACCCCATAGCCTCCTCCTCCTCCTAATCAATCCTTGTTGCTATCCAATACTGTGCCATCCTTGTTGAAGAATGCCGCACAAGTAAAAAAACTACGTTCTGAGGGCGTTCTAATCAAATGCACTTCGGAAAGTGACTGCGATCTCATCCTAAAAGCCAAAGAAATTATGGTAAGAAAATATGAGCTTCCCAACACGAGGCACTAAATACCAGTTATGGGGCGTCAGCCCTCTCCGAACCGATCAATGTCTCTCCCGGAGAGGTCCTTGAGAATTTAAAAGGACCGGGTGTAATTGATATCGGAAAGCTAAAAATAAAGAAGAATAATGAGAATATTTCCACCAGAAACATTGTTCTTACTTTTGAAAACCTCACAGTTCCAGTTAAACTTCTGGTTGGCTGTGTTTCAGCTGATATCTATGCATACGTATTTTAGTTTACTTATTTATTATAAGTATTTTAGGTGCTCGTATTGGGCATGCTGCCGTTGGCAGCCGTTGCGGTAGGGATCTCCGTGCTCTGCCCGTTGTAGTCAACAGGGCCACGACTCCAAAGCGTGTAATTGACCTGAATGCTGCATCAGTTGTGCAGGTGAGCCCCCCTCCTACTCGTATCCAACATGGAAAGTGATGCAGAACATCAGCTGCCTTGAGGCAAGGAAGAAGGTATGTCCTTTTACATTCCACAAAGTCATTTACACTGATCTTTAAAGAAAAATCTAAACTGGTCTCTTGCTAAATTCAGAGAGAACCTGTGAAGATATCTCCTCGATTGAACGAAAGTACAGGGAAACGAGCCCAATTAAATCTTCTAGTACAACTTTTTTTCTGAATCATTAACCGTTGCCCATACATCCATGTCATCCTTCACCACAGAGACGCTCCCTTTGGAGTGTGAGAATGACATGGGTTCAGAACATTCCTTAATGAGCAGCAGTTCACACTCACAGTGAAAAACCAAATCCGTAAGTGACTAAAAGACATACACTGTAAACTTTTTCACACCTATGTGTGCGCTATGAACATTCAACCTGGTTGCGTAACATTGCATCCCCAGGATGATATTTTACAAAATTTGGAAAGCATTACTAAAGATCAAGTGTCAGTGCAAATCTTGCTTTTATTATGTATTGGATATCGTAGGTACGAGCTAATGCATATATACATCGCTATCGATAATCGAGTACGCGCAAGTGTCTACAATACTGTTGAACAACGTTGAGATGTTGCAAGACTGAATTTTTGGAGGACAGACAACACTCGCGTAAAGAAAATTTGTGCGCAACCGTGCTCCATTATGATGTTACCAAAATTACACCTAAAAAGGCGTGCGCCATGCACGTAGTTACACCCTTAAAGGTGTGAAAAGATTTAGAGTGTATAATGCAGCTTTTACTTTCCAGTAGACATAACCAGCAGTTTATGCCCTTTACTTTCTTCTTATTACTGCCATGATTATCAATCAGACGATACTCCAGTGGAACTGGATGTTAGGTTTTGACAGGGTGACGATTGAGGAAGTCATTGACCTAATAATCAATGTCATCCTGGAGGTAGCAACTCAATCTATCTCACAAGCGACTGGTCGTCTACCAGCCACCTCGTCTACCAAAGTCTTGGTTGACGAGCGAGTGCGAGGAGACTCGCAAGCTTCAAAGTCGGGCATGGAGTACATTTTGGAGGTACCCCACCGCACAAAATCTACTACTCAGGGAGGTGAGAGCGAAGGCCAGGTGGACGCGCAAACAAGCTAAGCTGTCCCCTGGGTGAAAACCTGTTTATTGGTATCTTCTTTCTTTTGCAGTATCCCATCCAAAGTGGTTTCGGACAGACTCCACAAAATTAGAGGACACACAAGTTTTTCTGTTCTCCTCTTGCACCATCAAGTCACCATCTCCAAACTGCAGCGAGTGCGATGTTGTCGAGGAGACAGAACACACCCTCCTCAAGTGCTCCAAGTATGCTGGCAGTCGCAGGGCACCAGAAGCAAGGCTGGCTCGCCTGGACGCCCGGTCATTTGACCTTGTAAACCTCCTGGGTCCTCAGCGATTCGATCATCAAGGGACTGCATTGAAAGCGCTCCTACGTTTCCTTGAAGAAACACATCTGATTGACATTTTGTGGCACTTCCTGGCCTCTCGTTTGGGACAAGTGTTGCCACTGGTTCGGGATGTTTGTCCCCATCCAACTACTGAATTTTCTCCTCCTTTTTTTTTTCAACTAATTGTGGCTAACTGGTCTTTGGTAGCCAGTCTGACATCGTCGTGATTTATGTCCGCATTACTTTCTTTCTCTATCACGTCACATCACCTCTTGAAAATCAATGGTCGTTTATGCAAAAGCCAAAAACAGCAGGCTATTCGTCTTTTCAAACACTTCGAACGCATCTCAGGTTCTTCCCATTATAGTGGCAATTTTCGTAAAATCAGAGCAAGTACTGAGAAAAAAAATCCTATGAATCGTGCCGATCAATTTGTATAATATGCCCTTTACGATGGCGCAGCTTTTGCAATCCTTATCGTCTGAGAAAGCCACTGCCTGTGGCACAGACCCCGTGACATCCATTCGCATCATCATTGCAGGAGTTTTCACCCAAAGTCGAAAGAATACTTACTACCTTTGTTCAGTCAAGTGTGGGTATGGGGTAGATTACCTTTTCTCATGGAAAATCTCTACTGTTACTCCGCTGTCTAAACCAGCAAAAGATGAATCGACTGACCTAACGCTCTCGCAACCTTTTTACACACGAAACCTCCTGTCTGCAGGAGTAATGAAGAAGGTCAGGTGGGAAGGTGGTTAGGGCTGGGTTGCTGGTCCGCTTGCGTAGAAAATGCGAGTGGTGCAGCCCACACCGGCTTACTACGACTGGTACACTGACTCGGAAAGGTGTCGTCGGTACTGGTGTGGGTCGGAAAGATGTCACTGGTGAAAGACCGAGGAGGACCGTCACGAAGCATAAAGCGGCGTGATGCAGTGAAGGTGACCATGGCGTGTTCGGAGTGGTGCAAGGCGGGAGCGGCGCTGTGGAATGCCAGATCGTTGGATGAAGCTGGAGCGTCACCGCCTAGCGAGTCCTCGGAAGAACTGGGCACCATACCAAAACTTTTGGATGGACACAATTTTGACAAAATTTGGGATGATGAAGGGCACCAGGGTAGGGTGAAGGGTATGTCTACCAGACTGTGGCGTTTGCTGCGGGTCACCAAATTGTGGAATCGTCCAAGAGATCTTGCCGAGTCAGAGGCTACAAATACAACTGACTACCTTATGCCATGGTGCGGGGTTGTAGAAAAACTCTTTTCCTCCACTCCGCCATTCCTCCATTGTTTTTGTACATTCTCCTAATACTACTCGGACGAAACAGCTCGCAAAGAAAGGCAATGCCGCAATGGCATTTCTTGTATTGTTGACTAATCACACGGGTCACAAAAATTGTGATCCCATCTTCCTTAACGTTTTAGACTGCTATTTGATATCCTTAGTTTACCAATTCGCTTTATGTTCCTAATGCCAACATTAATACCAGTCCTAACAAATTCTGCCCCATTGCTTTTGCACTTCAGTGCCACAACAACAACAACAACATATATACATATATACTGATGATGAAGTGGGGAGGCTGTCCACTCTAGGAGTGGAACGCTACCCCATAGCTAGGGGTCTAATATGACTGGTGACAATGATGAGTGATGACGATGAGAGATGACGGGAATGATCGGAGCGGCGATGGCGATGTTGAACGTGATCGTGATTGTGGGAATGTCCGAGAGAATGTCCGGGGTCATAATGAGTCCTTTAGGCCTGGCGCCTCAAAAAAGCCAACCACATGACGTAAGGCCGCTCTGGAGCGGGCCGCGGTGTCCCAAGGGCCGAGGATGGTCGACAAGTTGAAGGGGCGGCAGCCAAGGGTGGCAAGCTGTGACTGCTATGTACGCCTCTCGTTGATATGGGTCCGGCAGTGGAGGAGTATGTGTTCTACGTTGGCAAGTACAGCACACTCGTTGCACATAGTGCTAGCCTCACAGCCTAGCTGGTAGCGATAGAACGGAGTGAAGGCCGCCACATTCAGACGTAGCCGGTGGATGAGCGACTTCAGAGGACGAGGAAGCTTTGCAGGCAGCCGTTATGACAGCGTTGGGTCTACACTTCCCAAAGAGGACCTAGTGGGAATGTCGTGTTGCCACTGTAGGGTAGACCAGGAATCGGATAAATGCCTGAGAAGGGATCTTCTGTCTCCTCTCGAGAGTATAATGGTCATAGAAGGCCGTTGTTGGTGTGCAGCGGCAGCGGCAGAGTCGGCCTCGTGGTTCCCAGTTATTCCGCAATGCCCTGGTACCCACTTAAAAGCAACGGAGTGGGAGCGACTTTGTAGGGACCCCACGGCGCACAGGATATCTATCACCACTGAGGAAAGGGAACCGCGGATGCCCATGTTTTTAATGCACAGGAGAGCTGCTTTGGAGTCGGTGTAAATTACCCAGTGCCGCGGTTCACAGTCTTCCGCATACGTCAAGAATAACAAGATAGCATAAAGTTAAGCGGTGTTGATGAGGTACAGTGAGACAGACGACACCCACGTGTAACGCACTCTGATGAAATGGCAAAGGCTGAAGATGAAGTGTCCCTGGTCGACGATCCATCCGTGTATACAGCGGTACTGTTGCGGTATTGAGCCTCGATGAAGTCAAGGGTAAGTTGCCTAAGGGTAACATCAGGATAGCTGTTTTTGTTGTTCTTGAGGCCGGGTATGGAGACAGTGACAGGCGGCGATGGCACAGTCGATGGAGGCACTTTGGGTGCCGTCAGGTGACTATGAATTTGGAGATATTTGGTCTGAATGATGTCACTGCAGCATGAACCGTCGATTCCGTCTAGCGTGAAGCTTGCGAATCAGAGAGTGACGGTTATGATGGGCACGTAGACGCAGATAGCGGCGTGCAGTTTCCCGAGTACGGAGAACGTCAATGGGGATGACCCTGGCCTCAGCCACTACTAGGCGGGTTTCAGCGCCTCGCGGGACTCCGAGACATACCCGAAGGCTTTCGCGAGCAGGGCTCGCATCCTTTGGATCAGTGTCTGAGGAAGTCCGTGCAGGACGGGAAGACTGTACATCACGGAGCCACGAACTATGCAGTGTGCAGCATGAGGAGATCCTTCTCGTCTCGCCCCCATCTCACACCTGCGAAGTCACGAATGACGTTGACCCAGCGTTGGACTTTCTTTTCAATAACGTCTATGTGGCGCTTCCACGACAAATTCCATGATAGAGTTACGCCGAGAAACTTTAGATGTGTCACAACTTCAGTGCAACATAGCATCATGTGCTTCAGAAGAGAGTCAACACTCTGTGCTTCACATTTAACACACCTCAAATTTCCAATAGATCACCTCCCTGGGTTGTGACTTTAGCATATTCTAAATCCATTTAACTAATCTGGCAGTTCAAATTAAATAATACTCCCACTGCCCTAAACCCTTCACACTGCCACTATTTTGCGGGTTTCTTTTCTTCCTTTGTTTTTCTTTTTTTGCTCCTAACCTTAGCCGCTTCTACCCCCGCCACGTTCGTATACGTAGTAGCTGGTTATATTTCGCACTCGCTCTTTACCCCAGCAGACACCACCTTATACCTGTTAACACAAACTTGATATGTGATTTCGACGACTACTAACACGTAAAATGTTTGTTGCCTTTTGATTACTTCGCTAACGTGAATTCCTGCATCTTCGAAAGTTAAGCTGCTTAATCCGAAACATTTCTTAAGATGGGACTACAGGTATGCCGGTACCTTACACGGGAAAATGCGTGCCTCTCCGTTTCTATATTTTACCTGAAAGCCCACACTCCCAGCTACTGTTTTCTCCCACTGAAAAACTTTGTTCCTCACTGGTATGACCTCATGCACAACTTTCCAGAAGAATGATCTCCTCTTGCTTTCTGACCAGAAACTATGGTGATACTACCGGTATCACGTAGGTAGTGGAGAAGCGCCGCGGTTACACCGCTGCTCCGTGTGCCAAGTAGTGTTGAGAGGGAGATGGAGTACCCGAAGAGGCTGGCCAGGCGAGACTTGAGGTTGTCGCGGAAGCACCTGGAACGGCGGCATTCGAGCAGAAGGTGACGAACATCTGCCTCAACGTTGCAGGTAAAACATAAGGGTGTTGCTTGCTGGCCCATTTTGAATAGCAGTGACGGCGTGCGGGCGACGTTGAGGCGGAGCCGATGTATGACACATTCTTCCCTCCCTGAGACGCCGCCGCAGATAGTGTAGTCCATCGTTGGGTCAATGGACCTCAAGAATGGGTTGGTCCTGGCAGCGTCCATGGCAAACAGCTTGATATTGACAGCAAGAAAGTGGCGTCGCTGCAGTTGGCAGGCGGATGTCGAGATATGTATTCCATCAACCGGCTCTAACGCATGGGCACGTGTCGCAGCGGCGTCAGCGCGAGTATTGCCGGGGATGCCAACATGGCTCGGAACCCATTGAAACCACACAGTGTGGCCCGAGGACAGGAGCTCATTACCGCAGACTCACGCTCACGTCGCAGACTATCTTAACAGAGAAAGATACCAGGATAGCTAGGGCCGCTTTGCTGTCAGTCAATACCGTCCAGGCACTAGGCGGGGAAGCAGACATGTGCTTCAAGGCAACAAGAATAGCATACAGCTCAGCTTCTACAGATGACGTTTCGTAGGGAAGCAGAGACGCATGCTCGAAGCCGTCGCTAGAGACATAGTACGCCGCCGTCGACGAACCTTGCCGCACTGACCCGTCAGTGTACACCTCCGTTCTATGGCTATGGAAGGCACGAATGTGGTCCAGGGTAAGTTGACATGCAGCGACAGGTGGTATGCTGTTTTTGTTAGCAATGTCAGGCACAGACTCATGTACGATGGGCTGATTCAGCGCCCACGTCGGTGGCGCGTATGCAGCAGAGGTGGCACTGTGAGAGATGTAGCTGTTAAGACGGAGCAGAGCACGACAGAATGCGGACGACGGGGAAGTTACACAGATATCTCTCAGGTAATGATGGGTATGTCGGCTGACGAATCGGGCGTAAACACCAAGAGTTTCTTTGTCGCACAGAATGTGGACTGGAGGTTCTCGCGCCTCTGCCAAAACAGAGAAGGTTTCTGTTGTTTTAGGCACACCTAAGCAAAGCGAAGGCTTCTAGCTTGACCACCGAGTAATGCCCTGTCACCAGAAACACTGAGCTCGTGCAACACTGGTAGACTGTATCCTAAGGTGCCGAGGACCAACGAAGAGTGGACCTGCCGGAGGTCAGCACTGGATGGGCCCCAGGATGATCCACATAGATGCAGGATGACATTGACAAACTTGTTTGTGGTTGCACCAACCGCACGAATGGCGTGAGGCGGCGGTCAATTATCACACCAAGATAGCGGACGTGGGAGACAAACTGCAGAGCAGAGCCCTCCCCAAATATAGGGTATTTGTGGAAAGAGCGGCGCGTAAACGCCATCGCTGTTGTCTTACTTGGCGAAATGGAGAGACCGCGTTCCGCGAGATAGGAGACCGTCGTCCAGAGCTTGCTGCAAACGACGCTGAAGAGTATCGCGGTGGATAGCAGAAGTCCATATGCAGATAACGTCGGCGTAGATGGTGATACTGGTATGGCTAGGTAGCTGCGCTGGGAGTAAAGCCATGATGACGATAAATAAAAGTGGACTCAGAACACTCCCTTGTGGGACGCCACGCTGCACAGGGTAGACGGCGCTATCTCCCTCAGTAGTGCGCACAAAGAGTTGTCTGTCAGTGAGGAAATCCTGAAGCCAGAGGAGCATGCGACCTCCCAGATATCCTGAGATATCTGTGTAATTTTGTAACTGTGCTTGCGCTACAGTCTTTCTTCTTGTCTAACCTTTTCAATTGCAGAAATGTGTGCTTGCCTGCTTCATAAATTGCTGGCCTCCTTTCTGACATTGGACACCTGTGATCTGTCTTGTGGTCGCTAAAGTGCGTTATGTTTATTCCCAGCCAAAATCTTCCTACCTGCAGTATGATACCAGGTCCATCCAACATCTTAAACAGGGTTCTGCACGAGAGAGTGACCCCTAATTATAAAAAGTATTACTGGAGATAAAAATCGGAAACCTTCTGCACGACACTTGTGAAGGTTTTTACTACCCAAACAGGCGTTTTGTATGAGTGTAATTAACTCAGTTGAACTCAAAAATTTGCGAAGGAAGGGTAACTTTTTTACGTTAATTAGAAAGCCCATGGCCGCAACACAATTTCAGTCACAAATACAGGATCTTTCACATTGTTTCCACAAAAATATGACACCCGGAAACACGTAACAGCCGCCAGAAAAAAAAAAAAAAAAAACGTCACTCGTCAAGATACGCTCTCGCCCAAGTTGCCCCACAAAAAGTATGGGCTCAGTTGTCTCTCCCAATTATTATTATTAAAAGTATGGGGACGAGTAAACGGCAGCATAGAAAACAGCATGAAGCCAGGTCAATCTCCTTTTCATTGCCTCCTTTTTTGTTTGGTTCCTTTTATCTGTGGAGATGAGATCGGTTTGTGTGATTGCGCGCTGTCCCCGCTAGGGCCCTGCGCGGATGACATTTTTGGCACCGCATCCGACCCACATCCGCGCACACGTTATCCGCATCCGATCCGCAGCATACACAACCGTTTACATCCGCATCCGATCCGCTGAGCAAAACGCAACATCCGCATCCGATCCGCAAAATCCGCACGTTTCGAAGGACGCGTAAAGACTGCCGGAAGCATGTTAGTATAATTTCGGATGCCTCCATGCTGTCACGGAAGGACTCACGACGACAAGCAAACGTTCAACAAACGCGCTATGGAGAGACTTCTGGAACGCGTGGAACGCTACCTCGCTTGTGCTCGCGTGGTTCGAGACGCCAGACTGCCTCCTCTCCCGTCTTGGCCTTGCACGGTTAAAGCTGAACCCGAGCATGCGCTCGCTGTCGACGCGCAATGCAAATAAATTGCTGGTGGAAGGATTACAGCACGCGGTATATCCGCATCCGATCCGCTACCGATCCGCTGCTTTCGCATCCGCATCCGATCCGCATCCGACGTCGAGCCTTCCGCATCCGATCCGCACACCGCAGAAAGTACTAAATTTTTCATCCGAATCCACTCCATTTTCCATTTTCATCCGCGGATATCCACTTCCATCCGCGGATGGTGCAGGGCTCTGCCCCCGCCCTCCCTTCTTTTTTTTTCTGTTTTTCTCATGCTCTTTCCGTGCGCAGTAGGAGTTTCGTCGGGCCGTGCCTATAGTACCGGCATTGCGAAATCCGGAAGCGCGCTTGCAAAGATGACAAGTGTTTTTCTGGTGACAAACAATAGGAGAATAGTTGAGGGAACAGTTACAATTGGAGTAGGATGTGGTGGCCACAGACTTTCTAATTAAGGCAAAAAAAGTTAAATTTCATTGGCAAAATTTTCAGTTCAAATAACATAATTAGCCTAATTCACGAGGTACACTGCAGATCGCCTCTTTAGGTGGCAAAAACCTTTACAAGTGTCACGCAGAACGTTTCCTATTTTTATCTCACGTAGATTTTTTTTAAATAATGAAGGGTCGCTCTCTCGTGCAACACTCTCTAAAGCATATGTAAAGCATGTGCTTCTGATTGCTGTTTCAGATCAGAAATATATCAACCCCCAATTTCGATAGCCAGATTCATTTTCTCTTGCTCTGCCCATTGTGTTTTCCCATCCTAGATAAATTGAAAGCAGAGTTTCTCAATTCTTCGGCATATTTCAGGAGAAGTGTAAGCGGCAGAAAAGAGGCATTTCGATGTCATTATTGATTTGATAATAGCTGCGATCGGGTTATCGGTGACGTTCCTGTTCAACATACTCTTCCAATAATATTCCCAATTATATTTTTCTAACTGCGTCCAATTGTTACTTGACACCCCGTCCTTATTAAACCTAACTCGACCTGACGTGTATTTTCGTCTCTTCCGCTACACTCAGGCCTCGGTTTTTTCGCGGTTTCTCTCCTCCTAGATATACCCGTGGTGCAGCCGAAATGTGTCCTATTTAGGGAGGTGTCGAGTCGAGTGCAGAATACAAGGGAAAGAAAGAATAGAAAAGAACACAGCTGTGTTGCCAGAAATGTCCCCCTTCTTCAATTCAAAGGTCATTAGTGGTACCTGGTACCCCTCCACTCACTCTTCACTCATAATTATTGCTGGTTTTGGTATAGGCGAGCTGCGCTAGAGCTTTGGAGCGACGCGAGCGCCACCCTGTGGCAGGAGCGCGCATATATCCGCTGTCGCGGTGGCGATAGCTCTCTTCTGTTTCGCTGGCTCGTTAGCTATCACATTCTCTGTTTGTCCAATTCCTCGCATGTTGTGCCATGGAAAACGAAAATCCTAATCGATGGTCGTCGAGAGGCAACTATTAATAAACAATGCGACAACAACGTTGACAAGAAATAAACAACGCGATGATATCCACGTCTCGTGTAACCCGTTTCTCGGAAAGCCACACGGGGAGGATAGGAGAGAACATTGGATCACAACAGTTCACTGAATTGACGAAGTTCATCTACGCCTAGCAATTTCCAATGTGCGGCACATTTTATTTGACGATGAGGTGAGTGCAAACCTTTAAACGCGTGTTGCAGCCCAGTGAAAAGTGGGTACCAACGAAGAGAACTGTCGTATGCAGTGCACCGTGCATTTCGTCGGTAACAAAACGAGCGATTTTGCAAACAGCCCTTTTTATATTTCCACGACCTTTCCTGATGCATACCTCCAAGCACATCACGACGTGGACGCGGCTGACAAGAGGCATCGAGGGACAGGAGGCATGTTGCCATTCATTTCGAAAACGTACGGTGGCCGGTCTACATATTTCTACATCATTGTGAACTATGGCCTCCTGAAGCATGTGCAAAAAGGCGATGAGGTTCTCAGTGACAAGGATTTCCGGGGATACGTGCAGACATGGAGTCAATGAACGCCGTGTTAGTCATGCCACCCTTCTTAGTGGGGCACCTCAATTTAGTGGACCTGGCGTACAATATATCAAGTAACAATACGTACATAAACAAAAATACGTAAATATACGTAATATAGTCGAATTCTGGCCACACTTGTGCCCTACATGAGCGACATACTCCACATGTGTTCTGTGCTGATGGATTTGCTTAGCCCTGTGCTAAAGCAATAATTTTGTTTAGTCTCTTAGGACTGGGAGTTGTTAGTATGACAAATGCCCAATACGCCAAACACTGTATGATATGGATTGCCATTTCGTGCACTGCCGGTCCCGGTAGCTCAGGTAGTAACGTGTAGGCTTTTGCTGAGCACCGCATGTGCTCAAAATTGTCCGCAGTCCTATACCTGGCTGCACGTGCAGCAGATGGCTAGCCATACTGCAGAGCCCCCTTACGAGTAAATTTCCCAATTATTATTTAGTGTGTTAACATATGTAAAACAAAACAAAAATTCAGCGTAGAAGATTTGAGCCATACGTAAGCACAAGCATGACTATGCGCGCGCTTTCCGCGAGGTGCGCTGCAGCACAATAGCTAGTGGCGCCTCTAGCGAAGCGCAGGTCCCCTATACTCAATTTCGTGCAGATTCCACTTAATGGCATTATTTTTGGAGCTTTTCGAGCAGCGTTCTGCTTGCTTGAGAGTTTATACCCACTTGGAATGAAGCTCAAGACTCTGGGGTCGGATTCACAAACAAGTTCGTAAGATTCGCTACGATGTCGTAGTCTACAACCGTCGTAAGACATCGTCGCAAATCGCGGGGTTCAGTATTCACGAAAGGATCGTAAAGGAGAGGGAGTTTCACGATGGGCAGAACGAGCGAGAAAGAGCAGCTGACGTGCTTCCTGAAATGTGACCGTGGGATTAATGAGCGATTGGGCCCGAGGTTATGTTATTGTTATAGCAACGACGTCAGCTCAACCAATGGGGCCCGTTGTATCCTATGCCACATGCCACGGTGTTTGTCAACAAAATCGCTCGGTATTTTCAGAAGTGTGTTCTGAAGTTGATATAGAAGTCACTCATCGGGCCTCAAAGCGTGTCCACCGGCCGAATTTTACGGAGAGCGAGATAGAGACCCTCGTGGAAGGGTACAAAACAAACAAAAACGCTATCGACGCCAGTGGAGATGGAGCAGCAGGAGCTAAAGACAAGCAAAAGGTCCCTAAGCACATCACTGCAGCCCTCTTCGCGGTTTCGGGAATTACACGGAACTTTGCAGAAGTAGAAGTGGACAGACTTTAAAAGTTCGAGCAAAAGAGAAGTATACGATGTGGACGTTCGCATGAACAGCACAATGGGAGGGTTCATTGGGAATTACAATAGTTGTTAGGGTGGATATTACAGAGAGGAAAGGAAAGGACGGCTATGAAATTTCATAACATTCACAAGTATATTAATTTCAAACGTCAGGAGCAAGTGTAGACCGCAGCGCGGCTAGTACCGGTGACGATACTGGAGGAAAGAGTGGTTGGGGCCATTGACCGAACTGCTGTCCATGATATTCCTGGCAGTTTCGATATTGGTATGTGTGTGAGGGGGGATGAGTGTACCAAACACCCTCACCACAAACTTGTGTTAATTAATTCGCTGAGAATGCTGTGCTCAGCTCTGACTCAGCACAAGAACTCACCAATCCAGGCACATCCCATCGACCATGTCCAACGATGCCTCTTTCAGGGGCTACGTTTTCTCCCATGTGTACTTACCTTCAGAAAAAGCGACTGCGAATGATATCTATGTAGAGCCTGCTCAGCAGCCTCAGGCATCCGCCTCATGGTCAAGCAAGGACTCATGTTTGAGCAGGGGCATTCAGAGTAGAACCACGCACAGAACCACAAGCATACTGTACCTCCTCATGCTTCGTCACGTGCATTCACAGTGTACAGTCAATTGAGTCAATAATTATATGCCTGTCTTCTCAGATTAGTGTGTGCATGGCATTTCATGAAGGCGTCAATATGACAGCCGCACTGGGGCAGAGGAAGTTTTGAAGACTCACAAGAAAACTGAGAAACATTTAGCAGGCCTGCTTGTCCTGCAATGCGAATGCTTGCCATATAGAGCAGCATAAGTATGGGGTGAACACATTGCCAGGTGGCAGCTTAAACCATGGCAACAGTGAATAGACTGCGTACATAAGAATGTGGAATCTTCATTTATTTAGTTGACTTCAGTTACAAAATTATTTAGGAGCGTATTCAGACATAAACGTGTTTTCTAAAACAACCACACTTTCCATCCCCCGGGCACTCCTCCTGCACAATTTCAGAATATGCACACGTATACGGAATGTTCATAGAGAAGGACCTTGCTTACGCTACATTGCATGACAACTGCCTGGACATGACCAAACATAATTTAGAAGTTCACTCGGTGTGCGAATGAACTTCATTTGAGCGTCCACACTGCACTTGTTACACCAACGACGATGCGGGAACAACTGCTTTGTTTCACGGCCGCCAAATCTCCAATCACCAACTGGAAGCTTCCACTTGAATAAAAACGAAACGCAACCATCACCTGCACGTCCCCGCGAATAGCGTGGCACCGATCAGTTGGTCACCTCAAGGAGGGAGCCAACACGTACGTCACACAGGCTATACGAATCCCAGCACTTGACATCCTATGATAGCGTTGCAAGTGGCTCTCGGAGACGTCAAACAAGGTCACACGTTTCCAACAAGCCCTCTCACGTCGCAAACCTCGTCGCGGTTCCAACTGTTCGAAATCCACACCGGCCAAAGTAGGCAGCCATGTTTGCTGTTGATTGACTTACGACAGCTCGGGGGCTCTCTTAGGATTTCGCCGTAACTTATGACGATCTTACGACGCCCGCGCTTCGTGAATCCGCACTTTATCGCAACGTTGTCTTACGACGGACTTGCGACAATTTTTGTCGTGCGAACTGTTTATGAATCCGGCCCCTGAAGCGTCAGCCCACTTTTGAATGCCTTGGTGCAGTGCACGTTCAAATGCTTTAGACAAACCGAATAGAAGTGCTCACACTAAAGAATAGTTGCTATATAGACTGACAGTACCCCTTTTTAGGGTCCAAAAACTAAAACAATAAAATGCTGAGACCAGTACAGAAAGAAAAAGAAAAAACTGAAAATCAAGGGCATACGCTCGTTTCGGGTTTTTACGGTGCAAAGATAGGCTGAGATTGAAATAATTTGGCCAGGCTTCTGTCCGACTTAACACGGAAAACCATGTCCTACTTCCGGGATAGGGAGGTGTCCGACATAGAGAACTTCGTCACCATATATTTTCTATGGGAGCCCGCTGGTGCAATGAAATCTTGTCCGACATGATGAGTTGTCCGAGGTAGGGAGGTGTCCGAGTTCGGAGGTTTTACTGTATTTATTTTCGCCCCACTCATTGTATCATATCCTTCCATTACTTGCAGTGCCTTCCCAACTTCCCTTGGACGATCACAGCACTATCATCCCCGTAGTCCACTATGGTTTTGCTTTGAACTACCCCAGGTAATACTACCCCTGTCACTGCTTCACATTGGTTCAGCTCTCGTAATAATCTATCAAAGGCTAACGCATACAGCAGGGGAGAAAGGGGGCAACCTTGCCTCACACCCCTTTTCACCTCAACCTTCTTGCCTAATTGCCCAGTGAGTGGTTGCCTACACTCTTAAAAATGATGGGGGGGGGGGTGATGGTGAAGTTCACCGCATAGCACGCTACGAGCCAACCATCATCTCGAGCGATATCGTTTCCGGAGGCGTACACCTTTTTTGTGACACCTATGCTGTTCATAAGTGTCACAAAAAAGGCGTACGCCTCTCGTTTTCAACAAATCGGGGCAGATAACAATATCATGCGAGTTGATGGTTGGCTAAGAACGTGCTCTGCGGTGAAGTTCATTTCTAAGAGTCTACTCCTAACGTTTAATTCGATAGCGTACACAAATGACAGTGAAATGAGGAATTGCTTGGTGTATTAACTCACCATGAAGATAACGTCTGTATTTATTTCTTACCGCTTTTGGTTTGAGACATTCACTTAGTCCGTGCATAAGTCGAACTCTAAACCGAACTTGCGCAGTGATACCATATCGCGGTTCTCTCTCTCTCTCTCTCTCAATAAATGATCCATACAATATGCCCTCACGGACCTGACACGGACAATCCTTGAAACAACCGCGACATGACATGCTGCTGATATACGGCTAGGGAATTTCATCGATGAGGCTCCAAGGGATGTCCACAGGACATCCATTTCCGGACATGGACATTAGGATCCATTTCGAACGAAGAAAGTGTTCTTTCTGGGGACACATGCGTGACACGACGCGTATGTAAAAAAGGTCTATAATTATCGCTCGCAATGGTTCCTTCGTAGGGATGGTTACGATATGTCAGATAGAATAGCTATGCTCGCTGTGATTGTGTCCTGCTGAGTTTAACTAATAATGTGAGGATTAGGATAGACACAGGTAGTGACGGCGGAGCGCTCAATGCAGTCACACAGATTCCACGCACAGCTATTGTGGCCTAGGCTGTCGATGTTCCCTTTTTCTTTTTGCATCACCAAGGTACAATTGTTGCGCATTAAGAGGGCATACCAGCTCTCCGTCCCAATGTATTTCCTATGGAACAGTTTTTAGGCTTTTTCTCGGTAACCGCCGCGCAGATTTTGACGCGGGTGGTTTCATCATAAAGAGGAAGACGAGATGAAGAGAATTATGCTACTAGATTTATCATACATGTCGTATGTATTTTACAGCGACGTCACGAATGCAAAAAAATACAATTTTTCTCCTCCCTCTTTGAACAGGTTTTTATTAAACTTCTATAGCCATTTCGAAAAAAAAACTTTCCATTTACTTTCTCTGGAAATATTTCAGGAATCGATAGACATCAAATTTATATATCTACCACTTTCCGTTTTTATAAAAAAGCATGAAATGTGAGTACGGATAAATACCGTCCCAAAGCCCCGCGAACCCCGTCATTCTGTGTCGCCCTCTAGCCGTAGCAGAGGAAACACCGCGTGGAACATTTTGACCGTATCCATCCGCCGACCATGCGGCGCGCACGCGCACCGTAGTTATCCCTCTCTCCTCTTTACTTTCATGGACAGCTGACTTAGGGCATGACCTTGGAGACCAGAACAAAAGCTTACTTAGCTGCTCGTAAAGGGATTATCGTCAGCCAGCATTTTCGGGGGGGGGGGGGACGTTGGGTAGAGGAGCCAGCATTGTCGCGGCCCGTGTAAGAGGCCACTGAGACCAATAAACCTCTTCTTTTTTTCGGTGCGCTTATAGAGAAGTGAGATGAGTTTATTAGCTTCACATGAAACGTCAATTTGCTCGATTTTGCCGTTTCGGGTTTGTGCTTACTCAGTCAAGTGTCTCATAAGGCTAACGAGAATCTCTCGTATTTACGGTTAGTGGAAGGCCCACTTCACAAACAGTAACGTTCAACAGGACTGCACTGTAATGTTCGTAATGATGAAACAGCCAGCAAGCGGATTACACGCAGATAAATGTTTCTTAGGATAACGGCACTTAGAATTGCAGCTTTATTTGTTGTTTCTCTTTCTTTCTTTTATTGATGAATTTATTTTTAATTTTACCTGTATTATTTCCTTTTTTTTTTCATGAACGCTCCACGTGAACTAATAAGAAAAATCGATCAAGCGGCCGCTGCACAATTATTTCCGCCCACGCAATGAACAACAGTCTTTACCAGAACCCAAATGGACGTTCGCGAAGCAAGGAAAACCAACGACAACCAACGACAGCGACGGGGGAGGGGGGATATATTTATTAAACAAAAAGGGAAAAAAAAGAACAGGCTAAAAGTCAGGAATACAGAAAGTAATGCGTTATTACGCTCAGTATTCTGTAGTACTCCCCTTTATAAAAGAACGCGGCTAACATATCTGCCAGAAATAAGTAGAAGGTAGCAGGACCTTGGAAAATCACCAGTGATGAATCACTGATTTCATCAAGATTTGAGGCTGAATCATCAAGAGACTGAAGCGACTGAATCATCGAGATTTATTTGTTGTTGGAGAATCGCTTTCTAATCTCACCGCGTTGTCTGCACTCAGCAAACTTTGCGAGAGAGGAACAGAAAGAACAGATGTAATCGGCACAATGCAAGCGGCGCAGTGGGTGTAACCGCATTTATGTTCCTTGTTCAATGGTTTTACTGTGCATTAGCGTGCATGTTAATTTTAAAAAATCCCATCTCCCAATTTAAACAAATAATGTGATAGCACTTGATCGGCTGATCCGTTTCCTCAGCTGTTCACAACGGCGCTCCTGTAATTTCCGGGATACGGAAAAATCGTCCCCGGTGGGAACCTCTTTTAGTTTTCAGGGTTAGGTTAGTGTAGGCTTGTTTTTGTCAGTTCATCGTCCACAGTCCATCGCTTCGTCCTCATCACATTATAACTGTATATTCCGAAATTCTAAGCTGTTTGAAGAAAGCGTTTGATCGAAGACCGCTTGGTCGAAAGCCGTTCGATCGAAAGCCGGTTGATCGACGCCGTTTGTTCGAAAGACGTTTTTTCGAAAGGAGTTCGAAGCTCACAGCGTGTTCTGAGCACCTCTTTTTCTGTCTCTTTTGACTCGAACATATGGAGCATAAGGCAATCAGTGTCCTCTCCTTTTTTGCTTGTTTGTTTCTTGCTTTTTTTTTAGCTAAAGAGGGGAGACCACTCGCTATTTGCAGACCTTTGTCATTCACGAACAGCACAGCCTTCTGGCTATTTACTCTCTCCCATCCGAAAGGAAATAAAATTGAATAAAATTGAATTGAATAGAACAATGCGGAAGTATCCCGCGTAGCAGTAGGACACATACCGAAGAAAATGTCTTCAAGTTGGGAGCAGCCAATAGTCTGTGCTTCTTCTGGGCACCTTTTTCATTGCTGGGATCCGAAATGGGATAGCGATATATGCACGAAAGGCACTCGAAGTCTGAATGCTAAGAAGGAAATTTCGCCATAGTATAAAATACAGATATTGTATTAACAGCCATATAAAACTTAAGTTCAGTCTTGTTTAGAGTATGCATCTGCTCCAAACGAAGCAATAAAAAAATCAATCGAACGACCGCTGCCGTTTCCATCAAACGGTGTTCGAACAAATGGCTTTCGACCAAATGTCCCGCGTTCGATCAAACGGCTTTCGTTCTTGCGGAGACGATTTCTCCGGGGGACATTTTTCCCTAGGGACGGTTCTTCCTGGGGAAATTTTTTCCGGGGAGGAAAATCCGGCATCTCGGGCGAGCTTTGATTATATGATACGACTTCTCCATGATCATTCCTTCATTCGGCAACTAGCGCTCATATTCATCTCTGGAAACCCTAATTTTGTAATTGCATCTGTGTTGCCCTTCAAGAATAGCGATTTTCCTAAAATATGCATAAATTTGGCTCACATGGTGTCTAGTTCTTCAACTTTTCCACGACCGAATTTCACGTTTTCAGGTTTGGATTGAATTAACTGAGACTTCAGCATCCAACACAAGGAAATCTGGAGTAAAAATTTACGCTTCAGAAGTTCTTCTAAAAAAAGAAAAGAAGGCATACAGGGTGTCCCAGAAAATGTGTCATTGAATTATAGTAAGAAAACTACGTCACCTAGAATCACACGGTTAACAGCATTTGTTCTTATTAGGATTTTGCCACCTCCTCATGTGATTGTCATGTATTGTAAGTTTAATTGTGTAAATATTCGCAAACTCAACTCTGAAATTTACCAAGTAAAGGTCACTTTTTTTCCCCACCAATATGAAGTGCGAGCAGAATTCACTCAAATTCATCACAATTGACAGTGATATTCATCAGCTATCCCATCGAAAAAAAATAGCCGAACATCATGCTTTTCCGGGGACCGGATCATAACGCGCGATGAGTTTTTGAGCGCGCTCACAGTCCGACGAAAGGAGGTTCCAAAGTCAGCCCACAGAGTGATAGTAGAAAAAGAAGCAGTTCCTAAAATTGGGAGAGGGCAAGTATTATGCTAGCCAAAGTCGGACACGATAAGCCATGCCTGCGTGTTATCTCTTTCTGCGATGCCGCGGTGGGCTGGGTTTCGAACCTCCTTTCGTCGGACCGACAAAGATTGCGCTAAAAAATTCACTTTGCGCTATCCTGTGGGAGCTGCGTAGAGCATGATGTTCGGCTATTTTTTCCGATGGGATAGCTCCTGATCGTTCCTGTCAATTACCATTAATTTGAGTAAATGAGACACGCTCTCCACATTGGTGGGGTAAAAAAGTGACCTTTACTTGGCAAATTTCAGACTTAAGCTCGCAAAAACTTACATAATTAAACTTAGGTTACGTGACATGCACATCAGGAGATGGCAAAAACCCAGTAAGAACAAATGCCGTTGACCGCATGACTCTAGGTGGTGTAGCTTTTTAGTATAATCCAATGACACGTTTTCTGGGACACCCTGTTTATTATCCTGTCCCACATAATAACTTTTTTGCAACACTCAAACAAGATCCTGTTATGTTGTCCAGGTGACCATTTTTATTATTTTTCTTCTCTGTGTCCTTCTATTTTTGTCGAATCGTTCCTCTTGGCGTCCAGGAAAAAAAAGACTGTGTTGGGAATATCGTGACTCCCGCAGCGAGGCCTTGCCGCTCGACCTTTCCATATCTTCTTTGGTTGGTTTCCGTGTGTCGACCCGAAGCCTTTATCGCCCTTCACCTCGTTTGTACGGTTTTTGCAAACTGGCACACCACGAGAAAGGGAGTCCCCTGTCACTGGGGTTGTCGACTGACATCATTTTTCTGAGCGGGTGTAAGATGAAAGAAAGGAGAACATGGGGGAAAGGAGCCTTTCAAATATGTTACTGAAGTTTCCGGGTAATAATAAGAAGTCTGTTCTACGACGGAAATTTTCAAAAAGTCTTTTGCACCAACGCCTTGTAAATGAATTCAGATATTTGATAATGCTATAATGCTTACTTACCAGAAATATACATATCAAAATGTCATTTTTGCACGAATAATAGAGTTATTATCAATGTAAATTGCATGTAAGCGAGTGCAGAAAAAAAGGAATACCGTTTCGAGCACTAGATTTTCCAGACTGGCGTTGTAAGCGCTGTGTGTAGGCAATGTTTATAGCCTAATTTAGAGCCGCTGGTAGATCCAGTTGAGAGCCTCCGAGATACCGGCATCCGTACTATCCGATCGCACTTGTACGTCGGCATACAGTTAAGTATGCACTAGTAAAGCAATACGAAGAGCAACTAAAAATTCCATAGTCAGTCAGTACACGCGCCAGTGACTTGTGAAAACAATAATTGTAGCATAAATATATAACAACAAAATAAAAATAAAGTATACTCATATAGCAATAGGAGACATGCAAAAAGACGTGAATGTCTCGAATCGAACTGCGGACCTTTCATGGCGAGGTCCGACACTTTACCTCTCGACAAACAGCGCAGAGGGCGCGGACCGCCTTAAACTCGCCAGGTCAACCATGCACAATGGGGATTATTTCGGGAGTCGGAGGCGAACGGCGTGATAAGGACGGCGAGCGTGGCGCCATCTAGCATCGGGAAAATCGTGAATCGGAGTTGCTCCCCGACTGGTATGAGTAGTATAAGGACGTGTCCAGTACGGACCCTAGGTGCCTGGTTCGAACCCCCACAGCGTCTGGGCCGACTTCACTCGCGAATTTCTTCCAGCGCGCGGGGGGTGGCGCTCGGGTGGAGGGTTGTTCGTGCGCTCACCGGCGGGCGGCGCGTGGCCGGAGGGCTGCCAGTGCGTTTATTGTGGCATATTTTTCTGTCTGGGCCGACTTGTTTCATCATTTTTCCACCTGGGCCAACTTCACTCACAATTTTTTTCCGCTACATCAACTGTGCAGCGGGTGGTTTACATGCAAGTATAGACATGCAAAGGATAGCCATACACAAAAGTACAAGTGAAAATATACTTATTAAAGTCATTAGTGCCAGGAATTATGTTATGACTCTGTGTGAAGGAGAAAAACACAGCCAAAAACCTGAAGCAGAAGAAACACAATACACGTAATAAGAATATACTTATTACAGGTATGATGCAATAGCATTGAAGGGGTATCACACATCATACACAATATTTTTTTTATTAATGGAAGTTTTCAATTAAGCAGAAGAGTAGCACATTTAATCAAAGACGATATTTTTAATCAACATGATTACAATCAAAATTACAAGTTTTATTATAAAAAGTGTCACATTATTATACGTGAGCAGTATTATACGTGAGCAGCATAGTGGAGTTTTAATTACAAAGTTCTGATAGGATGTATGTAACTTCAAGAACAATAGCTGGGCCGACTTCTCTAGCGGTTCTTTTATTATCTTTTTTTCCAGCGCGCGGTCGGTGGGGCGCAGGTGAGGGGCTGTCCGGGTGCTTACCAGCGGGCCGATGGGCTCGGTGCGCCCTTATCGTTGTGCCTTTTTCATCCTGGGTCGACTTCTTTGGCGATTTTTTCTGCCTCGGCCGACTTCTCTAGCGATTTTTTTCCAGCGCGCGGTGAGTGGCGCGCAGGTGAGGGGCTGTCCGTGTGCTTACCAGCGGGCCGAAAAGCTGAGCATACACTTATGGTGGTGCACCCTGGGCTGACTTCTTTGGCTATTTTTCAGCCTCGGCCGACTTCGTTCGCATTTTTTTTTTCATGCGGTGCGTGGGCACTTTACATGCAAGTAGGGGCATGCACAGTGACAACACAGGGCCGACTTCTTTGACGATTTTTTACCCTGGGCCGACTTCGTTCGCAATTTGTTTTAGGTGATGCGTGAGTGATTTACATGCAAGTAGGCGGGTGAGGGGGTCTCCGAGTGCCTACCAGCGAGCCGGAGATCTGCGCGTGCCCTTATGGTTCTGTATTTTTCCACCTGGGCCGACTTCGTTCGCAATTTTTTCAGGTGGTGCGCAAGTAGGGGCATGCACACTGTCATCCCAGCCAGGCGATGATACCATCACACCTGGGCCGACTTCATTCGCGATTTTCGCCCTGGGCCGACTTCTTTCATAATTTTTTCCCACTACAACAGCTGCGCGGTGGATAGTTTACATGCAAGTATAGTAAAGTCAAATAGTGGCAGGAATTATGTTGTAACTCTGCGTGAAGGCAAAAAATTCATCCAAAAAAGAAAGCCGAAGAAACGCAATACACATAATAAAGAATATGGGAAGCTAAGTTGAATATTCCAACACGACACAATTAGTCAATTTCTTATGATGTGAATAGCACACACGCAAGGAAATAATGAGAAACACGATCAACAGCTAATAGAGAACCAAAACCCATCACGTAAACAAGAGGTACACAAAGGATAAATAATTGAAAAACAATCTATCAAAACAAGAAACATGCACGCACTTAACACTGAATAGCAGAGAAACACTCTATACGGCGCATCTGCCAACGTGTAAACAACAGACACATGCAGGAAAATAATATCGAAACAAACTATCAAACAAGAAACATTACAAATTTAATAAATTGAAATGGAAATAATCTATCTTTGGGAAAGCTAAGTTGAGAGAAAAATTCATCCAACAAAGAAAACAGAAGGAATGTAATACATGTAATACAGAATTAGAAAAGCTAAGTTGATTATTCCAACACGACACAATTATGCAATTTATTATGATGTGAAAGCCCACATGCAAGGAAATAATGAGGAACACGATCAACTGCTAATAGAGAGCCAAAATAATGCACAATCCAAACAAGAGGTACACAAAGGATAAATAATTGAAAAACAATCTAAAACGAGAAACATGCATGAATGAATAGCAGAGAAACACTCTAAACGGCGCATCTGCCAACGTGTAAACAACAGACAGGAAAATATTATTGAAACAAACGATCAAACATTAGAAATTTAATAAATTGAAATGGAAGTAATCTATCTTTTGAACTATCATAAAATCATCCTTGCGACCTTATAAATGTATTGATCCTGATGATGCAGTGTTGAATTTCACCAACATCATTAGAAATGCTATTTCTGAGTTTGTCCCATATACCATACCACGTCGGCGCAAATACCCAATTTGGTTTTCTGCTCTCACACGCAGTTATCTTAGCAAAAAGAGATAATTTCATAGAAGATTTAAGAAATTTGGAAGGGCGTCTGACTATGAACAATTTGCTGTTTTTCGGTGGCTCTTCAAGAAGTCTGCTGACTCAGACCGTAATGCGTATTTGGAAGGGATTCAAGATGACGTAAAAAGCAATCCTCGTAATTTTTGGACCTGGCATAAACAATGTAAGCGTGAGAATGCTAGCACTATGTCTCTGTTTGACGGTAATGTGATGCAATGCAATCCGCCTGTCGTGGCAAATATCTTTGCGTCACACTTTTCATCTGTGTTTGATGACTCGGCCAGCACAGATTCTGCCTTTTCTTTTACGCGAATGCACGGTGATCATCTGTCCTCGTTTGTCATTAATGAGAATGATGTCCACAATTCAATTCGTAAACTAAGGCCCACAACGACACCGCGACCAGACGGTATCCCCGCTATTTTCCTTAAAGTTTATCGTGACATCCTTTCGCCTGTGCTCGTATTCATATTTAATCTTTCTCTTAAACGAAGTACTTTTCCACAACTGTGGAAGTCTTCCCTGGTCATTCCTGTCCATAAATCGGGCAGCCATAACATTGTTACTAATTATAGACCAATAAGTATTTTATGGGCCTGTTCCAAAGTCTTTGAACACATTATTTATATTAATATGTCCTCGTGCTTTAAGGGCAAAATTGCAGACAGTCAGCATGGCTTTATGCCTGGGAGATCAACAGTCACAAATCTTGTATCATTCATGCCAGTCTGTTCCCCAGCGGTTCTTTCTCGTGGTCAAATGGATGTAATCTATTTTGACGTCTCGAAAGCATTTGACTTAATGAACCATGATCTGCTCCTTCGTAAGCTTGGTTTATATGGTGTTTCTGACTCTCTTGTATGTTTCTTTGCCTCGTACTTACGGCATCGCTTATACTCTGTGTGTGTGTCCGGATCCTACTCTGATACCTATGTTTCTACGTCTGGTGTACCCCAAGGGTCAAATCTCGGACCTCTACTGTTTAATATTTTTATTAATGATCTTGTATCCTGTGTTAAACATTCCACCATGCTACAGTATGCCGATGACTTCAAAATAATGAAAAGCATAACCTCGCCTTCTGATTGCTTACTGCTTCAGGAGGATGTTTACAGTGTTATTTCTTGGTGTACTTCTAATTTCCTCAAAATCAACACGTCAAAAACTAAAGTTATCTCATTCACGCGCAAGTCTCAAGTAACCCGATTTCAGTACTTTTCTCATGGCGAAATAGCCCGAGTCCACGGCATTCGTGACCTCGGTGTTGTCTTTGATGCGAAGCTTCAATTTCATGAGCATGTGAGAGCAATTCGTTCTGCTGCTCTGAGTATGCTTGGTTTGCTCACCTACAGCTGTACAGTGTTTTCTTCTCACACGGTATTTCTTACTCTCTACAAAGCTTGCGTCCTTCCCCGACTTGAATATGCGTCAGTGGTATGGAATGCTTTATGTGCCACCGATACCAAACATCTTGAAGCTGTGCAAAAGAGGGCACTTCATATTATTCATTCGCGTTTCTTGCAGAATGTCCCCGCGTTTTTATCGTATGACTATGACAAGCTTTCAAATTACCTGCACTTGCTTCCTCTTGTTAATCGCCGCCACATTCATGACATGATGTTTCTTTATAAATGTGTGCACTCAATATTTGATTCCCCTTTTCTGTTAGGCCACCTAAATTTTTGTCTCCCGCGTGCTACTCTGCGGAACCCCCTAACGTTCTATGTCAACCACTGCTGTCCTAATGACCCTCTTACACGATGCCAAATCTTGTTTAACTCGCTCCCTTCATCTCTTGATATTTTTTCAGCATCATGTACATCATTTAGGTGTCATATCTCTTCTCATTTTTCGGAGATTTCTTTTCTGTGACTTTTTCAGATAATTTCCCTTTTGGAGTTGGAATTGGACGGATTAAAATTTTCCCTTTTGTTGCAGTGCGATTGCATGTGTTCTCACATTACAATGTGCGTGTGCTCGTTTCTCGTTTTCAATTCAAGTCATGTATTTTTTTTTCTTTTCTTCATGTACAGTCTCTTTTGTTTTTGTTTTTGTGTGTGTGACCGCGTAGATCGTGTCTTGTTGTTAGTGCATATTGTATTACTGTATTTGTATACATATTGTGTCTATTTGTTGTGCATTGTATTGTATTTGTGTGCGCCAACATTAGGGTCGTCACGACCGTTCTTGGGCACCAATAAAACATTATTATTATTATTAACAATATAGAATTTTCATCCTACTCAGGCACTATAAACATTACCTTGACAGAGGTATCCAAACACGCAGTACAGCTAAGGCTTACACAGTACAGCCAATCTATCCTGTGCCCTGTATCCTGAGCCCGGTGGGGTCACTCTCTCCCTCTATATACTCCAAAAGCATGAAACCACACATCCTTTGTCAATCTATGGGGTGGGGAAACCCTCTCGCTTTTTCACATTCTTTCCTCCAAAAGGAAATATTCTTAGGACAGGTGTAGAGAGGCGAATTTTTTTATTCATCAACTATAGCAAATAGACATTGGCAATATTCGATTCTCAAGAACACAATAAGAATTCTATCAACAAACAATAGCACGCGAAAAGAAAAAAATCTAAGAATTGACTTCTATGTCAGTGCAAACTGGTTTTAGAGAAACATTATCTCAGCAAACGAGAAATATTATCGGCGCAAACAATACTCAACCAAAACGAGAAACGCTGCATTTAATGTATTTCAGATCTGACACAACTATTATGCATACATTATTCTCAACTCACAAAATATCAATCGAGTGAATATCTGAAGCACAGAGAGAAAGTGAAATTTATTCAATGATAGAAACAATACTCATTCGAAAAAGAGAATCAGATTTAATTACATCATTTTATGATACCTTTGCAATAGTAATTTCTACATGCAGAAGCCACAAACAAACAACTCATCTGAAATGCAAATTAATGTAAAAGTTTGCTACAGTGAAAATCAACGCACACAACTTAAAAATACTTTCCCAACTAGTAGAATATTTTTATTAATATCAATCGAGCGATCATCTGAAGCAAACTCAAAGCAGTGATTAATTTAGGCAAAGACTTTCGAACAAGCAGGGCGATACATCACAGGAACACATCTTTTTCATACAGAGCCCACTTACATTAAAAAAAAGAAAAAAACGAGTGAGAGAGGGAAGCTGAGCTCCCATGCACTTTCGCCAAGTTTACGCCCGCAGGGAGTAAGGGGATCCCACAATGGTCGCGGTGAAAGTCATAAACTGACTCCAACAACTCAAGCTGGGAATTGAGGGTTCTAGCGCGTTTAAAGCACGCGTTTTTCTTACTCATCACATCATTTTGTAAATTGACTTTCATAATGCTCACGACAGGTGGATATTAATAACATTCTAAACACGTTAACATAATAAATTTTTAATAAATAAAATGAGCACCGATATGATTTCATTAAGTGTAGAGGCACACTACAAAACAGAACAGACAATTGCTCTACATTGAAGAGATGGACGGATTTTGTACTCGTTTCCATAGGTCATGGGAGGACGTGATAAAAAGCTGCTTCGAAAAAGAAGAGTTGCGAAATGATTCTATTATCACAGCATTTCAATACGTCCTAGACATGGTCGTATTCGGAGATATAGTGCAAATTATGGAATTCAAGGTGCAAGAACTTGTATGCCGAATCTACAATAGTTATAAAAATATTTGCACGTCAACATCGGAAGGACCACTGGGATTGATGGTGAAGTTTTTGAGGTTTGCTAACGAATAATTCAAATACACTAGAGCAAATGTAATTGTGACCATTTCTTCGAGTTTTAAGTAAATTTCGTTCGAAACATATTCGTAACTTTTACTATCCGCGACATGGAGAATTCACATTACGTTATTAGAGTGATAGAAAATATCAATACATTCGATTAAATTCTCTGTCATCGTGAAAGAGTTCTTAAAACCTTCGCGTATCAAAGTGAGCCAGCTAAAGCTGTGAAACTACACTTACGCTAGACCAAACGCTAGACCAAATCTAATTGTAATCATCGCAATGGGCGTTGCATTAATCAAGAAAGCAATCAGATCAAATTATCATATACAAGTAGTCTATATCGTGCGATTCATTACGGATTTGTTGAAATTACACCTAACGGTTGAAATGGAAAGTACATAAAAAATCTTATCACGTGATATGTTCCACTAGAGCCTCTACACATTTATTTTATTCTACAAATTCTTGCAAAGATGTTGAATGAACAGAAGTTCAATATTGTCGTGCAAGGCCTGATGTATCATCACTTATTGAGACTCAACAAACATATCAATTGCGGTCGACCATCGGACGATTTTCATCTAATACTCTCTTGTACGCCATTCAAGAATCTTCGTACAAAGAAAGGAAACATCAATAAGGGACTGTGCAAGTTCATCGCGACAAAGTACAAGTTGTTGAAGCAATACAAACACGGCGACAACATATAGCATGCGTTAATCAACGCTGGATTCAAGCGCCCAATAATCTCAATAAACTATTTGATGTCTTCGGAATTCATCAATCAAGACAACAAACTTCAGTGTTTAGAATAGAATTGTAATTTATGGAAATAAACAAGTGTATAATTCAAATAATAATTGTAATATTCGTCATCAATGTAATGTTTTCTACACATCGCAACGAAAACAGCTTATGATTAGATTGAAGATTGCTAAGGAGACGTTTATTCCACTCTATGTACAAGGATCCTCGTGTGGAATCAGCGCTGACAATCAAATAGATTTTACACGACCACACTCCATACAACACCGACATCCGAAGGATAGAATTGTAGAAGGATCGCTAATTGAAATTTAGAGGCACGTTACATCAATCTTTGTTTACAAAAGAGGATCATTAATATTTTGCGAAGGCTTATTTTACGAATTAAATTGCACAGTGTATATAATTCTCAAAGGGTGGACAGTTGACAATATATATTGAAAGGAATCTATTATCAAATGACGCGATGCAAGTGATGGACAAGCATGATGCGCAGGCGGAGTCCGCAATTCTAATCATCATAACATGTGGCACACAGTTCCAATAATATTTTGGGAGAATCGAATCACACAACTGTCATCAGAAATGTTTAACCACTATACAATGAAGATGAGCACTATGCATAAACACACTGGAAGATATGTAATTGTAATAAGTCAATATTACTTTTGCAAACTTAATCAAAGCAACACACATAAACATAGATCCAATTCACAAAATGTACCTGAGGTTTTCATGAGCCATATTGAAAAGCTATCAGCCTATTCATAATGTCATAGTATATGAGGCACTACAAATGGAAAGGGCATAGTTTAATTTTATAAGTTTTTAGCTCATAATGAGACAAAACGCAAACTCTACACCAAAGATAATTTTCTTGTTTAAATTTTCAATGTCAAAACAGTACACTCTTACAATTTTTTTAAGATGTAATTAAAAAGCTGTCTATATAGTCACACATTGTATACAAGATATTTGTTTGTGCATTAATTGATAAAATTTATCAGATCACATTCCGGAGCAGTGGAGAGTATCAATAAGTGTTTAATTAAAATTTGAACTGTGCCGCAATTTACAAACTGAGTTGTAGAAAGTGTAGTTTCACAGCTTTAGCTGGCTCACTTTGATACGCGAAGGTTTTAAGAACTCTTTCACGATGACAGAGAATTTAATCGAATGTATTGATATTTTCTATCACTCTAATAACGTAATGTGAATTCTCCATGTCGCGGATAGTAAAAGTTACGAATATGGTTCGGACGAAATTTACTTAAAACTCGAAGAAATGGTCACAATTACATTTGCTCTAGTGTATTTGAATTATTCGTTAGCAAACCTCAAAAACTTCACCATCAATCCCAGTGGTCCTTCCGATGTTGACGTGCAAATATTTTTATAACTATTGTAGATTCGGCATACAAGTTCTTGCACCTTGAATTCCATAATTTGCACTATATCTCCGAATACGACCATGTCTAGGACGTATTGAAATGCTGTGATAATAGAATCATTTCGCAACTCTTCTTTTTCGAAGCAGCTTTTTATCACGTCCTCCCATGACCTATGGAAACGAGTACAAAATCCGTCCATCTCTTCAATGTAGAGCAATTGTCTGTTCTGTTTTGTAGTGTGCCTCTACACTTAATGAAATCATATCGGTGCTCATTTTATTTATTAAAAATTTATTATGTTAACGTGTTTAGAATGTTATTAATATCCACCTGTCGTGAGCATTATGAAAGTCAATTTACAAAATGATGTGATGAGTAAGAAAAACGCGTGCTTTAAACGCGCTAGAACCCTCAATTCCCAGCTTGAGTTGTTGGAGTCAGTTTATGACTTTTACCGCGACCATTGTGGGATCCCACTACTCCCTGCGGGCGTAACCTTGGCGAAAGTGCATGGGACCTCAGCTTCCCTCTCTCACTCGTTTTTTTTTTATGTTAGTGGGCTCTGTATGAAAAAGATGTGTTCCTCTGATGTATCGCCCTGCTTGTTCAGAAAGTGTTTGCCTAAATTAATTACTGCTTTGAGTTTGCTTCAGATGATCGCTCGATTGATATTAATAAAAATATTGTACTAGTTGGGAAAGTACTTTTAAGTTGTGTGCGTTGATTTTCACTGTAGCAAACTTTTACATTAATTTGCATGGAGGAATTTTTTGGAGGAAAGAATGTGAAAAAGAGAGAGGGTGTCCCCACCCCATAGATTGACAAAGGATGTGCGGTTTCTTGCTTTTGGAGTGTATAGAGGGAGAGAGTGACCCCACCGGGCTCAAGTAGCATAGATTGGCTGTACTGTGTAAAGCTTAGCTGTACTGCGTGTTTGGATACCTCTGTCAAGGTAATGTTTATAGTGCCTGAGTAGGATGAAAATTCTACATGGTTAGGTCACAAGGATGATTTTATGATAGTTCAAAAGATAGATTACTTCCATTTCAATTTATTAAATTTGTAATGTTTGATCGTTTGTTTCAATAATATTTTCCTGTCTGTTGTTTACACGTTGGCAGATGCGCCGTTTAGAGTGTTTCTCTGCTATTCATCCGTGCTTGTTTCTCGTTTTAGATTGTTTTTCAAGTATTTATCCTTTATGTACCTCTTGTTTACGTGATGGGTTTTGGTTCTCTATTAGCTGTTGATCGTGTTTCTCATTATTTCCTTGCGTGTGTGCTATTCACATCATAAGAAATTGACTAATTGTGTCGTGTTGAAATATTGAACTTAGCTTCCCATATTCTTTATTATGTGTATTGCGTTTCTTCGGCTTTCTTTTTTTGGATGAATTTTTTGCCTTCACGCAGAGTTACAACATAATTCCTGCCACTATTTGGCTTTACTATACTTGCATGTAAACTATCCACCGCGCAGCTGTTGTAGTGGGAAAAAATTATGAAAGAAGTCGGCCCAGGTGTGACGGTATCATCGCTTGGCTGGGATGACAGTGTGCATGTCCCTGCTTGCGCACCACCTGAAAAAATTGCGAACGAAGTCGGCCCAGGCGGAAAAATCGCCAAAGAAGTCGGCCCAGGCGGAAAAATACAGAACGATAAGGGCACGCGCAGCTCTCCAGCTCGCTGGTAGGCACTCGGAGACCCCCTCACCCGCCTACATGCATGGAAACCACTCACGCATCATCTGAAAAAAATTGCGAACGAAGTCGGCCCAGGGTGGAAAATCGCCAAAGTCGACCCTGTGTTGTCAGTGTGCATGCCCCTACTTGCATGTAAAGTGTCCACGCACCGCATGAAAAAAATGCGAACGAAGTCGGCCGAGGCTGAAAAATAGCCAAAGAAGTCGGCCCAGGGTGCACAACCCTAAGTGTACGCTCAGCTTTTCAGCCCGCTGGTAAGCACACGGACAGCCCCTCACCTGCGCGCTACACACCGCGCCGCCTGAAAAAAAATTCGCGAGAGAAATCGGCCCAGGCAGAAAAATCGCCAAAGAAGTCGGCCCAGGATGAAAAATGCGCAACGATAAGGGCGCGCCGAGCCCGTCGGCCCGCTGGTAAGCACCCGGACAGCCCCTCACCTGCATGCCACCCACCGCGCGCTGGAAAAAAAATTGCTAGAGAAGTCGGCCCAGGCAGAAAAAATCGCCAAAGAAGTCGGCCCAGGATGAAAAATACACAATGATAAATAGCACCGCGCGCTGGAAAAAAAATAATAAAAGAAACGCTAGAGAAGTCGGCCCAGCTATTGTTCTCTAAGTTACATACATCCTATCAGAACTTTGTAATTAAAACTCCACTATGGTGTTCACCTATAATAATGTGACACTTTTTATAATAAAACTTGTAATTTTGATTGTATTCATATTGATTAAAAATATCTTCTTTGATTAAATGTGCTACCCTTCTGCTTAATTGAAAACTTGCATTAATAAAAAAAATATTGTGTATGATGTGTGATACCCTTTCAATGCTATTGCATCATACGTGTAATAAGTATATTCTTATAGTGTGTATTGTGTTTCTTGTGCTTCAGGTTTTTTGGCTGTGTTTTTCTTCTTCACACAGAGTCATAACATAATTCCTTGCACTAATGACTTTAATAAATACATTTTCACTTGTACTTTTGTGTATGGCTACCCTTTGCATGTCTATACTTGCATGTAAACCACCCGCCGCACAGTTGATGTAGCGGAAAAAATTTGGGAGTGAAGTCGGCCCAGGTGGAAAGATTACGAAAGAAGTCGGACCAGGCAGAGAAATGTGCCACGATAAACGCACTCGCAGCCCTCCGGCCACGCGCAGACCGTCGGTAAGCGCACGAACAGCCCTCCACCCGAGCGCCACCCCCCGCTAATGCACGTGGCCTTGTCTTTGTATTCTGCGTCCACCTTTGCACGAAAGAAGGCCAAGTGACCCTTTTTTTACCCTTGGCCGTCAGAACTCCAAGTGCGTCTCACAAAACCCCGAGTACGAACAATTCGTCTAATCCTCTCGGCAGTGGGACAAAACCAGACAACAACCGTTGAGCCTCCTGTTGTTTCAATGGTCAAGACGAACCCCTCTGGGCCAAGAATACTTCATTGTCGCGCCAAGCTCTTCGGACAATGGTCACCAATCGAAGAAGCATGCTATGTCTGGAAGGCCACGTACCCCAAATTTTGTATAAAACCAGAGGCCCTGAACGGCCTCCTTGTTTGGTCTTCTCGAGACTTCGTCATGCAATAAACCTCTGTTGTTTCGTTAGACTGACCCCTGCATGGCTACCTTCCGCTACGCTACCACATGGATCCACAATTGCAACCCTCGTGGTCCACTCGAAGAGGGTGTACTGTACCCACATAACAAAGCCCGCCCGCGAACGTCACGTATGATCGTACTTCGACGATACGGGATCTTCGATTAGTGCCTTTCATATCCGTCATAATAGCCTAACGTGGCATCGTCGGACTAGCACATATTGGGCAGTCTCAAGTAGGACGAGGTCGGCCAGAAGTTTTGTTCCAACGGATTGTAAACCAAGTCTGTGCATGAACGACTAAACGCCAAATCCGAAGTCCCTGTTTTTAAATGCAGGAGCTTCCCAAGCAATTGCGCACCTGCGTTTGGAAGCATAGAGAAGAATGGTGCCTTGTTCTCTCGAATATCACGTTTGATCAACAGTCAATAAAATATTTAAGGTAGCTTATTGAACCACCCTAGTACTTTGTCGACTACGGACCATGCCTTAGTGAGACATTGCTTTTAATTATGCGACTTGATCGTGTATTATGAGTAATCAGCAACCTTATTGTACGAGCAGTACCCGAGCTCGGCTTGTCGTGACGACCACCGTCTTGAAACACCAATATGAGCGGCAAAGACAGACCTTCTTCGTACAGCACCGTAAACTACTAAGCGAGCCATCCTTGGAACAGAGTTCCGCACCTTTTGCAGAATTATTTTGTTTCTTTGACTGTTTGTCTTTTGTGCGTGTTCTACATTATCCAACTATTTTTCTTCTCTGGTTCTTGCAACCTTATGAAAGAAATGGCACTTCCAGCCCATGATTCAATTTATGCTGTCCGATAGCGCAATCATGCACATCTTGCGGTCAATGGTTCCTTGAAGTCCACTGGGGCAGATTCCTCTGGTGGCTCGAAATTTCCTGAAATCGCTGCACTTTTGTTTAGCGTCGTGAGAAGAGATCACAAATAAATCAACGCACATATTACGTACCTTAATTTCTGTATCTCCCTACTGTCTCTGTGTCACCCTAGCAACACTGAACTGTACACCGCCCTTCTAACAGCACCTAAGAAAAGTCTACTATAGTCACATGATCCCTTGAGTGTTTGTGTCAATAGCGTATTACATATGTACAGGTTGTTCGGTTTAAAGCATGAAAAATTTGGAACTACATGTTCTGTGAGCGGTGAGCAATCAGCAATGAAGAGCAATATATGTGTGCTGACAATATATTGTCTACGGTAAATTTCCTCCTTCATCGTCACTACACATGCTTGTTGTCGGTCTCCGTCAATGTACCTGACTCACGTAACACCAGTTTTCTTCGTTTACAGCGTCTTTCGCTATCGTTTTATTCAGTGCTGTTAACTCCAAAGGTGAATGACATTGGTAGGCGAGCGAGCCCGTGTATCCTTTACACTTTGTGCAACCGTGGAGGACACTGAGCACGTTCTCGTGCACTGTTCTAGATACGCACCTCAAAGGGCTGCCATGAAATCTGCTCTCGACCGGCTGGACAACCGCACCTTTAACGTGCTGGGTCCTTGGCCACCTTACAAGAGGGATGCTGCCTTGTCAGCGCTTGTGACATTTATTCAGAGGTGTGCGTTGGAGTCAGTCGATTAGGACCATGTAATTCACTCTGCGCTATGTGAACCGGTGATTTTGGCCTTTGGCCGATAGTTATTGCGGGGGTGGGGGTTCTCTTTTATATTTTTTTCACCTTTGGGGGGAAGGTCTCTTTATGGGAGTAGCCGAATTTGTCGTGTGACGAATTCAACCTCTCCCTAGTATTTGTCTTCATCAACATCAACATCAACGTGTATCCTGATAACAAATAGAAACAGAAAGGTGCACACAACCGCCCCTTACCTTCGCAAGAGTAAGCGGAAGAATACCCACAATGAACACGGTGTAGACTTCACTGCTCATTCTTTTGCCATCTACGGTAAGAAAGAGCAAAATGATGTCGCAGACACGTCTCGTTAGCTGCCCTTGAATTTTCCCAAATGCACAAGATGTAAAGGTACGAGCATACGTACCGTTCTTTTTCCCTGTGGTCTTCTCCGTCGTGACGAACAAGGGAGCTGACTCCGTGTGACCTCCAGCTGTGTAAGCACGTATCCGAATTCTGTAATTTTAACGAAAGTGATGAGGATGATGATAATCAATAATAAATTTCTTTTTTTGTGTGTGCTCAAAACAAACCGCGCGCTTCCAATAATATCTGGTCATATAACAAAAAAATAAACAGACAGACACACACACACACACAAAAACATAAATGGGATGATGATGTGGTGGTTCATTCTCCGCCGTTATGGCGGTACACTGCCCCATTGCGCTTGTGGAAGGGATGAGAAAGTGATGATGATGGAAAGGAGTCCTATTAGAGTTCGTCCATTAGTCCAGTGCTGGAGAGGAACTCAGCAACAGCTCGTAGGCCTTGCATCAGATGTGAGGGGACCGACCATGGTCCGAGAATTTTTGCTAAGTCGAACTGGCGTTGATCGACGCGTTGGAGAGTAGTTTCCATGAAGGCGCGCTCGTGATCGTTCTGTCCGCAGACCAGGAGGACGTCATGGAGGTCACCGCGCACACCACACGTCGGAAGAGCGGCTGGACGCGCCGACACCGAGGAGGTGTTTGAAAGCCGGTGAAAAGCCACATTAAGTCTCATGCGGTGGAAGACTGTGGTAAAGGAACGCGGCATTCGGCGGGGGAGAGTAAGGGGCAATGTGGGGTCAACGGAGTAAAGCAGAGAGTGGGTGGTGATGTCACGCTGCCATTGAGACTGCATCATGGGGCCAGTGAGGCTTGAGACGAGGTTACGGCGATCTCCCCGAGACAAGATGATGGGGACACGCCGGGTGTGCTGGTACGCGCCTGCGACTGTTCGATCTGCGGCCTCGTTTCCGCTGATGCCCACATGACCCAGGATCCACTGGAAGACGATAGAGTGGCCCTGTACGCTTGCTTTCTTATATACTTGCAGAATTTCAATGACCACAGGACTGAGGAAGCCGCGAAGTCCCGGTCCCGGTCGGTGCATTTGAATTTAAGCGCATCGAAGTTTCATAACTTCAGAAGACCAGTGCTACCGCACTCCGTACGCAAGTACTGCACTCCGTGTTCCAACAGTATAACTGTATACAGCCCCAACAAGGTTCTGATTGAACGTCTCCACGTCACGAGTTCAATATATATATATGTATCTCGTAAGGCTGTCCTGCGTTCAACCTCTATTTTCTTTTTCTTTCTTTTTTTTTTTTTTTGTTATGTGTTAGCGCCGCCAAGCGACTGTGGCTATGAGCGGCGCACAGACGCGAACTGCAGGAAGGAGAAGAGGAGAGCGGGCTAGTATGCGTCCTGGAAGTGGGCTAGAATGCGTCCCACTACTTCAGAAGGAACTGTGACGACATTCGTCTGGAAAGCCTGCCGGAAAACCGAGGAAAAACTCCAGACAGCACAGCAGGTGCGAGGATTCGTACCCGCGTCACCTCCCACACTCCTAGAAATGAACTTCACCGCATAGCACGCTCCTAACCAACTATCATCTCGAATGATATCGTTACCTGCCCTGATTTTTTGAAAACGGGAGGCGTACGCCATTTTTGTGACACTTGTGCTGTTCATAATTGTCACAAAAAAAGGTGTACGCCTCCCGTTTTCAACAAATCAGGGCAGATAACGATATCATTCGAGATGATGGTTGGCTAGGAGCGTGCTGTGCGGTGAAGTTCATTTTAAGAGTGCAGTATCGGCGTCAAAAGTGGTAATCCTAACCACTATGCCACTTGAGAAGCTGATATATTGTACGTTCACCACGCGCATTTATGTCCAGCACACAAACACGTTTTCATGAAACACGGCTTACGCGTATTTGATGTTTTCTTTTAAAGGGCCGTTGCAGCGATCTTCGCCACATTTCGTATCTGCTCCCACGACACACTGGGCATAAGTTGCATTCGAAGCGCATGGCATGCTTTCTCCTGAATGGTCATCTGCAAGACATAGTAGAAACCATCACCACTTACTCTAGAAAACTACTTCATGTCGTTGTTATTCTGCTGAATGGCGCCTCAAAGTAGAAACTCCTATGTTTCGTTCATTTGCCTCTCTCTGAAGTGCACTGGCCTGGCCTCGAAGCTCTGAGATGCGCGCTCCAGGAGTCTCAACCTCCTTTCTTTCCTTTTTTTTTAATGGAATAGCATGCCGACCTTGGTCTGGCAGACCTTTCCTTTTAATAAATGTATATCCCCCCGTCTCTCTCGCTAAACGTGCACCACACTATTGTGTACTATACATAGAGCGGTAAGAACAAAGACGCGGATCGAAGGACCCTGAGACAGCACCGTTGGGTTGGAAAATAACAAAAAAGCCGGTATTGCAAGCTCCGAGGGCTGTCTGTATTTGGGTATACCCGAAATACGGTGTGGGGAAACGAGAGGATCTGAAACGCATGTACTCAGACAATTTACTATTAAAGTCAGTGATGGGTACAAAGAAACGAGAATGATTTTCACAGATCGATGTCATGTAATGCTCTGATACGCGCCATGCTGTCAGGCTATCACAATCAACGCTGTCCGCGGCGGTCGAGCGCTGTGGAGTATTCATCGCAGTGCGCTATACAGGATGTTTCACGAGAGCATGTCATTAAATTCGTAAAAATAGTTATTACTTCAGAAACTTATGAAACTGAAACTGAATTATGAAATTGAGGCTGTTTACATTTGTGTGACGCCTTAGTTAAGCCAATTTAGTTAATTGAACTCGCAAATTGGCAAAGCAAAGGTAGCCTTTCACAAGATTCGTGCACTGTATAGGCTTCATATAAGCAAATGGATGAGTAAAGCTGTACCTTAGTCACCCTTTCACCGACTAGTCTCTTGTCGCGCTCACAAGTTTCCACCGCCATCATTGGCCCAACCAGTAGAAGCCGTACTTTAGCGGTTAAGTCTGAATGAGCCTCTACTACTGACACCGTGGTGCATCTCATCCGAGAGGAAGCAGAGGCTCAGAGCTCGCCACCTCTGATCCACCTATAGTTCATGTTGGCCTCATGGTCGTTCGTATCTATCAATCTGCAGCATCTGTCAACCTGAATGACGCCGTTAACATTGACAGCGCCTGCAGCAACGCAAACAAGATGGCGAATTAGTGTGCTCATTTTGTGACAACTTTTTTTTGCCAGATTCCGAGCAGTCATGTTTGCTTGGTCAAAGCAAAGCAACCTGTTCATGTTCGCGTGGCGCTTTTCGAACGCCCGGAATTTACCAGCTAGCACTTTTTTCGCACGGCCTCGATACGACAGGGCAGCCGGTTGCGCCATTGTATCTGGTGCCGTCACATCCGCACTGCAAGGGTGGTGAGGGCCGGCATTGGCCCACACGTGGAAGTTTTCACGTGGGTTACCAGGCGGCGGAACCCGAAGACAATCGACCCCGATGCCCCTGGCGAGACCCAGGGTTGTTACTTCGTTCTTCTCTTTCTTTCCTATCATTTATTTTATCCTTCAATCTATAGTATTTTATTATAAATAGCGTTACCGAAGCGGCTCAAACCGCTAGAGCCCTTGCACCTATATGTTCGGGTGGCAGCGGTCACGTGATTCAGCGCGGGTAATTTCCGAGCAGTTTCCTAGCTTTAGGTCGTGTTGCAATGAAATGACCACCCGAATTCGCCAAATGTGTCTTCTGCAAGCAGCGAACAGGAGTCATCGTTACGAACAGAAGACGTTTTGAATTTCAGGAGCCCGATGTTGTCGTTATCCCCATAACGCGCGTTAAATGGTCCTGGTGGTGAAAGGGCTAGCCGTTGTCAGCCTCACAGAGGTTGGCAGCGTCACGACTAACGCCCTGGGGCAATGTGCGTCCTGGCCTAACTTCTAAGGAAACTGTCCTGACATGTGTATGAAAGCGTCTGAGGAAAACCCAGGAACACCCCAGACAGCAAAGCCGACACCGAGATTCGGACCCGGGTACCCCGTAGTCTCGATGTGACATGGCCGGCACGCTGACCAATGAGCCACGCGAGCTGGTGGGCGCGTTAAATGCATCACTTCGACCGTGATTCGCAAAAGTCTCTTACGCGAGCCTGCCCAACGGCTTTGAAACGCACGAACTTTAAATATAACGATAAAGCTTGCTATGTCAAAGCTCAAGATGGGCGCCCAGGACGACGGAAAACTTCACGTTGCTGGACTTCCAAGGAGCACGTGGTGCGCTAGCCTCTACTTCGAAAGTAGATACAGACGGTGCCTATTTATATCACACTTCAATATCGCATTCTCATGCCAACTAAATTCGTAAGTAGCTGTGCTCGTGGGCATCTAGTTTCTCGTTAAAGATATGTTGTGAATTTTCTAATATGTATCTAAATTAATGAACTAGGCTCTTTAGGTTACCGCTCGTAAATGGCATCCAAAGCGCTGGAGTGGCGAAGTAGCAGGGCACCGGTGACTTCGAATGGGCATCTTTCCACACCGTCGGCTGGTCGCACCTCTCTGAGCAATACACAGGATATACATGTTAGCATACTACCGCGTGACATCACATCCAATAATAAGGGATATGCAAAACATTTACCGACAGTGTCGCCGCCACCTTGAAGGCAGCATTACGACATAACTTAATATATGTGTTGCTTTCATGTTCACTTATGCTGTTCATAATTGTCACAAAAAAGGCGTAGGCCTCCCATTTTTAACAAATCAGGGGCCAGAACGTTGTCGTTCGGGATGACGGTTGCTAGGAGCATGCTATGTGGTGTAGTTCATTTTTAAGAGTGTAGGTGCAGAGTAAATTAGGAAATTGGAACTGGAAATGAAAGTAACATATGAAGATGTTAGTCCCGACGCAGTCAGGACTAGCTACTCCAAAAGGTGTTTGTGGGTGGGAAAATAGAGCCAGAAAAAAGAGAAAAAACAAACAAACCAACAAACAGGAAAAAGGTAGAGTGGGTCAAGCCGGAGAAAGCGTAAAGGAAAACGGGGAAAAGGAAAGGGGGAGACGTTAGACAAAGAGAAACACTCACTGGTTCAAAATGTCAGATTAGGAAATAAGTGGCTTACCAGAATCATTCTCTTCTGCAACAAGTACCTCGTAATAAGATACGTCGCCGTTCATATCACTGTACATGTCCTTCCAGAAAGCAAATTCAGCTTCAGTCTTGTTCAGGGCGTCATTCTCAATTCTGAATGGCTCTTTTGTTGCAGGAGGCGGTGCTGAACCACAAAAAAAAGATGAACGAAAGCGCACGAATAAGCATGGCTAAACAAGTTGGCCCCAATGCAACCTACACTGTTAAAACAGAACTTCACCACATAGCACGTTCCTAGCCAACCATCATACCGAATGATATCATTCTGTGTCATGATTTGCTCAAAACAGGGGGGAGGCGCCTATCTGGGACAAGATAATCTGTCCCAGATAGGCGCCTCCTCTCATTTTCAACAAATCAATGCACAGAATGATATCATTTGGTGTGATGTTTGGCTAGGAGCGTGCAATGTGGTGAAGTTCTGTTTTAACAGTGTACAGTGGTACTATACAGGGTGACTCAGTTAAATCCCCGGGCTAAATAATTCGCGAGCGGGTGCACCAATCGACGAACTTTCTTTTTTCCAAATATCTGTCCGATACCATCTACAAGCTGCTCACCGTGTGAATGAGTGAGAGGCGCTCATTGTTTAAATAAAAATTCAAACGTGTTTCGTAAAAAAACATAACTACTAAAGCAGAACGCTGTCGGCATTAAAATGGGTACTACCCCTTTTTGGTACCTTTTAGAGAAAAATCTGCCACCGAAGCGGGTCATTTGTTGCATTGGTTTCGGCTTACATACTTTGTCGCGGCTGGTCGCGGTGAAGCGCAAAAGCACGCTCTTCCACTCCCTTATCCACCAATGAATTATGTCCTTACACCAATGAATTACGTCCTTTTGCGCTTCACCGCGACCAGCCGCGACAAAGTATGTAAGTTGAAACCAATTAATTAACTAATTAATTGGTTTCGGCTTACATACTTTGTCGCGGCTGGTAATTCAATACGCGAGGACGTAATTCACTAGTGTAAGGACATAATTCATTGGTGGATAAGGGAGTGGAAGAGCGTGCTTTTGGCGCTTCACCGCGACCAGCCGCGACGAACCGAAGTATGTAAGCCGAAACCAATGCAACAAATGACCCGCTTCGGTGGCAGATTTTTCTCAAAAATGTGTCCACTGAAGGTCTTAACTGAGGGACTTAACTGAGACACCCGGTTATAAATAAAATCTATTACATCGATCTGATGGTATGGATGGCAAGTGGTATCGAGTACCACTTGCTTAAGGACATCGGTGTCGTTGCCAGGATCGAACTGGCCCCAGACCTAACCGGGAAATACTAGAAGAACGGTAAGACGCCCTTTCGCCCCGCGTGCGCTAGTTCTAACGTTCCTTTACCGGTAAGACTTTTAGTCTCATTTCGCCCGTAGTCTTGGTCCTCTTTTAAGACTCACAAGGTCTTCAGGCGGTGATTACTGCTCGGATTTCGGAGCATGCATGTTCTGGAGCGATTGGTCGCAGAGGTGCGGACATTACCACATCTTTTTATTTACACAATTTTATTTTCTTCTTGATATTTACTTCGATGATGGTGCTGGCACACGGAACTTATAAAGAATCATGAATGTGCTACTTACCGCTTGGAGGCAGCAGGCAATTTTTAACAATGTATCCTTCCCCGAAAGGTCCGATGTGTTCGATGTGTGGTCTGACGGAAACACTGTACTCGAACTCCGCTTTTAACTCGTAGACGGTCGTACTGCATGTGCTATCGTCGCACCCACTGCTTTTGCTCGCCATTATAGTCCTGTCGATGTCTGCTTTTCCGTCCTTGAAAAAGAAAGATGTCCTGCTGTAAGCTATCTTAGGGCCTATACGGTGCAATGGACTCAGTGGGAGGAGATGATAACAGGTCTATGAAAGGTTGATGCTTTCACCCTGAACTTTAAACGAGTCCATCCGTCGCCTCCGCGTGCGACACCCGCATCAGTTTTGCATTTCCGATCAGTTTGCTTGAGGTGTTTCATGACTCACTTACCGTCCATTTTATGCCCATTTCATGAACTTGTGCTTTTGTTCCTTTATGTCGCTCCGTCCAAACGTTGAACACGCTAAACCCACGCGTTTACGAGGCATTCACTGTTTGCGAAGGGGTATGTGCAGTGTGCATGACGTAAGCAGGATATCCCTGGGCTTGGGGTGAAGACAACAGGGCGACCTCTTGACCTCTTGTAGGGATACCATGTAGGGATACACCGAGAAGACATTGCTCTTTCTTCCACACAACAACGAACAACGTGTAGCCAGTCTAGCCCGGTAGGCCGCTTGCCTGCCGCCCCCCTCCCCAGTCACAAATAGGAGGGATATGTTTATTAAGAAAAAAGAATGGAAATGTCAGCCAGACGGAGGTCGGCTTGCTATTCCAAAAAAAAGGAAAATGAGGAAGAAAAGAAAAGGAGAAGAAGAGAATGGAAGACAAAAGAAAAGAAAAGGAAATGAGAAGACAAACAAGAAAAGAAAACGAAAAGGCAAAGAAGAAAAAGAAAGGAAAAACACAAAACTAAAACTGAAAAAGTCACACACACGGTCACACAATCACAAGGCGTTGACAAGGTCCGAAGCGTGGAGAAAGCAGAGGAGCGCAGTTGTTCAGCCAGTTGGAGCCACTGGGTCGACTGACGAACGGGACCCAGTACGGCAGCCAGTGTCATAGTGCCGTAGCCAAGCTGGGATAGACGACGACAGAGCGCGTGCCAGCTCGTGTGTGTGTTGGGGGGGGGGGGTACAAAATATTCCGGGTGTTAGTTGTAACAATGGTACAAATGAAGAAAATGGGGGTGTTGCCAAACATTTTGGGGGGTTGAGGGGGGCTCTCGATAACTCACTGCGTGAGAGTTCCGGAAAAGGGCCGAGGGTGCTTCGCCTAAAAGCACCGTCTATATTTTTTGTCATCTTTCCGTTGCTATGTTTTCCTTTGTGCTCACCTTTCGTCCCTGAATTTCCACGACATACACGTCGGACACTTCAGACCCGTTCTCCTTGGGGAGGTCCCAAGATACTGAAACTCTATTTGGCTCTTTTTCACATTCAATCTTGACTTCTTCCAATGGTTTGACAGCTGCAAAGGAGACGCATAAAAAGTGCGTTGATGCACATATCCAAACAGTCCATTCAGTAACCACACTACTTATGAAAATAGCTATATTTGCGTCATCGCTCGATGACCAAAAGCTCATATTTGCGCATCTTCAGCAAGAAAGCGAAACACGTGCTTCATCGTTCTGACGCCCGTGACCTTTCCTTCACTATATGCCTTCTCGTGTGCATCGCCATTTTGCATCGCTGGTGCACAGGCTTCGTCTCGGGGTTGCATTCACCCCCATTTCAAGCGTCTAATCGGCCGCTCCGACTCTATGCTCTGCCCTCGCTGTGCTGTTTTGGCGGATACCGAGGATGTGCCTCTCGACTGCCATCTTTACACTTCCAAAATAGCAGCTCTACATTGTTGCCTGCAATCGATCGAGGCCGCACCATTCACAGTGGAAACCACCCTCAGCTCTTGGTCTAACCAGATCGATCGACCATCGCCAAGCTCTTGAGCACTTCCTTTCTCCGTGATACCGGTCTCCACTCTATACCCTACGATGTGCCTGCATACCTGTGTGCTGCATGTGTGTTTTTGTGTGTTGCGCTTTTGCCTAGCATTCTGTTGATGTCTCACTGACTCCACTGACTATCAACACTAGCCCTAATAGCCCTATCTTTCGTGGCAATGGTTGGCGCAGAACGTGCTATGCGGTGAAGTTCAGTTTTTAGAGTGTAGGATTTTCAGATCAAGAGAATCATCCATATTTCAAAGGCTACTCTGCACACGCTGCAACACCCATATGTTGTGACAGACATGCTGACACTGTAAATGAATATTTCCTGGCGTGACGGAACGGTAGACACTAATTTTCCCAAATATTTGTTGCGCAAAATCAACACGTTGACAACATGCTTTTAAAAATTAGTTTCACCACACAGCACGCTCCTAGCCAAGGATCATCCCGAATGACATAGTTCTCGCGTCTGATTTGTTGAAAACGGGAAGCGGGGCCTATTTTGTACTATTATATGCACGGGCATAATGGTACAAAATAGGCTCCACCTTCGGCTTTCAACAAATCAGGGTGGAGAACGTTGTCATTCGGGATGATCCTTGGCTAGGAGCGTACTGTGTGGTGAAACTTATTTCGAGATGAAAAAATGAGCTGGGAAGTCAACTGGTACCAGTTCGTTCCCAGTTCGCACCAATTGGTGACCAACTGGAACCAACTGGTACCAAACTGGTGGCAACTGGAAAATGAGCTGGTACCGGTTCAAGCTGGGCAGGTGGCAACTTGGCACACTGTGGTACAGCTTGGGACAAAAGTTTACGGAACATCGGGGTGTCGCATTTCTTCACTGGAGCGACACCCTAGCAGCGAACAGGAGCGGACACACATACTGAGGGATCGATACTATGGCCGGCTACCCGTTTCTTATTCGATCTTTCCCTCGTAGGTAGCGGGAGGCCGCTCTGATGAAGAAATGCGCTAGTGTCGTGTTCCGTAAACTTTTGTCCCAAGCTGTACCAGTTCAAGCTGTACTGGTGGCAACTGGAAAGTGAACTTGTACCAGTTCAAGCTGGGCTGGTGGCAACTGCCCCCTATGTGGTACCAGTTCAAGCTAGACTGGTGGCCTCTGGAAAGTGAGCTGGTACCAATTCAAGCTGGACTGGCGGTGACTAGAAAATGAAGTGGTGCCAGTTCGAGCTGGATCAGTTTACATGCTTGGGGGAAGTTTTGGTTGCATTAGTGTCTTGCAGCTGTTGTGTGGATACTATCAAGGCATAGAGGTATTGCATGTTGTTGCACTACACTGAACACAAAATTTGAGCAGATTTTTCGTTTCCCAGATTATGCGAATATCGGAACAAAAGCGAACGAGGTCCCCATTTCCCCTGGATTCACATGCAAGCATCGGTGAAACTGAAATGTGTCCTGCACTTATTTCAGCATGCCACAGTAGAACTGACCAATGAAGAACAGTTCTTCAGGTATCGTGTTATCACTGCTACGTTAGAAGACACTCAAAGAGACAGCTGCTTACTTCTGTATTGATTTATCATCTGGTAACAGTAGATATACTTTTGTAGGGCTGCTTCAGCAAACGACACTATACAGCAATGTGCTAAAGGAGGCTGCGAACCTTTTGGAAGAATCTTTACTTTTCAAGGTTAACTATTGCAGGTACATAACCATGACCAATCACTGACAGCTTTTGTGCATTGTATAAGGACAGATATTCCGGAGGTCCTTTCTCGGAAATTATCTGTTATGGGCTCATTTATCACAACAACTTTGTATTCGTGAGCCTTTTGTTTATATTCAGACAATAAAGGCTATTACGTAGTTCCACAAGGATTACTTTTTTCATAGAAGCGTGCACTCTCAATATCCTGCTCAATTAGTTGCCCAGGTCACATGAAAACATAGGTGAGCAACGCCGCACAAGGAAAAAAAATCCTTGCTACATTCCACAAGCTGACTCCACTAATATATCTGAGGTGTCGTACTGCAATAAAGTTGAATTGCACAGGAATTTGAACTGCAGCCAGTGCAGCCGTTTATATCCACACTGAGCACACGATCACGTGGAAGAACATGTACCCATGTTAACAGTAGCTATCATGCTTTTATGTTATTGACAGCTGCCGTATGACCGCATAGCTTTTCTGTTCTCATGTGTTCAGTGTGGATATTGACGACAGCAGTAAAGCAGGGTAAACAAGCACCCATGTTACACTAGCTCTCCTCTTTTACGTTGTTGATAGCTGTCATATGACCACATAGTTTATCCATGTGTTCAGTGTTAATATAGCGCTAAACAAAAAAAAGTGTCCCTTTTGTGTCTCCTGAAGCTCAAGGCTTTTCTTTCAAACAAAAATGTATGCATGCTTGTCTGCATCATTTTGTGAGTAGTACTGTTAACAATTACTCGACGACACTGCAGCTTTACACTGGTGTGATCTGTGCACTCTCGTTGTGTAGCCTCATATCCTGTATCGATAAATCTTAAGAATGGAAAAACACATCCCTATGGAATCATGCCACATGATTTATCATATACACCTGCATCCACATTGCAATCATGCTTCTATCTATCACGAATGCCACAATGCCTCTAATTGGGCTGTATTGTGCATGTCTTCAACGTGTTCTCAATAGCCGAGTTCCAAAACAGTGAAACAAGCCAATATTCTTCCAATATGCATATGTGCAGTACATCACCGTACTTTCAATTATATTACAACTTGTTCTGCTTGCACCGGCTCAGGTGCATGTAAGTGTCCACGGTTTTTGCTGTATGACATGTCATGTACATTGGTACTCCCATTTCACATCAGCTCTCCTCTGCCTTGACTTGCACTCCACCCCTAACTGTACAGCAGTGAGGGGAAGAAGAACAGAATATGGACATACTACGGTCACAAAGTTCTGATGTAACTAAGAATGTGTCATCAGCATCATGACAAATGATTCTAACATCTATGGATCTGTCATTCGAAACAGTGCCTGAATGCTGTTGCAATACGAGATACCATACACTTACATTTACTGCTGGAAAGCTTCCTTCCTTCACATCATCACCAGGAGAATATGTGCCATCTCGTGCACACTGCTTTCACTGCATGACTGGCACCAAATGCCTGTGACGCATGATTGTATATGTGTCACACGTGGTTATTTATTTTGTTTCAGGTGAGCAGTTCTTCAGCGCCATATGTGAAGAACAAATGTTGCTGGCATTAGCTTAGGCTTATGGCAAACCATGCCATCCCCAACAAAAATCATGTCCGTGTAAAAGCTAGCTAGCTTCACCATAGGTTCAGAAATCCTGTGGTTGTGTGTGTGTAATTTTTCATTTCATTTTAACGGGAAGTTCACACTACATCTGTTTCTTTTTAGAACCCCCTCTCCCCCTACATTTTCTATAGCACCCTTAGGGGTGCTAAAGTTCAGTAAAGTGGACCGAAATAATTACATGCTCGCCTTGTGTGCCAACGTAATGCATATGCCCAGAATCTGTGAACCTGTTGCTTCGGGTGCTGGTGTCTTGCAAACCATCTCAAATATGTCATGTATTAATTTCCAGAAGTTGCCTGAAGACAGTGCATGTTCGTCACTCGTTACTGAAGTTAGGTGGTTAGTCATGCAGAGGCATCTATATTATTTAACTACGAATTCGGCATTGTGTCCCTTACATCTGCTCCCAGACTTTGCCCTAAATGATGCAGTACACCATGCTCACCACATTAAACTGTCCAGTTGCATAGATTTGTGCTGACACAACTGGATGAATATGTCGGCTTCTGCAAAATGACAACTAGTAATGTGGCTCAAAAAATAAACTGTGGAAGAAAGATATACAATCATGTAAATTTCGATAAAAATAATACAGCACATTGTAGCTAAGATGCACCTGATTTCAAGTTGCATCGTTTTCTTTGTATGAGCATATTTGCATTGTGTCCACTTTTCCACTGCAGACTTCCTCTTACGGTATGATATAGATCAATACAGAAAGCGAGCAGACAATGAACAGTGCTGCTGCTTGCTGTGGAACTGAGATTTCATGCTAGAACGAGCGCCTCTAGGTGTGCCTTGCTGTGATATTCCACTGTGTTGTTTCTCAAGAAATAGCACAATCTCTCAGTACAAAGGTGTACAGTCAAACTGCATAACCACACAGTGCAGAAATGCAGCCTGTGCAATAATTTTTCATAGCTTTATCATCTGTGCAAACAACGATAATAGTCAAAGTAGGCCACAAATACGGACGATACAAACATGTAAGCCCCCAACGTCCAGTTGTTGAGTTACTTAAATTATCGTCTGTATTTGAGGATGTCTGTATTTGAGGACGTCTGCAATCTAGTAAAGCATGGAAAACTGCGAATAGTCTGAGAACTATTTCATGACTGGAAAATAAATAAAAAAGTCAAAATGGTGAAGAGCTGCTGAAGTAAAAATACACGAAGTTTACACAATTGTACAGTGGCAATTATCTTTCTCATGGCATCACACAGGCCTCTTATGTCATTTCATGTCAAGGCAAAACTGTGGAAGAAGTACAAGCACTACACTATCATTCCTGTTCGAGAGCCAAATGCTTCAACTAAAATTTGCCTCAGGCTGGTGTGACAGCTGACAGTGATAAATGTTGCTCTGCTGGCTGCTGTCCAAATACGTAGGTATGCCATGGGGAGTCAAATTTTGGCGAATTTCATCACAACACAAGACCACTTCATGTACGTGGTTGTTGTACTTCGATCACTTGTGTACATGCTGAACAGAGCCCAAGTAAATTAGTTGCAGAATTTCTGAAAAATTGGCTTACTTTAAACAAGGACTGCCTCCGTTATTTAATTTTTGCATGCACTAACGCTTTTAAAGGTAGTTACTTTCCCCGTACTGAGCTGGATTGGAATTCTCTACTGTGCCGTTCAGAAATCTGAAAACTCTGAGAAAGAGTTAGAGAGCATTTTGTGTTGATATTCCTTCCTTTGTTGTAACTCCTGCTAGGGTCACAGGGCCTCTAGTATGTATTAAAGGAAATAAATATTTTGCATGCATCCCTTACTTGGTTACTTCACACAAATCTGGGCTCTTCTGACTCTCTCTAATGTCGCAGTAGGATGTAAATTTCACCTGAAGTGACCATCGAATACTTCAAAGAGAATTGGGGAAACTTACTTCACGCTTAAAGGTACTATACCTTTAAGCTTCTGACCCAGATTGACTAACACAGGAACTGTGTTGTTTCATTGTTTACAGTCGACTGTTGTCTTTCAGGTCTGGGTGAAGCAGATTCCGGAGGTGATTAACAAGATGAGGCCTAGTTAAGGACCCTGACCATTTCACTCAGATTCACTCCAAACAAGAGCTCCTAATTGCATACCCCAGGAGCAACAAGAGAGGTCAAGTCTGAACGTGCACGTCAGAACCAGAAAGCAGTTTCAGCAGGGCAGTACAGGACAAGATGTTCAGGGCACAGTGACCACCCTGCAACTGAAGTCTTGCCTGTGTCCCATGTGATGAACAGTTGTCTACCCATAGTTTTCTATATTACATACTTCGGGCCGGTGGAACAGCTCAGCTCTTATGTACAGGTATCCGCACAGTTAACCAATCCCCCGCTTCCGTGGCTTTGTCCCGATAAGCGCCCAACTAACGGTTCACGACGCAAGCACTAGTGAACTCGCCCAGGGGTGGCTGGATTTTTCTTTTACTGTAGTCCCGTGCGCACGCGTACTATAAAACGAAAACAGACGCTCGCGCGCACAGAACAGCAGAAAAAAAGATAAGAAGTCTGCTATCTGCCTCTTTTTTCTTTGTGTGTGCGTCTCATACGACATATATCCGTTTGTAAGTGCGAGGTGGACCCACCCCTGGACGAGCTCACTTGTGTTTGCGTCGTCAGCCGCTAGTTCGGCACTTATCGGAGGAAAGCCACTGGAGCGGGAGATCGGTTAGCTGTGCGGATACCAGTACATAAAATGATTTAGGACATTATAGCAAAAGCTCTGTATACTTGAGCAAGGCTCACAGAATTTTTACAACTTTGCACTGCTGAGAATTTAGTTAATTTTACAGCTGTGATATCTCAGTACTTGCATTTTTTCCAAGTAAATCTTTGTCCCTGTTGCAAACGCCCTTGCCAAACAGAAGTGGCATGTTCTCCGGTCCATAAAATAGTCTGAGGCCACGGGGACAGTGGTCAGTAATTTAGATACATATTCGGATTTTTACCTTTTATACCTTAGATATTTATAGATTTACCTCAATTCCAAACGGTTTTGCTTTTAGGCTGCAGCAGAGCGCCTAGTATATGTGCCTTCTTTACCTCGGTGATTCTTTATACCCTTACAGCTTAGCTTTTTATACATGTGCATGTACTATTAACATTTACCTAAAGCTACAGTTTTACCTATGCCTTTAGGGCAAAGCAGATGACTTTTTAGGTGATAGTGAGTTTACCGATGATCTCGCCGGTGCTCTAAGTTCACCCTGTACCCAAAGGCACATATGACCATCTTGATATATCTCTCACAGAAGTTTTGTTTTCCCATTTACACCTTATATAAGTTCTTCACAATATTTTGGTAGTTTGCCTTACATTTGCTGTTGGTGTGTGAGGTTATTTTGCTTCATCTATCGGAAGGTTTTTATGAATAAACCTAGTTATTTTTACACTTGCATCCAGTGTGACAAGTAGTTTCATAGTGAACACGTGCTCTAGTTGCACGAACGGATATAATTAGTAACAAAATTCAATAAAAACATCTGAGTAGCCACGTCCGTGACGCGTCCCAGAACGGACGTATTTCGGAATGTCCGAGAGGTCGCCACTCGGACGTCCCTGGGACGTCTGGTGGAAAATAGCTGATATCCCACGGACATCCGCATGTCCGGCTTCGGACATCCTTCGGACAACCGTGGGCTTTTTATTTCCGTCTGGGTCAATATATGGCTCGCTAGTCGTTCGAAAATAATGAACAAACATGTACGTCACTGTAAGGATAATCGTCGAGCAATACGCAAAAAAATGTAAATCATTTTCCTACCCTGACGATGGCGTCGGGTGAAAATGGTCTTAAGTATGATACGAGAACTAGTGTGTGCTGAGCTCTAGGGCACGTGGGAGTCCGAGATCAGAAAGGAAAGACGTAGTGGTATCAGAAGCATCAAAAGAATAAAGAGGAGGAAGCTGAAAGATGAAAGTCACTGAAAAGGTTAGCCAGCTGTAGGAGTCGAACCCACATCTTCTGGATTGCCGGTCCAGTTCCGGTACCAATTGAGCTAAGCTAACACGCCTTCTCAGCCACTTCCAGGGTGCGTCATCTGAAGGGACAAACCAGCCACTCTCTCTCACTCATCCTCCTTTCACTCTTACATTTTTCGCTCACTCATACACACATTCATACGACGGGATCGACGCAGGCGGCAACTGTTGAACATGAGAGAACTGATGTTCTGAAGCTGGAACAAAGAAGGAACAATTACATACAAAGCCTCAATTTGCCTAAGAAGAAGCTTGCCCGTTCACCTCAACGTGTACACTTATTTATTCACTTTATGTAACTTTTTCCTTCAAGCATGGAAGTACAACGCGCAGCCTTCAGGCTTCATAAACAGTGCGAACAGCCTTTTTTTCCCGCACGGAACAACTTTACAAAATCTATCTGGTCCAGTTGAAAGGCATGCTGACGCCTAAAATAAAATAAATTCGCAGTGCAACGTTTTTCTAGTGAGCTTGAACAGAACGTTAGTGAACTTGAGTGAACTGATGTTCTGAGGCTGGAACAAAATAGAAGGGACAATCACATACAAGGCATCAAGTTGCCTAAGAAATTAACGATGAAAGATGAAAGTCACTGAAAGGGTTAGCCAGCTGTAGGACTCAAACCCACATCTTCTGGATTACCGGTCCAGGGCTCTGAGGTGAAGGTTCGAGTCCTACAGCTGGCTAACCTTTTCAGTGACTTTCATCTTTCATCGTTAGTGAACTGTTTTAATACCATATTAGCACCGCGAAGGAAGAGAATGTTATGGAACTATTCAAGACAATCGACCTCAGAAAATCCACGGAATCCTTTGCTCTTCACGTTCATTACTACATCAACACTATGTCCTCAATGTAGTATTAAAGAGAACAATTAGAGCACTACTATATGCATCCATTTCGCCTTTGTTGTTTATCACAACACCCGTAGCTATCAAGACGGAGTGAAGTAGACGGCCGCAAGTCCTCACAAACGGTGCGGAGAGCATTTCTTGGCGGACGGAAGAACTTTACAAAGTCTGTCTCGTCCAGTTCAAAGGCATTCTGACGCCATCATGTCCATGGGGCACAGTTAGCCGCTTGTGTGATCGCCCAAGCGAAGAATCTCTCCGCCATCTTTCTTGGGCAGCTTCAACGTGAGCGAGTCGTTACGAATAACGAAACGAAGAAACTTATCGACGCCCTGCTGTGGCACAGTCTCTGCTCCTCGTTTAGCTTCTTCGTTGAGGCTATCGTGCTCGTAACGAGCCGTTACGTGTTGTGATGTCACCGCCCTGAACGAACTACAGTTGCCAACGAGGCTGCAATCTTGTCGACCAATGAGGTTGTTTAATTTTGTTTGGATAGCTCGCATGGTTTGTCTATGGTTTGTCTATGGCTTGTCGTTGTCACTTCTTCGTCTTTTTTCTCGTCTTCATCTGCATCTTCTCGAAAATATATCACAGCCCTCATGTAACCACTGGTGTAAATACGATGAAAGGGGGAGCATGTCATTTTGTACACAGTCGTGGAGCAATACATGTTCGTTTCTGCAGAAATTCCGTTTCTGCAAATCTCCAAATGAAGATGTTTCACATTCTAACGAGTGGGTAGATCCACTCGTTAGGCAAACGATCTCATTCGATCGTAACTGGACCGAGAGATTACGCCCCTGTCACTTTAACGAAAAGAGCGCGTCATACACCACGTGCTCTAGCTCCCGAGTGCCTCGCGCTTCGTTAGATCATGAGCCATGTAGGCGATGAAGGCTGCGAGCACGTGAACACATTCGTTAGGCAGACGACACCGTCGGCCGTTACGCTAGCAAGAGATTACGCCTTTGTCCCGTTAACGAAAAACGCGCGTCACGTGCTGATGTTAATGAGCGCCGCCCCTCGTTGGCTCGCGAACGATGGAAGTGATTAAGCCCCCAGGGCAGATAACGATATTATCCGACTTTATGGTTGGCTAGGGGCTAGAATGCAGTTCATTCTCAAGAGTGTCCATGCGTCGAAAGCTGAACTAACAAGCCTCCCTTGTACGCTGTTAAAACAGAACTTCACCACATAGCACGTTCCTAGCCAACCATCATTCAGAATGATATCACTCTGATTCCATATTTTCTGAAAATGGTAGGAGGCGCCTGTCTGAGACACATTGTGCATGTCCCAGATAGGCTCCTTCGCCTGTTTTAAACGAATCATGGCACAGAATGATATCATTCGGAATGGTGGTTGGCTAGGAGCGTGCTATGTGGTGAAGTTCTAGTTTAACTGTGTAGTGGTGCACAGGAAACACAGACCGGGGGAGTCGCCAAATGTGTGTGGTGCGTGGGAGGGGGTTAATAAATCACCGACATGGACGCGCGGGCAGCAAAAGCTTGTGTGACGAACCTCCCCCCTCCCTCCGCCCCAGCACGTCGAACACTGTAAGCTGCTGATGGCTAAGACGCCTTAGAGAAGCCGCTCGCTATAAAATCTAATCACAAACAACTGTCTTCGTATTTTTCTGAAGTCTTTTGCACGACACACGCACATACAATGGATGGTGATGGGGTGGGCGATTCACCGCCGCTAAGGCGGTACACTGCCCTGTTTCACGTTGGGAGAGGATGAAGGGATGATGATGATGGGGGCTTTCAAAGAGCCGTCGCCAGACCGGTGGAGAACAAGTACTCCGCCAGAAGACGAAGGCCCTGCGTCTGGTGGGCTGCGTTCGACCACGGACCGAGGACCTTCGCTAGGTTGAACGGCCACGCTTGTCAATGCGTTGCATAGAGACTTCCATTAGGGCACGCTCGTGGTGGTACTGCCCACAAGCCAGGATGACGTGGCTGAGGTCGCCGTGTACTCCACAAGTGGGGCAGAGGGAAGACGAGGTGGAGCCGAGACGGTGTTGAAAGGCAGGTGTAAAGGCAACGTTGAGCCTCATGCGGTGGAAGAGAGCAGTTAAGTGGCGCGGTAGTCGCGGAGGAAGGACGAGAGAAAGCGTCGGGTCTACATCAGAGAGAAGGGAGTGAGCTATGTCGTGTTCCCACTGAGCCTGCATCTTGGGACCGGTGAGTGTCGAGAGGAGGTATCTTCGGTCGCCCGACGACATCATTGGTGGGCGCTGATGGGCGCTCAATGCGGCTCTGTCTGCTTCTTCGTTGCCGCTGATAACACGATCACGATTATCTTAGGCATCCTAAATAATCCTGGAAGAGCCACTATGTGTTTTCGTTTTGAGCCAGGGCTGTGACTTATGCCACCGCAGACATCCCGCGCAATCGCGATTATTAGTTGAGGAATTGTGTTCGCCAACAGTCTCGCCGTGCCAGAAGGCAGAACGACAGAATTATAAACCGCGAACAGCGCTGAACATCGGTGAGCGTTTGTGTCTCTACAGTGCTGAGCACAGGAACGAAAATTCATCCAGGGAACGTGCAGAATAGGAATGGGGTAAGCGAATCTAATCAGTTTTTTATCCAGAATTCCAAGCCTGGAGGGGTATGTGGTATCGTAACCCTTTATTCCAGAGCCTATACAAAATGATCCTTCGTCGTTGCCCGAACTAGAATGTTCTTGCCACGTCGCGCTCGAGCCTAGCCAGCAAATCGTCTTCCTTCACTTCACTCATACAACACAACACAACATATGTCCCCCCTTTTAAAATATTTACAATGGGTAACGCTCGGGTGGACGACGATTTCGTTGAGAGCGCCGAGGTGGAGGACTGGCAGCGTGACTGTCTTCGTTCCTGGGATACACCGTGGGTGTGAGCTGACCTGATGAACCGGCTGGATCCGTTGAACCAGACGGAGTCGGCCGGGAGGCGGACAACCGTGAAGCATTCCACGTTCGTCCATCGCTCGTCCTGTATGTCGCCGGGCCCACTTTCTCCTGAATGCGCAGTGGAGAACTAAATGACGATGAACTTTTGGGCTGGCTTCCCGGGAGTCTAACCCTGACGAAATCGCCACCTTCGAACGCTGGCTGCTTAACCCTGTTTCGTGAGTCGAAGTTCTGCTTCATACGCTTTTGATAGTCTTTGACCCTCGTCCGCAGCTTGGTCATTTCTTCAATGATGTTACCCTCAAGGCAAGGAAATCCCACGACGTCCAGCCGCGTCCTCATACGCCCCCCAATTCAACAAATGTAACCTCCCAAATGTAGCAATTCTGCAGGCGAAAGCTGTGTAGCAGCATGCGGTGTGCTCCTATAAATGCCGAGAAACTCCGGCAAGTCACGAAGTATGGTGCCTTGTTCTGAAGCGCTAAGAAGTATGAAGTCCTTCAGCACCCTGTTGAATCGTTCTATTTGTCCATTGGACTGAGGGTAGTAAAGCGAAGACTGGCGATGCTGGATGCCTCTGTCTTGTAGACAAGACTTAAATGCATGTGATTGGAATTGACTGCCGTGATCAGAGACGATGATGTCTGGATACCCTTCCCTTGCGAAAAGTTGGCGGAGAAATGCGATTACTGTATCCGTCGTGACATTTGGCGTCATTTTGACCTCAGGCCATTTGCTGTAATAGTCTACGGCAGTGATGGCGAAACGGCATCCTGACGGTAAGTTGCTGAAGGGTCCAACAGGTCGATTCCAACTTGTATCCAGGGTCCGGAAGGAAACGGTACGGGTTGCAGCGGCGCATGTCTTGTAACGGCTGTTTTATCCGCCGTGCTGCAAATATGGCAAGCTCGAACGTATTCTTCTATCTCCAAGTCCATCTTTGGCCACCAGTAGCGCATGCGAATCCGTTGCTTCGTACGTACTATTTCTGGGTGTGATTCATGACCCAGACTGATGATTCGCTTCCGGAGTGCTGTAGGAGGTACTACTTTTTCTCCTCTGGTGACGATACCCTGGATCGTAGAAAGCTCTTCCCGGACGCAATAGTAAGGTGCAAGGTTTTTGTCCTCCCTTGCCGCCGACGGCCAAGAAGTAGTGCAGAGTTTCAGGAGGTTAGTCATTACGGGGTCGTTACCCGTGCTATCCTGTAGCTCAGATAGTGTCAGTGGAGACAGTTGGAGTTGCTGAACGTAACAAACCAACTCTGATTCGTCGGGTGAGGCGCAGGGTGCTTTCTCGGTGTTGCTCAGTGGCATGCGCGATAGTGCGTCGGACACCGCGTTGTCCTGCCCCTTCTTGTACTGAATTTCGTAATTGTATTGCAACAACCGTGCAGCCCATCTGGCAATCCTCATTGGTTGACGTCCGTAGCCCTGAGTCGACAGCAATGTAACAAGCGCTTGATGGTCGGTCCGCAGAAGGAACCGCCTTCCAAATAAGTAGATGTGTCATTTCTCGCAGGCCCAGAGGCATGCGAGAGCTTCTTTTTCGCCTGTAGAGTAGGCCTCTTCCGTAGAAGACAAGGATCTTGATGCGAAGCATACTGTTCTGAGCCCTTCAGGATGTTGCTGTTGAAGAACGGCGCCAAGCCCGCAATTGGAGGCGTCAGTCGTAGCGACCGTGGGCAAGGACGAATCAAAAAGCGCTAACGGGATGCAGTCCCTCATAAGTAACTTGACACTTTTGAGAGCATCTTGCTGCTCAGAAGTCCAAGTGAACGGGACACCGTTCCGAAGTAGCGGCTCTGTCACAGAAGAAAAATGCGGAATAAACTTCAAGTAATAACTTGCAAGGCCCAGAAACGAACGAAGTGCTGATACGGTCTGCGGACTTGGTGCCTCAATAATGGCTTCCAACGTATCCTGCGATGGCCTCAACGTGCCGTTAACTATCCTGTGGCCCAAGAACTGTACTTCCTGAACGCCAAATATGCATTTCTTCTTGTTGAGACGTAACAGTGAGCATTCTAGCCGCTGGAGAACCATGCGGAGATTGTTGTCATGATCCCTGCGGTTTTTCCCAAAGACAAGAATGTCGTCCAGGTAGTGAATTGTTCCTTCACAACCCTTTAAGACAGTAGATAACATTTTCTGGAAAGCTGCTGCCGCCGAGGCCAGGCCAAAGCAAACCCTCTTGTAGCGGAAAAGACCCTCGTGAGTGATGAAAGCGGTAAGGTTCCTGCTTTCTTCGGCCAACTGCAGTTGATGATACGCAGACGAAAGGTCCAATTTCGAGTAGAAATGAGCACCAGCTAACTTGTGAAACAGATTGTCTACGTGCGGAAGTGGATGGCTGTCCACAATGATTGCTTCGTTTGGTTTCCGTAGATCGACGCATAAGCGCAGTTCTCCGGTCCTTTTCCAGACGACGACGATGGGAGACACCCATTCGGACGCGTCAACCCGCTCGATGATGTCCGCTTGCTCTAAGTTTTGCAGTTCCTCGGATACCTTCTGTCGGACTTCTAATGGCAGCTGTCGCAGTTTCTGCTGCACAGGAATCACTGAAGTCTTGACAGTAACTTTATGAGAGAACCCTCTTGCAAGTCCTAACCCGTCGGCAAATAGACGTGGAAACTGATCTGGGACAGTACATTCCATGCTGTCGTCTGACTCAGCTTGTACGCGAGAGCATCTCAGCTGTGCGACATCCAACTTGATATCCAGTGCATGAAGGGCGTCAATACCCAAGATTGGAGTTCCAGACTTTACGACGTAGAAAGTGCAGGCTTTCGAACGTTTGGCGAAGCTCACCAAAGCTATGAACGTTCCATGGACAGGAATAACTTCATGCGAATAGGACTTGAGCTTAACTGCAGAATGTTCGAGCGGCAGGTGCTTGAAATACTGCTTGTATAAAGTAATGGGCAGCAAGGAGACTGACGATCCTGTGTCGACTAACATCCTCAGCAGAATATGGTCGACCTCAACTTGTCAGAAGATTGCTGAAGGTGTTGCAGATGTGACGGCAAATGCTGAGGCGTCGAGCTCGCGCACCATCTTCCGTTGCTTCGTACTTGAGCGGCAGACGGATTCGAAGTGGCCCTTCTTGCGGCACTTGCGGCATATTTTGTCCTTGGCAGGGCAAGAGGGATTGTTTGCCTTGTGTTTCGCCGATCCACATCTGAAGCACTTGGTCTTCACTGGAGTGGAATCATTCTTTCGTATTGCTGCTACTTGCGAAGAATGAACTGGACTCGACAGCAAAGCCGATTCTCGTATGGCCTGTTCGACTTGCCTTCCAATTAACAAGGCAGAGTCCAAGGTCAGGGAAGGCTCCAAGAGGAGACGATCCCGTATCTCCCTTCGATCAGTTTTCTCAACAAATTGATCGCAGATCATTTCTTCTGTGAGGCTCCCAAAGCTACAGGTGGAAGTGAGTTCCGTGAGAGCAGAGACATATTCGTCCACAGTTTCTTCAGCAAACTGAGCCCGCGAACGAAATTTGTAGCGTTCGGCAGTTCTGTTGACGCTCGTCGTGAAACGAGTCCTTAGCTTTATGACCGCAACGACGTAAGGATCCTGAGGAGGAGCAGTATCTCCAGCAGACGCGGCATCAGGCTGAGGCGAAGTTGTAGCCGATCCCGTACTCCTCTGAACAGAAATATCCGGCAAGTGACAATACTGCTTTTGGCCTTCCGCGCCAAGACAGTTTAGCAGGATAGAAACTTTGCGTTCACTGGGGAGAGAGTCACCGCCGCAAGCCGTAAGGTAAGTTTCGAAGAGTGAGTACCATTCCTCCCATTGACGGCTTACCAGGAACTGGTAGAAACTGTGGTGGAGGATGCAAATTCATCGCAGCGGTTCAGCGTTGAGCTTCGACTGTGCCAATATGTGGTATCGTAACCCTTTATTCCAGAGCCTATACAAAATGATCCTTCTTCGTCGTTGCCCGAACTAGAATGTTCTTAGAATGGAGAGAGTCACCGCCGCAAGCCGTAAGGTAAGTTTCGAAGAGTGAGTACCATTCCTCCCATTGACGGCTTACCAGGAACTGGTAGAAACTGTGGTGGAGGATGCAAATTCATCGCAGCGGTTCAGCGTTGAGCTTCGACTGTGCCAATATGTGGTATCGTAACCCTTTATTCCAGAGCCTATACAAAATGATCCTTCTTCGTCGTTGCCCGAACTAGAATGTTCTTGCCACGTCGCGCTCGAGCCTAGCCAGCAAATCGTCTTCCTTCACTTCACTCATACAACACAACACAACAGGGTGTTCGAAAAAAATTGTGAGGGGGCCATTATTATAGTTACGTCATTACAACTTAACATATCATTACCGTCATGTGCGTAAAGCTAAAACCGCAAGGGCACCCCCTGTAGGGGGTACACAGGTGGAAAAGTTAGGGGGTGTCACTGAACATTTGGGGTGTGTCAGGGGTGTGTAGGGGGTCTGGAGAAATGACTGAAATCTGTACAGGTACTCTCTATACTCCATCTGGTAGAGTAATGCCCCAGCGATGAAACTCCCCAATTGTAATCACAAAATAAAGTTGTTATACAGACACCTTACAGACCATCAAAAATAAACTTACGTGGCGGAGGAAACCTCACGCAGAGCTTGGTTCGGGGGCTGTACAGTTTCTCGCGCTTGCCGACCACGTTGAAAGCGCGGAGGGTGACGCCGTAGTACATGAGGGGCTTGAGGCCAGTAAAGTGCGCTGCACTTTTGTCGTATGTGTCAGATTCCATTTTACAGTCTGTTGCCCCGCTTGAATCGCAGTGCTGCTCTCCCCAGCAGATTCGTCTGGCGTAGCCGTCGATGGGACCATTCGGTGTTTCGGGAGCATCCCAGGTAACCCGTATTGCTCTCTCCTCTATCTCATCCACTCGTAAGTTCAGCGGTGGCGATGGTGCTGAAAGAAGGCGTCGTAATTGAAGTTTAAGACATAATCGCTTGTGCAGGGGTTCTCAAGCTTGGAGGAACTTCCCTATGGGAAGGGAATTTGAGTTTGTCACGGCGGATGGTATACATTCGCATGCAACCGACCTTCGCGGGCGCTCCACGTATCATGTCACTCGTAGACCGAAGCATCCCCTTCAGGAACGTCCGGGCGGTCTCAAAACGGCTCCTAGACTATTAAACAGAACCTCACCACACAGTACGGGGAAGGCCAACCATTGCACAGAATGATACCGTTATCAATCCTGATTTGCGGAAAGTGCGGTGCGTACGCCTTTTTGTGATTAAATTAGTGTCGCCACTAGTAGTAGGGCTAGGAAGAGAGTTAGTGTACCCCCCGAAATAGGAACAGAGTTATGACCAAGAGACTCCGAGGGGCCGCGCGTTTCCTTCTTGTGTTCAAACATACATTTGCCTGCCCATCTTATTCCCTCTCCAGACAGTTCCACATGCGTTACATCCCGAACGAGGCATGCAAGCAATAGACATACATGTTTATACATGGGTGTATATTTTATTAATGTCAATTAAAGCCAATGGTGCTGGGAATTGTGCCTAATGCCAATCAGATGAAGCAGAAAAAAAATCTGAAAAACCTTCGCACAAGAAAAAGAGACACGACACAATAGAAATTGCTCTTACTAACGATTTCATCAAACAACCCACAACAGTCACATGTGAACCACCCACCGTGGCATCAATCAACCCCTGTTGACCACAGCGAGCCATCACACTTCCCCACAGAAAGGATATATGAAAGAATCAACCCCAATGCATGCAGGGCTGTACAAACAAAACTATTTTATTTGGCAACCAACATAAGGATCAAATTTACACACACTAAAATTTTCGATGAGCCAGAGCACTCATATCAAAACTAGCAATAATTATTCTATATATCAAGGGATCATTATCGTAGTGGGGTTTTAATTGAATGTGAAATGACAAATGTTGATAGATGTAAGGAATTATTCGAATTTCGAGCACCAGCGCTGTGGCCGAACAGTATAAGGCGTCCCGCTCGTTGGTGGTAGCCAAAGTCGTGCTGAAGACTGGGAGGTAGTGGGTTCGAATCCTACCACTGGGCGTGCTGTCTGAGGTATTACAAATACTCTCCAGACGAATGTTGGCACAGTTCACCTTGAAGTTGGCCTAGGACGCATACTAACACCCCTATACCCCTGTCCCTCCTGCTGTTCTCTCTTAATCTGTACGCTGCTCATAGCCACAGCTGCTTCGCGGCGCTAACACGGAATTTCCCCACAGAAAGGATATTTAAAGAATCAACCCCAATGCATGCGCTGCTGTACAAACAAGACTATTTTATTTGGCAACCAACATAAGGATCAATTTTACACACACTATAAATTTTTGATGAGCTGCAGCAAACATATCAAAACTATGTATAATTACTGTACAGTCGAAACTCGTTAATATGACCAAGTCCGTTCCCGCCGATTTTGGTCATAAAGCGAAATTGTCATATTAACGAGAAACACACGGAAAAAACGCCCCCTCCCACACAGACACACACCTGTGTGGATCTACTGCTACATGTTGTACTAAAATGAAGACGATTCAGTTGCTGATTTACAATTTATTGGCGAAAGAAATCCGTCAGAACTGTCTGTTTTGTTGCACTTTCAATTTGCAAGCTCTCCACTGTCTCTGTTTCCAGCCATGCTCATCGCGTTGCCTGTATGCACGATAAACGCAGTGGTGAACGTCCTGGCCTTTTAAGCGCTGCTTTTGGTGCAAGACTATGACTCACTAACGAATTCTGAAGACCGGGGTGTGCTTTGTACGACATTGTCCACACATGCGTCACACGGGGCCACTGATATTCTTGGTGGATCACAAAAGCCGCAGGATCAAAGGCCGGTGGTCACAATTGGGACAGAACACCGGGGTTTTCCGCCGTTCGTTCTCCAAACTTTGTTCATGGTCGACGAGGCCAACAGTCGGTGGTAATAATAACGAGGGCAGAATACACGTGTACTCCTTGGTCCGTCCTCAAAATTTCGGTCACAGTCGGATTAACGAGTTGTCATAATAACGAGGGTGAGTTACATGGTGCTTCTATGGGGAAAGAACGGTTCCCTAGAAAACCGGTCACAAAGTGACGATGTCGTATTAACGAGCGTCATAATAAGGAATTGAGACTGTATATCAAGGAACACTTCTAATTAAAGAAGATATTCTTAATCAATATGATTACAATCAAAATTACAACCTTTATTATAACAAGTCTGAGATTCCTATACATGACTGCGACAGAAATCACAACACTAACAATTTTCCACTACCAACATCTTCGTGTGTCGATAAGTATTGCTCAGCTAGCTAAAGCTTGCATATTGCGAAAATGACACTCTCTGCAACTATGTTCGTAAATTGCAAATTCTGGTCAAATTTTATTTAAATACTTACTGATGTGTGGCAGCCTCCAGTTTCAAAGACTTCTCCTAGAACTGTTTCAATAAATAGATGTGTCTGTGAGATGTCTGTAATATGTCGAATGCAAAATAATATTTCCCCGCGATTATGAAAATACATTTTTAATATAGTTTATTTCGAACTCTACCCTATCATCCATTTTATCTGTCTTCCTTTATACGCTAAATTTCCAAAAGTATACGACAACTTTGACAAAAAATCTACACAGTTTTGCTGTCTTTGTCTTGATGACTGATGAATTGGGAATCCATTATCTTGTAGTTCCTTCTGATTGGCCGCTTGAATCTAGAGTTGATTAATACAGGTGATATGGCTTCACAGTACTTGTAGTGCTTTAGTAACTTGTATTTGGTTGCCACGAACTTGCACAATCTCATATTTATGTTTCCCTTTTTTCGTATATAGGATCTTGAAGGGCGTGCAAGAGCGTATTAGGTGAAAATTGTCCAATGGTCTACCACAGTATATGGTCGTTGAGCTTCAATAAATGACGGGACATCAGACGTTGTATCACACTACTAAATTTCTGCTAATTGGACATCATTCAATAGAGATATGTAATTTCAACAAATCCATAATGAATCATCCGATATACACCACTCAAGTGTGGTAATTTGATGTGACTGCTTTCTTGATGAATGCAACATCATTTGCAACGATGCCTACTACGTCTGATGTTCGAGTACTTCAGTTCTTTGTTAGCTGACCCCAAAAACTCCACCATCAATTCCAGTGCTCCTTTTAATCTTGTTGTGAAGATATTTCTGTAACGATTGTAGACTTGGCACACACTTGCTTGTACCTTCAATTGTGTAATTTCTCCCATATCTCCCGGTAGGACCATGTATATGACATATCAAAGAGCTGCGATAAGGGAATTGTTTCGAGGTTCTTTTTAAAAACATGTTTTTATCATATCTTCCCACAACTTATGCTTACGTGTGCGAAATCCGTCCATCTTTTCGATGATGTTCCCTTTGTAGAGCAATTTCAGTTTTCCAGTGTGCCTCTACACTTAATTAAGGCGTGTGCGCATTTTAGTGGTTTAAATTTGGTGGCCTTACTGATGCTTCGACAGCGCTTCCTGAATCGTTCAAATTGACATTCACCTCTTCTTCCAGGTGCTATCGGGCTTAGAATTTAATTAAAAATTGTGTTTCTCCCATGTCATGCTTGTAAGATCACCCAATCTTTATGAATTGAGAATTATGAAAACTGATCTAGAAAAATGGACGCGATTTCCTGTAAGATGCAAATGGACGCTTTCAATGCTTCTGTGTACGAGACCCCGCACCCTGCGTGCGTTGAAGTCGTAAACGCCTTGCTTCTCCCTTGACAGGAGGGGGAAGTTTATGGTCCTTGGCTGGAAAGGGTGCCCTCTCTCAGTTTATTGTTCGAGTATTTCGTGTTGAATCCCCTAGTTCGTCCTCTGTAGATATGTTTCACTCATCCATAGTGCACTCATGTCGCTGCTTAGAAATGTAGTATGGCACGTCCCTGTTGTGAAAAAAACAATTGTTGGTTTCTTTCTCTTTCAGGTGTTCCCTCGATTGATATTAATAAAAAATACTGATCTAGAGTCGAATATTCTCTGTGTTAGGAAAGCCTCAACTAGCTATTATGTATACAGGATGTAAAAATGGATTTCTGAGCTGTGTCTGATGATTGTTTGGTTCCTCAGTACAAAACTTTTATCGTAATCTTCATTTCAGATTTCATTTCATTGCACTGCACTGCATTGCACATTACTTGTGTTTTGTTGTATCTTCATGGTTGGTCTGGCCACTGGATGTAGAAATTTCTGTTGCAAAGATATCATGGCTATCATAACAAATTGGAAGTAATTTTATTAAATTTGTAATATTAGTTGTTTTAATTGTTCCTCTTTTTGATAGATTGGTTCATTGAATAATGATAATTGTTGACTCTCTGTGCTTTCTCTATCTATCTATATGTTCTTCTCTTCAGATTCAAGTAATACAAGCGTAGAATAATTATTCCGTTACACCTACCTGCAGTAATTGTTCAATTAGTATAACAAAAATATGGCCTATGTGTAAACTTGGAAATGCTATTTGACTCCTTCACGGCAGTCGGCCTTGAGAAAAAACGTCGGTTTGGTTGTAGACAGAGAGTGTGTGAGAGTGTTGTCCGTTTTGAGGAAAGAAGGAAAAAGCGATTACTGCTTTTGGATAGCTCGCCTTTGTTTATTCTTTCATGTATATTTTCTGTATGTTACAGTGGGTACCTCCAATAAATTCATAAAACAAAGTAAGCTTTGTAGTGTTTGGTTGTTAGAATGATTTTAACTAATATTATAGTGCTTCAGTTGATAGATTATTTCCCTACATGTATCAGTTGTTTGTATGTTGGAGAATGTGCTGGTATGGGTGGTTTAGATGTGTCTTCTCTGCTGTGGCATGCACAGTTTCGATGTGTCTTCGCTTTGGCTGTATAGAAAGAAGCGGGTCCCTCGCCTGTTCTGAAGAAAGTGCGGGAAATCAGCTGCGTTGGGAGCTCACCTTGGTTTGCCACTCTTCCATGTATATTTTCTGTGTGTTAGTGTGGATACCTCCAATGGATTCATAACACAAAGTATACCCAGGGGCGCGAAGCTGTAGTATAAATCTATTGTAGCGGAAAACTCACGTGATCTCCGGAGCTGGACCAATGACTGAGGACTAGCCACCCTATTTTTTTTTTTATTATTATATCGCCAATGATGTAAATGACGTGTCCCCCGTTTCTCTCTTACTGCTTTGCTCCTCTCTCCTTTGCTCCCTGTCTTCTTTTGTTGTTCCATTTTTCTTCCTTTCACTGTTTTTTGTTTCGCGTTTGCCCGAATGCAGTGGGAGTTACAGGAAAACCACGGAGCCCTGGCTGTTTTTGTCACATTAAGTATTTTATTGTGTGACATACGGTTATGCAAGCAAGACGACACAGCATGTCTGAGGTAACGAAAACAACATGACATCAATATTGCTCCGGAATTCGCTTGAAGAATCCTGACGATGTCGGACTGCCTCTGGCAAAGACTGCTACTGCGGGCTGGAGCTCGGTGGCTGTAAGATGAAAATTAGTATAAGATATACAGCTACGCATGTGAGAGTTGCAATGTAAACAGAAAGAATAAAGGTGCTATTGAATGCGACAAATAAGAACGATTATGGTAGGGTTGTGAGAAGCTCGCAGCCATTGGGTGTGATGAGCGAGCTTAGTACAAAAAATATCTTTTATTGCGCTACTTCACAATGATATATTCAGGCCGAATATCCTGACAAACTTGGCTTTGGAGCTACGTACAGAACAGCTACTGAGTCAACGTCGGACGAAACTTGTCGAGCGAAATCACCGAGAATCAGACTTACAGTAGCGTCATACCTTTAGACTGTACGACGTGAGCGGGTATTTAATCATAACATGAAGATGATATTGTTTCACGAAAAGCAATATAGTCTACCATCGTGACTGCAAAGCTACGCTGTCTGTCTCGGTCACAGCGTATTTCGGTCCCGATTTACAATGGCTGTTGAGCTGCCCATTCACAATACACGAAGTGAATGCGGTGTTGTAAGGCAACAAGCAATAACAAATAACTTACCTGTCGACCGTTTGACCTAGTATCGGGTACGAGGCGTTCGGACTCTCGAATCGTTTCTACACCAAGAAGCAGAGCAGAAATGTTGCGCAGGCATCTTCCTTGGCAGCTGTGACTGTTCGAGGACACTCACATGATACAGCTTGCGTTTTTAAACAGGAAAAATCAGAACTCATAAAGCAAACCAACCGCTACATAACACGAGCCGACTGAGACGGACGCCGGCGACTCTGTGGACGCCCGTTCCAGCCGGCACAGCCGCTGCGCTGTCGCCTGTTTGAGCGCTCGCGAACAAATTTGAAAACGGCCAATCATCGCTCAGAAAACGAATTCATCCTCATGGGAACCAGTCAGGAAGCACTAGCCACTGAATGTCTCCATGACGTTCAATTTATGACGTTTTCTGACGTCCGATGACGTGAAACGCATAAAGCCCCTCACCTTATCCTTGAAAGGAACTCGCGAGTTTCGGGCCCTTGGTATACCTTTGCAGTGCATGTTTGTTACAATCAAAATTGTTCTGAGAGTTCACTTAGCTTAGGTCGGGAGGATGAGTTTAATTAACATTATGGTACTGGTACTTCAGTTGATAGATTACTTCCCCACATGTATCTGTTCTTTACGTGTTGGAGAAGGCGCCAGTTTGGGTGGTTTAGATGTGTCTCCTCTGTTCTGCTCAAAATTCGATTACTTTCTTGCATCTATCAGCACTTGTAATGTCACTAAATAAGAAACTTTTTAAAATTAAAAATTGTGTTCTAGAGGATCTGAGCAAAGCATGTGCAGTTTAGCTTCTCTGTTGTGCTCGAAATTTGATGAATTCCTTAGATCTATCAGCGTTAGTAATGTTAAATGAAATTGAAACCCCACTACGATAATGTTGGCCATGGAAAATTGTTAGTATTGTGATTTCTGTCGCAATGATGGTGGTCACGTGTAGGAATCTCAGACTTGTTATAATAAAGGTTGCAATTTTGATTGTGATCATATTGATTAAGAATACCCTCTTTAATCAGAAGTGTTCTTTGATATACAGTAATTATACCTAGTTTTGATATGTGTGCTGTGGCTCATCGAAAATTTCTAGTGTGTGTAAACTTGATCCTTATGTTGGTTGCCAAATAAAACAGTCTTGTTTGTACAGCCGTGCATGCATTGGGGTTGATTCTTTAAATATCCTTTCTGCGGGGAAGTATGATGGCTCGCTGGGGTCAACAGGGGTTCATTGGATGCCACGGTGGATGGCCCACATGCGACTGATGTGGGTTGTTAGACGAAATCGTTAGTGCTTAATAGTAAAAAAAATATTTTTTTTATTGTGTCTTGTCTCTTTTTAAGGTGTGAAGGTTTTTCCGAGTACTCTGCAGGAAACTGTTCTCATGATCCCTCACTATCGTACACACATCGACTTTTCACCGTATTCAGTACAACGGGGCGCAGTTATCAGACAAAAATAGCAGGGCGTGACCACTGGATATATGCCTTCGAAGCGGGCTTATGTCATCGCCATCCAATTCCAACGGTGAACGACGAGGAGGACACACCCCGCGGGACCATGTGGGTGCATGGTTTCGGTTTGGACAACAACGACATCGTATATCTGCCGTCGAAATCACTTGAAATATGGGCAAATTTTCAGCAATGGAGGAAGAGATTATGCGACACACACAGCGTCTATGGATCGTTCGGTAATCAGCAGCTCGGAAAATGTCACCGTGGGAGGTATGGTCTGACGAAGAAGAAGTTCGAAAAGGAAAACGTGCCGGTAACCATGCTGACAGTCAACGGCTATATTACATTTTTCGTAGGATTTTGTGTCAACGGTTAGATACAATCTTGTCTCCAGGTCAAACTAAAACATATTTCATGGCGAAGTATGCAAGCTTGTTTGCAAATTCTGCAGTTTGCTTGCAAAAGCCCGTCCACGGACATGTTCTGTGTATGATGTCACGGCCAGTTCGCCTCGGAGGCGGGCCGTAGCAGCTGCCGTTCACGCCCGTGGTTAATATAGAATACCTTCGCTATTTAGACGATTTTCAACTTCATATTTCACAGAGTGAATGCTTTAGTACAGGGGAACAGATTAAAAATGATCGTGGGCTTGTCAAATATCATTTCAGTGTCCCTTTAATTGACATTAATAAAATATGTTGACATGTATAAACATGTGTGTCTATTGCTTACATACTTCGTTCGCGTTGTAATGCATGTGGAACTGTCTGGAGAGGCAATAAGGTGGGCGGGAAATGTAAGCCCGAAAGCGAGAACGAAAGCCCCTGCATGCCCGCGGAGGATAACTAACTCTTTGTCATAACTATCTTCCTATTTCGGGGGTTACACTACCTCTCTTCCTATCCTTACTACTGCCACTTTTCACCATGAAAGAAACAGGCCACGGGAAAGGACAAAGTTAAAGGGCGAAGAGGATAGGTGAAGGTAAGGGAAATTGTGGCAGGAAAGAAGGCGCACAGAGAGTGTGTGCTCGCTCACGATATGAGCGAAATCAATTATCATTAGTAATACGTTTTTGGCTGGACTCTTGATGTTGGAAATTGCAACGTAACGAGGAAACAACGATACACGGAATAACACAAGATTGCACTCATAGAAATGAACTCCACCGCATAGCACGCTCGTACCTAACCATTACCTCGAATGATATCGTTATCTGACCTGATTTGTTGAAAACGGGAGGCGTACGCCTTTGTGTGACAATTATAAACAGCATAAGTGTCATAAAAAGGCGTACGCCTCCCGTTTTGAACAAATCAGGTCAGATAACGATATCATTCGAGATCATGGTTGGCTAGGAGCGTGCTATGTGGTAAAGTTCATTTCTAAGAGTGTGGATCACTGCTCACTTTGAAAAACGCATTGACGTAGGCGCGCCTTCGTTGCAGGCGGAGAACTCATAGAGCGTGGTCGTACGTTCTAACTAGACTCCTAACTGTCTTCAGTCAATCACTGAAAACGTAATCCCTCGAAACACAAGAATATAGTGGAGCACTGATGAAAAGGAAAAGAAAACATGATAGGTGACCACTGAACTGGTGCTTGGGAAGGCAGCTAAAGGACAAAAACTGGAACACGCACACCGGTTGAACGACCGGTATGGGTAACGAAGAGACTGTGACTGAAAGAGAATGTCCACCTTGTGTTCACATTCTGGTTGCCTTATCGGGTGACTGCGGAGTTCGCCCTCCGCTCCAAGTTCCTACGTATTCCTGTAGTATGTTGAAAGGGAAGTCGGGCTGCAGACTCCATATGAGAGGCTTTCAGCTGCAACTATACCGACAAGAGGCTGCCGGTGTTACCTTTCAACCAGCCGAGCAGGTGAAATACCGGTCACGTGGCAACCTGTGACGATGCTCACTCCTTTGTGGCCAACAACGGAGAGCCGAGTAAGGCCCCCAATGTGACAATTAACATAACTGCATAAGTGTCACATCAAAAGAAGGCGTACGCCTTCCGTTTTAAACCAATCAGGGGGCAGAGCGATGTCATTGGGGATTGTGGTTGGCTGGGAGCGTGCCATGCGGTGAAGTTCTGTATTAAGAGTGAAGGTCCGCACGGTGCGCGAAGGGCGATCTATATCGGTAAGATCGCGTGCAACTTAAAATACTTTCGAGAATCTCGAAAGACACACTTTTAATTGTTATCTGTGTGTTGCTTTTGGATCATAACATCTTCATGCATGGTAAAATGGGTACAGAGAGCAAAAATAAACAAAACGGTGAGAACCACTGCGCTAGTCAACAACGAGGTGACGTGAGGTGTATAAATCAAATGTGAGTGCACTTGAAAATAATGTCGCTCGGTGAAACCTTGCATCGGTAACTGTCCTCTCAATAGTTCAAGTTCAGAAAATACAAGTGCTACAGAAGCAGTGACTCCATCCGCCGGAAGCTCCCGTTTACGCAATGGTCCAGGGAAAATGGCGGGCGCTTAAACCACGTGATCTCCAGGAGCCACTCACAGCGTCCCCGAGCTGCTGCGCGGGAAAAAAGCTGGGACCCAGTGCGCATGCGCAGACCGACCTCCTTTCTCAACCTCCTCCCCCTTCTCTCGTCTGGTTTTTCGTCTCTCCTCTCGTCCCCCCTACCCCCCAGCCTCGTCCGTTTGTCTTCGGCGATTGCTGTACAGCAACGATCATGTTGTCCCAAAGCAGACAATCAAAAAGCGATGGTGTATGACAAATCAAGTTTATTTGTCCTTGGGAACTGCCTCGAAAAAGCTACAGTACATATCTTTTTTTGTCTTGTAACAGGCTTCACTGGAGCAGGTGCTTCGACATCGAAGGGCAGTTCAGAAGCCAATGCTGAGCATGTGCGTCGTCGTTGCCGATGGCTGCGGGAGAACTAAAACAAAAAAAAAAATCTATTGATGATCCGTAACTCTGCACGAAAATCACTGCTATGATAGGCAATCGATCTTGATTTCGTATTTGAACACCAAAGCGCATTTGTCACGAATGTTCGTAGATCACAGTGAATGAACGGCTGCGACGTGCATGAGGAGCAACTAGGATACCCACACATAATTTGATTAGCGGCATATCAGAAACGTACAAGTTACGGCAATGCACTGCACAATGAAACGCCGCTAACGTACCGAGTGACTCGTAAATGTTGTACGTAATACACTTAACGTGATAAACCTGCATTACTTCCTTTGGTCACAAAAAAGTAATCAAACTTGTCATACCGTTCACCTGCAGTACGTCGGAAAGAGTGCAGACTTCATCTCTGACGATTTCTGCGTCCTTTGGAGGTGCAGGGATTCCATGTCATGTTCGTCTTCCCGCTGTTGTGATGATCGGGTGGATGTGCCATTCCGTTCTCACATTAGCAGTTCGCCGAGGAGGAGGAGGAGGAGGAGTGTCGTTGGGAGGAACCCGAGAGGTCTGCCTGCCTCATTAGGCGGCATGTTTCTCGGGAAGGGAAAGGTGGTGGAGAGGAGGAGAGGAAAGGGTGAAGTGGAAGACCGAGCGGAATCCGCCCGGGGGGAGGATAGCTCCATGGGTCCATGGGCCGACTTCAGGGGAACTGTGCCGGCATACGCCTATTACACATCTGAGGGAAACCCAGGAAAAACCCCAGACGGCACAGCCGGCCCACGGATTCGAACCGCGGACCTCCCAGTCTCCAAGCGCACGCGTTACCGCTGCGCCACCGGAGCTGGTAGGAGTTCGCCACAATCTAAATCTAAAGCATTCAAAACCCTCAAACTACCCCTAACGTCTGCGTGCACAACGGTTGCAGTCCGAAGTCCGAGAGAACACGCGTGGCCGGACAGACGCGATGTCTCCTCCGTCGTTTTTCTTTCTCCTCCGTTCGACCGATCGTTTGGATACGCGCGCCTCAATCAAATGACTCTCGCCCAATCAGCGCGAAGGAAACTGACGCCAGTTCTTGGAGACCAATGAGCATCCAAATATTTATACATACAATGCGCAGCCAATCAGAGATCTTTCGAGCTGGCTCGTCGGTGGCGACAATATTTTCGAGGCGGTGCGTTTCGCTTTAGAGCCGGCGGCTGGTGACTCTGCTCTGCGAAAACAGGTTCCGCAATGTGTGAGTGAGGTACGACGCATCACGTATAGTTACTAGAGTCCATTTCGACGTGGCGGCTGCAGTTGTGGCATCCGTGCAGCAGACGCCACATTTATCTTTCAATGTGGGTAATGCGTGTTCCTGAACGCCTGAAACCTAAGAGCCCGCTCAATTATCGTGCGCACCGATGTGCAACCAATTTAGTCTGACTTTTTTTTCAGCACCGTCACGTACGGCATTTCTTCATGGAATTTCGAAGGCGCGCTGGCCATCCCACCGATATATAATTCCGCGTGCACTGAGGTAAGGTACAGTAGTTTCTGCGCTAAGAAAACAGCAACTCATCGTAATGCATTTAGCTATTGTTGTTGTTTTGTTGTGATAGAGCTGGCTTCATATTGTGACTGTCATGCCCGGTTGTGCCCTGACATTATCTGACTACGAGCGCTTCATGTCATACGAAATACAGGGATCTACTATTATTGTTCACTCATGATCGTGTCAGTTGATGATTTTATGTCTCATATTAGCGAGTGTGCCGTGGGGTATAGTGAGCCGCCAGCTAGATGACAAATTTCCTCCCTCGTTACCACTACACGCGTTTGTTGTTGCTGAGTAATTTTGAGGAAAGGCTTTAGGCATAGGAGACAGCACTAACAGACAACAGACATAGGAAAAGCTAATTCGCCATACGGTATCCAATGCTGCCTTCTGCAGCTCGCTTCACAGCGATACCCGAGAAGTTTTGCGTCTCGCCATTGCGCGTTCTAAATGTATACTTTTCTTTCGACTCCGGACGCGGTGTCCCTACTCATTATCATATCATCTGGGCCATGAGGGAAGAAGCCGGGAGAAAAACGACATCCGTTTCGAGTGAAAGTTCAAAGTAAAATCTGTGTGACTCACTGCCTTTCAGCGTTGTAGTTTCTTTTTTTATCAGAGGGGTACGTTCGTCTTTTCCTTCCTCATCGTCCTTATACTCCATATGTGCCTCAATATCTACTGTCGTCCATGGCTTGAGTCCATCCACGTCGTAATGTTGCTGATGCCACGGGATGCTTTCCTCGCGAGCCTCTTCGCCTCGAGGTGTCCAACGTATGATGTATTGAGCTTCGCCCTTGCATCGGCGGTCGATTTGCAACACCGGTAGTTGTATTCCGAAACCAGTTGCCGTTGGAACAACAAAAAACAGGTCTATCTTCTCGGGAACTGCGAGAAAGGGTCATGTGAAAAGCATCACAGTTGGCACTGAGAGGAAGAACGGGCCCCTGGTACTCACGGCATCTCTGTGCACGACGAACGCGTCCACCACTAGTTTCACGTACCTTGCGAGGGAACGCAGGAATAAGAATCAGATCAATGCATTGTTCGGTACACTGAGGCTACACAGTAGAGGGGAAAAAATATCTTAATTTTGAATATCGATATCTGAAACAAAATGTTGATGAACATCGATTGGAACGGTTAAAAATGCCGATACTTCATTGATACAGGGTCTGTCCAAAAAGTATCGGAACTGGTTTTTGCTAGCGAGGGGGACGGGGTGCAGAGTGGCTTCACTATTGGCAGGGACATTAGTGGGGGATTCTAGGCATACGACGCGACCCGGCTCAGTTGCCTCTGAGCCCTTTGCAGGGTGTGTATCACGCCCGGAGTGAGCAATTCTTTTGTTGTGTCGTCAGGAATCACAATGCAGTGCGCAATATAACAGCAGTTTGCCATCAAGTTTTGCGTGAAACTGAATAAAGCATGTGCTGAGGCTCTTGCCATGATCCGTGAAGCCTATGGAGAGAATGCCATGTCAAAAACAAGAGTTTTCCAGTGGCACAAAGTTTAAGAAGTAAGGGAGTCGTCGAGGGCAAGTAACCCGCAGGACGTCCGTCAACAGGCCGAAATGAGAAAAATGTGGCAAAAATGAAACAACTTTTGGACTCTGATTACTCTGATCGACGTGTGAGCGTAAGAATGATTGCGGAAAAGTTGAATTTACAGAAATCCAGTGTGCATTAAATTGTGTCAGACGATTTGCAGCTGAGGAAGGTGTGTGCCAGATTGGTTCCAAAGGTGTTGTCCGGACAACAGAAGGAAATGCGCAAAGTTGCACGTCGAGTAAGGGAGTTTCTGGCGAAGCACAATTAACGTGGCAACGCTGCCCCAGCCTCCCTACAGTGACCTGGCCCCGCCCGACTTCTTTATATTTCCTTTTCCTTTTTTTTTTCTGCCAATAAATACCCCCCCCCCGACTTCTTTCTCTTCCTTCGGATGAAACAACGCCTGAAAGGATACCATTATGGGAAGGTGGTTGACGCAGAAGGATTTTATTATGAGGAATATGAGCTCATTTTACGTATATCTGTAATAATTATTTTTGTTATGAATGTAGTCCCGATACTTTTTGGATAAAACCTGTATATACAGGGCACTTTTGTTTTTGGTTGATGCAGATTTTTTATTAAAAAGCTATGAAGCCAGCATAGATCCCGTTTTCGCAGGTGGGTCATACGACCAAGTAGAGATTCTGTCGAAGAGAGTATGGGATCCCAACATGACTTATTACCTAAAGTTCATTTCTCGACATTTTAATGAGAGGCAAATGTGAGACACCAAAATTGAAGCCAGTAATTATTTAAAGTCGCTATCCTTTTAAAAAATTCTCAAAGGAGCACATACTTTAAAATGTCGATCTCCAAATTTTCCTATCGAAATGATCTGAAACCCAAAAAAGCACGTTGCGAACGTTGGAAGAACAGCGCCCATTCCACATCGGACGTCCACGAGCTTTGACGTCATGTAGCTGATTGGAGTAGGTGCTGATCTGCTGGCCAGGTATATCAGCTTGTGGCCTATACATAAGCCCTCAACACAGAAAGTCGTGTCCTTCCTGTGCCGGTGGTGCCCTCAGTTTCAGTTCATTCGCATAGCAAAATTTGGTAATGTATACCTCGTTTCTGGTTTAAGGATTTTTTTTAAATAGGGAAGCTTTAATTAATTACTGGCACAATGATGCTGACTTACATTTTCCCGAGAACCTGTATATAAAACCTTGATGTATTTTAGGTTATTATTCATGTAGTGGTTGCATGCCCTCTACGACAGAATGTCTTCACCTACAAAAACGGCATCTATCCTGCTCTCACAGCTTTTTATGCAAAGAAACCTATGCGTCATGCAAAATAAAATACTCTGCGTATGGGTGTTTTATCGATGAATGTCGGTATCCGCGAGAAAAATATCGCAAAAATATGGATATTTTGTCGGTACCTGCTCGTATTTATCAATATGCGGTTGAATATCGGCATGTACTTTTAAAAGGTCAACACCACCTGGGAGAGACCTCGATCATATCCATATTGTTTTGTCCCTACCAGACAGGCGTCGCCGTATAAAGAGACGGTTCCGTCCGTTCCAGTCGATTTCGAATCTATGTTTTATTCGGGCGTTTTATTCCTAGTAGATCACGTACCACGGCATCGAAAATCCCACGCGAAATCCGTTTGACGCTTGACAGCTATTTGATGGAGTTGCCGGATGTGGAGAGTACGCCAGAATTCTTGCTCTGGAAAAAGGCGAAAACGTCATTCCCTACACCACCAACCCGAGCAATGCCTTAAGAAAAGGGATGCCACGGCCGTGCGGGCGTCTGGACGGCGCCTTTCTCCTCTGAGCGAGGCCCTCTCACTCCTCTCGTTAGGGGTGACGTCACGCTGATCTCGTTGTCACCGAAGCCTCCACAGCTACGGAAGCAGCGCTGACCTTTAAAGTTTGTTTGTTTAATATCGAAGCATTCTTCCGACCAAAAAAAGAAGAAGAAAAAAGCCAAGCAGATTGTCGACCCATGCCGAACACAGTGGTATATGGATGCAACAGCTTCTGGATGCAACCGTCCCTTTAAAGGCTTGACCACATAACACGCTCATGACACGTAATACCACTTCCAGATACGTATACGAATGCGATATCGTCATCGTAAACACAATGAGCGAGACGAAGAAGAGAACTTGGAGGTTCGTAATGCGAGGCATTATTTTTGCTCCGGCTATTGACAGAACGGTGTCTACTACAAGCGTGAAATTTTCAAAGGTTGAACTTCGGTCGAACTGTCATGATGTGTGAGAAGTGAGAAGTGAGAAGAAAACTCCAATGGAAATCAATGAGCGCGTGCGTCCTCGCCTTCAGGACCTTACTTCAACCTGCATGGCATGAAGATGTTTTCCAGAATACACCTGATCAAGATGTACCACCATATCTCTGGGGCGCCCGATGATGTTCCCAAGACAGCAATTTGCGCCCCGTTTGGTATTTTTTTACACATTTTTTACGCATGCCGTTTGGTCTTCGAAACGCCGACCAAAACGTTTCATCGTTTCATAGACAATGTTCCCGTGGGCTCCCTTTCATCTTTGCATACATTGACGACATCGATATCGACATCGACATTGACGGCTATGCGCCGTCAATGTTGAGCGTTGCCGCCGAGAGTTGAGAAGCTCCCCAGCACATCCGGCATTCCGGGACATTCCATCGTCGCCGATCAGGACTCACGTAAGGGAACACCATCTCCTCTACATCTCTCATCATACTCAACCATAAAGAAGTGGTGTGCCAGCCAACTTTCAGCGTGGGGATTTTTTCACCGAACACTCCAGAACGTCAGGGATACCTCCAACGGTATCAACACCCGAAATTGTGGATTGTGTGCATGACCTTATTTTGACAGATAGTCAGATCTCGGCTAAAACAATTGCAGAGACTTTAGGGGTATCCGGAGAACGCCTCGGGTTTTTAACTGACGAAGAGTTGGGTATGCGGAAGATATCAGCCAAGTGGGTGCCGCAGTGTTTGAATGCCGATGAGAAACGATGGTGAATGGATGCCTCCAAGTTGATTTTGCAGCATTTCGAGTGTTCTAGTGACATTCTTCCTTGACAACGTGCATCACTATGATCCTGAGACAAAACAGTCCATGGAATGGCGGCATTCGAGTTCTCCGGACAGAGAATTTCAATATGCAGCGGCAAAGGTCATGGCCACGGTTCTCTGGGAGAAGGAATGTGTTTTTATGGCTGACTATCTCGAGGAGGGTGAAACAGTCAATGCAGCGAGCCACTGTAGCTTGCAGTGGTTGTTAAAGGAGGCTTTGACAGAAAAACGGTGCAGGAAGCTACGGAAAGGCGTTCTCTTTGTCCAGGACAATGAGCTATGCAGGTCCTGAACGACTTGCGATATGCATGCATTGATATGATAGAGAAATAGGTGATAGGTGATAGAGAAATAAAACAACGGGAGTATGCATTGAACGTCCGCCGTAGTCACCGGTGTCATAGTCGAGCGGTAAGACTTATAGGAGTGACTGAGAAGCGACTGCCCGGTACAACGATAACACGTTTAATGTTCCAACCTAGCACGCACTCTGTAGCTTGCGCTACCAAAACCCACACTAGAGTCACTAACCCACACTAGTCTTTGTCGTCATCATCCTTACACGACACCTCCCCCGTTTTGGTGTTAACAGAATAAGTCTTTGAAGCGAATAACTAAAACATAGTTTAGCATAGAATTACAACTGTTTGTAACCGTAGCGTTCAGGCTCTTTTACAGTTCGTCCGTAACGCGTACGTACAACGTTCCGCTTTCTTCAGTCCCATTCGGGCTCGAAGGCATTGTCTCTGTTGCCGCCGCCCCCTCCTGAAGATGTTTCGTCGCTCTTCTGGTAAATCGGGAAGGCGTCTGGGCCATGTATGACCTTGGTGTAGGCCCTTAACTATAAACTCTGCCATGTGCTGCGGCGCCATCAAAGATCCGCACAGCTGCGTTCTACTGTGGGCAAGGTCGGTCCGTCGCCCTGCGTCGTTGATTGTAGGCCGTCGCGCGGCTGCGTTCTTCCTGTTCGTATCGTTTTTTTTTTTCGATACCTTTGTAGATGAGGCCAAGAAGGAGCCAGCGTCGTAGGCATGACCGCGGTACGTTGCAACGGAGTTGTCGGCCCATTAGCAGCTGTAAGGGAGAACATCCGCATGTTCCTGGTGTTGTTCGATGAGCCAGTAATGCTTCATGGATATCCGGTGATTTGGCTATGAAAGATTTCGCTGTTTGTACGGCCCGTTCTGCCTGCCCGTTGCTTTGGGGGTAGTATGGGCTTGACGTAACGTGCGTAGAGCCACACGTCGCAAGAAACAGTTTGAATTCTGCCGACGTAAACTGTGGGCCATTGTCTGATCGTACGACTTCCGGCATGCCACAGCGAGCGAACATTGGTCGTAGTTCTGCAATGATGTCCGCAGCTGTTGTCGTCTTGATGTGTGAGATTTCAAAAAGTAATCTACGACCACGAGATAGTTTTGTCGATTTGCATAGAAAAGGTCCATGCCCACTACCGTCCACGGCCGCTCCGGGAGGGGTGTCTGCATCAGGGGCTCTGTACCTGGTCTTCTGTGCATCTGGCAAGTGGGACACTGCTTGATGAAGTCTTGTAGATGTTCACTGATGCCTGGCCACCACGCAGCTTCTCTAGCTCTCGCGCAGCATCTTGTGACGCCTTGATGTCCCGTGAGTAGACTCGCCATCACATCGTGTCTCATGGCTGCCGGAATGGCAAGTCGTCCTCCCCTTAGTAGAAGACCGTCGACCACGGATAGTTCGTCCGCGACGCTGGCGAACTTCCGACACTCTGGAGAGAGAACTGCATCTGGAGGCCACTGCGTCGTGCAGTACTCGGCGGTGAGCGTTAAAGTCTTGTCCTGTGCCGAGGCTTCCCTGATAAGTTCTAGCACGTTGGCTGAAGCAGGTAGGAGGTCGATTGTGAGAGCCTCATACTCTTCAATTGCACTTGCAAGGTGTGCATCCGTGTCCCCGTTGCATACTACCGGATTCCTGGAGAGCACATCAGCTGTGAAGAGCTGTTTTCCCGGTACGTGTGAGATGTAGAAATCGCACTCCAGCGTGTGTAACCGCAGGCGCTGCAGGCGAGGAGTAAGTTCATCGAGCTTCTTCGTGGAAAAAATTGGGACCAGAGATTTGTGGTCAGTCTGCACATGAAAGCGTAGTCCCAAGACGTCCATTCGAAACTTGTCGCAGGCCCACGTAATTGCAAGAGCTTCCTTCTCCACCTGCGCGTAACGCTGTTCAGTCTTGCTTAGTGCCCGAGATGCGTACGCTACAGGACGATGGTGTCCATCCCAGTCTTCTTGAAGTAGCACCGCGCCTAGGCCATAAGACGATGCGCCGACTGACAACGTGAGCGGTCCGTTGGGCGAGTAATATGTGAGGACCGGAGTTCTTGTCAACTCGTCTTTGATGCTTTCGAAAGCTTCCTGTTGCTGAGGGTTCCACATCCAGGCTGCCTCTGACGGTTTCGTCTTTTCCGCTAGGCCAGGTATGAACTTAATCAGGTGATTTACCATACCAAAAAATGAACGCAGTTCGGCAACATTTTTCTGACTGCTTCAGTTTTCTCAAGGTCCGACGATATACCCTTTGCGTCGAGAATGTGCCCAAGAAAATGGATCCTCGTTTTGCGGAAATGGCACTTTTTGGAGTTGAGTGTAACACCGGCTTTCTTCAACCTACTGAGCACGGCGTTCAGGCGTCGATCGTGCTCAGCTTCGTCATTGCCGTAAATGAGGATATCGTCCATATGACACACTGTCCCTTCCAGGCCTTCTAAGATGCGCAGCATTTGCCCTTGGAAGAATTCGGGCGCTGTCGAGATTCCGAATATTAGACGCAGAAACTGATATCGCCCAAGCGGGGTGATAAACGTGGTGAGCTTAGAGCTTTCCGCTGAGAGCGGCGTTTGCGAATAGCCCGCGTTTGCGCCTAGCTTGCTGAAGAGTTTCGCCCCTCTAATACTGCTGAGGTTCTCCTCGACCGTCGGCATGATGAGTCGCTCACGTATGATCTGCTTATTGAGCTCCGCGTAATCGACGCAGATGCGTAGCTTCCAGTCTTTCTTTCTCGCCACGACTATTGGCGCGCACCATTCTGTGGGATGGTCTACTTTCTTGATGATGCCAAGATCTTCCATGCGCCTTAGTTCGGCCTGCACGCTTGGTAGGAGCGGAATGGGTACTCGTCTTTGATAATTAACTGCATGCGGTGTAGCACCAGGTACTAACTTGATTCCATAGACCGCCTTCATGTGTCCTAATGGCCCGAAGAGATCTTTATACTTGGACGCTACTGGGTCGCCTGATGGGCATTCATCCACCGTGAGGATTTGTTGCAGTACGTTGAGCGCCCGTACAGCTGGTCTACCCAGAAGGGAGTCCCTTCGACCTTGGATGACAAATATTTGATCCCGTATTGGCTGTCCGTTCCATGTGACGTAGCCTTCCACCTGACCTATGGTGTTAGAGGATCTTGCGGGTCCATAGAGCTCCTTCGTGGACCTTTGCAAAGAGGAGAGGATGCTACGGGGCAGAGCTGATTTTGGTACAGCTATCACATCAGCGCCAGTGTCCACTTTGAACCTGACGTTCGTTCCATTCACTTGGGCTGTAATGAACCAGGGCTCGTTGGATGATGTGTCTCTCAGGTCGCCAAGGAAAACTTCCTCTACAACTGACTGTCGCCGACTGGAAAATTTGCGTCGCGGCTGTCTCCCTTGGTTGTCAGTCTTGGCTGACAGGCAAACCGCACCGAAGTGTCCAAGCTTCTTGCAGCGGTTACATTGCTTGCCCTGTGCCGGGCATTGTGCCCTCTCATGTGTTTGTAGAGAGCCACACCATCGACAAGGAGTGTGCTGTGCCTGAGCATTGTGTCCGCCCGCGTTGCGTGTTTCCACGCGTCGCGATGGCTGTAGGGGGTCTCACGCGTTGACCAGGGTGTTGCGTTGACGTCACCGCGTCGAGCCCCGTACTGTCAGTAGAGGGAGTGCTTGGGGCCAAACCCCCGCGGATGGTCGGCTGTTGTCCCTTGACGGCCTCCGAATTGCGAGCCGTGTTCACCGCTTTTTCTAAAGTCAGGCCGGAGTCCAGCTGAAGTCTTTCGCTCAACTTCTTGTCTCGTAATCCGACGACTAGCCGGTCTCAGATGAGTTCATCCTTCAAGCTGCCAAACTCACAGGTTTCGGCGAGCCGGTGCAGTTCGGTCACAAACTCTTCTACGGCTTCATGTTCCATTTGGTGCCGCTGGATTGAACCGGGCGCGCTCGTAGATGACATTCCGCATTGGGACAAAGTGACGTTCGAAGTTCGCGGTCAGCTTGCTGTAGTCCTTCGCTTCTTCATCGGTGAGCCGCATCGAAATCAGGACGTCTTCGGCTTCACTTCCCATCGCATAAAGGAACGTGTTAATTTGAGTGTCAGCATCTTGCTTGTGCAATCCGGAGATAACTTTCTAGCGTTCTCACCTGACGAACCATCGTTCTAAGCTGCAGGGTGTCGGAAATCGAATTTTTCAGGGAGTTCGATTACGAATGCCTTGAAGCTCGGCGGATATTCCATCGACGTGGAAGCTGTTTCCGGCATTCTATCGCCGAGCATGACCTGCAGCTGCAGAAAAGTGGTGGGCTTCCTCGAGTTGTCCTGCTGTGAGTCCGCAGTTGTAGTAACGAGGACGAGTAGTGGTAACCAACCGCTGCCACCATGTCGTAGTCGAGCGGTACGACTTATAGGAGTGACTGAGAAGCGACTGAGCGGTACAACGATAACACGTTTAATGTTCCAACCCAGCACGTAGCTCGCCCTACGAAAATCCAAACTAGTCTTTGTCGTCATCATCCTTACACGACAACCGGATCATGACGCATCGGACTATTTTTTGTCTGCAGTCCTGGTAGAAAGTTTGAAATGAAAGAGATTCTTGGAGGAATCATATATCGGAGAGCAGACGTCGGATTTCTTTTTTCACTGGACAGAGAAGCACCAGAAGTGACGTGCCAAGTGCGTCGAGGTTTGAGGTAAACATGTCGAGTTGTAGTAAAGGGTTATTGCTCTACACTCTTAGAAATGAACTTCACCGCATAGCACGCTCCTAGCTAACCATCATCTCGAATGATATCGTTATCTGTCCTGAGTTGCTGAAAACGGGAGGCGTACGCCATTTTTGTGACAATTATGAACAGCATAAGTGTCACAAAAAAAGCGTACGCCTACCGTTTTGAACAAATCAGGGCACATAGCGATATCATTCGAGTTTATTGTTGGCTAAGAGCGTGCTATGCGGTGAAGTTCATTTTTAAGAGTGTAGGGACCCTATTCTCGTGATTAAACCTCTTGTGTGATTAAACATATACCCGCTCCCTATTCTCGTCAAAAGTAATCGACCTGATTACTTTCTGTCTAAGCTGTCATTGGTCGCCAAACAAAGAAGGCGTGAACAATAAGAATGGAAACTCATGGGCTCTTAAGCAATGCTCAAGTGCTTAAGCAAGAAATTGTGTTGTTGTAGCAGGGAACCGCCTCACGAGAACGCCCTTGAAAATGGTAACGTCTCCTCGAGAGCTTCCTTTCGTGACCGGTCCGGAACCGGAACCACACTCTTAAAAATGAGTTTCACCACATAGCACGCTCCTAGCCAACCATCATCCCGGATGACAACGTTCTCACCCCTGATTTGTTGAAAACGGGAGGCGGAGCCTATTTTGTGACACTTATGCAGTTCATAATTGTCACATAAATGGCGTACGCCTCCCGTTTCCAGCAAATCAGGGGAGAGAACGATATCAATCGAGATGATGGTTGGCTAGGAGCGTGCTATGCGGTGAAGTTCTGTTTTAAGAGTGCAGGCATCTTAAACAGAAATCGCGCAGAACCTATGAATTCGTTTTATTAATCTTCTCTGTGATGTGATGCTGCAAAGGTCCTCGACAAGTCCTCAAGAAGGCGGGGTCGTTGACGTAATGGCACGCAAATGGTACTAGTGATGACGTTTTCTTTAACGGCGGTTGCATTCTCGAGTGGCAAATAACCATCGATATAATCAACTTAACTAAAAGTGAAATTGTTGGAATTGCACGTTTATATGTGCTCATGATCACAACATGCAGATACGTCAGCAAAAACTTCAAAAATAAGCACGAATTATTATGTCCTTCCGTTGTAGTGAACGCTGCCGTCACTTTGTCTATTGCTTCGATGTAACCATGCTTGTAGCAGTCGATTACTTCCTTTCCCCGTTAAAAGTAATCTCACAAGTGACAGCGAACGTCAAAATGACGTTCCCAATGTTAATGAGCTCGCGCCTTCGATTTTGAGAAGAAACGGAAAACCGCATTCCAAAACAATTCCTATTGGTCAAGCCACAAAGTGCTTCCTTGGTAGCCAGTTCAAAGACAAATTCCAGAGCTCTTGCTGGTTTGTAGCGATACTTCCTAACACAAAGAGTACAATTATTGATAACTTAGCCCATCAAGAAATCTCAGGAGATGAATGGTAGAAGCGCAAAAATAGCGCAGCGACAGCATAGCTTTGATCAATGTGGCATTAGCACTTTCCTACCAAATAGTATATTAACTTACTGACCAGTAGGAGTGCACGAAGCACGAAACATGGAAGTTTCCATAGTCACCCCTACAAGGTGACGTCACCGCGAGGCGGTGTCCTAAACGCGAGGTCAGCATCACGTAAAGTAATCGAGCTTGATTAGTTATGACGAGAATAGGGCCCTAGGTGGCGTTCTTCCTTGTCCGACCAAAACCTTTTCAGCACCCACTCGTGTAACTCCTCATTTGAGGAGAACTAGGTGACTGGGAACATAAAGGCAATGTGGCCCTTTGCGTACGCTTCCCTCTTTCAACAAATAAGGGGAGAGACAGTTGTCATTCGGAATTACGGTTGACTGCACTCTAGAACCACAGCTTCGCCACCATAGCACGCTCCTACACTCTTAAAGATTAATTTCACCACATAGCACGCTGCTAGCTAACCATCATCCCGAGTGACATCGTTCTCCCCCCTGATTTGTTGAAAGCGGGAGGCGTACGCCTCCCTGTGACACTGGTGCAGCAATGTTAATTGTTACAAAAAGGCGTTCGCCCCTAGCTTTCGACCAATCAAGAGTCATAGAGATATCACTCTGTACAATGGTTGGCCCTCAGCCTGCGATGTGGCGAAGCTTTGATTTAAGCGAGTATCCATGCATTACCCCGAATGACAATGTTATATCCGTCGATTTCATGAAAACGGAGAGGGGGGGGGGGCGTACGCCATTTTTCTGAAAATTATGAACGGCATACTGCCACAAAAATGGGGGGGGGTGATGCCGAAATAGCGTACCGCTGTTGGACACACACGCGTGAGCGTCGTCACGACTATAACCAAAACAGGGGGAAGAAGAAAGTTGGGACGCCACAAAAATGGCGTACGCCCCCCTCCCCCGCGTTTTCAGCAAACCAGGGGAAAGAACGATGTCACTCGGGATGATAATTGGCTAGGGGCGTGCTATGTTGTGAAGTTAACTTTTGTCCTCACACTCCACCCCGACCCTACACGTCCTCTAAGCATCTCCACCGTACATCCTCCACCCGTTTTAGTTTTTTTTTTCTTTTGCTATTTTTTATTATATAGTCTTGACGATGCCCACTTCTGTGTGGCCAACAACGGCGAGCCGATTCAGTCCCTACCCCCCCCCCCTCATTTTCAATAGTGTGGAAACATGTTGCGCAACGGAGTTCATAATGACGTTTGTTCTCAAGGGTGATGGCAGCCACACTGATGAAAATGTACCTAACCAAAATTCACTGAAGTAGGAACGGTTGTATTCTATAGGACGCAGTTCATACGTTACCCGTCATCAAGCGAACAGAACTTCAGCACATAACACGTTCCTTGGAAACATTACGCATGTCCAAGATAGTGCAGTGCGAATATTCGAATTTTTCGAATATCAAAGCATGTACTTATATGTCTGATTCGAATTCCGAAGCGAATACGAATTTCGGTAGTCGAATTTCGAATCGAATTCAATTCCGAAGCGAACATGAATTTCGGTAGTAGAATGTCGCATCGAATCGAATACCTCTTCAATACCGAACACAGCCAAACTCCTTTATAGCGAACACCTTTTTAACGAAAATACCACTACAGCGATTTTTTTTTTTTTTTTTTGCGGTCCCGCTGGAGCTCTATAGGTCCAGTAATGGACATCCTTTTTAACGAAAATACCTTTACTGCATTTTTTTTTACGTTGTCAATATTGACATTGACATTGTCAATATCAACAAATTTCATTTTAGGGACATTCCACTGTTGAAGTGGCGCCAGATCGCTTCGTAGTATGTAGAGATCTCATCAATTCATCATTTTTCGAAAGTTTCTCTTTTGAAATAGTTTTAAAACTGTTTCAAGTCTGACTGCAAGAATTTCATAGACTTGTGCATGGAAGTCACTGCATCGGATAACACTGATGTTGCCTTGCACATTGTCCACGTCGATGGCCACTGTTTGTGAAGTACACAGTAAAAAAGACTATTGTGTAGATTTGCACTGCAAGAATTGAGGACCAGAGATATTTTGTAATCATGAGCTTCCCTACTTTGTTGGAAACAACAACTGTACTCGAGCTCCACCATGCATACTGCAGTACTGTCACTACGACCACTACGAAGTCTACATGTAAGAAATGTATAGAGGATTAATGCTCAACATGCTCTGTATTCCTTTCTTATTACTCTTTTTTTATTTCTTTTTTTTTTTGTGATCCAGGCACTCAAGTTATCATGACAGAAATAGCTGAAAGCAGGTATGCAAAAAATGATGATCCATATTGGCCAGGGGTGGCCAATTTTGGCCACTTTCCTGGCTGTGGCTTCGTCCTCCCTTCTTGCTTCTACCAGCTACAGCTGCATGATTGCTTAAGAGTTAGAATAGGGGTGAGACTGTCTCCAGATGTTAATTTTTTTGCATTCCTCACATGTTGACACAAAGAAACTTGGAGGGACATGACGTGGACCAGTGAATACATCAATCCCCACTCCACAGATTCTGCCAAGTCCATAGCTGGAACCACTAGATTTGTTACATGCTGCATAATTTGTGACATTTTTGTAGTCTTTGGACAGGTGCAGAACATTAGTATGACGTCAACAGTGAGAGAAGAAACGGACGAGAACTACTAGCTTCTTTGAGGGGCACAGGAATACTTCCTGTTGAGGTATAGTTATGACTAAGGAATACAAATAAATTTTCTAGAGATGCATTCTCTACACCTGGATGCCCAGTGAAACAGCAAAAGTTCATTGCCTTTGAAGCCCCACTACTGGAATTGTTCAAAGTGTGTCGCAGCTACAGTGAGTCATGCAAGGCTACCACATCATATTGGTCCTAACTTTGCAGAGTTCCCCTATTTCAGACACAACAGTCATTTCTCTTTATTACTCTCCCGATCCTACCTTCTCAGAGGTTAATGTGGTTCTACACGCGTTGCATGCCGACTGCCTTTTTTTACTCATGCTTTCCGTTCTTGTTCTGTTGAATGAATCTTCAATTGCAAGTTTGCAGCCATCATGCTGCCCGCTGTGTTTGTCCCTCATCTGTGTTGATGTGCTATACCGCCCTTGTCAACATGCCAAATCTCTCTGTCACCACAGATCATAACTTCAAAGAGTTTTCCTCTGCATCCTGCCACGAGTGAAAAGTGTCGGGTAGTTCTACTTTTGGACGGAAACTACATGATGTCATAACATCCACATATCTAAAATTTTAGTCAACAGAGATTTGCTGTTTTTGTACATCGTTCATTGTATATTCCCTTTGTCACAATAGCACACTCGAAGAAAAGTACTCATCTTCATCAAGATGACAGGTCGTTGTTGGATCTATGTGCTGCATTATTATTCATGTACTCTGTTCATCAACAGAGAATACAGAAACACACAAATAGTAAAACATAACTTGTTTGTTAAGCTCAAAAGGGAAAGACAAAACTGTTTATGCTTCTCTTGTTTATTTTGTTCCAGGTTTTACAACTCTATCAATTACGTTAAAACATCAGAGGGCAGAGAGTCCTACTCTGTCTTCCAAATCCCTAGACAATAAAAAAGAAAAATATAGTTTCAGTTGTGAAGAAATGTTGCTTCTGCTCTTATACTATATTTGAAATAAATGTTCTGATGTGTCTGTTGTGTACATTGAAGTCAGTTTTTATTTGCAGGGCTGTCAAAATTACTTTACAAAGGTACATTTCAATCTCAGTAACAGAGAACTTATGGGTACATGGGTACATAGAGTACATGTTGCCCGTTGCTCTTCAATGTAGTACTCTCGTTTCTGCCACAGTTGCTGCCACGGGGAGTAAAAATCAGTTTCTATGCGGATGATATCTGCCTTTGGACGTCAGGGAAGCAATGGCCGGCACTGCAGACCCGGCTGCAGGGCTCCCTTGACCTGGTGATGAGGTTCTTCACAGAGCGGGGGATGAACGTCTCTCCGGTAAAGACAGTCTTCCTTCCGTTCACGCGGAAATGGTTGCCGAGGTTACAGCTGGAGGTAAATGGACATGCTATGTCACGAGTTACGCATCACCGGTTCCTCGGAGTCAAAGTGGATCGTTCACTCTCATGGAGACCTGAAGTCTTAAGCCTCAAGACGAAATTGCATGCTCGTATCAATATCCTACGGTTTTTGGCAGGTTGTCGATGGGGATCATCATGTACATCAATGCTTGCCCTACATACTGCATTGGTACGGTCTCCCCTCACGCTCCACCTCCCAGTTCTTCATGATCTAGCGCAGTCGTCGGAAATAATTCTAGAACGTGCGTTGGCAAAGAGCATCAAGATCTGCCTTGGAGTTCCCAGAGCAGCGTCCAATGCGGCTGTTGTAGCCGAAGCGAGACAGCCCACCCTTCCTGTGCTACGGATGGTAGAATCGCTTCGCCATTACGTTCGACTACCAACGAGATTTCGCCGGCACCAGCTCCCAAAAGCTATTTCGACACGAAGTTTTCCGAGGTTCCATCAAACTATTATGCCGTGCCGCACTTATGTCCCCCGGCATAAGCCTTTGCCATTCCACTCCAGCCCTCCCTGGACTTTGCTACAGCCTTGGGTGTTCGCGAAAGTACCCGGTCTTCCTTCCTTCCTTATTATAGGTCTAGAGTCTCACGGGAATAAAGTTCGTGCCGCCAAGTGTTGTGCGTCAGCAAACTCTTCAGGTAATGCACAGTCAAAGGGACAGAGTGTGCATTTTCACGGATGCGTCTACAAATCAGTCAGAATCCACGTGTACATATGTCGTCCCAGAGCTCTGCATTGAGGGTTGCGCACGATTGTCTCATCGCACTTCGTCCACGGCCGCAGATGGCGATGCAATTTATAGGAGCACATGAAGACCCCAAATCATGGGTTGTTTACAGTGATTCACAGACCGGATTGCGAGCACCGAGCGGATCAGCAGGTCTTGCTTCAATCGTGCACGACGCCATTAAGTCTTACAACGCGTGTGTAGTACAAGGACACGACATCATCTTTCAGTGGATCCCTGGTCATTCCTGCATACCTGGGAATGACGCGGCGGATGCAGCGGCTTCCCGGGCACATCAGTCCGGTCCGGTCCGTAAGGTGTATTTTACTCCCTCTGACAACCGCTTAATGTTGTCTGCTTTGACGAAGAAACTAAGCAGAGACCTGTAGGCTGTGGCACAGTGATTCTGGAAGGCCGCCACTGACCAACATAGACCCAGACTTTTCGTTCGTGGTCCCACCCTCGCTTCCTCGGTCCATGGAGACCCTAATCCACCGGTTTCGTCTGAAGGTCCCGTACAGCCGTAGCTTTCTACACATAATCGGGAAAGCATCCTCCCCAAACTGCTCCATGTGCGGTATTGTGGAAGATGTAGAGCACATTTTGATGTCCTGCGTACGATACACTGAAGCTCGTCGCCTTCTACAGTCGGAGCTGGCAGCAGTGGATGGCCATCCGCTCAGCGTTTCAAAAGTACTTGGGCCCTGGAATCACAGTGTCAGACACCGGGCGTTCTCCGCCATAGTGAAATTTTTCCGGGACATTGATGCAGACAACAAGTTTTGAGCCTATGTGTGTTTTGTGGGTTTGCTGTTCGACTGTTTGCGTGTTGCGTGTTTGCGCGTTCTGTGACATCTCAGTGTGTGTGTACTTTCTTTCTGTCGCAATCGCCACCCCCCCCCACCACCACTAATCATCATCATCAGCATCAGCATCGCCATCTTCCTGCTCACCTTCATTGGCATCATCATTCAAGGAGTTTTCCACCAAAGTAACTGCAAGTGATGTGGAGTTGCGCGCCTCACATTAGTGAGGCCAAAATCTCCATTTTTTTTTTAAAACCAACCAACCAAGAGTATATGGGTACAGTCATTCCCATCCACAGAGCCTCTTCGGGCTAGTTTGGTTATTGGGTGGCTTCACTGTGTGTGGAAAAGTGTCAGTTTATTTCATGTTAAATAGAATTGCAAAGGTAGAGAGTGCCTGGTACTGCATAATAAATTGTTTAGTCACTTTGGAGTACTATTGGCTACTCCAATGCTGCATGGTTAACTGTGAACCGAGCTCAAGGGTTGCGAATATTTAAAGTCAACGCTCAAGTCTTTCTTTACAAATGTTAGTTGGTGACATGATAATAAATCAGTTACAAGTACTCCTTATAGTGAAACAGAGTTAAGTGCTAAATCCCAATCTCAGTTCAAACATTAATTGGCATTTGGAAACCTGGTCAATATCAAGCATGTGAAAGGTTATGAACACCGTTCAGCTGAACTACACTGATGAAAAGTATCTTATTTGCTCCCTATACGTATAAGACACGAGTATAGTCTACACACAGATATGCTACAGATATGCTCCCAGGTTGCTTAACCGTCCGGATAATAATAATAATCAAAACTAATAATTATAATATTCTGTGACTGAAACGAAAAAGCAATGAGAAAAACATGCACCAAGCAAGAAATGAAAATTTGCTCGCGTCAATATATATACATTTCTACAAGTCTGCAGGTATATAGCCCTTATAAACATCTGATGAGAAAGCATCCCTAATAGCATGCACGACGCAGGCAGGAATAATCTTCCTATGGTGTTTTCTCAGAGCACCCCATATCCATCTTGTGAATTGCCGATAGGCGATATAACGCAATTTCATGCAGAAATAAGCGTTTTCCGGTCAGTTTGCCGTTCAAGTAGCGCGTACAGACTACATGGCGCTGCCGCGCGTGTTGTCATACACTTCGGTTTGTCAGATGTATGTAAAATACACTTGCAGGACTTCGGTGTCAAGGTACAGTATTCCGAAATATTCGTTGTTTGTGATGCAATTCTCTGTCTGCTTTGTACACGCATTCACCTCTCGGCAGCACATACACTCGTCCGCAGTATCCATCTGCTTGCATTTCCCACATGAACACCTGCACGACGAAAAAACAGTGCTTGTTTCGGCTTACACAAGTGCTTCTCCCTGATGCATGTAAATTTCAGTAACAAGTTCTTGTTCCCGGCACGGTCAGCTACTGGTGAGGACGGCGTGGTGACTCAAATCTGTGGACGGCGAATCTTCTGCTGCGACGGAGACACTTCTCGGCATGTTATCTGTGCTAGCCATAGTTCTAGAATGCGGAGTTCTAGCGCACTCAGGTTCGGGACCAGCTCCGGTGGCGCAGCGGTAACGCGTGCGCTTGGAGACTGGGAGGCCCGCGGTTCGAATCCGCGGGCCGGCTGTGCCGTCTGGGGTTTTTCCTGGGTTTCCCTCAGATGTGTAATAGGCGTATGCCGGCACAGTTCTCCTGAAGTCGGCCCATGGACGCAGCTATCCTCCCCCCGAGCGGATTCCGCTCGGTCTTCCACTTCACCCTTTCCTCTCCTCCTCCGCATCACCTTTCCCTTCCCGAGAAACATGCCGCCTAATCAGGCAGGCAGACCTCTCGGGTTCCTCCCAACGACACTCCTCCTCCAGGTTCGGGAGGTTCGACATTCTCGACGTACAAAGGGGTCACAGATGCCCAAAGCCTCTTTCGTTCTCGCCGGATGAGTGAGCGGAAGCGCGTGTATTACATGCGTCCTCGGCAGATGGCGCGGTGTGATGCAATTGTTGACACTGACTGCCGGTTTCGTAGTAGGTCCCTAGACATGCAATAATCGAAAATTCGATGGAAGAAAAACTAGTGCGATTTCAGCGGAATTCTTTGATATTTGAACTTTAGAAGGTTCAAGCTTTTCGCTGAACATAAAGTTTCGATAGGTTTATATTCACTTTTCGGTGCCTTTAAGCAAAAACCAGGTGGCGCAGCACCCTGTTTCGTCCTCGAATGCACCACCTTCTGAATGCACACTGACAGAGATTTCGCGCTTGTATACCGCTGCAAATTAAAATAATATCTGTTCTCTGATAACGTTTCTGTACGTTTGCATTTTATTTCCACTCTGCCTATGCGTGCAAACCGTTCAATTTTGCAGCTATTCGCTTCGTATTCGCTTCGGATACTACAGTTATTAGCTTCGTATTCAAATATCCAAATTGGCTGTTCGCTTCGTAATCGCTTCGGTTTTCAAACCACTATTCGCATGTGTCTATTAAAAATACACGGTTAAAAATAAATCTACAAAAATCAAAAGGTTAAAATATCCGCTTAAAGATCACCGGTTGAGAATCCACCATTAAAATAAACTGTTTCAAAATCCCCCATAACATAGCACGGAGGCGGATTGATACCAGGGGCAAATCCAGATCCCCGGCTTTGGGGGGAGAGGGGGAAGTCCAATGTGGAAACTGACGTTTTGATAATAGATCACTAAATGGCATCAGCCCCTTCATCAACCCCCATCATGCCCCATCATAAAAAGTCAATCCCTAGCTATACTCCTTCTTTCATTTCGTTTCTTTTTTCTTTTCTCCTTTTTTTTCCAGCAAAGTGTTGCTTCGGAGTTTGCTGGAAAAAAAAAGAAGAAAAAGAAACGAAAAGAAAGAAAGAGTATAGCTAGGGATTGACTTTTCGGGTTAAATGCCTTTCTCAGATTCGGGGGGTAAAAATCGGGCGCTATTTTATATCTGTAGTTCAGGGAGAAATCGTGCGATAATTGTGCCTTCGGATGTTATCGGGTGTTTTTGTTTCTCCTTTTGTCTATTAAGTCCCTTCCTAATCCCGTTCTTCTTATTTTTTGTTTTTGTTTTTTATTTGTTTGCGGAATCATGACCTTCCAGCGGTAATCCCCGAAGGCATAGACAGTGTTGACACACATGGGTCTATTGCTGGGAACGCAAGTGATCCATTCTTACATGGATTACACGTGTCGACCTTTGTTCGTCTTGAGTGGAAACGTCAGTTGATTTCATAGTGACTGGAATCCGGAGAGAAATCGGGTTTAGCCCGAATTGGTCGGAGGTCAGTTCGGGGGGGGGGGGATAACCTGACGGAATGGAGTCACTCTTAAGTATAGCTCATCTAGGCTGCCAGATTTCTTATCGTCGAGAGTGCCCCAGATCTTTGTTAATAGTTGATTGAAATTTGTAAATGAGGTAAGATTCGCGTTGTTTCCCTGCACTGATCTGAGCTAAAATTTGACAGGAGAATGAAAAGTGACGCATTACTTATTGAATGACCTGGTTGTTTGAAATGGTGAGAGACCGGGAGGTTTGGCTTTTTTGTAACGTCAGACCGGTGGTTGTTGAATCTGATCCGAAATGATGTTTTGGTCTGACCTACGTATTGTGCTTGGCACGTGTTGCACTGAATGACATAAATGACGTTAGATGAATTACAGTGAAAGTCACCATTAACTTTAACAGAAAAATTTGAATTACCGCTTTGAAGTACTTGATTGCTTTGCATTAATTTCCTTATTTGACACCTCCGACCATCGCACGGGTGGCAGCCGGTTCCCGGATGTGCTGGTTGGCTAACCTTAGAGCTAACTAGATCATCCTGCAGGTTGCGCGCGCGCCTGTAGGTTACCCGCGGTGGCTGACGGAAAATTTGTCCCATGCGCTCTGATTAGAGAAAGATGCTGTGGTGACGGTTTACTAAACTGCTAACGCTTAGAGTATTGCTGCTAAATGTTAGAATAAGGTTTACGGAACTATTATCCCACATGCGTTTGTGGTTTTGGAACAGGGCTCTGCGATCTGCTTTGCGGGCTTTGTTTAGTGCGTCGTCAACTAAATTAGTAGAAATTGACGACAGATAAATGTTTGTTTAAGTTCAGCTAGATTTCTGCCCAGGTCGTCATCACTGGAACAGATGCGCCTGTATCGAAGTGCCTGGCTGTAAGGGATGGCAAGTTTAGTATGACGCGGGTGACAACTGTTAAATGCTCGATACTGTTGAGAGTCCGTAGGTTACGGAACAGGTTCGTGGACAAGACCCCGTTGGTTAACTTTACTTGGACATCTAAGGAGTTAACAGTTAAAGCGGAATACGAATGGATGAACTTGACGGCCGGATGTGCTTGGTTAAAGTCGTTGATAAATGTAATTCGGTCATCTTCTGAGTGTAGCCACACCATGAAGATGTCGTCGAGGAACCGCTTGTAAAGCGTGGGCTTTTTTACGCGCTTGGACAGAAATTCCTCCGCTAGAGCTCCCATAAAAATATTTTCGTAGTTAGGTGCCATTTCTGTACCCATAGCCGTGCCATGACTTGCAAGTAGTGCTTACCGTCGAATTCGAAGTTGTTATTTTTTAGAATAAGGTTGAGAAATATGGATAGGACACACGGATCGTAGGAGGTATCAGAATATCTTGAAAACGCCCTTTCAGCTGCAGCAATGTCATCTTCGTGGGGCATGTTAGTGCACAAAGAGGAAACGTCTAGCGTGACTAGCAAACTGGAAGAAGAAGATTGACATTTACTTAACTCTTGAAGAAAGTGATTGGTATCCTTAATGTAGGATGGTAGTTGCGGAGGTATATCTTTAAGCAGGGGGTCTACAAAGCTTGAGATGTTCTCGGTAGCTGTACCGTTGCATGAAACTATGGGATTTCCAGGTTTATGGATTTTAAGGTTTATGGATTATGGAGCATGTAAAACCTGCCCGCCATGGGGTTTTCGGGGAGTAGATAGTCGTACGGGTGGTATCTATCTTTTTTCTTGCCTTTAGAGCTTTCAGACTGCGGATAACATCTGCTGTAATTTTCTCCGTAGCGTCAGCCTTCTTTTGTTCAGCAAAGTCCGAAGCAGCACTCATCCTGCCTTGGAACTTTCCCTCAAAACGGACAGGGACCAAAGGAGAATGACATCACCACCCGGACTTGACCTTCTGGAATATTCCCGTATCTGACTCACCGACGGCCGCCTGGTGGCGCGCTTGGTTTGTACAGATTATGATGTCACCTACCAAACTTATTAAAGCCATGTGTGACCGCATGTGCCTCTTTTGTCCTGACGAAGATAGTGCCGCTGTCGAAACGTCGACCCTTTTTAATTTAACTTTTAATTTCTGCCCATTAAATAAACAGTAACTTCCCTAAAATCTGTTGTCCGCGTCTTTTTCCTTCCAAACCTCTATATATAATACAGAGGGAGCACTTCTGCACATGGACAACATGAACGGTATTTTGTATTGAGCTTGTATGAACTTTCTCTTCTCTTTATATTTTTGGACAGTGCTCTATTTTATGGATCCCAGTCTGCTGATACATATATTCTAAAGGAAGATCTAATGATTTGCGTGCTGTTAATTTATTTCGTTGCTCGAAAGCGATATTTATTTTTCACATCCAAAGCCGTCTAGTTGCTTTAGAACACTTGTGTTTCATATGTCTGTCCAATTTTAGATCGTTTCTAACAATGACACCAATAGGGGGAATATGTTTATTAAGAAAAAAGGAATAGCTTACATCGTAGACTAGACGAGATATCGAAGAAAAATCGCCGCGAAAAAGCTCACTCGGCGTTCATTAGTCGACTGTGGTGTAAGATTCACCGTTGCATTCACGGTAAGAGTACCAAAGCGGGTGACTCAGAAGTCGGTAGTGCGGTACCTTCTATTTCAATATTAGTAAAAAAAAATGTAGATGTGACAGGTGGCGAGAAAATCTGTCTTCCCAGTGGTTTAAAGACGTGGTCGGAAGTGAGCAGATAAATGCAGTGCTGAAGTGGGGCGATTCCATATTACTGTCTTACCGAGTGAACTCTTAATTTCGTTCGACGGTGCACAGAGCACACACATACTATGGTGATTATATCAAATTTACAATTTGGAACCTTAATCGGTGATAATTCGTGACTCTATGTCTCAACTATGACCATGATTGATGCCAAAGTGGTCGGTACGCGGAACAGCCAACCGGCAACCAAATGAGATCGCCCCAGGCTTGCCATTCGTATCGACGCTTTGAAGCTATAGTGCCGCAGCTTTATCACATGGATATGTGTCAGAGAGGGGTAGAGCAGTCGGACAATTCCGATTTATGCCTTACTTCTGAATAACCAATGATATGACCGCCGACGACGTCCAGTGACACTGTTGCGAATTGTCGCTCCAGCATGCCAGAAGTCGACAACGCTCGCATTAGTTTAAATGTGAAAGTAATCGACGTAAAGAACGCGAATTAACCGAGGCAGGCCAACAAATGTGGACGACAGAAACACGACAGCCTCGAACGCCTAGAAATTAACGAATTTAGCAACTCAAGGAAAAGGTGCTGACCCCAAAAGATCAGAAGACCCAGGTTCGATTCTTGACGTCAGCACGTTTCCCTTGAGTTGCTTAATTCGCGGAAGTAATGTCAATTCTGCGTTCACGCCTCATGCTGCCAGGGCGTGTTGTTGGCTTTTAGATAGCGAACGAGAGAAATAGTCTCTTTCACACAAAGTCAGAACCAGTAAGGATTGTTCACCACGCATGCAAAATACTAAATATCTGTACTTACCACCGAAGAAGTTGCGCAAAATAGTAGCAGAAGAGCAGGTATATGCATCATTTTTGCTCCTATGAAGTGAAATATCTGGGTCATCTCTGATAGTCTCGAGCGATAGCCATTGTAAACAGACGCCCGCTGACGTTGAGAGTAACATACAGAACGGAAAAGATAGCGTTTTTCTAACACTTGTGAAAGTAGCGATGGCGCAGTTATTGCATTCACGTTCACATCAGAGTATTTTGTGCACGAGAAGGGTGGTATGATTACAAGAAAATCCGTAATATCAGAAATTAAAAAGAAACTCGATGAATGATTGGTTAGTGGCGTGTTTTTACCGAGGGATCTGCATGTCCGTGTGGCGGCATGTTTCTCGGGGGTATCCTGCCTCCTGGGCTAACTTCAAAGGGAATTACACCGACATTTACCTTACAGCGTCTGTTGAGAACCTATAGGGCAACCACCATGACGACACAGCTGATGCCGGCACTCGAACCGGGGTCATCTCTCGGTCACCACCCGGGTTCGGCGCGGAAGGCGATTACCTCAGCCACTAAATTACTGGAGCTGGATGGTTGCTGAAAAAGAAATTAAAAAGGAGAACGAATAAATTTTGAATTGCAAAATTTTGAGTTTTGTGAATTACACGCCGGAAGCCTCCTCTTCCTGTCCTGCCAGGAGCAGGAAGCGCGTGTCAAATTCGGGGGAACAGCACGAGAACATGTACAGCCTTGTCCATGTCCAAAGTTTTCTTCGTTTCTTTTCTTCTGCACAACGTGTTGGATGCTCAGAGAAATACTCAGTTTTGCTTTCACGTGATACTTTAGAGAACACTAACCTATCGTCGCTGTTATTATCGTTGCTTTTTAGTGCCCGTCAAGGTCTAGAGCATATGCGGATGATATCGTCCACGAGTCATTGTTCATGTTTCCGAGAGCTGTTTCCTTGGATAAGATGGTGGAACATACCGGAAGCACCTGCAAAGTTCAAAAGTGGTGCTGGGAAAGCTATTTTATGAGTCTTCCTTTGTTCTTGCCCCGGCTGCCATGTCCTTGACAAGAAATCTAGCGTAGTGAAGTAATCAGATCACTCCCTGTGCGATTATGTTTATGCACTCGGATATCGCTCCGGAATATCGTCATATACGGATATCACTATAGGTCCAGGGGAGGGGTAACCGAAGAGAACAAAAAATTCCATACGCGACCGAGCGAGGACGACGATGCGTTTGCGCAATATCTATTGCTGTGTCGTCTCTGGCAGTTGGCGCTCGTCGCAGGGCACTGTTTATCACTTTTCCACAAAACAACCGATGCGGCGATGGGGTAACTTCGCCAATAATCCTGGCGATTACCGTGGTACAGGGAGCATCCCAATGAAGACTACTGAGGGATGCTCACATGTTTTCTGTGGTGGGTCGTCCCACTTCTCCCTCCCCTGGGTGCACCGAGCCGCCACTTCAGAGCAGGCTGACCGCACCTTCCCCTACATCACCCCCCCCCCACACACACACACACACACACACACACACACAACATCCGGGCTCCATGCGTGCCGCGGTGAGACATGCTGATTCATCTCAGCCATTCTAATCACATGCCCCATTCATGTCATTTTCCCTAATTCATGCGTTCGCTGTCTCTTCCCTTATGTTAATTGCCCGAAGGTTTCACTTCTGTGTATATTTACATTCTTTCTGATTGTGTGTTTCTTCTGTTTTCTTTTTGTCCACCACCCTTCTCGCTACGACTAAGGTTACATATCTCTTGTCTTCGTGTCGTCTTCTCCTGATACTCAAGGAAATGTCACCTACATATTTCCTGTTGTACATACAGGGTGTTTCATTTAAGAGTGACCCCTAATTATTAAAACTAGAAACCTTCCTCGTCATACTTGTGAAGGCTTTTGCCGCCCAAACAGGTGGTTTCCATCGGTGTACCTCATTAATTTGTCTAATTAGCTTAATTAGACAGCTTAAACTTAGCTTAAATTAGCTTAATTCAACTCAAAAAATTCCGAAGGAAAGGGTACATTTTTTGTTCTTTTCTTTTTTTTTGCTAATTAGAAAGCCCATGGCCACAACACCCCATTTCAGTGACAATTACAGGATCTTTCACGATCTTTCCACAAAAGTTCGACACCCGAAAACTTGTCATCTCTGCAAGCGCACTTTCGGATTTCGCAGCGCCGGGACTATCGTTAGCCCGCCATACCATCGTCTCGGCCCGAAGACACTCCCACTGCGCATGGAAACAGCATAAGAAAACACAAGAAAAAAGGGAGGGCGGGGACCGTATGCAATCAAGTATTTTGCCTTCAAAAGCTAATCTGTTCGCAGCCATGAGTTACTGATAATTACCGAAGTCGGCTGTCCTCCTGGGTGTTTTTTCCTCTTCCCATTATTGGCGGGGCAATTTGGTAGAACGAGCGCCTTCAGGAGCGACTGTTTTTCAGGCAGTTTTTACGTGTTTTCGGGTGTCAAATTTTTGTGGAAAGATCGCGACAGATCCTGTAATTGTGGCTGGAATGGGGTGTTGTAGCCATGGGCTTTCTAATTAGCGCAAAAAAAAAGCTACCTTTACTTGAGAATTTTTTGAGTTCAATTAAACTAATTAGACAAATTAATGATGTACACTGATGGAAACCACCTGTTTGGGCGGCAAAAGCCTTCACAAGTACGACGCGTGAGCTACGTGATATTTCTGGACCAAAATCGGAAATGACGAATGCACGCGCGTTTGCGTGTCTATACGTTGTCTGTTACTGACGGCACGAGGAGCCCGCTGACTGCTGCTTCTTCTTTTCAGGGTGTAGAGAAGAAAGAGATCAATAGTAAACACCTTGTAAAGGAAATTGTGTACACGAAAAGACATATATTACTCTTTGGAATGTGCGCCATTTACTTGTTTATATCAGAAAATCGCTTTGGAAGAGTGATTCAGAGAGTTTGCAGTCTACATGTTGACGAAACCCACAGGGTCTTTTTCTTCCGTCGTTACGACACAATGGCTGTACTAGCTTACCATGACCTGTACTACTGACTGACACGCTGACTTGGACGTGGATCAGCTGTGTCTTGCTAAACACATGTTACATCCAAGCCAAGCAAAGTCAAGGCTGTCACTCTTGCAGTGCATTCTTCAAATAATGAAATCCTGCTTCGTACATTCCGTAGTTCGGTATGCCATTACCTTACAACCTGCGACGGAGTAGTATGGACGAACGTGGACAACAGCTACAGCAGGTCCTAAAGGTCACTCATTTCCACAGCATCTTCTCTCAATTTCATATGCCTTGTTACACGGGGATCGATTATTTCTGGCATCAGGTAATGTAGGTAGAACTTTTTGAGCTGGGGCAACAGGTATTCCCACAACGATGGGTCTTTTCTTATTGTAAGTACCTGTGTGGCGGCCCGTGTGTGATGACGAAGACGTGCCTCTGCTGCCACGCGCTACGGCGCTGGCACGGCAGTTCTACCGGCACCGTCCTAGTGTGAGGCCACGTCCATCTGCCCGCTGGGACATTCCATCATCGCCGGTCAGGACTCATGTAGGGGAACACCACCTCCTCTACATTTGGTGACCCGAACAATGAACACCATGTTCGGCATAATTCGGCCAAGCACCATCCCAAATTACTGCAAGCCCACCTCTGAAGGTACGGTGCAACGTTCTACCGAGGAACCGCTAGGCGACGACGTCAATTCACCGCGGCTCCACTCATCGCAACGCCCGACCGCGCCACACCATGGTCCTACCCACCTTACCCATCTACACAGATCACGTCGCCATGGTCTCGCACTCTGCGTCACGTCGCCACACGCTTCACGATGGCACTCCTCGGGCTACCACCAGCGGCACCTTCCCGAGCATCACGCTCCTGTACCGGTCGCGGTACGCCGCTGTCGACCGCTCCACCCGCATCTGCTACGCCAGCGGTCAAGGAACCCTGCCCGCCTCGCCTTCCCACCTGGCTTTTGTGCAACATAGTGGCAGTCCAGTCCATCCAATTGCGGTCAAGGGGCACCAGGACCAACGTACCACCGGGGTCACGCACGGAGGCCACAGTGAGTTTACTCCCGGTCTCCACGTGCTTCACGATGGTCCTCCCCGGCACTCTCCGTGGTGACAACACTACGAGCTCAACGCTCACGAACCGGTCGCGGTTCTGTCGCCCCACTCTCTTATCACTTCGGCCTACATGCATGCTATCCGCTTTGGCCCGCCCCTTGAACCCTCCCGGCCAGCTCTTGTCCGCACCGTTCAGCCCGCCACTTCTGCCCACTCATCACAAGACGCAAGACCAGCCGTCCCTGTACTGCGTGTCGCCCGTCTTCCTCCTCTTCCTGTATTGACGCGGAATCTCAACCGCCAGCTCTACACCGCTCCGCGTCTAAGGGGGGGAGTGATGTGGCGGCCCGTGTGTGATGACGAAGACGTGCCTCTGCTGCCACGCGCTACGGCGCTGGCACGGCAGTTCTACCGGCACCGTCCTAGTGTGAGGCCACGTCCATCTGCCCGCTGGGACATTCCATCATCGCCGGTCAGGACTCATGTAGGGGAACACCACCTCCTCTACACCTGCATGCCCGTGGGTGACCAGATCCCAAGCTTGCAATAACTTCTCTTAGTTATATTTAATTGCGCTTGGATCTGATAAAAGTATTTATGTTATCGCGGCAGGTACAGTGAACCTTCTTTGGAAACTTTGACGCCAATGGCATGTCTTTTAGCAGTTTCCACGATGGACGGGTAGTTTTGAGCGCTTGCAGGGCATTTGATCTCAAGGATGCCATCGTCATCAATAAGGCGATCGGGGCTCGTGGCCACGTACGGCGTGTCAGGATTCACAAAAAGACTACAGCGCTTCACCACACAGGCTGGATTTCTGGCTTGGAATACCGAAGCTGCCTCATTCTCGTGGTCCATACCGCATTGGCAATCCCTGCTCTGGAATGACCTGGGATACAATATCTGCTTCACAATTGACGAGTAGTTGAAAGTCGCTCGATGCGGCCGCCATATGCTGTAAATCGAGGTGGAAGGTATCCTCTGCTTTCTTTCTGCACGCCAAAGTGAGCACTGACTTTGTTCCAGCGTAGATTCCTGGAGGGTGTTCGCTTCGTGGGCTGTAAGTCTTATTTTGTCGGCTACCTCTTTAGCTTTCTGCAGAAAGATGGTGTTCTCGAGGTCCGGCCTTTGTGAATCTGGCCCATAGTCCTTGTCTCCGGCGACGCTTGCAAATTTTGGCATCCTGCAGGGATTGTCACGACGCACCGCTTTTCTGCGTGCCTTGCGTTCGTCTCGTCTCTTTCTTTCTTCTATTATCTTGATCAACGAAGACGTCGGCCTCTTCCCGGATGACTTCTGCAGGTAGAATGCGTGCCACTTTGCGCCTCTCATGTTGTATGCGATGGCTGCAAGGCGACACCTATTTCCATACCCCCTGCCTTTCGAAAAGTCCACACGCTTTCCGCCTACTGTACGAGCAACCATGCTCATGTATGTCTCAGCCGCATTGCTTGTTGCGTCCAGAAGGAGCATGTCACTCCTGTCAGCGAGTATATCAATGGCCTTTTGAATTTCAACCTGTGGCTTTCCCGTGTTTGGACGTTTTGGGGTAGACACCCATTGTGCTTCAGTGTCCATCACGTCCGCATCAAATGCACAGGACTGATCCCTAGAGGCGAAATTACAAACAAAGACCTGTAAGCGTATGTGAGAGTAGGTGACGCTCACGCGTTTCCTCTAATAAAGTAAGGAATAGTATACCCAACGTGGGTCAGCAACAACGCGCTGCAAGCGCAAATGCTGCATCTGGCCATTACTCATTTTCCAAGCTAAAAAGGAAAAACGAAGTGAACTTTTATTTTTATTTATAGTTTTTTTTATTTTTTGCGGTGCATCTCGTGCTTTACTTACGAACAAGTTTTGCACTCCTTTGGGGATGCTTCCACTTTAGGGATTGGACAGCTATAAATTATGTCATGCGACGCCTACCTGTCAGAGTTTTCCGCCAATGATGTGGCAACAAGCCGCATCCTCTTGCGAGCTGTGGCAATGCTCCTTGCTCTTTTCGTTCGCTTCCTTGCCTTTGATGGACGTTTTCTTGACCTAGTCATTTGTGGATAGGCGGATCGTACGCAACTGGGGAACTTTCTTAAGAGTAAAACTTGCTAGCACCAACAACGGCAGCTTTTTTATTTAGTTGAGACACTATACGATGCCTAATACGTTTCGTGAGCCAAAGGTTCAACTAACTCTTTCAGTCACGAGCCCTTGAGTGACATTGAGGATATGTTTGCAAAGAAAAACAAAGTCGGAATTTGTAATGTAGTTTGATTATCGGACAGTTTGCCCTGCACGCGCTTGCTCGCGCACCTTCTCCCGTCCCCTCTCCCAGCTAGCTGCGAAAGCCGAGGTCCCTCTCCCAAAGCGGAAGCTGGATGCGGTGGCAGTACAGTGCAGCCCCAGCGAGCAGACGACAAACAGCCAAATTTATGTCCACTTCACAGCGGAAACTTGAGTGCCTTGACACGAAACTTCAATTGAATGGTGATCAGAATCAACATTTGCACTGCTGGACACCATTCTGAAAAGGAAAATTTTCTTCACCGACGTTATACCGACCGTTTTCATGCTAGTCCCATAGGGCTCAATGTATTTGTTTCCAAGGAAGCAAAAAAATGTATAAATTGAACCGTGTGCAGGAGATGAATTAAAAAGGTGTCAATACCTACATGGTCTCTTCTATTATTTTGTGCCCAGAGTTTGGCTTCCTAAGAGCCGTGGTTTGCGAGATGAACTGGACACCGTGATACCCATAGAGATTACATTGGGGTGACTCCGCCTTAAGTGAAACACCCTGTATGTTGTCTGATGAAGTGCAGACCCTGCATGAAAGCCTGTGTCACATTAAAGTTATTCGATATGCTTCATTCCCAGTGATTTTTACCTTAACTTACACCAGATGCAAAACTTAAAGACAGTCTCATCCGTTTCAGGCGATTTTGAAACTTTAGTGTCATTTTATTCCTTATGGACTGCTGAACACGCCACCGAAAACCCCACACGAATTAGTGGCGTTGTTGGGCTGTTATTCGAGGGAATACACGACAAGAACAGACGCCGGATGTTTTATGTATTCCGCGCATCGCTCTCCCAAAAAGCTTGGAAACTTATTCATCTAAGAACCAATCAGGGCGCGGCCTCCAGAATCTGGACCGGGACGCTTTTGATCCCCCGTCGTCTGCAAGTTCTGCAAGACATTTGAATGTCAACATGTCCGACGCGAGCGAATGTTACCTGTCGTCGCTATCCAGAGATTTCCTCGAGGACAGCAGTGATGCAGTAATAGAGGACAATGATCCTTATTCTATGGATCCGTTGCAACGACACTGTATACTAGAGATACGGAGAGATAGATATACGAAACTGGTCACCTGACAGACGCCTACTTCAAAAACGACAGCCCAACAGCTGCCTCTGTGGGTTTTGCAGTCAGAGGAGCCGGACGTGTATTGTGTTGCCGTGCAGTGGGCTCGGTAGCGACGCTTTGCACTAGCACTTTGTTCTAGTGCATTACGGAGCATCCTCTTTTTCCCCGACCTATGCTACCAGCTGCAACTTCCTGCTCCAACAGGTACAGTAACGTGGTTTTTCAATTTCTTTGAGCGGCACTGGTTTTCACTTTCAAACAATACCTAGACAGTCAGAAATCACGCAGTCATCGCTGATGTAATTGTACAGTTATACCAGTACCGCGTTAAAGTGGTGTCGAAAAGTGAAAGAAACTACAAATTCCGTATCAAATCTTGCGTCTATCTCTTCCTTTTGTGCTGTATTTCACATGAAATGCATGTTTCTCCACAACTAGCACCCCTATTATATATTTAAAAGGGTAAGAGTGCTAACAGTACAGGACAAACACTAAGAAGGGACACAGACACGCACCAGACTTTAGTGGCATACTTTGTATATATGTCGCTTCATGTTTATATCCCGTATACAGTTTAGCTTGGTTGTTTTTCATGGCACAAAGTATATTTTAGTGCTTTTACCCTTTTAATTGACAGAGCAGATTTAAGCATATTTTTTTCTCACAGGTTTGTAACGTTCACCAGCTGGATCTGGGGCTACCTGGATGTGCTGTTGCTCGTCCCATCGCCATATGACGGTACTAACATATTCAGAAGGACAACATATTCCATTTGCATGTTATAACTTACATTAATATGGATACCAATTTTTTTTTACGATGCAGTATATTGTTCACACTATGAGTTTTGCTACTTGCTTGTATTCGGAGCAAACTTGCGAAATGGGGTAGTTTGTGCTGAGCGAGCATCCTCCAACAGGAAGAGACAGGGACACGAACACGCACAACAAGACAATCTGCTTTACTAGCGACTAAGTAAAAGATTACTAGAAGAAGTTGCTCACAGTTTTTCCAGAAGAGTGTGCTGATTTTGCGCATGTGTTCTTAAATTGCTCTTCAAGAAAAAGAAATGCCTTTGTCGTATTGTGTCACGTCTTTTGTTGTACTCTGACTGTCAGTTGTTATAGTGAGGTTGCTATAGTGTATAGTGAAGAGAAGAAGGATAAGCAAAGCATGACTGAAATTTTGCTTTATCTTGAGAACTTCACAGTGCGACAATAGAGCATGTCTGTTTGGACTTAACATATTGGAGAATGGACAAGGACAACAAACACAAAGAGCGTGCAACTAGCAACAGATTTATTTGGACTAGGGGTGTTTGTCCAAATAAACCAGATGCTAGTTGAACGCTGTGTGTGTTTGTTGTACTTGTCCCAGTGAGTTCTCCATCATGTATAACTTAACAGTGATGCATTCAGGCGCAGGGCCCTGTATTCCCATTTGCTTGTGTGATGGGTTAATGTATCAAGGGGTAGCAGCCTAGCCAGTAGGTCTAAGGTGGGCATCAGATGTGCACAGGAGAGGGTCAACATAATGCATCCCTGAAATGCAACAGCAGTACAAGTGAGAGGCAAATGAAGCAGCAACTAACCCACACAAAAGTCGGCAATAAGTAGTTCATGAAACAATACCTAAAAATAACATTTAAAAAATAAATGCCTAAGTAGCCGCGGTTAATAATAAATCTCCTAGAATTAAGAGGACATACCACCCCCTGTTTTCTATGTGAACTTTGCATAGGTTTTGTGGCTGAACTACGAGACAGATCGTATTGCGGAAACCTTCATTGGAAAGGTGACGTCAAGATCTCTTAACTCTGGGAACTGAAATATCGCTCTAGCGTTGTAATTTTTTTTTACGGACCCCTGAAGGTGGGAACCCCTCTGTTTTCTATGTGAACTTTGCATAGGTTTTGTGGCTGAACTACGAGACAGATCGGAATGCGGAAACTTTCATCGGAAAGGTGACGTCAAGACATCTTAACTCTGGGAACTGAAATATCGCTCTAGCGTTGTAATTTTTTTTTAAAAAAGAAAAAGAAATGAATTTTGTCGCTACAGCTTCAAAAAATCCAAATAAATAAATGAAAGCAAATAAAAACAATCCGCTTCTGAGGTTAACCGGGGACATGTTTCAGGATTCAAATGACGCGTTTTTTGTGTGTTTTTAGCATTCTGTTTTTCCGAAAAAGAATTAAAAGTGAGTACAGGCATGCATCCAAGGCGTTTACCACTGATTCCGGAAGGTGGCGCCGTCCGCTCGCAGCGCCCGAACGTAGTCCGCTCGTAACCATCCGCGTATTGCGCAGCAGCTGATCGGCGTCCGTGGTTTCGGCGGTTCGTCCTGAAGTGACCAATTCGTGGCTAAGTTACGCGTTTTTTTCACTTTCTTGTCCTGTTCATTTGCTCTCTGTCCTTGTGTGTTTTCTGCGTGTTCATAGTATTTACCCATTATGGCTCGAAGTCACGTCTACGGACAACGGAAACGTAAGAAGAAGGACTTTGCGAATTTACGTGGTAGAGGCAGGCATGTGACGGAGCCTGCGGATTTGAGAGATTTTGGTAATGCAGGATGCTCCAGCCGTGCTGTTCCCAGTGATCGTTGCACTTCGACGACTCCACATCGCGCAGATACCCTTGTAGGCTCAACCTTTGGTGGTAGTGTTGTTCCTCAAACTGTAACTGATGCCGGTCGGAATGCTTGTTTCGCTTCGAGCACAAGCGAAATTCGTCCTTCAAATTCGTCATTTGCTGATTCAGCTGAGGTAGATAATGTAGTCCCCTGCAGTTCAGGTTGTGACGAGCTTGCCGGTTCCAGAGCAAGTCCCGTTCCAATCACTGCCGCTGTTACACCCAGTCGATCTTCATCTTTCGATACTGGCAATGTTCACCAGACACAGAGTCAGCGCACAAGCAGTGTGAATGGTCGGCGTATAGTGGAGATTGATCACTTCTTCTCGTCTTTGCAAAGTTTGTCGGTACATAGTCCGTTTGGTTGCGGCCTGGCTGACATGGAAATTGTATCAGAACATCGGCGAGGTCTGTGTAGCTCTTTCAGTTTGAAGTGCAGGATGTGTCTGAGGAAAGATGTAGTCACAACAGAGGCACCAGTTGATCAACTTGTTCAACAACGCATGGACGTCAATTCCTCAGCAGTGAACGGTATCGTGTCTATAGGTTCTGGTTTCTCAGGCCTTCGCGAGCTCCTAGGTGCTCTGGACATACCCGGCATGACTGGTAGCACGTACAGTAAGTATCAGGATATTGTTGCTAAAGGAATCGACGAAACAGCTTGGGAAGAAATAAGAAAAGCAGGCATTGAGGAAGCTCGGTTAGCTAGGGAGGCTGGGGACGTCGATGCTGACGGTTTTCCTATAATTACGGTCGTTGCCGATGGTGCTTGGTGCAAACGTTCATACAAGAACAAGTACGACGCTCTTTCTGGCTTGGTAAGTAAAAATTTTTATCTACACTTAATAAAGGTGCCCGAAAAAGGAGGATTTATCTTGCACACCGCTTGGCAGACGGGATATACAGGAAGTCTGTGCCCACCATTTGTGGAAAGAACACTATGAGCATTTATTTGGAGGAAAAAGTTGACCCCTCTGGTGCTATTAGTGGCACTGCTGTCTTTTGGTAAACACACTTTCTAGAGTGGTATACATCCTGTGGCATTAATTCGTATGATACGCGTACAAATGCATAATTCCTCGAAACATTGTCATTGGGGGTAGAGTTTTGTGGAATACAATCCTGACATTTTTTCGTTTTTGCAGGCTGTAATTGTTGGGTACCGCACAAAGAAAGTACTGTTCCTAGGCGTCCGGAACAAATTTTGTACACTGTGCGCAAGTTCCAAGGCAGGGTCGAGCCCAAAAAAGCATCTGTGCTTCAAGAACTGGGACAGCAGCTCTACCAGTATGGAGAAGGATATCGTCGTTGAAGGCTTCAGGCGCAGCATTGAGTTGCACGGGGTAAAGTACTTGCAGTTGATCGCTGACGGTGATTCGAGCACATACAAGTCAATTCTTGAAGCTGCACCGTACCAGCATCAGGTAGTTCAGAAGGTAGAATGTCGCAACCACCTTCTTCGAAACTATGTAAGTCGTCTTCGTGATGTTGCTTTGGCAAAGAGAACAACCCCCATTCCCCCATCGTTGAAGAAGCTACTTCTGGATAATGCTGTTCGACTAAGAGGTGGAGTTGCTAGGGCTATTCACTATCGCAAAGAGCAGGCCGAGTTCAGCAAACAAGATCAGATTCGGAACCTGGTGGCTGATATCCGTAATGGGCCACTCCATGTGTTCGGAGACCACGCAAAATGTGCGGGTTACTTTTGCAGTGGTCCAAAAGAAGGGGAAGTCAATCACGTCCCAGAGCTCAGGAAATGCGGACTTTTCAATGAAATCCTTGTAGCGATGAGTCGTTTGGCAAACAATGGTAGCAGCTTGATCCTTGACGTTAACAATAATGCTGCAGAACATTTCAATTCTATCGTTGCAAAGTTTTCTGGCGGTAAAAGAATAAACTTTTCCCAGAGGGGATCATTCGGAATGCGGGCTTCAGGAGCTGTCGTGTCTTTCAACTCTAAGCAGTACCATCGTGCTCTACATAAGGCAGTGTACAACACCAGCCCTGGGAAGTATGCAAAAATTATGCTGAAGCGTAAAGCAGCTGTTCGTGCTGCTTGCATAAGGCATCGGAGTTCTGGGGCTGCTCGCTGTAAGCGTTCACTTGAAGGTGCGCCTTGCAAGCGTGCTTCCAGCGACAACCACTATGGTTCCATAGTGGATGCTCCAGACATGAACCACGATGACTATGTTGAAGCTGCTGCGGCGTACAAGGATTCCCTTGTGCTCTCCCAACCAGATGCAGAGCAGCTCGAGGCTGATACTCGAGGTCAAGAAGGGAGAACTTTGTGGATGCAGGAGAGGCGAAAGCGACTCACCGCTTCTAATTTTGGCAAGGTATGCAAGATGCGAGATGCAACGAGCAGTGCAAGTACTGTTCGTTCCTTGCTCTATGGTCATTTTGACACTGAGGCTCTCTGATATGGTCGCGACACTGAGCCCATTGCAATTGCTAAGCTGCAGGATGAGTTAGGGGTGACTGTTTCACCATGCGGCCTTGTTGTTGATCAGGAGTTTGCATACCTTGCTGCAACACCTGATGGGCTTGTCGGTGATGACACTGTCGTGGAAGTGAAGTGCCCTTATTCGGCTCGGCCCCTTACCCCTGTGAAGGGAGTGCGGGCAAAAAAATCACCTTTTGCACTATTGATAACTCTGGTAATATTTCGTTGAAGGAAAACCATGACTACCACTATCAGGTGCAGGGACAGCTCCACATCACTCGACGTCAGTTTTGTCTTTTTGTGGTATATTCTGGCGAGGAAATTTTTGTCCAGAAGATCGAGAGAAATGATGGCTTCTGGAGCAAAATGATTGGCCACCTTCAACTGTTCTACTCGCATAGCCTTCTACCGGAGTTGGTTGACCCTCGTCAGTCCCGTGGGCTGCAGCTCAGAGATAACAAGAAGAGTGACCATCAGGTTGCCTCGCTCTGTGATGCCGCCAAAACAACTTCCAATCAGGGCGATTCATCCAGAAAGAGACGGAAGACTGGTAAAGATAACTCACCTGCCGCTGTTCTGTAATTATGGCTAGACTGTGGATTTACGTGTCATTTAGTTTGTGCGGCTCCACCTTTGCCAAGTGTTTTAATGCATATTCATCCATTTTGCTTCATAATTTACTGAATGTTTTTCCATATACATGTCTTCGACTTTGGCTCAGGCTGCATATCTTCACGTTTGTGTTTCATATTTAAGTTACCTTTTTCCATTTTTACTGTGCATATCTGTGCATATTTTTCAATTTTCTTAAATATTTATATTAATATATTTCTATGTATAAATCCACAGACTAGTCGTGCGATGCTTGTCATATTTTAAACATGGCGTAAGAGTGTGAAATCTGAATCCAGCCATCAGCACGTGAGGATCTAAGTATGAGAATGGTGCACAATCTCCCAACCGTAGAACCGTCTTCCCCGGCATTGTTGAAACACGTCCACACGTTGATGCTATATGTGTGAGGCCATCATGGTATTCTACCTTGGCTTGAGTGTATGAAGATATAGCAAAGCTGTCCCCAAACCGTCGTTCTTCCCAGGCATGGTTGAAACACGTCCACACGTTGATGCTACATGTGTGAGGCCATCATGGTATTCTGCCTTGGCTTGAGTTTATGAAGATATAGCAAAGCTGTCCCCAAACCGTCGTTCTTCCCAGGCATGGTTGAAACACGTCCACACGTTGATGCTATATGTGTGAGGCCATCACGGTATTCTACCTTTGCTTGAGTGTATGAAAATTGTGGAAAGAAACATGAATGGTATTCCTAGCACTTTTGAAGCTCCACCAGCCTGTTCAGATGTCGACATCCTGAGTATGAATCCATTTTGATATTTTGACAAGGTCGGTAAGTATCATTGTGCAGAGCTGTCTCCCAACTGTCGCCAGTTCCCCGCATTGTTGAGCACGAGCAACATCCCAACATGTCGCTCTGCGTTACGTCCTCTTGCCATCTTGCCTTTACTTGGGTGTCATTTCAACATATGAAAATTGTATTTTCAGATTCAGGTATCCAGTACTACTGCAAATATGATGGCCAGACGCCCAAAGGTCAAACCTCCTAAGTGTTACTGTCTTTACCTGTCATTTGAAAATTTCCTACTCTCTCCCTGATTATGAAGCACCTGCCCTTGCCAGTGTTGTACCTGGTTCAGCATTATGTGGCCAATGATGAATGGTGCCCTGTTGGACATTTTTTTTCCATAAACACACACTCTGAGGCTTTAGCTGCCAACTGACAAGCATGGCAAAAGCAACTATCAGTTGCTACTTCATTGCTCAAAAAGGAAACTCGTTGCTGAGTAACACGTTCCAAGTTTTTACTATTCCCATATTATGAACCTGGCTCTGTCCACCAGGATGCTATATGTTGATGCCGTATGTGCGAGACCTTCATGTCAAAGTGCGCCTACATGCAGCGGACTGTATGGTACTTCATTATGTGTGTATGCCACATCGCCAATGATGAAATGTGCTGTTGGATACTGTATCCACGAATGAGCATTCTGAGGCTACAAGCATGAGCTGATACGCATAAGTAATGCAGAAAACGTGACGATGTATACATGCTGCGTTCTTCAATAAAATATCTCCAATCTACCAATAGTGAACACGTGCTACTGATTTCTTTTTAATCTTTCGGGTGCTGGCTGTCTAGGATTTTCTGCTTGCAGTAATCTGTGAACCAGTGGTTACTAACAATGGCTATTGGTCACCTTGACCAGATTTCATCTGAAGAAAAACTTGAGACCGGGGGAACACTGCAAACACATCTGTACGGACCACAATACGAATTTGAGGAGAAATACATTTTTTCTCTTGAAAAGCTTGCTATGAAGCATAATATATTTTATTAACCAAAATATATTGCACGAGTTGTACCCGTAGGAAAATACCCAGCCATCTCATTCAGGCTACAGTGGGCATCAGTGACTCGCACTCATAGTGGCAAGCAATGCAGTAGTCTTTCAATTTCAAATTTCACACGCATTATCATGCACCACCTCGCTGTGTTTAGAGTTTCTGCTCCAGGAAATATCACGGGGAGGGGGGCATATGTGCCCTGGACCAACTTCTAAGGAAACTACTGGTCTCAGGGTGCCTAGGGTAACGAGCAGACAGCCCAGCCGGAAGCTGGCAGACGGCATGAAGCCATTACAAAATTTCCATCGGAATGATGATAGTTGTTTACAAAATTTTATCGGGCAGGTCTTGTGTATGATGTGGGCCATTTGTACACTAATCATGGGACAAAGTATGCGATGGCAGGAGGAACAGGTTAGAAAAAGCTTTGACTACGTTGCTGCTGCTGACAGAAGTGAGCATAGGATTGGGGATCAGATGACGTGGTTGTTATAATACAGCAGGTAACAGTGGTAACATCGTTCTGTGTCGTCATGACATGGCGGCTAAAATGGTGAGCGTTCACCACGGTGAGCGCACAGGCCTGCATGCACTCGTGGGGTGTCCCTTAGCACGACACTCTTCACACGACTCCATTGGCTCGAGTACGATGCCACGACGCGGACCCGGTGCTTTCAGCCATGGTCCGTAGCGTTTCACGAGGGCTGTGCGGAGGATGCCTGCTAGGCACGATAACCCCCGTCCCGTCGAAATGTGATAGCCATCCCGTGAAAGCATCCCCTCTTTCACCTCCTTGTTCCTGGTAAAGACCTTGTGCTGGAAAAGATATTTGAACATATATACGGAATGTTTTTGCAAACAGCACTTCACAAACACAGCAATACAAATAAACCGGAATTCCTGGTAGGCATGTGCCAGTACTTCGTACGCATTTTATTTTCGGAAAAATTGCGCGATAAAAAGCAACTGGAAACTAGCTTTGTGATACTTGAATTACAAACAGGTACCGCATCAAGACCATCAACTGTTTGTAATTCAAGCACCACAAAGGTAGCCCCAGTTACTTTTTGTCGCACTGTTTTTCCAAAATTAACGAGCATTATAAAATACCTGCCATGACCACCAGGAAGTTCCAGAGTTAGCGTTCGAGAAGCGACTACTCACGTCAATGCTCAACACCGTAGCGTCACCGGCACGGACAGCTGGAATCGTGCGCAGCATCGCGTTATATCCCTGAATTGTGCCAGAAAGTTCAGGCCGCCTTGTCTGTGGCATCAGCTTATACAGGAATATATGCTCCGCGTAGCCTTTCGCCACCTCAACGGTATCCTGTGAAAGAAGACCATTCATGGAAATGAATCTTCCCTGGCGTGTCAGAGGAAATGGGTTTTAGCAGCACAGAGATTGAAATCGTTGCAATCTGTACTTACTGAGACTTCCCGCAAAACAGCTGCGGCACTCTTCCCATCCTGGATATCGTTGCCACCGATATACATGACGATCCAGTCTACTGCTAGGTGCAGTCGATGGATTTTTTCTCTCAGACGGGCCGCTGTAGCTCCGGGATAGCTAAAAGTGACGATTTCCACGTCAGAGTCTACGAACAGCCTGTCGCGCGTCATAAACTTCAGCTGGCTACTGCCAACCAACGCGCCTTTCATCGTTTACGTTTCTCTGGGATCACAATGCGTTGTGCGGCGAACTGCAAAGTCAGTTGATCTCCGAAGAAGCTGCAAGGGAGAACCATGCGTGCGTCTGTGGCGTGCGCGAGACGCAGTTGGCGCCGTTGCGTAGTCCTCCTCTCCACAGCTGTCTGGTCGTCTGCTCGCTGAGGTCGACGCGACCACCAAGCCTTTGGCAGCCCGCTCGTGCAGACGCGGATGTTATGTGACGGGGCCCACACAACAAACCCATCGCATGCAAAAATATAAATAAAATCAAATGCGTTTGTGGTGTTTTGCACATTGGTTTAGGGCCTTATGGACCAGCAAAACCAAATATATAGTGGGATGACCGTGAGGGTGGGGACGTTTGCCACAAGATTTCGCGGCACGCTACCCAAACCCGGATTTATTTGTCATGAGCATTCTGCATGTATTCCTAAGAATCCTTCGCTGTAGTGGGACGATCATATGTTTAAACACTAAAAACAACAAATTATTTATCGAGCGGTCAAAAGCTTCCTTTTATGAACTGTATATGCACCGCGGAAAGGATGGAAATTCGCCTGCGATCTCTGACGGTGAAAATGAAATCATAGTTCGATTGCCGCGGAAATAAACACTTTCTTTTATTTTTGAATCGGATAGTCCGCAATTGATGCAAACTACACTATGATAAACAGTCGCGTCCGAAATATCGAATATTCAGACAAACAATTCAACACGTCAGCCTGAACAGACTGGAAGACAGGTTGCTTTATCTTGGAATTATGAAATTTTTATCGTGGTTGAGGAAGGCCCGGCTAGCATTAAACCCCATAAAAAAGTAACAACAATACAGTGAAGGAAGTAACAAATCGATACCTGCCGTCTGCACGCACACTGTATCACGAAATTGGCCAAATCCGGCGGCCATTTACTCAAAATCGCCGCCAAAATTTTGGCACGATTTTCGGGTATGTTATGGAGCTATCCTTCCCGAGAACACAGAAAGAAAATTGGAATGGACAAATGGGACTGGCCATCGGGCCCGCTGCGAGCCTGGGGAACACTTAGAGCAGAGGTGGGTTTGGATAGGGCCTCAGTATAGAAATATTGGTGTATGGGCAGGGCACGGGCCTAAAAATCCGGCCCATGCAGTGCTCTACCCCTTCTCAAGAGGCAACTACAGTGCCAAAATGCGCATGACCTGTGCATACGTGCACTGTTTGGTTTGTTTGATAGCTGAAGAAACTCGGGACGGGGGACAAGACAGCCGTTTCTATAGAAAAGCGCTATCACGCATTTTGTTTTCCCAAATGTTCGCGTAAGCCAGACGGACACTTGGTAGTTCGACGAAATGGGCACTTGGACCGTATGACGTGCAACCCATTATTTGAGGGTGAAATCCATACCCGACCCCTAAATCCTCTGACAAGACCCGCCACCCGCGCTCTACCAGAAAATGAAATCCACACCCAACCGGACCCGACCAGCAGGGGCTGCGGCGCCTTTGTTTACTTATTATTTGGTATGATCTTTTCTCTTCGTTGTTGTTGCTGTAGCCGTTGCTTGTTCATGGCCGACCCGCCAGCAGTGCTTGTGCCAAAAACGCTGCCCGCAACAGTCTCGCTACCCGCGCGGGTGTCAATAATATCACCCGCAACCGACCCGCTACCCGCGGGAAACTCCAAACCGGGATCCGCACCGCAGGATAGAGCGTGTCGTGCAGAACCCTGCCTGCACTACGCCTGAAAACTCCGCACTTCGGCTTTCCTCTTGATCAGCGTCTCACTCTGCTTCACGGAGAGAGCGGTGTCGTGTGTACGCGGTTGCTCCTCTCTGGCTTTGTTGAAGGACGCTCCTTCTGCAGTTCAAACGCGCCCACCACGCCTGTGGGCCCCAACGTGTATGAGTGCATGTGTGTGGAATTTTGAGTAGCAAGCCGTAGCCATCTGGCTGACATCTCCTAACCCCTATGTAGAAGAAGAACCGAGACCCGACACAAACATTCAGCTGTCGAGTCTCATGAAGTCTGTTGACGTACATGCCGCACCATGTGTTGTCGAATCCGAACCTGGCACGGGCACGTGCGAAAAACGTAAAGCCCGGCCCGACAAGGCCCGCGCAATGCTCTAAAGGGGAGTGCGAAACCCTATCGAAATTTGCTAGCAGTCCTGTGCGAGCGCACCGGCCTTGAGTTCTACTATGAAATAATGGGAGCGCTTTCACGACACCAATCGACAGCAACGAACGTCATGGTTCAACAGCGTAAGTGTCACTGGCAAGAAAAGCAGGGATGTTTTGCAACGGGATGTTGCAGTGTCATATGACCGTCGACAACCCCGCGTCCTTTCTGGATACTGCTGCCTCTGACAAAAATCGCTATTCAGCTCAACTGGAGTCCCCCGATACTCTCAGGGACACGTGATCCTGTGACACCACGAAAACTGAAAACTACGATTACTATATCACGAATAGACACCTCCACGGACAGTCTCTGCGTATCGGGTGAAAAGCTTTAGCCCGCTGCTACCGATCAGAGCAATCTTCATCCACGAGAAAGCGAGGTGGTAACGGCGGTACGCGACAGTCACACGGCATGTTCGAGAAATGCCAGTAAAACGTAAACAGCAAACGCGAGACAACGAAATCCACCGCGCAAAAGCAAATCGGGGAAAGGAGAAAATCTAAAAATAAAGGAAACACAACCCAGCTCATAGGTCTCCGCCTGTCACGTGGGCTTGTCGTGTCCTCCAATCAGAGACGCGATGGACTTCTTACAAAGTCGGAGGAGTGAGGGCCCTCCTCACTCCTCCGACTTGTGGCGCCATCTATCGCAGAAAAAAGTTCATTTTTGAGTTGAGACGTATGTGATATGTCCTCTTAATGCTTAAAGATCAACACACAAAATAATCGCTCAAATATCCCCGTGTAAATAAAAACGCTAAGGAATCCTCGGTTAACAATATGCCGTTAAAAATAAATCGTTTCAGAATCCCCCCAAAATCAACCATGCGGTTGCTACTGTCACGTGGTATGGCCGCGATTGAAATAGACAATCCGCTTCGACAAATAGTCCCAAAGTCGGTGCATTTAGTTGGACTCCTGCCATGAGTATACTTCGTACATCGAACTTCCATACTTCGTACGCGAAGCAAGCGTACTTCACTTGAACGTCAGTGTAAAGCGAACTCAGAGCACACGCACGCACGAACGAGCGCTCAGCACTACCACAGTTCCCGTCGATGCTTTGTCAAGCGAAATAACGCGGGACATGCATATAATGGATAGGCTTTTCTACACTAGAGAGGAAAACATAGCAACAACACACACAGAGAACAAATATGGCAGCCATGACGGGTGTAACCTATTTGAAACCGTTAAAAATAAACGCTCAAGAATAATCGCGTAAGTATCCACCGTTAAAAATAAAACGCCCAGAATATACGCTTAAGAATCCACCATTAAAAATAAACCGCGTAACTATCCACTTTTAACAATAAATTCTCAAAAATCTACGGTTAACAATATCTCGTTAAAAATGAACTGTTCAGAATCCACCCGATTTGATTCGTCGCTATAGTCAAGTGGTATAGCAGCAAACGGGACTGTCGTTGTCCGCTCTGAAAAATAGTTCTCAACTTCCATTCGTCGTGGCTTGGCCGAACCCGAATCATCCTTGTGACAGCGCCACACCCGCAGCAGAAAATAGTTCCAAATGTCTTGTGTGTGTGGTGTTGACTGATCAGACGTGGCACTTCAGCTGCATTTTTTTCTTCTGGTTTTCGGTCCAAAATATGCTTCGTACCATGTAACAACTGCACGGACACGGTGTTATCTTGTCACCATGCAAGAAAGCTGATACGCTGTTATTTGTGTGTGTGCGTGTCGATAAAGCCGTGGGCCACATTGTCATATGTTTAGGTGTTTACTTGTTCTGTTAGTGGTGAATCTCATCATAAATCATCATTGAAGGAAGGAGCAAGGAAGGCATCGCTGTGCCCGATCGGATTCGGATTCGTGTGGTATTGTGTACCTGTGCTGCTGCGTAAACCCGAAGTTTGTAACAGCGCCTCGGAAAATGCCGATGTTACGTGGAGTTTCATGTTATGCCGCCTGCGCTGGTGACGGTTGAGGAGAGAATTGGATTTCCACGCCGCGATCTTTATTTTGAATCATTATTTTCATGAAGCAAAAGACGCATGCCGTTCACTTGTTTAATCTCATGAACGTATTTCTGCACAGTTTGATGCAGTGTGGTGTGTGGTGTCAGTTGTGAGCACCGTAGTCACAGTGAATTCGTAACGGGATAACTGAATTTTTTTTTGGTAGGTTACATACTAGATATAGAATGAAATTAAACTCTCCGTGCGGCCACGCGTCCGCTTTCGTTCGTGTCCCATGGTTCTCTCTCTCTCTGGCGTCGGCCGGTGCGCCTCCGTTGTCATCTGATACCTGTATTTAGAGAAGCAGCGATGCCTGGCGATAGATTCTTACTTCGCTAACAGCTTGGTCTGCTTAGTTACACAAATTGTAGACATTCTGACACGCAAACACAATGGCATGGAATTAATGATAATAAGCCATTCCCTGCTCAGAGTGCAGGTGGTCCCCAACATCTGTTTGTTTTCTTTTTGAGCACTCCCAAGTCTAAGGCATTTTACACTTTGCAGACGCTTTCAAAACGCATGGTTGTCGAGTGTCAAGACGTGGGCGCTTGCAACAAGTTGCTATGTTAAAACATTAAACGTAGGTGGTCCATTTGTTGTTTGGAAAAAGCACATGCAATGCAAGGGACTGAGCACTGGTGCACTTTTCTGCACTATGTCTGCATTACATCAGGTGACGCGATCGATTTGTTCTATGAAACATCTCACTTGTTTTGTGCTCAACAGTATGACATGTAGTAAAATTTGCTGAAGAAGCGAGAAATTGAGAATTACACTGCCACATGCATGTGCAACAGTAGGAGGACAGCAAAAATATAAAAATGAACATGGAAAAATGCAAAGGTTTACCCATACACACAGGCAAAACATATATAAAGTTTAAAAGCAGTAGAAATGGCAGACAGGAGCAGCGAAGGGAGAGACAGGTTTAAACTACAACATACCCCAGAAATTTAAAGGGCACCTATGTGGGATGCAAGGTAATAGAATCAATGTGTTGAACTGATTAATTGTTGCATGAAGCAGACACTTCTTCATGATAATACGTATATTACCAGCAAAGTGTTAAATCTAGCATTCCATAGAATCCCCCCCCCCCCCAGCCATTTTATAAACTATTCGAAATCAGCCGGCAAAGTGTGAAATGAAATTCACTTCATATGGTGTCTAGGCATTCCATAGAATATGTACAGAACGTGTACGCTGTGGCAGGCAAAGTGCGAAAATGTTTTGTTTTCATCATGAAAAATATAAACAAAACTACTTAAGTCAGTAACGACATATGGACTGTGTGCTTGTACCCACTCTGGCCCTGTGTTGATGCAAAAGGATACTCAAAACTAACCAAGTCACGACGGCTGAACAGTCTATGGGCGGATCCACTCTGGTCGCATGTTTTTGCAAATACACACCAAAAATAACAAAAATTAGATATTTCATTCGTCAACAAGTGTTTACTGTCGAGAAGAAACATTTTTCATACTTTGCCCGAAGCGGCTTTGGCAATGTACATAGTGCCTAGGCAGAGTGTGAAAGACGTTTACCAGGAAGCAGACTTCATACTTTGCGAAAAAGATCTTGGTATTCAACAGAATACTTTGCCGGTAACATATGCTCCAGTGAGACCGACAACTGCAATCTGAAGAGCACAATCTTTGTGGCCACTCAGAAACATTCATAGTGTTACAAAAGGACATATACATCATCAGGTTTTAAACAAAGTGGTACTGGCCAATGTCATTGTAAGCGATTACTTAGTCAGACTAACACATGTAGTCTACGCCGCCTTCTACATTCTCTTCATTCACAGGTGATGGCTTTGCTGATTTTGAGCAGGTGGTGGCAGTGGTTGCCACTCGATGTTTCATGAGCAGGGCATCATCATTTAATACGCTCAGGAGCAATTACTTCGCAAGATGAAAGTTACATGTTATAGTAATGCTAGCGCAAGTTTAAAGGATTGAAGTTATGCTTGCTATTTGCTATGAAAGCAGGGTGCACGTCTTTCCCTTACTGTTAAAATATATGCAAAGTGTCAGATAATGGTACAGTGCCTGTTCTCAACTTCTCAGAGGAAGTAATGACCATACGTGGTAGGAGGAGAACGCCTGATTTACTTGTGCACATTGCCCATTCTCCGCACTAGGGTGTCCACCATAAACCACCCCAAAAATCTGTCATGAGCATTGCAATCCCCTGCCTCAGTCCACCATACAAAATTAAATATAACAAACAAATGTAGTGCAGTAGACATAATGTGGATCATTCAAATGGAGGCAAGTTCATGTTATTGAGCTCGTTCATGGACCGAACTGTTTAGAAATAACAGGTTTGAACCACTATACACTGTAAAAAATTGCTGTAAAATTTACGGTCAAAGTCAATTTTGTTACCGTAAAAGGAACAGGTATGCTACCGTAATTGGAAATACGGTCCAAGCAGTGTAATTAATACGGCACCAATGAAATATACCGTAATTATGACGGTTATCACCGTAAATAAGACGGTAGTGTGTCCGTAATCCTGATTACGGTCAAATGGCTGTATATTTTACGGTAGCCCTCCATACTTTCACATTGGCTTCCAGTATCTCAGATTGTGCTACGCTTGCTGGGAACAGTGAATTTTAATAAATGGCTGATTGCTGTACATGTATACATGCATATGGTGGCACAGCGATGCTAAGTGTATTTCATTTGATGCCAAGTCCATAGTTCAATAACTTTCATATCTGCTGCTGTACGTACAAACCTCGGCATGTCGTACAAACAGTGGACATCATTGTTTAGCATACCGTGTGCTCTAAAAAAAAAACATTACAAATAACTTTCACCGTTGTATCTGCCACTTGCAATATTTTCACATCTACTGTATTTTTATATGTGTAAGAATAAATGTTCACGCAGGAGCGGTGTTTTGTGTAATTCATTTCTACAGCGAATGCATGCTTTCTGATGCAACAGAATAGTCACTGCACATACAAAAAGTGCATCGGCAATGATAATTTCAATGTGACTTTAATGGGAACATCCTTACTGCTGTACATTTGGCCAATGGGAAACTAGGCTGGCCTCTAATGGGTGCGACCGAGCGCGATTCCACTTCGTTCACATTGACATATACAGTGATTTCTCATTGAAACCCACTAAATTCTTGTTTTCAATATGGTATTTGTCCAAAATTGTCGATTCGGAATGAGAAATTTTGGTCACTTTCAATGAGAACGGTGAATGTGATATCGACTTAAACCGAATGAGATTACTGGTCTATTTTGAATTGGACTATTTCCAGCAGGGTAGGTATAAATTTCAATTGAAACGGGCGGGATTTAAGGGCGGAGTATTCCGTGGCAGCCCCGCCCTACAGCTTGTGACGTAAAGTAATCGAGGTCGATTAAATTTTGACGAGGATAGGGCCCCAGCAGAGATGGTCACTTCTGGGCACACCATCCTTCCTGGCCAAGTCGCGTGGAAAGGCATCCAAGACACGCTTGGCCTTGGGTCACTTGCTGAAATAAGACCCAGGAGGGGGCATCTCTTTTGCATGGTTTCTCGTGACACTGAGTGAGTATTTCAATTTTTATCATCAATCAGTCTTGGGGCCCTATCCTGGTCAAAGTAATCTACCTCGATTACTTGAAATTTCTTCTGTCATTGGTGCACAATCGAAAAAGGCGTGAATATTAAAGGCGGTTGACACCTTCTATCAACCAATCGCCCCACGTGTTATCTTGGAAAGCGACCCGCCTTATCGGTGTTTCCTCCTGAAAATGCGAAGACCACACCTGTGATCTGCCCGCCCTGCCTTGTTGCTTCGGTTCTTAGGTGTCGGAAACAGAAAACTCTACCGGCGTAAAACTGAATTTCGTGGAAAATGCGTGGAAAAGCACGCTCGTAATTTCCTTTTTTGCTGTTTGTCATTTTTCTTGACGTACAGGTGTGCAAGACGGCAATGTTTGTGTGACACCGTGATTGTACTTGGCATTTATAATTCGGTATGTACCCGTGAGATGGCGCTGACGGCAGGCAACAAAACTGACAAAACGGTAAAAGCGCGAAGGATCATTGCAAAGTGTCGAACGGACAGTGTGGCGCGAGCCGTAAACGCGTTTATGAGAAATCGGTTCGTGCTTTAAATCTTGAGCTTTATTTATGAGCTTTTCTTTGTATTCTTCTGTGTGTTCGTGTGCTCGATATGCGAAATGATAATTCGCATTGCAATATGCTTCTTTTGCTCGTGAGCTGTGGGGGTGGTAATGATACCGCAAATGAGCATTGATAGTTTTACTCAAGAAACAGTGAACTTTGATCGATGAGTTTTTTGTGTGCACACCGCTACGTTGCAATAACATTGATTGTACGACGTTCGGCTCGGACGACGCTTCGAAAAGCCCGCCGCTTTCACGCATATACGATGCCGCGATCGGCGCAGAGAAACGGTGTTACGCGGTGCTTTTTTCTCATCATTAAACACAAACGAAGAAAGACATGAATTTTTTGTTGTGACGAGCACATACAGACTTTATACAACACAATGAACGGAAATGCACATACGGACCCATCACGAAACCCATCGCCGCTCAAAGTAATCGACCCTCTTTCGCTAGATTACTTTTCAGCTTTGAAACTAATCTTTTACGTCATTGTTACGTCAAAATGACGTAGGGTCACGGTCCGAGATTAGGGCCGAGAGGCTGCGAAGGAAAACTAGGTATAAATTTCAAATGAAACGGGCGGGATTTAAGGGCGGCGTATTCCGTGGCAGCCCCGCCCTACAGCTTGTGACGTAAAGTAATCGAGGTCGATTACTTTTGACGAGGATAGGGCCCTTGCATCACTTTATCGTTTCACTCCTTCACTCTGCAGCAGCACATTTCAAACCTGATATTATTCTGGCTTATTTCTCTTTAGCCGTGTGTACCGCTCTTCTTTAGTGACTGTAACACATGCTTGTAGTGTTCATAGCTTAAATATCACACCTATGTCTTGAAAGGTAGAATCTAAGGAGCTGGGGAGCTATTCTCGTCAAAGTAAGCTACCTGCTTACTTTACACGTCACGAGCTGTTGGGCTGAGCCACCGCGACAAGCTCCGCCTGAACGATCCGCCCATTTCTAGGGACATTTATCCCCAGCGCATACACAGCGTGTAGAGCATCACAGCTTAGACCTACAGTGGCGCTGTGTACCGGATTTAAATAGGTTGTATGGGAAAAAAGAAATAATAGTACATCGGTTTAAACGTGCAGGAATAATTATGACGTCCTGATATTGTAGTTGCTATGGAATATCTCTCATGAACGGAGCTCTGGCAGTTTTGACGTGACATGTTTGACGGCGGGTTGCCGCCGCCGCTGTCTTTTTTACAGTCAAAAAGTGGCGCCACACCCAATACCGTGCTTCTATGAAGAACATTGCTCGTTGAAGTTGTCCCCTCGCTGTCCCTAGATTTTCCCTAGCTCACGGGATCATGTTAAGAGGTACGTCATTTTGACGTAGGCAGTGACGTAGTATCTTACTTTTTGCGCTGAAAAGTAAGCACCGAAAAGAGGGTGATTACTTTGAACGGGGACGGCGGTAACGATGAGAATGGCGTACATGCCTCGGACTATGATCTTTATTTGACTCCAAATACGTTTCCACGACGGCGGAAATGGCGCATAGTGCATAAATATTTGCATTTCGTTGGAAGAATAATGATCGGACGATCCACGCCCATTGCCGTGGTTCGTGCTTCACCACAATGCACCGCTCTCCGATACAGAGTCGTTCGTCATATCGACGATTGAAGCGATGACGTCTATCATTAAACTAGTAAAAGTCTGTCCCTTACACAGACAGAATTGATGTAGTGGTCGTTTCGTGCTACTTTCTCACACGACTCATTACATGAGGGGGGGGGGGGGGGCGTTGTCGGGGTTGTGGACAATGAAAGATACGAATGCAAGGCGAAGACAACGAAATCAGTGTCAGTTAATAATTAATAACAAATGGCGCCGCAGAGGCGTTGCGCGTAAACAAGAAATGACATAAGAAACTGTACGGGGGATAGTAATCTTTTCGCGCCACTCCGCAGTTCAAAATCTTGGGCACGCACGAGCGCCACCCCACTGTTTACTTGTTCGCTATCTCGCTCACAACGCGATCGCTACACAAGATTGTTTTCCTATTTTTACACCGTGGAAGTTTTTTAGATATTACTATCAAGCAAGTGAACTTGTCATGACCACTTTTCTCCGCATTCCTCCAACCTTCTCTTTCAAGTTGTAGTCTTCCGTTTCCGGGGAGACAATCTAATGGCGGGAAGGGCGGTATCATGATGATCGTATCGTGAAAACACACACACAGCAGCAAGGCTGGACGATCAAATGCTCGACTATTGGCTAACGGCGCGTGAAAACCATTCCCAATGACATTCCCATTGTTCACGCCTTCTTTATTCGGCGACCAATAACCTCCTTGCAAAGAAAGTAAGCAGCTAGCTTACTTTGACGAGAATAGCTCCCCTGGTGTCCCAATTGTAACTTCACATGAAATTAGGATATTTTGTTGGGTTGGCATGCTGCTTGTCCACCCTTGAACATTAGCATTCCTTTGCGATTGAAATCGCGCCTTTTTACCCACTTAGAATTTGAGGCAATAAGTGCATAGCATGGTGGATAATGTTCGGTGTCCCTCTCCTTATTTTTTGTCGGAAACAAAGTCGTTGAGTAAAGCTACTGGTCGCTGGCTAGTACATGTAGCTGCGTATCTTAGTATATTGAGAACTTCTGTTTCTCCCTAGCAGTAAGAAAGTGTAGTAACCTCTGTAAGGCTGGTGTACCGCGATGCTGTGCTCTGCTCGCCATAGTATTTATTCCTCCAGATGCAAGAAGCATTACAGAGTTGTTTCTTTGTTATGACTATATTCTAAAAACTCAGTAGTAAGGAAAGTCCGCTTTGGTCACAAAATGTTATACTGGTGTGACGTAATTGCAGTGTGCTGTTTTAAAATGATTCGTGGGTAAAATGGATGTGAGGCAAATGAGGAGGTGGTTCCAATCATGATTTGTGCGCGGAACAAAGAAATCAGTGTTTAGATTCAACATCAAAATTGTGTGCTTTCTCTCCCTTTTTTTTTCGGTGATGAGTAGTACAGGTGCGGGACGTGCATGTGGCAGTATGAAGGATATTGGGGTACCGCGAATTTATGTGGTACATATTTTCTGAAAAAAAAAAAACACAGGCGCGCAATTTTCTGCTGCACGGTGAGATTTGTGCAGTGATTTGCTATAAACTAACCATCTCATTCCTGCATACATCACACGTGGCATTAGTCATCAAAAGTAAAAATATATACATGCTTCACCAATGGCGTTGTTAATTCTTTCAATTAACACATAATTTGTGATTGGAACTACCTGTTAAATTGCTTGGCATGTATTTTGTGGAGTAATCTCAGTGACATTTGTGACTGAAGCATGGTTATTTTGTAACAAAACATATTCTTCTTTACAACAATTTTAGACCACATCTGTAATGACAAACACTCTAACAGCATTGCGTCTTCATACAGTCACTCCACACGAAATCATCAATATCTAACAAGATTTAAATAAATATATGTACTATCCAAATATGAGTGATTTAAGGTCTTTATGATCAGAATAAGACTTTACGATATTTCTTCGCCTGTATTGGAAAGCACTCAGCCAGCACTATAAAGGTGAGAGAGAGAGAGAGATTATGCGTTTAATGGCACAAAGGCAGCAAAGGCCATAGAGCACCAAAACTAGGGTGTCTGTACTACAGGTTTTCCCGTCCATTTTAGTCCAAGTGCCATCTGAATTAGTCCAGGTGCCACCTGAAATAATCCGAGCTCCATTCAATTTAATCCGGGCGCCATCTGAAAAAATTCAGATGCTATTTAATTTAATCCGGGTGCCATCTGAATTAATTCATGGTGTTTTTAAGCACCATGTACTCACACGAGGGACATCCCCGCAGAATATTCTACAGGCATGTAGTGCAAGGAAAAGTAAAATGCTGCTGATGGGACTTAAATTCTGCTGCGTCTTATGTTGAGCATTCGCACGGCGCCGAGATATCGAGAGTTAAAGGGGAAGCATAAAAGACGACACCATTGGTCATGTCGTCTGTTACAGAATATCTTCTGACTGAGCTGCACGATATTCCACACGGTTAGAAGAGCACGAAAAGGCATGACTCCCATAGCAGACGACATCACTGGTGCTGTCGTCTGCTACAGACAGTCTTCCCACTGAGCTGCAGGGTATTCCATGTGGTTAGAAGAGCACGAAATGCATGACTCACATAGCAGACGACACCATTGGTCCTGTCGTCTGCTACGGAATATCTTGTGACTAAGCTGCGGGATGTCTTTCCGTGCTCTTCAAACCGCAGGGAATATCCTGCGGCAGAGTCACAGGATATTCCTTTGCAGACGACAGGAACACTGGTGTCGTCTGCTATGAGCATCTGCCTTTTCACGTTCTGCTAACCGCGTGGAATATCCTGCAGTTCAGTCAGAAGACATTCTGTAGCAGGCGACAGCACCAGTAGTGTCGTCTGCTATGCGAGTGGTGGCTTCTCGTGTTCTAAGCATGTGGAATATCCTGCAGTTTAGAAAGAAGATATTCTGTAGCAGACGACAGCACCAGTTGTGTCGTCTGGTATGTGAGTCATGCCTTTTCGCGCTCTTCTAACTGCGCGGAATATCCAACAGTTCAGTCAGAAGATATTCTGTAGCAGACAACAGCACCAGTGCCGTCGTTTGCTATACTTCCGCTCCAACTCCCAATATCTCAGCGTCGTGCGAATGTTCCACATAAGCCACGGCACAACTTCAGTTCCGTCAGCAGTTTTTTTTACTTTTTCTTCCACTAAAATACTCTACGAAGATGTCCTTCGTGTGAACACACGTTTACAGTGCTTAAAAACACCATGGATTAATTCAGATGGCACCCGGATTAAATTGAATAGCATCTGGATTTTTTCAGATGGCACCCGGATTAAATTGAATGGCACTTGGACTAAAATGGACGGGAAAACCTGTAGTGCCACCATACTGAATGTGTAGTGTGCAGAGGTGAGTGCATGTGGAGCTGTATTCCAATGGTAGCAGCTGTCGTACTATCCTGCATTTTCTTTCTTACAGGAGTATACCATGTATCAGCTCAGAGAAGGGAGCTCAAATCGTACTGCAGGTTGTGCACGCACACGACGAGTTCTTTGGTGTTACGACACGTAAGGTTACACGTATCACACAGCGTTGTGACAAAATTCGAAGAACTGGGCTCTACGAAGCGGGTGTGGTCGTGATGCGACACCTTTCGCGTATGTCAGTTAAATTTGATTCCACAAAATTAGCAGTGCGTAGCGCTCGCGTGCCGAAAGTGGTCTTCCATACTCATGACCAACGGTGAGGGACAACGGTTCAACCTATGGATTTGATCGCTAAATCGCATGAGCGAGAGCAGGCATTTCTCTGCCGCGTTGGGTCCCAAATGGCCATCTAGGCCTAGTATTTTTCCGTCCCAACTTCTCACTACAACGATGCGGTACGAGCTCATCCTGTACACACTGACGGCGTCCTTAATGAGTGCGTCCTTTTCCAAGACGCTCTCCGTGTCCAACACCGCGAAATAGGGATAGGGATGCATGTACTGTTGTTGAAGGAGACACTCTCCCCTGCTTTTGGCATTTGGAGAATCGCTTCGTTTACGTCTCGACACAGACGTTCGTGTTGCTGCAATGCCTCTCTCGTCCCGTAACCGTACGTGCATTCCTCGCAATAAAAGTAGTCATTTCGTCCCATGAAAGTGCTAAATTTTCGGATCCCATAGAAATGCTCCCTAACCTCGAGCAAATGGACTTTATCCTTATAGAGTGTGCAGGGAACCCGTCCGGTAGATATCGAACTTGTCAGCTCGTCGAACACGTAGATGTAGGCGGAGATTTTGTTTTTTCTCTCCCACAGGGAAATGTTGTCGTAAGTGACTGGGAAGCAGGGTGGCCAGTACGTTACGCGCGTCTCCGGATTCGAAGGATTCATGTATTTGTGGTATCCGACATGAAGGTTTGGTTTGCTCCTCAACGGATGCAAGAGTGTCAGCACACTGTACTTGAAACGTTCGTTTTCGTGATTCGGTGGAAGTTTGACGTTTGTGAGAGTCTTTGTTTTTCTTTTCAGGAAGCTCGATTGTACACCCAATCTGCTTCGGTTTTAAGCACGTTAGTTTTAAGTCGACACATTGGACGTCATTTGAGGTGAAACCAGACCCTCCTCTCGCATAGTTTTCTACGCGTTGCGAGGACTCTGCGATGACAGCATCTATTGCAACTTCGATTTCTTGACGGTTATGAACCACTCTCATATGAAGGTTCATGTGAAGGAGATGAGAAGTCAACCCGTCGGCTCCGTCCTTAACCATGAGCGCTTTCGAGCACAGACAAAATTTGAAAGGCATGGAATAAGCTTCCAGGACGCGCGTGATTACTGGAGCTATGCTTGGTAGATAGAGTCGCAAATCATCGACGTTGTCGTCATGCGGGGAACAGAGAAGCGTGTACCTAGTAGCCGTTCCGTCAAATGTCTCATCTGTGACAAAGAAAGGAAGGAATCATCTCTTCGTGACGGAGGGATGATTCTCTACGACGTGTTCTCGTAATTCAATGATTCTGCGTCCCTGGACAGGCTCAGCTTCGTTTCGAAATTCTGGGCTCGCATCTGGTGATTCATCTCTAGCCCTACCAGACAGAGGAATGAAATCTGCATACGTCTGATCCTCTTCCCACATGAGCAGCTCGTCTGCACTCTGCCCATCTAGGGGTTCGTCATCGTCCATTTCAGGTATTACGAAAGGCGGACTACTGACTCTGTCGTCGTCGTCATCTGAAAGGCCGACTGGGCTGTTACCGAGATTCTCTATTCTAGCTTCCTGCTCTCTTTCTATGGCCACGAGCATGGCATCGATGGGGTGGTACTGACATACGAGACAGTGCGGCTCTGCAGTCAAACAAAATCAGTACGAGATTCCCCCTCACGAAACAATGCTCACTTTTCCCTTCAGTTGAGGAACGCTTGAGATTGGTGATGAGAGAGGATGGGATGAGTCCCTGTGTGTGTGTGTGTGTGTGTTCAGTGTCATGCGGTGACAACGGCTATTGGTTACTGAAAAACAATGTCATACATAGAATACACTCTCACAGCAGAGACGGTCAACTTACATTTTGCTCCACGAAACGCCTCGCGGATGAATGCCCCTCATGGGCTTTCGATCAATCGACGTAGAACCAGCGCACCTTTTATAGTCGCTACACCGCTCTCCTCTTCCTCGCATTGCGATGGTGTCGTCTGTACTTTGACCACCCCGCCTTCCGTCTTTCGCGCCTTGTTTGTTTGTGATGTCGTATATGACAATGATACCATCGACGTTGACTAAAACATTACACTAATTTCTAGCTAACACGCTGCGCCGACTTGTATATGACGACGAGAAGACCCAGTGTGGGATTCGAACCCAGGAACCTCCTACACTGGACGCGATACACTAACCACCAGTGTAATTCGTACTGCGTGACGTTTTTCGCATTGCGGGGTTCGTGTCTACACTCGTCACAACTTGTTCAAACATGACCAAACATGTTCAATAGAGAGGGAGAGAGGAACCAGTGTGTCCAGGGACGACTTCGACGATTCGCCGCCCGTGTCTGAACACGTCCAAACATGTTCAAACACGTCTTAACAAGTCCAAACACGTTCAATGACGTCATAGAGAGTGAGAGGAAAAGCTTTGCTATAAATGTCGAAGCGAACGTTTGATCGTCATTCTCATGCCATCATGATCAGCTTGGTAGATCCTCGTAACTAATACCCATGACGTCATCATCGTCGAAATGTTTGAAGAGTTTCGTTTCCAGTGTACAACACTTTTGCTGCGTGTGAAGTCGGTTTTTTCCCGCCTCACATATTTCGGGAGATTGGCAGCGCCCGCTTCTTCTGCACCACCTGTGGTGGATTGTGGTCCAAAAGTACCCTTCCTCGTTATTTTTAATACGTTCTATAATCGATCAAATTTTTTTCAGAGCAAAAGCATTGTACGGACCGATTGATTCGCCCGTTTCTCGGCTGTCGGATGGTTCTGTTCGACGTACGTTGCGAAGGACTTCGACTATTGAAAGAAGATGGAGAAGATAGACCATCAGTGTCACTCTGTGACTGAAGAAGATTGTACGTGTGTTTACGATAAATAAAAAACAAAGAAAACACGTGTTTCTCACGCTCCGGCTTCCGGGCAGATTACGAATGGTTACTGACGGGAGATCTACCCCTGGTCCTAACCTTCAAGCCTCCTCCGAAGACCTTCTTTTTGCGGATCGGCGATCAGCTGACCACCTGTTGTTGCGGTGGACTCTGGTCGAGAAACCCCAGCCATTGGTTAGACTCGAGCCTTCGTCCATATTTGGGCTGTCTTCCCGGCTACGAAACCAAAGCTGGAGCCTAATTCATGTGTAACCTCTCACGAGAAATAAAAAAAGGTTGTCTACTCTCATTCCGTCTCAGTCATGACGCCCAAGCAGAGGTTTGCAACCTTTGTGCAAACGCGAATGTATCGGGACTTGCTGCGATTACGCGATTATATTCATGGCGACAGCTGCGAGGGAGACTTTCGCTCGATTCTCAAGACGGTACCCTTACGTCTGTTCACCGTCAGTGGGAAGATTGCAAAGAAAATGAAGCGTTTCGTAGATTACAAGCTCGAGCTGTTGGAAAAGTATAGACGAGGAGAGACAGTCGATCCGTGTCTCATCAACGCGGGTTTCAACCGACCTATCGTCCGTCGCTACTGGCTTCTCCACACATCCGTCGACGTCACGGTGACCGGTGACGACAAGCGTCGGGTCAGCACGTTGGAAGATCGTCTCGCAAGCGTTTTGTGTATGTTGTGAAAAAAATATAGACTATTTTACGAAACGAGTTTGCTCACGAGGTGACGTTTTATTGTTTCGTTATTCTCTTCGAGGTTACAGGAAAACATGGATACACAATTTTTCAAGCTGTAGCGTTTCGACATACGCGTGGCTATGTAGATACAAAAAAGCCTGCAGTAAGGCGAAAAAGGTGATTGAATACACTGGTCGTTATACTCGTCCACTGCAGGTAAAGTCCTTCGAAGGTTTGCTTCGATGGGGAAGTCCGTAGCTGTCGAAAAACACGGCAGACCCATTGTAGTTTTTCAGGTAGAGCACCCAGTGCTGCCCGCGCTTTCTTCGCTCCGTATTGATAGCCGGGCTTGCGTAAAATGAAGTCTTCGTCGGAAGCGCAAATGCCTCTCAGCATGGAGGAAGCGAGGGGGTTTAGGGACACGAGTTCCAAGATGTCGCTCTTGTACATCTTTTGTATGGGAAAGTGACCGTACGGTCCTTGTCGACGCACATGGGCTTGGGACACTCGGAAATCGAGGACGGTGACCGCGTGTGGAAGGGCTTTAGCGAAGCGTAATTGCAGGCGAACGTTTCCTTTTCGCCACTCGTTCAAATTCGAAGGAGAAGAACACTTGTCCACGTCCAAGTTGAAGTAGAGAAGGAACCCGCTCGTTTTAAATCGCTCATAGCTATACTTGAAATGTTTTTCACCCAGTTCTTGCAAGAAGTTAAAGTAGGGAATTTTGACGAGGTCGTTCTTAAAGTCGTACTCGGCTCGCACTTGCTGGCCGTCCACGGAGAGCATCGAATGAGACAGGTCATAATGGCGGAATTTGTAGGGGTTCGATTGGATGTCGCCGAGAAAGTCGGACGTGGCGAGCAGGACGACACATAATTTGGAAGGTACCCTTTCGGGGTAAACGTTTTCAAAGTCAGCGTCCAAGCTCCCAGCACTCAAGCTCTGCACCTTGGTTTCCAATCCGCGTAAGACGTAGCTGGCAGGCATGGTCTGAAGCCGCCGCTCGTATTCCAAAAACAGGGAGGGTGCAAGCGTCACCTTTTTCAAGTGTAACGTCACTTCTTTAATGTCCACCTCGTAATTGAACATTTTCTTGTCGTTGGGGACCGATATGAGTTTAAATTCGTCGTTGTTTAAGAGGAAAACGACGCGAATTTCGACGGCAGGTACCATAAGGCGCGGCTGTTGAAACAGGTCGGTATTGATCTGTCCGACCAGGTTAAAGTATTTTCCACCCTTCGTCGCTTCGTAACGTTGTTTCGGACCGCGAGACGAGACGTCGTAATCGTTCTTTAAATGTTCATCGTCCTCGACATAGAGTCCAGCCGCGTGCACGGTTTCTTGAGCCAGGGGCGTGGAATGAATCACGACGTCCAAAATACTCCTGTAGGCGTACAACTCGTTGGAACTCACGAGCTTGTTATTCGCATAAACGGTGACCGTCTTAAACATGCCGCTCAACAGATGGTTTATTGGGAAAACGACATCTTTCTCGTCCATTTCTTCCCCGTCATCGCGAACAATGCGCGCGGTCATAGACACAAAGCTACCGTAGAGATCCAAGTGTGCCCTTTGCAAATTTTGAATAGAAAATTCGATCACGGAATTATTTACTCTGTTGACCAGATAAAAAAGTTGGTACGAAGTATCTTCCACGCCGTATTGAACAGAAGGGGGATCGAATATCATCACATCACTCGTTAGACAGATCGGCGTCTGTATTTTTGCTTTCGTTGACGTCATGACGGAGCGCGCAGCGGATGTGTCACCTTCACGGCTACGAAAGATATCTGCAGGTGCGTCGAGTGTCGGCGCCTTTTGTTGTCTTTTGCGGCGTTTCTTCCCATTGTTGTTTCCAGAGCCCTCCATGGAATCCAGCACGTCTCTCCCCGTTGCTATGGCCGTCTTTTTTACTGCACGCGATATTCCTTCGCCATCGGCCAAATTCCGCGCCAAGTGCTTCAACGTTCTCTTGGTGATCGGTTTTATTTGCTGCCAGATAGGAACGATAAACTTCGATATGTTGCTCAACACTCCGCCCCCTCATTGGAAAAGGGGCCCCGTGTACACGGGAATTATTTTGGGGGAATTACGGTACATATTTGAAATGCAACGTTAGATTGGTTCTACCTTTGGACCGCAACGGCAAACGTCTTCCCATTTCGTCCGCGAGAACGATCGTCACTGAGGGAATTTCGAATTGAAACAGGTTAAAATACTGGATGTTATCTAACGTGTAGGTGACGACGTGCTTGTCTTTCTCGTAATAAAAGGGTAGTATTTTTAATATCGTTTTTTTCCGCTCCCCACGTACGTGGGTTCCACGATATCCGTGTAGACGATTATGTTGTGAAACGGGGGTTCCAGGAGTACCTCGACGGAGCTCGTGGCATCCTCCTCCCACGTGAACACGGTACGCGATTCAAAGCCCAAAAGCACGGCCAGGTACTCGGAAAGTCTTAAGGTGGAGGTGCTCTCGGAAAGCCAAATTTTACATTTCTGTTCGGTTACGTCGAAGCTGAAGCGCGCGCGTTCGCCTACGCGCTGGTTAATCGCATCCAGAAGTGCTTGCGGCGTCGCATAATAGCCGGGAGGCAGATGTACTTGCAAAGATCGGGGAATTTTCGTCTTGATCGTCAAAGAAAATTGGCGCGCTACGGGGAGAGAGACGCGTAGAGTTTCTCCGTGTCCCTCGGGTGTGAGATGTAGCAGCTTGACAAAGGGTTCCGGTACGTGCAACCCTTCCGGCGTTTTCAGAGAGTAGACGTTATCCGTGAATTCTAGCAAGGCGTCCAGCTTGTGCGTCTGGAAATACTTGTTGAGTGTGTTACATAGGGACGTGGTTTCTGAATTCAAAGTGACGTCGCCGAAAGCGACTGGTGCGGCGTGTTCCAATAAAATGAAGGTGGCTTGACGTTCGCTCAATTTGGGAGGCTTCACCGCACGTCCTGCTTCGCGGGACGCTAGCGAGGCGTCGAGCGCCTGTGCGAGCCGAGGGTCCAATTCCACGGCCTTCACATCCACGGGTAAGACGAAGTCGTATCGCGATTTATTGTACGCGAAAGAAACGTTAAATTTCGAAAGGGCTTTTCCCAAATCCCTCTCGAGATCCGAGGTGATACGAAAAGTTCTCCCGGCTTCGACCATGTCCTTGAAAGAAACCTCGATTTTCGCATCTTGCCTTTCGTACCCGATATTTAAAAAATCGTTGCTTATGCTGAGATCCATCAGACCGACTTTATAGCGATTCAAGAGCTGAAACGGACTATCGAAAGCTACCGTGAAGGCGTTGAGTTTATTCGACGGAAACTTATCCATGCTGGCGTTCGAGAGCAGTTGGACGTAGATGTCTGACGTCATTTCCCAATCTTGACCACGTCGCTGCTCGAAACCCAACTGTCGTGTTCTTTGTCGTAACCGAACCAGCGAACCAAGGAGAAGCTCTGACCATTCACTTGCTTCTTTCTCAGGACTTTCGTTACTGGCCAAGGCTGATTGGCGTCTCGGGTTACGACCTACGTACCTCCTCCGGGTAGAAAGATCCATCCACTTCCTTACCCCGGTAATCTTCCAGGTGCACGACGGGAGGGGAGGTGTCTCTCGGGTGGGAGACGGTGAAAATCTGAGGCGACCAACTCCCTTCCGAGCTCTTAAGAAAACCTTTTCTGTGTAGTAGGACCCTTACTTTATCTCCCACACTGAGCTTCTTTTTCACGGAGGGTACGACAGGCTTCCATCTTATTGAACAGCTCCAATTCGTTTTCGGGTGTGACTTCGGACGGGCTGATGCCCAAAGTCCTGTGTTTGGTGTTGTTGTAGTCGCGCACGATCTTGGGAAGCGCGGAGACGAAGTGGTATTTTCCGGTTACTCTAAAATAGCGGAATATTCTGTCGCGTAAAGTGCGTATCACACATTCTGCCTGCGATGCTTTGATTACTGGAGAGAAGGTGGAATACATGTGGACCTTCTTAAGTGACAGATACTCCTTGACGGTCTTGTTGTAGAATTCCCCTCCTCTGTCGCAAAAGATGTGTGTAGGTGCGTTACCTCCCCGAAAAAGTCGTATCATAGCCCTTTTTGATTTTGGCGGGGCGCTTCGTCTTTAGCGGGAGGGTGCGCAGAAAGCAGGAGAGGGAATCGATCGCCACGAGAATGTAGCGGTAGCCGCCATTGAATCTCTTGTATTTTGAAAAGTCTGCGAGGTCCATTTGCCACACGTCATTGATCTTGAGCGCGATGATGCGTCTCCTATTATATTTTCTTCTGACCGGATGGTGAAGCGTGTAGGCATCCAGCTTTCTGAGAATGGCAAGAGCCTTCTTTTTGCTCAAGTGACGCGCTTTTCTATAGCGGTCCACACCCCCCAAACCACCCGCTGGCTTTTCATATCCCTCCATAAGTCGTCTACGCAATGGAGGCTTGCTGCTGCTGCTGTTGAGGCTCGCGAGATTTGGGCAGGGAAATCAGGCGCAATAGTTTCGAGACTTTGGGGAACCAGGAAGGGTTCTTTCCCGTCTTACGTTGCAACAAATAATTGACGAGTTCGTAAACGGAGGAGTGCCTGATGGGCTTCCCCGACACGGAGACACAACCCTCGCGATCCCAGGAAAGAACCTTCTTTAATTCTGAGACGACCGTTTCCGCTTCCTCTTCCATCCACGAGTAAATAAGCGTGGGGCGATGACATCGCTTGTTTATATGCGTTCAGAAAATACTCCAATCTTTTTCTGCCAAATAGCTGTTGCCCGAAATGTTCAATCTGGTGCACGGTGCGCCACAGAACGACGTAACTGGTGTTGTAGGATATAGTTCTAAAATGGCTACTCTCGAAAAAGATGTTTTGAACGAGTAAGAAGATCGACGCGTTGACGTGGTCAGAACCCCGAATGAAAAGATCGGTCACCTCCTTCAAGGAACCGGCGTCGGTCATGTGATCGTTGACGACGATCAGCATAGCGCGCGACGTATCGCACTCTCGCGGTAGCTCCTTGGTAAATTTTACGGAGTCCCCAAATTCGTCCTGCATGCTCGGCGAAGCATAGTTTTGCACGTAAAATATTTGTGACGAAGGCTTGTCCACCACGTCGTTCAGGTTCCTCAGCATGTTCGCAACGAAAGTAGATTTGCCGAACATGGAGGGGCCGCTTAAGATACAGCGAAAAGGATGACGGAAACGAAAAGGTTCGGGGGAAGACATGTTGCGTGCGTACACATTGCATGAAGAAAAAGAAGAGACTGAGACTCGAAGAGGGATGCATCGCATTTATTTACACGTCGTCGTCGTCGTCCTCTACATCGGAACTGCGTTCCCAATACAGATTATCCAGGCTAAAGTTGGACTTCTTTTTCGTCAGTTTTTCTGCCGCTAAGATGCGGTCGAGCGTCTTCATCTTGTGCTGACACATTTCTTGACGTGCTTGCAACCATTCCAGGTGGTGGACTTGAAAGGCTTCCTCCACGATGCCGCGAATAAATTCGCGAAGTTCTTCATTTTTTGTCTTTTCCTTGCGACGCCGAGAAACGCAGGAGAATAAACCACACATGGTGTTTTCCACGTATCGGTCAGAATGATGACGGGAGCACGGTGCGCGCTGCCTTTATACAGATAAACGTGCGCAAAGAAAGGAGAGCGAAACAAAAACTGAGAAGCCACCCATCGCCGCTACGAGCGCGCAGCGGGAGTAGCGGAGAGCCGAAACTGAAACCACCCGCGGGCGGGCGGCGCAGAGGGCGCTAGGAGCGCGTGCGCGCATGCGTAGCTGCCGCGGCGTGTCGCCCCAGTTAGTTGCTGGCTGGCTGGCGCGGAGAGCAGACGTGTGCTCGGTTGCTCTGCAGTCCCCGCGGCCGCTCAGTTTCTGTCTGGCTGTCGCGGAGAGCAGACGTGTGCTCGGTTGCTCCGCAGTCCCCGCGCCCGCTCAGTTTCTGCCTGGCTGATGAGCAGTCGCCGCGGGGGAAAAGGTGAGTGATTTGCCGTGTTGTTTTACCGCGCTCCTTTTCTCGCATGTTTGCTGTGCTCCGTGTTTAGCGGTGACCAACGAGTGATTTGCCGATGTTTGACTGCGCTCGTGTTAAGCCTTTTCTCGCATGTTTAGACTTGTTCAGCAGTGACCAAGCCTTTTCTCCTTGTTGGTGCATGTTTAGCGGTTCCCGCCTTGTGTTAGGTGTATAGTGTTGAGGCGCTGTGGTTAGGCCTAACCGATCGCTCCCCCTAAGCCTTTTCACCGATGTGTATTGTTTCCTCCGTGCTGCTTAGCAGTAGCGGTTAGACCTTTTCTCTTGCTTGCCTTGACTTGTTCAGCAGTGTTGGCATTTTTACCTGCCGCTAGTATCTTGTTGTTCTCTGTCTTTCTCGCATAGAGCTATGATGGTGACACCATTTGGTGTGATGCCTTGCAACTAAGTGCCCACCTGTCGTCGATCTCTGCAACTACCCGCCGCCGACAACTACCAACATGGCGGGCGCTGGTCACTCGGGTCTTCCGGAGCGGTTTCTTCACAACGGCATCGTTGATTTTTGAATAAATTGTTTCTCTCCACTTTATTTGTATCTATTTTTTCTTTTTTGTGACCACGACTATCCGGAAACGCACAGGATGGTCTGGACACGAGTTAGACGCTCCCCAATTAGTGTAATGACTCCCAGGAGGGTGCTGATTAATGTGGGGGGTGCCAATTAGCTCTAATTGCTAATTAAATGTGTCCAGAAGCCTTGTAGCGTTTCCGGATAGACGTGGTCACTCATTACTACTCGCGGTTGGTGACAATAACACGTGGTGCGCCATGACGGAGAAGGATGTTGAGTATAAAGAAGCGCGCAATTTCTTCAGATGTGCCGGACGGCAAAGCAGCCATCGGGATCTTGCCAGTACCCCGACCTCAAGTCCAGGGAGGAAAAGAAATTGGCATTCCGCAGAGTGTCTAAGGCATCGTTGATGCGTGGCATTGGATAAAGGTCTTTGCGAGTGATCTTGTTTAGTCGGCGATAATCAACGCCGAAACGAATACTGCCATCCTTTTTCGTGTCAAGCACAACAGGAGATGCCCACGGAATGCAGGAGGACCGGATGATGCCGCGGGACAACATGTCGGACACTTCTTTGTTGATGGTGGCGCGCTCAGAAGCAGACACACGGTACGGACGCTGACGTAGCGGTGGAGAATCCCCGGTGTCGATTCGGTGATAGACTCCCTTAGCAATGCCTAACGGAGGCTTGCCTATATCGAATAAGTGCACGTAAGAAGCAAGCAGCGACTGTAGCAAGGCGAGGTCCCCGGGAGGGAGGTCAGAGGAGATCATGCGGGTGAAGATGGTTGGGTCGACGCGCGGGGTCCCAGACCTAGGTTCGTCTTGTGTGACGTCGAGGGCAGTTATGGCACATAACGCATCAGTGCGTTCTGCAGAAACAGCGACGAAACCAGCTGGCAGAAGCACAGGATTCTCACTAACGTTGGTAATCGAGAGATGCACAGTGCTGTCCGTAAAACAAACCAACGAATACGGTGCCGCAAGTCCCTTCCTGCTGAGGACAGCACTGTGCGCCTGCAAAGCACACTTTATTCATCACCTGCGCCTGCAAAGCACACGTTATTCATCGCCATACTCACTGCGTACTGATAACCTTACTCTGAAGTTTCCAATTTCCAGAACCAATTTTGGGCAGTTTACTGTTGCATTTTTTTGTGTCAAGGTCTGGAACATTTTGCATTTGGTTGCACATCAGACTTCTTCCATTCGTAAATTTAAACAGGAAGTTTAAATGTTCTTTTCTACTGCTAACGGCAATAAATAATTTTTGACATTGTCAAATTTTGTTTCCTGTTTGTAAGTGTGCTTGTTGTTACTTTTTGTGTGTTGTTAATTTTTGACATCAGATTTATGTTTGTAGTTTCAAAGTGTATGTGTTGCTACTCTGCTGTATCCTCACAAGACAGTGACACTATTTTATTATTATTATTATTTATATTATTTTTGTAAAGAAAAAGAACATGTAACAGTGTGCAGAAACAACAGTCCCACTTTAATCAAATCTGTAGTGTTCGTAAAACCAAACCTCTCACACGAGAATTGGCCGAGGCAGACCATAATTAGAGACGACACAGACACGTAAGCCTCACACGCCCAGAAATTAAATTCCTTTCTGTGATTTTAATTACTAATCCAGCATTTATCTTAATTTTTGTGAACACACTAATTTTGCATAATGTAAAACCCCTAGACTAGGGAACACGAAGGGACAGACACAACACGAAGTCATGTTGTTCGTGTTGTGTCTGTCCCTTCGTGTTCCCTAGTCTCGAGGTATTACATTATGCATCATCTTCACCAGCTTGCTTGCTTCCTAGCCATTTTTTTCATTGACACTAATTTTACCTAGGTAAAACTTCCAGTAGTATTTGGCACATTATGGCCTTAGTAACTAGTGTACCACTAAAATCCAAATCAAATCAAACCAAATCAAATGTGAATGCAACACCTGCTGCATTTATGTTTGTTACTATGACATACCAGCTGCCCTGTTTCAGCACTTCAAGCTATTGGATAGTAATTTAAAAAAGCAGTTCATCTTGTGAACTAATAAAGCTTTCTTATGCCGTTCTCAAATTCAAACAACTCAGGGAAAAGAGGTGCCAAGACCAAGAATTGAACAGATCAGAAGAACCAGGTTCGATTCCTGGCGTCAGCACCTCTTTTCCCTGAGGTGTTTGAATTTGCGAATGGCATCAGAAGTCCTTATTAGTTCACAAGGAGAACTGCTTTTTGGAATTACTTTCCAATAGCTTGAAGTGTTGAAGCAGGGTTGTTGGTATGTTACAGTAACAAATGGAAACACATCAAGTGACACATCCACATGAAATGAAGAAGGAACACATACTCTAAAATACCAGCTTTGTTAAGGTGTCATCAGTAACTCACAGACAGGAACTCGCGAGGACAAAAACGTTTATTCTTGCTGAACACATACGAACAAGAGCTCTTCTTTCTTAAACTCTATAGAAGGGATGCGCACACAGTTCTTCCTTTCATGTGTGTCACTTGCTGCATTTACATTTGTTACTATCAGATAGCATTCCCAGTTTTCTTTCTTTCATTTTGAAGCACTACCCCCAATATTGAATAGGTGCTCTATACATGCAAACGAATGCTCTACAGAAATGACTGACTTCACCGTCGCTTTGCTATTCATTGTTGATTAGTGTCCTCGTATAGAGGCGGATTCCGGATTTTTCCGGCGGGGGGGGGGGGCGGGGTCCTGCCTTGCACAACATGCTATTGCACAACAAAGGTCAATTGAAACTCTATGTAACAACAGAAATTGAGGGTGGGGTCAGGACACCCCCCTCTCCCGTAAATCCACCCGTCCTCATAAACGGTTATTAAGGAATTTTTGCATGAAAATGATATGATAGCAGAAGCTATCAAATCCAAGCTTAGCAATGTGCCGATGTACTAAAACTCCCTATTAACATTTTACGTGCCCTCTCTCACTCCTCATTCGGCACGGGCCTTCTGTCCTGCCTGGTCGGGGTCTTAATGCTTTACTCACACAAGCTCACAAATCCAAGGTGCTGCACTTTGACCCTTCTCAAGTGAGACGTGGAAGTCCTGGGTTAGAGAAAAACTTGCTCCAGGAAAAAGGGTCCCGAAAAGAATGGCACCAAAGACAATGTCCCTCCTGGCATGGGAGGAAAAAACTGTCCCGTGTAAACTGATGGTGTTTCCAGGCTGCTTTATGGTGGCCTGGTTTTATAGTAGACGTCATACTTTAACGAGTTATGTTTTAAGGGGAAAAGGCACATTTTTGTGTAAAGTTCCGGTTTCAATATATAGGAGTGCTGGTGGGCCAAAAGCTGGTGCAAGTTGGCAATGCATGCCATTTGAAGTTGGGTCACTATTGTCCAGGAAGATCTGCATATATTCTGCGTTTCCAACTGCTTTCCTCAGAAACCTGAACCACGGTTTTGTGAGATTTGTCAATGCAAACAGAAGAAAGACAAAAGACAAGAAAAATACAGAAGGCTGGTTTTGAGGCAGAAGTACTTCCTCCAACACTGTCCTGTATTTTGCCAATCATCCCAGTGGTCACCATGAGAGACACTAGACAAGTACACGGTTGGGGCATCCCTTCCCCCACTAGACCGTTGTTTCCGTCTTATTGTTTCTGTAACATGTGCAACTATTTGCTAGTCATCAAAAGTGTACATAATATCTAAACTTGAAGAAGCCTGAGCTTGGGTACTAGGAAGAAAAGCAGACACACACACGGGGCTCTTGAGCTCACAGTTCGTGTGTATCGCTCTTTACTAGTGCCCAATCTCAGGCTTCTCTGAGTATGGAATTTATCCACCAGCTTGCCTGCACTTATAATGAACATTATCTAATATATATATATATATATATATATATATATATATATATATATGTATACTACAACCATTAGTTATCTTTCCCTTGGATTCATGCGCACCATGTGCACATTAGCCAAAATGATGAGTGTCCATCTTGTGTTCTCACATCACACCAAATTATAATATCATCATGTATGTAAACTCATACTTCTTCACACCAAATTTTATGAAGTTTTCAGCCAGAACTCATGAACTGATCATGGCTGTGAAAGACCAGTACGAACAACAGGTTTTCACACTGGGTGTTCATCAGATGATCGATAGAAGAGACAAAGCGCTGACAAGCTGGTGCATGATCAAGGAGGGGAACCCGAGACAGGGATGAAGGGACGACACAACAAATTCTCAAACACAGCAAAAAATGGAGGTTTTTGGATATATAGGGCACAGTTGCATTAAAGTGTTTTGCTGTGTTGGAGAATTTGTTGTGTCGTCTCTTCATCCCTGTCTCCGGTTCCCCTCCTGGTGTTTATCAGAAACTGGAAGGAATGCAGAAAAGAGGACACACATGCACAGCTTGTATGCTTGTATGCTAGAGTGTCTCGCAAGCTTTTTGTCTGGGAGGCTGACTTCTTGCCAACAGAACCATTTTCGTCCGCACTCGGGATGGTGACACGCAAAATACAGTTTTGACCCAAGGCGTTCCTCAAGGAAGTGTATTAAGCCCCATCCTCTTCAATTTGGTTATGGCGGATATCAAGCGTTGCGTTCATAGCAAAGTTCACCTTTCTGTATATGCAGACGATGCGTGCGTTTGGACCACAGGTAAATCAAGGCCAGCGCCGCCTTCAAAACTCGTTGGATGCTGTTCAGCATTACTTCACCAAGGCTGGCATGGACATCTCGGCTGAGAAGACAGTTGTGCTCCCGTTCACGCGGAAACGCATGAGCGCCTTCCCTCTTTCGCTAGGCAATAATACACTCAGCCAAGTGAAGTGCCACAAATTCCTGGGTGTTATCTTGGATGCCAATCTCTCGTGGAGCGCCCATATCAGGTACCTGGAAGCGAAAGTTCAACGCTGGACCAATGTCATTTCTCACTTCGCTGGCGCTGCATGGGGGATTGATCAGAAAGCGCTCCTATCGATTCATGGGGCATTGGTTCGGAGAACCATTCTCTACAGCCTCCCGGTCTTACACGGCATCTCAAGAACATCTGGACAGAGGCTTCAGTGTATGTTGGCCAGAAGCTTGAGGATCTGCCTCGGTGTACCCCGCGCCGCTGAAACGCGCATGGTGGTGGCAGAGGCCCGCGAGCTGCCAGTAGAGGTCTTACGTATCAGAGAAACTGTGCGCCATTATCTACGCCTCGTCGCGGAACACCGTCGCCACCCCTTGGTTTCGAAGGTTGGTTCACGCCGACGCTGGCACACCTAGCGTCAAACCAAGAAAACGTACGCATATATAGAAAACTCATCTGGTCATCCCACTGGGATGACGTCAATCGCCCATGCAATCAGCGCGCAGAATGCAGTCACGTGATCGAGCACTACAACAACAACTTTCAGCAAGAACAAACATTTTTACGCCGATATACTGTTGTCACAATGTCTGGAAATAAAAAGTATGTATATACTTCGAAATCTACGACCTCTTTTATAACTGCGATAATCGAATTAGCGACTTCCGTGGAAAGAGGACCTACGAGGCTACGAGCTACGACGACTTTCGGGATCCAGCGCGCTATTTCGCAGCGTTAGCGTAGTGTGTGTATTTTCAAGTTTTCTTTATTTATATATTTTGGAACAACGACCAATTTATCGAGGTACAGAGACTTCATTTGACATGCCTCGGTTGTGTCGTCAAAGCGAGATATCTCGGCGGGCATTCAGTTCCGTACGACACTGCGCGGCAGGTATGGTTGGCAGCGGATTTTGCCAATCGTATTTGAAGAATGCAGACTATGAGACGGACCCCTCAGTTTGAGTACAAAGAACCTCCGCCTACAGCAGTCCGCAGTGCTTTCCTTGAATCTATCTTCCAAGACCGTTGCATCTGGACGTGACGAGGTTAGTGTCTTCTGTATAATTTATACAGTGATTACTCTCCTTGTGAGAATTACGTTGTGGCATGCAGATGTTAGGAGACCATTTACGCAACAAAGAAAAATACGGATTAAAGAAAATTGAAGTTTACGCGCTAAATCAAAAGATTACTGTACAGTTCCGAGTGTTGTTGAATGCAGCCATGCCAATGCAGTAAGCAACATCTACAGTACGTAAAATGAAGCTGTGTATTCCGCATCTAGCTGTAACATTATAATTGTCACAGCAGTGTGCACCAATGTAGTTCATGACTTCCTTGGACAAGATGTGGAACCAAATGTTGGAAATACAAGGCAACGATCAGGTACAAGTTTTCTTCTATTTGTTTTCATTATAATATGCAGCATACTGCACATAGTAAAGAAGGGCTCTGGATTCTAAACCAACGCAGTTGAAATCCTTAGTTTACCCCAAGCTGTACTATTGTTGTCTAATCTGGGGAAACACCACCGAGGGCAACTACGATAAAATTACAGTGCACAAAAAAAAGAAAGAAAGCCTGGTGTACGACAACCATGTCTACAGGTGCAACGTGCTGGACCCTCGTTGCAGAGAGGCCCACCAGGGGTGCCACTACAATCCATCCATCCAGCCCCTCAGCTCCTTCAAGACATGCAAAATACAGTAGACAAAGTGTTCACTTGTGTTATGTATTGTCATATAACGATAAAGACGACGAGAAGGTTTGAGGCACGAGGCACGTGCCAGCTTGTAGAACTGTTTTGGTTGCTTGGAACATTAAAGACTTGCTGTTCGGGCTTGCTTGGTATCGGCGTGTCTTCAGTGGCTAATATAGAACAACTGGCGACACAGGATGGGCTCTTCAATCATCGTGTAGATAGAGGCCGACCCAACAGCACGCCAAGAAGTAACATTGCGAGCCGCCTCAGGAAAAGGACTGAACGGACTACAACTGCGCAACAGATAAGTGAGACGCTTCTTCAACATGTCCACGCCCCATGCTTCGCAACGTTTAGGAAGCATGTCGGAGTTCAACCCGAAGGGGGACGATATCAAATCGTATTTCGAGCGGTTCGAAAATTTTGTTGACATAAATGAGGTTCCAGGAACAAAGAAGTTGAAGCTGTTCCTGAATGTAGTGGGCGGTCACGCTTATGAGGAGCTCAAGAAAATTCTTGTTCCAGAGAGCCCCACCGACAAAACATTCGATGAAATACGGAAGTTGCTTCAAGCCCACTTCAGTCCGGAATACTCAGTGATCGCAGAGCGTTGTAAATTCAATAGGCGGATCCAACAAGAAGGAGAGAGTGTCAAAGATTTTGTCACTGAGTTAAAGCATCTGGCACGTTACTGCGAATTCAAAGCATTCCTGAATGATGCCCTGAGGGACCGCCTTGTTGCAGGGCTACGCGATCAGGAGACACAGAGGCTGCTCTTTGCAACGGAAAGCCTAACATTTGAGGGCGCATGCAAAATCGCGCTTGAAAAAGAACTCGCTGCACGACAGACGAAGGAATTGCACACCGCAGAGCCCAGATCAGCTGAAATAAACGCGGTGCGCGGAAACGCCAAAGAGAAAAGGCATGTAACTGAAGTAAAAAAAGACAATGCGTCACAGAAAAGGAGCTTCTGTTATCGTTGCGGTAAGGGGCACGACCCCGCGAGGTGCTGGTATCGGAACACGAAATGCCGAACATGTGCGAAGACTGGGCACTTGCAGGCCATGTGTCCGGAAAAGAAAAAGAGCTCGGTACACTACGTTGAAACGTCAGATGCGGATTCTAAGGAATCTCATATCTATCATGTTGTAATGTACGCAACAGGGAAGCCGCATGGCTACGAGGTTTCTTTGAACATTGAAGGAACGCCAATTTCAATGCTCGTGGACACAGGCGCAGCAGTTACCTTAATGCCCGAAAGAATCTACAATGAGCATTTCGCAGGAACCAAGTGCGAGCCAACGCACGCCTCACTATGGACCTACACCGGTGAACCGCTAAAACTAAAAGGGGAGGCAGTTGTCAACGTGGAACATATGGGTCACAGCGCAGCACTTTCGCTCTTCGTGGTAAAAGACGACGACAAGGCTTTGCCAACGCTACTAGGCCGTGACTGGCTTGAAAAGTTACACCTCGACTGGAGAACTGTTTGCGCTGTCACGGATGACAGCAGAGTGAAGTTACTACAAGACAAGTTTCCTGAAGTTTTCAGCAGCACGCCTAGGGTAATAAGAAACTTCGAGGCCAAAGTTGCCATAAAAGCCGACAGTTCGCCATGTACTACAAGGCAAGGCCCCATTCCCTTTGCGATCAAGGACGCTGTTGTAGAAGAACTGCGCAGATTGGAGAACAACGGCATCGTGAGACGAGTGATGAAGAGTGACTGGGCAACTCCTATCGTAGTGGTTCCCAAGCGTGGAGGCGGACTCAGAACCTGCGGAGACTATAAGGTCACGGTAAATCAAGTTCTCAAGACTGACTGCTATCCGCTGCCTCTTCCAGAGGATCTCTATTCCATGCTTGCGGGAGGCAGGGTCTTTAGCGTGTTAGACTTGTCTTCAGCCTATTTGCAGGTACCGCTCTGCAACGATGCCAAACCTTTACTCACGGTCAACACTCATCTAGGACTGTTTTGAGTACCAAAGACTTCCTTTTGGAATTGCGAGTGCGCCAGCTATTTTCCAGGCAATGATGGACCATGTCCTGGAAGGTATCCCAAATGTAGGATGTTATATAGACGACATTATCGTCACAGGCAGGAACATAGAGGACTGCTACAAAACGGTCACGCAAGTTCTGCAACGATTAAATGACTACAACATCACTCTAAAAGCAGAAAAATGTCAGTTCTTCCGTGACTCAGTCGTTTATCTTGGCCACAGGGTTTCAGCTGAAGGAATCTATCCGATAGCAGAAAAAGTGAAGGCTATCAGGGACGCACCAGAGCCAACCAACATTACAGAATTGAGAGCCTACCTAGGACTCCTCAACTTCTACGCCAAGTTTTTGAAGAATTTGGCAACGGTGGCAGCGCCTCTTTACGAATTGCTGAAGAAAGACAAACAGTGGCACTGGACAAAAGGGTGCAAGAACGCTTTCGCAAAGACCAAAGAGATGATTCTCAGCAGCGAAGTGCTCACGTTTTATGATGTGAATAAGCCAATTGGACTAAGCTGTGACTCATCTGCTTATGGTCTAGGGGCCGTCATCTTCCATGAAATGCCAGACGGAAGTGAACGACCAATCGCGTTCGCGTCCCGCACACTCTCAAGCAGCGAACGCAATTATGCACAGGGCGAGAAGGAGGCGCTGGCACTCATCTTCGGCTTGCGACGTTTCCACCGATACCTGTATGGACGACGTTTCAGCATCTACACCGACCATCAACCCCTTCTCGGTTTACTGGGACACGATAGACCTGTGCCATCCTTAGCTGCCGCCAGAATTCAGAGATGGGCAATGACACTGGCCGCGTATCAATATCACCTCAAGTATAGGAATGGTCGGAACATGGAAGTAGCAGATGCGTTATCGCGCCTGCCGTTATCCGTACAAGAGAGAAGGGACGAACCAGACTGTTTAGCTGTGTTCGATGCAACGCCCCTGACTGCAGCGCAAGTTGCAATGGAAACTAAGCGAGACCCGCTTCTCAGTGGGGTCGTCCAGTATGCACTAACCGGTTGGCCAAGCAGGTACCCCCAAGAAATGCAGGCATTCTTTGTGCGCAAAGATCAGCTATCAGTGGAACAGGACTGTTTGACATGGGGCTACAGGGTCATTATCCCGAGGAGCTTGCAGCCTGCCGTGCTGTCGCTATTACACGAAGCTCATCCAGGCATGACGCGGATGAAGATGTTAGCGAGGTCATATGTTTGGTGGCCTGGTCTAGACAAAGATCTAGAGAGCACAGTACGGAGCTGCAAAATCTGTCAAAGTGTTCTTCCGGCAAAGACTGTTGGTCCTTTGCAGCCCTGGTCATACCCGACAAGAGTTTGGCAACGTGTACATGTGGACTATGCTCTCAAGGACGGAGTAAATTTGCTGGTGCTGATCGACGCGGTGGTGCTGAAGAGGTTGGACGCCCTTTTTGCATCCTATGGTTACCCTGAAGAATTGGTAACAGACAACGGGCCACAGTTCGCCTCTGAGGAATTTCAAGAGTTCCTGCGACAGCGAGGAATCAGACATACTCGAACACCTCCATACCACGCTGCTTCCAACGGAGCTGCAGAGAGACTGGTAAGGACCACCAAGACTGCGCTCTTCAAGGAAGTTCTGGAAGACAGGATAATGGGAGCGAAGCGTACAGTACAAGAGCGCATCAACGACTTTCTGATGTCCTACCGAAACACGCCAAATTTGGTAACGGCAAAGGCTCCAGCGGAGCTTTTCCTGAAGCGGTTGCCCCGCATTAGGTTGTCTCTCGTGAAGCCGAACTTCGCAAGTGACATGGCAGACCGTCAGAAAAGGAATACTGACCGTCGTAACTGCGAAAGAGGACCGGCAGACCTGTTCAGCGTCAACGACAAGGTGTTCGTGAAGACAACGAGAAGCGAAGCAGAATCATGGCAGGAAGGGATCATCGAACAAGTAGTTAGCACCGCAACATACCTCGTCAGGGTAGGATGTCACGTGAGATTCACACATGCTGATCACTTGCGGAAGCGACGGGCCATGGCACCAAGCACGTTTCGTACTCCAAATCAGGACGTCGCAGGTGCTGCGTCTACCCCTCCGAGTAACGAACCCCAAACGTGGGAAAATGTCGACACAGCGGAATCGACGTCACGGGAGCCAGGGCAGTTTCAGCACGGCAGCTCACCAAGCCCCATCCAGCAGCCGGGATCAGCAACTGGCAGCGGAGACATGATGGACAGGGATAAGAAAACGCCTGACTCCAGCTTCGCTGAGGAAGAGGCGCCCAGCTTCTCCGGCTGTCAGTCGTCAACACCAATGCTGCGGAGAAGCACACGTGTTCGCACGGCTCCCGACAGATACCGCCCGGACGATTATACAACAAAGAACTAAGTGAACAAACATATAACAGACTTCGTTTTGTTTAAGGATGAAAGAGTGTTATGTATTGTCATATAACGATAAAGACGACGAGAAGGTTTGAGGCACGAGGCACGTGCCAGCTTGTAGAACTGTTTTGGTTGCTTGGAACATTAAAGACTTGCTGTTCGGGCTTGCTTGGTGTCGGCGTGTCTTCAGTGGCTAATATAGAACAACTTGGAAATCAGACATTTACACAAAATTGCCTTGCAAATTCAGGATCTTTTAGCGCCATCCCAAACACTTGCCATTACGGTATGAAATAATCACTGTACCACCTTATAAGGTTCCACTGCTCCGGACCAACTACAGAAATCAGCAGAAACCGTTCCTCTTCCGAACAAATTTTTTCAGCTGATTGGAAATGGCCTTCCTGTGTCCAGTTTCAAAACAGAGTTACACAAAGTTGTTGAAGTGTTATTAGAGACCAGGCCACTCTGTTATGTATTTGTGTGTGTGTGTGAAAATGTGCACAGCTCGGTGCAATTGTGTATTTTATTTATGTGGTTGTGATTTGCTGTATGCTCGTAGTGGTAATATCTCAGTTATCACATTTATATGGCTTTTTTTTTAACAATGTTAGGGTGATGACTTCATGGAAGTGGAAGGAACAGGAGAGGAAGACATCTGGCAATGGTCATGACAGTTGTCCGTCAGGTACGAGACCAATTTCTTTTATAAATGTGGTATATAGCGTGAAGTTGTTACTAACAAAAAGTTTTTGTTCCCTTTAAAGGAATCTACAGGTGGTGAGCACGCGTAAGGAATTGACATATCTCAATACAACTTAGACCTGCCTGTTGCACATGAGATGTGTGACTCTACTTACACACACAAGCTTCTGCACCTTCGATGCATGTATATTTTGAAACATGAAAGACAGAGTGCTAAAAATATATCTGAGGTGAAAAATTGAGCAGTTCACTGCAGTAATTCTATGGATTTATTTTCAGCATCTTGGGAAAAATATAGCGATGGCAAGATTACCTGTGTTGTACTGCCAGACCATCTGCTATTGGAGTTCCATGTCCCAGTTATTATATATAATAGCTGTTTGATGCTATTACATATTTATTATGCAAGTTTTGTGCCTGTGAGTTCCTGTAAATGTGCTCTGCGGTGATCATACTGGACAGAGAGCTATGCCTGTATAATAACAGTGACTAATGTTCTCCTGGCTATAAACCTATTCCTAGGGTACATCTGCACCTTTCGAAGTCACTGGAGAGGCGTGTTAGCTTAGCTCAATTGGTAAGGACCCTGGATCGGTAATACAGAAGATGTGGGTTCAAGTCCTACTACTGGCTAACCTTTTCAGTGACTGCCTTCTTTCATCATTCATTTCTTAGGCACTTGATGCTTTGTATGTATTTGTCTTATCTATGTGTTCCAGTCTCAGAACATCAACTGCCATGTTCAAAAGAACTGGAATATGCCTCTGCAATCTGGAACCCATCCCAACATCTCTTAATCGACAAAGTAGAATTTGTACAGAACCGCACGGTTTGTTGCTCGTGATTATCATCCTTTTTCCAGCGTCTCAGCCATTATAGCCAAACTCTTTCTTACTCCTTTGATTACCAGATGAAAGGTATCAGGCCTGGCATTCTTTCATAAGTTATATTACGGTCACACTCCTCCCCACCCCACTTACTGTCAATCCCCTCACAAGTTACTTCCAAGACTTGATGACCCGCACAAAGTACTTGCTCCACCTACACAAACAAAAAAAATTCCTTTACTCTCCGCACCAGCTGATTGTGTCAAACTGGAATGACCTTCCTGCCCACTAGCATCAGAACAAAATGTATCGTCATTTATTTCCAAGTGCTATGATCGTTTTCAGATCGAATGAAATTCTTTGTGGTGAGTGAACGAATTTTGTGTACATCATTTTGCTATTTGTCTTTTTTGGATAAAAAAGCTCCCCCTTTATGTAAATCCCTTCATAAGGGTCTTTAAAGTAAACAAATGAAATGAAGAACTTCGTGATACTTTCATAGTTGTAGCATTTTTAATGCATATTTTAAAACAGTGGTTGCTAAAAATGTGTCAGCCACCGTTACAAAGGCTGCCGTCTGTATCAGGTGAATCATGATTTTTCCCAGAAGCCCAATAATGTATGACGTTGCATCACATATGCTATTTTGGAGCAATCTCTGCAGACATATTATGAATATATTATCTGAGTGCCACAATAAACTATATGAACCACATTTCATGTTACATCATCTTTGACTACAACATGCCAATTTGAGTATTTGAGCAGCCCAAGATACAAAGCTTGGTTCCTCAAGGTATACATTCTACTCGAACTGGGTGTGCACTTTGCACACAAAAGGAAGATTGAGAATGAAAAAATGGCTAGGAAGCAAGCGAACTGGAGTTTTACGTCATGCATGGAAGATTGAGGTTTTCGATAGTCAACTTGTGTAGTGGGCACTTCTGGAGGACTGAGAGCAGGAACCGGAGGTCACACACAGGGTAACCTGCATAACAGTCTGATTTACTTCCACATAACGATCATTGAGGTGCTTAAACAATACTATTTGGGTGCTATCAGTTCGAACAACACTTACGGCATATTGACTGAATGGGTGGACAAAAGGATGCGTCAGAACAGGATTGGATTTGTGTCTGTGGTGGAATTGAGAGCCCAATGTAATTCTTACCAGGCGGAGCAGGCTGATGAGATGGTGCTTTGTGTCAAGGGTCAGCACAGTGGTTTATCCAGAATCCCAAGCATGGAGGAGTGTTGAAAAAAGTTCGGGGGGAGGGGGGTCATTATTATAGTTACATCATTACCGACATGTGTCTACAGCTGAAATTGCAAGGGCACCCCCTGTAGGGGGTACTTCCACCTAGTATCTTGGGTATTTAAAGCATGTAGTAGTTACTATGGGAACGGCTTTGCATATCCTGTTCACCGCGCAGACTGGTATAACGATTATCTTGTTTGTTTTTGTTTTTTTTCAAGTTTGTGCAACACCCATCTCACGAACTGTTGGTATATAGTGCATCTATTTCCTGTATGAGACACGCAAGCTTTGAACAAAGCTAAAGCTAGTAGGACGCAGAGTATTAATTCAGCTGCACTCTTTCTCAATAAGTGACGAACAATAACGAAAAGTTCTATTGAAACTATTTGAACTATTTTGTATTGAAACCAACCAGCATGATTGTGCATCAGACACGTACGTTTCTTACTTGTGAATATGAGCGCTAGGTCCGTGCTGCCATCGAAGTTCTAAATATGCTACTTTAAGAGTAGCTCCTTGCAACATAAGGACTCGACGTCTTTCGGCATTATTATGCATGAACCACTCCGGCCCCTTTACACGGCGCCGTCAACCATGAAATTTACACAAACTGTTCATGTGCTTATCGTGATGGATGCTGAAAGCTCATCTAACAGTCTGTCGTTGGAACTTCCTCTTCATGCTGAAGTCGATTCGCGGCTCAACATTTCAAAAGCAAGGCCTCCAAACTCTGCTGCACGTAGCAGGTGCCTCTCAGCTGCTGAAAGGTAGCTGAAAAGCTGACTTGTCGACTCCGCTGTGCTTCCGCGTCCATATTGAAAAAGCACCCAGCAATACGGAAGTTGCGGAAACCACCCGAACTTCCGATGTGGACCTTCCACCAATAAACGTCGCGGGCGTTTGACGTCATACACATGGGAAAGCCACTGCATAATAGCTAGAGTTTTGCGCTGATCGCACGAGTTGAGGGCAGAAACCGAAACCGTTTTTGGGCTCCTTGTTTGTAATAGTTGGCCGCTCCGCAGGGACGAAACGTTTCAGTTGTAACTTGGAGGCATCATGTAGGTTCGTTATCCATACAAACAAAGACATTGACCAGGTTCTGGTCAGAGGCCCTTTAAGCATGAGTAAGTTTTTATAGCACCCATCAATAAGAGAAGTAATATCATCCTGGAGCAATATACAATCTCTAATTAGCATCTAATTTCTCTAAACAGCTTCATCTGCTTATTGAAGAACATTTTAATTTTTCACACAAGTTGGCAGGCCATTCACAAAGATGTTAAAAGATAGGGGACCTAGGTAAGACCCCTGTGGTACACCTGCGGATACATTATAAGAACATGAATAACCGTTGTCACGAACAACATTCAATCTGTCAGAGAGATAAGAGGCAAACCATGAGCAAAGTGTGATAATGTACATAATAACAATGGGTTAACAAACCGAATTGAAGCCCTCCAAAAAATCAAAAGAAATAGTATCAACTCGTAAGCCCGATGCTACTCTTTGTCCCATATAATTAAGGAAAGTGACCAAGTTTGTTTCTACTGCTCTACCAGAAGTAAAGCCATGCTGGATAGCTGACAGCAAAGATTTAAAACACGACGAAAGGCGGATGAATGTTATCTTTTCGAAGAACTTCGAGAAACGAAAATAGCGATATCAGCCGATAGTGTGCCGAAGAATTGGTGCGACCCAGATTCATGTACAGGAATGATAGATTTTTTCCATAACGATGGGAACACACATTGTCTAAGAGACCTATCAAATATAGTTGCTAGTATGGGAGCAAACACTGAAGCACGACCTTTCACAATGAAGTTGGGTATCTTGCTGAAGCCACAACTTCTGTAACCTTTCAGGTCTTTTAGAGCAAAATAAAGACTCAGTTATGTAAATGTGTGACAGTGTAAAAGAAGTTGTCGGAATGCTGGATGTACACTTTGCACAATTGCAAGGGGAGTTTTGCTTTGTTCAAACCACTTCAGCAAACTGCTTAGCAAACGCATTGACAACTTCAATGGAGTGGGTCACAGAGGCGTTGCCTTCTAACAGACACATACAACAGGTATCAGGCGACATTTTGATTTTAACATATCTCCGGAACATTTTAGAATTTCTGTAAAGCGAAATCATCCCGTCTATATAAGCTTTTGATTTGACGACGAACAACTGAAAATTTATTGTACCAGCAGGAGCTGCCCATAGTGACATATCTGTGGTGAAAATGAAGCTTTCTGCGCATGAGGCATCTTAGTTTCCGAGAAAACCAGTAAGGGTATCTCCTCAATTTGACTTTACATTTTGGAATAAATCTGTCGATGCCATCAAGAACTAAGCTGGTAAGATTAGCTGTGGCAATGTTAATGTCATCAGCATTTGTTACTGGAGACCAGTCAGCGTTTGCATAAAATCTGCACAGCTGTAAGTAGTCGCCCCTACTGTACTCATAGCCGTTTCTGACCTCTGGATATCGTCGATTAGCGGTAAGGGGAAAAATAGCGATCAAGGGTGGATGATATTTGTCAGGCTCAACTAATGCGGTTGAAGTAGTTATGATGGGAATTGATGTTCTGAGGCTGGAACAGATAGAAAGGACAAATACATACAAAGCCTCAAGTGTCTAAGAAATTAATGATGAAAGAAGGAAGTCACTGAAAAGGTTAGCTAGCTGTAGGACTCAAACCCACATCTTCTGGATTACCGGTCCAGGGCTCTTATCAATTGAGCTAAGCTAACATACGTGTTAGCGACTTCCGAAGGTGCGTCATCTGAAGGGACAAACCACCCACTACAGCTGGCTAGCTTTTCAGTGACTTCCTTCTTTCATCATTGAAGTGGTTATTATGTCTTTCATATGAAAGTTGCTAATTACCAAATCCAGTGTGTTGGAGGAGCAGTTCTTAAATATATTTGACAGGACAAGGCTATGGTAATCGAGAAACTCAAGGAGATAAGAGACCTTGAGCCTTAGTTCGCCAGTTGAGCCTTGGTATTTCGACGCAAACAGACTTGTGATTACTAGAGCCCGGATTTTTAAGCACGAAAAAAACCTTGTTTTTTTGGCACCTATAAAAGGCGCAAAAACATTTAGGCACCAAAAATGGCATTATAGACACCATAAATTTATTTATTTTTTTTCATCTGTAGCTCTGAAAGTGCAAAAACAAAGTGAATAAGTAAGTTACATCTGCAAGAACAATATGATAAATGAGAGTTGTAGAAATTGATGTTCTGAGGCTGGAACCCAGAGAAAGGATAAACACACCAAAGCACAGTGACTTCCTTCTGTCGCGAGAGTTGTGATTATTTCTCTAACATTTTTGCTGCACGAAACGCAAAGCTTATCCATCCTACTGTGGTCACAAGACTTCTAGTCATTGACACTTCTCAGAAGGGCTTGTCACGGGCAGCGTACTGGCGCTACGCGAGATGGGCTTGGAGCATCGGAGGTTTTAGTCTAACGCGCAAATTTCTTAGTCCTAGAATCTTTGAAGCTTCACCTTCTACATTTTGTTTTCAGCATTACCACAAGACTCGCACTAGCAGGCAAATATGGGCGATAAAGTCTGCTTACACTAGACATGGTGTCACTTTCGCTTGTGTACCTATGGCTATAGTGGACTAGAAACTCCACTCTGGCCCTGACAGCCCGCAAGGAGTTCAGCTTCCTCATGTTGCAAGACTGTAGGGATCGTACCGGGCCTGTGCTGTGCCTCTCTTCGTTCGTCACACCCCTCATCACACACCCGACAACACTGTTACAAAACATGCCTATATTTTACAATTACGACGTGCAAAACCACACAATGCTAGAAGGTAGAGAAAGAACGCGCAACTGTACAGAGTAACGGATTCTCAATTATCAGCTTTACATTTCAGCACCTTTGAGATACTCGCGCCCTTCAAGCGATCGATGGCTTCAAAAGGATGTGCGACGTGACCAATGTTAATTTCACCTGGCCAATGAAGTTTCGCCACCGCCTTAGAGCTGTTAAAGGCATTTTTCGATGTGTAATCGGAGTTTTAGGCATATTTGCCAAAATAGGCTCTAATGCTGGAATAGGCATTTATAGTCACTATCAAATCGATACAGGAGGTTCCTCAGTACCCAGTTCATGCTCCTGTATTGATAAGGCACTATTACAACCGCACAAACAAAAAAAGGCAATTGCTTAGGAATCTGGATTCTAGTGATTACTTTCGAGGTTGTACCGTCGAAAGGAAGGAACAAATGCATGACAATGAAAAAATGGCTAGGAAGCAAGCGAGCTGGTGAAGATGATGCATAATGTAAAAACCCCGAGATTAGGGAACACGAAGGGACAGACAAGGGACAGACAAATGCATGAACAGCGATAAGGACACCCCCACAAATTTGTAGACCCAATGAGCCATAATCTCTGTCACGTCGGAAGACCTGATATTCGTTACCAAAATAATTGGAACTAAGAAAATGTGAATGCAACCAAGCTTCGGTAATCCATATATTATCGTAACTGGAAGTCACAGGCTAGCTGAGAATACTCTTTGCCTTGTGCGGAGACCTCTAGCGTTCTGATAATATACAGAAAACATGTTAGTCATGCCGAATGTACAGATAAAGTAGTAGCACTTACAGTAGCCTCCAGTGAAGGAATTTTGTCACAAAATACACGGGACAAATAACCATCTGGCCAAAGATCTCGATTGTGGATTAGATGAAAGCTGGTGCTATCCGTTACTACACAAAAGGAAGAGTAGGAGCTGTAGCGTGTTAAATCCAGCCTGTTAGATTTGCAATGTTTCATGTGTGTTTCTGCTGTAGTGTTTGTGGTCAAGAAAGAGTTCCCTCCTGATGTGAAGCTAAGGTTTCGGCATATCACCTTGATCATTGGGTTATGCTGGGGGTGTGGGAAACCAAATAGAAAACGTGTCAGAGAACTTCTCAGACAAAGCATTCAAAGCATGTCACCATAAGTTAGTGAGGAGGCCTTGATGAAAAATGCTTTGACGAAGTTGTGCTCAAAGTCGGGTTACCGATGCATTAGTGCAACAACTGAACAAGTTATTGCAAGCCTATGATTGCAAGCGTTATGATTTCATATTGATTGAACAGAAGCTTTCAGAACAGTTTCCTGTTCGGCCGAGTTAAGCTGTGCAAGCTCAGCAGACCCTGTCAAACTTAAATGTATGTTTTATTCCGAAATAAGTTAGCTAGATCGCATTACACGCTTTTTCAAATTTCACTTAGAGTGCAGAGTACCTAATAAAACCTTAGATCTTGCTCCGTGTGCAAACAATGTGCTATGTTCTGTACCATTGGCATGTAATTTTGTATACATAGTTTCCATCCTTGGGACGAATCTTTGCGGATGACCCTACGTTTAATCTAGACTACATTTTCCTTCCCCCTAGCAGTTTTGCCAAGATACCCATCTTACTAGTGAATCTTGGTGGTGGTGGTGGTGATGGTGAAAGGGCTTGCCGTTGTCGGCCTCACGTATGTGGGCAACGTCACGACTGACGCCCTGGGGAAAGGTGCGTCCTGGGCCGACTTCTAGGGGAACTGTGCCGACATATGTCTGAAAGCGTCTGAGGAAAACCCAGGAAAAACCCCAGACAGCACAGCCGGCACCGGGATTCGAACCCGGGTACCTCCCTAGTGAATCTTAATACCTCGGAAAGCATTGGTCCCACCAATTCGATATGGTTGTGATCAATAATCAGTAATTCGCCATTATATATGGGTATATTTCGTAAAATGATGCAAACTGCAAAAGTCGTTGTCTTTTATACGATTGACATAAAAAGGACTTAAATAATTACAATATCAATGTTCAATGCCTCTCAGCTTTTCAAAAATGCTGCAAAGGGGTTATTATTATTCACGTTTTGAGGTTTATCAGTAGGCATGATCTGATTACTGTGGAGCAATTTGGTTTCCAAAAAGTATGGTTAATATAGTTTGCACTCCTTTGTACAGGATCTGCACTTCATCAGGTACACAAATAGGTACACAGTAGGGAATCACTACATTTCCTTCTCTTCTAATTCCCTATCGTTTTCGTCTTTTACTTTTCCGCTACATAGTCGTTCTCTACATGTGTACCTGTATACCAGACGAAGTACAGGCCCTCCACGAAAGCTCTTAATTTTTTGATGTGCTCCATCTTTGTTGCGGATTCCCAGTGCTTATTTTTGGACAGACACTGCCGGGATTCCTTTAGTCAGTGGGATATCTGAGAAATCTTAACCAATGAGAAATGGGTTTCAGCCTACCACACTAGTCCTTTTCGTCGGAATCTACTAACACGTCAAAATGTCTGCCTTACTGCTTTATTGATGACCTGCAGCTCAAATTTACAAACTGTACCTTTCTTTGTCATCACAACATTACTATCGATGACCAAGGTTGTGCACACACTGACCCAGGTTTGTCGAGCTCATATCTCCTGTAAGAAGACAGAAATCTGAAGGATAAACAGAGTTATGTTTTGCCGTCTCAGACTAAGAAACGCACAAATTGGATATGATTAAAATCACTGGCACATATAATGAAAGATTTGATAAACCAAACAAAGAAATCGTGAAAGCAGCTAAACAAGATTATTGTTACGAAGGTCTCGTAGATCAGATTTTCTTAGCAATTCTGAAGGATCATATAACTGTTGCTTGCCATGTGTGACTGATGCACTATGGACTGTAGCATATTATCATCAAGGTGTTCGTTCTTCCGCGTGAAATGGCACGCTGTCACTCAGCATTGGCAATGGTTTTCTATCTTGAAACTTGTGCACTGCGTCTCGCACAGTATGTTATACACTGCAATGAGCTAGCCAAAAACTGAGGCTGCAGCCTGTACAACTCTCTCCTTGGAACTAGCTTCCCTCCATATGCCCTCTCACTAGCACACAAGAAGTTCTACGGCAGAAAAAGAAAGAGAAAAGACGAAAAGTAGATACACTTGAAGCATATCGTTTCCAACTGGATGCATCTGCAAGAGTTAAAAGACATGGAAAATTATACCACGTCAATAACTTGGTTGGAGTGGTTTGAAGGTCCACAACTTCACAATACAGTCGTCCGACATACGAGTTGGCTACAGCGGCGGAGCTGGTTAGGAATTTGGAAGAAACTAGGAAGCACGTTAGAAGAATTTTATTTGGGCAGTGGATTTACCAAGCGCACAAGCTGCAATGACTGCTTAGAATAGTCTTTTGCGCTGTCCGCGCTGGCCCTTGCAACCCCAGCACGACACCCGTCTTCACTACAGCCACAGAACTACTTATATCTTTTATAGGTTTATCCCATGGTAATTTCCTAACTTAAATCACCGGTTTTACACTCACCAAACATCGGCCAGTTCTGTGATTATTTGCTGCGACATTGGGTCCCCTTGCGGATTCCGGAATGGATTTATTTACAGACAATTGTTTGTTTGAAATAGCCCGGTGCATGCAATATAGACTTATTTTTTGTGCTTGATATAGTGCCGTCAAAACAATCACAATTACCACAATTACTAGCTGTATTACATTTCCACGTGCCTGTATGCGCGTATACGGTTTCGTACCGGTTTCGTTTTGTCGTCTGCCATATTGGTAGGAGAGATATGAGCGAAATTTGTGATTTCATGCTCGCGCTGGGTGTGGGTGGCTCAGTAGTTTGGGAATACTGGAGCGAGTGCGAGAACACCAACATTCTCAACTCTTGCCTCATAAAGTCGCTCGTCTTGGGAATGCAGCACAGGTAACGATAGCTTAGGTTAGGTCAGGTTCGCATCATAGATGAAACTGATAAACTGATTAAACACCGAGAGAATAAGGAATACAGAGATGGTCGCAAACACATTCCCGAGGATGTATTTGTGATCGTCTCTGTATCTTTGTCTCCTGGTTTAATCATTTTCCACATGTATCACCAGTTAGCGGCGGAATTGCAAAATGAAAAGAGAAGAAGAAAAATAAAAATCGGAAGAACTGACGAGAAATATGAAATATTAGAATAGCACTTTATGCACATTTAAATACTCCAACTGCAGCTGCAAACTACAGCTTTTTCTTTCACATTGTGATCAATGCGCACAAAGCCATCGTCGAATAATTTATCATAGTATTAACAGAACTTCAGGTCATGATTCACTGACCCGCCTGGCTTCACATACATTCTCTCTTACGTGATCTACTTGGAGCACTAATACGATATTTTCATTTCGATCATTCTTTTCGGCACTTAATAGGGCATATGGAACTGCGACTTCTTTATTTGTGTTTGCTCCCCGAGGACTTTTTCTTCGTACAACAACGTACCTCAACGTACAACATATTGAAGGCATGATGAAAGATCTATTGACAACAAAAGACCGCTCGAAAATGTGTTTAAAATGATTAAAACAGTGGAATAAGCATTTCACGTATCCCATCATCAACGCTATACCGGTTCAAAAGCGAGTTCTTTCCATTGCGCTTTCAAGTAACACAACCACTTTATTTGATGTTGATGGTTATGGGAGAGTTTAATCGTCAGGGGCGATACCCTACCCCATTGCTGGTGGAAGGAAGTGAAGTAAAGTCGTAATTGATTCCGTGTACTATTACATGTATGAGGCCATTTGAAGAAGTTCCAGGCGGCCGTGAAATGCGGTGTAAACAATAATGACTACGCATACATCACAAAGACGACGACGACGACGATCAGAGACGATAGTAACAACAAAGCATTCACAACCTTGAAAACTTCCCCGACAATTCCCAATCTGAACCGCGACTCCCGCAGTCTGGCCTGGTGTGTTCTTAAAAAATAAAATTAAAAAATCTGTTCACTACGGTAACATTCCACTATCATTACCACGACCCCAGCCGCCCCGCGGTGTCCACGGACGGGAAGACGCTCAAAACAAGCAGTCGCCATGTTTGCTCGGGAGGGAACTCGGGAGAGTCCGGGGCCGGCACCACCGATTGCGTACCTGGAGTTGCCAGAACCCCAACTCTGTCTAACCCAACCTGACCTAACCTAACTAAAATTAGCTAACCTCACCAAATGTATCTGATCCAAAGCTTTTTACCTTTACTTTGCCTTTCTCACCATGCACGCGTATTAGCCGCAACACAGATAGGTCGCAGTGCATCTATTTTCCACGTCTCGAATGGGAAGATCTCTGGCACATAACGTACACCCTCACATGTGTTTTGTAGGTCGAATTATATCGGACTGAAGATGAGATATGCCCACACAGTTAAGCACCCGCACTTTATTCGTACGAAGTGAAAAAAGCTTTTGCTTCTAAAAAAAAACCTAAATATCTGTGAATTTGGAATTCCAAACTCCTAAGTGTGGAGTGATATGAGATTGGGACTACAAGCTTTCAGAAATAAGTCGTAAAGAAGGACTCAACGCATTCGGTTCATATTTTTGACAATGTATGCTATCACAGACTGCACTGGAGGCAGAAGAAAATGAAAATCATCCTCACATCAGTTATGAGTTCATGTGTACTGCTCGCGACACGGTTGTTTGAAATCGCTTGTCAGTGGTTCTGCAGCACATATTTCCTTAATTGCCCTCGAATATGTTGTTCCAATATTGTATTTAAAGGTGGACCATATGCTGCACGTGTTTCTTACTCGAAGTAAATGGTGTTGTAACATCTCGAGATTTGAGATGGGATAAACCACGGGGTGCTGATTTCAGACAACCGTGTCACAAGCAGTACCATATATAGTTTATGTAATGTCATGCTGTCATAGGTGAGCTGTTTCTCGGAAGACAAACTTCACCAAGCAGACTGTGGAGCGGTGACGAACATTATCTGTATCAGTTGCACAGCATGATTGCGCAAGAGTTCTTTTGCGTGTGCATGTGTATAAGCACCAGAGGAAGCTTTCAATTTCCTGCAGAAATAAGGGTTTTCCGTCCAGTTTGCCGTTCAAGTAGCGCGTAAAGACCACACGGCGCTGCCGTGTATGTTGCCATGCTCTTCGGTTTCTCGGATGTATGTCAAAGACACTTGCAGAGTTTCGGTGTCAAGGCACAGTATTTCGAAATATTCGTTAGTTCTGATGCAATCGTCCGTCTGCTTTTCACGCGCATTCTCTACCTCTCGGCAGCAAAAACCGTAGTATCCATCCGTAGTATCCGTCCGTTTGCATTCCACACATGAACACCTGCACGACGAAAAAACAGCGCTTGTTTCGGCTTAGACAAGTGCTTCTCCCTGATACATGGAAATTTCACAAAGCAGTCCGTGTTCACGGCACGGTGAGCTACTGCTGAGGACGAATGCGACTCCGATTAATCTCTGGACCAGGAATCTTCTGCTGCGAAGAACACACTTTCCAGCACGCTAACGCACGAACAACAGTTCTGTGTGAGCGACAGCTCTCGAATGTGGAATTCCAGCGCACTCATGTTCAAGAGGCTCGACATTCTCAACGTAGAAAGTGGTCACAAATGCCCACTGCCATTTTCGTTTTCGCCGGATTAGCACCCGGAAGTGCGCGTATTACATGCGTCCTCCACAGATGGCGCGGGGTCATGCAATTGTTGAGAGACTGCTCGGTTTCCTACTAGGTCCCTGGACGTGCAATTATGGAAAATTCGATTACAGAAAAACTACAGCGATTTCAGCGGAGTTCTTTGATATTTGAACTTTCGAAGGTTCAAGCTTTTCGCTGAACATAAAGTTTCGATAGGTTTATATTCACTTTTCGGTCCCTTGAAATATCGTGATGCGCGCATTGGATGATGTAGAAGACGGTACGCAGCGTAATTCTACGACGACATTGTGGGACGAAGTGACTACGGACTACATTTGTATCCGTCGTCCTTCGTATATTGGATAAAACGATTCTTCGTTAGTGCACATATTATGTTTTGTGATTGCCAATGAACGACAGCGCCTGAAGTACAGCTTTGTTTTCGCTTTTCCAAGTGAAAAATGTTTGCTTTCGCAAGAGTTTCAGGAAACCATTTCATCTAGAAACCACCCTGAAAACCACGTTGTGAAGTTGTTTGCCAGTGGAAACTGTTTCAAACTCTATTCGTAATTGCAAATATTTTTGGAACTGGGTTGTAGTAAGACATAGTGTATGGTAGTGGTAGAATTTATTTCTATCAAAGATATATTTGGTATACCAGATTGTGGAGGGTGCTCTAAAAGGTCAGTCTCATTTTCGTGCAAGGCGTGATACCTCCACGCACAGACTTCCTCTGCCTCAGAGTGAATAATTTATGCCAGAGAAACCTACGAAAAAATTGTGGTTACCAAGCACTGTGTAACAAAATACGACCCACCCTGTACGACCCATACCCAGCCTGTATTTGAAAACGCAAGTCGCATATTGGAATCCCTTGCAAGTGCTTTATGAAAGAATTTCAACCTCCAAGTAACTCTTTTTTAAAATTCTGGTTTGTGTGTAACCACTTTCATTGGCCTCTTTTTGAATTTCTGAAGGAAGGTTTTGTAACCGACTCGTTCACTTCATCCACTGCCACTCTCTTAGAAAGCAGCTTAAGGACGCAATCTGTTCAACTCATTCGTAAAACACTGAATGAACCTTTGTACCGTTTTTGCTATTGACTTCATATTCACACGTGGCATATAAGTTTTCCACTCGTGCTAGCCGAGTAGACGTAAGATGTAAAACAGTCATTGCGTTAACCAAAGATATGTGCCTACGGAATTGCTACTGTCCCGTAGATCACTGATTATTGATTTCGTAACAAAATTTGTTTTGAGGACACGATGAGCATAGTTGCCCTGAACTTGCTCTCACATAAGCCGGGACATGCATCTGATTAAGAAACCTGTGCAGCAGTACAAGATGAGTAAAGGGTTAGTGCTACACATTTCTAATACCTGTAACATTCATATTCACCCTAAGCACATGCTTGTCACTTTTTCCACACAAACTGTTAATACTTGATAGAAGCAAAATGTGGAACGCAGTCGTTACATACACAAAATGTGTGCACACGTAGGGTAATCACTTTACTGGATGTAACTGCTTATTGCTTTCTAATAAAATTGGTTTATGTATGGACATGTATAAACATAAGCGGCCTGAACTCAGTCATGTACAATGATCGTTACCTGTGTCTTAATGGTAAGTCATTCGGAGGAACTTTGAAATCACGTGCACCGTGCCTTCAGTAAAATATCAATCTTGTGCACTTCCAATGCATTGTCTCTACCCAAAGGTCTGAAATGCATTGGACAAATGGTTGCGAAGCAACATGCACTCCGGCTGTATATGTACGGTCATCGCAATGAAGATTTTCTCCAATAAAGTGGGATAAGCAATGCTGAAATTGCCTTCCATAAAAGGAAGTAAGCTGTTCCCACTGTACTCAACCGTCATGCCAATATACTCAGTGCAGGCTATTTGTTTTCCTCCAGAAGGGGGAAGGGGCAGGCTACTCGTCAATGTGTTTCGAGAGTTCTGCACCTTAGAAATGAGTTGCTTGCGTAACCATGATAGAGGAAAGAGGCAAATTCATCAAGTATCATTGATCGATAACATTCTGATAGCTGTGTGCGGTTTTTTGCTATGCCTGCCTCTCTGGTCCTTGGAGGCTCCATCGAGGTGTGGCGCATATTTTGTGATCTTTGGACGTCTGCACTTATCAGTTAAATTCTGCTCACAGCAAAATTCTAGTGCGGATCCTCCCCTCGCTGACAAATACATAAAAAAACATCCTGGGAGGTTTTCCCTCAGCATGTAGCACGCCAAAATCCGCAATCAGGAAACCGAAACTGCCCTTCTAGATTGTGCATGCTTTACAATGAGGCCATGAGAGCGCCAGGGATGTCTGCTAACAGTCGCGAAGAGTGTCAAAGACAACAAAGGTTAGTCGTTACTAATTTTTACCCATTTACTTAATCGTCTTCCAATGAAATCTTTTGTTTAAGCTCAATACAACAGCGACGTTTTGTGCCGCCGTAAAGTGCGAACTTTAGGTTTCCGGGTCTGGCAACTGCGTTCCACAAGATGGCAGCCTTCGCTGTTTGACGCTGATTTAGCGGCAGCTTGACCCACCTGCTTTAAGCACTGCGACTAATTCCACAATCTGATCTGGGCGGTAAGAAGGTCTCAAAGAAAGCCATTTCAAACTTTCAGAATAGCCGCCATATTATAGCTGAAGAATTGTGGGAAAGAACTGGCGAGCTCGCCCTACAGGGCGCTTATGTTTATTCGCTCGGAGCGGATATGACGTCACGGAGCTGGCTCGAAAGCGTATATCAAAATTGGCTCAGATCCGCCCGCTCTGTGTTTGGATATTCGTTCGGAGTCACATCCGAGGCAGCTCGCTTCCTTTCGGAGCCTGGAGGGCGAGCTCGCCAGATCCTTCCCATAATTCTTCAGCTAGGAGATGGCTGCTATCTCGAAAGTTTGAAATAGCTTTTAAACCAAACCCCCATACTGCCGGAATCAGATTAAAGAATTAGCCTTAAGTGCTTAAATTTGCCCCTGTGGTAAAAAATAACTAGGAATGAAACCTATCCTTTTCTTTGAATTATATTTGAAGTGACGCAGGCTTCCATGGAGCTTCTGCACGTCGCCGTGCAACAATATGTACAGCACGGAAAGTGTAACATTTGGTCTAGCGAGAAGTGTGGTGGACAAAAACAAAAGAGAAGGACACAAAACCAGAAAAAAATGGAAAGATACACAGAAAATAAAACATTGAGCAATTAACATGTGGGAAGAAACAGCGAACGGATGATGGAAGGAAAGTGACTACAGAATAGAATTTGGGGCAGGTGACTAGAATGCTGGAGAGAATTAGGTCAAGTGTAAGAGTCTGTGTGTCCGACTGCGGGACGCATGAAGTCGGGATCTTTTGTTACAACGTCTCAAACAGTGCGCTGCGCCGTGTGCAAACTGGAGGCAGATGACACAGCAATAAATATTGCGCTAGCGCATTGTCATTCTCGCTCTATCACGTATTTATTTATTTATTCGTTCATTTATAATTATTTATTTGTTTACCCTCAGGGCGGTAGCCTTACAGAGGGGAGTGGTTTGTTAGTTATATACAGGGTGTTTCGCCTAATGTGATAAAAAAATTCTTTTGTGGTTTTGAGGTTTGTGGGATTTTCGGCAGTTGCCTTCTGAAAACTTTTGCCGTCATTTAGGAGGGCTTTGGACAATTTTTAATACAAGGAAATTTATTTTTTCAATTGAACTTTGAAAATTGCAAAGGAAACCCCAGTTTTTTTTACAGAAATATGAAGTCCTCCACCGATTACCACAGACCCAACAAAAACTATGCACAGTATCGTGACAGAAATCGTCGAAAAAAAATCATAACAATTACGCTTTAGCCCCTGCTGCTTGATTGTCGCAAAGAACAGCGCACAGAAGATGCGCGGAGAGGAGAAAGTGTTCCCGCCTCTTTTTTTACCTCGAATTCTGGAAGCCGCGGCGTACAAAACTACAGCCATTGCAGCCGGCTCACTACCCGGTTGCGAAGAGTTGCGCCGTGGAGAGGCGCCGAAGGCAGACCGTCGGGCTGCCCCACTGGCGAAGTGCACGGGGCCTATCAAGCTCGCTGGGATTTCCCGAAATCCACGATTAAGAATAAACTGCTTAAGAATAAAACATTCAAGAATAAACCGGTTAAGAAATACACAGTTAAAAATATATCTCCTAAAATAAACCGCTTACTACCCCGCTTAGAGATCACCGTTTAATAATCCACCATTAAAGGGACTCTGACCAGAAGTTCAACAAATCTTTCGTTTGCATCTATTACGAAGGTATAATACGCCTCCAAGCTACACGCGAAATATTTTGGCTGTGCGCTGCGGCAAAGTTTGCCAAATGGGGAGCTGAAAACCCGCTTGGCTTTTCCTCCTCAACTCACGCAATCGGCGCCGAAATCTAGCCTCTTTGTAGTGGATATCCGCCAATTTCCGTGTGCGTGACGAAAACATGAGGTTCATGTTTCATTGGCCACCCGGACCGGAAGTTCTGCTGTTAGTTTGTGAGAGCGGCGGCATCCGGAAGCGATCTTCAATATGGACGTCGAAGCAAGGAATGCGGAGACTTCGAGCCCAGAACTTTTTTCTGACCTTTCTGCGATCGAGAAGGAAATTCTGTGTGCTGAACAGTTCGGAAGCCTCGCTTTCGAAACGTTGCCGATGCCGCAAATGCGAGCCGAAGTCAACGCACTACGAACATCGGTCACAAATGAAGCAAACAGGATCAGTCGCCTGTCTTCGACAGACAATAAGCGATGAGCTTTTTAACGCACACTGTGATCAAACATGTAAACGTGTTCTCTGAAATTTTGTGTCCTTATATTTAATGCGTACTTCCTGTTTAAGGTGCCGGTGCGGATGGTGTGTCATAATGCCGAAGGAGATCGAATGCTTGTGCTGCAAGGAGCTCGAAAGCGCAGCCGAATGACAGCAATGTGAGTGCATTACAACCCACGAAGATTTGTAACTTCTATGCCTCAATACGACTCTCCTGAAGGTGGATATTGAATTCCGTGGGCAGCGCGAACGTATGAGCGACCATATTCACAAGTAAGTCACATTTGGCCCTGTCGAACGATGTTAAAATTTGGGCGCTCGAAATTGATTTGGTCCTGCATTAAGGTCGCTACAAACTCCAATGCAGGGCGCACCACATAAAAGACGACATAATACAGAACTGTGAACTGGAGAAAAGCAGTATTAGGCAACTGTGTAATTGTCAAGGTGATATGTCCTAAATCACCTCTTTGTGTATTGCCCTGTGCTTATGTTTTTAGCGTAGGCTTTTAGCGATATTGAGTGTTCTTACTTTCGATTCACTGAAGAGTAAAAAATGTTAGTTTCTAAAAGAATACAGCATGTGTAGTAATATACAGGGCTTGTGCAGATAAATTGCAGTCGCTTTCAAGCAGGGGCAGATCTAGGATTTTTCCTGAAGGGGTTATGGACAAGTGCCAGGTGCATGCTGGGATTGGTCCATTGAACCCTATGTTCAAGTCTGGAATTCAGGGGGGTCCGGACCCCTGGACCCCCCCCCCCCCTAGATCCGCGCCTGCTTTCAAGCACATGTAGAAATGCCACGACACACACCCTGTACTGTGAATGGTTGCCTATTCGCCTAAACTACATTTTATGTACATCTGCGTATACGATATGGATATACTGCATATCGCCAGTTCGCAACGTGTTTTTGCCACAAGCTTGGGAAAAACAAGAACATCGTCATCCCAGCCTGTGCAGTGAACAGGATCTGGCGAGCCTTCCACACAGAAAGTGCCACAGGCTTCAAGTACCCAACATCCTAACTGGAGGCAGCTCTTCGCACAGCTCGTCTATCGCATTTAAACTAATTCAGCATCTGTATTTAGGATTACTTATAGCTCTCAGGATGATGCATGGTTCATCAGTTCAGTATGTTGTGTCCTTTTGAATGAGTCTTGCGGAAGGGTAGATGAGCACTCCTTTCGTCGTGACATTGTGTACCGTTGCTACAATTTCTTGAGCCAAACTGATGAACAAATGAAAAGCAGCGTCTGTCTTTCAAATATGTATGTTCCTTGTAACTTCTGTATTTGTTAAGTGACACATGTTGTACCCCCTCATATAATGCCCGCAAGGGCCTTTGAGGTATATTCATGAATAAATAAATATCAAAACCAGAAAAAGGTGTAACATCTATTGTAATACCTATCTTCTCTGTGTGTACAATACATAAACATCCTCAGAAGGTTTGTTGTCACACTTTGCCTCATTGTGCCTAAAGCCTAATTCCACCTCTTGCATCATCTCCACATCCTCAATCTCCAAAGCTGTACAAGGCTAAATCAGGTACTACATAAAAAAGGAGGTAATTAAAAGCTGAACATCTAAATGCAAAAAAAACCTGGTGCTTTCTTGGGGCTACTCATGTCTCTGTCCTGGATGAGATCCACATAGAAAACAACTTTTCTGAGCCTCAGTGATTGATTCCCCTGATTGCCCTGACTGTGAGGAAATACTCATCGGCTTGGTGGCAAGTGGGCTTGTGTCTGATAGTGCGATTTGGAATAAAGGCAGCAAGCAACATCTCTCTACGGTCTTAAGTAGGATATCAACATAACCTGTTAAGGCATAGCATTTCATATTGCTTTCAGTAAGTACAACACTGCTCGTAGAAGTTGCGACCATTCATGTTGGGAAAGCATGCTGGAGTTCCCTCAGGCAGTGCATCCAGAACAGGGAGTCAGGTTCATAGAGAGCACCTTATGAGATGAACAGCGACCGTGCCCAGCGAAGACACTCCAGAAATTTTGTGCAGGTTTAGGGGGTCACTCCTTTTAACAGTTTTGATGGAAAGCAGGGTGTGTGTAACACTGAGCTCTTGTGTATGAGTTTTTGTTATCTACAATCCGGTACCCGTGTTCTAGTAATCTGGAAAAGCCTTAGCTCTCTTGCAGGAAATTGTTATGAATCTGGGTGTCTTCTGTGGAAACAGGTTGTCATTGTCTTTCTATCCACCCTTCTTAGTTGCCCTAGCAAAAGCAAACATGTAATGCTGCAGACAATATCTAATTCTAGCACACTAGTTGCCTTGAGTGTTCTCAGGCTCCTGAAATAGAGCTACCTTGCGCGTACGCTGTGCCATGTTGGTAAGAACATAAATCAGATTGCCTTTGCTTTTGAAATTGGCCCTTCAGTGCTCCACGTGACTGCAAGAATGGTATCCCCTAAACAATAGGGAACAAGAATGATTTCTACAATGTAATGAGCTTTGTAAAACAACAACTTTATTTGAAAATATATTCCAAACGCCGGGTGACGACCTTATAATGTAGCATCCTTTACTGCAAACACCGCTTAACATAACGACTAAAAACGGAGCGTAAACGTTTTGCCGACTATCTGGGTGGCATCATCAGTACAACAAGGGCCAAAGACAAGCACCTCAGCCGACTTATCTAAGAGGGCATCATACACATCCGATAGGGGGCCACTGTTTGTATTACAGGCTGATGCATCACGTCCGATAAACCAGGACTCTAAGCACTTTCTAAGGCCACATCGCTAGTCATGTGCAAAGGTCCCCAAGGTGCCCAAACACCATCAAAATTTAATACATGTTCACCGGGCCAACAATAGCAGACTAATTTGGTCCCGGTCTCAGTAGCATTAGAAGCCTTGGGAACGTCCCTTGTGCGCTCTTTTAGTCTTTTCCCACGTCTTTTGTCTGTCTTGCCAATGTAGGTTGTGTCAGTCTGTGCACTTAACTTTATATGCACAGTCTTAATGACTGATGGGCACAGTTCCCTTCAAATGGCCTATGAAACACCTTGGATGAAAGGAGTGCACACCACTGATTTGACTCCGTCGATGTTGTTTGTGACGGTTCTCTGTTGTAGCAATGATGCCACCCGGATAGGCGACGAAATGTTCACTCTCTTTGTTCTCAATTATTGTTTTAAGTCGGTGTCTTCAGTAAAGGATTCTACATTACAAACTTTGTTTGAATGATGATTAGTGGCAAGCTTCATACCCTGGGCCACTACTCTAACAATTGTTTGCGTTAATGCGGTGAAATGGGGTAATCAGCCTTGTAAACAATTTACTTGGCAATATATTTATTTATCTGTCATAGATTGAAGAACCGTGTGGTGTTAAATAACGGAGGGACGTGTAATTATACAAGACCGATCACCTAAAGGCCTTGCTTCACACTTGATTAAAATGTGATGCATATGTAACCTGAGGAATGCTGCATGGTGGTGGTATGATAGGTTCTCCTCACGAATTGTTGGCATGGTTGCGGTTAGTCAAGAAACTGCATATCCAGTTAATGATGGTAAGATCAAATTTTAAGGGGGCTAGTTTGGCCAACAAGCAAGCATAAAACACAGTGCCAAAAGCCCTCACAAAATAAAAAAAAACTGGATCTACGTGAACCCAGAAATCAAGACAGTTTAAAATGCTGTGACCGAATTATGTTACTTTTGTCTAAATACCCTTTTCTAAAGCCAAGCTGGAATTTAAAAATAAATTTATAGATTCAACGTGGTTAACAACGTGCTGGTATATGATGTGTTCCATTAGTTTACAGGGAACCCTAAAGTGGAGCAGGTTAGTAGATTGAAAGAGCATAGTTGACACCTCTTATGAGGACAGAAATTAGCTTGTGACGCTATGGCCATGACTCAGACACATACAAAGCACCTTTCACACAGATTAACGCATCTTCGTTCCAGCACTTCCACCTTTCATCACTGTTGTTCATCACTGTTGTGTGGTCTGTCATTCTTGTAACACAGATCTTAATTGAAATGCAGGTGCAGGGATGCTCTGAAAGAAAAGCGTTTGGTTTTAGCCCTCTTAATGTTTCCGAAAACAAACTTCACAGTGACTATTCTTCTGAAATGAGCACCTCCGGAACGAAAGGAAAAACTATCTCTGGCCACATCATTGTGTCCAACTGAAACATGACACTTCAATTAAATAATGGCAGTTAAAGATGATGATGATGATTCAGTTTTAATGGCGCATAAACAACTCAGGCTATAGTGCGCCATAACCATGGGAAAATTGTGACTATTAAAAATCAGACGATTATACTAAAATAATATTATTATAAAAACAATCAGTGGAAGAAAAGGCATACACAATTGTTTGCATTGTGTGGCTGGTGTCGAGTTTTCCACACTAGGTGTTCAATAATAATGTACGTAGATATGCTATAGCATCAAAAGTACAGCGATATACACACTCAATATGTGGTGGGGATATGTGAAACCAACATAACACATACTTACATTTCAAACTCCCTTGAAAAAGGCAGTTCAGGCATGTCGGATTTGTTAGACTCGATGCAAAGCCAGTAAGCACAGTGTGGAATGACTGATTCATCTTTCGAAAGCAGGTGCAGACCTCACGACCTTTCGCCATCTCAATGCTTCAGAGCGGCATAGCCTAGTCGGGAGCCATCAGATGGGTCACATAAAGTATAACTGGGTTCCTGAAGCGGAGGGTTCTGTGGGATACGTATAAGAAAGCATACGTGTTACAGAACAGCTACGAGAATGATCGAATGCACTTGTATTGTTTTGAGTGCGTGTACTTGTAACTGAAAAATAAATGCGCTAACCTTGTTGAAACTGCTTTTCCGTCAGAACCACACGAGAGCACACTTTGTTTCTTTAGATGAGGGTTCAAAGAATTCAACTTCAGCATTTGCAGTACATCATCAGGTCCCGATGCTCCTTTGATATGCAGCAGACAGAATTTCGCTGAGGCGAGTGACTGTCGTAGCGGTTCGTTGCTTTGCAGCAGATCAAGAACAGTACGCCGCAATGATAGGTGAAACCTTCAGGTTATAGCGAACAACTCCAACACCAAATACAATGACCCGAAAAAGGTAGGATGAGCCGGGAATCACACAAGTTCGCAACAGTTCGCAAGCCCGTCTCGTCGTATGGCAGCCATTACAGCTGACCGGATACGGAACCATATGGAACGCAAGACAACACAACGCAGATTGAAAAAGAATCGCAAAACCTACTGCATGTGTTAAATGCAAGGTATATTTTTCTTTTTGAGACTCTGTAACAAAAACATATTAACATATAAATGACATTTCATAAAGGGAATTCCCAGAGTATTGTGTGACCATGTGACACGTTTGAGCCAATTGTGGGTGTTGCCAGTGGCCCTCATGTTGACGTCATGTTGATGGTGGGCCGTGGTGGATATTCTATATAAACGTATGTTTTCTCGGTTTGACGCTAGGCGTGCTCTACTCGGATGAAGTCGAATGTTTAAAATTCGAGTTTGGAGAAAGTGTGGGGTTTTAATGCGTGAATTTTCGCATGGAGAGTCCGTGTTGGGTGCTCTATCGACTGCAAGTACGAAAGAGCTCCCACAACTTCTGGTCAGAGTCCCTTTAAAAATAAACTGTTTCAAAATTCCCTTACCATCTAGCACAAAGCGGATTGACTGCAATTTGAGCCGGGTTAGATCAGGTTATGTTAGGTTAGTTTAGTTTGGTTTCGATTAGTTTGGGATAGTTTAGGCTAGTTTGGTCCTGTGAGGTTAGTTTAAGCCCCTTGCTTGCAGTTCACCTTGATTTGGGCCATACCACATGACTCCAGCAACTGTAGGGTGGATTTGGAGGGATTATGAAACTACTTATTTGTAACGATATATTCTTAACCATGGATTCCTTAGCGTTTTTATTTAAACGGGGATATATATACGGGGGATTTTGTGCGTTGATTTTTAAGCATATATTCAGGGGGATTTATTTTTAACAGTGGATACTTAAGGCGTTTATTTTTGAAAGGTTATTCTTAAAGGTTTCAAATGGGATACACCCGCAAATTGCTTTGCCGGAGACTGTTCAGATCTATACAGAGTGTCCCAGAAAGGTGTCATTAAATTATAATTTTTAAAAAATCACAACACGGTTGCAGTTATCTAACGCGAATATCAGCGACAGCACAGTCAGCATTGGGCCGTCATTTTAACCGTCTTATTCTAGTCGAAGCAGTGCATGGCAAGTCAACGACAGCGCTGTGAAATGATCTTCGAACCACAAGCGATCGCACAGCGAGCAACTCTACCCAACGGCTTCTCCCTGCGCCCCCAACGGCGACTCCTTTGGCTTTCGCTTGCCTCTGACGTCTGTTTGCCTCCGCTTCAGTGACATGTACTGCAGGGTCTTGCCGTTGAGTCCGCCTCGCCACTGCTTCGGCGGCACGCACTGCAGGGTCTTCGCGTCTATGTTGTTTTGCCTCAGCTTCGGAAGCATACACGTTGGGTTCCTGACGTTGCACTCTCTTGTTTCCGGCCTCGGCTGCTCGACGAGATGGGTCTTCGCGAGCACTGCGCTTGCGTTCGCATTCTCGTGCGCACCGCAATGGATGTGCGTCAGCAGGACCCGGTATCTCCATGGCGTCTGAAGCGGAATCACTAATGGCGAATTCGGGTAGTCATTTCATGGTAACACGGTACTCGGAAATTGCCCGCGCTCGACCACGTGACCGTTGCCACCCGAGCATGAGTGCCAGGAATATAGCGGTTTCAGCCGCTTGAGTAAATTCTTGACGCGCTTCACATTGCTGGGGGTAAAAAGGCGACCTTTACTTGGCAGATTTCCGAGTTCAGTTCGTAAAAACTGAGATAATAAAATTTTAGTTAGATGACATTCATATCAGGGGGTGAGTAGTATATTTATAGGTTCTATAGCCAATTGTTTTCTCTAATCCAAGAGAATCCAATTTTAATTCAACGCAATCCAGTTCTAATCCAACACAAGCCAATTCTAAGCCATCTGATTGGTCGCCATTAGCTGCGCCCACTTCATGTTGAATGGCCCATGCTAAGCCTACCGATCGGTGATCGGTTGACCGTAGTTCCGCTCCTTTATGCTAATTAGCTCGCTTGGTTCCACCCACTCCACACTGAATGGCCCATGCTAAGCCTACTGATCACTGATTGGTTGACTGTAGCTCCGCCCCTTTATGCTAATTACTTGGCTCCGCCCACTTTACGCTGATTGGTGCATGCGGAATGCTGAGCACAGCTCCGCCCCTTTATACTAATTAACCGGCTCCGCTGATTGGTCCATTCTAAGCCTACTGATCACTCTCCACATTTTCCAGACTTTCTAAGCCCTCTGATTGGCCGTCCCCAATCTAAGCCTTCCCAATGGCCCGATCTAAGCCCACGGATTGGCTGATTAAGCCTACTGAACATAGCCTTCGTTAGCGCCCACCAGAGGGCGCGCTCAGCAGCAGTAGTAATGACTGGACACAGATTGTCCGCAACGCTACAAGGCTTCTGGACACGTTTAATTAGCAATTAGACCTAACTATGACCCCCCACATTAATCAGGACCCTCCAGGGAGTCATCACACTAATTGGGGAGCATCTAAGACGTGTCCAGACCACCCTATGCGTTGCCGACAACCTGTGTCCATAAAAAAGAAAAAATAGATAGAGATAGAGTGGAGAGAAGGAGTTTAGTTGAAGATCAACGATGGCCATCTTGAAGAAAGCGGTCCGGAACGGCCGCTGACCGTCGCTGGGAGACGGAGCACAGAGGCAGGTTGCAAAGCATCGCAGCTATGACCACCAGTTCCAGACATCCTGTGACGTCAGCTGTGACGTCATCATGGCATGTCTGGGCAAGTTAGGACAGCTCTGGACATGCAAGGAGAAAAACACTCGTAATACAGAGACTGGGAAAGCAAGAGTATGCAAACCATCAATAGCTAACAAGAAAATAGAATTAGTTACACAACAAATGATCCCACCACAACAGGAGCACAGAACGATGCGACAGCCCTATCCGACAACCAGGCACAGAACTGACTCGTTGTTGTTGTTTTTTTTTCTCCTGTATAAAGCCCTGCAGCTGCACCCCCTAGCGGTTACTTTCTCAACTAATCTCACAACAAAATATTACAAATCACGCCAGCGTTACTCCCATTCCCAAGGCAGAAGAAGATAGAAAATGGCGGGGATGCCCGGACAACAGCAACCAGCACCCGATGTGCACCGGCACGAAAATCGCAAACAAAGCGGGAAGAAAGTTGGCGAAAGCATTAGTTACACAAGAAATCAGCTCACCACAGCAGGAGCGCAGCCCGATGCGACTGCTCTCCGCGGCAGCCAGCGAGAAACGCCGCTCCGCGGCCGCTACGCATGCGCGCTCCTAGCGCCCTCTGGGGCGACCACCTCTGAGAGGCTAAGAGAGAAGAGCATTCCTGCGCCCTCTGCTGGCCGTTCTCATTGGTCGTGACGTCATCCTATTGTCTCAGGGCTACCCTGTTTTTTCCACTAATGCTCCTCTAGACAAGGTCAATCTGCAATGAAGCCACGGTATGATGTCATCATGCACCTCCGTGGCTCAAGAACGTGTGTTCTCTAGACAGAGCACGTATTATTTATTGAATCACTATCCCAAGATTATTTCCTTTATTCTTTTATAACGATTGAATAGGAAACTATTGCAGAAGAGCACCATGCATGAAAGCTGATCGTAGGAATTCCAAAGTCTTACTAAATGAGACTTGCAAAAGAACAAAATATCCTAACACGTATCTCCATCAACGGCAAATAAGAGGACTAGGCACTCAACAAATCAACACAGAGTATGGGTAACGCGCAGAACTCGGGGCAGCACTATCGTCAAGACAACAATGTTCCTTGTCAAAAGAGAAAAAAATACTAAGTGTCAACAAAGGAAAGCATGCATATCTGTGGCATGTCAGGACACGTCAGGACAAATCTTACGACTGCTGGGCAACAGAGGAAAACAAACACTTGAACAGAGTGAAAAAGGCACTCACCATCATTTTTCCCGTTCACAGCATTCCCTCATTGTAAATCCGCTCGTCACAAAATCCACCTGCATCGTCGAACACCATTCACCAGTGACGAACCACACATCCGCACCCCATCAGAGGCAGACAGAACCCCACCGAAGCTACGCTCTTCCACTGACGGCCAACGCCAGGAGCAGAATTTGCGTGTCGAGACCCGTCAGTGTCCAAGAGAGAAGTGAATCCTTGCGCCCCCTGCTGGCGGTTCTCATTGGTCGTGACGTCATCCTATTGTCTCAGGGCTACCCTGTTTTTTTCCACTAATGCTCCTTAGACAAGGTCAACCTGAAACAATAGTGTTGTGGTATGACGTCATCATGCAGGTGCGTGGCTCAAGGACGCTTACACTGAAGACAGGGGACCTGTTATTTATTGAATTACTATCCCTAGATTATTTCCTTTATTCTACTATAATGATTGCATAGGGAACTATTGCAGAAAAACAGATTGTAGCATTTCATTCCCAAAGTCTTACTCTACAGGAAAAAAAAAAAGGTTCAGCAAGACATGTCCATCCCAGCCAAGAGCCATGCACCTAACTGAATAATGATGCTTTGTTCTTCCTGAATAAAGTCACACACCTGTCCCTCTCGCGGTTACTCTCTGAACTAAATGAATCACAAAATTATTAAGAATAGCTCTACTTCCATTCAAGGCAGCACTATCGTCATCGTCAAGAATATTCCTTGTACAAAAAGAAAAAAACTACATGTAGAAGGAAAGCATGTCAGAACAGGCCCAGGCATGTCAGCGCATGTTTGTCAGACAACAAGGGGGAAAAAAGCGAAAAAAAAAACAAAGAAGAAAACCAGTATCAAACTATTTCTAAGCACAGGCACTCCTCTTATTCAAAAACAGTGCTCATCATAAATCCGTCCAGGGCAATACACACCATTTTTCTATTGCTACACTTTTTTCCAGTAACGGTCAATGCATTGCTACAGACTGCGTGACGTCATCACATCCTGTCTGAAGAAGAAGACAGCGGCAAAGACTCCTATTATTTATTGAATCGCAAGATTATTTCCTTTCTCCTACTCTTAATGACATTCATTCATTCTCTCATTAAAATTCAACAAAAAAGCACCCTGCATATTAACGATTTTCACCCCAAAGGCTCACCATGGTCATTAGAATTACAGTAAACTACCACTGCTCTTTTAAAATAATAAGTGAGACCACTCAACATCACCTCCAGGCTTATGTAATACATGACCCTTTCTATGCTCACACATTCGTTGTCTGAGGCTACACCTGCGAGCAAAAAGGCACGAAAGCCGGGTGGGCAAAGTTCCATTCGCGCATTGCGTGCAAAAAGGCGCGAAAGCCGGGAGCAAAGTTCCATTCGCGCACGCCAAAGCACAAGACACAGAACGCCTTTACGGGAACATGATGGCATTCCCACCATATTCATGATTTTCTACCTTGCATTGCAGTTTAGAAAAACTACTACAAAACTATAATTTTAGGAGCCCATTAAAACTCTACTTTCTATGGAAACTATAATTGCCGGATTACTTGGATCGCTATTAATGAAGCGCTCCATTTTTTTCTCTCTTCCCATTTCAGCCTTGTCATACAGTGAAACAGACTCACATCCAAAATAATTAATTTACACTGAGGGTGCCATGCTTCAGGAATTCCTATCCTGCGCTCAGATGCAAGCATTTCTTCACGGATGCCTTTAACAGCTGACTTCCTCAACATACCGAGCTCCTAACAACATCTAACAAACAATCAGAGAAACCCTCTTCTCAGCTGTACCATGCGACTTTCTTCTGCGTAAAATCGGTGATTTGAGGAAGAGAGCAGCGAAAAATTGCGCGCACTTGTGCTTGACTTAAAAAACCTGAAGCATATGCTAATAAACTAAGAAAAAGACACTCATGTCTGGTATCTGATAGTGCCACATACACAGACAGTGCGCCTGCTCGGGGAAACGGATCGCGCGCGTCCAAACCGCGAGAACGGGCCCGCGTGCGGCTCGCGTGGGGCGCACTGTTTTATCACTTAAACGGAAGCAGAGCTGACATTGTTGTACCCTGGCGATAAATCTTTTTATTCCAGAGCCAGCAGAATGTATTCAGAAAAGGCTTCGAGTGTGTAAGGTCAGCCCAAGGTGTGTTGATGGGAGCGCACTGCTCTGTTGGGTCTCTATAGTATTCTTGCAAAATATATGGGTGCAAGAAAATAAAAGGAAAACGAAGAAGACAATTCACTCCTGTATGATGATCGCTGCGTAGAAGCACGGCACCGTTTTCTTCGTGGAGGTATAGCCGAACGTGCATTCCTTTCTTTCTTTCTTTTTTGTTCGCGTCGGTCGAGTGGTGATATCCTATTACATCCGGAATGAGGACCTATGGCTTTGCGATCGCATACAAGAGTGAGCCATCTTTTGACGATGGTAGGATAATTATTGAGCTGAGGAATAATATGGATTTATGTGGTTGTGAGAATAGACTTTACCAGCGGCATGGCCGAGTGGGCTAAGGCGTCCGCTCGTTGGTGGTAACCAAGGTCGTGCTGAAGACTGGGAGGTGGTGGGTTCGAATCCTACCGCCGGCTGTGCTGTCTGAGGTTTTCCCTGGGTTTTCCGAAGACTTTCCAGACGAATATCGGCACAGTTCCCCCTGAAGTCGGCCCAGGACGCATACTAACCCCCTGTCCCCCACTCCTTCCTGCTATCCTCTCTCCGTCTGTCCACATCTGTACGTCGCTCATAGCCACAGTTGCTTCGCGGCGCTAACACCCAATCAAAAAAAAAAAAGAGAATAGACTTTGTGTTTGTGAGTGTGAAAATGTGAGTGTGTGTCTGTGTGTGCGCGCGGGCGCTTTTCTGAACCAGGGATCCCACTTGACAAGTAAGTTCTTTGTGTGTGCCTTTTCATGTGACACGAGTGATACATTTATGCACTATTGCGTGGAATAGTGGTTTAAAAAATAAGGGTAGCATCGCTTGCATTGCTATCTGTAGGATAGACCGAGAGCGTTTTTAATGGAATTGCCTCGCGAACCTGGTGAAGTCTTTGTTTTGGGCAGGCTATTTTATGAGAGCCGGTCCTGTTGCGTTGCATTTGATACGCTTTCCTGAAGCAGTGGGCTTTGTCCTTGTAGTGTGGTTTACGCATTTATCAATAGAAATGAATAGAAGTGTTTGTTTGTTTGTATGTGTCTGTCACCTTCGTAGCGCTGTTCAAGCTTTATTTTCTTTGCAAAAATTCAGACTTTATGGTATTAAGCTGTTTGAGTAGAATTGACATTCCCTGCTCGCTTAAGATAAATTGTGTATCCCTGTCCTGTGTTTTCTTCACGCAGGGCCAATGCAAATGAGTATTTAGCATTATGCAATAATTATCTGATAGCAGAAATGGGTGTCTTTGTCACAGTTTATTAGCGTGTGCGTCGTTATTTTATTTATTTTTCTCTTATAGCTATGCGAGCAAAACTGCGTGTAATTTTTCGCTGCTCTTTTCTTATTCTCTCTACTTTTATGTAGAAGAAAGCCTCCTGCGTAAAAGCTGAACAGTGTTCTACCAGTGGAAGTGGGGTTGTTTGTTTGATTTTGTTGGGTGTTCGATATCTTGACGAAGTAAGCAGTGCTTAATTTTGCAGGTTTTTGAGCAGAAATGCTGGTATCTGAGCACGGAGTAGAAATTTCTATATTTCTCTGCTCCTTAAGAAAATTTGTACGTCGTTTTCCAAGCAGACCGCGTTTAGTTTACGCGAAATAGAAAAATGATGTTGTGTATGCTCTATGATGATCCGCCGCGGGCTTAGGCCTTTTCCCCGATGAGCAGTGTTTTGTATGCGATGTCGCATGTCTGGACTTGTTCAGTAGTGTTGCAATTTTTACCCTTCGCTAATATCTTGTTGCTGCCGTCTTGTGTTAGACGTTGAGCTTCGTAGCGATGTGCGGTAACGCTACGATTATTCCTGAGCGCTCCGTGTGTTTAATGCGTTGTCCTCTGTGCGTGCATGCGTGTGCTTTTTTCCTGATTTTTGACGTCATCATGGCATGTCTGGACTTGTTGCAGTTCTTCCCGCTGCTAGTATCTTGTTGGTGTCATGTTGTGCTAGCCGCGTGGGGATGTGTGGTGACCTGAGGTCTTAAGCCTTTTCCCTGCTCACCTAAGGAAATTTGTGTATCCCTGTCCTGTGTTTCTTTATGCAAGGGCAATGCGTCTGTGTATGTGGCACTATCACATACCAGACATGAGTGTCTTTTTCTTAGTTTATTAGCATATGCTCCAGGTTTTTTAAGTCAAGCACAAGTACGCGCAATTTTTCGCGACTCTCTTCCTCAAATCACCGATTTTACGCAGACGAAAGTCGCATGGTGCAGCTGAGAAGAGGGTTTCGCTGATTGTTTGTTAGATGCTGTTAGGAGCTCGGTATGTTGAGGAAGTCAGCTGTTAAAGGTATCCGTGAAGAAATGCTTGCATCTGAGCGCAGGATAGGAATTCCTGAAGCCCGGCACCCTCAGTGTAAATTAATTATTTTGGATGTCAGTCTGCTTCACTGCATGACAGGGCTGAAATGGGAAGAGAGAAAAAATTGGAGCGCTTCATTAATAGCGATCCAAGTAATAGGGCAATTATAGTTTCCATAGAAAGTAGAGTTTTAATAGGCTCCTAAAATTATAGTTTTGTAGTAGTAGTTTTTCTAAACTGCAATGCAATAATCATTAATATGGTGGGAAGGCCATCATGTTCCCGTAAAGGCGTTCTGTCTAGTGCTTTGTCATGCGCCAATGGAACTTTGCCCCCCCCCCCATTTTCGTGCGTTTTTGCTCGCAGGTGTAGCCTCAGACAATGAGTATACGAGCATAGATAGGGTCATGTATTACATAAGCCTGGTGATGATGTTGGGTGGTCTCACATATTATTTTAAAACAGCAGTGGTAGTTTAGTGGTGTTGTGATTCTAATGACCATGATGAGTCTTTGAGGTGAAAATCGCTAATATGCACGGTGCTTTTTTGTAGTATTTTATTGTAAAAGTGAACGTCATTAAGAATCGGACAAACGAAATAATCTTGCGATTTGCCGCTGTCTTCTTCAGACAGGATGTGAGGACGTCACGCAGTCTGTAGCAATGCATTGACCGTTACTGGAAAAAAGTGTAGCAATCGAAAAATGGTGTGTATTGTCCTGGACGGATTTATGATGAGCACTGTTTTTGAATAAGAGAAGTGCGTGCGCTTAGAAATAGTTTGATGTTGGTTTTCTGCTTTGTTCAAGTGTTTCTCTTTGCATTTTTCTCCCTTGTTGTCTGACAAACATGCGCTGACATGCCCTGACCTGTTCTGTCATGTTTTCCTTCTACATGTAGTTTTTTTCTTTTTGACAAGGAACATTCTTAACCATGTCAATAGTGCTGCCTTGAATGGGAGTAGTGCTATTCTTAATAGTTTTGTGATTCATTTAGTTCAGAGAGTAACCGCAAGGGGGACAGGTGCATGGCTTTATCCAGTTGAGGAACAAAGCGTCATTATTCAGTTATGTCCCTGGCTCTCGGATGGGATGGAAATGACTTGCTGAACCATTATTTTGTTCTTTTACAAGTCTCATTTAGTAAGACCTTGAGAATGAAATGCTTAATTCCTACAATCACCTCTCATGTATGGTGTTTTTCTGCAATAGTTCCCTACGCAATCATTATAGTAGAATAAAGGAAATAATCTTGGGATAGTGATTCAATAAATAACAGGTCCCCTGTCTAGAGCGTATGTGTCCTTGAGCCACACAGCTGCATGATGACGTCATACCGCGACGCTATTGTTTCAGGTGGACATTGTCCAGAGGAGCATTGGTGGAAAAAAACAGCGTAGCCTCGAGACAATAGGATGACGTCACGACCAATAAGAATGGCCTGCAGGGGGCGCAAGGATTCGCTTCTTTATTAGACACTGGCGGGTGTGGACACGTTAATTCTGCTCCTAGCAATTACGTTGGTCGTCAGTGGAAGAGCGTAGCTTAGGTGGGGTTCTGTCTGCCTCTGATGGATTGCAGATATGTGGTTCGTCACTGGTGAATGGTGTTCGACGATGCAGGTGGATTTTGTGACAAGCGGATTTACAATGAGGGAATGTAGTATACGTGCCCGATGATGGTGAGTGTCTTTTCACTCTGTTCAAGTGTTTGTTTTCCTCTGTTGCCCAACAGTCGTGCGATTTAGCCTGACGTGTCCTGACATGCCTCGACATGCATGCTTTCCTTTGTTGACACTTTGTATATTTTTCTTTTTTGACAAGGAACATTCTTGTCTTGACGATGTCGATAGTGCTGCCCTGAATGGGAATAGTGCTAGAACAATTCTTAATAATTTTGTGATTAAATTAGTTCAGAAATCAACCGCAAGAGGGACAGATGCATCACTTTATAGAGGAGAAAAAGCATTACGATTCAGTTCCGTGCCTGGCTGTCGGATGGAGTAGACGCATCGTTCTGCGCTCCTTGTTACCCGTGCTCTGTGTTGATTTGTTGAGTGCCTAGTCCTCTTATTTGCCATTGATGGAGTGACGTGTTAGGATATTTTGTTCTTTTGCAAGTCTCATTTAGTGAGACTTTGAAATTCCTATGATCAGCTTTCATACATGTGCTCTTCTGCAATAGTTTCCTATGCAATCGTTATAGAGGAAAAAAGGAAATAATCTTGGGATAGTGATTCAATAAATAATAGGTCCCCTGTCTAAAGCGTACGCGTCCTTGAGCCACGCAGGTGCATGATGACGTCATACTGCGAACCTATTGTTTCAGGTGGACCTTGTCCAGCGGAGCATTAGTGGAAAAAAACAGTGTAGCCCTGAGACAATAGGATGATGTCACGACCAATGAGAACGGCCTGAAGGGGGCGAAGGAATACTCTTCTCTCTTAGCCTCTCACAGGTGGCCGCAGAGGGCGCTAAGAGCGCGCGCGCATACGTAGCAGCCGCGGAGCGGCGCCCCAGTCAGTTGCTCGCTGGCTGTCGCGGAGAGCAGACTTGCGCTCGGTTGCTCCGCAGTCCCCGAGCTCGCTCAGTTTCTGGCTGGCTGTCGGATGGAGCAGTCGCATCGGTCTGCGCTCCTGCTGTGGTGAGCTGATTTGTTGTGTAACTAATGCTTTCGCCAACTTTGTTCCCGCTTTGTTTGCGATTTTCATTAGCGTGCACGTCGGGCGCTGGTTGCTGTTGTCCGGGCATCCCCGCCATTTTCTATCTTCTTCTGCCTTGGGAATGAGAGTAGCGCAGGCGGGATTCTTAATAATTTTGTCGTGAGATTAGTTGAGAAAGTAACTGCTAGGGGGTGCAGCTGCGGGTTTATACAGGAGAAAAACCATTACGAGTCAGTTCTCTGCCTGGCTGTCGGATGGAGCAGTCGCATCGTTCTGCGCTCCTGTCGTGGTGGGCTCATTTGTTGTGCAACTAGTTCTTTTTGTTGTTAGCTATTGATGGTTAGCATATTTACTCATGCTTTCCCAGCCTCTGTATTACGAGTGTTTTTCTCCTCGCATGTCCAGAGTTGTCCTATCCTGCCCAGACATGTGATGATGACGTCACAGGATGTCCGGAACTTGTGGTCATAGCTGTGATGCTTTGCAACCTGCCTCTGTGCTCCGTCGCCCGGCCATGGTCAGCGGCCGTTCCGTACCGCTTTCTTTAAGATGGCGTCGTTAATCTTCAACTAAACTCCTTCTCTCCACTCTATTTCTATCTATTTTTTTCTTTTTTATGGACCTTCATAGTGCACAACGCTCAGCTGGTCTGGACACGAGATAGATGCTCCCCAATTAGTGTGGTGACTCCCTGGAGGGTGCTGATTAATGTGGGGGGTCCCAATTAGCTCTAATTGCTAATTAAATCGTGTTCTGGACAGTTGAGCGTTGTGCAGTATGAGAGTCCATCCCCTACTACTAGCAATATGTGGCAAAAGTTCTTGGCAGAAAAAAATCCTTTGACCGCATGTCTCTCCAGGGCCTAGGTTTTTTACTATGAATTTCTATCATGGTTTGTGGACCACCCTGTATGTGCCTCCACGACAGAAGGTCATTTGTGCATTGGGTCGTTGCAGAACATCGCTTGTACCTCCGCAATTTTTTATTGTTTCCAGTTGAACTCGTTTACAATACGTGCAGCGAACGTGCAGATACGCGGTGTTGATTTCCCGGATCAGAGGGAATGTACTGACGAGAACAGATATCCTGACGGTTTACCCTGGCCAACTGAACTGCTATGTCATTCGCGCTGAGTATCTCGCAGCGTTAGGCCTGCACTTATTGGCTTCTGCTTGGAGATCACGTGTGTTGTGATAACGCCGAAATGTTCCCAGGCGATAACAAACGTGGCCAAAAAGCTCCCTCGCAGTGACGCGTAGTGAAGCCGTTAAATGAGAAGAGAGAAGAAGCTGAAAGAGTGGCCCATTCACAACAGCAAACAGCAGCATTCCACAAAGCAGACGGGAGAGAGCACAGAGCTCAAACACGGCAGAATTGTATGTAAGCAAATAAACATCTTTGCTTTTCGTTAACTTGTAGGCTGCTGTGTTCTCTGGGGTCAGACAGGTCGGCTTGTGATTCAGGAATTCCCCATTGTGTGATTCAGGAATTCCCCATACGTGTTCAAGCACGGATATAAAAACCGCCATCAGAGAGGGCGCGCTTTCAGGTGTACCCCCTTAGACATTCCGACGCCACGTACGCCGGTGCAAGCAGTTGCAACGCCACCTAGGTACAGAAGGCCTGTTTATTGCAGCCTCTCTCTCCTTCGCTACGTGAACATATACAGGGTGTCCAAGCTAAGTGTGAACATATTTTTAAATATATACGTGTACATCACTTTTTCCGAGATGAAATCAATTGCAATATAGCATATGCTGAAGGGCACTCCTTTGGAGGGCATTAGCAACCTCCTAAGACAATGTCTTAATTAACTTTCAGTACATGACTTTTTAATTATAAAAGCTACGAGGTTGACCCATAAGAACATGTGTTCCTTTCGCTCACCTGATATCGTAGCCGTTTTCAGAACAAAAATCCGTTCGGTAGATCGTCGGCAAAAAATTCGTGAAGGAACACCGTTTTTTTTTCTTTGTTTTGTTCATTGCGCATCTTCGGAGACGCATATCTCCTTCATCCCCAATGTGAGAGAGGGAAAGAGCACGCTATCGCCTCTTGCGTCCTGGAAAAAGATTAAAAGAAAACAGAAAATGTAACCCAAGATAAGGCAGCTCCGATAGAGTCACCCGATACATTTGTTTTGAGTCCTCAAGTTAAAGCTCATCTTCGACGCATGAGGCGGCACTGTGCTCATCCACCCAGAGCCATTTATAGGGAGAGTTTGGACATTCTTTGATCTTATGACGCCTCGTGGATGGAGCCTATTTTGACGTCAGAGTCGTCGTTGCGCCGCCCAGAAAGCCTGAATCCAAGCAGAATCCGCTTATCAGCCATCTGCTGCGCGCCATATTGATGCTGTCCGTCAGCTTTGTTGTCGCAATGAATGCTATCTATAAGAATAACCGACTTATGACCCACAGTCGCCTGTGATAAGGGGGTTCTTTGCTGCCAAACTGAAAGAGTTCAAGGACGAAGGGCTTTCGAAGGACAATGTACGCACGTGTCTTTCCGCCTTCCATCGTAAGCAACGATCAGCATCAATATGGCGTCGGCGACCGGCTAACAACAGGACAACAACAGAGCACGGCGAGAGAGGTGGCTTAGCCGTGACGTCGCGTGACACGCTTCAAGTTAGGCTCCTCCTAATGGCCAAACTCTCCCTATAAACGGCTCTGCCTCCACCCTCTCACATTGGGGATGAAGGAAATACGCGTCTCCGAAGATGCGCAATGAACAAAATAAAGAAAAAAAAACGGTGTTCCTTGACGAATTTTTCGCGGACAATCTACCGAACGGATTTTTGTTCTGAAAACGGCTACGATATCAGGTGACCGAAAGAAACAGATGATATCATTGGGACAGCTTCGTAGCTTTTATAATTAAAACGTTAATTATTGAAAGTTAATTATGACATTACCGTAGGACTTCGGTAATGCTCTCCTAAGGAGTGCCCTTCAGCATATGCTATACTGCAATTGATTTCATCTCGGAAAAAGTGATATATATATATATAGAAGTTAAAAAAAAGACGCGGAAACAGATTTTAGGGAAGTTAAAAACACTGGTTTATTACATGGGGAGACGTTAAAAAGTAAAATGGGCAAGGGGTCGACGTTTCGACAGTGGCACTGTCTTCGTCGAAGACAGTGCCACTGTCGAAACGTCGACCCCTTGCCCATTTTACTTTTTAACGTCTCCCCATGTAATAAACTAGTGTTTTTAACTTCCCTAAAATCTGTTTCCGCGTCTTTTTTTTAACTTCTGTAAAACTTCGTGGCCGTTTGATAATCCTTTTACCTCACCCTATATATATATATATATTAAAAATATGTTCACACTTAGCTTGGACACCCTCACTCTTAAAAATGAACTTCACCACATAGCACGCTCCTAGCCAACCATCATCCCGAATGGCAACGTTCTCGCCCTAGATTTGCTGAAAACGGGAGGCGGAGCCTGTTTTGTGCCATTATGCACGGCACAGAATAGGCTCCGCCTCTCGTTTTCAACAAATCAAGGGCGAGAACGTTGTCATTCGGGATGATGGTTGGCTAGGCGCGTGCTATGTGGTGATGTTCATTTTTGAAGGAGTATTAAAGTTGTATCTAACATGGCCGAAAACTGCTGTCATCTTGTAAAACACTATGTGAAAAGATTTCCACAAAATATTTTTGTCAAAAGTTGTTTCACCACGGGACAATTAATTTGCAAAATCTCCTACCCACTCTCTCAAATCACCCACTCTAGTGTGACGTTTGTGGTAGAGAGCCCCCTCATTCGTTGGTAGGAAAAACCGTCTGCTACGAACATTGTGAGCTGTTTCTTGTTGACTTCTATTCTCTACATGATTTATATCACGTTTTCTAAAAAAAAAACAAGAAACAAAGCATATATGCAGCCTGACAAAATAAGGTTACAATCACAAGAATAATATATCCGTGGCTTCTGTGAATCTCAGAACTCACAGTAGCAGAAAGCAAGCGATGACGTCGGTATTGTGGCGCCACCTGTTAGCTACTCAACCAACTATGCGGTGAAAACTGTCAGAGAGGCTGCACACTGTCGGGAAGCACTGGGGTATCGCTGTACAACACACAGTTAATTTCTTGCTGCAACACTCGTTCTTCCCGTGATGTCAGCGGTCCCCAAAAATCGAGGTCGTGTCGTTGGCAGCCTTCAAATCCTCCGTTTCGGACATCACGCAGCCGGAGAACGCCTGGCGTCTCCGAAGCGGTAGCAGACGCTCCGGCCTGCGCGGTGTTGCTCACCTCGATCATCTGATCCCAGATCCAATGAGGAGCGTCCCTACCACTCGCGTCGCATCAGGTGACCCAAACTCCTCCAAGATCACCGTCAAATGATGGAGGCTGCCATATAGTGCCCCCGAGCTGCCCGACTGGAATGAATGTAACCCTCTAGGTTTCGCGCAAGAAATCTCAACAATGCCATGATTCTGTTTTTATTGTTGGTCGTTGCTCACAGCACAGAAACGTTTCCTACGTGAGTGAATAAAAGGATCAAAAACAGAAATGAGTTGTGCACTGTGGTTTTCACTCTTCTATTTCAGTCTATGTGGTGTACGGACAGGTCACTTGCCCTGTATGCCTCTACGTAAGTTTCGGTTTCTGTTCTGCGGCGGACGGACCATAAACCGCGTCAAGGTAGCTTTAATTAGTGGTTCAAGGACTTCTTTGTTAGAGATGGCTATAAAAAAGTCCGAAAGCGAAAAGCTTCGGCAGTTCGCTTCCGGGGTCAATAACGTCGATATGTCCAGCAAATGCGTCGTAGAAACCTGCAAGCAAAGTAGGGGCCCAGGATCAGGAGTATCTTTCCACAAGTAAGTAGCGCACTTTCATATGTTGAATTTTTGCGGTTTATATTTCGTCTAAATTGGATTCAAGTGCCTCTGGTTCACCTGTAGTGGTAGAGTGTTGCAAATGCCTGCACTTATATAATTTCTGCTCCAGCGATGCATCTTTTTGACGTACGGGCATTTTTTGTTGCACCTGCTCCCTTAATCTCGGTTTCGTTTCTGCTATGTTAAAATATATAGACAAGTCACGTACGAAAACGATTGTCGAAGGCGTTGAACAAAGCGCAAACGTCAAACTGAAACTACAGCTTTAATTGGTATCACCTACTCACTTCTCCATGAATGTGAGCTTCTGCTAAAATTTATTGTATATACAATAATATCAGTCAAGGAATCTGCGCGGAGTTTGGGGTCACGCAAGGATGCCTTGTGCTACGGAAGCGAGAGCGCGGATGGGAAGGTAACTAATGTGAAAGTGTCAGGGATAATCTTGCAATGAAAAGTTCGTACAATTGTTCGTACAATACTTGTTGGTACAAAAATTCATACAATACACCTTAAGGCGTATCCACAAAGCTGCGGCGCCTGCGGGGCTGTTTTGTTGATGGTACACTACTTTCAGTTTCCTTACTTGATGTGATCATCCGCGCCTCTTGCGTTTTTACCGATGTGCATATCCGAATGCAAATTCATTTACTCAAGACATATGCATTCGAATTTGAAACGCACCATCACCGGAAGGCCCGAAAGCGGTTTACGTAGTTCACAGAAACCAAAAGCGTGCTAAGACGAGATCGCTGTCAAACTTGCTGCATTGAAGTTTGTCTCGGCAGCGCAACATGCCTTTTCCGAGTGCCCATCGCGCCTGTCTGCTTTCTATCTATTATTCCTCGACCGTTATGCATTTTAGTGAAAGGTTGCTGATCTACATCCCGTTGAAGCACTTTGAATAATCTTTAACGCGTGCGTGACATAATATAGTACGACAACTACCTCACTCACTCCTGCCGTTTGTTAGTAAGGTTGTACTGTATTTCTCCCAGGCTTCCCAAAGAGCGCCCAGAGCATTATCTGGAATGGGTGCAGTGGCTGGAAGCAGCACATGGGAAACCATACGTGCACCGCAACAACGACCGCATCTGTTCTGCTCACTTTGAACAGTCTTGCTTTTATGCTGGACATACTCGTGCTACACTGAAGCCCGATGCATGCCCGAGCATACCTGCACCGCCTTCATCGTCGCAAGAAGGTACAGCGAAGGAGGCACATGTAATACGGAGCTAATATTATTTTTACTGTGTACCGCACTCCTTCTATTTTTCATCGTAATTTTAAAACATCATTCAATGCAGCCCTCTCTGGGATTCCATGAGGAAAGTGCACCTGAAGCACAAGTCCCCGGTCCCTCGGGAACAAACTTGCTGGTGGGGACAGACCCACCACAAAACTTGGAGGAGTCACTGGAAGAGTTCTACGAGGTATGCTACAGGAAAAGAGCAGTGAAAAAGCAAAATCCATTATGTAATGGGCCAATACTTTTTTAGCCTACACGTTCTAATGACACCAAACTGAATCATCTGTACTTCTCTGTGAACGCATTGTCTATTTTGTACATTCCAGATCTCTCCAGAATTCTATATGGAAAGTGCACCTGAGGCACAAGTGCCTGATCCCTCGTCAGCGAGCTTCGAGACTGTCACAGACCAACCACAAAATTTGGTGGAGTCACTAGAAGAGTTCTACGAGGTATGCTGTCAATTCAAAGTAAAAAAGTAAAATCTATTATGTAATGAACCAGTATTCTTTTAGCCTAGACATTTTAATGATATCATAACTGAATTGTTGGTGCACTTCTCCGTAACCACTTTCTGTTGTTTGTGCACTACAGATCTCTCTGGAATCTCATGAAGAAAGTGTTCCTGTGGCACAAGTGCCTGGTCCCTCGCATATGAGTTGCCAGGTTGTCACCGACCAACCACAAAGCTTGGAGGAATCAATGGAAGAGTTCTACGAGGTATGCTACAGGTTCCAAGTAAAGAATCAAAACCCATTATGTAATGGACCAATAATGTTTTAGACAAGACATTTTAACAATGCCATAATTCAATATAATTGCTGTATTCCATGACCTATTTCTCTTGTTCGCACACTGCAGATCTCTCCAGAATTCCATGTGGACAGTGAACCTGAAGCACAAGCCCCTAGCACCTCAGGCAGAAGCTTACAGGTCGTGACAGAACCACAAAGCTTGGAGGAATCATTGGAAGAGCTATACTAGGTATGCTATCCCATGCTATAGCTATGGTTCCAAGTGACAAATTAAAATCTAGTATATAACGAACCAATACTCTTTTGGCCTAAATGATCTAATTATTGATTAACTCTGCTCGCTCTGCTAGCTTCATGTTTGAACTGCCTTGCTGTACTGTGTATTTTGCTGGCCACTTGTTCAGGCGTGAAGCTCTCAAACTACTTTTCCCACGTCATTTTGTCATTTCACACATGTTACCAGCAACACCAGCAAGCATACGTTATTTGAAAGAATAATTGTCATTGTTCTTCACATGCTCAGGGCTTTACCGTCATGTACACATTCTTTATCGCCAAAGCAACACTTTTTGGCCACTTATAATTTCCTTCATGAGCGTACAACACGTTTCGTTTGGGTTATCCTTATAGGACACAGTTGGCCCAGAAACTTCAAGTGATTATTTGCACATTGAGAAGCAGACTACTCCTTCGAAAAGGCACTGCCATGTGAGTATACACATCCATGATATTTTCTTGTGGAACAAGGGGACATAATGTAGAGTCTTTCATGAGTGCTTTTCTAAGATGACCTGACCGAGTTCCTTTTGAATCTCCTTCCATTTGATTTCTTCTATAAGGTAACTGACTGGAAACCTAAGAGCTTTGTTTTTGTTACGTATAATGTACTTATTAATTAACATGTGATCACAATATACAGGGTGTCTCAATTAAATCCCCGGGCTAAATAATTCACGAACCGGTGCACCAATCGAATAACTTTCTTTCTTACAAGTATCTGTCCGATACCGCCTACAACCTCCGCACCGTGTGAATGAGTGGGAGGTGCTCATTATTTAAATAAAAAATTCAAATGAGTTTCGTGAAAAAACATAAGTTCTACACTCTTAAAAATGAACTTCACCTCATAGCGCGCTCCTAGCCAGCCATCATCTCGAATGATATCGTTATCTGACCTGATTTGTTGAAAACGGGAGGCGTACGCCTTTTCTGTGACAATTATGACTAGCATAAGTGTCACAAAAAAGGCGTACGCCTCCCGTTTTCAACGAATCAGGGCAGATAACGATATCATTCGAGATGATCGTTGGCTAAGAGCGTGCTATGCGGTAAAGTTCATTTTTAAGAGTGTACAGCAGGACGCCGTCGGCATTAAAATGGGTACATACCCTTTCAGTGGACACCTTTTAGAGAAAATCTGCCACCAAAGCGGGTAATTTGTTGCAGTAATTAATTGGTTTCGGTTTACGTATTTTTGTCGCGGACGGTCGCGGAGAAGCGCAAAAGGACGCTCTTTCACTCCCATGTCCACCAATGAATTACGTACTTACACCAATGAATTACAGAAATTAATTACGTCCTTTTTCACTTCGTCGCGAGCAGCCGCGACAAAAATATGTAAACCGAAACCAATTAATTACTGCAACAAATGACGCGCTTTCGTGGCAGATTTTTCTCTAAAAGGTGTCCACTGAAGGTCCCAAAAGGGTATGTGCCCATTTTAATGGCGACGGCGTCCTGCTTTAGAACTTATGTTTTTTCACGAAACTCATTTGAATTTGTATTTAAATAATGAGCGCCTCCCACTCATTCACACGGTGCGGAGGTTGTAGGCGGTATCGGACAGATACTTGTAAAAAAGAAAGTTCTTCGATTGGTGCACCGGTTCGTGAATTATTTACCCCCGGGGATTTAACTGAGACACCCTGTATAACAGTGTAAAAACAATGTAAAAAGGTCCACGCCTGTGCAACAATAATGAGAGGACGGTTAGGAGGAACTTTTATTTAAAACGATTTAAGGAGATGCTGCTCCTATCAGTGCTCTCATTAATTCTGATGTTAGAAGACGAGAAGACATACCGGGGGGGGGGGGGGGGGGGGGTCTCTGTGACCACCATATTTACTGACATAGTGGAAAAGTGTAATGCTAATACATCGTTCAAATTACAGGAAAATCAGGGCTACTTAACAACCCTCATAAAAGAAAAATCACTGCGGCGGATCATTCTTATACGTCACGGACAACACCACGTAGCAAACTTAGTCATTCACCATCACCTTGGAAAAGCGAGAAAGAGGCTATACGCGGTGAAGCAGGCATTCAGGCGCAGAGAAAAGAAAATTCAAAATTTGCAGCAGCTGATTGGTGACCTGAAGAGAAGGAACCTAATACCAGATGAAGCGGAGAATGAGATGGAGTCCTTTGGTGAGCTTCCTGATGAACTCCTCAAGGAGTGGAAGAAGAACAAGAAAAGGAAGCCATCAGGACGAAGGTAGAGTGAAAGTTTTCGGAAATTTGCGACAACGCTGCACTACTACTCCCCAAGAGCCTACAGGTATCTGTCACAACAGTTCCCAATGCCAACTGAACAGACAATCCGAAATTGGTTGCAAGTTATTGACGCGTGGCCAGGCTTCACAATGGAATCGTTGAATCACCTTAACCAAAAGTACAGTACCGCCACAGAAGAGGAAAGGGTATGCAGTTTGATGATGGACGGAATGAGTATACGGAAGAAATGTGAACTAGACCGAAAAAGTGGGAAACTCATTGGGTATGTAAACTTTGGGCACTCCCTCACGCAACAAGATTCGGACAATGTGCCATTGGCGACGGACTCCCTTGTCCTCATGGCTGCTGGTGTGACAGCACCATGGAAACTCCCCATTGCTTACTTCCTGAACAATGGTTGCGCTGGATAGTTACTGAAATCCATTGTGAACGATGCAATTGGAAATGTCGAAGAGCGTGGCCTGCGTGTCATTTCCATCATATGTGAAGGTCTGGCATCAAACGTCAGCATGGGCAAGCTTTTCGGTTGCCAAATTCACGTGCAGCACTCTCACGAATTTCGCACATGGTTTCCTCATCTACAAAGGCCCGATGAAAAAATATTTAGGTTGTTTGATGCTGCCCAAAGGCTGCTTCTACAGTAGTGAATATGGAGTAAGTTTTCATAAAATGACCTGTGACCTTGTGAAATTTCTATTGCAAAATTTCTTGCAGGTTGTCCAGTGGAACTGCATTGTACAGCTACATGAGCTGCAGCAGAAAGAAGGCTTCAGAGCTGCAAATAAGCTCACCCGAGCCCACATTGATTACAGAAAGCAAACAATGAAAGTGCGATTGGCTGCACAGACATTTAGTGCATCAGTCAGCCTTGCTCTAAGGTTCTCAAGGATGCTTAGTCTACCATCGTTTCAAGGAAGTAAAGGGACAGAAAAATTTCTCGAGGATGTGAATGAGTGAGTTCAGAAATACAGAATCTGATACTGAAAGATTGGCTAGAGAGGAAGTTAGCTGGCGGCTAGAATACATGTTGAAAAACCCACGACTAGGAGACAAAAATACAGAGATGAAGTCTACGCTTGTCTGTTTTTTATGGTCTCACCAGTCTCTGTGTTTTTGCATCACATGTTCTAGATTGTGAAATAATGTACCCAGCACTAAGCTATACATTTCAATGTTTTGCAGAGCTTTCGATATGCTGAATTCGCATCAGCGAAATGGCACTGGTTCAAAAGCTCCTCTAGAGGTCACAAAGTTTCCTGAGCAAAAAGAACGCATGCTAGCCATATCCTCAAGGCTGATGACACTCCGACTACCTTCCGCAAGACATGCAGTTGAGGATGGTCGAAGAATGTCGGTCATCAGCCTGGCATTCACCCTTAGAAGCGTAGCAGAGCTCTCCGACTACCTTTTCCATCGAAGCATGTGCAGGTAGGAGGACACTCACACTTTGACTCGTGCAATATGTTTTCTCTAGTGTGCACTGTGAATGCTTTCTATCAAATGTACTGCAGCAGTGGAAAGTAGAAAAATACATTCTTCTTCCTTGTCACTGTTTATAGGTATATAACAGTATTATCACAACTACCACCACTGGTATTTTTGGTAGCCTTATCCTTTACTATTTTGTCAACTTTTGTATTTCATTCCATTTAATGTGCATTTTCACCTGGTTTAAGTAGGAATCATTTTAAGTGTATTTGTTCGATGGAACATTACAAGAAAAATCACATTGACAGTTATTGTTGAGTTCAAGACACACAGGTAAAATGTCCTTTGGGTAAAGCATCAATGCCTAGCAATGCACATAAGTAGCACTTTGGCAACGCATCCTGCCACTGCTTCAATTAATTGTGTTAGACAGTAAAAGCACTATCACTGTGTATATCTATTACATGTGTCTACAGTACTGCTGCCAATTGCTCGCAGGTCCATCTACACATACCGGTTCAGCAAGGATCACTTAGAGATGTTCTTTGGCTGCATTCGCCAGAGAGGAGGGTGGGACAACAACCCTTCAGCGTTGCAGTTTCGGTATGCATACAGGGCTCTTCTGGTGCATGCAGAAGTCACAACGTCTGCATCAGGAAATGTGGCCCCCGACCTGGAGGGCATACAGATGCGAAGACATCAAGGTACGGAGAGACAACGCCAACATGATGACACGGATAGTAATGAAGAGAACTCCGATGTACAGGCTTCACTCAGTGCAGCAGCTGTTCTCCTCGAGCATGACTGTGGAAACGTGTCTGGGCTGACAGATTTTTCGGATGAAGCCTTGAAGTACATTGGGGGGATGCTCGTCACAACAGTGTCCAGAAGAATAACGTGCTCTGGATGTCTTGACGCCATTGTGGACTACAGTGATAGGAGCCTTCTACTTTTCCTGAGAGATAAGGGGAACCTTCTTTACCCTTCCCTCTTTGTAGTCAGTGTTCTGCGCTGTGCCGAGCAAGTGTTTAGAGACAAAGTGAACACATGTGCTACAAGTACAGGACTGCAGACACTGGTGCTGACCTCTTTTCATCTTTTTATAGAGAAGCCCCACCATGTAACAACACAGGTGCATCACTTCCTTGACAGTCCAGAACATCTCATAACAACAACAAAGGTTCTCACTAAGGAGTACCTTACGCTACGGCTGAGAGAGTCATCTCGACGGACAAGTGAGCAAGCCCAGGGATCCTATGTAAGACATATTTTGACAAAACAAATTTTGTTTACAAATCAGTAGGCCATGAAAAAAGGGCTACGTGTGTACATGACAACAAAACCTCTGAGGCAAACCCCCGCTGTCTTCCAAAAGCATGATAACGTCAACCCTTCTCGAGACTAGAGAGAGGAGAACATAAGACAGACACACTGTTCTCGTTGCCCCAAGTCAGCAGGATTTACCTAATGTGCTCTAGTCACCAGCTCCCTTCATATTTAACAGTTCTTTGACTATGTGCATACGCATAAATGTATACAGGGGTTGGTTAAATTATCTAGAACATCCCTATTTTTATTAGTCCAATTGAACTGCTCTGCACTAACCTAACCTAACAGATAATGCAGTGCTTTTTTTTACCACACAACAAGATCAATCGTCGTTGATGAACGTTGGTATTTTAGGTGTTGGAAAGATCTGCTTCTTTGGTTTGCCAAAGTCATAGGCCATGCCACACAGAGTTCAAGAGGGGCATGACAGTTGATGCAGAGCCTATTAGGTCATCTAGTGTGATGGCGGTGGTGGTGGTGATGGTGAAAGGGCTTGCCGTTGTCGGCCTCATCTAACTCCACATCACCTGCACCAGTTACTTTGGAGGAAAACTCCTGTAATGACGATGACAATGAAGAGGAGGCGGATGGTGATGTTGATAATGGCAGAAAACAATTGCCACTGTGAAGTCACAGAACGCGCAAGCACGCAACACGCAAACAGTCGAACAGCAGAACCCACAAAGCACACATAGGCTCAAAACTTGTTGGCATGGAATGACCCAAAGGCAATGCGTTCAGCACACGCTACGCTTTTCTGTCTCCGATCCCTCTCGGAAGAACCGATGAACAGCCACGCAAGAGAAACTGCAAATAAGCATTCCTCCATTTGCACACTTTTCCATCGGTCATCTTAATTCTTGTTTCATTGGTCTCAACGACGTTGCCCATTTGTGCAGTTGAGTCGCATCGGCGATGCTTCCGACAAAATGTAATATGCAGCAACACACAACTAATTCATAGCACACTTATCGGAAGGACCCGTTATCTGTTTTGCTCACGACCTACTAGATTATAATGACCATGTAATAATCGGCAAGCCCTATGAGGAGCCCGTCCGCAGGATCCGTTGGGGGCGCTGCTCATCGGCTCGCGAGATCTACATCATGATTGGACAATGGAAATTTGAATTTTGAACGCGCAGAAGTGGATGCACTATAACCGTAGCAGACGCAAGCAACAGTTCCTATGAAAACACGTAGAATGGTGAGGATAACCAACTTTGGAAAGAAGCATCTCCTGTGGGACATCCATCAATTGTACAAAAAGTACTGAGGTAAGCTAAAGTACAAACTATTGTAGAAGCTGAGGAAGCAATACCCGGGTCGATGAGTAGCGCCACCGCTAGCTTCCAAATGCGGCGCTGGGAAGGGGTGCCTATGGCACGGTCTTTATAATCTAGTAGGTCGTGGTTTTGCTTACTGGGAATCAGCATGTTAACGTTCAAATTGGTCTGCTTACCTGAAGTTCGCTTCTCGTATCCCGACGTCACGTAGTGAAACAAGAAAAAAAGAAAGGAAGACGTCATAAAGGGTGTCATTCAAATTCACTTATTTGGAATGGTACATCTGAAGATTTTCATGTTGAGGCTCCTATGTGGGCTTCATATGAGGCTCGCTTGTGTGCTTCAATAGCGAGTTTTCGTATACTGTTGGTAACGTCACCGTCAAGTTACCGTACCTATCGGAACCAATGACAGCTTGTTTGACTCGGAATCTTAACTTTTGATTGGGTGCGGTATGGAAGCCTACTCGGCTTCTTGTAGCACTAAAACTTTCCAATGTCGAGCTATCGTTCATATAGCGTATCGCTCTATCCAACAAGCTGATGTCACTAGTTCCGCAGGGGTTCGAAGACTTCCGACGGTCGTATCAGAAAGTCAGGCGACAAGTGTCAGGATGAGTAGACAAAGAGTTTAAGGGAACAATGACATCTGATCCGAGCCTATAGGTCCTCCTGCTTCCAGGTCCAAATCGCATCTCAACTGTTCTTCCTGCTCTCGAGCCCATTTCAGCTCCCTTGCTCGTGACGAGTCCCTAGTCGGCTCGATGACCTACGTTTCTGCCTCTGTTTCGGGGATAATGAACACACGTTTGAAGGCAAGTCTGGAGATGTCTGTGATGAAAGTGCATTCACCAAATTTTCGTAATTTTTTAGGTAAACATTACAGAAGAACCGTATGCCTGCTCCCGGTTTGCGTATCGGTGTGAAATTAGCGCACAATGAGCGAGCCATGTGGAGAACATTACCATGCACACCTTTCCGGACGTTGCAGGGACGTGATAATGAAACGCGCACAACGAGTAACTGATATTTAAAATATTTCTGAAATTGCGTAGAATTTACAATTTCACCACGCTGAGCACCATTCGTCATTCCGAACGATATCGTTCTCCTTCCTGATTTGCTGAAAGTAGGAAGCACACGCCATTTTGTTGACGTTGCGCACCTCTGTGAGACCGACAACGGCGAACCCTTTCACTAGGACCACCACCACAACCACGCCATCTTGTATTAATTTCAATAATGAGATGTGGAAGCCTGAGTAAACTAGTCCGCACTAGACTCCGACAGAAGGGGAAAAACAATGTTTACTGCCCGGTGCCACTTCGGCACTGCCTGAGAAGAACAGACAGCTCCAGAGAGAAGAAGCAGACCTCGAGGACCGTGACCATCGTTAGATGGCGGTGGCGCTACAATGTTAATACAGAACAGCGTACACTATCTGCTGCACATGCACTCTAAAACAGATGGTGGTGGTGGTGCTGGTGAAAGGGCTTGCCGACTCTAAAACAGAGGGGGGGGGGGGGTAATGGCAGGATAGGCTCGCCGTTGTTGGCCACACAGAAGTTGGCGTCGTCACGACTATAGCAACAAAAAAAACGCACACACAAAACACAAAGAAAGGGAGCGGATGGAGGATAGAGGAGGATGAAGGATGGGGATGGCGGTGAGGTGCACGAGTTCGTCGGCGAGAGCAAAGTATTAGATGGGTCGTTGAGTAAGGCCTGCTTCCTGCAGAAAGAGAATGAGGTTTCTTGCTTTGGCGGAACGTTCAGCAGAACAACCAGCTGGGAAGAGGATGTCCGCTAGCGTGCCCGAGGTGGAGCGAAGGGGATGGGCTTCGCGCGCAGAACTCTAAAACAGAACTTCACCACATAGCACGCTCTTAGCCAATCACCGTCCCGAATGACATCGTTCTGCCTCCTGATTGGTTAAAAACGTGAGCCGTACGTCTTTTTCTTTTTTTGAACATTTATGCAGTTCCAAAATAAGGCGTTCGCCCCGCACTTTCCACAAACATCCACCTCGTGAGTGATAAAGTCATTCTGTGCAATGGTTGGCCTTCACCGTGCTATGTGGTGAAGTTCTGATTTTAGAGTGTGAACCAGCTTATCACGAACAGCAAGCACACTGTTAAAACAGGACTTGGCCACATAACACGCCGCTCCCGCACTCTTAAAAGTGAACTTCACCGCACAGCACGCTCCTAGACAAACATCATCTCGAATGATGGGTAATCTGCGGGAGGCGGACGCCTTTTTTGTGACAATTATGAACAGCATAAGTGTCACAAAAAAGGCGTACGCCTCCCGTTTTCAACAAATCAGGGCAGATAACGATATCGTTTGAGGTGATGGTTCGCTAGGTGCTTGCTATGCGGTGAAGTTCATTTTTAAGAGTGCAGTCAACCACGATTATGCATGCCTGCGAATACAATTCCCTGAGTTTGGTGATCACACGAGAACAAAAACCAACTGAGACCAGCAAGAAAAATGTAAGGACAGAAGGTTGGGCATAGGGGAAGGGGGTTCAATAGATGCATTACTGATGCACCTGATGCACATCTAAAAACAGGTGGTGGTGGGCGTGCTGGTGGTGATGGTGAAAGGGTTCGCCGTTGTCGGCCTCACAGAGATGGGCAACGTCACGACTGACGCCCTGGGGGAATGTGCGTCCTGGGCCGACTTCTAAGGGAACAGTGCCGACATATGTCTGAAAGACAGGTGGTAGTGGTGGTGGTAGTGAAAGGGCTCGCCGTTGTCGGCTTCACATAGGTGGGGTCTCGAGTGATAAAGGTATCACTCTGTGCAATGGTTGGCTTTCAGCGTGCTGTGTGGTGAAGTTCTGCTTTTAGAGTGTGGTAGTTAGCGCCGCCTCCTGAATAATACGTTGTTTTGTATATTTTATACAATTCATACAAACTGTCTTATCTAGGAGATGTTTACAATCCGGACAATTGCTACGTGCTTTGCTGTCTCCGAATTCGGATCCCTGTTTCTGATAGCCCTACACTCTTAAAAACGAACTTCACCGCATAGCACGCTCCTGGCCAACCATAATCTCGAATGATATCGTTATCTGCCCCGATTTGTTGAAAACGGGAGGCGTACGCCTTTTTTGTGACAATTATGAACAGCATAAGTGTCACAAAAAAAGGCGTACGCCTCCCGTTTTCAACAAATCAAGGCAGATAACGATATCATTCGAGATTATGGTTGGCCAGGAGCGTGCTATGCGGTGAAGTTCATTTTTAAGAGTGTAGGATGTTCTCGTAATCTTTCCACTACGCAGCTTCCGTGGTCTGTCTACAGTTGTTTCGACACGCCATTCTTTTCATAATCCTACAGCCGTCATAACCCTTAGAATATATAATAATGGTACTGTGATGTTACACGTAAGGTTTGTCTGCCCAGTGTGGCGACGTGTTGCACGTGCCGCAGGGTAGGACTGCGGATAATTTGGACCACCTGGGGTTCTTTTGACGTGCGCCGGAAATCTCCGACACACGGCGCTGGAAGCACCTTACCCCACATTGCTACCGCCCTCGGCCGGGATAGAACCCGCGATCAAGCAGCCAGCAAGATCTCAGCAAGCCAGCACGTTACCGACTGAGCTACGCAGGAATTTCACCCCATGAACTTCACCGGATAGCACGTCCCTAGCCAACCGTCATCTCGAATGATATCGTTATCTGCCCCGATTTGTTGAAAATGGGAGACGTACGCCTTGTTTGTGACAATTAACATGTCAGTATTATGTGAACAGCATAAGTGTCACGAAAAAGGCGTACGCCTTCCGTTTTCAACAAATCTCGGCAGATAACAATATCGTTCGAGATGATGGTTAGCTAGGAATGTGCTATGCGGTGAAGTTCATTTTTAAGAGCGACTTGGAGTCTTTTCTACGTACTATGGTAGGATGCTGCCCTCTACCAGCTATTCTTCTTCCTCCGTCTCTGGCAGTCATCAACCTAATCTATTCTGAAGTTCCTGGGAATATTTTTTATTTTTTTCTAAAAGCTATTCTGAATCTGGGGCGAAGAAGGACGAGCCATCCAGCTGTGACGTATGAGAAGTGTCTGAAGAAGTCGACTGACGCGGTTTAGATGGCAGTTTAGATAATAAACATTGCTTCCAGCACCGTGTGTCGGAGATTTCCGGTGCACGTCAAAAGAACCCCAGGCGGTCCAAATTATCCACAGTCCTACCCCGCGGCACGTGCAACATGTCGCCACACTGCGCAGACAAACCTCACGTCTAACACTACGGCACCATTATTATTATTAGATGGTGGAGTTAAGTTGATATTTGTCGTCTGAACTACCCAGCCGAGTGACCCCAAGCCGTTACTGTGTCGACTTCTGAATTAAGTCGGTATACACTCTTAAAAATGAACTTCACCGCATAGCACGCTCCTAGCCAACCGTCATCTCGAATGATATCGTTGTCTGCCCTGATTTGTTGAAAACGGGTGGCGTACGCCTTTTCTGTGACACTTATGCTGTTCATAATTGTCACAGAAAAGGCGTGCGCCTCCCGCTTTCAACAAATCAGGGCAGATAACGATATCATTCGAGATAATGGTTGGCTAGGAGCGTGCTATGCGGTGAAGTTCATTTTTAAGAGTGTAGACCGGTTTACATGCAGACAATAGATCGCCCTATTCAGTTAAGTCGACTTGTGTCGCCTTCATGTAAACGCAGCTATTGCCGACACGCGTCTGAAGCTGACACAACAAAGGCCACCCTTTAGTGGTGCATATACGAAACAGAGGCAGGGAGTGTATACTAAAAACAGCGACAACAACTTTATTCTGATATTATGAATGGGGAGCGCCACTAAATGTTTTTGTTGCGTAGGGGAGTGTTGCGTAGGGGAATTGAATAAATCAGTGATGTAGACGCGCGGATGCCGGAAGCTTGTGCTTGTGCACGAAATTCTACGTTAAACGCCGCAAACCGCTGATGGCAAGGATGCCTCAGAGAAGCTGATCGCGAATAAAATCAAACAATAAACTAATGTCTCGGAATTTCTTTCAAATATTTTGCACGATCATTTTACTCGCTCTGTATAATCCTGTATGAGCCGTATACCGGGTGTCTCAGTTAAATCCCCGGGCTAAATAATTCACGAACCGGTGCACCAATCGAAGAACTTTCTTTTTTACAAGTGTCTGTACTATACCGCCTACAACCTGCGCACTGTGTGAATCAGTGGGAGGCGCTCATTATTTAAATAAAAATTCAAATGAGTTTGGTGAAAACACATAACTTCGAAGTGCAAAAGGATGTAATTCATTGGTGTAAGGACGTAATTCATTGGTGGACATGGGAGAGGAAGAGCGTCCTTTTGCGCTTCACCGCGACCAGCCGCGACAAAATATATAAACCGAAACCAATTAATTACTGCAACAAATGATCCGCTTTGGTGGCAGATTTTTCTCTAAAAGGTGTCCACTGGAGATCCCAAAAGGGGTAGTACCCATTTTAATGCCGACGGCGCCCTGCTTTAGAAGTTAGCTTTTTTCACGAAACTCATTTGAATTTTTATTTAAATAATGAGCGCCTCCCGCTCATTCACGCGGTGCGCATCTTGTAGGCGGTATTGGACAGATACTTGTAAAAAAGAAAGTTATTCGATTGGTGCACCGCTTCGCGAAATATTTAGCCCGGGGATTTAACTGAGACACCCGGTATATGTTTCCGTTTTGAGCCCGGGCTGGACTTTTATGCCACTGCACACACATCGCGATTTTAAGGTTCGCCAACAGTCTCGCCATGCCAGAAGGCAGAACGATAGAATTATGAACGGCGAACAGCGCTCAGCGGCGGTGAGCGTTTGTGTTTAGAGTGCTGAACACGAGAGAAAGTTCTCCCTGGGACAGTGAAGAACAGGAATTGGTTAAATATACACACATACATACAACTATATATAAACATCCCCCCCAAACTATACAGACACTTTACAGACCATCGGAAACAAACTTACGTGGAGGAGGAAACCTCACGCAGAGCTTGGTTTGGCCGCTGTACAGTCTCTCGCGCTTGCCGACCACGTTGAAAGCGCGGAGGCTGATGCCGTAGTACATGAGGGGCCTCAGTCCACTAAGGTACTGAGCAGTTTTGTTGTATGTGTCAGATTCTATTCCACGTATTCTATCGCCTCTTGAATCGCAGTGCTGCTCTCCCCAGCAGACTCTGCGGACGTAACCGTCGATGGGTCCATTCGGTGTTTCGGGAGCATCCCAGGTAATCCGTATTGCTCTCTCCTCTATTTCATCCACTCGTAAGTTCAGTGGTGGCGATGGTGCTGAAAGAAGGCGTCGTACGCGAAGTTTAAAACACAACCGCCAGTGTAGGTGTTCTCAACTTTGGAGGCACTTCTCCCTGGGAGGGAATTTGAGGTTGTCAGGCGGTGAAGTACATTTTTAAGAGTGTGGACGGTAGCATCTCCTTCAGGAACGTCTCGACGGAGTGTCACAACGGCTCCTACGCTCTAAAAGCATAACTCCACCACATTGCACGCTCTGTAATAACTCACCATCAGTCATGGCCCGTTCTTTCTTCTCGGGCTTCCATGAAGGATCGCACATGGATGTTACGTGACGACCGCCGCAATTCCTGCATCTCATCCTCCCTCGGCAATCTCTGGCGCTGTGGCCCTTCTTGGTACAACGAAAACATCTTTTATCCTTAGCGAGCTTTGCCTTCTTGTCGCTCAAAGGCGCTGATCCAACGCACTCTTCAGTACTGTGCTCAGTGTTGCTGCAGAAGAAGCAAGGTGATGGGTTTGTAGATGCATTGTGTAGAACTGCAGCAGATGGACTTGCTCGGCCAGCCATTAGGGAACGAGCTCCAGCCATTAGGGAACGAAGGTACTGGAATTTTTCTATCTTCACTAGGTTCTTGTTCTCGTGTACTGTTGCGTTGAATTGTTCCCAGAAACTGTGCCATTCGCTTAACTTGCCGCTGAACGTTGCAAGCCTCAATTTGGGAAGTTTGATCCCAATATGACGTTGTTGCGACGACGCTTGCGGTGAACTCGGTTCGTTCGAGGATCCCGTTGACGACGCAGCCGCCGCCTGTAGCTGTGCCAGTTTCCAGTTCAGGTTGGCGACTGTTTCCGTTACTCTGTCCTCATACTTCAAAACACCGTCGCACTCACTTTCGTAGTCCTCATCGATCACAAGCGGCTCGTTTGCGGTATTCAGTACGACGAGCTCCGCATTGCTTGTAGTGAGACGTTGGAGCAATGCATTCAGCGCTTCAGCTGAGGCAGTTCCATGTTTAAGGGTAGTTGAAGCTTCGTTGAGGATTCTTGTAGTCTGAGCTCGTGCAAATAAGTGAAAATTCCGCTTTAGTCCCACCTGCTTGATTGTCGCAAAGAAGCGCACGGGAAATGTGCGTCTGAAAGAGAAAGTGTCCCCGCCTTCATTTGTTTTGCCTTCTTTGTGCTAGGACGGTTGTTTTGTTTTCTTTGTGAAAAGACGGTTGTCACCAGCATCAAGCTCCAAGAGGGGAGGAAAGAAAGGTCAAACAAGAAGCGGTAACACTTCCTTCTCTTTTCGCACCTTCCTTGCGCTCTTCTTTGCAACAATCAAGCAAGCGGGGCTAAAGCGGAATTTTTACTTCTTTTTTTACTTTTTTCGACTACTTCTGTTGTGGTACTGTGCACAGTTTTTGTTGGGACTGTGGTTATTCGTGGAGGACTTCATATTCGAGGAAATTCGCTTGGCAATTTTCAAAGGTCAATTGAAGAAAATAAATTTTCCACAATTAAAAATTATCCAAATCCTTCGTACATGGCGGCAAAAGTTTCCAGAAGGTGATTGCCGAAAGTCCCACAATCCACAGGCGAGTACGTCGCCAGTTAGAATTTTTTAGCACTTTAGGCGAAACACCCTGTATTTTGGATAGCAGAGCTCCTTGCAAGCCGTTCTCTACTACGAACTCAGATTTTGGGGGAATCTCTTCACAGACCCACTAAAGTAAACAAAAATATTTGTGACTCACTGCCTTTCAGCGTTGTGGTATCCTTTTTTATCAGAGGGGTATCTTCATACTTTCCTTCCTGATCATCTTTATACTCCATATGTGCCTCAATATCTACTGTCGTCCACGGCTTGAGTCCATCCACACTGAAATGTTGCTGATGCCACGGGACCCTTTCCTCACGGGTCTCTTCGCCTCGAGGTGTCCAACGTATGATGTATTGAGCTTCGCCCCTGCATCGGCGGCCGATGTTCAACACCGGCAGTTGTACTTCGAAACCGGTTTTCGTTGGATTAACAAAAAACAAGGCAATCTTTCTGGGAACTGCAGGAAAGGTTCGTGTGAAAAGCATCACAGTTGGCACTGAAAAGAAGAACCTCTGGGTACTCACGGCATCTTAGTGTCCGGCGAACGCGTCCATCGCCTGTTGCATGTACCTTGCAAGGGAACACCAGGATAAGAATCAGATCAATACATTGTTCGGAACACTCAGGCTAGACAGTACAGGTGCCAAAACAACTAAATTTTGAATATCGATATCTGAAACAGAATTTCGACAACTATCGATTGAAATATCGGTTAGAAATACCGATACTTCATCGATATATATATATATATATATAGGGATGTTTTTGTTCTTATTCGATACATATCTGTTCCTAAACGGGCACTAAGCAGCTCGACGAACATTCTCCATTTATTATGCTTCATTAAAGAACGTGGCTCACGATGTCCAACTATGGAACTGATGTACTTCGAGCGAGCTTCTTTACCACGAAACAGTGCCATTAAGAGAGCATAATCCGCGTGAGCCTCTCCTTCATCCCTGGAGCCGGATCACGTCACAACGTTCCAACGTACAGCAACACCGCATTCCAGGCACTGGAGGTGGGGGACATTTTTTCTCCTAGCCAATGACGGGCCCAACCGAGGCAAGCTGCTGCTCGCGAAGGAACCGGTTGCTGGAGCATCGCGGAGAAATACAGCGCTGAAAACATAGTGCGCACATGAAATGGAACATTGTGGGCTTTGGTACCGTTTGATCTGGCTACCTTGGGATTGACAAGTGAACAGATGTTTAGAATTGACCTCATTTCCCGATGTTACAACAAAGTCAATGTATAAGCGTCCCGCATTTCGAATGGTTGATGGTGAACGTCGTCAAAATGACGTTTGGCTATTGTTGCCAGGGCATCGCAGCGCGGGGCATAAGCGCGAAAGGGTACAGTGAATACTTGGTCGGTTTAGAGCCATTATTTACTTTTTTGCAACAGTTTTTTTTAAACGTTCACCTTAAGCAACGAATCACACCGCATTATAAAAAAAAGTGCACTTTGTGTACGGGTTTATTACCTCTTTAAAAAGAAATGAAGCCAGCACAGCTGCCGTTTTCGCAGTAACCTTCCTAATGACCATTAGTTGCCTTTTTGATGATACGCAAATGTCAGACCGCAAAACTGAAGCCAGTAATTATTTAGAGCCGCCTTCTGTTTAAAAAAGAATCAAATGAGCACGTACGTTGAGATATCCAGCACTAAGGTTCCCTACGGATATGAGCTGGAACCGAAACAAGCGTGTTGCGAGCGTTGGAAGAACAGTGCCCATTCCGCATTGGACGTCCAGGAGCTTTGACGCCATGGAGCCGATTGGAGCAGGGGCTGTTCTGCGGGCCAGGTAAACCAGCTTGTGTCCTAGATAAGCCATAAACACCGAAGGTCGTTTTTCTTTACTTTTCTTCTTTTCATTTTTTGTTCCGGGTTAGCGCAGCGGAGCAACTGCGTCTACGAGCAGCGTACAGACGTGGAGAGATGGAGAGAGGACAGGATGGATGGAGGACTGGGGCTCGTATGTGCCCCGGGTCAACTTCAGGGGAAACTGTGCCGACATTCACCTGGAAAGTCTTTGGAAACCACAGGGGAAAATCTCAGGCAGTAGAGCCGGTGGTAGGATTCGAACCTACCACCTCTTCAGCATGGCCTTGCTACCACCAACGAGCAGGACGCCTTTAAGGGGCACTAAACTGATGGTCGTACTTTGTCTAAAAAACTACAGAGTGAAACCAGGAGTTTCACTCTACCTAAATATGTGGAAGACTTTGTGTAGCTCAAGCGCGTTAACTATTTAAAAAGCAAATCAAAGAGCGAAATCAGTGCAACTCTCCCCTTCGTCTAATGCGTCAGCAGACGTCACTCGGCTACAGCAAACGGGGCAGACTCATCCCCGAATGACGTTTTGCGTCGTCAACCAATCTTGGACTCCCACAAGGTCAGCCGCGGGGGAGAACTTGCCGAACCTGTTTGCTGTCGCATTGTTGCGGCTCCGTGACTGCGGAGGAGTTTCACTTCAAAGAATAAGTGCGGCTTATAAAGAAATCTCATTTCTGTTAGTGACGGCGGTCGGAAAAGATATACAAATAATACGTTGTGGAAGGACATCAATCGTGAATGTAGTGTAGTGGCTCTGAAAAAAAAAAAAAAAACGCTTATTCAAAAATGCAGCAACATAAATGGTGGCCCGCACGAAACGTCAAAATGACGTCGCTCCTATTGTTGTAAGACCTTGAAGGGCGGAGCAAGTTCAAGAAATAGTGCGCAACGCGTTCTGTAATTATTGCGCTACTATGTCGTTGTCAAGAAAATTTTATTTAAGAAAATATGTTTCAGAGTTAAATGGACATATTCCTACTGATACATCATTGCGGTTTAGTGCCCCTTTAAACCGCTTGGTCATATGTCGCTGGTACCGAAGGTCGTGTCCTTCCTGTGCTCATGATACGCTCGGTTTCAGATTTGGCTCATTTGCGTAGCGAAATTTGGTGATGGTGATCTCATTTTTCGTTTCAGCACTTCTTAAAAATATGGTGGCTTTAAATAATCATTGGCTCCAATGCTGCTGACTTGCATTTCCTGCAGAACCTCTATATAAAAACAATGTATTTTAGCCAAACATGATGTAGTGGTTGGTCACGTGCCCTTTCCGACAAAATGTCCGCCATGCCGTATAACCCGCCTGCAAAAAGGCATACATAGGCCGCCTCGGCACTACGTTCGCAAACAAGTGATTTTGAGGCGTGAGAGCCTGGGAATTCATGCTCCTCGCTCCCGCTTCTCGCTTCACTATTCCCAATTCAGCAATCCACCTACAGCGAGAGCCAAAAATTAGCAACGCGACCGTGAAATCACTATATCGCTGATATCTGCAGTCTGTCTATCGCTTCCAAGGCGGCAGACTTTATAAACAAAAGAAAACGACTACATACGCGCATGCTGGCACATGCAAATGTAATGCGACTAGTAGTTGCGATAATTTTGACCGGGCTATATCAAGCACAAAAATTAAAGGGGCAATAAACAGGTGTACAAGGTGCGCTTTTTTCTAATGCAGTGTGATTCGTTTCCTACAGTGCCGTTTAGCAAAAATTTTTGGCGCAAAAAAAGTAAATAATGGCTTCAAGCCGACCGAATATTCACTGCACTCTTTCGTGCTCATGCCCCGCCCTGTGATGCCCTGGCGACAATAGCCACACGTCATTTTGACGTCGCGCACCCTCAACATCAATGCGGGACGCCTATACATTGATTTTGTTGTAATATCGGGAAGTGATGTCAATTCTAAACATACTTACACTTGTCAATCCCAAGGTAGATCAAAATGTACCAAAAGCCCACAATATTCCATTTCATGTGCGCACTATGTTTTCAGCGCTGTATGGCTCCGCGAGGTCACAGCGATGTTCCCACAACCGGTTCTCCCCGCACGCCGCTGTTTGCGTCAACGAGGCCCCTCATTGGCTAGGAGTCCGAAATCTCCACCATCTCCCGTGACTGGAATGCAGCTTTGCTACACTTGCGAGACGTGTGACGTAAGTGCTCTCCGAGTAGGAAGGAGACACTCACGCGGATTATGCTCTTTGAATGACATTGTTTCGTGGTAAAGATGCTCGCTAGAAGTAAATGAATTCCATAATCGGATACCTTGAGTCACGTTCTTTCATAGAGCATAATACTGGGGAATATTCGTGGAGCTGTTTAATGCCACTTTAAGGCAATTCTGTACGGTTCAGACCAAACAACTGTGTTAAAATAAATTTACTCCACAATCAGTTAGAGGGCCCAATCAAGGTAGATTTAGCCAGGTTGCGAATAAAGCGAGAGAAAAAACCAAATCTGACCCGGCAACACTGTCATCTCCGTGACTCGAGCGATCCTGGGCGTTGGTAGCACAGGTACGACCGTAAACAAAAACTATTTACGACGCGCGCATGGGTCTTGTAGGTACTAATAGTTAATTCCTAAATTAAGTATAGGAAAAGCTATATGTTGCACCACTAGTACACATATACGAAGTAATCTACCACCTGAGAACATTTCCGTAACCTGCTACACTGCGTATGTGTAACAGTAGGCTGGTAGGCTCGTTTATCCGTACATCCATGTATCCGTGCATTGTAATGCGGAACTCGTACACTTTTCTGGATTAAACAGGAAGCTACGTTCACATCTCGAAGCTGTAGACCAAGATGAACAGATGAGTGCAATGTATCCCTTGTTGTTGGCCGCGAGAAAAAAAAAAAAAAAAGGTTCGGTTTCGTCATGGTGCGGGGGGGGGGGGGGTCGCAGTAGCCGTTGGTAGCCGCGCTCAAGATGGGCATCGTCACGACTATAGCCAAAAAAAGAAAGGAAGGGGAGACACCAACGACACAATGTTTTTTTGCAACGGACCCATTATGACCACTCATTGAAGAAATGCAAACGGCTAATCACACCGTGTACACTCTAAATCGTTTTACACCTTAAAGGGTGTAAATCAAAATGTTCATGGTGCACACCTTTTAAGGTGTATTTTAACACCCTCATGGCAATTGAGGTGTAAAGGGTGTAACGCTGAATAACACTGCTGGGTTCGTGGCAATATGCTGGTAACTGTGTGTTCACAATTACCAGCATATTGCATATAATCACATTGAGGTCCATATATGTATGCACATCAAGGTGATTCAATATGTGTGTAAACATGCACAGACGACAAACAGACAATCATGTATGGCATGGCAGCTGTGCATGGCAATGAAGCGTGGCAGCTGTATATAGCTCTTCGTGGAATTGTAGACATTCTCATGAGCTGACACCTCCCCCATATGCATGTTCATTACTTAGAACGTTGCATTTATTCGTTTCTTCAAGGCTTTGCAGTGTGGTACCCACAAATATCTAACCCCTGTAAAATGCATTACATTGTTCATTATCAGCGACTCATCAGGATGTTTGGTCCTCTCCTAGCTCTATGGTGTAGGCGTTTCGAAGGGAAACACTAGTATTTTAAAGATGTTGCTAGAAACACTCGAAATTTTTAGAACATAACCCTTTCATTAGCAAGAAGACATCAATTTGATCAAATGTATGTGTGGTCGCAGCCCTTCATCAGAAATGCCACATCTACTGATGGTTCCAAGGAGATACTACTTCAACATGCCCCAGAAGCAATTCAGAGTTACATTCATGACCGTGATATTCACGCAGAATCTATAGTCTATATGAAGATGCAGTTGATAATGATAACACATTTGCTGTTGGCTGTGTTGTTGCAAAAGAACTTTCCGAGGAGGACTTACCCGTGTTCGTTGAAATTGCAGGCATATACAGGGTGTTTCAAAAAACGTGTCATTCGGACTTCATAAAAAAACGGGGCGACGGAAAAATACGGGGTAAACGGCATTTGTATGGCAACTGAATTTGCCATCTTTCAAAAATATTTTCATTTGATTTTAATTAAAAGAAATTGAATTTCTTTAATTGAACTCCAAAATTTCCCAAGTCAACCTAACGTTTTTTTTTTACGGAATTAGAGAGCCTGTAGCGAACTTAGTCAGATCCACCAAGAAATTCGCTCGATATTGCAAATGGCACTGCCCCAAAAAAGTCCCGAAATTGAGGCTTTAGAGTTTCGGGTATTCAACGGCGCACAAAATCAGTCGCAAAGACGCGCGGAGAGCCTGAGATGCTCCTGCCCCCACGAAGCTAGTACAATTTATCGCCGAACCGTCGTGCAGCACAAGACGTGCCGATAACAAGGCTGTTGACATTGCACCATACGTTGATAAGCGGCAAACAAAAATGATTCCGCCTCTTTTTTCCCGCCCTCTTTTTTTTTTTTTTTTTTACCTGCTATCTTTCATGGGGGCAGAAGCATGTGCTGCTCTCTGCGCATCTTTGCGACTGATTTGGTGCGCCGTTGAATACCCGAAATTTTGAAGCCTCAATTTCGGGATTTTTTTTGGGCAGTGCCATTTGCAATATCGAGCGGATTTCTTGGTGGATCTGACGAAGTTCGTTAGGGGCTCTCAAATTCTGTAAAAAAAGAAAAAGAAAAACGCTAGGTTGACTTTGGAAATTTTGGAGTTCAATTAAAGAAATTCAATTTATTTTAATTAAAATCAAATGAAAATATTTTTGCAAGATGGCAAATTCAGTTGCCACACAAATGCCATTTACGCCGTATTTTTCCGTCGCCCCCTTTTTTTTAAGTCCGAGTGACACGTTTTTTTAAATACCCTGTATGTTATTAACACTGATACCATTTTTCTCATACAAACATTAACTGCAGTTGAGTATGATGAGCACTATCATGTATTTGTTCTGTCTTGCAATGAGGAGCAACGTGTTTTAAGAAATTTAAGCATTATCTCAACAGATCTTCTAAATCTGCATATATCAGATGGTAGACGTGTTGTAAATCCACGCCATGCACTTTTGTAATGTAACTTCCCGTTCCCTGTTGTTGTATATATTTACTTTTGTTCATGTGAACGAAAATAAACATACTCTCTTTATACACCCAGGCGACACACTTATCACCATATTTCACCTGAAGATGTAGTACACCATTGTTACACCCTCAGGAACTTCCAAAACAAAGTTGTAGGGTGTGAGAGGGGTGTGATCTTTGTTAATACACCTATTTTACACCTTTAAAGGTGTGAAACGATTTAGAGTGTACGTTTAGCTCTAGGTGAGAAATGGACATCAAGTAAAACTTCCTCTTTATTTGTGGCTATCACGTACCCTTCCTCAAATCTTGTGATGACTATGTATTTCGAACTGATATGTGTCATTAAACCTGAAATGATTTATTTTTCTCTGTTCTGGTCTGGTACTGCTACCCTGGGTGATTATTGTGGTTCGGTCAGGAAAAGAAGAACGCAAACGAAGTACGCGAATGCAAACGCACCATGGCTAATTATGCACTGCTTATTATTCATACTGCTGACGTCATATGTGACGTAATTTATTTACAATCGTAGTGGTCCGCGCCACGGATGAATGGCGCTGACGGTCTCTATTGTGGCGTCATTCTGAAGACGCAGGGCCCTATGGGAGTTTCGCTACCTGTCTATATATACCTTGGCCCAATGTCGCAGCAAATAATCACAGAACTGGCCGATGCTGTGTGGGTACAGAACCGGTGATAAGTTAAAGTTAGGAAATTTGGATAAACTTATGAAAGCATGGATTTTGGATATGAAAGCAATGCCGATACTTTTCCTTTCATTTAAGGGATCTTAGTGGGAGTAGCAGAATACGTTAGGTGACGAATTCAATATTTTCCCTTTTTTTATATATAACCAAACTCAAACACAAGTCGTTGCTTTCTGTGTGTAAGCGTACTGGGGCAGCCAGTTCGACTTCGTCGAAACTCACATCCACATTTTTCCTTTGTCACATCACATCACATCAAGCCGTTGCGAAGACGCGCGTGGTGTGCAGTGTTATAAGGGCCAGTGCAAAAACACAAATGGTATTAAAAGCTGATATTTCGGACCACAGAAATAAGCGCACAAATTCTTGCCCTTGGTAGATGCGCTGAACAAAGATAATTCTTCTGTCATAATCATGCTTGCACCTGTCGGTAATTGTGTACAAAGTTTAAAATATCTATACTGGCATTATGTGAGATGATGAACTACGCGCATTTTGGACGACATGAAGAATACGGTCTTCTACACCAGCGTTTTTCGAAAGAACACCTTTGGGAGCAGATGCGCTGGACACGGTGTCGCTAAATGATAGCCAAAGGTAGCGAGTCCTCGTCCTCGCGTCGCTTTGCGTCCAACTTGCGGCTAACCAATAATATTAGTGAGTTTTAGTATACCGTTGATGAGGTTATCGTGTCTATCGGAATCAATCGTAGTCGCGCATGACTCAGAATCTTATCCACTGATTGGATCCGGTTGTTACGGTTCGACGCAAGCCACATTATCAACGGTCTGCTAAAACTCTCTATTATCACCGACGAGTGGAACTCTTGCGAGTTGTCGTTGCAACATGCCTCAGACTACGTTGGCATCAGTCCAAATGTGAAAGTAATGCCGATTTTGCATTCACACCAGGGCATGCTGTTAGCTTCTAGACAGCGAACGAAAGAAGCCATCTCTTTAACACAAAGTCATAAACAATAAGAAAATTTCATCAGGCATGCAAAATACTAAATGTTTGTACTTACAGCCGAAGGTGTTGCACAAATTAGTAGCAGAAGAGCAGGGATACGCATCATTTTTGCTCCTGCGCTGTAAGGGCACTTATGAAAATGATTTTCTATACGGGGGGCCTATAAAAAATATACCTATGGTGTCTAGTGTCCATCTTGTCTATGGCAAATGGATTTGTAACTGGTACAGTAGATGAAGGCTGTATAGAATTCTTATGGAATTCTAAATTACATTTTCTAGAGTTCTGTATACAGGGTGAGTGTTCTGAAAGGTGGGTCACATTTTCGTGCATGACGTGATAGTTCCTTGACCGATACCTCGTTGACGCACAGACTTCCGCTGCCTCATAGTAAATAATTTATGCCAGAGGACCCTAGGGAAAAAAATTGTGGATAGTAAGCACTGTGTAACAAAATTAATACGACCACGCAAACTTTCGTCTCACTCCCTCGGTATAGCGCATAGGACATGCACGAACACGAAAATTTGTGTGGTCGTATATTTGTTTTTTTTTTTACGCAGTGCATGGTAACCACGATTCTTTCGTACGCTTCTCTGGCACAAATTTATTTATTTACTGCATGGTAGCGGAAGCCACACCCTCAAGTAGATATAGCGCCACGCGTGACAATGTGACTGACCTTTTATAGCACCTACCCTGTACAATTCATACTTTTAGATTAATATTTAGGCACTTTTTTTATATAGGGGTGGGATATCTGGGTCATATCCGATAGCCACCATCATTGTAAATAGCTGCCTGGTGGCGGTGGGGGTAACGTACAAACGCAAACAGATAAAGTTACCGGAATGTGAAAATAACGCCGTGCTTTTCCTTTCCCATCTTCGACCTTGGAGCAACAATGGCGGCCGCTGCATGTGTTGGTATCCTACGGCTAGAGTCACTAAATAAGCTTCGCTTCAGAGTATTGACACTGAGGGCCAAGGGAGAGCAGAAGCGCCATCTTGTTTCCGCACCACACCGGTATCATCCCCATTTGTGGATCAAAGACGGCCAACCTAATGCTCCCCGTGGGACAGAAAAGCCTGTACGATTGTTGCGCGATAATCCATGTATTGTCAACCAGAGCGTCCCGAGGATATCATTGTGAGCTCAAGGCCGTCAACTGCTGCTTGCAAACGAAAGGAACATTTTACCCGAGCACGATAGATGGCATCGTGCGCTAAAGTGCGCAGTGCGCCTGCGCGTGGGTAGCGCGGCGCGGAAACAAGATGGCGCATGCTCGCTCTTGGAACTCGGTGTCGATACTCTGAAGCGTAGCTTATTTAGTTACTCTACATACGGCCGCCATCGTTGCTCCAAGGTCGCGGCGGCAAAGATCAGAGGATGGCGGTACTTTCCCCAATCCAGTGACTTTACATGCTGAACGAAAAAGAAGCGTCATTTTAACACCTGTGAAAGTGGCGATGACGCAGTTATTGTATTCACGTTACGTCACACTATTTCGTGCACAGGAAGGGTGCTATCGTTTCTAAGAGAATCTTTAGTATGAAAAATTTAGAAAGAAACAATATGAATAATTTCTTGGTGGCGTGTTTTTACCGAGCGATCTGCCTGTTCACGTGGCGGCATGTTGCTCGGAGGGAGCGTCCCTCTGAGGAGAATTTAGGGTAAACACCACGACGGCACAACCGATGCTGGGATTCGAGCCGGAAGGTGACCGTGACAACCAGAAGGTGACTCGAACCCACAAGGTGCCGCTAAACTACAGGAGCTGGGAGGTTGCTCAACATAATATAAAAAGCGAAAAGGAATAAATTTTGAACTGCGAAAAATTTAAGTTCTGTGAATTGCGCTCCGGACGCTGCTGTCATAGTAACGCCTCCTCATTCTCTCCTGCTAGGAGCAAGAAGCGCGTTCCAAATTCCAGAATATGTACAGCCTTGCTCATGTTCAAAGTTTCCTTCTCTTTTCCTGCGCAACAGTATGGAGTGTGCAGAGAAATATATATGGCGAATTCCATTGAGGGAGCAATTTTTGCCCCGCGCTGGTTGGGGTCTCGTGCGTGCAGCCGACGGGATCGCAGGGGTTTGCTTTGTCAATGGAATGCTAGCATTCAAAGTATGATGCGCGGCCTGTGCAAAGCGCTCGGCCCGCGTGCTGTCTCGCGTTCGCTTTGGCCACGTGGGCTTCAGTAAACTGCTTCGGAATAGCACAATATAATTCCGCTGTTAAAATAGAACTTCACCACATAGCACGCTCCTAGCCAACCACCACTCCGAATGATATCACTCTGTGTGACAATTCGCTCAAAACAAGGGGAGGAGCCTATCTGGGACATGCATAATGTGTATGTAAGCCTTCTCTTCTCTGTAGTGTTCCGCTGAGGTAATCGCGGGGTCAAAAAGTATTGCTCCTTGGAGCGTTTTTCTTTTTTTTTTTTTTTTTTTTGCCCCTGCGCTTTTTCAATTGGACATCCAACGCATTCCCCGCTCTGCCAATGGAACAGCTTTGCACCTTCCCGGCGAAATACTTTAACCCAGTTCTGCCAATGGAATGCGCCATTAGTTTTCCTTCCACGTGCTGCTTCAGATAACACGTAACCACCCAAGCAGCACAATGTACTGAAAGTCGGGTGCAACAGGGCTGGACGGTATGTGTCTTATCAGTGTCACGAGTTTGTTCAAGGCCTTCCACCTACCCGTCCACCCCTATTGCACTCGACTTTCAGTGCATTTTGCTGCTTGGGCATGGGCGTACCGAGGGGGGGGGAAAGGGGGGAGGCCGTGGCCACCCTCAGGAGCTCCAAGGTCGCTTGTGAAAAAGTGCGCTCTTCAGTCATACGTCGTCACGATTATTCTCAGATGTCATAATAGGAACCTCTAAACACGCGCACAGTTCGCAACGTCCGCCTCCAGAAAGAGGGATGGTAGGGGGGAGTTGCACGCTGCCCCCTCTACCCCGGAAGCACTTTACCCTCAATTGGAAAAAATCCTGGGAGCGCCCATGCTCGTAACCCATTGTCATGTTGCTGTTATTATTGCGGCCCTTTATAGTGCCCTGTCAAGGTCTAGAGCAGCGTTTCCCAAACTTTTGGGGGTGACGGACCCCCGGAAGCGATGAGAACCAATTCACGGACCCCCCCCCCCCCACACACACACACAAATATACTGGGATACGCGCTGTGTACACTGCATTGCAGACCGCGTTTAATATGCGCGACAGGGTATAACAAGGAACGAAATTACGTTTGTGCAAGCATAAACATGGCCAAGTGACTGACTAGACAGAAGCGAAGTTGACTTCCAACGCCGCGTTCAGTGCGAAGGATGGTGCTGCTTGCTGGATGCTACAAGGGCACTATGTCAGGTTCGATTGAAGACAGGCGGAGTCCTAAGTCCGGCTCGACCTCGATTCTATTCCGCGACTTGGACTTGATGTGCACGAGTGCGGAGAAGGCAACTCAGAAGGCATATGTGAATATGGACTGGAACGCTGCACGTCCGAAGCGTTCCTGGTTAACAATCGGGAAACGCAGCTGCGACCTTCAGGTAAGCGCCCTCCGTCGCAAAAAGCAGAGTTCGTGCCTGGTGGCGCAGAGGACACCGATTAACCGCTTGCAACGCAATTGCATGTTTGTCTGCTCCGTTTCGAGCCAAGATAACACACTTCTACGTCATTCCGTACTTTTTCTTCGATGGTGCACTGCTTGTCAACTCTCAAGATTGATAATACCAAACAGAGGTATCATCTGTAGTGCCACCATCGCTGCAAGAGGTCCGCAGGCTGCCAAATATAAAATGCACTAAACACAGGAACACTCTCAGTCAGTTCGAACTCGAAGCAAAACGATATGACGCACTGTATTTCCCATGCTAGCCAGTGCATAACCAGCAACCTCGTCAGCTGCTGCGTGCTTTCGATACAGCTTCAGAAACGATTCCGGACTGGTTTCTTCTTCTTGTTTGTATGTGTATGACGCGGACAAACGTGCATTGCAGGACTTTTCTATCATAAATTAGAAGATAGCCGTTGAAGCATGCTTGTAGCAATTTTGGAAGTTCTGGGTGTTTGGAAATCGGGCAACATGTACGAGCGCGTCTTTGTGGGGACGAAAATCCTCACTGAAATGTGAGAGACGGTCGCGGACCCCCACGGACACTCTGGCGGACCCCCAGGGGTCCGCGGACCACACTTTGGGAAACACTGGTCTAGAGGACAGCACATCCGATGATAGAATCCCCGAGCCATTGTCACCTTCATGTTTCCGAGAACTTTATCGATAAGACGCAGGAGCGTACCAGAAGCATCTGCTGAGTTCGAAAGTGGTGTTGAGAAAGCTATTTTATCACTTTCCCAGTGGTCTTGTTCCTGCTTCTATGTCCCTGAGAAGAAATCGAGCATATAATGAAGTAATGAGATCACTCACTCTAATGGGGAATTCCACTAGTTGATTTGGAAGGCTTTTTCTGCTCCGCTATGGAGAAAGCTTGTTTCACCAGTCGATCGGGGTTGGATTGTCGTGTTACACTAGTCGTTTCAGATCATATCGCTCCTGAACGGAGTGCTCCTTCTTACCCCGCCGGCACAGCTCGGATTCGATCGGAACTCCAACGATGCACTCTCGTAACTTCCGCATCCTCAAGGCCGAACAACAGCAAGTGTTGGGAACGCTCGCAGAGTTTGCCGGATGTGGGCAACTATTTCCGTCATTAGCGAGTTTTAGTACATCGGAAGGTGTTCACGATAACGGTTCTGAAAACATGATAAGCAATTCGCCCTGTTTCTTTGAAGGGGGTCACATCAACTCGCTAAGCTTAGATTTGATAACATATTTTATGATATCGTTTTCGTATCGTAGCGTTATCGTATCGTATCATTTCGTATTAGCGAGTTTGAGTACATCGGAAGAATTGTATGAAACCGATACGATAAAAGAAGTATCAAATTCAAGCTTAGCAATGTGATGTCACTACATAAAATTGATAATCGCCAGTTTTAGTACATCCGAAGAACTCTACAAAGCGATACGATAAAGGAAGTTGTCAAATCCAAGCTCCCGCTTCAAATAAACAGAGCGATTGGCTTATCATGTTTTCAAAACCGTTATCGTGAATACCTTCCGATAAACTAAAACCCCCTATTATTTTGGCTGGAGCACATTTGCTTTTCGGTTGTGGATTCGGCGGGATTCAGTGCCTCCGTGCCGGAATTCGTTGCCCTCCCGCAGATTCGGGTGTTGGCTCCAGATCGACCGGTGGAACTCGCCATAAATTTTCCACTCTCGTCGACCACCAATATCAGAACGAGTCTCCCGCGTCCAAGTCACACCCGTGGGACATTCATAAAGTGAGCTTTGAGGTCAACCTATACGTAAGCTCTATTTGCACGCTGCCTCTATAAAGGGACGGTCTCGGAAAGCACGGAAGCACGTAAAGCCATCTAAAAAAAAATTCAGTTCCAAACGCATTGTGAAAGCAGGTAACTTAACTTGATGATTAACATAGAAATTTTCCCTTAACCGGTTGCAAGTAATCGATTACCAATTACCATTTTTAGGTAACGTGTACAAGTCTGGTTTTATGACATTGCTTGGCTCTGTTGATTCTTGCAACAGTCGATGGATGGTCAACGTCCGCTGCCGCGGCGTGCCGGCGGCGTCATGGACCTTTTCCATGTACGAGTCGCCCCTGGCGTCGGAATGCAAAACGTCGTATTTTAACCCCAAATGAGTGAGGGGCACTTTCCGGACTGGCACGTCGCGTGGGAAAGTAGAGAGAGGAGATTGCAAAAACAATGTGGAAAGAGTGGAAGCGTATTGTACTGATTACGAGTACAAAGCGTCGTCAAGTGTCGACCCCGAACGTCTGCGCGACCTTGACACCGATTACCTACCCCAAAACATGGCAGCTGTGGTTGAGCATGCGCAGTGCTTACGCAGAAAAGGTGCGTCTACACAACGTATCGGCAAGTGCACACCTACACTCTTAAAAATGAACTTCACCACATAGCACGCTCCTAGCCAACCATCATCCCGAATGACAACGTTCTCGCCCTAGATTTGTTGAAAACGGGAGGAGGAGCCTATTTTGTGCCGTGCATAATGGACACAAAATAGGCTCCTCCTCCCGTTTTCAACAAATCAGGGGCGAGAACGTTGTCATTCGGGATGATGGTTGGCTAGGAGCGTGCTATGTGGTGAAGTTCATTTTTAAGAGTGTACAGCTGAATGGAACACTAAACGTAATGACTAAAAAAGTTGCTAATCGAAGCGATGGGCGAATTAGGGACCGTAGCGATGCGGCGATCATTTTCAAGCGTGAACTGAAGCAACGCTTAGTATTGCGCTGTGTTTACGCTCATTGCCGCCACTGAACAACAGAACAACAGTAACAATCATCATGATAATGAACGCGATAGAAAACACACACACAGACAAAACAGTGTTCAATTGGGCCAACTGAAGTTTATTTTCACCATCCATCTACTCCGGAAGGTCGCGCGAGACGGAAGCGAGCTCGAGCGGGGACGTGTTAACCGATTTTTGGCTAACGTTGTTCATGGACTTCTCAATGATGGTGGCCTCCACAATCTAACGGCATAACCTTCAACCATGCCTTGAACGGTGTCTGTGGATCAATGTTCGTTTACTGTATCTGATAGATCAAAGAAGAAGCGAAAAGAAACACTTCTTCCACCGCTGTGGTTTAGCGCGTCGTTCCGAGCGAAACATAGCAGACGACGTTTCTGTGAACCAACCAGCGAGCTGTACCCTAGTGACGTCAAAATGACGTGAGCGGCTGGTCGGCTCGTTCCGGGCATGCCACCGTTGCGGACGATCGCGATTTTTAAAATTACATACTGCGATGTTTATACATCTATTGAATGAATCACTTCACATTGGGCATTTTGATTGGCACGTTAATGAACTGACTTGAAAAAATGGTAATGAACAATGAACGTGAATGGTAGTGGCAATGAACCATAACGGTGCCAGCTGTTTCCTAAGCAACTTTCAACGGCAAACTTTGCAAATTTACTTTGCGAAAGACTTGCTCAGGTCTATGGTATGCCTTCGTCATTCATCATATGCTTCATTATTTGTGACCTCCTTGCACACTACGTATATTTAGGAAAAGTACACCGTTCGCAAGTGAGTCCGTCGTGCGACTCCCGTCGTGCGAAACAACGTCACAATTTGACGAAGAGCGAACGTCTCCTATAGGCGAATGTCGTAAGTAGGGTCCGGGACTTTATGCATAGAATCCAAGGTAAATCCAAAAAGGTAGCGAAGGCGGGAAAAAATACGAAATCTGAACCGGCAACCCTGCTATTTTGATGCGCGAGCGAACCTGGGTGTTGCGAGGACAAATACGAATATAAACAACATTTTTTTTTTTACATCGATGAGAAAAGTTAGGTGTGTACTAATCACTTACTCGGTTATCCAATATAGGAAAAAGTACCTCTTTGCCTGCTCTATGCGTACGTCAAAGCCGTGCAGAGGAGGAGGACGAGGAGTGTCGTTGGGAGGAACCCGAGAGGTCTGCCTGCCTGATTAGGCGGCATGTTTCTCGGGAAGGGAAAGGTGGTGGAGAGGAAAGGGTGAAGTGGAAGACCGAGCGGAATCCGCTCGGGGGGAGGATAGCTGCGTCCATGGGCCGACTTCAGGGGAACTGTGCCGGCATACGCCTATTACACATCTGAGGGAAACCCAGGAAAAACCCCAGACGGCACAGACGGCCCGCGGATTCGAACCGCGGACCTCCCAGTCTCCAAGCGCACGCGTTACCGCTGCGCCACCGGAGCTGGTAAAGCCGTGCAAAGTAAGCAAGCTTCCGCATCCTGCTGCTCTCCGGGGGCTGCGCATGCGCAGTTTCTCAAGTGTCTCCGTTTGTGCCGCACGGGCTGCTTCACATTTTTTGCTTGTATTTATTGCTATATCGTATAAGAACACTCAAGTTACACATTTGGGGACTTGAAGGTAAGCTGAACATAGTCAGAATGTTCCCTGTTGCAGCTCCTGGTAAAGGCGTGAGTCATGTCCAGATACACACACAGGTGTGCTTTCTGAACAGCAGAGGAGACTTCGTTGACGGCACCACACAAGCGGCACAACCTTTCTACCGTTTTCTACCGTTTTGTTCAGGATCCTGCCAGGTGTGCACCTGAAGAAGCATTGTTGTTGCGAGAAGCGCTAGACGTGCATATACATGCGTCTGCGGTTATTCTCATTTACGCATACTTCAAGTGGTTAGCTTTGGATATGATGCGATGCCAAGACCGAAAAACAAACAAACAAACATACAAAAACTGTCAAGCAACTACATGGGATAGTTTGCTGGTGCATAAATGGTATTGTGTGATTTTCAGTGCTGTTGTTGCGTGAACATCTGTCCGCATTGGTCAACATCAGAGCTGGTAAACACTCAAAGTATTAAACACGTGCCTTGCTGTTTCTTATATTGGGCGCGCGAAACTGAACAGTGCGCGCCACTGCACCTCACATAGAGGCACGAGCTTGCCGTATGATTTCTTCTTGTTCCCATTTTTGGATGAATTCGGGAGCTATGTGGCTTGTCTGGTGGGCACTTTGGGCATGACTTAGGGCTTACTTTCTTGCTTGCTTCTGATTGCATTCGATGGTTGTGCATTTGAACATGGTGTTGCAGTGAGCTCTGGGGCTTGGTGTTTCACAGTATGATGCATGCTTGGGATACCGGCCAGTTCTTGTGTAATATCTTGCATACATTTTTGTGTATCATCTACTTAAAATTGGAACCATTTTACAGGTGCTAGCATGGCTGGAATTCTGTGACGTGAAGCTGCAGAGCTGTTCTGTTTCCTTGACACCCCGCGTTGCTTTGTGCACAACCCTTTGCACACACTGCACTTTTACACGCAGAAAGGGTCAGGTGGGATGCAGCCCCGACACTTAAAGGTCAGCTCCGGAGGAAACTTACTGCCACGGATTACAACAAAAACTCGCAGGCACAAAGGTTGATGCCTACTGAATGTACTTCCAAAATAGTTTCGGCGAATACCCTGTATTTACTGCGAAATCTGTTTTTTGGTTTGCCGTCCGATCGTCCGCTTGAACAGCTGACGTCACGCTCAGCTTTCGCTTTGGCTCCTCTTGGCTTGTTTGCTGGCTCGCAGTTTCGCAATCGCCAGCAATCACAACTCGTCAGGCTGAAAGCGAAATCGAGAGTCGTGTACGTGTGGGCACCTTTCTCCGCGTCTTAATTTGATCATCTTTTTACTCCGGCTAGTCAGTACACACGACCTCATCTAAGTTGTCACTTTGTGAGAGATGCAGCGTGAGTGAATTGTGAGAATGCCGTGCTTCTCGCAGTACGAGCAGGTACGCTACTAAGAAAGATGTTTCGTGCCAGGTTCCCAGTTGATATTGTGCGTGATTGAGTGGTACGAAACCAGTAGTTGAGTGCTCTGAACTTATCAAGGCAACTGTCGTGTGTGCACGAAGCATTTTGCATCAGAATGTTACGAGGTCGTTCACTTGACGGCCGATTTGGACTGTAAAAGTCGCTGGAAAGGGATGCGGCACCTGCCTCGTTCGACGACAACAAAGAGGAGAGGATAGCAACAAAGGACCAAAGTTGCGGGTAAGTGTCCGCACGAACTTGCACTATGGCTTGCACACAATGTAAACATGTGAATGACAAATATGGGACTGCTAAACCCTATAATCCGCGGTTGTATGTAAAACTACGCAGTGTCTCAGAGAAGCTGGTTGAGAAATTACATGAGTTTGGAGAAGTCTGAGCTTGGGCACAGGGAAGACAAAACAGTCACAGCAGCTGAAATCAGCAACAACTTAGGAGTTCCTGTTTTGAGACACTCTGTGTCTGTCTGGACTTCTGTGTGATCACATTCAGCCATTTCCCAACCATGGAACCACACCATATCCTGCATACATGGTAGCATATTGTTGTTCCTCTTTAAAAGCCGGGCTGTGTCTGTGAGTGCCGTGTATTCAAGTTGTAATGTAAAGTTATTACGTGCCAGAAATTCCATTCTGTCCTTCTATACTAATGAAGTTGACTCCAGCAACTGAGTACCTTGACCAGTAAGGGATGACGATCAGCATGCTCGTCACAGATTAGCAGAAATAGGTGAAGTCATGAGAAAGGCTCATCTACCTGTGAATCATCGTTTTGACACATGGCACATTGCAAGAGGGCCACATTTGCTTTGTAGCACACAGTTATAACACATATGTATGCTGTCCATTGGTTGACAACATATTTCCTATGAGAAGGGGTATAGCTGGGTGCAAGCTATGCTGTCAACATTGTTGATCACATTTTGTAGCTCTTAAATATGTAGATGCTTTTTTGCACTTTTCCTAACAATATTAGCCTTAGCAGGTATCATTATAATTTCTGCTTCTCCTTTCTCAGGCCCCAGGAAAGAGGTACATACAGCAGCACTGGTGAAGCAACGTCTGGTGCTACAATAATGGTGCCACAGTATCGTGAACATGTACATGTGTGCACACATGGACAACCAATGATAATGGCAACCTGTTTCCGGTAAAATGGCTCATGATACTCTGGCATGTCATGGATATTTGGATCATAACGTTGCTTCACATATTCATGAGCATCAAAGTCACCATGCAAGATGTGCAGATCAAGACATTGGGAAGCTGCTTTGGCCCCACGAAGGTGATTTACAGTATTTCAAGCTAGCAGCGATTACTAAGCAACTGTCCTGCATTCCTCACTTACAGGAACTGGAACATTCGAAGTGTTGTAGGGGATAGTGGGTGTACTTCCCCTTCTGAAGGACATCCCGCCATTGTGTGCACTAAAAGTTTCCTTGTCTCAGTGCTGTTACTCGGTCATGTATCAAAGTATGTCATGGTAAGTAGGTCATGTATCACTTCCACCTTATCTGTGTGCCACATATTGTATCTACACAAAAGGAATGTGTGTGAGAAAACTACTGAAACAGAGAATTGCATTGCTTCTTTACTGCACAAGCCTGTTCTGTCTGTTTTAGGAATTCTAATAATGCTAATTTTCATGTCAGGTTATGTCCAGGGGCTTTCTGGTGCTCTGCTCGATCTCTGTGGACGATAGCTGAGTAGTATAGACATAGACTGTATAATTTTGGAGCGGCATAAGAACCGAGCGGCACAAGAACCGAGTGCTATAACGGCATCTTTTTTCTAATCCAAGATGGCCGATTCTAAGCCAACACAATCCAGTTCTAAGCCAACACAAGCCAAATCCAAAGCCATCTGATTGGCCGCCATTAGCTCCGCCCACTTCACACGTTGATTGGCCCATGCTAAGCCTACTGATCTTTGATTGGTTGACCGTAGCTCCTTCATGCTAATTAATTGGCTCCGCCCCCACTTCACACGCTGATTGGCTCATGCTAAGCCTTGACTGAGCATTGGTTGGTTTACCGTAGCTCCACCCCTTCATGCTAATTACTTGGCTCCGCGCGCCCGTTGATTGGCCACCGCTACTGATCGCGCGTTGATTGGTTCACCATAGCTCCGCCCCCGCCCGTTTATGTTCATTACTTGACTCCACCCCGCCCCCACCGGGCTTCACGCTGATTGGCCGGCGCGACCGCTGATTGGTCCAGGCGCGGCGGCAGCGACCCCGCTGCGGCCCTATCTCAGATGTCCAAACTTACCCATCTGATTGGTCCATTCTAAGCCGGTCCGCGCACTCTCCCAGCCCCCCCATCTGATTGGCCGCCGCCACTGCCTTCACCGGCACCCACCAGACGGCCCGTTGCGGCCCTATCTCAGATGTTCAAACTTATACCGATTGGCCTGCCACCAGACGGTGCGCGGCGGCGGCGGCGGCGGCTTCAGATGGTTCTAACCTATCTCAGATAGCTCTATGAGATCGAACAGACAGGGGAAAAAATACCTTTCAACGTTTATTGAGTACATGTTTGAGGAAAAGCATGGCAGTTTTGGAGAGGTTGATTCCCTTGATGCTGGGCATGGTTCCACGGAAGTGACGGATCATGTAGACGTCTCCGGGACAGCGGCTGAGAAAAATTTCGTCCTCCGTGAGTTGGCACTTCCGCGTGCACTGGATATCTTCGTAGCTGTCGCTCACGTCCAGCGAGTGAAGGCACGTACGCAACGATCCAGTAGCGTTCCTGTCCAGGTTAATGCCGGACCGCATAGGTACCACGTGCCACTCTCTGATGGCCAAGATGTCGCCGGGGCATTCGTGCGCGTACGTGTGCTTATCCTTCTCCAGCTTGATGCTCGCCGTACAGTTGCCGGCGTCCAACGCCAGTGCGCACGAGACGAGCGAGAAGAGAACGAGGTACCACATCCTTCCAGTGACGCAGGTCAAATGACGCTACTCCTACTCATCCACCGCATTATCTGTGCGGCGGCGGGGGGAAAGAACGCCAGGTGAAATCTCGCTATCTACATCATCCACTCGAGCTTACCATATTCGCAGCTTCCGTACGGGTAGGAGTCCACGTCATTGTAGAGATATCGTTTGTCGTCGTACGCCATCAGACTTCTTTTCACGTTTCTGATGGTGTACATGCACTGTTTCTTTCCCACTATTGACACCTGTTCGTGCGATACGCTGGCGTGCTTGAATAGGGTATCGCGGTACGTGTCATGGAGGAGGTGTTTGCGCACAATGTTCTTTTTGACCCCTTTAGCTCTTGCAATTTGTTTTCCCCCGGCTAATTTGATGGAATACATTTTGGCTTTCAGGCATATTACTTCCTTGATGGGTACGCTACCCGTTTCACTTTTGAACGCGCCAAGTCTACCGCCTTTCCTCTCGCTGTACAGTGTATGATCACGATCGAAGGAAGACAAGTCTAAATGGTCGTCGGCGATCGCGCGTAACTGATCTTCGTAGTCCTTGCAGAATAGGCCGAGGATCAGAGAATCCGTGTCAAAGTAGCAGGTAATCACCGGACAAGTGAGCTTGCTCAGCAGGGTTTCATAATAGAACGAGTACATGGTTAACTTACTCAGTTCTAAAATCGTGAAGCCAATCTGCAGGGGGAAATCGCATCGCACTTTTCTCTTGCGCATTTCGTACATGACACAATCGGGGGACAAAATTTCCATTCGCGCGCATTCCGCCTGACTCCCGAGGCGACTCGCCGTCTCCTCATCGAAGGCTACTCGAATGTCTCGCATATTAAATTTATTTAGCAACGTACGCCCGAAGACCGCATTATTTGAGATTTTATAGAAATTTTTCTCGAACGTCGTGCTCGATGCGACGCGTCTGGCAACATTGTCCTCAATGTAGGGACGCAGGAATGGTGCCTGACGAAATTTTAGAATTCTGTGAATTTTCGTCACCCGCATGCCCAGTCTACAATAGAGAGCGAGCAGCGCGTAATGAACGACGTACTCGACCTTGTCCTTGCACGTGAGCAGCAGCTTTTTGCTGTTCGCCGGCTGATACATTAACTCTTTGAGGAGCCCTCGCTGGAATGGTGAGAGCCATTCCTTCGGAACGACAGCCTTCTCGGGAGCCAGGGGGAAGTACCGCGTCAGCGCGTGGATAGATTTTGGATACTCCAAATCGCACACGTACACGTATCCCACGTCCGAATCTGTGGGATGACGCATAAAATCCACGGAGCTAAAATCCTCGACCCATTCGAAATCGCCGACTGGGAGGTGCTTTATCATACTGAATCCGTAAAGATTGTTGCAATCTATGTACGATATGTACACCTCCTCTTTATCGGGATCGTAGCCACTGCACAGCGGGTTGTTAGCCCGTAAATGACGCCTGCTCGCCTGACAGAGTCCACCTCTAACACCCGATTCGATGGTCCGGTACATGTCCTCGGCGATGATCAGCTCCAATTTTGCCCGCGTGTAATTTAGAGCGCATTGCCACGAATAGGATGCCAGCGAAACACAATGAAGCAATTCCAATCCGCGCGCGTCGTAGCACAGGCGCCGGAAGTGCTGCATTACGTCAGCATGTAACAGGGCATCCGTTTTCAGGTACAATGCATTATAATCCCTCAGATTCGAGCATCCAAAACGTTCAAATACGTGCAGCGCGTACTGATAGTCTTCGTCACTTATATCCTCCCCCGTCAGATCGTTTCGGAAGGCGGATTTTGCCGGCAGAGCCAATTCGTCGTAGACCGCGAACGAGCTAACGTGGCTGTACGGGAATACACCTTTACGAAGCAAAATTTTGTAGTCGTCTCCAAATACCTGCTTCAGGCATTGGAACGCCTCTGCGCCCCCCATGGATTTGACGGTTCCCACGAGCTCTCCCAGCGACGAATTTAGGTACTGCATGGTATCTCTGAATAGGAAGGTGCCAATTTCGAACGATCGGATTTTTTCCATGGAACTGGCCACGATGAAGGGAGCTCGCTTCCACCCGAGAAGGTGAAATTCCCGCAGTAGTCCGGCCAAATCGTAGGCCAGATTGTGCACCATGATGGGCAGTTTTTCCCGCGTCGTGCACGCCACGTTACAGGGGTTGCACAGCGTTGCGATGTAATTTGTCTCGCCAGCGGTACAACGCTTGGAATGGTCGTGGTGCCGGACACGGGATACATCTTGCGCGAACTCCCGCCCGCAGTACGCGCAGTGGGTGGCAGCTCTGTGCCGCGCTCGTTGCTCATCATTCAGCACCATTTCCGCGGGGCAGGCGTTCAGGGCGATCATCTCGTCCCGCATTTCCATCAAAGCTCTGACGCACTGCCTCGCGGAATCTTCACCGTGGTTCGTCCTGATGCGCATCACCTTCGAGTCGTGGGTGCGCACGAGCACGGCACAGAAGCTCGAGGTGACGTGACGCTGCATGCCAACACCACTGGGCGCGAGTACGCTCTCCGTGTCCAACGCGACGACGTAGTTGTACTGCTGCTTGTACTGTATTTTAGTAAACTCTACAAAGTTTTTGCCCGGTTCGCAAAATTCCAATATGATTTCGTTTACGTCCGCGCACAGGCGACGATGTTTCGCCATGCTCTCTTCCTTGTTAAAAGAGCGCGTGCAACGCTCGCATACGAAACGCCTGTTGTCTCTCATCAGTAAGCGCTCGAGAGACTTGATTCCGAAAAAATGTTCATCTACAGCCAATAAGTGAATTTTCTTTTCATACTCGAGTTTTGGGGATCGCGACACGTGCACTCCCTGATCGACGTACTCGTATACGTACACGGATATCTTGTTTTTATCTTCGAATTCGTCCAGATCAGAGTAGGAAACGGGGAAGCGACTAGGCCACCAGTACTCCGCGGCATAGTTTTCACATTTTTTCCACGAATTACTTTCCTGCGGGTGCAGGAGGGCAAGCGTATTGTATTTAAAACACTCACCCTCCTTATGTGCAGGTAAATGAATATTCGTCAGCACGTTCCTGCGTTTAGCCAAATGATCGGGAAGTGCCCCTTTGCATCCGAATTTTTTAGTTTTCACCGCGGAAATGCATATTTGAACCTTTTGGACGTCGGTGGACACGAACCCGCTCCCTTCCCGCTGATAATTTTCTACGCGTCCCGTGGACTCCTGAATCGCGTCCATTAGGGTATTCGCGACGGCTCCGTCGCTGTGGACTTCGCGAGCAAACGCCATAAAGTGGGCTATGTGCGCGGTTATCTCCCCCCGAGCTTCCCTCACCATTAAAACATCGGAACAAATGCAAAACCTAAAGGGTATTCTTTGCGCTCTCAATATGGCGAGCATATCGTGAAAGTGACTCATTAAATATTGTCGCAAATCCTCTACTCCCTGATCGTGAACAGATGCCAATAGCGTGAATCTTTTGACGATACCTCTAAATGCGGCGTCAGTCTGGAAGAAGGGCAGGAAGGATGTATCCACGTCGGGGTGCGATCGCATCACGTGAGCAGACAGTGTAGGAGGTGCGCCGTCCCGAGAATCGTCGTCGTCGTCCGATTCATCCTCGATATCGTGAGGATCAAAAAAGCAGAACACACACCGAGGCACTGAAAATAAACGCGCATCAGTAAGAAACGTGCAACAAGTAAAGGAGGGAATAACTTACTTGTGAAGCGAGTGAAAGCAGACTGTTCCCCCCCTGAGGCGATCGCGCGGCTTATAAACCGGCATCCACGCTACATGCGCCAACACGTCGGGGCTCGCTTGTTTCCACGCGGTCGTAAATCATGTGGCACCTCGAGGATGAGGCAGCGTTGGGGTCCATCTGTTTAATATCAGAACGCGCGCGCGCGGCCGCAATGGTGAGCATTCACCGTCGAAGAAAATGTTGCGTCAAGGTAATGTAAATAGGTCTTCTCCGAGAAATTGGGTCACCTTGAGTCGGTTGCATGTTCCAACACGTTGGGGTCGCCTGTTTTATATCAAAATGCGCTTCATGGCCGAAATGAGTTTATACTATAGAACGGTGAGCTTTGTTTTATTCTCGGGGAAGTTGCGTCAAGGTAATGTAACGAGAAATTGGGTCACCTTGAGACAAGCCCCAACACGACGGTGCCATCTGTTTAATATCAAAAACGCACTTCCACCCATCCTGGCGGGCCCTAGCGAAAAAAATGTTGCGTCAAGGTGATGTAACGAGAAACTGGGTCACCACGTAAATCATGTTTTCCGAGGCCACACGTATTAAAACCAAAAGTAAACTGTTGTGCTTGATGAGACAAGTCTATCTGAAGGAAAATATCCCTATGAGCCAACCAGCTCATTGCCGAAACAAGCGCCAAAAACAAAAGGGTTCGCTTATGCAGTTTCCAAATGTCCTTCGCGCGCGCATCATATATCACATGCTGTTCCCGTGTGATTGTGTAAACAGAATCGCACCACCCTTGCGCTCCTCCGGAGGTGCTTTATATAAAAGTCGCGATATATACAACTCATTTGAGGTCTGTGAAGCCGTCGGTCGACTCCTCGTGAAGCGCACAACGAGAAAGGTATGTTTCACTATTGTCTTCAAGATGAGGAAAGTTAGGTAATAGTCGTCCTCATTTTCAGTTCATTTGGCGTGCGTAGAAACTTGCACTGAGAGATATGTCATCTATTGTCGAGAAGCTGGATAAACTAAAGAAACCCGGTGATGGAGACATTCAGAAAATGAGCATTGTTCCAAACAACGAAAAGCTCGACGTGTTGGACTTACGCAAAGTGGACACTATCTATGGGGAGTCCGTGTACGTGGAACTCCTGATGAACAACGATGAACGCGTGAAGGTGTACCTACCCAGTCGTTTTAGGCGACTCACGGATGAAGATTTGCAAGAAATGCGAGAATTACCAGATCTGAAACTAGACAAGAAGGAGAGATTCGGGGATGGTAAAAGAGCCGCATCGCCCGACATCATCTTTACTCACGCGAAGAAGTGACCGCGACGAAAGTCCGCGTCCCATATGTAATCAGCGGGAAAAATAAAAATACATGAATTTCTGATTTTAAATGTTGCGTTGTTGTGATGGATTAGGAAGATAGGCTGATATGATGGGAAGCTCTATTGATAGAATGATATGATAGGGAGCTATAGCGCGTATTCATTGACTAAGCAAGTGTAGTTTGTGGGGAGCTATAGAGAATAAAGGACGCCAGGCGTTTTTAAGCGACAAACAACTTTTCTAGCAGCTTTATTGATTTTAGGTCATTAGCGGCGAGATTATCGGAAAACAGGGATACAATGCTCTTCAGTGATTTCCCTTTCGCCAACAATGTCGCCACAATACAACAGTACACACCACACATTGGAGAATACAGGCTTTGGATACAGACATCATTATATTCGTCGACGGTGAGGCGTTTCAGCTCGGGTTCGATGGGCGGCAATCCGAAGGAATCAAAGTAGATGAGGTCATCCTTCATTTTCGCGTACAAAATCCAGTGCTCCCCAGCTTGCTGTCGCCGATCGGTGTTCACCACGATCATACCCGGTCTATCCAGTGCGGGCAGACGATCGTCTCGAGCGTATACACCGCGGAAGAGTGCCGAAGTGTAATCGTTGTACTTCAGGAGTCTCTCGATATCTTGCTCGAACATCGCTAATCCAGTGTGACGTTCCTGTTCTTATCGATGGACATAATTCGCACACTCTCGGACAGTATCAATACGGTCGTGGGTTCGGCCAAGGCACGTTGGAACTTGAGTTGCAGACGAACGTTTCCACGCCTGGTCGGTGACAGGTGGACGGAGGATTGATCCGGATCCAGGTCGTAGTACAGTAGGAACTTGTTTCCAACGTAGTGGTCGTATTCGTAGGAGACGTGCTTCTCACACAGCTGCTCCAAGAGGTTGAAGTAGCTTCGGTGGTTCAGGTTATTGCTGAAGTCGAACGTGTCTATTCGCTGCGTCCCGTTCACGGTGAGCGTCGCCGACTCAATGTCGCAGTTCACGAATCGGTACGGGTCCCGATTGAATGCTCCCTGGTAGGCTAGGGTGGGCACGAATGCGACCACCACCTTAGACGGTATCTTCTCAGGAAATAAATCTTCCAGGCATGCATCCAGGTTGCCAACTGGTAGCGAACGAATACGCGATTCACTTCCGGCCAGTGTGTAGAGAGCCTTGCGCTTCTGCAATTCCGTTTCGTGTCCGAGGAATAGGCTGGGAGACACGGTGATTTTCTTTATGTACAAAGTGGCACTCATGATTTCCACTCTATGCGTGTGCTGCTCCTGATCGGTCTTCATAATGCGGAACGCGTCGGAGCCTTGATAAAAAACAAGCCTAATTTCCACTCCCGATATGAGTAGCTTAGGCTGCAGGAAAATGTCCGAGTTGATCTTGGAAACCAGGTCGATGGTCTTGCCGCCACGTGTGAGGTTGTATCGTTCGGTCGGTCCATGAGCGCGAATGTTGTTTTCCGTTTGACGCGCTTCTTCTTGCGTGTACAGACCTGCTTCATGCACGGTATTTTGCTCCGTGGTGCTGGCGTGAAGCAAAATATCCAAGTAGCTTCTATAGCTATACAAATCATTATTCGTAATCATGGTCTGATTCAAGAAGACGGCTACGTTCTTGAAAAGCGAGCTGGCGAACGCGTTGACGGGGTAGACCTCGTCGTAGACGTCCGATCGCCAGCCTGTGTTTCCGGTAGCGAACCATCGTCACGTACGATGCAGACTTTCGTCACTATGTACGCGGAGTTCAAATCGAGATAGTGGTGCCCCAAATTCGAAAGCTGGAACTCTATGACGGAGGATATGTCAGCGACCGGGTAGAATACCTCATATTCCCCCTTCAGTATATGCCACTGCGTTCCCGGCACGGAAAATAACTGTGTTTCCGACTTATCCAACAGAGGAGTGTCGGGATGTACGACGTTAATCGTGTCCATCTCGCAACTAAATTGTGGCCGCGCAACCAGCGTGATTTATGCCGTCGAAGACGTCCGGTTTTCTCCTCTTTCTTCGCCCGCCAGCCCCTCCGAGGTCGCGGAGAATTTCACGGCCCGTATCTTTCGCCGATCTTTTAAGCGCACTTCAGAAAGAGTCTCCCTCCGACAGATTTTTGGCCACGCGCTTAGCGGCCGCAACAGCCGTCTTTTTTAAGTAGGGCGATACGCGTTTAAAGAGTGGAATAGCGAAACGCCCGAGCTGAGAAAAGAAATTGCCTCCCCTCTGGTACAGGTGCGACCTGTATACCGTCGGAACGCCAAATCCGTAGATTGGTACCGCTTTAGTGTACATGCTTAAAGTGCAGCGTCAGCGTCGATCTACCGCGATTTTGTAGCGGTAGCTTGCGACCGGTGTCGTCGCGTATGGAGACGGTGATTGAGGAAATTTCGCGCTGCACTAACTTAAAATACTGAACGGGTAGAAAGCTGAAACTCAGTTGTTCTTTCGTTCTATCGTATACGAATGGAATTAATTTCAGTATCGGATGCCGCCCGTTTCCCACTACGGAGGGCGTGACGAGATCCGTGTATATCATAATACAGTTAATGGGAAGATCTATGGTCACTTCGTCGACGCCCGTATCGTTTTCCGTAAATACGGTTTTTGGCGCCGAAACCCAGTAGGTACGCAAAGTAATCGGATAATGTAAGCGACACGTTTTCCCGCAAGCTCAACGAACACTTCCTCGCCCATGCATCGTACGTGAGGGAAGCCTCCGGCTGCAGACGCTCATGGATGGCGCTCACGAGAGCTTCGGGTGTTTCGTAGTAATTCGGTGGAAGTGAAATGCGCCGACTTTCCGTCTCTTGAGTGTTTATGTGGATGCGGTACGTCTTCACTATGGGATTACACGTGATGTGCTTTCGGGATCCTTCAACGTGGATGTGCTTCACCTGAATGAGGTCCAGGAACTCGGTCGACAAGTTGAAATTCGTCGGGAGAGAGAGCGAGTAAGTGTTGTCTTTGTATTCCACCCGTGATTCTGTATCGTTCGTCGCTCTGAAGAATTCGTTGAATGTGTCGGTAATGAGCGATCGGGGTTCTAAAATTAGATCGTTATTGATCACTATCACCCGGCGAACTCGCATCATAACGGCTCTTTCCTCCGCGAGCGGTAACACGTTTGGGACGGCGCGTACTTTACCGCCCTCCCGGTGATCTCCATCGATGTCGACGATTCCAAAGGCGAGATGCAGCGGTCTGTCGATTAGTTTCACCGAGCGCACGCGCGACGGTAGCTTAAACACGTAGTGATCTTCCTCGTAAGTCCACTCTATCCCATATTCGGGGAATATTTTATTCAGTAGCGTGTCCGTGTCTTCGAACGTGAGCTGTTTTGTTTGCCACTTCTCCGTTGATAGCGTTATCAGGTTATCAGGCGCTTGGTTCACGTTCAGGAAGCTGTTGGGAATGGAAAATCCCTCTAGACCGACGACGTACGAATCATCCAGGTGTAGCGGCTTATCTAACGCGATCGTGAAGTCATTCAACGTGTTGGACGGGTACAGGTCCATGCTGGCGTTCGAGAGCAGATACACGTAAAATTCATTTTCTGACATCGTTGGCGGGCACCCAAGAATCGTGATCTTTGGCGTATCCGAACCAACGAACCAAGTAGTGCAATACCCCGTTAATTTTCTTCTTTCTAATCACCGCGGATATGAGTCGCTTATCGTACGAGGAAAGATGGTGGACTGGCTGCAGCTCCTGCTCGTAGAATGATCCCAGTATTTCTTTTCCCGTCGAATCTTTCACGTACACTACGGGCGGATCGGTCTTTCTCGTTCGTGACACCTCGAACACTTCGGCCGTCCACCTTTGATCGTAGCCTTTGGCGAACACGCCGCGGTCTAACGCGAGCCTCACCTGGTCCCCTGATTTATACTTGCTCTCGCGCGGGGTCGTCTTACGATTCAATCTGTTGAACAGAGCTACTTCATTTCCGGCGTTCACGTTTTTCGGCTTTTCGCCCGTGACTTAGTGTACCGAGTCGTTATAGTCGGCCACTATCTTCGGCAGCGCGTTGATATAATTAAACTTCCCCGTACTAGTGAAATGCCTGGCTATTCTTTCCCTAATTGTTCTCTGCACGCGTTCACAGGAGGCCGCTTTCATTCCGCTTTGTGTGCTATAGTGATTTAGCAGCGACTGAAAGTACTGACGAACGGGGGAACCCCAAAATTCGCTCCCGCGATCCGTGAGCAAATTCTTCGGAATTCCGTGACGGAAAACTCGTTGGAAGGCTTTCTTTACGTCTTGCGGGCGCTTTGTGCGAATGGGGACCATGTACAGGTACCTCGATAGCGTATCTATGACCGTTAGGATGTACCTGAAGCCCTTGTTAAATTTCTGATATTTGCGCATATCCAGAAGGTCTGCCTGATATAAATCCCGCACGTGAGTTGCGATGATGGAGCGCCGCTTAAATTTTTTCTTCACTGGCTTGTGAAGGGTGTAAGCATCTTCTTTTTTCAGCTGTTCCACGGCTTCTGCGCGCGTGAGCTTGTGATAACGTCGGTACCGATCCACTCCACCTAACCCTTTCTCCTTGATCTTTCTATAGGGCCCTATATTTGCTCCAGCGAGCAATGCGGTGTATTTTCAGAGCGCTTATAATTTTTGATACTTTTTTGTACCAGCGGGGTTTCTTGATGAGCGCGCTACGACGTGCTAAGTAGCTCACGAGAGCCACAATGTTTGAGCGATTGATTCGCTTCCCTCTATATACTAGCACATTATCTGCCTGCCAGGTGAAAACTTTCTTCAATTCTTTTAGCACAGATTTCGCGCGTGCTTTATCAACGCCGGAGGGTAGAAGATTAAAATCGAATGGATTGGGTTCTGGTTCGGGCTCCGAATGGACAGGTTCCAGAGGAGGAGGAGGAGGAGGAGGATGATAGTGAGCTCGCTTCAGCAAGTAATAGAGGGCTTCCAGTATTTTGCCCACTTTTACATCGTCCGAATCGTTAGATTTCAGAACTTCACCTATTTCTATTCTATGAGCCATGACCGATGGCTTTGGATATCGCTCGCCCGGCGACTCCCGCCACGAGACTTGATAGCCCTGAGAGGAGCAGTGGAAGTATGGGAATGAGACCACCTCGTTGTCCCCTAATATATTTCTTCAACTGCCGAGGGCACTTATGAAGTGACTTGTAGGCGAGGAAGCGGAGGATTTTTTTGTGTTTCTTCAGGTTTTTATGAAGTTCCGTCGAAAGTGGGATATTTCCGCGTAGAATATTCAGACAGATTTCCGAAAGGATTCGAATGTCGTCGCAGCTGAGCTCTTTAAGTAACTCTGCGCGGTGCGTCGGTTTGCTGGCGGCCAATACTTTGAGGAGCGTGAGATGTCTTCTAAGATCGGCCGTCATTTCACGGGCGTAAACAGGAACTGCCGGTCGTGCGGTAAAATACCCGTTCGCAGGCTACGAGAGGGAGGTGTTTGCGCGTGCAGATCCACAACTAAATAACCGTGCGCCTTCTCCGTCGCCTGGTTATATGCGTCGAGAAAATAGGAGAGCCCCTGTTTCCCGAATACCTGACGTCCGAAGGTTTCGATCTGTTGTACGGACCGCGCGTTCCGGAACAATACGATATAACTGGCGTTCAGCGATATCGTTCGAAAAGCGGCATTGTGATAGAACAAGGCTTGTGTGATCAGGATCACGGACGCATTCTTATGGTGGCTACCACGTACAAACAGCGACTCTACCTCCGATAGAACCCCCTTTTCCGTGATTTGATCGTCAATAAGTATGAGAGTGGGATATCGCTCATCCCAATCTGCGGGTATCCTGTCCATAAACTCCACACCGTCGAAATCCTTTTCCCAGCCGGCTGCATACTTTCGTACGTAGAGTATCTTCTGCGGTGGAATGCTAAATAATTCGGGGTGTCTCATTATATTCTGCGTGAGCACCGTCTTCCCACACATGGACGCGCCGGAGATGAGAATTCGAGCAGGGTGCTGGAACTGCATGCGCATCGTGGACTCGAGCAGACTGTGTACCGAGGTGTGATGCATCTTTATTTTCATCCATAGCTCCTAGAGCGATTGATGATCGTCTCCAGGACTCTTATTTCTTCCTGACATAGTTCCTGAAGCTCGCGCAGTGATTGCTCCCTGTAAGCCGACAGGTACTCGTCCAAGATTTCGCGTATGATTTCCCGCAACTTGCTTGCGGTGATACGGGAGCGCAATATGTGGCAGCACATCTCGACGAAGTTCTCTCGCTCGTGTGACGCCTCGAAGCGGAACCGCGTGGAGTTGATGCACCTGAGTCGCGCCATCTGGTGGCACGAGGTAAGTTTGGTTGTATGAGATAGAGACATTGGGTTAGAACCATCTGAAGCCGCCGCCGCCGCCGCCGCGCACCGTCTGGTGGCAGGCCAATCGGTATAAGTTTGAACATCTGAGATAGGGCCGCAACGGGCCGTCTGGTGGGTGCCGGTGAAGGCAGTGGCGGCGGCCAATCAGATGGGGGGGCTGGGAGAGTGCGCGGACCGGCTTAGAATGGACCAATCAGATGGGTAAGTTTGGACATCTGAGATAGGGCCGCAGCGGGGTCGCTGCCGCCGCGCCTGGACCAATCAGCGGTCGCGCCGGCCAATCAGCGTGAAGCCCGGTGGGGGCGGGGTGGAGTCAAGTAATGAACATAAACGGGCGGGGGCGGAGCTATGGTGAACCAATCAACGCGCGATCAGTAGCGGTGGCCAATCAACGGGCGCGCGGAGCCAAGTAATTAGCATGAAGGGGTGGAGCTACGGTAAACCAACCAATGCTCAGTCAAGGCTTAGCATGAGCCAATCAGCGTGTGAAGTGGGGGCGGAGCCAATTAATTAGCATGAAGGAGCTACGGTCAACCAATCAAAGATCAGTAGGCTTAGCATGGGCCAATCAACGTGTGAAGTGGGCGGAGCTAATGGCGGCCAATCAGATGGCTTTGGATTTGGCTTGTGTTGGCTTAGAACTGGATTGTGTTGGCTTAGAATCGGCCATCTTGGATTAGAAAAAAGATGCCGTTATAGCGCTCGGTTCTTCTGCCGCTCGGTTCTTATGCCGCTCGGTTCTTATGCCGCTCGGTTCTTATGCCGCTCCAAAATTATACAGTCTATGTCTATACTACTTAGCTGTTCATGAGCCCCCGAACAGAAGGAAGAGACTACACAAGGGGGGCTCACCGCAAGAGTTACAGTGAATGAGTAAACGCTAACAACTCTGCAAGGCATTAAATGCAAGTCGACAGCAGAAGGGCTTCGGCGAACATGTACAAACAGTCGCATACCTAGGAGTTTTAGTTTTTGGCATTTCATTCGCCATTAATCGGTGGCTTCTATAGAAGCGTAGGGGATGGGGAAACAAACACAAGATTTTGGAGCACACAGTAAATGGTACTCCATGTTCCTTAGCCATTTTTACTACATGAAGTGCCAGGGAAAAATCAAAGGGGTTGGGACGCTTTCATAGACGTGGTTTGTTACATCATGGGTGCGTCATGCATTGCGCTCCATAATGCTGATCAATCTGTTTTTTTTTTTTTTCATGTGTCATACTTCGTGAGATAAAAGCTCTCGAACAGATGCCTGACTAACGCACGAATGTCAAGGACCTCAGAAATACAGCCAATTCCACTGATAGCCCTGAGGTCTGTGACGTCAGAGCTGCTTGAGCTTTGCTATTCAAGGTGCCCATTTTCTACACTCTATTCCAACGTTGGTTTGTAAAACACACATTGGTACGAAGAAGCTTTTATGTTCATGTGGGATGGTGGTGTTGCAACCCCTTTCACTGGTTTGTGGGGAATGACCTGATTCTGCACCTAAGACTTACCACAGAACACCTGAACTGACACCTGTGTTCTGTCCATCTTGCAGTGTGCTTGTTTACCTGTTGCGAGGGATTATGGGGGGAGTCAGATAGTTTTATGATCTCTGTGTATTCAATAAAATTATGGTATATTCAGTGTTACGTGTAAAATTACAGTATCTGTGGAATGTGTGGAGGTGTGCATTGATTCAAGAAGTAAATCGGCTCCTGAAACCAGCATGCAGATCCAGATGTAATACTGGTGTCTTTCACATATGGAAGCAACTCATCTTCATCTCTTTTCTCTTTTTTTTCTTTCTTTTTTTGTGGTTGATTAATGTGATGACTCATGGCTGCACTGCACTAGTAAACCAGCCGAAATAAGGTGCAAGATATCCCTGATAATTACACTTGCATGGTGTCCTTGTACTGTGCAGTGTATTTTTGTGTTCGTTTATTTTTTCCTTCCTTTCTTTTTCTGTTCAGCTCTCATAAGCCACGTATGCCCTCATGTAAGTATCTTGTTCTTTTATCTGGTGCTTGCTCTCTCGACAGTGTAAAATTTCGGCAAATACGTTCATCGCGAATCTACACTAAGGTTGTCATTCAAGCCTAATTCTTACGTACGTAGTACCTGCAGTGTGTATACGATAACATGGCGTTGCCAAACACAACTCGTTCACCCGGTTATAATGCCAAGAAATGCGATTACTGCTCCTGTAACGTCAAACGCCTGGAACGTATTCGAGAGTGAGAAAGATATGCGCAAGTGATACAGCAGTGGTGAGCCGTAACTATATAAGAGAGTGAAGTTTTCAATTAAGCGATGAATTGACTTACTTTATCAAAGACACCTACAATGCGAATAAAAATATCTTTCGTATGTAGGCGTAGCACAGTTCCGTTGACAATATACGTGACGTTCATTGCATTCTTAGCCAGTCTGCCGCTGGCCGGAACGCGACAGCATAGTTGCACGAATCCTAACTGCACAAGTGGTATCAACAGCGTGTTTTAGCATTGGCAGATCGTCCCAAATATTAAGAAAGCGATGCGATCAAGAAACCTACGTCGATCGAGCAGACGCTCCCTGCCACCATCGCCTGTTTACATTCCCGTATGCTCCGTAGAGAGGGAGGGAAGTCTTGAAGAACACTGATATCACTTACGTCGGCGATATAGACCGCGTGAACAGCTGCCGTCATAAAAATGGCGGCCCCCATGTCTGTTTCGAAATGGTTAATTTACGATTATTTAAAATGTGGGGCTGTTTTGTGGAAATGAAGGGTGCTTTCAGACACAGTTCGATATGGGCTTCCAGAATATTGTTACGGTTTCAAGAAGTCAAGGTATCTCCGGAGCTGACCTTTAAGTGCTCTTCATATAGGCTGGTAAGTACTGGAGACACAAAAAAAACATAGAAATGAGCAATATTTTCTGTGTTCCTGTCATTATATCAGCATGACCTCAAAAGGAGTAAAACAAATGCATGTATTGTTGTACAGACGTATGTTGACACCATATAGCATAAAGCAGAAGCATTGGTGAGGACAGCAGAAAACATGCCATAATCTTGGTGCCCAGCAGGCCCGTCTGTCGTGAAACTGCAGGGACAGAAGGTGATACAGGGAGAACTGGGTCAGCACGCTTACCCCTTCAGGACCATCACCATCACCCTGATAGTGAGGTACACTGACATGAGAAAGTGACATAACCTGAAGTTAACAGTGGCATCACCTTGCATTGCACAACAGGGAATGGTACGGAGGTCTCACCACCCAGCAGATTACGGAGCATCGTGACGTACGACTCCTCCCTTCAGGACAACTTCTAGCTGGGCTTGTGCACCTGCAGTTGACAATGTTCTACAAGTACCATCAGGACCACCAACCCACGTTGCAGGTATGCCCCCCATCGAGTAGCTTTGTTGGCACAGTTACTGCAATTCGTACCTTCCTTTTGTCATCATTCCTATAGGCACGGGTGAGCAATGACTCCATCAGCAGCATGTGATTCAATAAGAGACAGCACTTCAACATCCAAGGAGCACGCTGCAGGAGATGCGGAAAAAGGTGCACAGACTCCAGGCTTGCAACGAAAAACTGCACAAAGATCTACAGCGATGTCAGCAATCAAGAACAATCTGTGAACTCGTGCAGAGTCTGAAAGAACATTGCCGCATTTGCTAACACCTGTGAAGACGCTTTTGAGTACAATGTTGACAGGTTCCTTACCACCCAAGGGGCCTGGTCTAAGCTCTCGGGGAAATCGTAGTTATGGTCAAACGAGACTTTTCAACGTTGTGTTCTCTGACAGTGTATGCTGACTTATTCAGTCCTTTTCTTCGAGTGCGTTTGTTTTGATCCGCGAGGACGCAAAAATGCAGAGCTGAAGTGCATCCAAGAGCAACAGGGCAAGTTGCAAGGCTGAGGTTGTAATTGTTGGACTGCTGTTTGTATATATTTGTTTAACCTCTTTCATAACTTCACTCGGTGCTCGCTCCGATCAAGAAATACTGCGCTCTGGTGTTCCGTAAACTTTTGTCGGGATCTGTACCATGTCATAACAGTGGCATATGTTACATAGTGCACTGTCACAGATTGTGGACCTTGTGTTGCAGTGATGTGTGATCACTGGACAGCTACAGTGGACTAGCTTCTTTGAAAGCTTTCTCGTAATCCAAACTTGAGCAGGGCCCTTATGACATCATAAGTGCACCACACAATGCCTTGTGTTGTGCATTATAGCCTTGTGTATACTACTGATTGCGGATCCTGTAAACGTCAGGCTACCACACAAACATCTCAATGTTCGCACTAGTTGTCATGTTACTATGGGTGATTTGTCATTAAACTTGTTACCAGTGCACTCTTACACGAAGTGTTCTGTGTCTTGTATTTCATTGCTCTCTTCAGTGGGCTACTTCCATGGTCAAACAGGCGATTCATCGGCCTTCAATCAACTGTTCGATGTCGCGATAGAAGTAAAGAAAAACGAAGCGCGTGCGGGGTGAGGGGGAAAGGGAAGGGAAACGGAAGTGCGCGAACACGTGAACCGACGTCGACTGTGACGTCACAATTTTAGTTGTCCGCACAACGGATGGATGGCGCTGTCTGTCAAAAGATGGAGTACATTTGAAGACGCACGGCCTTATGGGAGTGTCGCCACCTTTTTACATATATCTTGTAAAATCTTTCCAAATATGCATGCAGGTATGGGGCGCGAGAGGTCTAAATATGCACAAGGTATGCAGAAATATTATGATGCCACGGGAATGTTGCTCCGGAAGCTTTCAAATTGTCTAAAAAACGTTCTACAAATGAAAGTGCACAGTGCTTATTGACAGTCGGAACGTACGTTTACGCGTGCACATTCAAGCACTCCTAAGTGATCATTGCAATATGCACCATAGCCATACTCAGGTTTTAAGAAGTGCCCACACATACATTGCGTTATACATTTACATGCGTTTTTACGTGGGATGATTCTGTTTTGCCAGTTAAGAAAGTCATGTACCGCGAAAATGTGCACTATGTCGCTAAATGTTATGCCGACGACTTAGCTAGCTACCTAGCCCATCTACGCTCTTCGTTGTGCTGTCTACGCGCCTCGAGAACGGCCGCTCATAAATTGCAGTACTTTGATTCCCTTCTTTTTATCAAGCACAACTTGAACTCGCTGACCACTTGTTGAGCATTCCGTTTTCAGAACTTGATTCCGGATGCTAGTAGTTCTTGCCGAATATCTTGATTACGCAGCATGAATCAACACGGGTTTTGGGCCGATGACCTCCCCTTTTGATGTAACGTGAGCTGTGGGGAAATAAAGGGGACGAAAAATGTTAAGAAACTGTTCGCATGTCGTCGAAATACGACATATTATGCAGCCATATTGGGCCGAAATATGCATTTATATGGTACATGAAACATTTTAAAATTTATTGATATATTGATTGACGAAATTGTGATTGATAATGTGTGGAGAAACGTTTGGATATCAGTTAGAACGTATTTAAAAAGTACGCATTTTTACATGAACTCCCATAACGTAAATATAGAGCCTATACTTCGACCCTTACTCAAGCGGGCAAGAACAGTCGAAATCGACGTCAACACTGCCGCCATTTCCCACCGTTGTGCTCATTTTCAAAGGTGTAGGTAGGAAGTACAACCCACAACAATAGGAGTATGTCGTGCTAACGAGAAGAGAATGTACGTATTCCGCATAAGCAAACTAGCTAGTTACATGTTTTGAAGACTACGAACGAATCGGACGTTTCAAATATGGCAGTCTTATAAAAAGCCAGACAGTAGCAGGAATGCGCGGCCCGTAAAACGGTCGTCGGGGCAACATCGCTTGCGGTGTTGTTTCCGGGAAGATTTTTTCTAAAGTAGCAGGAACCGAACCACGCTCCTCTCTGGCCTGGACGATCTCTGGTCGAGTGCGGTGACCATTACGCTACACTGACATCTGCTTGTCTCTGAGATTCGCTTTCACAGGCGACTGACACTACGGCAGAAGTGAGAGGCACGGTGAGAGGTAGACGCTGCATAACTCAAATGACCAGAGGTAAGGTAAGGGCTTCGGTTGAGATGACGTTTATGTATGACGGAGCACTTATGCTGCTAGTTGAGTTTGAGTTGAGTTTGATTATAGAAAAAAAAAACTGCTGCTGCTGTATGCTGCTAGTCTTTCTTTATAGTTCTCAATGTTTCAATGCCGTTATCACTCTTGATTTGTGACAAGCTCGGAGCATACGCCACTTTGTGATAATTAACGTAACCGCATAAATGTCACAGAAGGGAGTACGCCTCCCGTTTTCAATAAGTTACGGGAATATATGATGTCATTCGGTATGATGGTTGACAAGGGGCGTGTTATGCAGCGAAGTTCTGTTTTAAAACGCCATCCACGTCGATATTGGTCAGCAAATCTTTTTCTTAATCCGGCAATTCAGAAACACCCCTCGAGATCCGAGACCCTGCCAAAAACAATCTCTGGTTACGCTGCTGCTACTGCTTAAAATACTTCAAAGAACTCGATTATATCAAGAAGGCGATTATGTCGAGATATGATCGGGAATTCGGGATATTGGGACACGTGTGACTTACGGGGCAAAAGCTGTAAATGGGTCATACTAAAGGGAGTTGCACCTTTTTTAAAACTATATTTTGATCTAATAGTGTGACTTCAGTATGTGGGCCCGGATTATCGGTGCCTTCTTCGAGGCCCCAAAAACATGCGAAACTCTGCACAGAAGATGAGGTTAAACAGAGAAACGCGCGCAACGCGCACAATCCCTGATCAGCTGCCGGGAAACGGGGCTCTGGACGAGGGGGCCTCTGCTGCCCAAGGTAAGACAGTAGCAAATGATACATGCATATACCTTTCGGCGTAATGGATGGTTAGTACTGACACAGTTACCTTGACAAGGTCGACCACGTCCGCACTCTTTCGAACCCAACAAAGAGAGATAACATATGTCTACAATACGCTCTGCAAGTGGCCAAGCGTTCTGCGCATATCTCCTGTCCCTGTTACTCCACTCGGAAAGCCCCATTGGCTACGGCGGCGCCCTCCCTCTTCCCTCTCACTGTCTTCTCTCATGCGTAGAGACGCTCACAGCGTATTGCCCCGAAACACTGTTGCGTTGACCATTTCTATAGGAGTTGCATTTGCTCGGCATTTTCTCTTAAAGCTGTAGAGTAACTAAAGTACCTGAACGTGGTAACTGCAGCTGTAACAAGTTCATTTCGAAGAGAGTAACTACAACTGTAACTCGGTCACTATTTTTCATGCAGTGTTGCATTGCATTTTTTCCATTGCGAGTTCTGCTTATGTGTATTGATTATAACGTTAATGCTCTTTCATGCTCACTCACTCCCTGCTCAGCCCTCCATATTCCCACTCACGCTCACTCACTCCCTGCTCAGTCCTCCATATTCTCACTCATGGTCAATCACTCCTTGCTCAGCCCTCCATAGGCTAACCCATGCTCACTCACTCCCCACTCAGCTCTCTATATGCTCACTCATGCCCATTCACTCCCTGCTCAGCCCTGCATATTCTAACTCATGTTCACTCACTCCCTGCTCAGCCCTCCATTTTCTCACTCATGCTCACTCACTCTCTGCTCAGCCCTTCGTTTGCTCACTCATGCTTACTCACGCCCTGTTCAGTCCTCCATATTCTCACTCATGCTCACTCACTCCCTGCTCAGCCCTCCATATTCTCACTCATGCTCACTCACTTCCTGCTCAGCCCTCCGTTTGCTCACTCATGCTCAATCACTCCCTGCTCAGCCCTCCATATTCTCGCTCATGCTCACTCACTCCCTGATCAGCCCTTCACATTCTCACTGATGTCCACTCACTCTCTGCTCAGACCTCCGTTTGCTCACTCATGCTCCCTCACCCCTGGTCAGCCCTTCACATTCTCACTCATGCTCACTCACTCCCTGTTCAGCCCTCCATATTCTCACTCATGCTCACTCACTCCCTGCTCAGTCCTCCATGTGCTCACTCATGCTCACTTCCTCCTTGCTCAGCCCTCCATATGCTAACCCATGCTCACTAACTCCCCTCTCAGCTCTCCGTTTGCTCACTCATGCTCAACTCATTCGCCACATTGAGCATGAGTCAGCATGAATGAGCATAGTCATGAGTGAGCTGTGCCGTGGTATGGTGGGGACGGCCAGGTCGTGGCAAGTCGATCGCATTTATCTGGCTTCTTGCAAACTTACGCGTTCATTTGTTGCGCCCACTGACTGTAGTGATATGAAGGCGCTACCATATTACGCCTTCATCTTATGGCACATGTCAAAGGTTTTCATACCTTCGATCATAGGGAAACGAACGACTGATCGTTGCTCCTCCCTGGTGCAAACCTAAAGTGGGCAGCCGTTTTTAACCAGTTGTTGCGTGCTTGCATATGCCGCGTGGAGGTCGCCAAACACGCTATATACAAAGTACAATGCCTGCATTACCAACCGACAACTTATTTTTACTTCAGTGTGCGCTTAGAACAGTACGATGCATTATTACGGATAGCATAATTCATTCGTAGTGCGTAGGGCTATGCGAATGTTCGAATTTTTTGAATACCGGGGCGAATAATTGCATACTTGATTCGAATTCCGAATCGAATATAGACGAGTGGTTCCGAACCTTGCCTCGCAAGCGCAAAAACGTCAGAAACGAGGATGTAAAATAAATAGGGAGCTACTTTTTCGGGTTAAACCCGATTCCGCCCGGTTATTCCCCCCCGAACTGACCTCCGACCAATTCGGGTTGAACCCGATTTCTCCCCGAATTCCAGACACTGTGAAATCCTCAAATGACGTTTCCAGTGAAGACGAACAAAGGTCGCCACGTGTAACAAATGTAAGAATGGGTCACTTACGTTCCCAGCAATACACCCATGTGTGTCAACACTGTCTATGCCTTCGGCGATTACCGCTGGAAGGTCACGATTCCGCAAAAAAACAAGAGAGGTTAGGAAATGACTTAATAGACAAGAGGAGAAACAAAAACACCCCATAACACCCGAAGGCACAATTATCGTCCGATTTCTCCCCGAATTACAGATTTAAAAATAGCGCCCGATTTTTACCCCCCGAATCTGAGAAAGGCATTTAACCCGAAAAAGTCACTCCCTAATTAAATAAAGTGAATTGCTTGATGGGGGGAGGGGGGCGGAGATGATCCGTGTGCGTACGTTACATATGTAGGCTGTGTGTCCTCATACGTATAAGTGTTTTTTACGTATGTGTTCTGTTCGGTTATATAACTATTTGCTTCGTATTCGCTTCGGTTTTAAAATTGCTATTCGCGCAGCCCCATACCTAATAGTTTATTAATTCTCATCTGTTGCGCCTATGAAATTCTATCTCCGATTCAGTTGCTCATACTTTTTTTTTCCTCTTCCTGAAAATTTGACGCTTCTGTGTTTGGATCAGGAATTACTGGCGGATAACATTGGCGGATGACTAGACAGCGCAAGTTACTAATAAACGTTAAATTCTTGTTCTTCACAAACTTGAATATGAAATAATGAGAACTGAACGTGCACCTAAAGATGGTGTCCGCGAGGAATGCGAAATTATAAAGTTAAAGTGATATCCACTTGGAGATGCTTTCCAAGAAGAAAACACGAAAAAAGCTTCGCAGAATTCGTTGATGTTTTTTCGTAAGGCGTTAAAGACATCGAACTCGAAACCAACTGCCTCCTTCCGGTTGAAACGACCCTTCCTTGCTTCGCCTCTTTTGATCATGTAATTGGCATTGCCCTGGAGATTGCCCCCAAGCGCAAAATGATAGAAACAGTGGTGTCCTTGCGGTCGATCTTGTGGTACAATTACAGCTTCGGAGTACAGAGGTCGCTTTCGCGGCTACTACTTATACTACGTACATGCAGCGCTTTCTGGTCTGAAACCCTCCTTCCTTAGTTCTCTACACGCCCATATACTCGTACTTCAACAGTAAGTCAAGAAATAGTATTGTTCAGCTTACCCCCTACAGGACCTCTATTTCAGAAACCGTCCAAAAAAAATGACGCATATATACTAGGAGAATAACTCCGCCGGCATCTCGGCAAGAGAGCTGCCTTACTGTCAAACGAATTGCAAGACGGTCAATTAAATAAACTCCAAAAATCTTTTTTCCGCCTATGAACTTTTCAACGCACGCAGCAACAGCGCAACGGACTTGGCAGTAGTTCGTTGCTTTCCATCCAACTGTCTTCTTTACTCCCTGTGTAACAAAACCGCTCGCCTGATACAAGCCTTTCGTAACTCAGCTACATGACTTGTCGAATACAATGTCTACCAATCTCGTAGCTTATGCCACCGTTATTAAACGGAAGCTACACTGTGCCTCAAGTCGGGTTTATCTGTGCACAGCCGTTTATTGGGATAGTTTGGCCATTGGGAGGAGGGAGGAGCCTGCTTGAAAGCGTGTCATTTTAAGTCACGCGAAGGGCGGCGCCAAGGCCAGAGCGGCCATTTTGGAGCCGAGCTGCTGTCTTGAAACATCCCCGTGCCTTTAATTCCGCCATTTTAGAGCGGACGTATAGCGTTGAAATCTCCCTGTGCCGTTGCGGCTCGCCTTTCGTTCCGACCAAATGGGCGGAGCCAGGACGTATCAGACCTCACGCCGAGCCCCCATCTCCGGGCGGCAAAGGACCAAATAATGGTCAAACTCTGCCCATAAACGGCTCTGTATACCTGCTTATGTGAGCGCACCGTGTGTCGGATGTTTCAGATGGGGTTCCGTTGGGCATGCGTGGCTCTGCTATTTAACATCTGCATCCTGCAAGCATGCCTCGCAGGACGCGCGGTGCACGGTGCAGGCAGAAAGACACGCCAAATCCAGGTAAGGCTTTGATTTTGTGCATCCACTCTACAAATCTCCTGATGTGTTAGTGAAGAATGCATTCTCAGGGAAATTTTCTTGCATCTATTGAAAGAACATTGAAAAATATTTTCGCTGTTCGGAGCGGGACCCCCGTTCATTAGATATACTGAATTACTTACCGCCCAGAGCACGGAAGACAGGAGGTGAAACTCTACTCTCTCCTGTGACCAGATTTTTTTTATTCTGTGTTGGCGCCGCGAAGCAACTGTGGCAATGAGCGGCGTACAGACGTGGACAGATGGAGAAAGGTACACCAGGAAGGAGTGGGGGACAGGGGGTTAGTATGCGTCCTGGACCGACTCCGGGGGAACTGTGCCGAGATTCGTCTGGAAACTCTTCGGAAAACCCAGGAAAAACCTCGGACAGCCCAGCCGGTGCCGGGATTCGAACACATGTTACCTCCCAGTTGGGGCGTGGAAAGCGATCATCCTAACCACTATACTACGGGAGCTGGTCGCGACCAGATAGAGAGGACTAAGGCTCCTGAATGAAGGCGTTAGACAAAGGGGCTTTACGTGGGACCAGTGCCGTGTCTTAAAATGGAGTCTGGCCATTAATGGCACCTGCATATACCTGAGACTCCTCCCACTTTTTGAGGTATCTAGTTAATCGCAAGTCGAAATACAGTTCCCTATTATTGCAGGCTATCCAGTACTTATACTTCACCCTTACTTACTGGGTGCCACCATTTTGGAGAAACTGGAATGATTGGATTGAAACGGATACCACTGGTGACAGACCAAAACGACCGATTTTGCGCCCTCTTTTATCAACCCCATCTGTATGGCGTTGGGAAGACCCACAACCGCAGAAATGGTTGCTGGCAGACGTGATTGGCCAGGAGAGCGGAAGAACTGCTTCTTCGTAGCAGACGGACTGACGAGACTGGGAGGTACCCGGGTACGAATCCCGGTGCCGGCTGTACTGTCTGGGGTTTTCCTGGGTTTTCCTCAGACGCTGTCAGACATACGTCGGCACAGTTCCATTAGAAGTCAACCCAGGACGCACATTTCTCCAGGGCGTTAGCCGTGACGTTGCCCACCTCTGTGAGGCCGACAACGACAAGCTCTTTCACCACTACCACCACCACCATCGTAGCAGACGGCTGCCGGTATGAACTTTTAAATTACGTAACGTAAGTAGATTGAATCAAAGAAACGCAAAGATGTATGCATCAATAAAATTCGATGATCTTACGCATCAGGAGCGTCTTTCTTGCTATTTTCTTGGGATCGCGGTCTTAACTATAGTTAAGACCCTATAGTTAATGTAACTATAGTTAAGCGACGTTTCGTCGCTAACGTTAGGCCTACATGTAGGCCTAACGTTAGCGACGAAACTTCTCATTTTCGTGTAAATAACGATGGCGGAGCGAAAGTTGAAGCTGATTTTGCAGATGCGTACATGAGGATATGTACTTACAGTATGAAGTGAATGTAGTCTGTGAAAATTTTTTGTCACGAAATCTCCGCTTCGCCGTTCCAAGCACGATACTCCATTTTGGAGAAATTTTTGTGTCATGGCGGTCCCCATGGAAAACAGAAACCAATGAAATGCTCCCAAGTTTGGTTGACAGGTCAAGCCTCTTTTTTAGGCTCCTCCTAATGGCCAGACTCCCTTGTAATACACGGCACTCAGAGCCGTATATTAAAAGGGAGTCTGGCCATTGGGAGGAGTCACAAAAAGAGGCTCGACCTGTCAATCATAGTTTCGTTCCTCTGATTGGTTTGCTTTTTACCAAGGGGATCGCCATGACACCATACTGCCACCCAAAATGGCGACGAAAACAAACACAGTGAAGCGGGGATTTCGTGACAAAAAATTTTCACAGACTAACCTGATTTTACGCTGCAAATGTACATCCTAATATAAATTTCTTGGAAATCAGTTTCAACTTATGCTCATCCATCGATATCCAACTGAAAATAATACGTTTTGTCGCCGGTGTTAGGCCTAGTGAACACGGCGATCACAACGAAAACATAACAAAAACAGCGCTGTGCTGTACAATCTTATATTTAACTGCTGGATTTCATGGATATGAATACTCTTGCCTCTTATATTCCAACTATTCATGTAGATTTGATTAAAAATCCTACCGACAACAGAGTGTGTCCCAGCAGGTGGTTCTGCCGGCAACGGTACAACGACGGAAGCAGACGACAATTGCCGACGTGCCTTACGCTCCCTAGGTGGCGCTCATCAAAATTGGCACCAAAAATCCACCAATTTTGCAGATTGCGAGAGCTATCCATTTCAATCCCATCCAATCCACTTGCCACCCAAAATGGCGCTGCCCATGTTGGATAAGGGGGCAAATAGTGAGGATAGGCTGATTGATAGCGCCCCATATTTCAAGACTTCATTGGTCGGAAAGCTGAAAAAGTGGGCGGAGCTTCAGGTATAGGCATGACCCATTAATGGCCAGACTCCCTTTTAATATACGGCTCTGACGGCACTGAGGAGGACGCGCCATCTGTAGGGCGGAGCGGGAAAATCTTGTTGTCACGTGTCGCGTTTTTCGCCAAATCGACGCCGCACAGCGGTGAAACTCCGGATTAGTCGATCCAGATACACACGATCGACCCCGCGTTCTATTGCGGAGAAGTTGCTCCTTTTCGCATGGGTCGCTGACCTGCACCTGTATTTTGCTGTTGAAATCATGGATGAAGGAAATAGTGCGGAGAACGACCAGCAAATTAAACCAAACTACTTTTGTTCTGTGCCGCAATGCGACTCTGCGCGCCGCGGGGACAGCAGTTTGTCTTTCCGCGTTTTCTTTCCACACATGAAATACCGCCTACTTTGACGCATCCTCGGAAGAGATGGATTGAGCGACTCGAAATCAGCAAACCTGTTCCATCAGCAATGGTTGTGTGTGTATGGCAGAGCTCTTTGGGGCGGTACTGCCTACATATCTGATGAACGTTCTTATTTTTCTTCTTCTGAAGCACACTTCTGTGCAACTCACGTCAGGAATGGAAGCAAAACCTTGTCTAGGCAAAACAGAACAATTGTTCTCAAACTTGTTTTGTAACTGTGCATTTGAATCAGCGCGTCAAATCACTTGGGGAAATTATTCAGAAAGAATGCGACGTTTCGTTAAGGTTTCCCAAAAACATGCTCACCAGTGACACACGGGTGTGGCAACATTACCCTGTAGATTCAGGACTACATTCCTACACGCGCTACATACTTAGAAGGTCTTATCTGTAAGAGAGCATCAGCACAGATATCGTGTGCTTGCATGCCTCTGACATTCCTGCAGCGGAGGACACCCGCTGCTTGCTATTTCGGCCTCGCAACCGGTAACAGTGAAATTCACCTTCACGAAGTGTGTTTAATCAAACACACCGGAACTTCGCAAATCGAGTGGTGTTCAAGTCAAACCGGGACCTTTCATTTTTCGCAAAAGTAAAATGAACTTACAGGCCAGAAATAAGTTTTATTTTTAAACGTAATCTCCAGCTGCACTAATGCACTTGTCCCAGCGTTTAACGAGGGCTTGGATGGCAGCAGCGTAGAAATCCTTACCGGCGAGTAGCAGCCATGATCGGACAGCATTCTTGACCTCGTCGTCGCAGCTGAAGTGGCGACCCCCAAGGAACGCCGTCAGTGGCCCGAAGAGGTGGAAATTGCTGGGGGCGAGGTCTGGTCTGTAAGGGGGATGTGGCAACAACTAACAGCCAAGTTCCTGTAAGGTGCGTGTCGTGAGATGCGCGGTATGCGGGCGTGCATTGTCCTGTAGGAGGAGGACTCCTTTGCTGATGAGGCCCGGCGCTTTTGCTTCAGCGCCTTATGCACATCCCTGAGAACCTGGCAGTAATATGTACTATTGATGGTGGTACCCCTGGCAGAAAATCAACATGAACAACGCCAGCCTTGTCCCAGAAAACCGTGGCCATGGCCTTGCCCGCAGATGGGGTTCTTGGGAACTTCTTGGGAGCTGGCGAGCCCGGATGCTTCCACTGTTTTGATGCGCGTTTAGACTCAGGAGTGAAATGGTGCACCCACGTTTCATCGCACGTGATGGTCCGATCAAGGAACGGCTGTCCTTCAGTGTCGAAACGGTACCTTAGCTCTTGGGAGATTTCCAGGCTTCTCTACCTGTCAAACACGGAGAGCTGCCTCGGGACCCAGCTGGCACTAACTTTCCGAAACTGGAGGTGTTCATGAATGATAGTGTTCAACGTTCCCACAGAAAGGTCCGTCTTTCGAGCCAGTTCGAGACATGTTATCCGTCGGTCCTTGAGGATCAGGCGCTCCACAAGTTGGATCTTCTCAGGAACTCTGACACTGGGCTTTGAGCCGCCCGGGCCGGGATCGTCCTGCGCTGATGTACGGCCGTCTCGGAACCGTTTCCGCCACTCAAACGCTTTGCTGCGGCTTGGTGTATCGTGGCCATACTGAGCCTGAAGTCTTCTGTAAATTTCAGATTACTTCACGCCTTCATTCACGAGAAACTTCATGCCAATTCGCTGTTCGATGAGCGCGCTCACCTCGTTGTTGGCCATCTTGTCCAGCACGTGTCTTCTGTTTTGCACAAACTTTGGACCACCAAGTGGTGAACGCGGAGGCCTTTCGCGTGTGAAAATGACGAAAAAGAAGTAGCGCGAGCCATTTGTACACTCAGGAGACAGAAAGTCCTGGTTTGGCTTGAACACCCCTCGTAATACGCTACAACTATAGCCTTCTTCTCTTTGGACAACTCGGTTACGCCTGCCAGAAGTATATGAGCAGCGTTAATACACGTTCGCCTTCAACGCATCGAGAATCAACATTGCAGTTCAGAAATCTCAAAATCGAAACTAAGCGACAACCTGGTTACGTCCGCCATGTTGGAGGTTAGATGCACCACCTACAGGTCGCGCAAAACGCGGCATGCGCGCCCGTCGCCGTGCCGCGTCGTCTGCTCATTTGAGCCAGCAGAGCGGCCTTGTTTCTCGTTGAATGCGTAAAACAAAGCTCGTCATGCAGCTCACACCTCGAAATATGTTGTAAAATGCAACCATCAAACACATTTCTCACTAGATTTATATCTGTTAATCACGATGGAAGCTGCCGTAAAGCTCAAAAAGTGCATGGTTTTCCGATACGTTTCATTGCGAAAGCCCGACGCTTTCGTCGCGAGTTTCACCTCTGTCTTTCTTGCTCCGTGGCCTAGAGCGATGGACGCGACGCTGTGCTTATGCTACACATTGGCCTGAAGTGCGTTTCTCTTTCTTAAATTCCATGCACAGACGACAACCGTCCAATACCAATACACAAAGTACGATCGGAGTGAATTTGGAGTTCACGTGGTCCGATCGTGCGGTGACCCTCTTGCCTTACAGTAAGCAATGTCTTCCCACGGCCGTTTGTGTTCCCATTGTGAATTCCCTCTCGAGTTCCCCTTGCGTTCCCTTTCCTACACGCTAAAAACAGAACTTCACCGCATAGCATGCTGTGCCCCAACTATTGCCACGAATGATGGGGTCGTAGCTTCTTATTCAAAGAGGAGGCCTTCGCCTTTCTGGGGTGATTATACCATATATCTAAATTGCCGCAAAAAGGCGTACGTCCCCCTGTCTCTTCGAATCGGCACCCTGCGATACAGATGCGATAACTTTATCATTCGGTTTGTGCACAGCATGCTACGCGGTGAAGTTCTGTTTTAGAGTGTACGCGTACTTGTGTCATTGACAGGATATTCGGCGACGTCAGAGCTCAGTGGATGTATGTCTACTAAGAGCTGATTCAGTACGTGCATTCTATATTTCCCTGCGAAATTGATTTGGCTTCTGTCGACAGTGTTGTCGTACAGATACTCATTGAATGCATTCTGCACAGGATACGCCTGCTTAGTAGCGTGGCAGTAGCGCTGCAAGCTTTTATTCTTCAGATTGCTTCATGTGTCTCCACCTTCGAAGGCAGTGCCCCATGTCGTCAGGAAACGGAACCTCCACGTCAGCCTCGTTATCGGGCCCCAGACGGATTACGAGAAACAGCTCAAGATCGCGGGCTACCATACCAAAGTACCCGAGCCACCCATAAGTGAGAAGCATACCGAAAAGGACTCCTTTGAAGACGACGATAGCGAGGTAGACGACACTTTGGAAGGGGTCAATACAAATCAGAAAACCACCCGTTTCTGGAGACATCGAGGTGCGTTCGGTGAAGGAATGCTCACTCGGAAGAGGCTCATCACATTTCCAACGCCTCATACTCACGACCCAATGCTTGAAGTAAGTTTCAAATTATTCGGTAGGAATGAGGTCAAACAGATAAATACCTGCTTTACCTTCACAGTGACCTCAGCTACTTGCATTATAATTGCGAGGACGTTTCAAGGAGATGTTGTTCTTCGTACTTAGCACTATTACCAAGCAACAGCAACTACAGCCTCAATCATATATGTGTAACGTGCGAGCTGTTACGTCGCTAAACGAGCACATGGTCACACAGCGACAGTCACAAACAACATGTAGTTCACCGCACTATATAGGTGACGATTCTCTCTACAACGCGGAGCAACAAATCAGCGTGGAGTGTATATACATTCCCCAAATGAAAGCAGAACCCCATGCATGTGATCTTTGTTTACCCCATCTTCGTAAAGGTAACATGAGCATAACCACGCTGATTTCTTGCCCTGCTTTGTAGAGACTAATACCCGTGCTACACGGGCAGAAAAAATGACAGCGTGGAATATCAGTCGGGTCCCGAATGCCGTTTCTTGCGATAGTCGTGCTGCACGTCAGATTGGGATGACAGTAAACGCTCCATTTTTGATTCAGTCTTGTTATGTTTCATAGCTAAAATACGTATAATACCGGCAGCCTCTTCCAACGAGCGGTTCTGCGAGCCAATCAGTACTGCTAGCATGCACTTCTGTTGTTCTGCGCCTTCTCGACATGCCCTTCTCCATCCAGATGGCGCCGATAAAAGTGTACTCAAAATCCATTATGTCGGTAGGTAAGAGGACGTAATTCATTGGTGTAAGGACGTAATTCATTGATGGATATAAGGGAGTCTTTTTGCGCTTCACCAAGACCAGCTGCTCCAAAAATATGTAAACCGAAACCAATTAATTATTGCAACAAATGACCGCTTCGGTGGCAGATTTTTCTCTAAAGGGAGTGCACTGAAGGTCCCAAAAGGGGTAGTACGCATTTTAATGCCGACGATGCCCAGCTTTAGAATTTGTTTTTAACCAAACTTATTTGATTTTTATTTAAGTAATAAGCGCCTCCCACTCATTCACACGGTGCACAGCTGGTAGGTGGTATCGGACAGATACTTGTAAATGAAAGTTCTTTGATTGGTGCACCCGCTCGCGAATTATTTAGCACGGGGATTTAACTGAAACACCCTGTATAGCTTGGATAGCCTGGGATTAATAGCGAACACTATTTTGGCTCGTGATTGGCCAGAGAGCACAAAAAGTGGGTGGAGCTCAGGTATGGTCAGGTGCCATTAATGGCCAGACTCCCCTTGGCATATACGGCACTGAAAGCAAATGTGCAAAAAACCAATCGTTGACAACGCCAGGCATTTTGCCAACAATAATGCTTGTTTTCGTATAATTTATAAAATATTTGCACGGTGCGCAGTACAGAGTCGCTTTATGGAAGTTTTAAATTGCTCTTGTGCTCAGACACTGGGAGCGATGGTTCGCATTTCATGGGCGAATGAGTTATGGCGATCTCGTTACGCGGAAAATGTCATTCACACGAATGCCATTAAATATCTCCGTATAGCACGGCACGAATGACAGTAAGACTTACAGGGGCACTAAAATGCCGACACAAGTTCATTCCAAATTACGCTACACGCTATGTTTTTCCTTTTTGTGTTTTTTTATTCCGTTACGAAGCTATAATCAGAATTATACCGGACTTCTTCTTGCCTCGTCACTAAGCATTGAGCGGCGCTTGCGCTCGTGCACGCAGTGATGTTTTTAGTCCATGCTCTGCGTGCACGCACGTGCCACGCCATGGAGCAGTTCCGGCGAAAAGCATAGTGCGACTTACGAAGCAGACCAGTGTCACTGTCCGCACGACGTGAATATAATTGTCACAAGAAGATCCGTGATTGCTGTTGGAGCCTACAATTCAATAAATTGATATAGGGACTGTGCGACTGTGCTGGCTTGCACTGTGGCCTCCACAGGTGGCGCTGTCACCGTGGAACATTGATGTTTCGCCGAGACACACTGTTGGTGCCGCCCCGAGATCGTGTCACTTACCTGCGCCGCGCCAGTGAGTCCCAAGCAGGACGAAACGCCCGTCCGCGGATGGGAGTGCACGATCGACTCGTACACATATTATCCACGTGCAGTCACAGAGCTCCGGCTATTTTTCACTTGTATATGTACTTGCTGGCTGCACTATGGCCTCCACAGGTGGCGCTGTCACCGTGGAACATTGATGTTTCGCCGAGACACACTGTTGGTGCCGCCCCGAGATCGTGTCACTTACCTGCGCCGCGCCAGTGAGTCCCAAGCAGGACGAAACGCCCGTCCGCGGATGGGAGTGCACGATCGACTCGTACACATATTATCCACCTGCAGTCACAGAGCTCCGGCTATTTTTCACTTGTATATGTACTTGCTGGCTGCACTGTGGCCTCCACAGGTGGCGCTGTCACCGTGGAACATTGATGTCTTGCCGAGACACACTGTTGGTGCCGCCCCGAGATCGTGTCACTTACCTGCGCCGCGCCAGTGAGTCCCAAGCAGGACGAAACGCCCGTCCGCGGATGGGAGTGCACGATCGACTCGTACACATATTATCCACGTGCAGTCACAGAGCTCCGGCTATTTTTCACTTGTATATGTACTTGCTGGCTGCACTGTGGCCTCCACAGGTGGCTCTGTCACCGTGGAACATTGATGTCTTGCCGAGACACACTGTTGGTGCCGCCCCGAGATCGTGTCACTTAACCTGCGCCGCGCCAGTGAGTCCCAAGCAGGACGAAACGCCCGTCCGCGGATGGGAGTGCACGATCGACTCGTACACATATTATCCACGTGCAGTCACAGAGCTCCGGCTATTTTTCACTTGTATATGTACTTGCTGGCTGCACTGTGGCCTCCACAGGTGGCGCTGTCACCGTGGAACATTGATGTCTTGCCGAGATACACTGTTGGTGCCGCCCCGAGATCGTGTCACTTACCTGCGCCGCGCCAGTGAGTCCCAAGCAGGACGAAACGCCCGTCCGCGGATGGGAGTGCACGATCGACTCGTACACATATTATCCACGTGCAGTTACAGAGCTCCGGTTATTTTTCACTTGTATATGTACTTGCTGGCTGCACTGTGGCCTTCACAAGTGGCGCGCTGTCACCGTGGAACATTGATGTTTCGCCGAGACACACTGTTGGTGCCGCCCCGAGATCGTGTCACTTACCTGCGCCGCGCCAGTGAGTCCCAAGCAGGACGAAACGCCCGTCCGCGGATGGGAGTGCACGATCGACTCGTACTCATATTATCCACGTGCAGTCACAGAGCTCCGGCTCTTTTTCACTTGTATATGTACTTGCTGGCTGCACTGTGGCCTCCACAGGTGGCGCTGTCACCGTGGAACATTGATGTCTTGCCGAGGCACACTGTTGGTGCCGCCCCGAGATCGTGTCACTTACCTGCGCCGCGCCAGTGAGTCCCAAGCAGGACGAAACGCCCGTCCGCGGATGGGAGTGCACGATCGAGTCGTGCACATATTATTCACGTGCAATCACAGAGCTCCGGCGATTTTTCACTTGTATATGTACTTGCTGGCTGCACTGTGGCCTCCACAGGTGGCGCTGTCACCGTGGAACATTGATGTCTTGCCGAGACACACTGTTGGTGCCGCCACGAGATCGTGACACTTACCTGCGCCGCGCCAGTGAGTCCCAAGCAGGACGAAACGCCCGTCCGCGGATGGGAGTGCACGATCGACTCGTACACATGTTATCCACGTGCAGTCACAGAGCTCCGGCTATTTTTCACTTGTATATGTACGTGCTGGCTGCACTGTGGCCTCCACAGGTGGCTCTGTCACCGTGGAACATTGATGTCTTGCCGAGACACACTGTTGGTGCCGCCCCGAGATCGTGTCACTTACCTGCGCCGCGCCAGTGAGTCCCAAGCAGGACGAAACGCCCGTCCGCGGATGGGAGTGCACGATCGACTCGTACACATATTATCCACGTGCAGTCACAGAGCTCCGGCTATTTTTCACTTGTATATGTACGTGCTGGCTGCACTGTGGCCTCCACAGGTGGCTCTGTCACCGTGGAACATTGATGTCTTGCCGACACACACTGTTGGTGCCGCCCCGAGATCGTGTCACTTACCTGCGCCGCGCCAGTGAGTCCCAAGCAGGACGAAACGCCCGTCCGCGGATGGGAGTGCACGATCGACTCGTACACATATTATCCACGTGCAGTCACAGAGCTCCGGCTATTTTTCACTTGTATATGTACTTGCTGGCTGCACTATGGCCTCCACAGGTGGCGCTGTCACCGTGGAACATTGATGTCTTGCCGAGACACACTGTTGGTGCCGCCCCGAGATCGTGTCACTTACCTGCGCCGCGCCAGTGAGTCCCAAGCAGGACGAAACGCCCGTCCGCGGATGGGAGTGCACGATCGACTCGTACACATATTATCCACCTGCAGTCACAGAGCTCCGGCTATTTTTCACTTGTATATGTACTTGCTGGCTGCACTGTGGCCTCCACAGGTGGCGCTGTCACCGTGGAACATTGATGTCTTGCCGAGACACACTGTTGGTGCCGCCCGGAGATCGTGTCACTTACCTGCGCCGCGCCAGCGAGTCCCAAGCAGGACGAAACGCCCGTCCGCGGATGGGAGTGCACGATCGACTCGTACACATATTATCCACGTGCAGTCACAGAGCTCCGGCTATTTTTCACTTGTATATGTACTTGCTGGCTGCACTGTGGCCTCCACAGGTGGCGCTGTCACCGTGGAACATTGATGTCTTGCCGAGACACACTGTTGGTGCCGCCCGGAGATCGTGTCACTTACCTGCGCCGCGCCAGTGAGTCCCAAGCAGGACGAAACGCCCGTCCGCGGATGGGAGTGCACGATCGACTCGTACACATATTATCCACGTGCAGTCACAGAGCTCCGGCTATTTTTCACTTGTATATGTACTTGCTGGCTGCACTATGGCCTCCACAGGTGGCGCTGTCACCGTGGAACATTGATGTTTCGCCGAGACACACTGTTGGTGCCGCCCCGAGATCGTGTCACTTACCTGCGCCGCGCCAGTGAGTCCCAAGCAGGACGAAACGCCCGTCCGCGGATGGGAGTGCACGATCGACTCGTACTCATATTATCCACGTGCAGTCACAGAGCTCCGGCTATTTTTCACTTGTATATGTACTTGCTGGCTGCACTGTGGCCTCCACAGGTGGCGCTGTCACCGTGGAACATTGATGTCTTGCCGAGACACACTGTTGGTGCCGCCCCGAGATCGTGTCACTTACCTGCGCCGCGCCAGTGAGTCCCAAGCAGGACGAAACGCCCGTCCGCGGATGGGAATGCACGATCGACTCGTACACATATTATCCACGTGCAGTCACAGAGCTCCGGCTATTTTTCACTTGTATATGTACTTGCTGGCTGCACTGTGGCCTCCACAGGTGGCGCTGTCACCGTGGAACATTGATGTCTTGCCGAGACACACTGTTGGTGCCGCCCCGAGATCGTGTCACTTACCTGCGCCGCGCCAGTGAGTCCCAAGCAGGACGAAACGCCCGTCCGCGGATGGGAGTGCACGATCGACTCGTACACATATTATCCACCTGCAGTCACAGAGCTCCGGCTATTTTTCACTTGTATATGTACTTGCTGGCTGCACTGTGGCCTCCACAGGTGGCGCTGTCACCGTGGAACATTGATGTCTTGCCGAGACACACTGTTGGTGCCGCCCCGAGATCGTGTCACTTACCTGCGCCGCGCCAGTGAGTCCCAAGCAGGACGAAACGCCCGTCCGCGGATGGGAATGCACGATCGACTCGTACACATATTATCCACGTGCAGTCACAGAGCTCCGGCTATTTTTCACTTGTATATGTACTTGCTGGCTGCACTGTGGCCTCCACAGGTGGCGCTGTCACCGTGGAACATTGATGTCTTGCCGAGACACACTGTTGGTGCCGCCCCGAGATTGTGTCACTTACCTGCGCCGCGCCAGTGAGTCCCAAGCAGGACGAAACGCCCGTCCGCAGATGGGAGTGCACGATCGACTCGTACACATATTATCCACGTGCAGTTACAGAGCTCCAGCTATTTTTCACTTGTATATGTACTTGCTGGCTGCACTGTGGCCTTCACAGGTGGCGCGCTGTCACCGTGGAACATTGATGTTTCGCCGAGACACACTGTTGGTGCCGCCCCGAGATCGTGTCACTTACCTGCGCGGCGCCAGTGAGTCCCAAGCAGGACGAAACGCCCGTCCGCGGATGGGAGTGCACGATCGACTCGTACTCATATTATCCACCTGCAGTCACAGAGCTCCGGCTATTTTTCACTTGTATATGTACTTGCTGGCTGCACTGTGGCCTCCACAGGTGGCGCTGTCACCGTGGAACATTGATGTCTTGCCGAGACACACTGTTGGTGCCGCCCCGAGATCGTGTCACTTACCTGCGCCGCGCCAGTGAGTCCCAAGCAGGACGAAACGCCCGTCCGCGGATGGGAGTGCACGATCGAGTCGTGCACATATTATTCACGTGCAATCACAGAGCTCCGGCGATTTTTCACTTGTAAATGTACTTGCTGGCTGCACTGTGGCCTCCACAGGTGGCGCTGTCACCGTGGAACATTGATGTCTTGCCGAGACACACTGTTGGTGCCGCCCCGAGATCGTGACACTTACCTGCGCCGCGCCAGTGAGTCCCAAGCAGGACGAAGCGCCCGTCTGCGGATGGGAGTGCACGATCGACTCGTACACATATTATCCACGTGCAGTCACAGAGCTCCGGCTATTTTTCACTTGTATATGTACTTGCTGGCTGCATTATGGCCTCCACAGGTGGCGCTGTCACCGTGGAACATTGATGTTTCGCCGAGACACACTGTTGGTGCCGCCCCGAGATCGTGTCACTTACCTGCGCCGCGCCAGTGAGTCCCAAGCAGGACGAAACGCCCGTCCGCGGATGGGAGTGCACGATCGACTCGTGCACAAAGGTCGGCGAATTCAATCATGATGGCCATCATCGACACCATTCACCATCACATCACTCAGAATGATGTGATGTTGAGTTTGATGTTGAATGATGGGCAATGATGTGATGTGATGTTGAGTTTGATGTTGAATGATTCAATGATGTCATGTGATGTTGAGTTTGATGTTGAATGATGGGCTATGATGTGATGTGAATTTGAATTTTATGTTGAATGATGGGTAATGATGTGATGTGAATTTGAATTTTATGTTGAATTATGAGCAATGATATGATGATGACATTACTGTTGAGTGACGGGCAATGATTTCATGCTGAGTTTGATGTTGACTTATGTGTGAAGATGAGATGTTGAATTTGAAGACCCTGCGATGGGTTTCTCAAGTTGAAATCGGCGTTTTAGGGTGTGGGGTTGACATTAGTCGTGGGTGGGGAGGGGGGGCGTGCATACAACTGCCTAGAGAAGTATGCGTTGACTAGACAGGAATATGGTGCCCCATTTTCAGTGTACCTGTTCTCGTGTACTGTGATAATATGAGCTTAACGGTAGTGGCGGGAAGGCTCCAATTGTAAGCGTGACCTTGCTTCTGGAGGGTGGGAGGGGGAGGGGTGTTTGCAGTTCAGCGTTGTGTTAAGGCTTTGGAGTCGGGATCTCGGTAGTCTGGGCGGAGCTGCACTTGGATGAATGACAAGGAGCAGGGGAGGTGGGCTGACGTTGGCGCGCTCGCGCTATAAGTTTTGAGTCGCCTCGCCTCGGAGCAGGTGTGGTGTTGTGAGGATGGCTCGGTGGGCTGTTATATCGGATATATCAGGGGGTGGGAGGGGAAGACTTGCCGTTCAGCGTTGTATTTGGAGTTGGGGACTCTGTGGCGCTGCACATGGATGGCATCCGCAAGGGACAGAAAATGAGGGTTAACCTTGGCGCTCTCACGCTGTTTGATTTGCATCGCTTCAGAGCAGGTGCGTTGTGGGGGTTGGCTCCAGAGCATAAAGAAGCGGCGCGGGTATTATGGGACGGGTATCGTGCAGTATGAACTCTGGGTAAGTCACTGTCATGTGAACAAAATGACAGCATCGATTGCCCGACGTTGTTCTGGGCAACGGCAGAATAATGCACTTCCGCGTTATGATTTTTCGTTCACACTGCCCAAAAATTACGCTTCCAAATAGCATGACAGTTTTATATTACTTTTTGCAAAAGCAGAATGCAAGCATAAATGAAAAAACTGTCCAGGGCAATGTGGCATGAAACTGAGATGCATAATTTTGGTTTATAATCACGCGTACACTGCATCGGTACAGCCGGCAACCCAATATATTATGCTAAACAGCTTCGGGACGCAGCCCCGATTTTTCATTGCACACAGTTTTGTTTTTGTGTTTTTTTTTATCCGAACTTTTGTGTTGTTTCTGAGTACGACGTTCAGCACTGCCTTCTGTCAGTAACAGCGTAACACATTTATTACAAAATAGGAAACAAAGTGACGACTGTGATGGTCCGCACGTATATGGTCGGTGAACTGTATTCGGCACTTCAAGGAAGACACTGCAAGAGAGACGAGTTACATAAAAGAAAATACCTGTAGAATGATTCAGCCTCACGTACAGTGTGCTCTCACGCCTGGACATTTATACACTTAATCGTGGCAATGGAATGGGTATATAGACGGTTCGAACTGCCGAAACCGTTGTCCGGCTCCGGCCTGACCTTTCGAGCGCCGTCGAGTTCTTGATACACTCCGGTTCTGGATTAGGATCACTGATTACTACGACGATCCCAAAGGAATTGCGTATGGGTGCGCGGGTTTCTTCCAGGTTTGACATAGAGCGTGACAAACTTGATATTGATGTTGTCCGGCCCACGTCGTATAGGCGATATCAAGCCAAACCAATACGGGAAAGCGGTTTATCTGGCATGCTGAGCGACACCTATTCCAATCATCTCTACCGCTCCAAATCACGTTGCTCTCTGACGACTGACGTGAGGTGAGCACTGTACTCCACGCGTTCCCGGTCGCCGCGGTTTCGGTTTCGGTTCATTTGCATACTAAAATTCGGGGATGAATATTTTTGCGCACGTGCGTGTTTCAGGATTTCTTAAACGTGAAATGGCTTGCAACTAGGATAATCCTTCAATCTGCCATCTCGCTTTTGCCCGAAATCCCCTAATTAAAAGGTTAATAAATGAATTTAGGTAACTAGTCACTTGGAGTTGCACGCTTTCCTCCAGAGGATGTCCGCCAGGCTGTATAGAACTCCACTGGAAAAACGACATCTTTGCTGCTTTCACATTTTTTTAATAAAAATTCTGTATAGGCTAAAAATAAACATCCTGTACAACCACCTGATTATTACGCGAGCCCTGATTATTAGACCCTGTGATTATACGAGCGCAACGTGCAAGAGAGAGCGAAAACAAAACATGCATTTGCATGAAAATCCGCACTCTTATTAGATATTTGCACTGCACTAATTTAGAAGCCGCAGTTCAAACAGAAGCACATCAAAACCACACGACTAGGAAAATAAAAATAAAACAAAAAATGGTGATCTCAACGCACGCAGAAAAACAGGGGACCACCAAGTACCGACGAGCAGTTTCATCCCCTCCCCCTCCTCCTCCCACACACAACCACCAGCTTCCACGTACGTAGCAGAAGACGGAAATGCTCTATGCTCTATGCCCCAGCCCATCGGAAATGCCCCAGCTCTATGAGCAGCAGCGCAGCGCCAAGAAAGTTGATACCATAAAGCCACCGGAGGCCTAGGCCAAGACCTGGCATACCACCGCCACGCCGCTCGCCAATCCTCACCCTACGCACCTGGTATTTGCATTCACGCTTTCAGTACTGCCCTATCATCGCCACCCCGCCCCGCGAAGGCTCGCTCCGTGCAGTGGGCTTGCGCCCCGGCAAGCCCCGCCCGCGACACCACAAACAACACAACACCTGTTTAATTTACCAACGTTACTGTAAACGGCCGCTACAAAAAGATGACATCTGCCCTTGAGCCGCCGGGACGCACAGTCGCCGAAGCCAAGTCGTCGCCCCGAAACGCAAGCATGCGCAGCATACAAGGCCCTCAGTCTCATAACCGGTCCCTGGAGTCCAGATTCAAAGTCCATCATACACAATGAAGTCAGAATGAGTTCTGAAGTTGAATTCTGACCTATGATATGATGGGCTGTGGTGTAAAATGATGAGTAATGATGTTATGGGCTGTGATGTCAAATGATGAGTAATGACGTGACGGGCTGTGATGTTGAATGATGGGCAATGATGTGATGAGTTGTGATGTTGATGTTGAATGATGGGTAATGATGTGACGAGCTGTGACGTTGATGTTGAATGATGGGTAATGATGTGATGAGCTGTGATGTTGATGTTGAATGATGGGTAATGATGTGATGAGCTGTGATGTTGATGTTGAATGATGGGTTATGATGTGATGGGCTGTGATGGTGATGTGATGGGCTGTGGGCAAGACCGGATATGATGTGATGTTGAATGAATATTTCGAAAAATGCCGACTTATGCTCGTGCACATATTATCCACGTGCAGTCACAGAGCTCCGGCTATTTTTCACTTGTATATGTACTTGCTGGCTGCACTGTGGCCTCCACAGGTGGCGCTGTCACCGTGGAACATTGATGTCTTGCCGAGACACACTGTTGGTGCCGCCCCGAGATCGTGTCACTTACCTGCGCCGCGCCAGTGAGTCCCAAGCAGGACGAAACGCCCGTCCGCGGATGGGAGTGCACGATCGACTCGTGCACATATTATCCACGTGCAGTCACAGAGCTCCGGCTATTTTTCACTTGTATATGTACTTGCTGGCTGCACTGTGGCCTCCACAGGTGGCGCTGTCACCGTGGAACATTGATGCCTTGCCGAGACACACTGTTGGTGCCGCCCCGAGATCGTGTCACTTACCTGCGCCGCGCCAGTGAGTCCCAAGCAGGACGAAACGCCCGTCCGCGGATGGGAGTGCACGATCGACTCGTACACATATTATCCACGTGCAGTCACAGAGCTCCGGCTATTTTTTACTTGTATATGTACTTGCTGGCTGCACTGTGGCCTCCACAGGTGGCGCTGTCACCGTGGAACATTGATGTCTTGCCGAGACACACTGTTGGTGCCGCCCCGAGATCGTGTCACTTACCTGCGCCGCGCCAGTGAGTCCCAAGCAGGACGAAACGCCCGTCCGCGGATGGGAGTGCACGATCGACTCGTGCACATATTATCCACGTGCAGTCACAGAGCTCCGGCTATTTTTCACTTGTATATTGTGAGACAGAATCCGCATCGCCATCGTACTCACCTGCTTTTTCTTCCTAGGCGCTCGGTACGGCCCGCGCTCATTAAACCTCTGTTCTTACGCTTCCGTCGCCTAACAGTTTGGTGGAGGTGCCACCCTTCCCCTTCTATACTTGCCCTCAAAAAGGTGTACTTGTGACGCTACACCCCGACACTGGATCTCCGCTCGGGTCGTTCTCTAACCTCCCCCATGCCCGGTAATAACAACCCGAACCCGACCAACAGGTGCTGGACCGGTCGCCACTCGGCAGCCCATCTCTCGACCACGTCATCCTCCCGTATTTGCCGGAATGCGTGAGCAGGACTTCCACGACTGGTTATCATCGTACGACCGAGTAAGCACGCATAACGCGTGGGACGACATCCTGAAGCTTAATAGTGTCTCATTCTACCTATCCGACCTGGCTAAGACCTTAGATGACCTTAGAGAAGCCGCTGATATTTCGAACAGAGACTGTTCTTCTTCTGGGCACCGTCCTCATCATTGGCATGGGGGAGTTGCCTCAGGACAGAAGCCGCCGATATTTCGAACAGAGACTAGAGAGAACAGAGACCATGCCAATGATGAGGACGGTGCCCAGAAGAACAGCAGTCTCTGTTCGAAATATCGGCGGCTTCTGTCCTAAGGCAACTCCCTTCCTGGCTAAGACCTTGTTCGTTAGCCACGAGTCAGATTTGCCCTCTTGGACCCAGTTTGCCTCGAAAGCCACTGACATCTTTGGGCGTCCCACCATTCGTAAAGCGGAAGCGGAGCGGAAATTAACCACCAGGACGCAACTGTCACATGAGACATACGCCTCCTACATCGAAGACGTAGTAGCGCTATGTAAGCGTGTATATCACGACATGTCCGAGCCCGAGCAGGTAAAGCACATTCTGAAGGGTATATCCGAAGACGCCTTTCACCTGCTCGTGTTGAAGACTCCGTCCAGCGTCCAAGAGATCACCAGTCTCTGTCAGTCACTCCAGGACGCCCGTAATGCACGTATTCCGCTGTGCTCCTCATTTGCAAACGGCGCCCCACCCAAGATTGCTGAGGTACCATCCACTGATGTTCTACGCCATCGCATACGTCAGATATTCCAGGAAGAAATGGCCCACTCTGCACTTGCTAACGTCACTCCCCAGCCTGTACCTCCTGCTTCCTCTCTTCGTTCCTTGGTGCAGGAAGAGTTGGCTGCGATAAAACAACCTGAAGCGCAGCCACCGATAGTCGCCTTACGCCCGTCTTACGCCGATGTTCTCCGCAGCGTCCCAGCATCTGCTGCTCATCAACCTTCATTTCCGCAACGAAACCACGAAACTTTAGCACCCTTCGAGCCGACTATTCTCTAGAGATCTGGCCTCAGATTTTCCCTCTCCCTCGCGCGCCCCGCCCACCCGGAGCGCGCCAATGGGAGGACGCGTGGGCGGAGTCGACTTTCATTGCCATCTGGGGGCAGAGGTTCGAACGTAGACGGAGACGTGCTTTTCGCGATGTAGGTCCACTGGGTCGTTCCATCCACCATGGCCCTGAGTTGGCCCGTGTTCCAGAGATGGCGCTGCTCGATCTGTGAACCTAGGGACACGCGTTCCTTGGGACCACGAAAATGGTCGGCGATAAGTACATGTACTGTGTCATGATCCTATTTCTGTCTCTTGTTCTTTTCTTCTTTTTCTGTCTTTGCGGAATGAATTGACGGATTTTGACCACTCCTGTGTTCGCTTGTTTTTGCTTTTAATAAACGTTTCATGATCGGCGCCCTTGAGCGATGCTCGCGTTTGTTTGTTTTTGCTTTTAATGAACGTTTTATGATGGCTTGTTTATGCTTTTAATGAACGTTTTGTGATGGCTTGTTTATGCTTTTAATAAACGTTTCATGATCGGCGTCCCTGAGTGATGCCCGCGTTTGTTTGTTTTTGCTTTTAATAAACGTACTATGATCGGCGCTCCTGAGCGATGCCCGCATTTGTTTGTTTGTGAAAGACGCAGAGGGAAAGAGTCCATAATGTGCATTGTCCCGCGAAACGACAAAGAAACAAAAGCGGGGCATACCTCTAACCGCCCGTGTCCCGGTCCACAGCGCATCGCACACGAATCGCATGACATGCTCAATAAAAGGGAAGGCACACACCAAAGAACGCCCTACTATCAACCAAACACGGGCGCAACGATTCCGCGGACGTCTTATCAAGATCATTCTAACAACGCGTGTTCCATATGTTTAATAAAGCAAACAAACGTGGGCATCGCACAAGGACGCCGATCATAGAAACAAGCCATCATAAAACGTTCATTAAAAGCAAAAACAAACAAACAAACGCGGGCATCGCTCAGGGACGCCGATCACGAAACGTTCATTAAAAGCATAAACAAGCCATCATAAAACGTTCATTAAAGTAAAAACAAACAAACGCGAGCATCGCTCAAGGATGCCGATCATGAAACGTTTATTAAAAGCAAAAACAAGCGAACACAGGAGCGGTCAAAATCCGTCAATTCATTCCGCTAAGACAGAAAAAGAAGAAAAAAAAAAAGAGAGAGACAGAACATTTTCGTGGTCCCAAGGAACGCGCGTCCCTAGGTTCACAAATCGAGCAGCGCCATCTCTGGAACACGGGCCAACTCAGGGCCATGGTGGATGGAACGACCCAGTGGACGTAGCATCGCGAAAAGCACGTCTCCGTCTACGTTCGAACCCCTGCCCCCAGATGGCAATGAAAGTCGACTCCGCCCACGCGTCCTCCCATTGGCGCGCTCCGGGTGGGCGGGGCGCGCGAGGGAGAGGGAAAATCTGAGGCCAGATCAGGCCTCCACAGTTCCCCGCATTTCCGGCAGTAGAAAAATAAAATCACGTCACAGTCACGTGGTATTACATCGTCAGGCATCATGACGGATGCCCATTGGCCAAAGGAGGATGCGCGCTCCGGGATTGGTTGATAAAGTTTCGAAATATCTGACAGCTCACTTTTCGCGGGCAGTCTGGGCAGTCGGCCAGGCGGGCAGCTCCAAGCAAGGTCGCTGCGTCTCCGCGGCTCGCCGATGTCGGTTGACCACAACGACCAAAGAGGAAGTGTACGCGCGGGTTTGTTCGTGAGCTATAGTGACTCTGGCCATGTACTGACCTCCGATAAAGTGTCAACCTACGGACATTCTTGCCGGGTCGGAACTGGAATGCTTGGTGAGCTGACGCCTGAGGAACACTTTCGAGCGCTGTCGCATTTTCAAATACAGTGACTAAGAAGAGAGTGTTCGTAACGACAAAAGTATTTCCCGTGACTGTGTGACCTACGGTGCATCGCCAGAATGAGAAGAAGATGCTCATCTGTGAAACGCACGCACTCGTGGACTTCGCTCGCCTCCAGAAGTAGACTGTATGTGTGCTTTGCAAGTTCGAACTTGGTTTGGTTGCTGTCTATTCAAGGAACGAAACATCCTGTACGCACGGTGAATATATGAGTCAAGCATTTGAGTTTATACGTTGCATCAATAAATATGTATTTCGCCTATCAAAAATGTCTTAGTTATTTTGGAATAACGGGCGCCAGGTATGAAAACCAGTAGATGTCAATGGCAGCCAGGGCCGGCCGAAAGCCGAGCCAAACTGAGAGGTTGCTGATTGGTTGGCTGCTAGGCATCACGACGCATTTTCATTGGTCGTATGTCCAGTGTTGCCTGAATTATCTCAAACTATGGGCTCTATGGGGAGCTGTGGGCGCCTGCCCTTACCCCCGTCGACCTCGGCTGTCGCCTTCCCGGAACCGTTCAGTGTCTCCGCTCGTTGCGGGAAACACGTAACCGCAGTCCGGAAGGGCGGACTGCGACGGCCGCGACACGTACCAAATCTCCTCCTAAGAATGTCATTGCTGTGGCTATAGACAATCATTCGTTTGCTGCGTTAATTGATACCGGAGCTGCTGTTTCAGTGATGCGTTTAGATATTTTCCAGAGCTTACGGAAGGTCCACACTCTCTACGGTGGTCCAATCTTGGAGACTGCTTCGGGTGAAAGTGTTGTACCCGTGTCATCCTGCACAGCGCGCCTTTCGATAGGCCCCACGGTGTCTCCCGTACAGTTCGTCATCCTTAATTCGTGCACGCATGAGATCCTTTTGGGTTGCGACTTCTTGAAGAATCATGCAGCCCTCATTGACTGCGGCTCAGAACAAGTTATTTTGTCCAACCTCCCCGCTTTCTGTGCTGAGCAGCCGTCTCCTTCATACCGCTTGCGCATCTCGTCCGACATTTCAATTCCGCCACGCTCAACATGTTTCGCTTCACTCACCGCTGGCTCATCAATACAAACCGGCTCACCCATCATCGTTACTACCACATGAGAGCTTCTCGCCGGCTAAGGCCTCGTCGCTCCATTTTGACTCTGTCTTGTAGCCGGCGGCGATGTAATTATACCTTTTACTAATGTCCTCGACTACGCCGTCGTTCTCCCGCAACAGTTTTCCGCCGCAGCATTTGTGTTCTATGAGCCGGCGAATGTCATCGCCCAACTGTCCTCGTCATCACCCTCAACTCCGCATTCCGGTCCCAGTCCTCCCGTCCCTGCTAAGGATGCTGTGGCGTGCAACATTTCCTCGAACCAAGATGAGATGGAGAAACACCAGCTGATACAGCTACTGACGCAGTACTCCTCCATATTTGACATTGCTGCGAGTCAGATGGGATCGGCGCGCTACGTAGAACACCACATAGACACCGGAGACGCCCGACCTCTGCGACAACGTCTTTACCGCGTGTCCGCGGCCGAACGAACTGTGATCGAGCGTGAAGCCGAGACCATGCTTTCGAAAGGAATCATTCGGCCCCCCTCTAGCCCGAGGTCCTCCCCGGTTGTGCTCGTAAAGAAAAAAGACGGCAGCATACGCTTCTGCATCGATTACAGGCGACTCAATAAGGTCACTCAGAAAGACGTATACCCAATGCCTCGCATCGACGATGCCTTAGACAGCCTTGGTGGAGCCCGTTACTTTTCATCCTTGGACCTTCGCTCGGGGTATTGGCAGATTCCCATGGCAGAGCGTGACAAGCCGAAGACAGCTTTTTCCACACCTGACGGCTTGTTCAAGTTTAATGTTATGCCATTTGGTCTCTGCAATGCCCCCGCCACCTTTGAGCGAGTGATGAATTCGGTGCTTCGTGGGCTTCGCTGGCAGACTTGTCTCTGCTACCTTGACGATATCGTTGTGTTTTCTTCATCATTCAGCGACCACCTCAAGCGCTTCAAAACGGTTTTCAACTGTCTTGGGGAGGCCGGCCTGCAGCTCAACCCAAAGAAGTGCAAGTTTGCCTTCGACAAAATCAAAATCTTGGGCCATGTTGTCTCGCAAGCCGGTGTTTCTCCGGACCCCGACAAGATGCCAGCGGTCTCGGACTTTCATGTACCCTCCACGGTGAAGGACCTGCGAACGTTCTTGGGGCTATGCTCCTACTTCCGGAGGTTTATTCGAGGATTTGCCCACATCGCTGCTCCTCTAACTTCCCTCCTTCGTCAAGACGCCCCTTTCGTCTGGACGTCGGAATGCACCCGTGCGTTCTCCCAGCTCAATGACGTCCTCACGTCATCCCCCGTTTTATGCCATTTCGACCCCTCTGCCCCAACGGAACTTCACACGGACGCAAGCGGGACGGGTCCTGGAGCTGTTTTGTGCCAACGGTTTAACGAATCTCCTATGGAAAACGCCGTAGCCTTCGCCAGCCGGACTCTCTCAAGACCCGAACGGAATTACTCCACCACCGAAAAAGAATGTCTTGCCATCATCATGCAATCAAGAAGTTCCGCCCGTACCAATACGGTAGGAACTTCGACATCATTACCGATCACCATGCACTTTGTTGGCTGTTCACCATGAAAAATCCCGCTGGACGTTTGGGCCGCTGGCTCCTTCAACTGCAAGACTACGACGTCACCATTAAGTATATATCTGGCAAGACTCATCGCGACGCCGATGCGTTTTCACGTTGCCCTCTCCCTGCAATCAACAACGCTGATTCCCCTTTGTACGCCACGGATTTCGCCGACTCCCCTAGGCTTTCTCCTTTCACGCCATGCGACGAAGATCTTCGAACCGCACAGCTTAATGACCTCGATCTCGCTCGCATCATGAATCTCGAAGGAAATCCAATTTCTTCCGATAGAAAATTTATCCGGAAAGCCAAGAACTTCGTCCTCGTGGACGGCGTGCTCAAGCAGAATTACAATCCTGATGGCCAGCGACATCTCCTTGCAGTACCTAGGAATCTTCGGTCGCAGGTGTTGCGGGCTCTTCACGATGACCTTACCGCGGGACATTTAGGTTTTTACAAAACCTACGCCCGAATCTGCGCACGCTACTTTTGGCCCCGAATGTACTCTTCGGTCCAGCGATACGTCACCTCATGCCTGCCCTGCCAATCTCGAAAACGTCCTCCCGCTTCCCCTGCCGGCCTGCTTCATCCAATTCAACCTCCTCACCGTCCTTTTGAATGTGTCGGCATAGATCTCTTCGGACCTCTCCCGGCAACCCCTTCTGGAAACCGCCGGGTCATCGTCACCATCGACCACTTAACCTGTTACGTTGAAACATGTGCATTACCATACGGATCTTCGGAGGAAGTGGCCAACTTTTTCATCCGGAATAATATTCTTCGCCATGGCGCCTCTCGAACGCTAATAAGTGATCGAGGTCGCCCCTTTCTTGCCCAAATCCTCCAGGACGTCCTCGCCGCCTGCTCAGTTGCTCATCGTCCCACGTCCGCTTACCAACCGCAGACTGACGGACTCACAGAGCGATTCAACCATACTTTAACCGATATGCTCGCCCTGTACGCCTCCGCCGAGCAGACAAATTGGGACCCTCTACTTCCGTTCCTCACGTTTGCGTACAACACCGCTGTCCAGTCGACGACACAGTTCAGCCCTTTCCACCTGGTCTACAGCCGTGAACGAATGACGAACATCGATACCATCTTTCCTTACCAAGAGAGCACGGACGGAAACCTTACACTTGCAGAAGCCATCTCACGGACGGAAGAATGCCGCCAGCTAGCTCGCTTTCGTACGCTTGAGTCACAGACCGCGTCTAAACTTCGCATTGACGAAAAACGCAGAGCGTTAACGTATGCCCCTGGCGATCTTGTGTGGCTTTGGGTGCCCATTCGCAAGCTGCACCTCTGCGAAAAGCTTATATGCCGCTACCTCGGAACTTATCGCATCCTGCGCCGCATTTCCGGAGTCAGCTATACTGTCGAGCCCTACGACAGTGGTCAACGAAACGTCGAAACCGTTCACGTGTCGCGCCTCAAACCCTACATTTCGCCTTCGCCTGCCGAAACCCCTTCCTCCTCCTCGCCTGTCCAAACTGCTTCTTCACCTTCGCCTGCTCCCACTTCTTCGTCTTCGCCTGCCGAAATTCCTTCCGCGGCCCGGAGTGCCTCGACCTCGGAGGGGGGAAACTGTGAGATAGAATCCGCATAGCCATCGTACTCACCTGCTTCTTCTTCCTAGGCGCTCCCTACTTCCCGCGCTCAATAAACCTCTGTTCTTACGCTTCCGTCGCCTAACAATATGTACTTGCTGGCTGCACTGTAGCCTCCGCAGGTGGCGCCAGTGATTTTCCCAGGATTTTCTTCTAGGGGGGGTGTTGGAAATCTGTGTGGGGGGGGGGGGCGACATAACATGTGGCGGTCTCGCACGACGTCACAGCTACGTGACCATATCCTATGGCGTCACGTATGATGTGACCCAGTGGCTTTTCCCAGGATTTCCGTTCTGGGGAAATCGGGATTCGAAGGAGTGGAATGGGGTGTACAAATGCGCTTTAGAAGACTTTCACATTAACAACTGTGTTTCTGACTAAATGTAGCGACTGTAGCGACATTCAATTTTCAAACAGTAACGCTTTATTACGGTGAATGGCATTGTTTTGCTGCTCTCAAAATACCACCTAGGTAGTTCAGGGTTGTGAGCATCTTAATTTCTGGTAAAAATGCCGTGTGACATTAAAAACAAAACGAGGACAGGTAACGAGAAACGCAAAAGAAACACACACACACACACATGACGCAGAGAAGTTCTCTTCATGTGAAGCGCTAAGTTTCCCCTTCATAGCCTCCTTGGTTTCCGAACCCATTTTTCAAAAGCTTTATCTATTAACTCGTGGTACTTGTCGGCGCTGCCATCAGGCGTCACCTGCTGTCGCTGAATCTGTGGTTCTCCGATGGATATCTTTATCAGAGAGTCAACATGCTCAGGAAGCAATTGCGAACGTTCTGAGCAGAGTATTCGATTCATAGAACCATTCATGAAACCAATCTTTTAGTGCGAGAGCAAAACACTCGATCTCGTTCCTGTATATCTGGTTCACAAGTACAGTTACCACACATTTAGCAACGTGAACCACCGAGTGCACCGTACTCTCGCACGATGATCCGGTGTAACCACGTTAAACCGCTGTTACTTGCTTTACTCACAACGTTCAAAACCAGTAGGCATCGTAAATATCAAAGCTTGATATGAATACTCGACTGGGCCAGATGACACTCCCCTGGGGGGAGGGGGGGTTCATGAGCAATTCCTGGGGGTGTTCGACAAGTTTTGGGGGGGTGGGGGGGGGGTGCTGGGAAAATCACTGGGTGGCGCTGTCACCGTGGAACATTGATGTCTCGCCGAGACACACTGTTGGTGCCGCCCCGAAATCGTGTCACTTACCTGCGCCGCGCCAACGAGTCCCAAGTAGGACGAAACGGCCGTCCGCTGCTGGGAGTGCGCGATCGACGCGTAAACATATTATCCTACGGACTAAATCTCGTGTTTTCAGAATGCTACCGAAGTTATGTTACTGAAATCTTCTTGTCTCACTTTACATTCCTGCAAAATATTTTTGCTCTACGTGACGCGAAATCTATAGAAATTTAATTTCTATTTTTGAGAACTGTGATGTCATGTTAGGCTCCGACGGAGCGCCCGGCTTTCATCTGGCAACGTTGTTGCCCTTCATGTTTTCCGTGGGGCTCACTTTTTGCACTCCGTTAGCGGAGCCCCACGTGACATATCCTTTGACCGCTCCGACCTTCGAGAAAACACAAAGGAGGGAGAAGACATCTCTCCCGTTTTCCCCTCTTTCGATCAGCGTCACGTGACTTCTCCACCACGTGACCCTCTCCGGACGTCGGCGTCGTTGCTAGGAGACGAGTGCCCTCTCCAGAACATGATATAATTGCAAGTTGTGGGCTTATGATTACGTCACCCGCTTCTCTCGTCATCGAAACTTGTGGAGGCTCAGCGGATCATCAAAAATTGACAGAAATGCACAGCACGCGTAAACAGGATTGAAATTTCCTCAATTTCATGACCCAAGATCGTGCCAGTTGCCTTGCGCCGCGCCGATGAATCCCAAGTAGGGCGAAACGGCCGTCCGCTGCTGGGAGTGCGCGATCGATGCGTAAACATATTATCCACGTCATAGAGGAAGGAAAGAGAGGAGGAGCCCTAGTGCTCCGAGAAGTGAAGCAGAGATCGGGGGACACTCCAGTGACATCACCGGTCGCTTTCCGGTTTCGGTTACATACATTTCTATGGGAGCCCCCAACGCATAGTTTCGGAATACTTGGAGAGGTGTGGTGGTAGCGCGCCGAAGTGGCCCCCAAAAGTGACGTGTGCAAAGCGACCTCATTGGTCTATTCAGGTACCGTGACCCTCTCGCGGCTTCAAAGAAGCTACAGCTCATCCCCTATCCTCACGTCACTTTCCCCACGCTTCTCTCTTCTGTCGAAGAGCCGTTAGGGCGCCTCCTTTTCTTCTTTCCTCCATGATCCACGTGCAGCCACAGAGCTCCGGCTATTTTTCACTTGTATATGTATGTATATATATAATTTCGTGTTTGATCTCTTTAGCGTTCTTGTTCCTGAAGAGATTGGAAAAACTGCAGTACAAGTTCAGAGACAATATGTTGTGACCACACGTGTTTATTTGTATGAATAAAGTGGACGCACGATGTAGATTTCAGTGACGAAGCTAGGTGCGCAGTGATGTGCCAAAAGGACAAAAGGAATATATGAGACTCAGAAAAACATGATGTCACAAGTGGCTGGAGTCAGAGAAATGTGCCTATAGTCTTAGCTAGTAAGCTAGGATTTTGTGAAATATCAAGTAACCATCCTCTGGACGTGTCCCTTGCAGGTGTTTTGACACAGACAGACGCGATTGGATTATCTCCTTGCGCACTGTTGGATACATTATTATTGTTATTATTATTATTATTATTATTAACATTATTATTCGTAGACGCATTATAAATATGATGGTTGCTTATGTGCAGTTTGTCTTCCTTCGCGCCCTTGAAAGGTTCTACATTGTTCGCACTTCGTAAATCAGCCCTTCTAATTACGATGGTCGCCAGGCAAACGTGCAGTTCCACTTGAGAATGCATAGAACGGGCGGCGTGCTGTCACGTTGGATACTCCCAAGACCGCCGCTGGCGGCGCTCTCGCGACGGAGCAGCGCGCCCCCTTTAGGTGTTGCACGGTTCCTATTGAAAAATGCAGCAATGCGCGTCATGCCGCACATGTATAGAGCACTGCGACAGGACCCGTTCCAAATCCACACATACACACGATAGGCATGCGTGCGCTTCTCCTGCTGTCTGATTGGATGCCGCCAATCTTTGCTTCCTGAGGATTCCAATGGTTGCCGCAAAGGCGGCTCTGTTTTTATTGTGTTTTTCTTATAAACTGTAGCTCTGTGCGAAGTAATTTTGCTTGCATGATACTAATTAAAACACCGACTTTCATTTCAGAACAAGTTCTTTTTGGATTTTAGTGCCCCTTTAACTCATCACGCACTTAATGTCATTTTTCCTGTCCGTGTGGCAAGGGCATAAGATACACGTCGTGTGTAGACGGACTATCAAGTCGAATACGGAGCTACGCACTTTGTAAAAGCCGTCGTACTTACGTCGCAATTACTCGCATCTCACATAGCTTGAAATAATACTGCTTGGGATGAAGGCAACAGAGGCGCGGGCTTTAGTATCATCATTCCATCCTGCACGGCGTAGAATCTACATCATTCGCAGCCATTTAATTTGTATTCGTCAGCTCTATACTTAACGTGCGTCGACTCTTACATTCGGGTCCATTCGATCAGTAAATTAATGACACAAACTATACACCAATATATAGAACTACATATAATCACATGTAAAAAGACGTGAAAATGTAAAGCTCAAAAGGGAAACCAGAACTTGCTTGCCTATAGTTGTGTGGTGCATTTTCGTGCTGTGGTGCTTACTACTGCCCTCGCTACCAATAGGTCTGTATTATGATCCAGTCCAGTGATTTTGTTACTCAAGTTCATCATAACGACCTTGCTTCAATAATTTGTGAGTGGAAACGCTGTCACCTGCCGCCATGTAGCCCTTACAATGTACCTGGACAATGCACGCAGTGCAAAATAAGCTGCCATATGTTATCTTAAATGGGTTGCGACAGGTCATCCCACGTTATCCCAGATAAACAAAGTACGGTTCTTTGCATCGGTGTGAACCTGCATAGAGAGGGTAATTAAAGCGGAGAAAATGGGCACCGCGAACAGCGAAACTCATGCGGCTCTAACATCACAGACCTCGCCACCACCAGTCAACCCCACCTAGATACAGAAAGCCAGCTTACTCGTCGACGTGACGTAACAGCTGAGAGTCAGCCAATCAGGATCATGTGTTCAACGGCGGTAGCCAATCACGAAAGTGCTTTCAGCTGTCGTAGGCATGGAGATGAAGCACCGTCGTCTGCGAGTAGTGATTGAACGTCGCTGCGTACTGAATCTTTAAAATAAAGCGCGAAACGATCCCATATCTTTCTCAAGTCTGATATTCTGGGAAGCGTGTTGCACTTCGTGTCTACAGATTCAGATCCAAGTTAGTTGCAATCATTTGCGAGTGCTTGAATTCGCAGAACCACGAATCGCAGTAGCAGACGATTTCTGGCTTTATATGTCCACGTAGCGAAGGAGGGAGAGGAGACAATAAGCAGGCCTTCTGTATCTAGGCGGCGTTGCACCAGTGACGCATCGCACGACAAGTCACGTACTTACGGCTGCCAATGGGGTGGACGCAACTCTGAGCTCTGTGACGTCTGCGCTTTGCTCGGGGGAGCGTGTTGGAGGGCTTGTACCTCGTAAAGTACGACACGTAGAAAAAGAATATTCTACTGTGTATCTCAGTATTATCAGTGTTCTGGTGTTCAGTACAATGCGTCCATGATGTAATGAACCGCATCTCTGAAAGTGTCCCAATCCCTTTAAAGGACATGTTAAGTGAATGATAAACCTGTAGAAACTGTGGAAAGAAGGGAGAGGGTGCAGGCAAGCTGGTATAGACTCATGGTAGGGGGCCGAGATACACGGAAAAAAAAGTACGGACGACAAATTCTCAGTTGTAGAAACTGTATGGTTTTCTGAAAGATTGCAACTTTGACGCTTCAGATACGTAATAGTTCTGCTGTACATTGAGCATTCTTTCAGCAATCGAATTTTAAAGATAGTTGCGCAAAGCAATCTAGCGGACTCCAGAAGCGCCCAAACCATCAGTCGACTTGCGCGCCACCTATTGAGAACGCATGCAACTCCTAGACGATAACATCAGGCGAGGTCGTGCTTTTCTTGCGAATACAGTACACATTCCAGTGCGAAGATGCACGGCTTGTGTGTTCTTGTACACAAGAAGTCAAGAACACAAACCGGACATTCGTTTAAATCACTTGGATGCGAGTTTTTGCAAGCAGCAGCGATACAGTGAGCAGAAGATACAGAGACGCGGAGAGAGAGAAAGGCCAACGGATGGCGCAGGTCGCCTCACAGCACGGAATTCGCACGTTACAACCGTTAAAGGGGCACTGAGTTAACCGCAAATTTTCTTTTTCGTTTTCCGGTGCAGACAGGGCTCTGTTCCGCACACCTTTGAAAAATTCTCCTCGTGAAAAGAGCGCATCGCAGAACGAGAGGACGTACAGCAGCACAGTTCAAGCATGTATAAGCCGTGCGTGAGCTGCAAAGAAAAAACAAAGCGACAAGGCACGGAGCCTTGACCACGTCACGAGAGCATCGTGTCGGCCGTCCGCGGCTCTTTTGTCGGACTGTTTCTTTTTTTTTTTTTTTTTGTGAATTCAATCGCACAGCTATAGCGCACCGAACAGCGAAAATATTTTTCATTGTGACTGCTGGTGGACAGCTTGACAGACGAGGCAGGATTTCAAGCGATGTGAAATGTCACGTCATTGCTCCTTTAACAGTTTAAACCGAACTTCTCAAGAGTTGCTGCTGCTCTTCAAAAAAAAAAAAAAAAAAAAAGTCTAATGGTAATTAGTAACCTGTCTCAAATGTGTTACGTTGCACTTCAATATCACGTGATGTCTGTTCGCCAATCCGCGGCTGGCTCCACTTTGTTCTTTGCGAACGTTGAGGGTCGCGATCTTTCAGGCTCTGAAAGTGTTCGAAATTAATTAGTGCAAAAAGTATGAACAACAGGGAGGTGACGACCTGTGTGTGTGATCACCAAGTACTAAGTGGTACTAAGCCAAGTACTAAATGGTGGTACCTTGAAACATTGTGGTTATATTTCACTTTACAGTTCCTTTAAAAAATGCATATATTTGCGCCACTGGTTTGCCACCGAAGCCGCGTGTCCGGCCGTGGTCTTCAGAAAAAAGACGCAAAAACCTTCGAATATAACCTTGGCCGCTATACCTCAATAACAAGAAGCTGATGTCCATATTTCTAGTAGCGATATACTTATAGGAATCGCCGTGATTAATCTTACTTCTTGTCCCCTTTTTGTATTTTCACTCATGCACCAGCAAGTCGAAGTTCGAAAAGTAATTATCCACTAAATAGAACGCATACATGAACACTGATGCCATACTGTAAGTCAGGCAGGTACAGACTCTGTAAGGGCAAACAATTTATTCGACAGGTAGGTTGCACAGGCGGCCCATCAACTCAGTAATGACGGGCTGGGGCTTATTGCTCCATCTAGTTGACTGGCAGAATGGATGTTGCCACGCAGCGGGCGAGACAATGGTTGACGTTGTTTTATTCTTCTTCACAGGAACTGCGCCATCACCGTACTCGCCAATGGAAGAACTTACTTCAGCTGATGACTTCTGAGAAGCCATCGCCTCGCCAGAGACGAAGGGCAATGGCTAAGCGAATCGTCACGGACCCGCAGGAAGATCCTCTCGGTATCACGAGCTTAGATGCCAATACCACGTCTCGTCTTCTGTCATCTGGTCACGGCATCACACTGCCTCCAGGGTGCGTCTGCGCCTACGCTGAATTGGTAGAGCCCTGGAAGAGCATGCTGAAATTAGTCTCTACAAACCAAACAGGAGGGATCCTGCAAGAAATCGTGCGGGCTTCTATGTCCAACACCATCGAAATCCAGCGCGCCTATGGCACAAATTTTACGTCATGCAAGTGTAACTGCACGGTAACGTCATCACAGCCGGCTTCGAGGCAGCCTCTAGTCAGAACAACAACCGAAAACTATGGGAGAACACTCGACAGTGTCATCTTATTGGCAACAAGGCCAAAAGGGGTGAAAGAACCTTCGCCGTCCGGCTTAGACCACCAGTGTCCCAGACGCGTCTACGTCCAACTTCCTGGAAACGAATTACCTGTCACTGCGCGTGAATGTAAACAGCTATGGATGCCACATTTTAGACTCAAAGACGAGTCGTACTGGGACTGCGAGGATACCGCTTCTCACGGGTGCAGAAAAAGTACAACTGACAAACAACTTTTTTTAGGAGTAACATCCGAAAGACGTACGGCTTCGGGATCATCATTAAATCGCACAAACAGCGTCACAGCTATGCCGCCATCAACGAAGACTTGCGCAAAGGATATGGCGTCGAAGACTAGGGCGGCGGCAGCGACGAACACCAGCTCCACACCGATGAAGCATGTGTTGCAAATGTACCTACCGTTTCAAAGACAACAGGCACAGTTCGACTTGACCATGTCGACTTGGCCAAAAGCAAAACATGATCACTACGGGGTGACGTCGAGATTTAAGATGAGCAGAGAGACAGAAAGACGAACAAACAGAACAACTGTAAGAGCGACGAGGCAAACAGCACCACCCACACTGTGTGTTACGTTGAACCCACAGCAAATGAAACAGTTACAAAAGCTTAATGCGACTTTGGTCGGCATGTTGAATGCCATGTGTGAACAGAAATACACAGCTACTCCCAATTGCGTTGCCAGTGGTGGCAAACAATGCAATAGCGGACGACAAATTACACGAAAGTCTACAACCGTACCGACGACCTTAAGCTCGGCGACCACCTTCTGGAAGTCTTATTCAACAATTAGATTAAGTAGCTCCAGGACTCACAAAGACACGCCGCGTTCTCCAGTGCTAACTACATTGAAGACAGTTCCGCTTAGGGAAGGCCCTAGTGCAAATTTCAGTACGTTAACGCTGTTTCCGTGGTTTAACAGTTCGCTTCCGCACGCACACATCACACGAAAACATCATCATCATCAGTTCCACGGTGATAATGAAATGTTCGAAACATTGGCGCCGACTGAAAAACAAGATCTGGAAACCAGTGGATCCCCTCAAGCGTTTGTTGTGCCGTTCCGTAAAGCTCCTCAGATGAACACAACGAACTTTCCATACCCCTACGACGAACCGAAACATGGGAACCAGAATCACAATGAAACTAGTGATTTTTCCTTGAGTGATATGAGATTTTATCCGCAAGATGCTAAGCGCGAACGCGTGTCCGAAACTGGATATCGGAGATCAGAAACCACCATGTGTTCTAGCACAAAGAGAGCACGAACAACAGTTTTCGAAATAATATTGGGTATCAACTCAAACACTTCAAGTAACAAGGAACGTTCTCGATCGCAGCAGACATTTAGAAAGAGGCACGCCAAGGGAGATGATGTCCGTCAAGGCACTGACGCTTTTCCGCTCAACCGCCGTGGTACCCAACGCGACCGAGCGAATGCACCACCGCTGGAAATCGGTTTACTGAAATCGAATTTAAAATTTAACTACGTTGCACACACGCGTGAAAATATTAGTCGCTCTCCGGGTGATGAAGGTTTAAGACGCGAATTAAAGCACGATAGAGTCTCGGCAGATAATGATGAGAATGATGAATACGAGTATTATTACGTCTACGATGACGGACGGAAAGTTCAGGTGTAACTTTGCTTTGGGTTGTGATCGAAAGGCCGACCCGCTGCTGCTGTGCGGCGCCGTCGTGACCAAGGTGACATGAAACGTCCGCAAGGAGGATGTATCTGCCTTACCCAGCATTCTGTTGGAATTAACGCCACAAGGAGTATTAAGCTTACGTGTACGAGAGCGTTTCCGCGGTCAACTTATTTGCCAAGGGTCTTGGTGATGTTATAAGCGATGGTGAAGAAGAAGTATGACTGATCTAGTCGAAATAAATGACTGCAATGACGCGAATGGTAGTCATGCTAAGCAGTAGTTGTAACCGAGAATTTAGGACGGTAGAATTGCAAGCAGCACTATTTTTATGAGCGAACCCTGCAGAGTTCCGGTGAGGCGGGGTACGTAACCACATAACGTATGTACGGGTGAATCCTACGTACTTTGTGTCCTATGCAGCACATTCGAAATCTGCGAAGAGAGGGATTGTTGAGACCGGTAGTAGCTCATAAGCACCAAATGCTCATAACCTCCAAGCGCTCAAAACCACCAAACGCTCATATGCACCGAAAAAACGTTGGTGGTTTTGAGCGTTTGGTGGAAATGAGCAGGAGGGGAGAACCTGCTCATAAGCACCAAACGTCCAGAACATCCGAATGCTCACATGCACCGAAAGGCGGGAGACCACAAAGGCCGGGTCCGCCGGGTCTTCCTCTCCCGCATTTGGAACAAGGTCATAGGGTGAGAAAGGTGGAATGAATGGAGACTACCAAGGACGCTTAATGTGTCAGTTTGAAGTTTATGTAACAGCTTGGTCCTGCTTGTATGTAGTCAGAACGAATTTTTATGGAAGTTTATTTTTATCTATCGTGAGTCAATGGGTGTTTGAACGCCGTAGTGTCCGCCCATTTGGTCGAACGCCGTTTGGCCAAATGACGTTTGATCGAAGGCGTTTGATCGAACGCCGCTTGGTCGAAAGACGTTTGTTCGAAAGACGTTTGTTCGAAGTGAGTTCAAAACTGCATGCACTGTGTCATCCGCACCTCTTTTTCTGTAACTCTTGACTCGAGCATACGGAGCTGGCAATCAGGGTACTCTGCTTTATTTCATTTTTATTATTATTATTTCTTTTTCTTTCTTTTTTCTTTTTTTTTTGCAGGGAGACCGCTGGTTACTTGCAGACGTTTGTAATTTACGAACCAGTCGGACACAGTTGAAAGCCGGCACATGTCGGACGCAGTTGACACATGTTGAAGAAAGTTGCCCCAGGTTGGGAGCAGCCGATAGTCTGTGTATCTTCTGAGCACCCTTCTCATTGCTGGTGACATATTTAAAGGGAACGGTCTGAAACGGAATAGCCATATGTGCGCGAAAGCCACTCGAAGTCTGGACGCTAAGAAGGAAATTTCGGTGTCCGCCCATTTGATCGAACGCCGTTTGGTCGAACGCCGTTTGATCGAAGGCGTTTGATCGAACGCCGCTTGGTCGAAAGCCGTTTGATCGAAAGGCGGTTGATCGACGCCGTTTGTTCGAAAGACGTTTGTTCGAAGAGAATTCAAAGCTGCATGCACTGTGTTGTCCGCACCACTTTTTCTGTAACTTTTGACTCTAGCATACGGAGCATGCAATCAGTGTCCTCTGCTTTTTTATTTCTACTTTTTTTTTGCTTTTTGCAGCCGAAGAGGGGAGACCACTGGTTAGTTGCAGGCGTTTGTCATTTACCAATCAGTAGGACGGGGACGGTTTGAAACGGGATAGTCATATGTGCAAAGCCACTCGAAGTCTCTGGGTGCTAAGAACGAAATTTCGCCATGGTGCAACGAGAGATATTAAATTAACAGCATGTAAAACCTTAGTTCGACCTTAGAGTATGCATCTGCAGCCTCAAATCTTACACATGGACGATATCCGAAGAAATAGAGAAAGTACAAAGATCTGCTGCCTTATAATCTTGTCTAAGTTTCGAAGGACTTCTTCGGTTACACGTCTGTTGCAAGAACTAAATTTAGTTTCACTTGCACATAGGCGAAAAGTAAATAAACTAAAACTGTTCTTTCTCCTATACAATGGTCAGTTGATTGTCAGAAACAATAATACATTGTTAAAATTTATCCACATTCAACAGGAATAAATAATCGAAAAATGTCATTAATTTATTTTTTATTTATTTGCCAAGAATGTTTAATACTTGAAATCAATTATAATTTAACAAAGTGGGTTAGCATGAGGGATGCGTTTACGAGCAAACGGGTTACACGCAGTTAAATGTTGCTTAGGATAACGGTATTTAGAACTCCGGCGTTCAACACTCCAAGTGAACCAATAAAAAATCGCTCAAACGACCGCTGCCGTTTCGATCTTCGATGAAATGTCTTTCGACCAAATCATATGTCGGCACAGTTCCTATAGAAGTCGACCAAGATGCACATTCATCCAGGCCGTCAGTCGTGACGTTGCACACATCTGTGAGGTCAACAACGGCGAGACCTTTCATCGTCACCACAGTGAATTAAATTCGCCTACCTGAGGTAAAGTGCGGTTAACAAAACGTGTGAGAGAAAATGTGGCCGATGAACGGATATCAACATGGAACGCCGTCTACTCCATAGCGCCTTAAGCTACATAAACGAGTAAACACGAGAGAAAACGAGTAGTAAAAATAAACTGAAGAAATAGCATTAAACTGAATATATGTTAGAGGTTCAACGTTAACACCCAGTGAGCTTGAACTAGCGGTGCAGGAAGGAGGATTGACGCTGCACAGCATCGCAGTCAGGCACTGCAGCGTCATCGAATGGTTCTGTAGCATTCACTATAGTTCCACAGTATAAAGTCTGCGTCGTGAAGCTACATTAGAAGTAGTTTTGGCATGTGCTACAACGTGTCTGTTTGCATGTTCTTGCCTGCTTAGGTATTTTTTTGGGTCTAAATATCTGTCTATTTTCATGGTTTTGGCACGTAAATATCCGAGTTCTACTTATAAGAGGAAGTAATGTTGTTCTTGAATGCCTAAAACGGTGGGTAAACAGAAATGAGTTGAAAACCAATCATCCAAAGAACCAAGCCAGTCATCTTCCAGACCGAAGGTAGAATAACTATAGGAGCGAGAATGTGTACACTCTAAATCGTTTTACACCTTAAAGGGTGTAAATCAAAATGTTCATGGCGCACACCTTTTAAGGTGTATTTTAACACCCTCATGGCAATTGGGGTGTAAAGGGTGTAACGCCGAATAAAACTGCTGGGTTTGTGGCAATATGCTGGTAACCATGTATTCACAATTACCAGCATATTGCGTATAATCACATTGAGGTCCATATATGTATGCACATCAAGGTGATTAAATATGTGTGTAAACATGCACAGCCGACATACAGACAATCATGTATGGCGTGGCAGCTGTATATAGCTTCTCGTGAAACTGTAGACCTTCTCATGACCAGGCACCTCCCCCATATGCATGTTCATTACTTAGAACGCTGCATTTATTCCTTTCTTCAAGGCTTTGCAGTGTTGTACCCACAAATATCTAACCCCTGTAAAATGCATTACCCTGTTCATTATCCGCGACTCATCAGGATGTTTGGTCCTTTCCTATCTGTATGATTGTACGCGTTTCGAAGGGAAACACCAGCATTTTAAAGATGTTGTTAGAAAAACTCGACAGTTTAAGAACATAACCCTTTCATTAGCAAGAAGACATCAGTTTTATCAAATGTATGTTTGGTCGCAGCCCTTCATCAGCAATGCCACATCTACTGATGGTTCCAAGGAGATACTACTTCAACATGCCCCAGAAGCAATTCAGAGTTACATTCATGACCGTGATATTCACGCAGAATCTATAGTCTATGTGAAAAGTGCAGTTGATAATGATAACACGTTTGCTGTTGGCAGGTGTTGTTGCCAAAGAATCTTCCGAGGAGGACTTACCCGTGTTCATTGAGATTGCAGGCATACGTGTTATTAACTCTGATACCATTTTTCTCATACAAACATTAACTACAGTTGAGTATGATGAGCACTATCATGTATTTGTTCTGTCTTGCAATGAGGAGCAACGTGTTTTAAGAAATTTAACCACTACCTCAACAGATCTTCTAAATCTGCATGCATTACCAGATGGTAGACTTGTTGTAAATCCAGGCCATGCACTGTTGTAATGTAACTTCCTGTTCCCTGTTGTTGTATATATTTACTTTTGTTCATGTGAATGAAAACAAACATACTCCCTTTCTACACCCAGGCGACACACTATCACCATATTTCACCTGAGGGTGTAGTACACCATTGTTACACCCTTAGGAACTTCCAAAACAAAGTTGTAGTGTGTGAAAGGGGTGTGATCTTTGTTAATACACCTATTTTACACCTTTTAAGGTGTGAAATGATTTAGAGTGTAGAGCATGTTGGATGGAGTTTCGGAAAAAAATAGACCCGGAAATGTTCGTCTCGGAAAAATTGGTCCCTGGTTGCGTGGCGGAAGAAATGGTCCCGCGCGGTTCCGTGCGCCCAAAAATACAGGAGCGTCGTTGTGGACACCTGATGAACCGAATCATAGCCAAGCAAGTGCTGCCATTCGCACTCCTCATTTGTTCGAAATTGGAAGACATGCTTTTTTAAATTAACATTAATCTTAATGAACAATAAATGCTGCACGCCATTTAATGAGGAACATAAAAGTAGTTCCATTTGCTGCACCGCTTGTATTGTACAAATTGCGTCTGTTCTTTCTGTTCATCTTTTTATTTTGCGGAGTACAGACAACGCGACAAGATCATGAAGCAGTTCTGCAATGTCTGCTACCTTGTCCTAAAAGTGGAAAAATAAATAAATAAATAAATAAAAAGGAAGAGTCGACTTTCTGCAGAAGGAAAATTCAAATCTCAGTTATTTGTTATTCTCACTAATCAGGCCATATCTTCTGTTTTGTCGACCAACTCGTGGAGTGGTAAAAGTTGTTTGGATTTCTGTAAAACGCTAACAACTTGGGGCAGTGTCAATGGGAACTTGAACTGGAGAATCGCAGCAAAAATTTTGAAGTAAAAATGGTAGACATCGATGCCAGCGAACTTATAATGGAATATCCTTTTGTGTCACTGAGAAAAAGAGAGGACGCCAAACAAAGAGACGCCAAACAATTTTTAACGTACACATACAAGAAATCCTCCAGGAGATATATCTGAATCCTTGCATTTGCGTCAGCATTCTATTTTCTGACCACACCAGCTACTGTCGCTGATGCTGAAAGAAGTCTCAGCACAATGAAACTGACCGATCAAGAATATCCTGCGCTCAATTAAGCATAAGATATGTCAGGCTTTCTGAGTTCGTAGTCAACCGAAAATATGATTATCTTATCTCTGGAGTATGACGCATTGATTAACCAACTTGCGAAGAACAAGGCTCGAAAGAAGGGTTTTGCGCAAATGTTCACTGCAGGCCTATGTATGCATAATATAAACCCTATATAAATATCGTATTCCAGCTTCTGCACTGTAAGTCAACCCGGACATATGTTCGGAGGGGACCACGCTCTTAGTTGCTACAGCCCTGGGAGCCGAGTGCCTTTCGAGCTAGAGTCAGGTCTTTTGTCCTAGGCTGCCTCCATGTCTATGAAAATAAAGCTCAAATTGAAATCCATAAACGAGAAGGAGCTATTCGTTCTGGCTACATACAAGCAGGACCAAGCTGTTACATAAACTTCAAACTGACACATTAAGCGGCCTTGGTAATCGCCATTCATTCCACCTTTCTCACTCTATGACCTTGTTCCAAATGCGGGAGAGGAAGACCCGGCCTTTGTGGTCGCCCGCCTTTCGGTGCATATGAGCATTCGGATGTTCTGGACGTTTGGTGCTTATGAGCAGGTTCTCCCCTCCTGCTCATTTCCACCAAACGCTCAAAACCACCAACTTTTTTTCGGTGCATATGAGCGTTTGGATGTTTTGAGCGTTTGGAGGTTATGAGCACTTGGTGCATATGAGGCACAACCGTTGAGACCTACCTTCGAAGGGACATACCTGCAGAAGATTAAGGGCTTGGAGCGTGTGGGTACGTGGGTAGCCTCAGGACAATCGCTGCCGAAGCAATCCTGAAAGCCTTCCGGGAGGGTGGGCAGGAGCACAGGGAATTTGGGAAACCTCCCAGCGAAGACCAGTGGTGGACATGTACAACAACTACTACTCTATTTTGAGATGATGAATGGGGAGTTATTACTTTTCTTTTTACTCTATGTCCTTTTATTATTTGTCGCATCGTTCCTCTTGGTGTCCAGGGGAAAAAAAGAAACAGTCTCTGTCGGAAATATTGCGACTCCCGCTGCGAGGCCCTGCCGTTCGACCTTGTCTGGTTTCGTGTGTGTCGACCCAAAGCCTTTATCCTTCTCCTCACGCCCCCCCCCCCCCTATCCGCCTTTCTTTGTACGGCTTGGTAAACGGAGACGATTAGAGTCACTAAATAGGAGGATCAGTCAAAACAAAAAAGGAAGGTCCCTGTCACTGGGGGTTCCCCACTGACGTCATTTTTCAGGGCTCGTGTAATGTGAAAGAGAAAGAAGGGGAAACACGGGGGAAAGGAGTCTGTAAAGTATATTACTGAAGTTTCCGGGTAATAATAAGCAGTGTATTTCGCGACAAATTTTGTAAAGTATTTTGCACCAACGCCTTGCAAATGAATTCAGATATCTGGTAATACCTACTTACCAGAAATACATATCCCAAAATGTCATTTTTGCATGAATAATAGAGGTATTATCAAGGTAAATTGCGTGTAGGCGAGTGCAGGAATAAAATACTGTTTCGAGCACTAGATTTTCCAGATCGGCATTGTAAGAGCGGTGTGCAGGCATTGTTTATAGCCTAATATACCGCCGCTAGTACATCCAGTTGAGAGCCTCCGAGATACCAACATCGCGGGAGAGCTATAGCATATGAAGTAACTTTTCCGTGGTCATCTCCTGATTCCTTTAATTGGCAATCGACTAGCGCTCGACAGACTCAGTGCTGGCAGCCTTCGTTTATAGTACCATCTCTGAAAGTATTGCCCATATTACCATTCATACAATCCGATCACATTTGTACGTCGGCATAAAGCAATGAAAGATGAAAGTCACTGAAAAGGTTAGTCAGCTGTAGGACTCGAACCCACATCTTCTGAATTGATTTGTGGATTGATTTGTCCCTTCTATGTTGTTCCAGCCTCAGAACATCAGTTCTTTCAGGCATAAAGCAAGTATGCACAAGCTCAACGTTACGAAGAGGAACTAAAAAATTTCATAATCAGTCAGTACAGACGCCAGTAACTTGTGAAAACAATAGATACGTACAGCGTAAATATATAGCAACAAAATAAAAGTAACAAAGTAGTCATACAGCAATAGGAAACAAGCAAAAAGATGTGAGTGCCCCGAATCGAACTACAGACCTTTCGTCCCAAAGTCCGACACTTTACCTGTCGACAATCAGCGCAGGGTAGTGTGCCGCCGCGACCTCGATCGTGCACAATGGGGATTATTTTGGAGTCGGAACCTCGGAGGCGAACGACGTGATAAGGCACGGCGAGCGTGGTGCCATCTAGGTGCTCCTCGACAGCGGCCAACAACTCACAGCGGCCAACAGCGGCGAAGGCAGCGAAGGGAGTAAGGAGTGTTGTGCGCGCAGTTTGAACGTCTGTAAAGGTCAGTGTATCTTTCTGCTTTTAATACGACGGAATTGGATGAAGACGATGGGTAAAAAACACCAAACCCAATTTGACCACCAAATACAGTGCGACCGATGCCTCCGGTGGATGTATGTCGATGAGACACGCTTCCATTCTTTCGATGAAGCACAGCAGTCGGAAGAAAAGTTTACATGTATGATCTGCGAGAAATTCGAACTGCTTGAGGGAATCGCGAACGAACAGCGGGCACAGTCCGAAAACACCAGAAAAGAAACCAAAGCGCTAGAAGAGAAACTCAAAGCTGTTTCCGAGCAAAACGTGGAACAACTGAAACAGATTGAGCAATTGACCTCAAAAGTGAACACACTTGAGAAAGATAATGAGCAATTAAAAGCAGCCCTCCAAGCAACAGAAGAAGTGCTAGGTAACACCTTGGAAGTGAACCTAAATCGCCCAGAATTACGGGAAACTAACGAACAAGAAAATGGCGCCCGACCAATCTACGCCGAGAAAGTGAAAGCAGGTCAGGAAGCCACGAAAAGAAAGGAACAAAGTCCCCCCGGGGAAGCGTCCCAGATAGCCAACGGGGAAGACAGCCGTGACGCCCCCCCAAATAGGTCAATCCATAGGGAAGAACGACAGCAGCACACGACTCGGCGCGACAAGCAGACGAGTGTCTGGCTCATTGGGGACTCAAACGTAAACAGGGTGAAGAGCCCCTTACTCTATAACGTTCGACGGGACAAACGCTTCACAATCAGGGGATTCCCAGGAGCCACAGCACGTGACGTAGTGGATGAAATACGAAAAATCCCACAAAGCGAGGACGAAGAACAGATGATCATAGTGATGGCGGGCCTGAACGACATTCTGAACGGGAAAGAACCAGGGGAAATAATAAATACTATCATGAGCCATGTCGAGCAACAGAGCAATGATTACCAAAACATCTCTTTCGGAATCTGTTCACTCCCCTATGTCAGAGACAGGGGCCAGGACACCCGCGAAAGAATCCGAGAGGTTAACAACCAGCTAAGATCAGCGTGCCAGAACACACCAAGGGCAGTGTTCATCAACAGTTACCACGCCTTACGCGAAGTAAGGGACTCGGGCCTAGTCGACATCCACTTTTCCCCGGAAGGAAGTGACAGAGTGGCTCAACAGATCGCTGACAAAATAAAAGCTTTTTTAAGAATGGACCGGGACGAAGAGAGAGGTTACCGCTACAACCACTACCACCGGCGCCACGACCAGCGATGGCAACCCAACAGGTGGACCCACAATCTACCGCCGCCCGACCCAAGGTACCCCAGGTGGAGCCACCCGCCGACACTCTCGAAAGCACGGGACGATCGGTGGTTCTTCCACTCCCACTACTGAAACATAGGACGAACCCTCCACCCGACCACCGTAGTTCAACCGACCAACCAGCGGACACAACACAACTAAATGCGCACCACCCAACACCAAGAGCAATAACGCCACGCAAGCAGACCACTGCTGGCGATACAAGTAACACACTGCCTATAGACCCGGCTAATGACCATCTAGATCCACAGCAAAAAGGAAGAAACCGAAAACAGAGCAACCACACCCGCGAACAGAGGAGAACAAGTGACGCACAACAAAGGAGCACCCAGCAAAAACGAGCGAGAAGACGCAAGCAGCACATCCCCGCCACCCCTAGAGATATAAATCTGGCAACCCTTAACATCCAGGGTGGAAGCAAGCTAAAGTGGGAAGAATTGCAATACAATGGCATACAACAGAATATACTTGTGTATGCGATAACAGAATCTCACCTACGCAACGATGAAATCCCACTACTCAGTGACGAATGGCGATGGGTCGGCACAAATCGAAAAACGGGGGAGAAGAGAGGGGGTGGCGTCGGCCTCCTATATAGACGATCACTGGTGGATATTAAAGAGACCAAAATGTGCAAAGAACACATGTGGGCGGAATTTGCAACAAGAGATGGAATGACCTTCCTACTTGGAGTCACGTATATGGCAACTGGAAACGGCACCGACTCATGGAATGCAGATATATATGACTGCATACACCGAGATCTAGCAGAGAATGAACTCAGACACCCAGGAAGACGAACCATCTTAATGGGTGACTTTAACTGCCATTGTTTCGAACTGGATGGACACGATTCAGCACATCGCCTAAAAACTCTTGCGGAAATAAATCACCTCACTATACTGAACCTACAACCAGGATGCTATGATAAAAAGACGTGGTCTCGTGGCCGGCAATCATCAACAATTGATTATATACTGGTCAATCCAGCTTGTCAGCCGCCAACAACCAAGGTACAACTAGTAATTGATGAAGATGGCAAATTCAACTGTGGCAGCGATCACAACCAGCTCCGGCTGCAAATGAGTGTGACACCACAACACATGAACTCCCGAATGCACAAACACAGGCACCTCACAACTACGAAGAAACCAAGATGGAAGACCCAGGATGAGGACGCACTAAAGAAATTCGCCGAAGAAATGGAATTCAGGCTACCTGATGCTCCTGAAGGTAGGTACCGGGACTTTTTTCAAACTGTTGGAAAGTGCAGCTATGCAAGCTGTGGGGAAAACTTCTCAAAGAAGAGCGAACAGGAAAAAGAGGACGCAGCCGTGGTTTGATGATGAAATCAAAGCAGCTATCCAAATGAGACAGAAACTCAACAGAACCTACAGAACGGCAAGAAAGAGAAATGAAAATTACATGGAAGCCGAGCAAGCGTACACCACCCAGAAATTAATAGTAAAAACCATGGTGGCGGAAAAGATTAAACAATTCCACGAACAAGTCATTTCAAAAATAAGGCAAGCCGGCCGGAAGGCGGGAGGGACTCTTTGGAGATACCTAGCCAACCTAGACGCGCAGCAGGAGACCGAACAAGCTGTAACAATACACGACGATGAACATAACATCATATCGTCCCCCGCAAAACTTGAGAGATACATCACGCAATACTTCATAAACCAACAACAGAACTTACTACAGAGAAGGAAGACAACAAGTGAACCGCCAACAACACCGGCTTCCGAAGAAAGATGCTCCATCCCGGAAATCGGCACGAAAGAATTAGAAGACTGCGTGAAACGACTAAAATCAGGGAAAGCAGCAGGACCCGACCAAATACCAAACGAATTTTTGAAAGCACTCCAACCCAAAACACTAGAGGCACTACGACATTGTTTCAACAGAATTGCTTCCACGGGTTGTATACCACTAGCATGGAAGGAAGCCACGGTGCGACTACTACACAAAGGCAAAAACAAACCCAAGGAGGACCTGAACTCTTACAGACCCATTGCTCTACAAAGCAACATATATAAGCTATTCGCATCGATACTAAACCACAGATTACAAAATGAATGCGACGAACAACTTAGCCAAGCACAAAACGGTTTCCGACCATCTAGACGAGCAAGCGACAACATCTTCATCGTAACCCAACTAATCGAACTGCACCAGATACAGCGAAAGGACCTCTACCTAGCCCTATTAGACTTGGAGAAGGCGTACGACGCGGTGCCGCACGACATGATCCAACCAAGAATGCGAACAGTGAAGGTATCTGAAGCGCTCACAACTCTAATTCAGGAAATCTATAGCGAACTATATAGTGAATACTCAATCGGGCCCTTTACCTCCAATAAAATCAAACAAGAAATCGGACTACGACAAGGCTGCCCCCTCTCCCCAACCATCTTTAACATCTTTATTAACGACCTCCTAAAGAACCTAGAAAACTCGAAGAAAGGAATCCAGCTAAGTACGAAAGGGGCCGACGGCACAACTGAAGATACAACGCTGAGCTCGCTTGCCTTCGCCGACGACGTAATACTAATTGCAGACGATCCAACCCACCTCCAGGACCTGCTCGACATATGCACCAGCAAGGCAAGGGAGGACGGAATGAAGTTCAGCCTTGAGAAGAGCAGCATAATGAAGTTTGGAGACCAGAGCGCGATGCCCACGTTCCACCTACAGGACTCGCAACTATCTTACACTACTTCGTACACCTATCTAGGTGTGCTAATCGAAAACACGAAGGATTACCTCCGAGCACACGAGGAAACCTTACTTAGAAAAACAAACAAGAAAAAAGGACATTCCTGGCACATAGCACGTCACTCCTATCAGCCCTACAGCGTCGGCAGATTACACTGGAAAACCACAGCTGTCCCAGCAGCAACTTACGCCAATGAGGCAATCTGTTTAAGCAGACAAACAACAGAGCAACTAGATCGCCAGCAGCGCGAAATAGGAAGGTGGCTCCTGGGAGGCTCTTTCGCAACACCGAACCCCGCTATTGAGGGCGAACTCGGCTGGTCAACGTTCGAATATCGCGAAGCCAGGTCCAAGACGCGATATCTCGGCAGACTGATCCACGGACCGCGCCAATCTTATATGAGTCGCGTCTTTAGACACGTGCGTTATCTGGGGACGCGCACAAACTGGATCAAACGAATCACCCAGTTCGACAAAATCTATAGCCGCAACACGAAGCGAAACACCGCTAGATCAGAGCAACACTGGAACCGCATTATAAAGAAAGAAATGGACACCATTGAACAGGAGAAATGGCACACATCCTTAACAAAAAAACAAAGTTTAACGACATATGCTGAAAACAAAGACGCCCCAGCACCTGAGGACTTCTACAATGGAGACAGAGGAAGCGGGCTTCTGTTCCAGGCACGCACTGGATCCCTCTTAACTAAGAAGCGACTACATCAAATATTTGGACAGGAAAACGCACACTGCGAACTCTGTGATGGGGGCCAAGAGGAAGACATCCGCCACATCCTCCTAACCTGCGCAGCCTTGAAAGACATAAGGGAACCACAACCCAGGACAGTGGAAACCTTGCTAGGATTCAACAGTAAATCTGAAGACTACGATATTGCAAAAACAAAACGACTTCTACTGGCATGGGACAGAACAAAAACGAAACCAAAAGCACAAAAACTGCAAGAGACCACCACGCGCTCACGAAATGTCTGCAGCCACCACTGATCTCGATTGTAAAAGGCTGGATCGCGGATAGGGAGCGCGAGCGTGAGGAAACCGGCCGCCATCTTACTGTACCCACAACAGTCGCCGCAGCGATCATGGCAACTTCTTGCAATTACGGTCGTACCAACCGTACTGGCAAGGTTACAGGGCCTAAATTTATACAGGTGAGTCACTCTTCATCAAGGAATAAATAGGCGTCCATTCTGTATATTTAGTTGACCATTATGAAGTGTTTTTTTGCCCAAAACGAGCACTGGATGCAGGTTGCTTGATCGCTCTTCCGACGTTCAATCGAGCACACTTGCATTTTACCCGGAGGCAAATACAGTTTGAGTGCATAATATGCTTGAAAGAACATGTTACACTACACAGGTAGTGTTGTCATCAATATATGTGCAAGCACTCGAGCGCTTTTTTGCATGCATTGCTAGCATGGTACACGGTATTCTCTGCGGAAGCAAGTGCCACATTCATTTCTTTGAATTACCTTCGCGCACAAGTTCGGTAATACGTCATAATGAGACCACGATTGTCACCTTTTTTCATGTATTGGTATTGTTTTGTGCCTTGGTTTGGTTTGTGACAAAGAATCCTACGTAACGGTGGTGTGGCGCGACTTGAATAACGCCTTTGTGTCTGAGCTGTATCGTCAGCTTGTTACGATAGTAATAATCTGTAGCGTGTCGTGCTATTTGTAGCGGTTTTTAAGGCAAAAGTGGTCTCTCAATACAGGTTTCGTCATGAGGGCTACCCGGAGAATAATCTGTGCAGTGTGATACGGCTGGGTGTACAGGTAAGTATCACGTTCCTCATCCACTGGTTTCTACTTTACAGGAAGGAGCAACCTCAGTGCACGCACTGTGGTTAGCCTCTCTCAGTTTTGCATATTTTCTTACATGTTCACATCAGAATCACACCTTACACTTTAGGCTCCTTCACCCAGCAATATAATAATTAGAGATTATAATTCTTTTTAGAAGAGTTCCCCATATTCTTTATAGAATAGTTTTTAATATTTTTAATTTTTAGAAGGTACAGGGATTGTAAACCATGTTTTAAACTGATGTTTTAACATTTGTCCAATGCATTTATTAAACAACATATTCATTTTTAACTGGTTGCACCCAAACCAATGTTCTGATGTATTATTTCCTTTGTTGTCGATGCACCATAAAAATTGGAATAATCATCATCAATGCAGGTTACTTCACATCTGCTGCCTCGACATACTCAAGAAATGGGTGCAGAACCTGCGTAATGCCCACAAACCTTGACTACCACAGCACCTCCAGAAAGTAAAGGCATATGTGTCACATGGGATTTTTAAAAGCATTCACAGTATATAATACCTTGTATGAACTGTTGTAGATCTAAGCAGCCTCTACAGTACACTCTCAGAAATTAAAACTTGTCAGGGAAATGTGATAATTGTTTCATTTAATAGGCATGCACATATACGCTATAAGAAGAAAATTATTTATTGAGAATGCACTTCTCTGACTACTCATGTTGTTTACATCTACTGTTGATCACATTCATTTATCACATATTATATTCTTATATATTATCATTATTATCACATATTGGATCACATTAAATTTAAAATTTAGCATATATGAGAAAATATCAGGAGGGAAGTTGCTATTCATTGCTCATTCCAACCTAAAATTGAGAGAGCGTACCTGACCATTGTCATTCCTAAAATATATATTGCCATTGTAGCAAGGTCACAAAATAGTAAATGTAGTCTTTTGTGACCTCCCTGCACGTTCATTGTATCGTGAAACGCATAAGTGCAAGAAATAAATCTTGAACTTGAATAAACTTGACATAAAATGTTGAATAATATAATGAATGATATAAAATATTGAATAAACTTGAACTCGTATATTCTTTACTCATCATCAGTGATCTTCATTACAAAAGCATATCGTGTTAGACTTTTTTTTTTTTTGCGTTTCACAGACTGGGTACACGAGGGCCAAAATGACAAAATCACAACTGTTTCAAGCTCCAAATAGTCATGTTGCAATTTGAAGACCATACGTGGAGCTGCATTTTTTGGAACATGCTCCACATAATAAGCATGACAAAGTCAGCACTGGATAGCAGGACCCCGTCCCCAAGCAGCTTTTCTCACGCTACAGTTGTATTCAACAAAAGCATGTGAGTGCTGGAGAAGGACATTCAGTTTGGCACAACCGCGCCTGCAAATAATCAGAACAAATAAAGGAAGAAACAAACAAACATGGAAGGGCTGTACTTCAAAAAGACATAAGTCCTGTGTCTCAAGGAGGTGTTACCACTTTCTAAGTAACTTAATTGATTAAGCTTACATCACTACCTAATTAACTGTCCTAACGAGTGTGATCTAATTGCGTGAAGTAATTATTTGGGCTGCTTCGGTGTGTCCATATTTGCGAGGCAAAGCACCGCTGTCGTTTACTAAAAGACTCTTTCTAAGGCGATGCTTGATATAAATCATACTAAACGCATACACGGCTAAAACAACGGCTGAGAGTCTACAGAACGATATCTTTCTGTCACGCGAGTATATCTTTTCCCGGACCGCTCGTGACGGAAAATTTTTTGTCCAGAACGCAGCACAGGATATTATATACATGGTTGTTGTTAACCTCACATCGTTTCTTATTGAAATATTGGCTGGGAAACGTGCTGTAGTACAATTCCCAGCGCTGCACTGCAGTGACAGTCTAGTTTCGGAATGCAAAACATAACGTTATTAAGAATCGAAAAGCAGGGCACCTGCGAAACACTGTTAGGATACATCAGTATACTGGCACCTTACAAAATCACGTGACGACAAACAATGATCAACGCCTGTAGCGCAATAAATACTCACAATCTCTGTTGCCTCCCATTGTTTCCAATGGGCACACACAGCGTTTTAGGGCCCACCAACATGGCGGCCCGAATGCGTACCTCTCTCCCACGAGCCCATCTCCCATACGCGATCCAGCCTTTATACATAGAGATCAGTGGCAGCCACCCTCTCCCCCTCTCCAACGAAGCCGGCACTGAATCGCGCCACCCAGCCAATGCAAGCCGACTAGAGACAACAAAGAACTATGCCACCTAGCGAGAGTAGTACACCCTACACCCCTACACAGACGAATATTTCATAATCTCCTGTCGGTTCCCCGCGGAACCTATTGTATATATTATTTTCTATATTTGTTTCTCTCGCCTGAGGCACCACTTGTGGAGCCCGCCCTGATGCTAAAGGGTCTAGGCGTACCTGAACCTGAACCTTTCTCACAAAGGTAAGTTGGTGACATAATGGATGTTTCAGTGACAATAACTCCATTTAGTGAAGCAGAGTTACGCGTTAAATTCAAGTAAAAGGACCGTTGATCTCGATTCAAATGTTAAACCGGGCTGATCGTGAAGCTTAAGGCTACGGTCTAACGGTAGCCATCTTGAATGTACTTACGGGCTTCACAAGCGTTTGCCGGGAGGAATGCACCTCCACCCGATTGGACATTGTGTATGACGTCATGCTCAAACCTCATTGGAGAAAATCGCCGGCAGCGTCGTCTGCTGCATGGTCCGTTGTCTGTTTAGCTCCATGTCCCGCTTGTTTGTGTAGTTGGTGTGTGAACCACGTTGTATCAGGATTGTGTCGAAGTTTTCCAGTGTAGGAGCGGGGAAAAGGGTGCTCAAGTCGCAAAAGTCATGCAGGATTGGGTACATTGGGAAGTCATACAGCTTCGCTTCGATGTGTATAACACGAGAGGAAGGAACCGCTGGTGCACGTGTGAAGGTGCGGGAACAACACACGAGACATAGTGTTGACCCACACTGTTTTCAGCTGTCACCCAACGAAAAGCAAGGAGTGCAGGTATAGTGTGCTGCAGTGACAGAGTATATTTCATATTATAAAACAACACGTACATAGGGTCTGACTCTGAACATTCAGCCGATGCCACCCTGTCCATCAACAATTAATTCCTGCGAATAACGATAATTTATTGTGAGACGATGGAGAATAACGTGTGTTTATCCTGTACCCCTTCTGAGTGCACACTGTTTAGTCGCATGTGTATATACACATGTGATGTAAACTTCATGTCAAAGAAATAGTAAGGTGTGGGAGGCTGAAGAATACTTACATCATAGTTTTACACTTTTGGTTGCAAGCAACCTGCTGGACAAAGGCCAATGTTAGCTGGACAAAATTACCAACGATGCCCAAACCTGTGAGTAGCGTCCCATTTCACCCCGAATTGTGGGTTCAAAGATAGCACCCAATCCTTGCCCCCCAAACGCAGGAAAATTTTAAGTTTCCTGAAGAAAGCTTTAACACCAAATATTTCCAAGGCACGCAAAAAAGGTACAGCAATAAACACACGTCATTGTCCATCGTCTCAGAACAAATTATCGTTATTCGCACGAATTAATTGTTGATGGACGGGGTGGCATCGGGTATAACCTAAATGGTCAGACCATTTTACAATATGAAAAACAGTCTGTCACTGCAGTACACCATACCTGCAATCCGTGCACTTTCGTTGGATGACAGCTGAAAACAGTGTAGGTCAACACTATGTCTTGCGTGCTGTTCCTGCACCTTCACTCGTGCACCAGCGCTTCCTTCCTCTCGTGTTACACCCATCGAAGCGAAGCAGTAACTCCCTATCCTGCATGACTTTTGCGACTCGAGCATCCTTTTCCCCATCCGTACACTCGAAAAATTTGAAGCAATCCTGAAACCACGTGGTTCACACAGCAATCACACAAACAAGCGGAAGAAGGATGAAAGTCACTGAAAAGGTTAGCCAGCTGTAGGGATCGAACCCACATCTTCTGGATTGCCGGAGAGCGGAAGAGCTACAGACGACGCTGCCGGCGATTTTCTCCAATGAGGTTTGAGCATGACGTCATACTCAATGTCCAATCGGGTGGAGGTGCATTCCTCCCGGCAAACGCTTGTCGGGCTTCCTACGGCCGGGCGCCACCGTCGCGGTTTCCGTGGATGACCCCGTTACGCGTGGGGAGCTGGGGACTGCACCTTTTGACCTTAGGTCTCTCCTCTATGCTATTGTGCCCGGTTTTTATGCGTGTGTAGAAGGGATGATTGTCTCGTAAAAGTCTTTTGAAACTGTTGTGCAAGACAGCGAGTTGATTTTCGAGCTTTCGTGTTTTGAGTACCACGGTGGTTAGCTGCCGGGCGCGTAGTATGTGACGAAGACTATGTAATATATATAATATATTGGAGATATGTATTTTTATATATCTCCAATGCAAAATGGTCAAACAACCGTCATAACAAATTGACTAAATAATTGCGGTCAGCTGTGAAGAGTCCAGTCAGCAGTGCCGATCAGAAACAGGATTTCTTGAAATGAATTATGAAATTACCGCTTCTGTTGAAATTAGAAGTTCAACTCACAGTGCTCACACAAAATGATAAGAACCAAAGGAATGGCATAACCGAAGTAAAATAGGGAAGTCGGCGATTATACCCTATGTAACCTGTCCGTATTCCGCATAGTAGTGGCCGTGACAAATTGCCATCGAAGTGATTATAACTTGTACTTTTTTTTTTCTGTTTGGCTGCGATTCGTGTTATCGCTTTGTGAGATGACGAGAGGTGTGATCTTTCGCCACGAAATGTCGTCAATTTGACCAGTTTATTTCAGTCGTCTCCGTCGCGTTACGCGGCGCTGATTGCCCACAGTTAGCTGTGAGGCGATCGTTGTACTTGTGAGTAAACGGAGGATCCGTCTACATACTTCAGAGTTCAATTCAAGAAATTCCATTTGCATTGCAAGATAGTTATCGTGCGACGAAAATTCCTCGTAGCAAAACGGATGCGACAGCACTTCTTCCTCTTGCCTACATAATAAACATTTACCGTGGTGCCCCCTCCTTCCATACTCCGGTCCTTCCTTCAGTTCCCCCACATGTAGAAAACAAAGAAACTAGTTGGAAAGAAAAAGGAACTAGGCAAAGACGCGCTTGATCTGGGGGAGGGGATTGGCTTATATCCTTTTCTCTCTGGGCAACAGTATTCACGCCTGGCACTGACAATTGTTTTGTAACAGCCTGCTTTCCGCCCCTAACAGACTTTGCTGTCATAGAAGTTGTCAGTGGTACTGGGAGACCGAAGTTGATTCGTCATGCGCAGCGAAGGGTGCAATTGTTATGATTCGAGCCTATTGTGATAATTGCAGTTTCATTGTGATAAGTATTATAATAATAACGAATACAGTTCTATATGCCATTTGACAGCAGGGCTGCTTGTCTGTCGCGTAGCGAAAAGATTGTAACGAAACAGCTGTTGTACGAAATGCCGCAAGCGTTCATTGTACACGCACGCATTGCTTACTAAGGGCAAAAACTGGATGCTACGTTTTTTAGTTCTGTCCACAACAGTTCCTTCGATCCAAAGTCAATATGTTACTCTGTGGAAACCTTCCAAGAATGTCAGAAATACAAGCAAAGAGACACTCAAGAGCCAAGCTCTGAGCAACAGCTTTGTTGCGTTCCCCTATGATTCTGTCTTATAATGAGACATGAGGCACAACAACCGAAGAAATGTCAACGCGTGCGCATTCTCGTTGTTTTTCTTCGGTCGTTGGTCCTGTGGCCATGTGTCACGTTGACCCGGTTGCAGCAGTCTCGGTCTCGCTATACGTACCGCGTTTCCCAATGTCAGTGATCTTTCTTGGAAACATCTAGGGATCTGAAAGGAAACTTGCAGCCCTTTGCCTTTACGTAGACTACTTCGAGCGGCAGTGGCTTACCAACGTTCATCTCTGGAATTAGTTTGCGGATGAGGACGATCTCCGCGCAAACAATCACGCCGAAGGGTGGCATAATTCGCTGCGCATGAAATTCAAGAGCCAACCCCACATGACGTTTTCGAAGTTCCTCGTCGAATTTGAGTCAACCGTACACAATGTAAGCACAACCAGGTAAGCAACAAATTCGCATAATCAGGGAGCACCATCATGATAATTAATAGAATATAGCATATATACCTCCTCGCTTGCTCTCTTTGTATTCATGCCTCTTACCGCCATTTGCAGGTACGTATTCGGCTGCTGTTGAACGGGGCTTCGCCAAGCAGGAGACGATACAAGAGGCTCGCTCTTCCTTCTCATGGGCGTGCGGAATATACAGCTCAGGGGAAATGATGCTGGGAAACGAAGCACCCTTCACAGACGTAACAGAGCAGTTTGCTCATGTCATCTCAAGGCATACCTGCAGCGCATGTCCCACTTGCTGGGCCATGCTAACTAATAAGTTAGTTGTTCAAATGAAAAAAAGAAAAGAACAACTAAACAGAGCAGGCTGAGCATTTGTTTCTCGTTTTACTCGGTGTATAACATCTTTCAGTGGGAATGTTTAAATCTTACCTTCAACTAATACGTCAGTTGTTGGAATGAAAAAAAAAAGAAAGAAAAATAAATAAACAGAGCAGGCTGAGCATTTGTTTTTCGTTTTACTTGGTGTATGGCATGGCATCTTTCGGTCTGAATGTTTAAACCCTACCTTCAATCGTAAACGAAGCAATTGTTCACTCGCATTCGGAGATCCCCCTCCCTTTTCGGACGAAACAAGCGTTTGGACGGTACGGTTATTTGGACGGGTTGGGCAAGTTCCCCCCCCCTTTGGTTCAGTTCGTCCAATGCCCACTATGTCCAATTTTTTTCGGACGTGTTGAGTACTTGGACGTTGTGAATAATTGGACGAAATAAACATTTGGACGAATCAGGGTGCTACCCAGTCTCGCAACTCTGCTAAGTACACTCGTATTCGCTGGTTACGCCCCATTTCGTCCAAACGTTTATTTCGTCCAAGTGCTCACAACATCCAAATATTTAATTCGTCCGAAAAAAATCGGACGTACTGAACACTTGGACGAAATGAACAGGCGAGGAGAAACTTGCCCAGCGCGTCCAATAGCCCGTTTCATCCAAATGGGGGAATTCCCAAAGGATCTGCTCCTTTCGGCAGGCGACTGCCTGGCTACATTCATGAAAGCACAGGCCATTTTGACACTGGGTGAATGGCAGGTGACTGTATTCATGAAAGCAAATGGATTATCGATCAAACGGGGAATCACAGAAAACACAAACCCGTTCACAGGGCCACTGACCTACAGTGACCGTCCAGTTAACGATGTGTTGTTTTCTATAGCTGTGTTCTCGCTACGTACCGCGTTTCCCAATGTCAGTGATCTTTCTTGGAGACATCTAGGGATCTGAAAGGAAACTTGCGGCCCTTTGCCTTTACGTAGACTACTTCGAGCGGCAGTGGCTTACCAACGTTCATCTCTGGAATTAGTTTGCGGATGAGGACGATCTCCGCACAAACGATCACGCCGAAGGGTGGCATAATTCGCTGCGCATGAAATTCAAGAGCCAACCCCACATGACGTTTTCGAAGTTCCTCGTCGAATTTGAGTCAACCATACACAATGTAAGCACAACCAGGTAAGAAACAAATTCGCATAATCAGGGAACATCATCATGGTAATTAATAGAATATAGCATATATACTTCCTCGCTTGCTCTCTTTGTATTCATGCTTCTTACCGCGATTTGCAGGTACGCATTCGGCTGCTGTTGAACGGGGCTTCGCCAAGCAGGAGACGATACAAGAGGCTCGCTCTTCCTTCTCATGGGCGTACGGAAGATACAGGTCAGGGGAAATGATGCTGGGAAACGAAGCAAACTTCACAGACGTAACAGAGCAGTTTGCTCATGTCATCAAGGCATACCTGCAGCGCATGTCCCACTTGCTGGGCCATGCTAACCAATAAGTTAGTTGTTTAAATGAAAAAATGAAAAAAAAAGAACAACTAAACGGAGCAGGCTGAGCATTTGTTTCTCGTTTTACTCTGTGTATAACACCTTTCAGTGGGAATGTTTAAATCTTACCTTCAACTAATAAGTCAGTTGTTGGAATGAAAAAAAATAAATAAAGAAAAATAAATAAACAGAGCAGGCTGAGCACTTGTTTTTCGTTTTACTTGGTGTATGGCATGGCATCTTTCGGTGTGAATGTTTAAATTCTACCTTCAATCGTAAACGAAGCAATTGTTCACTCGCATTCGGAGATCCCCCTCCCTTTTCGGACGAAACAAGCGTTTGGACGGGACGGTTATTTGGACGGGTTGGTCAAGTTTCCCCCCCTTTGGTTCAGTTCGTCCAATGCCCACTATGTCCAATTTTTCGGCAAGACTGCTATCATGCCGCTAATCCCGCTGCATCCTGCATATTCACATTACAAAACCCTTCCTATGTTGCGTATTGCTTGACGAGTAGCGTCCCTTTCTTGAGATTTGCTGGAGAGAAAAAAAAAAGTTTTGTTTGTTTGTTTGTCTGTAAGAAAAAAAAAACAAGGAGAAATTGAACTCTTCTCCCGATTTGTTCTGCTACTCCTAACAAAATTCTCACCCCACCCCACCCCCAAAAACTACTCCTCAGGTGCTCTACTCGCAAGTTCGCTATTCACTATCCACATGTTCACTAGAGAAAAAAAACAAAAAAAAAACGTCAATCCCGCGCACATCAGAGAACGAGTAAGAGAGCCGAAGCATATCCCAGCCGTACGAAGTACTGTGTGGCTATGCCAAACAGCACACCGTGTACTTAGCAGAGTTGCACAAAACTGCCACAGGCGTCTCTGAAAGCAATGCGCACTCGCGCCCTCTGGCCAGCCGTACAGGCCTATGACCACGGCCACAGCGACGACGCGCGCGCAAGTGGCCGTGGTATGACATTTTAGACGCGACGGAGCTACGGCAGACGAGTACAATACGGAAAAGGGCGGTGTGGTGCCCTTTCCGTCCTTTCCGTATTGTCCTCGTCTGCCGTAGCTCCGTCGTGTCTTCCGCGGCACTTTTTTTTTTTTTTTCTTCTTGTCTTGATCGGAAAGTTATGCATCAACTTGTACAACTTCAGGAAGGTGAATTGCATTGTTGCATTTTTGGTGATACGATATGCCATGTAAAGCAGTTGACATGGTTACAGAAATACCATGTTTTTATTTTTATTTTACTAAGTTATTTAACTAACTAACTACCACATTTTTGTGGCTTCATAAGAAGAACTATTAGCTGGGAAGCCACATATGTAAGGACGCGTGCATGTTTACTCGCAAGAGTCAAGGACGTTGGAGATGGAAGGAACGTTTTCGGAAGCTTTTCGAGATCATGCAATGCGAAAGACCAGAATACAGAAGGCTTTGGACAATTTGTAATTGGGTGAAATTTATTTTTTTCAATTGAACTTCGAAGATTGCCAAGCGTACCTTACTTCTTTTACAGAAATATGGTGTCGTCCACGGATAACCGCAGACCCAACAAAGACTATGCATAGTATCGCAACCGAAATAGCAGAAAAAAAAAGGAATGTAAAAATTACGCTGTAGCCCCGCCTGCTTGATTTTCGCAGAGAAACGTACGCGAAATCTAAGTCTACACGAGAAAGTGTCCCCCGCCTTCATTTGTTTTGGCCTTTGTGATCAAGACCGGTCGTTTTCTTTGTGATAAGACGGTTGTCACCAGCATCAATGTCAACGCGGCGAAAAGGAAGGTAAAACAAAAGGCCGGAGCACTTCCCCCTCACCCCTCAAATACCGTGGCCTTTTCTTTGTGACAACCAAGCAGGCGGCGCTAAAGCCGAATTTGTACTAATTTGGGGGGATCTGGTGGTTATCCCCTGGAGGACTTCATTTTTTTATAAATAAGTGAGGTTCGCTTGGCAATTTTCAAAGTTCAATTGAAAAAGTAAATTTTCCGCAATTAAAAATTATCCAAAGTATTCCTCAATGGTGGGAAAATTTTCCAGAAGGTAATTGCCGGAAGGCTGACAATCCTCCGGCGAGTACGTAATCAGTTAGAATTTTTTATCACCTTAGGTGAAACACCCTCCATAATATAATAAAGGAATGATGTTACAATTACAAATGAGTACTATACTCTTGGCTCGGCTTTTGTTTGCTTGTGCTGATGCTAAGGAATCATTACTCGTAGCAACCATGCACAATTAGTTTCGCTATATCAACGGAAACGACTTCCACAACGAACGTTACCTACTCTGATCAGTTTTCTCTCTTCCTATATGAGTATGCATGCCTTCTTTTAGGGTTACAGTACCCAAAGGTTTCGTAGACGATCCGCAGGGCAATCACCCTGCAAACGACACACAGAGGAATTCCCCACGATCAGAGCCTTAGCGAGGCAAGTTTGCAGCCAGGGCAGGGTAAATCTGAAGTCCCCCCCCCCTTTCTCCAAGTGCCGTCAGAAGCCCAGTAACAAAGAAACGAAAACGCTTATTTGCACCCCCCCCCCTCCCGGCTACCCCTCTCGCACACCCGTCGCTACGGCTCTGCCCAAGATCTCCAACCTAAGTATGACTACTCCACGTTACATTCACAAACAATACATAGGGGCAAAAAGACGCGTCTTGTCGCCTTTTGCAATAAACAAGGTCAACCAGGGACGTGAAGGAACCTCCAGATTGTGTTTTCCGGGGTTCAACCACCGGTGAATTTGCGCTGTTCTTAGTATGCTTTGCAAATGTATATGAGAACGAGATGAAAATAGACGAAAATTTAGCCTATAGTTCGAGTCCTAGTCTGTACGAAACTGACTACTGATTCTTGTACAACATTGATTACTTATTCTAGGCACAACCCGGTTATGCTAAAGAGGACACTCCTATTTCCTTTTCGTATTAGAAGTCGATGTGACTGACCAGTAAAATAGAAATGAAGCAAGCGCCTTCTCAGGTACACGTAAATTTTGCAACTTCGCCATTCATCTTTAATAATGAAATGTTCTCTACGTGCAATTTATTATCACAACCATCTAAGTGGCTAGACCCAGGAATATTATCGGGTTGGTTGCATCTAGACAAACTATGCGCGGATTAGTTTAGAGGGTGCGGATATCGAATAGAGACCTTTTACGAACAAGATACAAACACAAGATAGGAATAAGAACAATTATATTGTGATTCTGAGATGGGCGAGCAACACGTCCTGATTACCACTCCAAAATATAAGCCGGAAAAATGTGTGCGGTAGGCAGTTTTCTTACACAAGCAGCACAATGTACTGAAAGTCGAATGCAACAGGGGTGGACAGCATGTGTCTTATCAACCTCTTTAGTTTCACGGGTCTGTTCAAGGCCTTCCAGCTACCCGTCCACCCCCACTGCACTCGACTTCCAGTACATTGTGCTGCCTGGGTAGTGTGAACCTTTGCCGTAACCTGCCGTTACGTATTTAATTCATCTTAATTCCAGTAAATATGCTGATAATATTGACGAGCTAATCCAACTTTTCTTTATCGAAGCCAAAAGTGCACGGCAGGTTTTGTGGAGAGCAAAAGGCACAAAGCGCATTGTTAGCCATATAGATAAAAAATAAAATATAAATGATAATAGTAATAATAATAATAATAATAATAAACACGAGGAAGATCAATACGGTTGAAAAGGAAAAAAGTTCGCAGACGGTCGGTTACAGTGACTGACTGCAAGTTCCCGAGTTCAATTCAATGAAACCAATGCACTATATTAAAAAAAAAAAGAATGAAGGAAATGAACGGCATAATTCACAAAAAGTTCATGACAGAAAATGAAAAAAAAAATACAACGAAAAGTGCAGAAAGAGCTGGTATAGCTGTAGCAGAAAACATCTTCTTTCGGTATTTGCCTGCGACATCTCTCGGGGAAAGCTGGGACTTACAAACCATGGTTACCAACTTACGCGGTAAATCTCGCTTGCCACAGCCCATCGGTTTTGATTTCGCTGGGCGGTGAGCGGGTAGCTTTTATGCATTCGGGCTCCCCTTGATACATTCCGATTACGGTGAAAATTTCAGGATTCGAGATAAACTGATGTTCTGAGGCTAGAACAACATAGAAGGGACAGATACAAACAAAGCCTCAAATCGCCTAAGAAATCAACGATGAAAGTTGAAAGTCACTGAAAACCCACTAATCCCTACAGCTGGCAAACCTTTTCAGTGACTTTCATCTTTCATCCTTCAGGATTTGTTCTGTGCATAATTGTCTCTCTTCAGTGCGGATTTTGCTTTCAAACAAGCATTAGAACAATACGAAATGAAAAGTTGAAAAATCCAATTTTTCGGGTTTTTTTAAAAGTGTTTATAAATTACCTACGTCAAATATCAACAATACGGGGCTGTCCCGCACTTTTGGTATCCCAGGACACAACGCTGCAGAAAACTACATAGCGCTATTTTCTTTTTTCTTCGCGTAAAACCTTGGCAAAGATCAGCAAAAAACGAGACTATGGTCATGTTCCTCGCTTTATAGTAGAACAGCTGAGCGATGTATAAACAAAAGGGCGTTGTACCGCATTTGTATAGAAAAAATGCTTTCCTAGGATATCAATACTTCTAACGTCAGACAAATAGGAGCGGTGCAATCTCTTGGCAAACATGGCAGTTTTCACAAGAGGAGTGGGACCGAAGCCTTAATAATTGAACCGTAACTGCCCAAGTGGAAATTGCCGACTGCCAACCATTGGCCAGTGGTCGGTTTTTGGTCGGCAAGCGAATAAGTCGGCCACTGCACCCTGGACCAACGTTGGTCTGATGACACTCTCTATGGTGGTTGGTGAACGGCGTTGGGCCGAGAACGTTGTGCGTAGAGATGCGAAGCCCCGGAAAAACACCGGAAATTTTGGGAAAAAAAAACAGTTTTCTTCGGTTGCTTTCCTCGTCTCCGGAAAAATTGCCCAAAATTTCCAGGCGACAAAATTCAAAAATGTTAATTTTCGTGCCTTCGATGAGTTCCAACCCGCCAACAGTGCCTTAGGTGCCTCTAATCCGCCAACAACCACCAACTTAGAGCTCCATCTGGCTGCTCCAAGCGATCGCCATCGCGTTCATATAATGTCGGAGTTCTGGGGTCGGCGGGGGAGACTCTTTTCGGCTGTAGTTCGAGTCACACGGGCTCCGCCTCTCGGCGAACGTCATATGTCACGTGAGAAAGTCGCTTCTGCCCGCGCGCCGGCCGCTGGCGATTCTTCTTGCTGCAGAGAGACGGGGAATGTGCACATATGGACATGTGCTCGTAGTTTTATAAGATAAATGTGCTTTCCCAAGTGGAAATTGCCGACTACCAACCATCCGCCAGTGGTCGGATTTTGTTCGGCAAGCGACTAAGTCGGCCACTGCACCTTGGACCAACGTCGGTCTGATGTCGCTCGCCGTGGTGGTTGGTGAACGACGTTGGGCCGAGAACGTTGACGTCTTGCGCGCGTGCTATTGAGAGTTCGGCCTAATAAAGACGGGCCAATGTCGGCCCTACGCTGCAAACAAACCCGAAAACAATGCAGCTACTATTTGAAACAAAAAGAAAGAAGATACACCTTGACGGTTGGCAAAAACTCGGATGACAGTTGGCTAACGACTCTTTCGGCCAGCCAACGTTGGCGCAATGTTGCATAGTGATAGGCAGAGCGAGGTTTGGCAAGGCTCCGGTTAGGGGACAGATCTGTACCAAGAAACGAGCTCGTTGACCAAGCACTTGCCAAGCTTGGTTCAATCTCGGTATGTTGCCTTGGGGAGAGGGATACGCGGAATGGTGTAGCACTGCATATAGGTTCAACTTTCCATTGGCCAAGTCATTGTCTCAAACCAAAAGCAGTAAGAAACAGAGACATTATCTTCGTGGTGAGCTAATACGACAAGCAATTCCTCATTTCAGTGTTGTTTGTCTACGCGTAGAATTAAACTTAGACACCTCACCCTTCATTTTGACTCACACGCGAACAGGACTGTCGAATTTGTGGAAGCCCGCGAGACAACTTATGTATATGTATAGTGTCTGTTCCTCCTCAGGAAAGGAATGCAATTTCTTTTCTTTGTGAGCTGTTTGATTCTAGTGGTCTCGGGCATATTGCGAGCTTTTATGATTCTCCCCTACAATTGTGTATGAATATGAGCGACGCCACAGGACTGCTTTGGCCTAACTTGGCACAATCCAGACTGGCCAATGCTTGGCAAGTCATGTAAGCCGAGTAACGCCACCAGCTCCGGTGGCGCAGCGGTAACGCGTGCGCTTGGGGACTGGGAGGTCCGCGGTTCGAATCCGCGGGCCGGCTGTGCCGTCTGGGGTTTTTCCTGGGTTTCCCTCAGATGTGTAATAGGCGTATGCCGGCACAGTTCCCCTGAAGTCGGCCCATGGACGCAGCTATCCTCCCCCCGAGCGGATCCCGCTCGGTCTTCCACTTCACCCTTTCCTCTCCTCCTCTCCACCACCCTTCCCTTCCCGAGAAACATGTCGCCTAATCAGGCAGGCAGACCTCTCGGGTTCCTCCCAACGACACTCCTCCTCCTCCTCCTCCTCCGAGTAACGCCAATGTCAATCCCCAAGCTTCGCCCAACCTTTTTTTGAAAGGACGGCCCAACGACTTTTAGGTTGGAAGCACACGTCGGCCCGGCATTTTGCCGACGTTGTTTTCCCCCTTGGGTTACGCGTAGTACTGCATAGTCTTCTGGATGGAGATGAGATCGTACATGTAAGTTGTGGTCATGCGTGACCCTTGTTTGTGCTCAACATTGCTGGTATTGATTTGCGGAATGCACTTATGTGACTCAACAACAAATGGTACATATTATGAGAACAGCTGGTGAAGTAATGCAAAAGTAACGGCATTACTTATCTGAAGTAACGACGTTAGTAACGCGTTACCTACTAGTGCAATAGTAACGAATAACGTAACGCGTTACTCTTTGAAAAAGTAGTGAGTAACGGTAGTGCACTACAAAATAAAAGTAACTTCCCCACCTATGCCTCCCCGTCCCCGTCTTTGGTGTTCCCGCCATTCCCGTTCCATACCTTGCTCTCTCTTTCCCTCCTCACGTGACATATGACGCATGCCAAGAGGCGTAGCCTGTGTGACTCGAACTACAGCCGAAAAGAGTCTCACGGTCGGAGGGGTCGGAGGTCGGAGTATAGCCCCTAGGGGCTATAGTCGGAGTGGATGGGTTGTTAAAATAACCTATCGCTGAGTACACAGCAGTCTCATGGGATGCTCTGCTCTGCATTTATGCCTAGAGGGTGGTACCAGCTCCAGTGGCGCAGCGGTAACTCGTGCGCTTGGAGACTGGGAGGTCCGCGGTTCGAATCCGCGGGCCGGCTGTGCCGTCTGGGGTTTTTCCTGGGTTTCCCTCAGATGTGTAATAGGCGTATGCCGGCACAGTTCCCCTGAAGTCGGCCCATGGACGCAGCTATCCTCCCCCCGAGCGGATTCCGCTCGGTCTTCCACTTAACCGTTTCCTCTCCTCCTCTCCACCGCCTTTCCCTTCCCGAGAAACATGCCGCCTATTCAGGCAGGCAGACCTCTCGGGTTCCTCCCAACGACACTCCTCCTCCTCGCCTAGAGGGTGACCAGCTCCGGTGGCGCAGCGGTAACGCGTGCGCTTGGAGACTGGGAGGTCCGCGGTTGGAATCCGCGGGCCGGCTGTGCCGTCTGGGGTTTTTCCAGGGTTTCCCTCAGATGTGTAATAGGCGTATGCCGGCACAGTTCCCCTGAAGTCGGCCCATGGACGCAGCTATCCTCCCCCCGAGCGGATTCCGCTCGGTCTTCCACTTCACTCTTTCCTCTCCTCCTCTCCACCACCTTTCCCTTCCCGAGAAACATGCCGCCTAATGAGGCAGGCAGACCTCTCGGGTTCCTCCCAACGACACTCCTCTTCCTCCTCCTCCTCGCCTAGAGGGTGAACACTACTAAAGTTTCTAGCTTCATTGTATGCTGTGGCTTGGCCAGGCCTCCACAGCTCCCCGCATTTGCGGCAGTAGAAAAATAAAATCACGTCACAGTCACGTGGTATTACATCGTCAGGCATCATGACGGATGCCCATTGGCCAAAGGAGGATGCGCGCTCCGGGATTGGTTAATAAAGTTTCGAAATATCTGACAGCTCACTTTTCGCGGGCAGTCGGCCAGGCGGGCAGCTCCAAGCAAGGTCGCTGAGTCTCCGCGGCTCGCCGATGTCGGTTGACCACAACGACCAAAGATGGAGTGCACGCGCGGGTTTGTTCGTGAGCTATAGTGACTCTGGCCATGTACTGATCTCCGATAAAGTGTCAACCTACGGACATTCTTGCCGGGTCGGAACTGGAATGCTTGGTGAGTTGACGCCTGAGGAACGCTTTCGAGCGCTGTCGCATTTTCAAATACAGTGACTAAGAAGAGAGTGTTCGTACGACAAAAGTATTTCCCGTGACTGTGTGACCTACGGTGCATCGCCAGAATGAGAAGAAGATGCTCATCTGTGAAACACACGCACTCGTGGACTTCGCTCGCCTCCAGAAGTAGACTGTATGTGTGCTTTGCAAGTTCGAACTTGGTTTGGTTACTGTCTATTCAAGGAACCAAACGTCCCGTACGCACGGTGAATATGAGTCAAACATTTGAGTTTATACATTGCATCAATAAATATGTATTCCGCCTATCAAAAATGTCTTAGTTATTTTGGAATAACGGGCGGCAGGTATGAAAACCAGTAGAAGTCAATGGCAGCCAGGGCCGGCCGAAAGCCGAGCCAAACTGAGGGGTTGCTGATTGGTTGGCTGCTAGGCATCACGACGCATTTTCATTGGTCGTATGTTCAGTGTTGCCTGAATTATCTCAAACTATGGGCTCTATGGGGAGCTGCGGGTGCCTGGCTTGGCCGGCAATGCTCCGACTCAGCAGTAACCGCGCTTTTTTTCCATTTTTTCCAATTTTTCGAAAAAAAAACCCAGAAAAAAGCCGGGTTTTTTTTTAGCGGTCCAAAATTTCCCGAAATTTTGCATCTCTAGCTGTGCGATATATTGCGCGAGTGCTATTGAGAGTTCGGCATAATAAAGACGGGCCAATGTCGGCCCTACGCTGCAAACAAACCCGAAAACAATGCAGCTGCTACTCTAAACACAAAGAAAGAAAAGACGCTTTGACGGTTGGCAAAAAGGCGGATGACAGTTGGCCAACGACTCTTTCGGCCAGCCAACGTTGGCGCAATGTTGCATAGTGATAGGCAGAGCGAGGTTTGCAAGCCGTGTGCCAGAGGGCAGATCTGTACCAAGAAACGAGCTCGTTGGCCAAGCACTTGCCAAGCACTTCTCGGTTGGCCAGCCAAGCTCTTGCCAAGCTTGGTTCAATCTCGGTATGTTGCCTTGGGGAGAGGGAAACGCGGAATGGTGTAGCACTGCATAAGTTCAACTTTCGATTGGCCAAGTGATTGTCTCAAACCAAAAGCAGTAAGAAACAGAGACATTATCATCGTGGTGAGCTAATACGACAAGCAATTCCTCATTTGTTGTTTGTGTATGCGTCAAATTAAACTTAGACACCTCACCCTTCATTTTGACTCACACGCCAGCAGGACTCTCGAATTTGTGAAGCTCGCGAGACAAACCTATGTATAGTATCTGCTGTTCTTCCTCAGGAAAGAAATGCAATTTCTTTTCTTTATTGTGAGCTGTTTGATTCTAGTGATCTCGGGCACATTGCGAACTTTTATTATTCTCTCCCTACGCCGTTAACATACGCCTCGAGACAATTGAGTATGAATACGAGCGACGCCACAGGACTTCTTTGGTAAAACTTGGCACAATGCAGGCTGGCCAATGCTTGGCAAGTCATTGGACAGGGTACAGATCAGTATCAAGAAACAAGCTTGTTGGCCGATAATGCACCAACCAAGGCCGAGTAGGCCAGCCTAGCTATTACCAAGCTTGGCCCAACCTGTTTTGCAAGGACGGCCCAACGACTTTTAGTTCGGAAGCACACGTCGGCCCGGCATTTTGCCGACGTTGTTTTTCTCATTGGGGGGCAGCCAAAGCTGCATAGTGCGGCGCGCTGCTTAATAGTTGGGCCATGCATTTTTGGCAACGGGCCGTGGTTGGCCCATGCACAGGTGTTGTTCCATGGGCCATTGTAGAGCCCACGTTTACCCAATCAGTACCCAAGCTTGGTTCCTTATTGGCCAGACATCGGCCCTACATCTGTCAGGTCGGCCCTCTACATTGGCCCGAGATTGTGCCGGCTAAGTCGGCCCCAGTGAGGCCATTGTCAATCCCCAACCTTGGCCCAAGCTTTTTTGCAAGCTTGGCCCGACAACTTTTAGGTTGGAAGCAGACGTCGGCCCAGTGTTTCGCCAATATTGCTTTTCCCACTGGGATGTTTCTCCTTTAAGTTCACAGCCTGCTGCGACACTGCTACCAAATTCATTGCATCATTTGTCTGTCGCTAGTACCTCGTATCTACGGCGATCTACCAACACGGTCTACGCTGGCGGTCTACGCGATCTACGCTGGCAGCTGAACCGCTGCATTGTTTATCCCAGTTGTGGTGACGTCTCACCGCAGATTGGTCGGCTCCGGTCACCTGATCTATATGACGTGCACTATATGTTGTCGCGTCCTCTTCACTTTCGTGATTCAGAAACAAACGGCTGTGCTCCCTCCTTATAGCATCTCCGATATACTGCACCAGTGTGCCCTGGTGCGCCGTGCATCATCCCGTCTTCGATAACCCGCTTGGTACGTTGCGGAACTGCCCCGACACGCACCGAGAAAATCGGCCTGGCGACGGACTCCAATCCCACATAAACAATCCCACATAGACGACGAAGACTTGGCGATAATTCATGAGAATATAAATGAGGAGGATCAACTTTGCGATCAATATCGCAAAAAGGGCATCACCATTCATTAGTTGTGTTTGTGTCGCCGGTAGCAGATCTTTTCTTCCGTCTACAATAACGCCCGCCGCGTACGTATTTGCGTTGTCACCACGTGTTGCTGCAGAGAACTGGGGCGCGCTACAGCTGATCGAAACACCATAACCAAAACGCAAAAGTTTTCAAATTGCCCGCGAAACATCAGGTGGCCATCGCTACGAGTACCACCATGGTGCAGGTGCATCTTCGATATCGCCCTTGCTCTGGATGCCACCGGTGTGGAGCTCTCTGCATGGTACTGGTTTCGGGGCAATTCCGGAGCAGCTTTATCGAAGACACTAGTATCTTTCATAAAACTGCTCCGGAGTTGCCCTGATGTTTCGCGGGAAATTTGAAAACTTTTGCTTCTTTCGATCAGCTGTAGCGCGCCCCAGCTCTGCGTAGGAACACGTGGTGACAACGCAAATATGTACGTGGTTATATATTTTTAAATTCCACGTTAGCGCCGCGAAGCAACTGTGGCTATGAGCGGCGTAGAGACGTGGACAGATGATAGCAGGAAGGAGTGGGGGACAGGGGGGTTAGTATGCGTGCTGGGGACTGCGTTCCCCTTCAAGGGGAACTGTGCCGACATTCGTCTGGAATCTTCGGAAAACCCAGGGAAAACCTCAGACAGCACAGCCGGTGACAGGATTCGAACCCGTCTCACCCCCCCAGTCTCGGTGTGGAAAGCGATCATCCTAACCACTATGCCACGCTGATATGCGAAGCTGTAATGCGCGGCTATATATATGTACGGTTATGTATTGTGTCCTTGAGAGACGTGGATGTTTCAATATGTGTCGAGAGTCAGTCGCTATGAATAGATAGTCAGCTAATTCAGCTAGCATCAGCTAATATCCGTAACATCATCGAATATGAGTAATCAGGTAGTCGGCTAATTCAGCTAATATCAGCAACATCGTCTAGTATCAGCCAATTCAGCTGACATCAGATGGTATAAAATATTATCTAATAAGCTACATAAGCTAATATCGGCTAATATTAGCTAATTTAGGTAACATCAGGTACCTCAGCTTATGTTAGCTAAAATCAGTTAATGTAACCTGATCATGTAGTCAGCTAATATTAGCTAATTCAGCTAACATCAGTTAACTCAGCTAATGTCAGCTAATATCAGCCAACCAGGTAGCTAGGTAATAGGTATGAACAGGTACTCGAATTAGCTATGAAGTCACATGGTCAGAGGCCGGCCGCACTTACAACGGGACCTCCTCGGGGTGATTACATATTGTGTCCTCGGGTGAAGTGGATGTTTCAATATGTATCGGGAGTCAGCTGCTATGAATTGATAGTCATCATGTATCAGCTATTCAGGTAGTGAGCTAATTCACCTACCAGATACATCACCTAATTCAGCTAATATAAGCTAACATCAGCTAATATCTAATCAGGTAGCCAGCAAAAATTAGCTAATTCATCTAATACCAGCGAACTCAGCTAATATTAGCTTATTCAGCTAGTATGAGCTACATTAGCTAATATCAGCTAATGTAAGCAAATTCAGGTAATGTCAGCTAATATAAGCTATTTCAGCTGACGTCAACTACCATCAGCTAATATCAGCTAACTCAGCTAATGTCAGTTACGTGAGCTACGCCAGCTAATATCAGCTACTTCAGCCAATGTAAGTTAATGTCAGCAAATTCAGGAAATGTGCGCTAATATCAGCTACGTTCTCACCAAGCCTCTCCCACGACAGCGACTGGAAACCTTCAGGTCTTGTGAAGGGGGAGTTGTCATACTTGTCGAGGGGCGGTTGTTGGCAAATGAAGAAAACGACAACTTACGTGCATCGAGCACGGTCCCACTGTCATTCTGTGCGGAACAGTAGAATAAACCTTGTTCTCTGGTTCCCTGTCACTGGTCGGAACTGCTAGCACTTACATCAGGTTATCAGTTGACATCAGCTAATATCAGCTATTATCATGGGCGTACCGAAAGGAGAGCAAGGGGGCCGTGCCCCCCCCCCCCCTCTCTCCTGGAGCTCCAAGATCGCTTGTGAAAAAGTGCATTCTTTAGTCATAGGTCGTCATGATTATTCTGAGATGTCATAACAGGAACCTCTAAACACCCGCACAATCTGCAACGTCTGGCTCCAGAAAAAAAGGTGGTAGGATGGAGGGGGGGGGGGGGTGCACGCTTGCCCCCATGAAAGCACTTTGCCACCTTGGAAAAAATGCTGGGAACGCCCATGGCTATTATCAGCTACTTCAGCTAACATCACTTAGCATCAGCTAATCTAATCAGGTAGCTAATACTAATTCAGCTAATATCAGCTACCGTCACCTAATATCAGCTGCTTAGGCTAATATCAGTTAATCAGGTAGAACCACGTGATCAGAGGCCGGCTACACTTTCAACGGGACCTCCTCGACGTGGTTACGCATTGTGTCTTCTGGTGCAGCAGTTTTGACTCTGGCACACTTGAGTTCACTCACCGCCCGCCCTGTTCTCTCCCTCGCTCACTCACTGTCCGCTGCACTATCTGCTCGCTCACTCACCCTCAGTTCATTGGCCGAATTGAGCGTGAGTGAGCGAACAGATAGTGCTGATATAATTACCGCGTAATGAGCGTGATCATGAGTGCGTTTTACCGAGGTTTGACCAGGCTATAGAGTGAGCACATTCACACGCATACGTGGACACTCCGGTCCAGCCGGTCGCCCGCGGGTCCAGCAACCAGAGTTGTTTGGATTTAGTCCACATGGATTTTATCCGGTGGATTTTTTATTTATTCTATCCAAACAATTCTATTCGGATTTTTTTAGAGATTCTCTCCAGACGTGATGTGAAAGACAATCTGAATTCAACGCCACACGGAAAACCCCCGGTTTATTTTCTTGTAGCGTTGGCTGTTTGCAAAAGCCCAGGTACACGCAACATTGGCTTTTAACTTTTTTAACCTTGCAACTTTTTAACTTATAACTTTTCAGGTTTAACTTTTTCCCGCTTTCTTCTACTTCTGTCCATTCAGGGAGAGACTTTCTTGCGCTTCCTGGAGGCACTGTAACTGAAGTGCGCCGAAACACGGCAGCTAATCCAGGCGTGTAGGATCCACACTATTCAACCACGCGTGCATGGAACTCACTTTTCGGAAAACAATAGAAACTGATACAGCGTTGCTGGGACAGGCAGTTCCGTAAACAGAAACTATGAGAGGTCACCCGTAATCAAGAACAGCATAGCACATTTGTTTTTACTCTGTCACATTTCTAGCCTTGTATATACATTCTCCAAAAATATCCTGGTTTTATCCAAAAAATCCCCCCCCCCCCCCCCACCGTATAGGTACTACCCCAAATTATCCTACGTGCACTGTATATTCGTACCTCCTACGCGGAGAGCAGCTACACGTCATTCAGGCTTAGACGGTGCAAGAAAACGCAGATTTGCTCTCCGGCAAAGGACACCGCCTGGTTTTTGATGAACGCAGGGATTTCATTCACGAGCACTTATACTGCGGCGAGGAATTCGCTGGTACGTTTGATGACTGATGACTCGTGAGGCATATCTGGCTGTTTGGCTAGAACAATCGACGTAGCCTGTATAGTGCAGCAGTAATGACAATTTACAGACGAAAGCATTCTATTTGTGACGAGAACCAAAAAAATAAAGTAACACGCCACCGCTCACTAACTTCAATACATTTGTTATACCGCATTTATTGAAACCATCAACAAGTATTTCAGTTTCTGTTGCTGTAATGCCAATATCATTTTCGCCTCATCTATTATCTTCGCCTCGCCTAACTGCATTACAACCTCCTCCGTGATCGGATTGCTTGGATGAGTCATTTCTAATGAGCGCATCAATGCCTCCCATTTTTGTATTTGCCGCACTTTTCAGACACGGCTGTTGCCGACCGTTGCTAACTAATACTGAGGTCGCTAGGTGTTCCGCAATATAACGATACGCAGGAAGAATGCATAGACATGTGAGCTAAATTATTTCAGTGTTTATTAATGAATTATGCGGCGTTTAAATAATGTGGAATTGAGGTTCCTACGGGCCATGACAGATGGCGACAGCAGCGCCAAGTCCGTAAGTCTCTTCGGTCAATCTCCGCTGATAAAGTGTCTACCTAGCTGTCCACTCAGACAGCTTCTCTTGCGCCGAGTAATGAAACACAGCTTGGCCAATATAGATGGATGGGTGGATAACGGCCTTAGGTTCCACTAATGGGTTCCACGCCGATTCACGCTGCCGGCGGCGGCCAAAAATGGTCCAACGCTGGCCCCGATAAAAACAGCATCGGCGCACACCTCTAGCCACCACCCGACAGCGATAATCACACACAGCGATTCTCCTTAAACTTCTTCTTCCCAATGGGAAGCTATTTCCTTTGCGTTGCCTGTGATGTTCTTTGCGAGCTTGCGAGAAGCTGAACTAATTCAAAAATAATCAGGCGGATGAGCTCTCTTCGCAACTGGTATCGTACAGCAGTAGACGCTTTGGGCACTGTTGAACTTCTTTGAACACCTTAATTGCTATTGCGGGACAACAGACACAATGGCTTCCTTGTTGCGAGTGGCTTTGCTTCAGTAAGAAAAAAATCTGCGCGCCGGCTGCTCGGGCAGCACGTTTAAAACGCCCTCAATAAGCATGGCGTATGCGGTTGCTCATAGATCGTTTGCTCCTCCTCTCCTGTATCTTCCAACCACCCAGAATGCATTTCGCTCATCATGTACGTCAGCCATATTAGTCTTGATGGCTTGTGGAATCGTTGTTTATCGGAACTTTATTTTTGTTGACGTTCTGTGTGGTACCGGATTATGTGACTGTATTTGATTGACAAAGGATGGATATACCTGCTTCTGGTCTGCACGAAAGGTTCGTGAAATTGACACAATTCGCAACGTATCTGATGTAAAGCAAATGTTTGATCAGCTTAGTACGCTGCGGTAACTCAATTGAGACCAATCACTGAGCGACTGATGTGATGTTGTGCCTCCTTGAGACAGAATGCGCTTGTCATGGCCACTTCTCCCGAACTATTTTGGTGGAATCTTGGGTGTTTCACCTGACTACTTCTGAAAATGGTTTGGGAAGACACCATCCATATCCCTCCCTCCCAGAGAAACAACCGTTGGGTGTGTCTTTCATGATTTAACTACGTCGCTAATTCAATTCCTCGCGATATAATCAAATGCGGCCGTACATCCCCTGCACGAGAAAAGAGATGACAGCATTGCAAAGGCATTTTTAGCTTGGAGCACGCGCAGCATAGCGTTGTGTGTATTTGGGTGGTTAGGCTTAATGTGTGCAAGACTGCGCAAGCCTTTGTTTTTTCTTGAGGCAGATGTTGCTCACCTACAGTTCGTTCGATGATCGTGCGAAGAAAAGGAAAATGAATTTGGGGAGTTCGTGTTTCAGGGTGTTGTACGTGGGCAGCGCTGCCTTTTGACCCGACGCATTAAGTTGGTTACTGCCCTTGCCCGTTCGACCGCAGATTCGAATGAAAATTAACCGGAAGCGAAGCTTTGTGCAGCGTGACACTTGACGTGCCTCGCACCCCGAACTTTGCGCTCTTTCTCTCGGACGCCTTGGCAAACTCGTGGAAAAAATAAAGTATCGATGCAACAGTAACCGAGCATCTGTTGCTGGGAGAGGCGGTAGTCTGGCAGATCAAGAACGTCAGCATTCTCTCGTCCGATCCTGGTGTTATTTCCGACGATCGACTGATGCCGAACGGACGCCAGCAATTTCTGGGGAATGGCAGTAAAAAGAACTGATGCGTTTGTTTGTCGCGAGGGATAAGCACAGGCTCGTCAGGTTCAGGTTCGCCAAAGAGACTTGCCTAGTAGAATTGAATATGTGGTGACGGCGAACAAAATGACAAGTTGCGGCCGCAGAAAGCACAAAGATTGGGGTCCTTTAGATGTCGGTTTCGCTGATAAAACTGCAGTGCAAACACTTCTGTCACTGCCTGTTTTGGTTGCAGGTAGTTGCCATTTGCTGCAAGTGTGCATTAAAATGTTTCGATTAAAACCCTTCATACTTGGTAAAAATCTAAAAAACAACCCAGTACTTGGAAACGTTAAAAAAACAGAACAGTAAAGCAGACAACATGACACCCGTGCTGTGTCGTGTCGTCTTCTTTATTGTTCCAACCAGCCCAGCCCACACCATCTCTTTAATATCATAGTAGAACCCTTCAATTTTTTGCAAATCGGGCACAGGGTGCATATTCGTAATAATTAAATTCAACCAATTCTGAGTGCTTGAAGTTTTCGTTGATTGTTTGGTTTGCTTTGCGATAAGCCCGAGGTTGCCCTACCGCATTTGATAAAAGCAGAATTGCACATGCTCGTGCAGCAAAGTGGGTTCAAAGGCTCACCAGCAACTTGTGCAACCAGCTGTGAAAATAACGTTTGTGATTGCGGACTTTTGAAGTGCCAATTCCCAATCGAAACTGTTATTTAAAATTTCCTTCAAATTTGCAAAGTTTTCTAGTTGTGAAATTTGTGAAAATTTGGGGCACGCAAACATAAAGGGCTTCACAGTATTTCAATGTTCTCTGCATGTCGAGCTCTCTGTAGATGGTACGGCCTGGAGTTGGTATTCCGCATTTAATTTATTACTGTTCACGTAGAAAGTTTTAGCTGGCAGTCTGGTTGCGTGTGACTTGTCTGAGTATCACACTTGTCTATGTGCATGAGAAGCAAGCTTTTATTTTGTTTTGCCTGGGGCAATTATACAAACTCCGTCCTGTGTACACTTGTTGTTAACTGGACCAGTGCAAGGACAGCAGTACAGTTTGTGATATCCACATATTTATAGCAGTAGTAGTGTTAAGCATGAATGGCTTATCTTGAATTTGAGAAGGACGTCAGAGTGCAGTAACCGGCAAACTAGTAAGCAGGTAAAGTTATCATGCTGCGGCTTCCTGAGAAGCCCATGACGAGATAAAAATAAAGTGTAGGATTATAACCGGCTGATATTATTGACCCTCGATAAAAGCCTACTGTTAGAGGAGCAAATGTCCTGCCGTCTGCAGGTGCTCTGTGAAGTAGTAGTTTTACGTAGCATCTGTGGGAAAATACTATACACACCGAAAATCTGGCACTGCGAGGGAGGAACCTTGACCCTCTCCCTCAGTCTCTACAAATATGATATGTATTATCCATTATCATCTGTTATCGTTGAATGTCACCCCTGCAGCTCTTCATAGGAAGGTGTAACACGTAAGTGTTCGTATTGTAACTGCCTGCTCCCCCGCAGGAAAATTCACCATTTCGTATCGTTCTGCCAGTCGAGCTTTGGAGAACACATTTTTTGCAAATGTTGTTACAAAAGTGGCGTGGTCCGGAGACAAGTATGGCTTTGCACATTGAGTATATGGACTATACTGTTACAAAACTCCATTTAACACTTGCTGTTCGAGATGGTTTCTCAAACCCTTTGACCCCATTTGTTGCAGCTGGCAGCTTTGGAACCGATGGCATCTTAATCCGCTAAAATGTCAGCCGTACTGCGTCACTATTCAGTTATTTCGCTAACTGTTGTTAGCACTGCTCAGGATGTATCGTTTGAAACTGCACACTTTTTCCACATTCCCTACTGTGCACATTTTACGATTGAAGACTGATAGAACCTGAACAATTCTGACTGCACAGGAATTATACGATGTGGCAAATCTTCAATTATTGCACAGGTGACCAGGCATTACGGCATTGTAGTGCTGCAGTTGAATACCACAAGAACTTCGTTAACTTGTTCTGCTTTCTCTCTTTTTCGAGTGACTGCATTTTTAGGTAATGCATGAACTTGGGAGAGAGAGGGAAATCTCGCTAGTGAGTGTGGTTGCCATTCTCAGTAAATTAAAGGCTTACAACACAAAACAATGTGAACCTCACTCAGATCTTGATTATCTGTAGTCAACTCTATTATGTTGCTACTTTTTCTGATATTATGTATTTGCATTTGCTGAGCATGGTTCCTTTATGAATGCTTTCATTGGGGATTAGTTTTTGTTTTAGATGAGGCAGTCAGGCTTGGGCTTCTGAATACAATTTGTCGAAACATGTCTGGTAGCTGATCGGATTTTTTATAATCCTGTTGCAAACTTGTTGGTGCACACATGTGCATCAAAGAATCAAGCCCTTACATAGTACCTGAAGTAACTCAATTTGATGGCAGACTTCTATTAGCTGCATTTTAAACCTTCATTTTAAAGTGTGTGTTCTTCTACAGGCACAGAACCAAAAAAAAAAGCACAAGATTTCAAAATCATAACAACTTGCATGAAAATGAAAAAAAAAAAAAAAATAATATGATGCAGTACTCACGAAGTACTAGGTCAAAATGTTGCTGTGTTATTGAAGTATGGGCAACTGCTATTTAATTTATTGTTCATTTACGAAGGCAAATCAGTTCTACAGAAAAGTATTAGAAGTCAACTTGGCTCCTCTGTGCTTGACACAGCTTGTGATCCCATTAGAACCCCCACTCCCCCTTCTAACGACTTGTCAGGCTTGCACATCATCCATCAGCGAGCAGTCATTTTAAAGTTCAGAAAATAAAACAAAAAAAGAGGTTACCTCCTCCTTTGTATTTCATAACCACTTGCTTCCCGCATGTAACGACTTCTCTCACAGCCAACCCTTCACCTCAGCATATCTCATATCACACCTGTTCCTCAGATAAGTTACTGACGAGCTATGCAGCTGCTGGTGAAACACAAAATGAAAAATAAAGAAACAGATAATTTCAAGGAAGATGAAAGCAGCCCAATACGTAACTGCTTTAAAGAGGCAGTGCGTTCGTGGCACTGGCCATGGGGTTGTGGCTGTGTCCTCTCGCTGATCCCAAAGTGGTAGGATGAAACTCGAATTGATGAAACTAACGATTTTGAAGCATGGTGCAAGTTGTTCAGACATGACCTGCAATGCGAGGGATATTATGCGACTCGTGCTTGTTGCTCAAGTGCCCTTGTGTGGTAACATTAATCCACAAACTGGCTTGTATGGCACATGTGGTCCCATTCATGAGCCTTCAGTTACCCCTGGTGGTTCTTTAGACCAGGTGACTTCTCTTGGTTGACGTACACTGCCAGGAATGCCTGATGTCAGTTTTACTTTTACTCCGCTGCAGGACTCATCATTGTGTGGAGAATCGTGTGGTACCTGTCTTCATTGAATTTTGGGTTAACTGTCAGAATCCCTCAAAATTAAATTAATTGATCAACAACGATCTGATCAAAAGCAGAACAAAATCCATATTCTCGCGGAACTTAATCTGCTAGCACGGTTCCCACTGACGAAGCGGTGTACCTTAGCACTTTGTAACAATATCGTCAGCTCATTAAGTAATGGTGCTGCTCCACTCAGCTTGCGAGCTTGCACGCATGCCTATCAACTGTCAGTCATGTCTTAGCAAGAAATACGTATCTTGACTTTGATCGTGAAGAATGGAACTATTAGGTGGAAGAGAAGCAGCATCCACATTCATCCATCAATGCATTATGCAACTCGTCTGACATTACATCCAGTTTTTTCACTACTTTCATTCAGTTCCGATTTCTTGAGAAAATGCCTCCTTGTGACTGGAATAAAAAGAAAGGTGGAGGAAGACAACCAAAGAAAACAAGGACTCTCGACTGCCTTGTGAATGAAAAATGCACCCTGCAGTGTGCATTGCTCTTAAGTATTAGTGCACATTTTTGTGAACATGTACACATGAATCAGTGCAGTCTTTGTAGGCTGCGGACTAACAGCCTCGTCAGCATTGTCATTGAAATCCTTATCTGAACCACACTGAAGTATCCAACTACTGCTCCCGCTACCATCTGAATCAGTGTTATTGAACAAAGTGTCTCGTATGCCCACAAAAACTTTTTTGTGTACGTTTTCGAATGCCGTTAAATTTTAGTGAATATCAAAATACTTTTATTTAAATCCGTGGCCACAATAATAAAAGCACAATACCGTATTTATTTTGTGCGCACCTATGACATGTTGCTTTTATTTGAATGGATCTGTTTTAGCAAATTTCCTGCATGCATGAGGGCCATTTTTTCTTCGTTGTCCTCTCATGACAACTTTTGGTCATGCACTCATGTGCAACACCTAACAGCAGGGCCCGCTTTCCTGCGTAATGATAACACCGCATAGCAGCAGCGATGCCTATAGCTCGTGTTCCCACACTGCAAGCAGCTTCCTTATCACATTAGCATTAGTATGTATGCACTGCGGCAAGCTTGCCCTACTTCTCCGCTCAATGAATTTGCATAATGTCTTCAGGGTTTGGTACCTTTTCGCCTCTGCAATCTCGTTTTTCTTTGTAGGAAGAGGAATTGACCCTGCGACGTATGGCTGCGTGTCAGAGTTAATCGCGGTAGAAGTAGTAGTTTGCCCTGCGTTTCGTTGACTGATCACAGATTAAGGAACAATAACGGTGATCAAACCTGCTGTAATTATCTGACAACTTGAAAACGTCCTTGACATTACAATGGACAAAGAGGAAGAGAGAAGATGATTGGCTGGGTGTCACTTTAACAGAGAGGTGGAGGAAACAAATAATGAGAATAACTGCATAGGCCCGCTCTCCCAGCTACAAGGATGATGTGGAGAGCAGGTGAAGGTTACGAGTAGGTGCTGTGCATCTTAAAAGGTCAGCAAATGTGCACGGAAATACGCGTTTGTTTAGTTGACCTTTTGTTGTCGAGCTCATCGTGATCATAAAGTTCTGTAAACCTCTACAACATCAAAAAGATAGGCAACCTGTAAATACTGACAGCAGTTCTGGTGACAATTTATGCAAATGTTCACTTCAGATTTACAGGAACAAAGCCTTTGTGTTTGTTGGTCCATGTATGTACACGGGGGGTCCATTCAGTTTACAGGAGTGAATCTGAAATACGGCAGCCGCGTGGTGCGATACAGCACATCCTGAACTCGCACGTAGCAAGTGTTACCATTATTTTTTAAGTTGACGCACCCCAAATGTTGCCCAACAGCACGTGAAAACCTTTATAGTTGGCTGGGGTTTCTGATAAATGTAGCAATTGTCCTTCGTGGTGGAGCTCATGGTAAATCATGCGAGAAGTGATGCATTGACAGTTTCTACAGAGACATCGACAACTTAAGATCTGATCCCACTCCTGTCTGTTGTCAGTTTGTAGCCATTTTTATAGCAGGCAGAGTGTTCACACTGGTAGATCCTAGTTTTAGCAATAATATGTTTCTTTGTACTTTCATAACTTATGAGTTAGGTGCTTAATTGTAATTGTTGATGCTCGCCATGCAAACATGCAAACACTTGTCCTGTTTTATCTCGAAGACTCAAAATGGTGACCTAGACTTTTTAAGTTCCAAGCAGACATGGTTTACAAACGTGCCGCATAACCAGGTTCTTGATCTGTTCAATAGTGTTACATTTATTAATGTCTGTCCCATCTAATGGATGCATAGAGTTAATATAGGAAGACGAGATGAGAATATAACCAGAAACTGTACCAGATAACATGATTAAAGTCATGTGCACTTGTCGCTGGTGCACTGTTCAGATTGATTTACAGACGACCCTGTAATCAAATGCTTTTTTTTTTGTCATAGCTCAATTTTGAGGCAGAGCCACGTTTGTTCAACTACATTCATGTTTTGAACTGTCATAGCAGTAAAGCTACATCGTCTGTACAAAATTTTGTGAACTGCATACAAGATGGGGTATCGCGAATCTGTGCAAAGGTGTGGGGTTTGAAGCATTCAAACACAATTTTTCCTCATGTTCTGGTCAAGCCAGAAACGTGAGGCTCCGCTTGTAATGCAATTCTCGAAATGGTGTGTGTTCAGTTCTTATGTGCATGACAGTAACTCCATCCCGTATGTGCGCTCAGAGCTATGTGTGAAGTGTAGACTCTAACTTTTGTTGCTGCTTCTTCAGAAACTGTATAGAGGCTATGCTTCTCGTCACGGGGGTGTACAGTATTTCTCTTTATTGCACTGCGAAAGGGTGCTGTGGGGTGTTTAAAAAGTTAAGGACTAAGGTAACGTGTGATCAGGGGCAGATCCAGACCCTCACTTGGGGTAGGGGTGTGGGGGTGATGTTGCTTTGTTGAAGCGTGTAGCAGGGGTGGGGAGAGGGGAAACTTAATGCTTAACGTGATGATTTCGGGGGTGGGATGGAGGCAATCACCTAACCCGCATCCCCCTTATACCTGCCACTGCGGGTATAAGGCGATCCGGGGATAAGGGGTATAAGGATCGTGTTCACAACGTATGCTACATCCTGCACTGTAAAGCGAGGACAAGTGACAAAAATACTGTTGTAGAGGAAGAACCAGAGAGAGACGGATAACTATGGTGAAGATCTTTAATGATCAAAGTCCAAGCGAAGAATGAATATTAGCACAGTATCCGTGCTTTCAAGCAACATGCGCATAATCCCAGCTCATCACTGTAGCCTTCCTTAACAACCGTAATTTTCTGTAGCTAAGAAAGCACTTCAAAAATGACCAGCTGTAGTTGTATCTCTCCACGTTTTGCATGCTTCTGTTTAGTGATTGAAAACTCCTACTTCGAATTTTTTGTTCTATCTTCTTGCAACACTTTGTTTTCCAGTGGGATCCTGAGAAGTGCCCTGTTTGTGTGTACAAATACATTCTGTCCCTATGAGACAACACTGTAAGAGCTGTAGGGAATTTTGCAAAAGCAGTAACATGTGCGCATAGTGACAACCATCTCATATGTCTTGCCATGACTTTCATGCCTCTAATGCCACCAGATCTTCAATGTTTCAAAGCGTGTTGCATACTTGAGGCATGCCTTGCAACAATACAATGAAAAGTGCCAGAACTGTGCATACATGCCATGCACGTTTTAAACATTACGATGACATTTTGTGTGCTGTGTTGATTTTTCATTGTTATGTAGCAGTGTTGACGGACCGAAAGCTTTCATTGAAAACATGCGGAATACAGGTGCCGATGACGGATAGGTTATCGTAACACTGGGGTATTTTGTATCGGCTGTTATATTTTTTGGCACAAACTCCAGCAAAAACTCAAACGTCTCCCATTTTTGTGCATTGCTGGCTTAACCATAGAAGGTTAAGTGATGCTCTGCGCAATATGTCTCATTTTGTTTCTTGAAATTGGTACATATTCCACAGCAGGATCTGTGGTGTATTATTGGGAAATGTACCGGTCCTTACTCCTTTGACACTGCCCCTCTGTTCTGTTCTGTTTTTCCCCTCATTGATGCCATGCAGCACGACTACATTTCACTTTCCGGCTCTGTGAATTTCAAATTTTATTTTTAGTGAGTCACGTGTTAGCCACTTGCATGTTGTGCATGCTATTCTTTTCTTAACTGTATCTATAATGCCTCTACTTCTTACTGGCATATGTGTGTGTTTTGCAGATAGCCTAACTGTTTTCTTAACTGTGTGTTTTTGTTTCCTTCTAACCACTCCAGTATTACTTGGTCCCTTCACACACGGCTTTCTCAATGGTACGCTTAGGAATGGACAGGATCAGGTAAATACTGACTTCCTTCTTCTGTGCCCTTTCTCATTCCTTTTACCATCCAGTATGGTACGGTATGTGGTAAACCTCTGAAGGCGTCTGTGCTGAAGCAGTCCTGGGTGGTACAAGCATGTACAAGTATGTCCTGGGTGGTACAGTGTATCTAAAAGTTACAATGGAGTTACTTTTCTGGGAAGGTTACAGTAATTGTAAAGAGTTACAGTCTGTGGTGAAAGCAGCTATATTGAAAGTAACTGCAATTAGGTGTCTAATGTAGTGCCATATTTTCCCATGAGTCACTTCCAAAATGACGATGTTGTAAAGAACGATGTAGAGAGATCTCCGGTACTCTGACTCGACTGCTTGTTAAAGAATGTATGTGAAACATTGAGTGCTTACTGGTGATAACTTTGATGAGCAACTAGTGCTTAAGTGTAACAAGCATGTGAAGCAACTGGTGTTGGACAGCACAAGCCGTAAAATAAAATCTCTGAATGTTGCATTTACTTTCGGCTTTGTTCCCTAGGAAGTTTGAGCCTTTTATGGCACAAGTACTGTGAAGTAAGTTACTGTAACTTGCTAAGTGTAACTATTAAGAGTTACACGCTGAAAAAGTATCTCTATAGTTCAATTACTGTTTTTGCAAGCTAGTTGTAACTTAACTCGGTTTCTTTTTGTGAGTAACTTACCCACAGTTGTGGTAAATGAGGTTATGTGAAGGAGTATGTAATGTGTTGCTTCAGTTGCATTTCAAAACGCGACTACATTTATGTGTTTGTGACTGCCATGACTGCTTTCGTCATAGCTCTTTCGTACACAGCACTGTGTTCTGGACTCATAAGAATCTGACTCGAAACTAGAGAAAAGTGTCCAGCAGCAAGTTTCAAGGGCACGCATCAAAATACTGTGGTATAACCTTTTCTGGTCAACCATTCAATTACCTCTAGATTTCATTAATTAGTGCATATGCACCCGTTGAGCAGTCTAAGGAATGTTGAAACTGTATGGATATATATTCGTTTTTTTTTTCTTGTCTCGTGTTTTGTCTATTTGCCACCTATATGCATGGTATAAAGTACAGGATTTCCTGCTGTAGGTCTAGCAAGTTGGCGCAACATGTTTCAGTGTGGCAGTATATTAGGTGCCATTTTGGTGTGCTTTGAAATGTGCACTGAGTCTAAGTTTAGCAGGATGAGGTGAAGATTGGGACTTGCTGTTTCATCGGGAGCGAGGAATTGTGCATCACTTACAACTCTCCAACCTTGGTGTCGGCATTTGAGCAAAATGTGCGCATTTCAGGTGCGCTGAAAAATTAGATATGTAGGAAAGGCAGCAGGTATCAATGGAGTGTTTTCGTTAAAAATAGAGAGAAATCGAATTGCCAGTACTGGGTGCTCTCAATTTCAGCACATTGTTTTACTTGGATAGGGACATTCCCTTCTGTATTTGTCATAGTTTGAGAAGTTACCCGTCAAAAAGAACTCGTTACAAGTTAAGTTAGCCTGAAATGTAACTCGCAGTTACTGAGTTACTTAAAAGAAAAGAACGAGTTACTTCCAAGTTACTAACTAAAACAGCATTACGCAGGTGCAGCGCACGAGAGCAGTTGAGTTGCCTGCGGAGGAGTGCAATACGCTTAAATCGTTTTCGTTTATATCCAACAATAGACCTCTTTCTGTTTGTAAACAAATGACGTCATAGTGTTCCACAGTGCCACAAATTTGGTAGAGTTCAACTACGCTCGAAGCTAGAGGTGAACAAGGTCGCGCCCGAAAGCCACGGTCTTGAGGGGATTACGATGGTCCCTGAAAGGGACGCCACCTTCGGTCCTATTTTCTTTCAATGGGAGGCAGCGAACAAGTGCCCGTTCGTGGAACCCAGCCCTCTCCTTTCGATTTGTTTCGGTTTCACTCTCTCTACCAGCATCATGATGACGTTTCTCTGGTAGTGGTCTATTCGAACGCTTTGCATCTTACTCCCTGTGGGCGCACAATGGTTCAGCTTCATTTCAGTGGCAGCGGTTTTTACTTCCTCAATAAAATACTGTCATTGATTGAATATCACGTTTTATGGCAAAAAAAAAAAAAAAAAAATGTCATGAAGGAACCGGAGAGAAAGCAAGAAAATATGTGCACGTGAGTGAAAAGCGAATTAAAAGTAACTTGGAACTTAACTTTTAGCAAAGCTACCTGAAAAAGAAAGAGTTCCTCTGAAAGTTACAACCGCGCAAAAGTACCGAGTTAAGTTACAAGTTACCAAAAAAAGGAACTTAGTTACAGTAACGAGTTACCTCGAACTCTGGTATTTGTTTACGTTATCCGGATTCGTTTTGATCTCGTACTGCTCCAGAAAAGGACGTTCCTATCATAATTATTATCTCGACACGGTAAGAGAGGCTATCCCTACTTTGTCAGTCTCTCGGCCCAGTAGCGCTTCAAGCACCTGATAAGGATGAAGCACCTGCCCAAAGAAGGAGCCCTAGAACGTCCCACAGTGGTGTGAGTCAGTGCGAATTCGCTGACCAGCCCGACTGTAAAGATAAGCTCGGGATTTCCCTCATATCTGGCCACTGTACTGCGGTAGCAGAGAAGAGAGAGAGAAAGAGGGGGGAGGGCCTGGGGAGCAGAGGTGGCCAAATGCCGTCGCTATCTTTTGCCCTCAGCTCAGTTTTTGCCAGCAGAGGTTTCTCCTCGCCTCACGGCGCCATCCCGTTGAAAGGTGTCCTGTTGCGCAGCTAGCGAAGGTACCGATAGAGATTACTTATTTGTTTATTATACAAAAAAAAAAGGACTGCTAGGGGTCATTACATGGGTACAGGGATTTTCCCAGCACCCCTTACACTCCCCCCCCACAAAAAAAATCTTCCCACAACTCTCCAAATTATCTGCCAGAAAGGCCAAAAAAGCCAGAAAAGCCGCAAATATGGGTTCCACCCTCCAACCCCCTACAGACCACCAACGCTCCCCCGAGACGAAAATCCTGGGAATATTCCTGCGTGGGTAAACAATACATACAATGAATCTTAACAGCAGTCGTTAAGGAAAACAACAATACCATTGACAACTGCAGTCTAGCCAAAAAAGAAAAAAAAATGATAACATCACCATCGTGAGGTTGATTTGACAATGACATCGCTATCGGTCAAACAGATGGGAAAGTAAATGTTTACGAATGATTACAGGTCCTGGATGTCAACAATGTCCTGTGGGAGATGATTCCACTCGGTTTCAGCAAATGGTAAAAAAAGAGTGTCTGAAGGACTCAATACAACAAATAGTCCGCGATACGTTTTGACTATGATCAGTACGATGAGAAATACACTGGGCTCGAATTATATACAGCTGTCTCAGGGATGAAAAGTAGAAGAACTTGTCCGAAAGTGCTTCCTCCTTAAGCTGAACGTCCATGAGCGAAACGTCCTTTTTTTGTTTAGTTTTTATTTGTTGTGCAAGCCAGTGTTACGCAGTAATAAACATCATGACCCCTGGCTTTTGGTCTATTTAAAGTGGGAATACTCAGGGTAAGTTTCATTAGGGACACTGGATTGGATAGAATAATCCGACAATGTAAAACGGATGCACCGGTTTTGCACTGACTCAGCGAGGGTTTCTAGGTATGACTGATGTGGATCCCGTATCCACGCTATTGAAGTCGGACCAGGGTTGTATATGCTACTAGTCTAACAATTATGGGCGCTTCTCTTATACTACGTCGAAGAAATGCAAGCCAGCAGTTGGCCCTCTTACAGATGGCTTCCATGGTGTTTCCATGGAAAGTACAAAATCAAGAGTGAGTGATTGGGGAGAGAATAAGTACCGGTTAATATTAATATCGTAGTAATAATAATATTATAGAATAAGTAACAGATTAGAGAGTGTAATACCACTGTTCCACGGGCAACAGTGAGAGCGTACAGCGACATCTGTGGACCGCTACCATCACCACGCCGCTTCGCCGGACGTGGTGCATTTTTGCGTAGGTAACTCTCATGGTGATTCTGCTGACAGTTCTGTTACCCATTTCCACGATGTACCAGTGTTCTTGCATTTTGAGAGAACATGTGTCAGGACCTATCTTGTCTGAACAAAGTTTTCAAAGAAAGCTGAAGACGCTGGCTAATTAGCCAAGGCGATAAAGGGTTGGGGACATGTAGCACTGTTGCTCGACGAATAGGCGATTGTTTACCACCAGGCGTCGCCCCGCGTCTTTTCACCGCAATTTCAGTCGTGATTAAAAAAATGTCTGGAGTTTTCTGACGCACATAAAATTCGCATTGTGGGTCTCTTTCGGAATAAGCTTTCAAATACGGCTGCCAATAATAAAAGCTTGCCATCTGCTTAACAGTACCTTTAATAGACCGTCGATAACGTCAGTCGGAAACTGCAGTACCTACCGGAACGAATGGCATCGTGCACGATTCAGAATATTATCAGGTAATTAGGTGCAGTAAACACGGTACTTCGAAAGCCGCCTTATCAACAGTCTGCGAACACCCACTGTTGAATACTATATTTAATTCTACCGTTCACTACGACGCTTCAAAGAGCCTCGGAACAGTTGCTTTCCACCGTGTTCGATCTGATTCCTTCCGCGGTATGGTTATCTAATGTACTCAGTGCAGGCCGGACGGGATATACGTTATCGGGCTGCAAGACCTTCACATTGCTTTGCATAACCGATGCGTCAGCACCGGATTTGCATATTTTAAACTTCCTCGGAACGATGGTCACTTCTTCCTGCGGTCCATCGCAGCCTTGACCCACTTTTAGATGGCTGTTGCGACGCGTTCTTAGGATTCACCCATAGATCGAGGAAGAGATGTATCTGTGATGGGGGGAACACCACGCATGCGTATCATCTATGTTGTTTGACTCTGTAGAACTTGTCGACTATTCTGTCGTTGATGTACAGGGTGTGTGAAAAAAAGAAAAGAAAAAAGTCCCATCGTCTCGTCCCAGTAGTGAGATGCGCTCCTTGTTCTTTTTTTTTTTTTTTTTTTTGCTTTCTTTTGGTGGTTGTATTTGGCGCAGAGCGTTCCGCGTCTGATACGGAGTAGTTGACAGGTTGTCTTGCTCCCGCGCTGTAGCGGATGATTCTGAACAGCCAATTAAAGTGTTCGGAGGAGCTGACGTCACAACACGCCGGAAGGAGCTGGGTGAGTTCACCGCCGCTGTGCACATTATTGTAGACTAACCTTTTCAGGGAATGCGCGCTTCCCAACGGAACTATCTTGCGTGATAGTTTCTGCAGGTGGGATGTGCACACTGCGCGGTAAGAAAAAAAAAATACTCCTTTGATAGCGAAGCTTTAGCTACTGATCCGTCGTAACACCTGTACACACTTCCTCAGACAGACTACGCTAGCAGCCACGCACACGTCTGATAAAAAGAGAAAAGAAAGCTAGTCCGTTTCATACATCACCACCGCTTGGCCTCAACCTCGGCGTACGCGCACGCCAGTACAGCAGGATGTATTAGTCAACAGGCGGTCCACGTGATAAAGCTGCGTGTCCCATATCCCTTCGCCAGCACTACCTGTGCTGTGTATCTTCTCACAGCGTGGCCACTTTGTATGCGTGGCCACACTTGAGCATCGGTGTCTCCCATCCTTTTTTTTTTTTTTCTCCCTCTTCCAAGGGGTGTATTGGCACGCGACCAGGGCGCTTGCGTAACGGGGAGTTCTTATTCCCACTTGCCTGTAGTGGCGGCCTTTGTATGCTGATTGGCGATGAGTCCTCCCATGCTAACTGGGCGAACTGATCGATGCCTGCTGTTGTGTCTGTGAAGGTTGTCTGTGGTGGTTGCAAGCTTCCTTTTTTTTGCCTGCTGTTACGATGAATGTCGAAGGGTGTGACTCAATTGTGCACTCTATTGATAGGAATGAGGCATTTCAGCCTTTCCTCTTTGTGTGTGTGTGTGTGTGTGTGTGTTTGTTAGGCTGAATCTGAATAAAAAATACATTGTGATGAACGATGTAAGTCGCCATTGCGTCAGCGAACTGGTTCAACGATGGGAATGTTATTTTTATACTTGACACGTCCGAAAGGCTGGTACAAGATTTTTAATCTTTGATATATAATTTTTGTAAAGGCCTTATGGTAGGTGTTCTTTCTTATTCGATCGTTAGTAATTCGCATTTACATAAAAAAAAAAGTTGTGTCAGAAGCACAAGAGCCGGTTTTGGAGATCGGTTATATAGCTAGGCGGACATTTTGCTAGCGTGTGTTGGCTATGTAGCAACTTGATAACCCATAACCTAAAATTTGTCAATGAACCTTTTAATTTGAGGGTTTCAGGGTCATGCCGGGCGGTAGAATTCGAACCAGTCAACTTTTTAAAACTCCTGAAACGAGCAAAGACGTTGAAATATCCAGCACCAAGCTTTGCTATGCAAATATGAGCCGAAACCGAAACCTCGCGTATCAGGAGCGCGGAGAGGAGAACGCTCATTCCACGTGCTTTGGAGCGATGGAGGTTATTGGAGTAGCTGCTCATCTGCTGAACAGATAAACCACCTTGCGACCCAGATGAGATCCCGGAAGCGAATGTTGCATCGTTTCCCGCGCACTTGATGAGCGGAGTTTCGGTTTCGGCTCATTTGCATAGCGGGGTGTATCCCGTTTGAAACCATTAAAAATAACCTTTCAAAAGTAAACGCGTAAGTACCCACTGTTAAAAATATATATCCCAGAATATACGCTTAAAAATCAACGCACAAAAATAATCGCCGAAATATCCCGTATAAATAAAAACGCTAAGGAATCCACGGTTAAGAATATATCGTTAAAAATAAACCATTTCAGAATCCCCCCAAATCTACCCTACAGTTGCTGGAGTCATGTGGTATGGCCCAAATCCAAGGTAAACTGCAAGCAAGGGGCTTAAACTAACCTCACAGGACAAAACTAGCCTAAACTATCCCAAACTAACCGAGTCCAAAATAAACTAACCTAACATAACCTGATCTAACCCGGCGCAAATTGCAATCAGTCCGCCTCCGTGCTAGATGGTGAGGGGATTTTGAAACCGTTTATTTTTAATGGTGAATTCTTAAACGGCGATCTCTAAGCGGGGATAGTAAGCGGTTTATTTTAGGAGAGATATTTTTAACCGCGTATTTTTTAAGCGGATTATTCTTGAATGTTTTATTTTATTCTTAAGCGTTTATTCTTAATGGTGGATTTCGGGGACCCCCCGCATAGCGAACTTTCAAGATATATATTTCAACGTATTTCTTCATTTTTGGATTTTATAAAAATAGGGTGACGGGATAACGATTAGCTCCAATTACGCTATCTCACATTTCTCCGAAACCCTCAAATTAAAACGCTCATTAAGGAGTCTTAGGTAGTTAACTAGTCAACTAGTAGTCGAAACATGTCAGTACCTCGATCAGATTCTGGACGTGCTCGCTAATGCAATTCTGATAAATTTTCAAATTTATAAATCAGAGTAGCGGATGCAAGAGTCTCAAAAAGTTGGGTGGAGCTGGGAGGACTCAGCAATTCTTTTTTTTTTTGGGGGGGGGGGGGGGGAATGAGTCCTTGAGACTCTCGTGTACAATACAAGCAAACACCGTAACTTCCGAATAGATAAACTGAGAAGCCCAACTTCATACCCGAATGGATTTCGAACGAAATGACTGACCGAAGGTGAAACTGCGGTTTGCGTCCTTTCTCACTTTGAGCCCCTTTTATTGTCTTGTGTGGGGCGCTACAAACGCCGGTATTGCTCGAACAAACCAAAAGAAATTCTCCAGTTCTACTCCGAACGTTATGGAATGCTGCAGCGCCGCGTACTTATACCTGAACGCTGTTTCTGCAGGGACCCTTCTTCAGCGAAAATATGAACGTTCACTTTTCGAAATTGGAGGTTATGGAGTGAAAAAAAAAAAGAAGAAGAAGCTTCCCGCCGGTTAGAGCGTTGCACTTCGCGGAAGAGCCAGTTTCCGGCGGCGCTTTGGCCGAACACACAGTCAGTGGAGCGCGAAGTGGAAAAGCGCCCTTTAGTCTGGGTGCACCAGTATCGAGAGAAAACGAGGAATTACATTCACGCAAACTTCCATCAGTCAGCACTCCCTCGTGCAGGAACATACTTGGGAGTTCCTACCCTCTGTAACTGTGAAGAAGCTTCCGGGTGTCGATGAGGTTGTTATACAGTGCTGCCAAGTCAGCTGCTTTGTAGCTAAGTTTAGGAGCGCGCTCTTCTTAGTATCTGGCTGACAAATCGGGTTTCACTTTGGAGCTGTTGAGGAGCGATATATCGTCCCACGACACGAGCGGGGAAAATACGACCGAACAGAAGGAAACTTCGGTAAATTTTAGGCGTGGTTAGTTTCAAGATACAAACAAACAAAAAGCACGGTAACAAGACGAGGGAAGGCTCATGCTCCTCCGTAGACGTCCTGTCGTCTCGCGACATTTGTATGTGTACGGTGAGGGCAACCCCAGCACACGACAAAGAAGAAGAAGAAGAAAAAAAAAAAAAGAGGCCCTTGGTGTCTTGGACATTGGAGCTCGCGCGTGCATGTCACGCAAATGACCAAGGAACTCAGTCTGCAGCGAGTGTGATGTGGTCCACAAGACGATGGTGATCCCGGACCACCTATCGCTTCATTTTTTTTCGAGTCGACCGAATAATGCTTGTGATCTTGTTTGTGTGGTGACTGCCGCCGTGTGACGAAGATGTAAACATGTTATCGATATCGTTCGTGGCATTAAAGACACATGGAGGAATGTACTATTAAGTAGGGAGCTCTGGTTTGTACTGTTGATTGTGCTAAATTGTATAAAAACACCTTACACGGAGCAGGTGCCCTCACCTTTTTTTTGGAGGGGGGGGGGGGGGGGGGGAGGCGATCGCCTAACGGCGCAGATCATTTGGTTACATCTGCCATTGACTACGGGGTCGGAATCGGTTAGGATCCTCGTGGCTGCAATGTAAACTACAGCAGTATTCACTGCCTGACTGCTCCCTCTGGGAAGTGTCCTTCCGGCATAGGGAGGATGTCGCCGCCACTTGCGTCGCGTGGTCGGGTGATTCCCTCCAACGCGGCCGTCCACAAACAGGTCTGTCGCCGCACAGTGTCGATATTATCGCTCGAAGTATCATGATCTTATCGCTACATAGGCAACGGCTATTAATTTATTCGGTTTCGCGCCGCTGACCCGTGGCGGTGTAAGTTTCGGTGCTTCTTCTTTGTGTTTTTGCTTTTATTGCTACATTTTGTGTTCGACTGCAGTACTTCGGTCGCTTCGGTGTTCACCGCGGTCCAATAAAAATGGGACTTCCTGGACGAAATCGTAACACAGTGTGCGATTTTAAAATATGCCTTTCTTTTTTCTTGTCTTAGCCATGTACGAACACAGGGAAAAAGTTCTCTCCGTTAACTATTTCGACAATCTCTAGCACCCCGTCCGCGTAGTCTTCCATCTCGACCCGGATATTGTGCACGGCGATGCGCATGGCGATGGCCCTGCTCCGAAAACGCGTCGACCGGTCGTGCGCAAAAATGTTCCGGCGCGGCGACACAAGCGAAAGTAGGTCTCGGCAACCGAGTGCTTTATTTTTTATCTTTAGTTTTTTTTCCGCTCTGAGAAAGCGCGATCCCCATGAGCGTACGTGCGTTCAGCCTGGACTCGTGCGGCCTGCGTGATCGATGGAACGTTGGCAAGCGACCCTCCCCTGGTTGCTTTTTCAGTAAACACAACTTAGAAAAGGGGGGAAGCCTTGTGGTGATTGCAGCTTAGGTGTCGCGAATGAGACACCAGAGCAGTTGAACGATTATCATTTGTTTGTTTCGAACTGCTTCGGACAAAGCGGAGACATTTTCCACTGCCAGGCCGTGTGATGTGTGAAAGAAGGAAAAAACAGAAGGCTGTTATGACAACCATATGTCATGTTGTTATGTGACAAATTGAGAGATCTTGCTCGCCTGTTTTGGTTGTGTCTGTCCAAGCAAGTGTGTTCTATTTGATTCCAAGTATGGGCTAAAATTTTAAACTAATGCGACAGTATGTTGCACTAATTATGCTGCTTTTAAAATCTGCTGGAATCTAGCAAAAGGCTTTTTAGTTTCACTAAAAAGAAGCCCAATGAAATGGTCACCTAAACAGCTGTGCATGTACTTTGGGGAGGGCTTCCATTTTTTGGCCACTTTGGTGTGTAGTTCATAATTACTCTATTTCTGAAATGGTAATATTGATCCCACGCTCATGCTTTTACAGATATTTCACTTATCACTTGTAACGCTCGTAACTTGTGATGTTTGATATTAAAACTGATGTCACATTAGGAATAAACTGCTTGTCTACAATCGCGATCGAAGCACCAATTGAAAATTCAAGTTTCTCACTTTGGTGCTGTGTGCCTACAGCACAGTGAACTCAGAAGGTTCCAGAGGAGCATGTTTATAGTCTCAAACATTAACAACGGAGATTTGGCGAGTTGGCGACACATAATTGAGCAGTTGAAGAGTGCGTACTGGAGACCGACATCTTACCAAACTGTCTCATGTATGCACTCTCTCAAACATGTTGGTTCATTAATGCAGTGATTTTTTGTGAGCATATTTGGTAGTGAAGTACAACACACAGTCATGTATGACTGTCTCCTTACCAGCACAACACTGTTCTTACTGAACTTGCAGCTTATGAAAGGATCCATAATGAAGAAAACCTCATGGATCTATGCCACCAGCTCACTTGCTTTTTAACCATTCTTCCGTCTTGTAAGCATTGACGGAAGGATCTAAGGAAAAAGTGCGCAATCCTTTTATTGCTGATTGTTCGGACGCAACAACTTACTTCACAGACAGTGCAGGGACTGATTTTGAGGTAGAATTTAAAATCTGCAGTTTTTCCGAAGAAAAGCAGGATCTCGGCAAGGTATCAAGCACAATCTACCACTTTACCTTGCTGTGCACGTTTACTACCTGTACACGTTTTTACTACTATCACTTGACATTAGTAATAGTCAACAGGCACAGTCGTCCTGATTCAGTCACATAAGGTACAGAGGCATTCCTTTGTGCGTAATTTGTTCACTTAATTGCTTATGTTTAGACCTCAGATAAATGCTGCTGTACTTTAGTAGTGTGGCTTTAGGAATCCCAAGTCAGGTCAGGTGTTGATGTTGCATATTCTTCACTGAAACATGTTGCTGTGATAATTGCCTCTGCAAGAATAAAGTTCAAGCCATGAAATCTAGTGGCCATCTGTAATTTTTGTGTCATGGTAAGCTCTTTTGTGCCTTGCCTCCACAGGCCATAAATACTAGCTCAGTTTCAATATAAAATAGCATGACACAGTAAGAATTGAGTAAAAATTGGCAGATTCTAAATTTTTAAAGAAAACGTTTATATAATTGAGCAGTCTTGGGAAGTAACTTAGCCACAAATAATCACTTACAGAGCAATTAACCAGTGACTGTAACCAATAACTCTTTCTCAGAGAGCAACTTTCCTGTTGAATACCCATCAGCGAAAGGTAATGAAGGAAGATCCGACTAGTTTCAGAAATTAGACGGTCAAACCGGGAATTCCAAAGCAACTGTAGCTAGATGGGAAGTAGTTAAGGTACTTTAGAATTCCATGTTTTTCACTCTTGTTTAAAAAACTAGTCACATCTTCATTGACTGCGTGTTGCCGACTGGTATCCAACGTGAAAGTCGCTCTCTGAGAAGCGAAGTTAATTCACAGCAGCTACTGGTTAATAGCACAGTAAGTGATTACTTGTAACTAAGCTACTTCCCAAGACTGGAATTGACGTCTTTTGTGTGATCTGTTTTTCTCACTTTATATATGATCAGCACTCCGCCGATGGACGTGTAACACTACAGAGATTCACGTTATCACCTCTCGTTTGCTTCAAGTTCAAATTGAGTTCCAATATCCCAATAAGTATATGACTGCCGTAACTGGCGAGGATTGAAAACAAAAAATAAACTCTATTATGCAGCATTTGTTTACTGGTACGACTGAATTGAGTGAGAGGGAGAACGTGGTGCAATCGTCAGACAGGCGAATGATTGTGTAAACCAGAAATGTCAACTGTAAGGCCTTTTGAAACGGGCCTCCTATTTTTGGAGCACAAGGAGCTTTGTTCTTGAAGTCTTTCATGTATAGAAGTGGAGGCCTACTTTTAGACATACTAACTTGCTGGCGTACGAGAGGCTCTCTTTCAGAGAGCCGAACTGAGGGGGTGGGACCGTTTCGAACGGAGCAAGTTTTGTTTGACCAGAGGAAGAAAGTGTACTGGGTGTGCCGTTTGAAAAGTGGATTCTTTCTATGACGCTAGAATTGTTATCCTATGGTGCAGAGTTCCAGGAATTGGCATGGAAGGTGGTGTTGTTCTGTCACAGATAAGGCACTCACAAATTCTGTGTCAGCTGAGAAGGTATATCGTTCTCAAAGCTAAATGTCAAAGCACTGAAAAAGTTAAAAGTTGGCATGAAATAGCTATGCCTGAAAGAGAAAGTGCCACTATGTACCTGGTCATTTACATCATCCAGCGTTGTCACATGTGCACTAGCTTCCTTTCCATCATTTTCATTTACCATGTGTGTGCTCCTTGCTGCATGCGTAATATATTTTTGCTTACCATGTATGACTTCCAGCCACACTAGCAGCATATATTATTTTTTTCCCCTTCAGAGCACGGTAATTCTTTGATGACAACCAAATATATTGTGTGATGTCCTCTGAATGTTGCATTATTTCATGGTGTATTGCTTCCCTTCTAGGTTAGGGAGCTTCAACAAGAATGACACCTGTCGAAGAGGGGAGCGTGACGACCCACCCGTATCCCGCTCTGCTGAAAGTTTTGACACACAGGGTCTGTAGTTTTCCTTGAAATGCACTTTAAGCTCACTATCTTGTGTTTGTGACAAAATTGTGGCAGTGGACTAGTTTTAAGCATTTTACTAACATATTTATGTGGTCATGGTCATTTAACATGGTCACTAAGGAGAGAGATGCTTGGTAAAATTGATGTCGATAGTAGTAGTGCTGCACGAATATTCAGGTTTTCAAATACCAAAACGAATGGTTGTGTATTCAACACAAATTCCAAATTGAATATGAAATTCTATATGTGAATTTCAAATCGAAGAAACGTCTTTTCCAAACTGAATATCACCAAGTAGTTCCGAAGCTGCATGTGTGAGCCTGAAAATGTCACACAAGAAGGTATAAAAAAAAAGTTCTGCGTCATGCGAAGATCCATATGCATATATTGCATACATGTGCTTCACATGCATATGGTTTGATCATAACACTACATAGTATTCACTCCGTATTTGCTGTGGGTTATAACTATTCGCTTCATATTCACTTCATTTTTAAAATTGCTGTTGGTGCATCCCTAGCTTTTGATGTCATTCAATTCGTTCCAGCTCATTGGAGTTCTTCAATATCCACACAGTACAGCTTGTCTTGTCTCTTTGTGTTGTCACATTTACGTGCTGTGTTGCCACTATCAGTGTTCGTTCCATAATGTTCATTTGCTATCTGCCAAAGCTTCCAAACAAGTTACAGAAATTTGGAAATGTGTCTCGTGTCTCACAAGGCCACCCTTGTTGCCCTTTACTCTTTACTTAACTGTGTCTTTTCACGTTCATAAGTTGATTCTTTTCTTTCACTCTAATGTCGGGGATTCCTTTTTTGTGTCCATAATGTTACTCACTTGCAAAACGCACGAGAAAGCAAGTGCTCTTGAGGGTCCCTATCTTTCCTATCTGATAATACGCACCCATGTCCTTCCTGATACTAAGTGTCAAGTTGTTGCCTTATTGTATGCTCTGTTTTCAATGAAGATCCATGATACAATTCCTGGTGTCCAACAAGAGTTGCTTAAGTTCCTTATACAAATTATTATCCCGGATCCCGTATAATCCCATCAAGCATCCGGCGATAAAAATTTACAACAGAAAGTATACGGTTGAGAGCATCTGACTTTAATGAGAAGAGACTTTCGTGCAGAAGGCTGCACTTCTTCAGGTCTGATTCTGAGCGACCCGATGAAGTTCTGCGCGAAAGTCTCACGTCTTTAAAATTAGATGCTCCCAACCATAGCCGGAGAGTTTTCAAGCTGCCAGAGGTGGCCGGAGGCACAATGAACCCGCCTCCACCCCTCTTCATACACAGAGGTTGAGCAGGGTGTCAGGAACTCCATGATGTGACATTGTGAGGTGTTTTTTCATATTTTTAACAGGATTTTCATGGTCACTCATGAAACACATGATTCTTATGATATCCCTCAAAGGGTTCTTCTTGAGTGTCAGCTGGGTAGACTTCCCGGAGGGGGCCTGACGCCCCCTGGGAAAGTTCCAGGGCTCAGGTCCCCAGCCCCCCTGCAGTCAGCACCTATGCTATCAGCTGTCTTGTTTCTGTTTCTTAGCTACAATAATGAAGAATGAAATTAGACTGAATTGCTTTACATGAGTCTGTAGGCTTTGAATGAGCTCATATGTATAAGCTGTAATGCAATAAGCTCAAGAGCTTCTAGATTAGGGTACAGGAAAGACGAAACATTGAGTCACTGTGCTTATCTGCGGGGCATGTGCAAACCACAGGGTGAAAAAAGAGAGAAAGGAACAAAAGCACTGCTTGCAACATGCAACACAAGAAAAATTAATTTTGTAGGCCACCTAAAATTACTTAAGGCAAGTTTATCAGGAAGAAGATGCCCTCCTCGAATCTTTTTGAACTCTAAAGTAGGTTGACGAGACAAGTTTCTACGAGCACCTTTCAGGCACTTGGACTTCGACAACAAACTAGATAACTTCAAGCTGCTTCCTTTCCCACTGGCATATCAAAGCTAGCTGGCAATGTCCTGAATAAACCACACGAGCACATGATACTGTTCAGGTCTGGCAGGAAACTTGCTTAAAGAAGTAGAGAGGGCCTTCAAAAAACTTTTCAGATTAAGACGTCTGATGAAAGTGTGTGTGTCATATTTACCGAACGGCGCTAAAGGTTTTTGATGTGTGCAATTTGTTTCCCAGAAAAAAAACTCACATAAACATGGGTCCGCACCTTCACCCTTAACTCGCCACTCCAAGCATTACGAGGAGGAGAAGGTATGATGCACCGTCACCGATTACGTTATAAGAAGAACTCGTTCTGGTTCACCGGTCAGTGGGGGTCAGCGCCTTGTCCCTTTGCCACTGTAAACCAGTTTTGCCAGTTCTCCCGGGGAATTGGGGATAGAAGGAGCGGCCGAATCATTACCGAGTCAGGAGAAAGACTTTTTCAGAACCCCGAACAGCCGAGTAGCAGACGACAGAGGAGTAGCAGACATTTCTCTAGACCAATCAGCGAGCGTTCTCCTTATAGCATAAGCGCGAGGTTCCAGGCAGATCACAGGCTGGTACTGCTCTTCACCGCCGTTGCGCACAGTCGCTTTTTGTGACGTACTTTAAATTCAATTCTGCAGTAATTATGACTCTGTGGTGTGAATTACTTCGCATGGTGCATCATACTGGCCTACTTAACAGTTTTATAGGAAGAAAAGAGGGTGTTCAAAATGACCTCTGTGCTACTTTAGAGAGATAGTTCGCTGTCGAGGCACCGAGTCGTTGATTTCTGTTGTAGAGGGTGGTGTATTTCAAACTTTATCAGGTCCGTGCATTACTTTCGGGCAGCTCGAGCGGTATGATTTATTGTAGGCACCTGAAATCAGTGGGATCCACACAAGTAGGCTTTCCCATGGAAAATGATGTACGCACGATGTCAGTCCGACAACAGGGTGACGACAAGAGACAGTTTCCCTGGAAGAGGTGTGGCTTCCTGTCACAAGCCTAGAAGCCACGAGCCAATTGCAGCCTCCCGTAATATGCTCTTCCCCCGGCCGTGTTGCTGGTTCCCACGCGAAAATGGTGAAAACTCGGGGAAAATACGTTGATTTCGAACGAAAGGGATTGATCCGGAGTTGCTCATTGTCTATGGCACATGTCTAGCACGTTTCTTTCAGTTTTGCTTGAGAGCAAACTGTCCCTGTTGATGGAAAGGCACCAGCGGTGAAATACAAACCTTATATATTCAAACAAGGTTTTATTTCCGTTTTTTTTTTTTTTTGTAGTCAACTTTGTGCAATACACCATCAAAAGCTTATTGAGCAGTTGCAGTTGCTGCTGCAGCAGCAGCTGCAGACGACCCAGGTTCAATTCCTGGCATCAACTCCTCTTTCCCTGAGTTGTTCTGTTGCTTTTTATGTCTTGAGAGCTTCCAGTGTTTCTCACCATCAGAAGTGGCAACACTGTATTCAACAGGAGATAACAGGCTTGTGACATATTTGTCCTCTGATCTGCTCCAATTGGATACAAAACCACAATACATATATTTAAATATTGAGCCTTTCTTAGCCATGCTTTTCTGTGCATTCCCAGATTCATACCAGCTTTAGGATAACAATCGTTCTGTTGGACATTGAAGTTACAATACAGCAAAAAAGTTTTCGACGTTAATTCACATTCCCTAATGTGTAAAAACACGTAAACAACGAGAATTTTTTCCCTGAGTTGTTTGAATTTGTGTAAAAACAGTTTTATCTACTTTTGATTAGCATGTTAAAAACATATACAGCACATTTGGGTTGGTCATGCTGCCTCTCTTCTACACTTACAGGTGTTCTTTTAGTTCAGAGGTGCCTGATAGTTCAACGTGATGAAAAAGGGTATGGCCTCACAGTGTCTGGAGACAATCCGGTGTTTGTACAGTCTGTTAAGCCAGGTGAGTTAAGCAGTATGCACTTGCATATTTTGTTATGATTACCATCTTGTTTCGTTATGTAGCTGATTTAGTTATGGAGTTCACCTCTTTCATTTGCCCAATAGGAAATATGCACTGTTAAATCGTGTCCTTTGGAATTTAGCACTTCTTTTAAAGGAGATGCTAAACTTGCAGCACTGTTTTCCTTGCTCTGTCTGCTTAAATGTAAGGAAAAGAAAATGACAGTCAGTCTAGTAGAGGCCTTCTTAAAGTTTCAATTATGATTACATGGTTAATTTCTCTGTCTCAATTCTTTTCGCTTACTACTTTTCATGTAGATAGTGTCACTTAAGAAAGAAGTCAGAGTTCCTGTCCCATTGCAAAAAAAATTATCGAGGTGATTATTAATAATTATGCCAAGACTTGATCAGGTGATCATTTACAACGGCGCTATATATTTGTGCAACGGTACGTTGCACCTCGCAGTGAATGTGGTCATACTTTCACTTACAGAACTGTTTCCCCATTATTTTATGGTGTTAAAATGCCTGGCCCCTCTACAGGAAAAACTGTTTTCCAGTCAGCAACATTGTGAACTACTGACCCAATGTAATCCATTCGTGAATGTCACTCGCAGGTGGAGCGGCTGCCAGAGCAGGGGTTCACCAAGGCGATCGAATAATCAAAGTGAATGGCACCCTGGTCACCCAGTCAAACCACCAGGATGTTGTCAAATTGATCAAATGTATGTATGGTACTCTTTGATAGGTACAGTATTCAATGGGCACACCGTGTTACCCACATTTCTCGGCATGCTATATTTTGCGAGGTTGAGATGTTCAAAATTGCACCTCTTGTCGCATATGTCAGCATTTCAGGAGATACAATTGTTTCTGGCAAGCTGGTCGTCATCGTTTTGTTCTGGCATGCCGAGAACTGTGCGGTAGTACGATATAATTTGGGGTATTTGTTCGTATGATGATCTTTTTAATTGCTGCATTCGGTGTTCAGAAATTCTGCAATATTGCTTGCATTTCTCTGGTATTTGGAACTCCCACCATTTTGCCAGTCTTTGTTTCCACCCACTCTCTTCATTTCATGCAGCGGGGTCCTATGTGGCCCTCACCCTCTTGGGTCCCCCTCCTGGCGAACCATGCCGTCCAGTGCCTGTGGTGCATACACCCAGCATCAGCCAGCCCCATGCGCCCCTCACACCCAGGACCTCTGGTACTTCGGAACGGATCACAGGTCCTCAGCCCGTGGATGTAAGTGCTCAGCTACGGGTCTTGTCTGAGAATATTTGTAATGTAAATGGTGTTACGTTTCATATTTCACCCCATTACCGCTAGCAATGCCATAGAGCAGTGGTTCTCAACCGATGTTCAACGAAACCTACTGGTTCTCTTTGAGCCTTGTCCTCAGGTTCCGTGAAACTCGAATGCATGATAGTGCTCACCCATATGTCACCTATGTGATTGGCATCAACATCGCAGAACCACCGTGGCTGACGCTTGTTGTAAAGAGTACACCAAGCAGTTATCGTCATCTATCATTATGCAGCATTAAAATTCGTAAATCTTTGGGCATTGGATGCTTATGTGTAGGGCCTGACTTTTTAGGGTTAAACCCGTATCCGCCCGATATTTACCCCCCGAACGAAATCTGTAAAATTCGGGTTTAACCCGAATCTACCCGAAAACATCCGGGTCGCGTGGCGCACTCGTAAGCGTGCATTAAAATAAAGTTTGATAACATTGCTAAACATTAGTTCCATGTTAAGACAAATTTTTATTAAACAAAAAAAAATCACCCGAATGCACCCGAATTCCTGACGGCAGAATATGCCGTAACAGGATTTAACCCGAATACACCCGAATTTTCGAATGAAAAGTATCACCCGATATTTACCCTCCGAATTTGGCCAAAAATAAAACCCGAAAAAGTCAGGCCCTACTTATGTGTTTGTGTCGTCCATGTTTTTAACACGCTTCGGCTACTTCACGTTGTGTAGCAGTAGGTTCCTCAAAATCGTACTGGCACCACCGCGGGTCCCCAGCATAATATAAGTTGAGAACCACTGGCATAGAGTATCATGCCTGGTAACGAAACTCCCCTATCATCGTCATCAAAATAAAGTTGTTTTCACTTCTGTATCCTCCACAGCCCGAACAGCAACAACAGTGCACCAATATTTCTTACCAGACAATCAAGAAGATGCTGGAGAAAGAGCAGAACTATTTAGATGTAAGTGGTGGTCCAACTTTGGATGTTATTGTTTCTGAGATTGAAAAGGTAGCATTGGGTCTTCCATAAATGTTGTCTGAAGTAGAGCCCTGCACGGGCCGACTTTTCCGGGCCCGACCCGGCCTGGGCGCATCGAAAAATGGCCCGGCCCGACCCGGGCCCAAACCTTCATATTTTTATGCGGCCTGGCCCGGCCCGGCGACCCAGTCAATAGAGCCCTGCCCAACCCGACGTCTAAGCAAATAGAGCCCGGCCCGGTGAATCGGCAAGTAGATCCCGGCCTAGTATTTCCAGCCGTGACGTACGCGTTTCTGGCACTTATCAAACAAATTTATATGTAAATTTATAAGGAGAGAAGACAAGGCCACAAACATACAAGTGATGGCGGTTTAGCACCGTAACCGCACGCGACTAAATTAAATCCAGAACGCACGCGGTCATGGGCGTTATCGTTACACTGTCAAGTTTTTGCGGAGGTAGAGGATGCTGTCGACAAACTCCTTCTCCCAGTCCCTACCCCTCTCATCAAGCTTTCCCAACGTGATTGTGAAATACGAAAGGAGTGAGGAGCAATGTAAAGTGGCTTTGAGATTGTTCTAGAGGGTCGAATCATATGGTGTCCTTTGCTTGTCTTTGTAAAATATGCACAGGAATGATGCTAGCGCATGATGATGTGAACTAATAGATCTCCATTGTGTGGAATTAGCTGCGTGGCCCGGCTGGGCCTGACTCTCGGAAACATGTTTGTCGGCCCGGGCCCGACCCGGCCCGCGGTGGTGGCGTATTTTGACGGCTCGGCCCGGCCCGGAACACACAGCCAATAATAAGCCCGGCCCGACCCGCGGGACGGGTCAGTGCCCGTGCAGGGCTCTAGTCTAAAGTCCTCAGAATTCTTAAGACCGGGCTACTTACGGTTTAGCTGGTGTCTGCTTACCCTCTCACATGTCCGGTGACACACCACTCCCTTCGGTGATTGGCTATGTGACTTTTTTTAATCTTATCAAGAGTACATAGTTCACCATTTCGCTTACCACAGTGTTATCGTTGTAGTCATTCCTGTGACTAGCATATATAAAATTAGAGTCAAACTCCTTTATAGCGAACACCTTTTTAACGAAAATACCACTACAGCAAATTTTTTTGCGGTCCCGCTGGAGCCCTATAGGTCCAATAATGGACATCCTTTTTAACGAAAATACCTTTACTGCGAATTTTTTTTGCTGTCCCCTGAGTTTCGTTGTAAAGGAGTTTGACTGTATATGTATGTTAGTGTTTGTGTGTTGTAGTGCGTGTACTGTTTTCCCATCTCCCTTTTTTTAGTACGTATGCTTGTGTGTGCTACCCTTAGCTTTTGGAAGTTGGGTTTGCTTGTGCAAATCGTAAATTTCAAAATTTTTGATTATTGTGAAACTCAGAATGACCTGTGAATACGATACTGGTCCTACTGTACAGAAGGACAGTACCTGAGTACCTCGGGTACCGCCCTTTTGTAGTGATGTACCAGCTTGTCGACTCGTTACTGCTACTGTTCAGTTGTAGTAAAAGCGTACTTAACCGCCAAGTCCTGCTGCGTTTCTAAATAACCGTATATGTTACTTAATACAGAACAGCCTGTAAGTATCTTCAGTACATGGCCATCGTAAAATATAAATTTTGCAAAAAAATTTGCAAAAGTGTATAATGTGTTATTTTTATGACAGAAAATATTGGCGGAATGCAACAAGAACCCCTCGGATAAGGCACGTGCTGAGATGCAGAGCGCAAAGAAACGCATTTCCAACCTGGAACGGCAGCTGCATACAATAAGGGGCTCACATAATGATGTAAGTCTTCAGCTTCCTTGGATTGTCATTGTCTTGTCATGATATACGGACAGTACCACGGCCTAACAATTTCATCGGAACAAAGATGCCCATGTATGAATTGAGTGAAGAATTTTTCGGACATTTCTCTGACAAATGTTTTGGAGAAATGTGGTATTTCTATTTCTGTGCAAAGAGGGTCCTGTTATATTTTCTTTGCATAATTTTTAAGCCTCTGTAATGGGAACCACAAGTCGATGTTCACTTAAAAGTAGTAGTTTTGTGCAAGCTACATCCACGATTTTGAAGAATTGAATTTTACTTGATGTCGTACCTGAGCCCCTTTCGGGCCAGTCTGGCTTCGTTGCTGCTAGCTACTATTAGAAGAGAAGAAGGCAACATCTCCTTGATTTTAAGGATCGTAGAGTAACCTGACTACTTTTGTTCATCCTGAACCGCGTGTGTTTTGTCATACTCGCCGTTATCTGCCCTACGCCCCGTGTAAGAAATCTGTCATCTATTGCATTCCTCTTAGCTGTGGTGTTGAGTATGTAGGTCAGACTAGGAGAGGTATCAACGACGTCCTCAAAGAGCGTGCTTGCAACGTTCAGAAAAATGTCACTTCCTCTGAAATTGCCAAGCATGTGTCATCCTGTAGTGGTTGTGAGCCCCTGTGGTCTCAAACAAGCATTGTACATGTTGTTAAAGATGACCTGTTACATATTATATTAGAAGTATCAACGATTGCCTGTATTCCCTCTTGTATTAGTCAGCCCTCTGCGACCTTGCTCCCTTCCCTTAGTGACCTCCTTTCCCCCACCTAGTGTAGTGTCTTATTGAATGAAGTTGTCATTGCTGGTTAGCCTCGTCCTGTCCGGTTCTTTGTTCACGTCCTCGTCGCTCTACGATGTTCAAGCTCAAGGAGTAGTTGCCTTCTTCACCATCACACCAGCTCACTTGCCTTCTTGTGTTGTGTTTATTATTAGAAGAGTTTCCTATCAAAATTTGCAAAATGAATTGGTTTTACTTTCATTGTTTGTTATGGAATGGTTTTATTGTGCAGTAGTATTGAGAACTAACCAAAAGAGATTTGCAGCAGTAACAAGCTGCAGTCTGAATTTCTAGGTGCTAGGTACAAAAAAGTGTTCTGCTTGACTTCAAGTGATAGCTGTTAATTCATTACAATAGTTTAGAATCCAAATAGTTTGACTGTTACTAAGCTTTCTTAAATTGGGACATTGCCCATTTTGGGATCATTGCTACATTCTTCATTCACACTGTTACTGCACATGCCATGACATGTGACTCATTTGTTTTATATGTCTTGGCAGTGGTCAGCCTTAGAGCAGCTGTCTTCCAGCTCTATTGTGACTTGTTCTTGTCTTGCTTGACTGACTTACGTTGCTTGGCACTTGTTCCATGAAGACAAGAGCCAGGGAAAGCAAAAGCACAAAAAGTCGACATGGACGAAAGCTTTCCTGGACGTGGTCTGAGTTTTTTTTCCATGTCGTCTTTTCTCCGTGTTTGCTTCCTATGCTCATGCCGTTGTCTTCATGGATCTCATCTACCTGCTTGCCTGCATCTGTGCCATCTTATTGTCTCTCGTGATACTTTCGTTACGCAACTAGCCTAGTCAAATAGCCGAGCTGGTTCTTCCTATCAGTTCTGTTGGAAACTGATGATACTAACCCTGCTCTCACTCTCCTTCTATCCGACACTGCATTTATCATGGACAAAGAAGCTTTACTGAGTGTAATATTCACAACGTTTACTCTTTACACACTTTAACTCTACAACAACATGCTCATGCTACGTAAAGTTCATGAAGAGTTGACACATCTGACTTCCTCTTATGTATAAACACTCTGTGGAAGTGATCTTAACACCACGTGCGTGTGACCCCATTCAGTGGCAGAGGACGTCACCCAAGTCGCCTTCCAGCCAGCGGAATTCAGGGGACATGGAAGGGATGAGCCACCGCTCCAGCTCATTCCACGTTTCTTCTGGCCAGACACGAGTGCATCCCATCATGCACCAGGTGTCTGCCCCCTCCTTTCCCCGCGAATGGATGCCACCCCCCTCTGCCCCTGCCCTGGTACCCAGCAGGAATGACACTAAGCCCCTGGGTGCTTCGGCATCCATGGAGAACATAGCAAATTCCTCCGGCCACGATGGAGTCTGCTGGGTGAGATGGTGTTTACAAACTGGAAAGTTGGGCTGACATGCCACGCGACAAATAAATAAATGATTAGCCTTGCGCCTTAGCTTTGTTATGCTAAGGGACCTGTGAAATTAAGCTTTGTGACAGAGTTGTCCACTGAAAAGTAGGAAGCTGAGGGGTATGTGCCATCACTCAAGTGTGTACTGGCAGCAAAATTGGCTATGTCTGGTACTGTACTTAGTGGTACTCACTGTATTTAAGTACAACGTGTGGTAAGGTGTCAGCACTGTAGTACGATTTGCAGTGCAGTTCGAGCGTGCTGCATTCACAGCCCTCATAAGCTTTCCTTTGGTGTTCATACATAAATTTAATACAGTTTTATGCGAAATGTAAAAAGCCCAAATAAAATGGAAGCTATTGCTTCCAGAATTGCTTCCAGCTGTTGCTTGAAGAATTGCTACGTCTTGCTAGGAAGACGATGCATCGAATGACACCTTGATCATGCTGCTATCCTGACCACCTCACACCAAATTTTTCGGTTAAAAATGTCCATTTTGTCCAATTTTCACAACTTCCCGATTTTTTTACTGCGGCTTAGAGAGCGCTTGTGGGGAATTTTGTGGGAGAAATATCAGCATATTATAGTGCAAAAAAATTCATAAACTTGCACAAACTTCGCAAATGTTGTGCATGCTACAAGCGTCGAGCCTGTTGAGCGTGATGGTGAAAATTGCTTAACACTGTAAAATGAACTCTCCCTTATCAAATAAGACACTTTCTGCATGCTTATGTGGGTCATAATTAGAGCCTGAAGTTTTAGGGTTTCACCCGATTCTTCCCCGAACTTGCACCCCGAATTGAAGTTTGCCTCCTTACGGTGAAACCCGATTTTTACCCGGCAAATTGCCCTCACTGAGATGTGTGTAGGAATGCACACTAACTTGTTTGGCAGCAAATGCAGTTACATCACCATTTCTACGGAACTAATTCAGTTAGTTTCAGTAATTGAGCCCGATTTGTCCCAGAATTTAGTGTACTCGAAGTTTTTCCACCCAAATTTGCATGAACTTAGAGCCCATGTTTATTTACTCGATTTTTACTTCCCGAATTTAGAAAAAAATATTTCCCGAAAACTTCAGGCTCTAGAATGTCTGCTCTAAACAACATAAGCGTTCGCCAAGCATTGCATCTTTGAGGGGCTCTGCACCCCATCAAGTTAAATTTCATTAGAAAAGACCAATCTTTTGTTGCTTTTGGAGTCATAAGGAACCGCCCCCCAAAAATCTAATAAAATTGTATGTGTGTGTGTGTGGGGGGGGGGGGGGGGTCGAGTGGCACCTCGGACCACTTGGCCTGGAATGGCCCAGCTCTTAATTAGTTTCATCACATTACACCATAGTTCGGCGCAGCATAGCCTGGTGATTTTAATTTACATCTTTTGCTGCAGGCAAAGCAAGCTGGAGCGAAGCACTCTCGCCAACGTTCCAGTCCGGATAACCTAATGTACGTGATGGAAGGGATGGACTATGACATGGATGCGTTGCATCCGCCGTTGAACATACCCCCAGAGCACGAGGATCCTTGGAACAGTGAGGGCGCTTCACCTGAGCTGGTTTCAAAGAAATCACGCTCTGCATCAAGGGTAATGAACATCAGCGTGTAGCAGAGTTGATTGGGTTCTTGCACAGCAAAGCCGCATCATCATACTCAGATTTCGCGGGATGTTTGATTAATGTGGTGGGCTCCAGTGTACCATAGCCTGCTCGCTTTCTGACAAACTGTAATAGCGGTGTCAACCTATGGTTCAGTAAAATTTAGAGCTGTGTGAATAGCGAAATTTCCATTGCGAATCGAATACGAATAATTCATTGAGAGCCGCCCCGAATTCAAATAATCAGAAAAGGCCCAATTTCAAAAATTTTTGAATACCTCATGGTGGAATATTTTGTGGTGCTGTGCTCATTCGGTGATGTTCCACTACAGTCAAATTCCTTTATAGCGAACACCTTTTTAACGAAAATACCACTACAGGAAATTTTTTTTTCGGTCCCGCTGGAGCCTATAGGTCCAATAATAGACATCCTTTTTAACGAAAAAACCTTCACTGCGAATTTTTTTTGCTGTCCCCTGAGTTTCGTTGTAAAGGAGTTTGACTGTACAAACATGTGAGCCTTTTCATACAGCATGACATATCGTGAGAGAAGGGTCCCTCTGTGTTGTGTATGGTTAGTCGGACTTTTTTAGGTAAAACCCGATATCGCCCGAATTTACCCCCCCGAATGACTCACTAGGCAATCGGGTTTAACCCGAAAACTACCGGTCAAGACCCGCCATCGCGCGGCTGTCCTCGGAAACATTGGCAGAAGCTAGCGCCGCCTTGGCGCCAAAAACTCCTTCATTGTGCATGTGCGTCGTAGCACGTGCTCTGTTTTGTTTATAATTTTGTTTTATTGCGCGGAGGAGACGCGCACGTTCGGTAGGGCGTATACTTCGTTTCTGTGCGGCGTTTCATTCTTCGTGGTCTTGGCTTCGGCTGTATCGACCTGTCATGGGCCGGAAAAGGAAGAGTCTTGAAGACTGGACAGCGCAGTATGAGGACTTAGAGATCGTCAAAAAAGGTGACGGTGAAGATGTGCTCGCCTGCCGGTTCTGCCACTTAGTGCTCCCATCAGATCCGTCAAAGAAGCCTTATGATAGGATTAAGGAACACTTCGCATCCGCAAGGCATGGCACGCTCAAAAGTAAAGTTGATGGAGAGCAGACACTGTTTGATGTCTGCTATCGCCAGCTGGACAGGGAGAAAAGTTCAGAAAAAGCCATCCACGAGTTTGTGCTCACGATAGCGAAAAGCGGAATCAGCCTTAAACACGCTGACGGACCACTCTGCGAATTTGTCCGGAAATACTGCCCTGCTGCAAGAGCTATGTCTGCAAGCCACCAGTTCCGTCGTAAACAACTGCTGGAGGTGTTCACTAAGCACCTAGAAGACATTCGAGATGACGTCAAGGACTGAAAGTTAAGTTTTATCGTCGACGAGTCGCCTGATACAATGGGATACCCGACGGTGAATACGCTAATCTGTTTCTTCAGCCACCAGAAACAGCAAAAGGTCGTCTACCTCGTAGATGTAAAGCGACTGAAGCTATGCAACGTATATACCGTCGCAAATGTGCTTCGCGAAGTGTCGACATCCCTAGGCAAGTCTTGGACAGACGTGATAGCGATTTCAAGTGATTCTGTGCAGTACATGCAAAGGATGGTGAAAGATGTGAACGGCAGGGAAGCGGTAAAGATTCTGCACATAAAGGATGCGGTACATGCAGACGCCACAAAGAACTCTATAGATGACGAACATCTGAAGGCCCAGCTGATATTACTGGTCAACAACTGCTGATTATCTTATCAAAGGTTTCGTGTTATCACTACAACTTGCAAAAAGTTAATGTGCAAAAAGAACATGTGCAATAGTGGACTTGCAGTGGAGCATTATTACTGTAAAAAGACTGTGCTTACCAAGGTTCACAGTTCTATGTTTAACAGTTGCAAATATTCTTTTTCACCTTCTGTCTTTCACAACTTTTTTTTGCATACTGCATTGAGCCTTGCATTTGTAGCCACCCACACAACAGCAGCATCACAAAAATTTGTAATAAATAGTCTTGCACGCAGCTGTTTGGGTGTTACTCATTTACTCTGAGATTTTTTAGTTTTGGCAATTTGTAAAGAGAGTGTTTTTTTTTTTCACCCGAAAAGTACCCGAATAAACATATTTCACCCGATTTCACCATGTTCCCTTGTTCACAAAAAAACACCCGATTCCCCCCCGAATTTTGACAAAAATAAAACCCGAAAAAGTCTGACCCTATGTATGGTAGAGTGCGTTAGTGGGATGAACTGCATTGAGAGTTAGTAAACATGATCCATGCAGCCTGCTTTCTGTGCAACTCCTCATTTCTATGTTTATATCGTGAATTTCCTGTACTTTTTTTTGGAAACTGCACATATTTCCATCTGGGCGATTTAATTCAGATTCAGGCAGGGCCCTAACCTTTGGGTCTCCGATTTTTTCCGTTGTTTTTTTATGAGATGGTCCCACCTGTGGCATGAACACTGGCATTGATCCCAGGTTCCGAGACAACGTGGGAGGCGTGATATAAAATCAAGAGCGTCAGGGGTGAAAACAACGGCTTCGCTCCAAATCAATTTCTGCCCACTTTGAAGCGCTCGATTCCGGCGTCTGTAACAACCACAACCTCCAGTCTTCCGCTACGTATTCATCGTGCCATAGGCTCTGGGGCTGATTAAGAATTCTTGTCTCCGACGAGTGAAACCTTTTAAAAATCCGCGAACAGACATCCCTACCGAATTTTACGGACTTTTTGTACCCATATGTCTGCCGTCGTGATTTTAGCAAAACAATGAGCTACAGGTTGAACGAAAACCTAATTTTCATTGTGTTCAACGATGTGCAACACAATTCTCTATCCTGTTTCGTTTTGATAAAATTTGTGCCGCAGCTGTCACAGGTACGAACATTTTGTCAAAGTTCGCGAGGCGCGTGCATAAAAAGGCCATGATGGATTTGTAAAAAAAAATTTAGGTTCACGACAACTGCCTTAGCTTTCTTTTGACATGCAATTCATGGTTGCTAAAAGCTTCGTGACTGAGTTACAGGGCTCACAAACTGCCATACTTCGCCACGCCCGACGGACCGGCGTACTTCGCCATCACTTGCTGTTTTCAAGCACGTGCATTCACCACAAGGTTATAAAAGCTGATGCATGAGCCACAATACAGGTACCAGTTCATAACGAATATATATTCACTTAAGAACCATTCCACCTTGCAGAAAAATGAAAGAAAAGCGGTTAAGAGAGGAACAAGGAATGACAATGAAATCAACAGCGCTTAATTTCCCACCTTTTATTCAAAGAGAGCAGTGCCTTAAAAAATGCATTAACACGTGGTCATCACTTCACTGTGATGAAGTAGGGGGCTCGCTTAAACGCGCAGCAAGTGTGTACAACATGCAGTCTCAAGCAACAGACGTAATTCGGTCATGCTGAGGACTTCGTTTTGGTGCTGACAGAACAAGGACATGCGACACATATCTTGCACTTCCCTCCAAGTGAAGTGGCAGCATTCAGGGAATCGAAACAGACCGAATGGTCGTCGGTGCGCGGCCAGTACCTGGCCTTCGTTCATGTCACGTTTGGTACAAAGCTGACAGAAGTGCACATGAGGATGTTTTCCCTGCGAGAACAATGCGTGAAGTGACGACCACGCGTTAATGCATTTTTAAAGGCACTGTTCTCTTTGAATAAAAGGTGGAAAATTACGCGCTGTTGATTTCATTGCCATTCCTTGTTCCTCTCTTTACCGCTTTTCCAGCATTTTTCTGCAAAGTGGAATGGTTCTTAAGTGAATATATATTCGTTATGAACTGGTACCTGTATTGTCGCTCATGCACCAGCTTTTATAAACTTCTGGTGAATGCACATGCTTGAAAACGGCAAGTGACGGCGAAGTACGCCGGTCCGTCGGGCGTGGCGAAGTATGCCAGTTTGTGAGCGCTGTAACTCAGTCACGAAGCTCTTAGCAACCATGAATTGTATGTCAAAAGAAAGCTAAGGCATTCGTTGTGAACCTAAATTTTTTTTTTACAAATCCATCATGGCCTTTTTATGCACGTGCCTCGCGAACTTTGACAAAGTTTTCGTACCTATGACAGCTGCGGCACAAATTTTATCGAAACGAAACAGGGTAGAGAATTGTGCTGCACATCGTTGAACAGAGTGAAAATTAGGCTTTCGTTCAACCTGTAGCTCATTGTTTTGCTAAAATCACGACGGCAGACATATGGGTACAAAAAGTGCGTAAAATTCAGTAGGGATGTCTTTTCGCAGATGTTTAATAAAAGGTTTGGCTCGTCAGAGACAAGAATTATTAATCAGCCCCAGAGCATGGTGGCTATGGCATGGTGAATACGTAGCGGAAGACTGGAGGTTGTGGTCATTACAGACGCCGGAATAGAGCCCTTCAAATTGGGCAGAAATCGCTTCGGAGCGCAGCCGTTGTTTTCACCTTTAACGCTGCTGATTTTATATCTCGCCTACCACGTGGTCTCGGAACCAGGGATCTGTATTCATGCCACAGGTGGGCCTATCTAATAAAAAAGAACGGAAGAAATCGGAGACCCAAAGGTTAGGGCCCTGCCTGAATCTGAATGAAATCGCCCATCTGTTACTGAACGTAACTCTGAAAGTTGGTAGTACATTTACTGGAACATGCAGTGCCCGAGTATAGTGTTGACCATGAGGTCATAGAAGTTCACTTCTATGACAGACTTGGACTTCACATAGACATGACTTAGACTTAGACAGATAGACATAGACTTCACTGACAGAATACTGTAAGCAGTGTAAAGCGGGCTTCACCTAACTCTTGGTTGCAATGAGGCGAGGCCCACTTGCAAAATTGCATTAGCGATATACATCGCTTCAGTAGCAGTCAAAGTCCTTTACAACGAAGTCCAAGGGGCCGCGAAAAATATTCGTTGTAAAGGTGACTTCGTTAAAAAAGACCATGGAGCGATATTGCAGTTCAAACTGACCGTAAAAGTCGCAATGCAATAGTACGAGGGTAGGCACAGGGAGAAACCTATCACGCACGTGTGGAAACGTCTGCCGCTCCAGCGGCGACCAAAGTCCGAACGCAGAGTCGTAGGCCCTATTTTGGCATCAGTTTCCGCTCTGACAACATATTTCTGGGAACGAGTTTGAATATGCACCACGCGGAGCCGATGACCGGTGTCGTATTAGCGTAGACTCAGGAAGAAACCTATCACGCGTCGTGTGAAAACGACCAAACTCAAGTCCGACCACAGAGTCGTAGGCCTCTAAGTTTCGCATCAGTTTCCACTATGACAACAAATTTCTGGGAACGAGTTTGAATACGAACCGCGCGGAGGTTTCTTTACGGCACGCGTCGTGGAGCCGATGCCCGGTGTGTCACCAACGTCGAGGTCAATGTAGTTCTTGTTTCTGAATGCACAGCACCGTAGAGCCCGGACTCGGACGGCTCATGACATATGCAAGCTTATTTACTCATTTATTTCTTCAGACTAAAAAAACTCTGTTATCTTTTTTTGAACAAGTGTGTTCAAAGCACCACACTTTCGGTCAGTACACTGTCAGTCACAATACCAAAAAAAAGACAGCAGTCCCTTTCTTTTGTTCGTTCGGCCCCTAATGAGTCGTGAGTCAGTGGCCACGGGGTCTCACGGGGTCTCGGGGGGGGGGACATAACCTCCGTGTTCTCCGATAATGCGATCACAAAACCCGCAGAAACCGGGAACTAGGGGAGCGTGACTCAGGTGGAGAGGGGGTAAACGACGCTGCACGGCATGCTGCCCATTGCCACGTGTCAGGAGCATTTTCTTTGGAAACTTCGTTGTATGGGTCGTGCGCTTCGGCAATCGGACAGCAGAATTACTTTGTTGTTTCGGTAGTTTCGTTGTAAAGGTTCCAATTATACATTGCGCCCTATGGGGCGCTGACCGGACCGTAAAAAACGTTTGTTAAAACGGTCTTTTCATTAAAAAGGCATTCGTTGTAAAGGACTTTGACTGTATTCGAAAAATATTTGAGAATTTGAAAATTTCAAATAGCTGAAGATAGGTTGCGAATAGCATTCCAATAACATCAGATGTTCTATTCATATTCAAAATTTAGAATCTTCGCACAGCTCTAGTAAAATTGCACAGTCTGTGGTTTGACTAAATTTCTTGTTTTCATGATTTTATGCACTGTCAGCTGTGCTAATGGTACAAACAATTGCACATGGTTGATGTTTACTCTGCAGGGCTCATCCTTTGGACTGCATGATTCCTGTGAGAGTCCCCATGGCACACCGCCGGAGTCACCTGCAGTCGGTCTAATGGTGGACACATCGCAGGACCACGGGGAGGACACAGATGAGGCCAATGTGTCTGAGGAGGTTAGACAACTAGTCTCGTCATTTTAATTGCAGTATTTTGAACATTTTCATTGCTAAATTTCTGGTCTGTTAACTACTAGATTGAATACAAATCTGTCCAAACTGTATCAAATATCACTGAATAAGTATGTGATGCGCTTGCATAAGACACATAGGATTGACAAATGTCTGCATTGTGTAATGTAAACAAAATTATTACCCAACATAAGATGTCAATATTGTTTGCTCTAAATAGCATAGTGTTGTCACTGGCAGTGTAGTAATGACAGTGAATGAATTTTGCACACTCTCTATTAGGGATGTGCCAACAGAATCCTCGATCCATGAATCCTAGGCAGGGATTCTAGATTTGGGAATCCAAATCCTAGTGCCCAAAATGGCGAATTGAATCTTTCGAATCCACCAACCACCTTTATTCCTTTCTGTTTCAAATTGGCGCCTCTGCAGTCCGCCGAAAGCCTCATTGACCGACGGGTGTTTTCTTGTTTCTTTGTTTAGATTGTTCTGGACTGAAAGAGTTCAGGCAGGAACTGTTACATTACAAGTCTAAAAGTACAGTCGAGCCCGTTTGTAACGATATTGACGGGAACACGAAATCTGATCATTATATCAGAGCATCGTTAGAAACGAGCTTTTGAGAAATTGCTGCTCGGGTTCGCGTAAACGAAGTAGATCGCCACAAGTAGAACGACGCTGAACATGGGCGTTTGTTGGAAGCACAGAAGCATTTTATCTAGCTTTGAATTGACGCAGCTATGCGTTGAAAGCTTTTGATAACATAACCGCCGATACCGTGTGAGGCGCCGCACCTTTTGAGATCGATGACCTCATCCATTGCTGGTCATCCAATGCCGTAGTCAACATCATTCTCACGATCGGGACTGCGAGGTCCATCAGAATGCGCCTCCGCCACGGGTAATGTGTCGACGCATGTTTGGGTGGTAACACGCGACTGTCTGCCAATACACGTTTTCGAAGCCGCGGTTCTTCACAACGCGGTTTTGCACCAGCAGGAAACCCGTAAAGTGCATGTAACTTGTGGTCGAGCCACGCGCTTTTCCTCCTCAAAAAGCGTCTCGGAACCACGGACACCGTCATAGCAAGCACGCAGCAAAAGAAGAGAAAAAGCTTGAAGACGAGAGAGCGATGTGGAGAGGGAGCAACCTCCTCTACTTCTCGCGAGCTCCTTCCGTGCTTTCGAACATCTAATCCCCGGCAGTCGTGCACGGATAAACGCACTGCGTTCTCACTTTAGCTGGCACGGAGGCGAAGGCTCTTGAAAATGCCAATGTAATGTGTTTTCAGTGAAATGGTGCAGTCTTGCTTTCTAATTTTCACGCGTTTTACCGGTCGCTGGGAGAATTCCGATCGCTATATGCGAGCAAGCGCTTTCGCGGCAATCATTATATCGATGTTTTGTTTACATGTAGTTCAATGGGAGAGCTGACAGGAACCAACAATTCGAGCACAATATCTGAGTTATCGTTCTGTCGAAGATCGTAATAAACTGGCTCGACTGTAATATGGTTTTGCTTTTGATTGTTGCTTTAGCTAGCTGTATGGAAATAAGTCAGCTTCGAGAATTTATGTATTCCTTGTAGTCGATGAACTATATGGGTATATTTTCTCCCGAAACTGAACTATTATGTTTTTTTTTTTTTTTTTCATTAAACCAATGTATCACATTCTGCTTAAAAACACTTTTCAGTAGAAGTTTTCTTTCTTAGCTTTTTAAACTCATTTTAAAGAAAGGATTCGAAAGCTTCGAGATTCGTAAGATTCATGGATTCGCAGAACCTTCCTTGGATTCGGGTTCGCAAAATTCTAGATTCGTCCCATCTCTACTCTGTATGCTACCCAATCCACAGAAGTGATTAATCGGTACGTAAGTCACAGAGAGCATTACATTAGAATACAGATGATGCCTGTTTGAAGGAAAAGCCCAGAGAGGCTTTGCTTCCTCTCGGAAGTGACTATACACAAAATCAAAGTTCCACCGTATCAATGCAGCACAGTTACTGGCCATTTTTTTCTAAATAATCTGACACTTATTTTTTGGACAATGATACCTTTGGCACAATTTATTCCCCCGATAGAATCAGTGTATTGTCATATCCAATATTTTGGATGATATAAAATGTCATTACAGTCTAAAAAAAATTTATTTTGTTTCATATTATAAATCAGCGTCGCTCAAGGACTGAGTACACAAAACATAAATGCCATCAGTGAACATACTGTATTTGCACGAATTCGAGACAACTTCCATTCTGAAACTGCCAAAACAAGAAAAGAAAAAAAGAAAAACTCTCACACTGGTGTTTGCTGATAACTTTATTACAGTAGAATCCCGGTGATACGATTTTCGGGATGATACAAATTATTTTTTCGGGTCCTGGCTGGAATTCCTATTCTTCCCATGTACAGTGGACTCCTCTTAAACGGAACTCTAAGGGAATGGAAATATTGTCCATCAGTTTTCATTTCAGTTCCATTTAAGCAAAGTACACAGATTTCGTGAAATGCAATTTTATTTCAAGATAATGAAATTCCACTACTGTAGGTAGCAAGGAAAAAAAGAAATAATGGCTGTTCTCTTCGCATTTTTCTATTCATTAACAAAATATGCCTGCATGCCTGAGGCTTGGGAAAAAAAACTTCATGCACATCTCAATCGTCTACAATGTGGGTTATCTTTCTATTCTGCCAGGCAAACTGCGCATCCTCTTCCTGCGTCCAGGTTTCCGATATTACCTGTCAGTATCATGTGGCATCATCCACATCACCATTCAGTGCACAGCCTGCTATGACGACATTGTTGACTTTGGCATATCAAATTTCACGGTTTCTATTTTTGATTTGCTCTCGCGATCATGTCCCCGAATTATCCGCAACATTGACACAAGCGAAACCCCTTCATGTGGCTGTTTCTTGACAGACTTCATGAAGACACATGTGGACGCAAGCTAAGCCTAACATTGTACGAGTGACTGATGGATAGGATTGCACTGGCTATGACTTCCGCCCGGGTTGTCAGACGTGAATGGTAATCTTCCAGGTTCGGCGGCGTCTCGGTACCTCCACTTTGTTCCGTTTACCTGAAGTACATAAAACTGGTTGTTTCAATTATCCGAAGATTTTTATCATTGCATATATAGGAAACCAACGAAAGGTGACCCTATTCTTCTGTTTATCCGTAATTTCCGTTTAACTGAGTTTTGTTTAGTGGGAGTCCACTGTATTACTGTTCGGATGATACAGACGGGTTATCTTGCCTTTATGGATGATACAAATGGGCCGAGGAGGTGACAGAGGTTGTTCCCCCATGATGCACACGTGCGTGCCAGTCTTCTGGTTCCCTTATAGCATGTTATGCAATGCAAGCAATGCCTAAGGCCCCTGGTTTTCTGCTGCGGCAAATTCAAAATTCTGTGGCACCGACTTGTACATTCCACGATTTTCCGCGGCAAGGAGTCAATGGCTGCTTGAAACGGGAAGCACTTTATTTTCTTGGATAATGTCTGAACCAAAAATATTTTATAAACTTACAGATTCGAAGCACTGTTGTGGCTGAGCATTACATGATATCTTGTGTTCTCCTCTGGCAGTGAATGCCGTCTATCGCCTACAATCATTTTACAGAGTTAAAAGGAATTGACAAATACTTTATCGCAATAGACGCTAAATTCGGAGCAAGCATCCTCATTCCGTTCCAAAACCCAATTACCATATGTACTCACATAATGTGCTCACTTTTTCTTTAAAAAACACTGCGAAAAGCTGGGGGTTTGCAAAATGCACTGGAACATTCATTACGATATTCAAACTACGCAAAATTTCAAAATTATAGCATGCCGATCATATAGGCTCTTGGGAGAGCGATATGGACATTATCACTGCATTGTGCAAGTGCGAAATAAGTACTCAAATACCGCGCATTTGCCCACGGTCGAACGGCAAAATGCCTGCCCACTGCCGCTCATATACCGGTGAAATACATCGAGACTCTGCTGGAAGACGCTGCTAGTCGCACTTGACAACCGAAACCACTCTATGTTCGCCAACTTTGTCATGCACGCTGTAAGGTTTGTCATAGCGTGTTTGTCCAGCATTTCTTTCCGCGTTTTGTAGTTCGAGTGACAACACCGTCCATCGCATCAATGAACCGTCACCCAAAAGTGTGCGCAAATCAAACAAAACCAATAACTTTGGTAGCACTGACGGCGTTGTGAAAAGCTGAGACACGCGTGCCAGATATCCGCACACGAAAACGTGGGTGCGCAAATTACGCCATTTTTGTTTTCTTGTCATTTTTAATGATAAACTAGGGGTGCACAAATTATACAATGGAGCAAAATATGCGAGTAAATACGGTATGTCGAAGGGTCATGTGTACCTTGGAGCAGTTGGGAGTGTGTGCAGCATGCGCTTTTATCTGATGCTTTTTTGCGTGAGTGTGCAATTCTTCTCCTGAGACGCTGTATGTTGTAGTAACTGTCCACATCGCGCCAATCGCGTCCATCAACCCAATTGGATTTCCGCAAAATTGCATGCAAAACGCCACAAAATTTCAAGCAAAATAATGGATTCCGCGAAATTCTATGCCAAACGAAGGATTCCACGATGAATTCCGGATATAGTGATATTTCGTGGAATCACGGAAAACCCGGGGCCTTAGCAATGCCTCTCCCTCTCATGGTGGAGGAGATAAGATCAAAAGGATTAGACGGCCCTGAACCTCGTCCGGTGGTTTCGATTCCAAGATGGCTAGGATTTTTTGGCATTCTATACTTTGGAAAAAAAACTCGTCTTGGAATAGTAGTGCAAATACAGTATGGAAAAAAACTCGTCTTGGAATAGTGCAAATACAGTAGCATGCTTCCACGGGTTTTCGAAAGAACCCGCAAGGCTTTATACTTTGGAATTCCCTAAGAGTAGGGGACGTATCCCATGAGCAATGTTGCCGGACGCGTGGCAGATTATGCACCCTATAACGCCATACTCCGCAAAACAAAAAATGTTTTAGGATACATCTGTACCACACAGAGAACCAATAATTTTGGAGAACACTGTGTGAGGCACGTGGCTTGCGATGACATTCTGTAGTATTCTGAAGGTATGAGATTTAGCCCTTAGTGGCACGTTAAGGAAGCACCTTGATTATTTGACTTGCACCACTTCGCTCAATCTTGCCACTTTTGTCGGGCTGTATGTCTCCTGACCAATCAGAAAAGCAATTTAGGCTTGTTGTTGGTACCTTCAGTATCTCGTGACACAAGAGATCCAAGACACAGACACAATGAAATAGACACTGCAAGCTCCTGACAACGGGGCAGACATGACAAATGGTGCGCCAATAAAGTGAATACGCAGAGGCATAGCTTATTCGTCCTTGCTCAAATGCTCTACCTAAGACATGCACTGATAATCGACTTCCGAATTTGGGCAATATAACTCGTTAGCATATCCTCCTCTGCTTCAAGCAGGGAAAATGCTGCATTTGGATTCTGTCGTGCGTTCTTGCACTACAATACTTCAGACTGCTGTGATGTTGTTATTTGCCACTTCTGCAGCGTCAACAACTGCACCAACAATTTCTCTAATGAACAGTGTACGCAACTGCTTCAACAGCATCTTGGATTGCATCAACAAAAAATTTTACAGCTGTGTGTTGCAAAGGGGATGCAGTGCTGTATTTGCTAAACTACGAGTCTATAACACTACAGCACTAAAGCTGCATATGTGGTAAAAGGTGGACGAAAGTAAGTTGGTCCGTTGTGAGATGGTACCCCATCAGTTGTTGTGATCCCTGCTGTCACAAATACTCATGTCATTCCAAACAGCAGTGACGCTACATTCGCAGAAGTTCACCGCAAGTGTTGTGCCATGTCTATTTTACAGAGGCGCATGTTGACAAACGCTTGGAAGCCACTTTGTCTCTTTGAATAAATGCTTCACAAAAAGTGGGGAAAATTGGTTTACGACCGCGCATGCTTATTACATTGGGCAGCAGTGTGTAGACGTTACCTGCCAACATTTGAAGGACGTTGAGGCTTGAAGGACCTGTTGACGTTGACGTTGACGAAGGACCTTGACATTGAGGCTTGAAAGGCTTGAAGGACCTGTCAACATAGAGGACGGATTTGAGGATGTATGCTAAAAATATTGGAATCTCACTCACTCTTTAGGAGTGAGTATGCTGTGCCTGTCCTAGCTAAACAATGGTTGGCATGCAGGTGCCGACGTCTATTGAGCTAGTGGATACTGGGCAGCTCCAGCAACCCCCGATTCCATTGCTGGATGCTAGCTTTGGTGGCGAGCCCTGCACTAACCCAATGGAAGGCAGGCCCCTCCCTCCTCTCCCCACGGAAGCCAAGGTGTTGCCGCCTCCCCTAACACCTGCTGCAGCTGCTCATGCTAGTCAACAGGTACCATAATGAAGTAACCTTAACTTCTTTTCCTGTGCCTGCTTTCTCTGCTCTTCTAATGAACCTTTGCTGGATGGTGGTGAACTTGTGCTCATCTGCATTTGCTTAAAGCAGCAGTCAGGACCCAAGCCAAAGCACCGTCACATGCGTTCTTATGATGCTCATGGTCGGCTTGCAATATACAGTCATGTCTCGCTTATCAGGAACTCTGCTAACCAAAAAAGTTATTGTCCGGTCTGTGTGATCAGGAACGAACTTGCTAACATTGGTTTTAGATTTGAGAATCTACAATCATCCTGTTAATTTGAGCTCGAAAAGAACCAAAGATTTGTTTGACTAAAACTGAGTTTAAACATAAGGGAGTTCCACTGAATGACGGTTTGACGCACTGGCAGCGCATACTAGCCGCAGCGGAGATGCGCCGTGGCTCACTTGCTACAGTTACGTGATGCCAGAAATATAAAAGTCTCATTCGTATTCCAAAGTATTTATTTCCAAGCAAGCATCTAAACATATCAGGGTAGTACATAATCTGTTATACGCACCGGCATTCATTTCTTCAGCTGCGACACCGTTTCAGCATCGTTTGCAATGCTGAAGCAGTGTGTGATTAGCTATAGTCATTAATAGTCAGTTCTATTTGGAGAGGGGATGAGGGTTGTTCCCAACCAATTATTGGACCTCACAGCTCCCAGTAGAGCTTGTCGTTGGAATTTTGCACTGGATGAACTTGGTAACGTTTTGTGTCACTTGAGTAGCATGTGGTCATGGAACCAAACCAGCATGTACTGACAAAGATGAAAGATGTTTCACGTTCTCTCATTGTGTGTGTGTGGTCATACAGTATAAAAGTGTCAGGCGGGTCGGATTAATGTATGCGATACCACAGTGGCATATTGGGGATGAAAGTGTGTACATAATACGACACTAGTCTTAAAGGGGTACTAAGTAGTCATACAGGGTGCACTTTTTGCTAATGCAATTGTGCTACGTTGCGAGCGGTGAACGTTTTCCGAACATTATTGGCACAAAAAGTAAATAATGGCTCTAAATTGACACAATATTCACTACACTCTTTCGTGCTCATGCCCGGCCCTGCGGTGCCCTCCCGACAAAAGCCACACATCATTTTGAAGTTACGCCCCATCAACCGGTCAAAATACGAGATGCTTGTACATTGCTTTATTGTAATAAAGTAAACTTCTGTTAATTCAACCCTGACTGGAACACACACTTCCGTATGATTGTCTGCTGTCGCTTGCGCTTGAAATTCGCATCGGGAAACGTGCCACGTAGAGCGTTCATGTGATGGAACGTCCTTTCGGTGTTGTCTTCATAAGACATGCAGAGTTCCAGGGCGTCGAGTCTGCTTCAACGTTGGACACACTTGGTCGCTCACACTGCACGCTCTCGGCAAAATCATCTTCTGTTTCACTTCTGCCACGTTGCGCTCGGCAGGACATGTTGCTCGCAGTATCGCATCCAACAATGTTGTTGGCAACTTTCACGAAGTCATCGAACTTCACCAAGAAGCGCACGTTGTATATCGAACTCTGTTTGCAACGACAGCTTCCAAACGAAAGCCCGGTGAAATGTGAAACAAAAAAATAGAGAGGAAAAACGGGAAAGGAGGCGTTTCCTCCTTGCCCGGTACTCTCCGGAACTGCCACCAAATGGATTGAGTTTGAGTGCATCGTGCACTATTGCCTTTGCATACGTAAGCGGCAGCGTGATGGTTCCGAGCAATCTGCGAAGCTCTCTGTATGTTTTGCATGTGTGCAGAACCACCAACGCTATCGCTTACCTATGCAAAGGCAATAGTGCATGATACACTAAAACTGGTGGTTACCGGTACGGACCGTTACTGTTCGGTCGCCATCTGCCGCCTGAGCTTTTGATATGAACGGTGCAACACGGGCGATGGAGGTACCTAAGTTTTCGTTCAGTGGGAGTCCACTGTATCTTCAGCGCGGTGTTGCTCCACGAGGTGACCGCGATGTTCCCAAGACTGATTCTCCCTGCGCGCCGCAGCTTGACTCAATGGGGCCCATCATTGGCTAGGAGTCCAAAATCTCCCTGATCCCTAGTGACAGGAGTACAGCTTCACTACACGTGCGAGACGTGTGACGTAAATGCTCTCCGTGAAGAAAGGAGAACACGTATGCAGAATATGCTCTTTGAATGGCATTGTTTCTTGGTAAATACGTTCACTACAAGTAAATGAATAACATATTTTGATACTGTGAGCCACGTTCTTTCCCACGTAATTGGGGAATGTTCAGCGAGCTGTTTAGTACCCCTCTGAAGGCTTCTTTTCGAGGTAAAAGACCTCGCATTACATACTGTACCCTTTTAGAACAACAAAGCATCAGAACGAACTTGCCATCCATATCCTGTGAACTATGGCCCTTTTGACATTTCCAAAAATTATTTTTACATATGTTACATTGTTCCGTTTATTTTTTCATATTTATTATGAGTAGGGCCTGACTTTTTAGGGTTAAACCCGTATCCGCCCGATATTTACCCCCCGAACGAAATCTGTAAAATTCGGGTTTAACCCGAATCTACCCGAAAACATTCGGGTCGCGTGGCACATTCATAAGCGTGCATTAAAATAAAGTTTGATAACATTGCTAAACATTGGTTCCATGTTAAGACAAATTTTTATTTAAAAAAAAAATCACCCGAATACACCCGAGTTCCTGACGACAGAATATGCCGTAACGGGATTTAACCCGAATACACCCGAATTTTCAAATGAAAAATATCACCCGATATTTACCCCCCGAATTTGGCCAAAAATAAAACCCAAAAAAGTCAGGCCCTAATTATGAGTACATCACGGTTTCAATTGTAGCATGTTGTAGCAATCTTGACAATATCGTCTTGCGAGGTAGTTGTAGGACTACTGACATTGAACGTCTGACAAAGTATGTTGGTGTTTGTGGAGATCATACTGAAACATAAAATCTGTGTCTGAAAAAGTTTGCTCCTATTTAATTTCTGCTTCAGGCAGTAAATAGCCCGCCTAATTGTTAGGACAACCTTTATGCAAAGTGGAGCTTGTAAGTCCGAGGGCAAAACCGCTACTTGTTCAGTATCACCTGTAGCAACTGACATTGCTACATTTAGAGCCTGAAGTTTTCGAGTTTAACCCGATTCTTCCCTGAATTTGAACTCGGAATTGAGTTTGAGTTTTGCCAGTTCGGGGTTTTGCCAATGAAGTCACTAACATGGGCACTGGAGACTGCTAAGCACTGCACATTCAGCATGGCCATTCCACATCTCACGTTCATCTACAATGGAAGAAACGCTGAAAATCTGCTTTTCAGCCCAATATCGCCCAGTTTTACCCTCCCGAAATAACGCCCGATTTTTACCCCTGCCCCACCCAACCCCAGATGTTCAAAAAACATAAAACCCAAAAGAACAAGGCCCTATGTAAGCAGCATAATGTGCTTATATCCCTCATTCTGCTTTCTCATTGTCCTCTTCGTCCCATTTGACCCAGGGCAGAAGAAAAAGATGAAGTATGCCGAATACTGATACGTACCGTATTTACTTCCATATTGGTTGCACTAGTGTATTGAACGCACCCTCAACCCGAGCGACAAGGTGCTGGTACTCTTTTGTTCCGCGCATGTTAGGCACACCCCAACTTTAGGAGCATGGCCGGATAGTCTCGCGCAGCCGCTCGTATCGCACAGACAACGAAGAACGAGCGCCTGAGGCCAGAGTGCTGAACAACGAATGCGACGAGGAGCATTTTGTCCACACTTGATGGAACGCAAGATGATTTTGTATGGGAGAATCGTGACAGCGAATGATAATCGCGATGTGAGAGAGAATGCCGATGTTTAGCTCTGGGGCGAATGCCGCGGATAGTGTCTCGGAATAAAATGGGAGTTAAGCATACCTTAAGTGTGGGCTCCAATTTCCCCCTGCGTATTGAACGATGTTTTTGGGTAAAAAATCTTCATCTTGTACGTGAGTAAATATGGTAACACTCTCATATTAAAGGAGCACTAAAATGCCCAAATTCATTCAAGTTCATTTCAAATATTTTAAAAGACTGTTTTCATTTCTTAACGGTTGGACATCTTGGGGGGGGGGGGGGGAGGGATATGCATTGGTAAATGCATGGGATTAAGACACTTAAAATGCTTTCGCATTCTGCTGGAGCTGGAGGTTGGTTGTTGCACTACATTCAGCCATATTACAATCACAATGCGTAACATCATGTTAACCTAGAGGCCACTTGGCTGTCTACATTCAGTTATCGTAGAACTGAAATACTGTGTTACTGTGCATAGCATACTGGCATAGAAGTCTTAACTACTGAAGCAAAGTTTTGGTATGGCCTCTGTTTTGCAACTTGTTTGTAAAGTGCTGTTCCAGAGCAGTGTACTGAGAGAACAGTGTGCACATTCATGAACACATGCTATGCTGCCCTTCATCGTATGTGTAGACAGAGAACGTTACATGTGTTGCTGGTATACTCGCAGTATGGGACGCCCCCAGAAAGCCAGCCCCTCCAGACTCATCCGGGATCCAGAGTTCCAATCCAGCAGAGCAACATTATATCCATGGATGATGATGAGGGTACATCTGATAACGAGCTCGTAAGTTAACCATATTTCACCATTGTCTGTGTTTACTGCAAAATGGTTTCAAATGAGTAACAAACCTCCAAAATTTATACGTATTTTGGAATGTGAGATCAATGTGTCTTCTGGGGATGATTTCAAATAGATCAGTATCGGAAGCATAGAAAAGATTTTGAAAGAGTTTCATACAGCAACACTTCGATAATTTATTCACTTGTATGACCATGGCATTCTCTCATATTTTAATTTTTGCCTCAAAAAGGAGTGTGCAAAAGATTGCAGATTGATTATCTTTGGATGGAGCTTAGTATCATGTTCATGACATGGTTTGAAAGATACTGTACCACATTAGCTGGCGAACTGAAGGAACACATTTATAGTGGCTTTGAAATAAGGGCTGCCACTCAATATACTGAATTTCATTGAAGCTAACATTTCCCAACACAGCTCGAGAATATTCTGCGTATTTTGCCACAATTCAAATACGTTGACCTGTCGCGCACAACAAGAGTTGCTATAACAAGAGTTTGAAATTCAACCTTTTTCAGTCTTTATGGGCACTTTAAATACACTTGATTCGTATGCATCTTTCTACTGCTCCATCTTTTACATCCTCAGACCCTGTGCAATTCAGTCCTTGACGCAGTTCTATGTAAAATACAGTTTGGAATCGTACCTTATGATCAGAGAAGCTTTGTATATTCTGACAATTCATGTAGATGGAGCTGAATGTAACATGTGCAGCAGAATCTTACCCACACTTTCTTACCCAGTTCTGTTTCTCTTGTGCAGCAAAGCCATCTTGAAGACCATGGCCCATTCAACAGCATCTGGAAGCTGATGAGGCATCCAGCTCATCTTTCTGTGTTCCTCCATTACTTACTTACCAACACAAACGAACCATCCAGTTTGGTATGTTATATATATATTGCACCACACAGGATGCTCCACATGGCTTAGCTCATCCCTTATGCCTTTTCTCTCTCCTCCAGTTGTTCTACATCATCACAGACCTGTATAAGTTGGGGTCTGGAAAAGAAATGAAAAAGTGGGCCTATGAGATCACTTCAACGTTTCTTGTTCCCCACGCAGTGAGTCCACACTTTTGCTCTACATATTTTTCGCACGATGTCAGCTTCCCAATCCCTTGTGTCTGACTCTGACTAAAACATATGCATGTTGCTTCTTTTACAGCCCTTAGCTATTGACAAGATTGACGAAACTGTATTGAACGAAATAGGTAAAAGTTTCTCTTACACTCGTTTGAATGTCTCACATTTCTCAGTGTTGAGCATCACAGTCACTGCCAGATTTTCCATAAAGTTGGTCCTAATTATTGAGCAGTCAAAATTTTACCGGGCCTTTTCTCGATTAAAATACACGCGACTTTGACGGGACCAGAGCACCAGCTCAAATTATCCGGAAGTTTGGATTACGAGATTTCGAATGAACGGGATTGGCACTGTATTCACGTTCTTTCCGAAGACTTCAATCAAAACTGACAGAGAGGCTGCAAAAGCTTACCATGTTCTAAGGCCAAAGATTTTTCACCAAAAAACATGCTTTTCCACCTGGAATCTATTTAATTTTACCATGTTTTGCAGCTCCTGAAATAAAACCCATTTTTATACCCCCAATCTTCCAAATCATAAAACCTGAAAACACAAGTGTCTGTGACATGAATGCTGTGTCCTGAAAATTTATCTCGCTATTGCCCTCTTCAGACGGAGTGCTGCAAAGCAGCCAAGAACACGAAGATGAGCTGAAAGCAGTCTTTGTCAAGGCAAGGCGGAAAGCCAAAGAACAGCTTACGACGCTGCTCGTTCATTTTCGCAACACTAGGACAATAGGTGAGTCCCACCGTCTCTCTCCTTGTGTCCGTGTCAGTGCAAGTAGGTGCAGGACACTTGCGTGCTCCTTAGAGACTTTTGTGTTCCAGTTGTATCCTGTTTATTCTACAAGGCTTTAAAAATCATACCAATAAAAACTGCCACACAGCGTCCACTGTGTTTGGCACTATTCTACAGCCTAATGATGTGCAGTTTTAGCTCACCTCGATGATTACGTTCTAAACAGAAACCAGAAGATTTTCGTGAAGGGTGTACTTCCTCCTTCCTCAAATATGTTAACTAGATGTTTGTTTAGAACTAGAACTAGAAGTTTACAGATATGTGTAGATATTTTGAGCTTGCTTATGTCCTGGGAGAATTTTTCCATGAAAAATGAGATCCATGAGAAATGAAAATGAGAAATTTTCCATGAAAAATTCTTGCTACAATTGCAGTAAACAGATTATACTTTGGGCAGTTATTGATGCTTGTGACGAGTAATGGAAGACCATAGCCAAATGGCCTTTTACGTTTAAACTTGCATCTTCCAGGGGTAATGTTAGTTTGTTGTTGTATTGTTTGGTAAGGAAACGTTGAAAAACCCCGGTGCTTGGGAACACAAAAAGAGACGTACACTACAAGGCACTTACTGACCGCCAATGATTTTAATCGAGACATACACGAGCTTAAAACACCAGAATTCAAGCCCCTCACATTCCAATGTCAGACAAACACCATATGTGCAAGCAGGAGAAGCAGTTATCTCCTCCATTATCTTTTGTTACAACAGATGCATACCCTAACAAACATACAACATAACAAAACGTACCCTCCATATACAAGACTGAAACAATCGCTATCTTCATCTCCTAGCACTATGGAAACGTGTCCCACTTATACAGTAGACCCACCTTATAACGAAGTCGTTGGGACTGGAAAAAAATTCGATATAAGCGATATTTCGATAAAAGCGGGAGCACCATAAATGTGGTGTAATTTGACCAAAATTGCGTAGAAATTGTGTGGGAGCGCGTTAGAACAACTAATTTCAAGAAGACAATGAGGAAAGCAGTCTTACAAACCTTTATTGTGGTGAGAAAAAGCTCGTAGTCTCATATTGCCGGGCGGTATTACTGCGCAGCAACAGCGAGTCTTCCAGTTTCTTGAGGCACTGCGTAAGGGTGTAGTCACCCCCACCGCATTCGCCTTTGTTGCGCAAAAGATGAAGTATACAGTATATTACCCACAGATAATGATATCTCGTATAACGATATCCCTCGTAAAACAATGGTTTACGATTTTACCATCAAAATATACATTGTTTCTATGGGGAAACGACCCGCGTACAGCAATCAGCGGTTCCGAGTACTCATATAACAATGTTGAATGCTGTCCCATGGCGTGACCTCGCGGCGCTAAGATACAGTAGAATCTCGATGATACGAATCTCACAGGGCAGCAGGAAAAATTCGTATCATCCGAAATTCGTAGCAAGATAATCAAACCAAAACAAAGATTGAGGCATGAAAACAGACAACGACTGTTCATTTTCCAATATTGTCAGTGAAAGAGGTCGGTGGTAACGCTTTTGTGTCTCCGTATTTGGCCAATGCTGCTCAAGTTCGCGAGATGATTCAAAAGACCCAGCACGTGCGTTCCACCCATGAGTCGCGCGACAGTGTTCTAATGCGAGCTTCTCCTGCAGCGTGCAGGCGTTAGGTGAAGCCGACTTGCGGAATGGTGACGTGTAATGTTGCAAGTTGTTGTCCTGATATGTTCCCTGGTTCCCTCCACAAGTTACGGTCACTGTTTTCCCAAGCCAATGCAATGTCACACAGCTTCGCATTTTTTTTAACATCTGTTTCTTTTTCTTTTGCTACACGCGGGGTGGCGCACAACTTTTCGGGGATGCGCTATTTAGGTCAGCCCTCGTTTAACGATGTACCCCGTACAACGATGGAATTCGCGATTACAGTAAATATCGTTATACGCGGGTTTCACTGTATTACGTGTTACCACCGTCGACGGAATTTCCCATGTTGCGTCCTCCAAGTCTTCGTTCTTCCTCTTCTGGTTCGACGACTTCCTCATCCGTGGTGGCACCAACAATGGGCACGTCTGCATCCACAAGCACGAAAGAACCGAATACCCTGGTCCATGGGTTGTAGGATGAATGTCGTGTTCACTGGCAAGAACTCCAAACGCCTCCGTACAGACTTCGGTGCTGTCATGCCGAAAAGCAAAGGAACAGCTTCCCTCCCAATCGTTATGGGCGCATCACATGGTCGGAGAGATGGGCACGTGCGCGACCGCTCTCGCTCACCTTCGCGCTGCCTGTCGTCCGTCGTCGTTGTTCTGGAGGGAAACAGCGAGAAGTGCATGTTGCCGTCTAGCGTGACTAAGTCGTGGGATGTTGCTGGCAGTGGGACTCTGCATCAAGGCGCTCCCGAGTCTTGCATTTTAGTACTATGCGGAGTTGGCTCGTGTTAAACTTCGAATAAAGCGGCTCAAAATACACGCATTTCGATTAGGACCTGGTGAAACTTCGAAAAAAGCGATAATTCGTAAAAAGCGATTTCGTTCTCACGAGGGACTACTGTAAAATTTTCAACTTGTTAGGTTAATATAACAGACTATACTCACACCACAGAATAATACTCACACAAAACAGAACCCATTCTTTTAATTTCCAAGGCCACTGAATAATGCCTTGCATCTAATACACTGTTTTAGATGCTTAGCAAGCCTGCTATAACCGTTGTGCTGGAAGTTGTTATGCTCCTTCAGCCTTTGATTAAGGCATCTATTAGTTTGCCCCACATAGTGACATCCACACTTTGGCATCCTTTGGCCCATCAAGAGTATGCCATAAATGACCTCCACACAACATTCTACAAACCTTTTTTCCGTGATTAACAGAGCATATGGGTTTCGCTTCGTTGTTACCCTTATAAAAGATTTTAGGCCTGGACTCTTTTTTGAAACTACCTCATCACCCTACCTAGCCGCTACTTTATACAATCTGCGCAACACACAGTTGGTATAGGGGATAACTCTATACTTTCTCTTGTTGAATTCTATTTTTTGTTGGATCCCTGTGCAATGTTTTCATAATTTGAGTAAGCGCATCTAAAATGCTGTTGCTGGAATATCCTGCCTCTATAAGTTTCGACTTGTTTTTGACAGCTGTCACACATCCTGTGTATGCAAGACCAATTTAAAGCACAGACCACTGACCTTAGCGGTAGCATTCTTTACTGTTTTTGAAATGGCGGAGAAGGTGATAGAGTCCGAGATGCAGTCCAGTTGTGATGTACAACAGTAGGGGGCCGCAAGAAATGAAGCATTTCCAAAGGGCACCTGATGAAGTGCATTTTCCAATTTTTACCCCACGAATTTGGAAAAAAAATATTTCCCAAAAACTTCAGGCTCTACTTATAATTAGAGCCTGAAGATTTCAGGAAATATTTTTTTATAAGTTTGGGGGTAAAAATCGGGTAAGCAAAGATGTGCTCTAAATTCATGCAAATTCGTGGGGAAAAACTTCCAGAATGCTAAATTCACTGAGAAATCGGGCTCAGTTACTCATACTGTACTGGTTTGGTACAAACGGTGATGGAACTGCATTTGCTGCCAAACATGTTATGTATGTGCATTCCTACAGACATCTCAGTGAGGGAAATTCGCCGGTTACAAATCGGATTTCACCCTAATGAAGAAACCTTTAATTCGGGGTGAAAATTCGGAGGAGAATCGGGTTAAACCCTAAAACTTCAGGCTCTACTTATAATATGCTTTATGGGGTGGTTTTAACATTTGCTATGGATTACCAAACAGCTCAATTTTTTTATATTTTGTTTCATATATTGTTTGGTAAGTTTATGTTAATTTAGCTTCAGTATGATCACATGAGATGATGCATAGTTGGGCTGATACACCTTAATGCAGTCTTAGCTAGATATCTTAAGGAAGAGAGTGGCATAGTATGTACAGGTTTGTTTGGTTGAACAATGTTAGGTTAGTTTGAATGAGTTTGTTACATTTGGTGTTAGGTAGCTCGCCTCAGTGGATACAGCTCGATATCGGCTCTCTTGGGTTAATTTCCAGAGTACAGCAGTAGGAAATAAATTATTGTTAACAAATTTTGTAACATCTGAAAAGCAGCATTCTGCAACTTCAACCAGGCCATTTGGCACCTGAAATATGCTGGCAGTGCCAACAGCATAACTGGCCAATCGCCGGCATGTCACGTAACATCTTGCACTAGCATGGGTGTGCCAGTTGTTTCATTCTAATAAATTAATGACACTCTTTCAGGCAATCAGTATATTTGTGTGCATTTAACGTGCCAACCTTTGTCACTTGCAGGATTGTCTAACATTTTCATTCCGAATGACGCTGCTCTTGACGAAGCCATTCGCGACAAGAATGCAGAGTTGAGGATAATAGAATCCCTCCTGGTGACAGAACTCGAGTCACTCACGTAAGTTGTCTTGTGTTTTGAAGTGTTGCAATGAATTGTGCCTGTGTTTGTCCCCATACGCAATGCATGTTCCATAACATTCTGTGTCAGGGAGTCTCAAACCGGGTTCCTTTTCAAACTTAGTCAATTTCGGTACAAAAATGAAAGAAGTCATGATTCCTGTGAATTCCATTATATCGATGTTCAGCTGTATCGCATTTCCTCAGTAGAACCTCCGTAGAATGAACCTGCATATATAGTAAAGATATGGAGGTAGTGAAGTGCACCTGTGGTCCCACGCTTTGTGACTCAGACCATGAGCTACAGATATAGTGAAGCTTTTTAGTGGTCCAACAAAGCACATTCAAAGGTCATTACAAAAGTGTTCTACTGCATGCCCAGCTCACTATGGAAAAACATTCGCATGAGCATTAGTAACTTCTACACACACAATTACACTGTCTTCAGTGAATTGGAAGTTTGTTCAGCATTGTTAAGTAAATTATGTGATATAACAGGTTACTGCATGCTTAAATGTAATGCTCATGGTGGTTGGGGCACATCGTTAGCTTCCCCTCACAAATATCAAGTCACATAGCCTAAGAGTTAATACACTTTTCCACCTACTTTGTGCTTTTATTCTGCTTTCTGTCTGATATGGTTGGGCATATGAAAGGCTTTGCCGTAGGCTTGTGTAGCCGTTCTTTGATAATGTAACAAGGATATTTGACTGTAACTGTTCTATGTGAGGTCATTAAAACAATTACATAACGTTCATCCAGTTAGAGGATAGCTGGTTAGAGGAGCGGTTTTGTTGCATTCGTCGCATGTGCTTTTAGCATGAAAGACCACGTAACAGCCAGCTGTTGCACCAAACAGCGCGCGACACAGCGCTGCAGTCCAGTCTTCTTCCATGCGCTGTTCTCTTTCGTCATGAGTCGAGTTGACTTTCAAATCCTATAATTTTTCCTCTTGTGACTTCTCCCTAGATGTATGAACACATTATGAACAAATATGAACACAGTTTAAAGTTCCTTTCCAGACACCCACTCTCGAAACTTCAAGCCTAGACTTTCATGTTTATTGGGCTGTGCAAATATTTGACATTTTGAATACGATTTGAATACAGTAGCCGACCAATTTTCCGGACTTGTTGGTGACCGGAAAAAAGTCAGAGTAATGCAGCAGTCCGAAAAAAGCCGACGATGACTAAACTAAACATTATTTCGCCACGGCTGCACCAAAGGAGTCTCGTCTAGGATTCCAATTACCAATCCAATCCAAGTACACAATCCAAAATGGAGGTTTTGAGGATGCCACAGCAGTGCCGAAAAATAGTGGTGTTGGTGCTTCTCCGCAAGTGTTTTGGTCTGGAAAACCAGGCCTTCGGGCTTCCTGTCCGGAAAGACAGCCACAAAATATATTACAGTAAATCTCGGTTATAACGAACTCGACGGTCGCGCGCAACCCGTTCATTATATCCGAAGTTCGCTATAAATGGAATGGACAAAAAATTTGATCCAAAAGGCCAGCAGTGTAAGAAACATGAGTCATGTATGCCGTTCATTGAAAATACATCGTTAATGGCGCCTGTTTATACACAGTTGCGGAGATCACGGCGTTTTCTAAGTCATCAAGGTGGTCCAGGTGGGCCGCGGCGAGCACCTTCGCGTACACAAAATCGCGGAGCGAAGCAACCACCGCTGTAGTTAAAATGTAAGGGAAGACACTGTGTCATCATCATCGTCATCGGAAAGTTCGTTTGGCGGCGGGCGCACGTCGGCAATGATGTCCGAATCATTAAAGTCCGCAACGGCCTGTGCGTCGTCATCTGCTGTCGCGAACTCCTCGAAAGACTGACAGCCGTCAGTCAGATTCGCAGCCGTTGCTCTGTCCCAAAGTTCTGTGTCGGTATCACCCACACCAAAGTCCACTTCACGATCGGCGTCTGTAGCCAGTGCCTGATGAACAAATCCAGCTTTTCTGAAGCAGTTTCGCAAAGTTTCCCGCTTCACCTGCGCTGATGGGGACAGCGCATTGGCTGCAAAGCGAGGTCACGTGCAAGCGGCGCCTGACAAATCCGCGGGCGTCTGACGTCGCGCGCTCGCCTTCTCCAGTGGTCGAGGGAGCTCTTTCGGTCGCAGTAACCGAAGGCTCCCCGGCAATTCGTTCATAATAGGCGGAGGCAATTTCCATAGACTCAATACAAATTTTGACGGTCGTTCGTGAGGCATTCGTTATAACCGAAGATTCGTTATAAGTGGGGCTGTTATAACCGAGATTTACTGTAATACTATGGAGAAGGTCACCAATTCCCGTGAGAGTCTGGGCCCGCTTGCACGAAACAATCCTAAGTGTAACACTTGGGAAGTGTTGCACTAACGCGTTAGTGCACTAAGTTTAGGATTGCGGTTAAGTGGCTTGCACGAACACTTCGACGACCGCCCTAAGTCAAGTATTCTAAAGTGGATCGTGGCTACGAGCAGTAGCAGTTTTCGGAGGCTCTCATTGGTAGAAAGAGAACTTCCGGAGTTCATCCCAGGAAGTCGTGCGTCACAGCATGTTTGGATTCTGGGAAGTCGTCTGCTTCTGCCGTCGCACGTAAACAGTTTGTAGAACCACAATAAGGTATTGTACACTCATTGTAGCTGCAAGAACGAGTTAGGTCACTTGTTGCGTGCTTTTGTTAAATAAAATAAAGCCTGTGGCCCAAAGTATGTCTCGAATTGCTCGATGATTGGGAACTTATCGCCAACGGCAGTGCCGGTGAGAGGCACTTCGCGTGCGGCGATCATTTTGAGAGATGTTGCTAACGAAAAGCACAACACGTACGGCACCCACAGCATAAGAAAATGAGACGTTGTTAGTATTGCGAGGAAAATGCGTACTGTATTGCGAGATACAGTTGGGGCCAACGACGAATCTTCGATACACGGTTCATAGCGGCCGACATGTTAGTCCTAAGCTTTAGTGCGGTAGTTTAGGGTGCTCCTAGGACCCTTGGCCAGCGTCCTAAACTACGCGGAGCGAGCGCCACCACTTTAGTGTTGTAGAAGTTTCGTGCAAGCCACTTACGGCTCCGGCACTACACTAAGTGGGGAACTCATTAAGTATTACACTAAGTTTGTTTCGTGCAAGCGGGCCCTGAAGTATCGAGTCTGAACAATCGGCATCTGAAAAATCAGTCTGCCACTGTACTTTCATTATTCATATTCCATTTGTTTCAATGATTTTATATTCGAGGCTTTTGAATGAATCAAATATCTTCGAGTATTCAAGATTTCCCGAATTCATGATTCTTACGTGCCAAACAGATGCGGCATTTTCTGAGCTGATGCGTAGTCAAGCGCAGCCGGGCAATCTCGTTCGAATAAACAGTCGTGCACATTCATATGTTCAAATTACCAGGAGTTTTCCCCTATTGAGATACACATGGCTTTGAGGATCCGAGCATCAGTTCAATTTATCTGGAAGTTCGAATTAAGAAATTTCGATTTAATGGGATTGCAGTTATTCGAATGCTGCACCTGAATCAGTGTTGGGATAGTCCAGACAACATGCACACCAAGGGCTGTGTGTGTGTGCTGCTCAGCTCTAGACTGTAAACATCAAACTGCCAGTTGACGAATGTGAAGGTGCCGCATCGGAGAGAGCACTTAAAGTGCAAATCGCCAGTGATGGCGAGAATTGTCACAAAGCACGTCGATCGGTGCGAGATACAGCCCTGTGAGCAACATAAAAATTCAGACTCTGCCAATCAAACGGATGGTGGATAGCGGGCGGATAGATGAACGAGGACTCTTGGTTTGAACAACGAACAAATCAAAAATTTACTATTGCTACAGTTGACACACAGGCGATAATCCCAATACGTCAAAACCACAAACCTGACCCACAACACAACTCTGCCACACAGGCTACAATAAATCACAGTACGTATATAAAGCAGTCAACGCTTTTCAAACAAAGTTAGCTTTGGTGGTTACGGACGGAGTCCTCGGTCGCAGTCCAATGCCGTTCTTCTTCAGTGGGGTTCTTCCTATCTTCCTTCGTAATACACAAAACATCCTTGACTTCCCTCACACAGAGATTCTCACACACTTGGTTACATAATACACTACTGTCCACCCTTTGAATGTACCGACTTGCGCACCTCGAAATCTCCCCAGCGAAGATCTGCCGCCATCACTTTCACTACACCTTTCACTTTCGCTGACCACCAGATGAGTGACCTTATTCCCTACGTTCTCTTCTTTTAACACCTCGGGACACGGGGCTTTCTACAATGCCCGCAAGACGTGGCCCTCTTTCCCTAGTCACAAATAGGTCGCTGCTTGCATCACATTCTAGGAATGGAAAGCTACCCACTCTTTTACAATCCTGCAAACACCTGCGTTCCCACGGTGGAACGGCTACTCTGACCACCAAAATGAACACATCTTTTCCATGCGGTTTGCCATAAGGCTTACACATTAATATCAAGTAAAAATATATGGTAAATTACGGCTGTTTAAAACACAAATATTTCTTGTACTGTGACAAAAAGGCTCCCCATCAAATTCTCCAAACACCAGCAAAGTACAGCATCTGCTCTGCACAACCATATTTAACTACACCTCAGTATCTCGTGAGAGTTTCTTAAAAGTGGTTGATGTGAACACAATGGGAGGTGTCCCAGCCATCACGCTTGCTCATTGCTCACGAAAGCAACTGCTGTTACGTGAGAAAGTAGCAGCTTTGACGTGAAAGATAGCTGGAATGATAGTTCATGGTTGATTAATGAAGCACGAAAGGAACACAATGCTACTCACAGCTTTTAGTGGAATAATAACAGCTTGAAAACACCAGAGCGAAAACAAACCGTGGCATCGCCAAGTCCTTCCTGATAATGGCTATAAAATCTTCACGATAGCTGCTTGCGGCAGGTGGTTGACACTTGTTGATATCATTCTGGTTGCTGTCTATGAGGGAACGATGAGAGAGGGTGAAACTGAAACTACTCATGAACGGGTGGTCGCATTCTGTACAAGCAGTACGTGACATAGTTCACTGCTAGCTCCAGGATGTCAGTCCCTAAATGTTCTTCATTTGCAGGGCTTAGGTCTGTGTTGAGGTTGCTGTTAAGTTGGGGTCCTCACATTTCAGGAGGGATGAACAGCCCGACGACCAGAAATCTGCTCTAGGATCTGCCTTGGCAACAGTTCTCAAGAACTTTGGGGTCAAGACTCCTTCCTCGGTGGCCCTCATTGACAGGTTTCCTACCTTTGTGGCCAAAGAAAAATCTAGGATAAAGTTTTTCCCAAGGAACAAGAGGGTGAGTCCCTCAATCACTACTAGAATACTGAAGCTTTCAGGTTTACCCTGGCCTGTTCTAGAACGAAGATAATGCTCCAACGTGGCTCCATAAACGTGTGGTATCGTTGATTTGCATGTTGCCGTTGTTGAATGCCTTTATATTGACCTCGGAGAAAGAAATCCAATGCTCAAGGCTGCAGAATCTAAAGATCACAGTGGCAAAACAGCCTTCCATGGAAGTGTGTGCCATGAAAACAGTAAGCACTGGCACCACATGACATTTTTGCCTCATACCTAAAGTTACGATATTTCTCGAACCCCAAGCAGGGACATGGGGTGGGAGGGGCACTGTCCGTGGAGGATTCAAAGCGGCTCCCTGTAGTTCGAACTCCACTTTGCTCGAACAAACTTTGGGTCCCCTTCGAGATCAAATAATGAGGTTTCACTTTACTAATTGCTTTGGCACACCAAGATTTCAAGCCTGCAAACACACTTCCTTCTTCAAAAATGTTCATTCCAGACACAGTTTTGTTGTATTTTCCTTTTTTCATGTTATATCTGTTTGGTAGTTGAGTACATGACTGGAAAGTACAATATAAAAGTGAAAGGTTTAAAATGTATCTAAAGGAGTTCTCGAGCACCTGGTACTTCAAGTGCCCCACATGACTGACTGCCATGACATCCAAGTCAATTTTTCTCTAAAGTAACGTGCATTTTTATGAATCTGCCTAGTTATCCCCAATTTTTGGCCAGAAATTGCTTATTATTGTCAAAATTCTGAAAACAATATCACCCTGAATCTTCAGATTTACAATACTAACTGGTGTCCAATGCCTAAGGTCACATATAATGAAGTGAAAATGACTCTGCAGTTTGCATCAAGTAGAACTACAGTTTGTGTAATCCGGCAGCATGAGTTTGTGTTCTGAAATATACGAAGAAGTGGAACAACATTTTCATGTTTATAATGGGTAGTGCACATTTTTAGGCACTGACACAAAAGCCTATTTGTGTACTTTAAATGCTTAGACATAGCTGCCTGTATGTCTAAAGCACTGAAGCGAGGTAGTTTGTATGTCATAGTAACAAACGTAAATGCAGCAAGTGACACATGCACACATGAAAGGAACAGACGACAAGAGCCGTCTGAGTCGCCGTTGAGACTACGCAGTCTTGGCGTCAGTTCCTTCCTTTTGTGTGTGTGTGTCACTTGCTGCATCTACGTTTGTTACTATGCCTGTATGTCATTGTCTTCTACATGTCCCAACGTGCTATGCAAGTAGGTCGAGGGACTGTGACTGTTTGTGGAGGCCATGACCTCATCGGTGTGGGTTCAAATATGGCGAAGAAAAAAATGTTGAGGTGGGCCATGTGCGTTTCAGCATAGTCTCAGCATTAGCTACAAAATGAGACTGCCAACGGTGCGGTACAGTAAACTTCAGCTAATTCGACCCTGGCAGGAACGCGAAATTTGATCGAATTGTACGAAGGTCAAATTAAAGAATAAGCAGAAAAATTATCAAGGGCAAAGTCACTTTTGTGTGATTGTCTGCTGTCGTTCGCGTTTGAAACGCTCATCTCAAAACATGCCATGTAGAGCGTTGATGTGATTGAACGCCTTTTCAGTGTTGTTTTCGCAACACAAATAGAGTTCCAGGGTGTCCAGTGTGGTTTCAACGTCGGCCGCACTTGGTCACTCACACTGCACGCCCTGGGCGAAATCGTCTTCAGTTTCACTTCCACCATCTTGCGGCCAGCAGGACACGTTGCTCACAATATTGGCGTCCGACAACGTTGTTGTCCACTTCCACGAGGTCATCGGACACATGTTGTATATTGGACTCTTGTTGCACCGACAGATTCCGAACGGAAGCCCGGTGAAACGTGATACAAAAAATCAGATAAAAAACGAGAAAGGAGGTGTTTCCTCCTCTCCTGGGAATCGCCAGAGCTGCCACAGCCACCAAATGGATTGAGTTTCGGTGCATCGTACGCTATCGCTAAGGCCCCGGGTTTTCCGCGATTCCGCGGAATATCGCGGAATCCTTTGTTTGTCACGGAATTTCAGGGAATTCCTTATCTTTAGGGGTGTGCGGATATTCGAGTTCTCGAATATCGAATCTATAATACTTCGAATCAAATATCATTAACTCGAAGTATTCGCGAATCAAATGCTTACCCAATATTCGGATTTCCGAATATCCGACTATTCGCAGAATACGAACGACACCTCCCAAAAGTGGGCTTCACCTGAAGCTTCCCTGCATGACGTGCAGCCTGCTTTACGAAGCTGCCCAGGCTGCAGGACCAGCACAGACAGATTTTAGTTTAGCTTAAGACAACGTTAGCCCAAGTTTATTGTGTATAATTCGCCTGAGGAAAGGGCGGCGTCCCTCCCGTGGGCAGTTTAGCGGTGGCAGTGGGGGATTTTGGTTTGATGTCTGGGAGTTTGCCTTTAAAGACTCTTAAATATAGCCTACAGCCCAGAAACAAAAAGGGTGTCCTGTAACTTCCACAGCTCATGTATTGTAAGCTCCCTCTTATAATCTTCCTATAAAGTTCATATAAACTCTGTAGATGCTGAAATATCTTTCAGCAGGTATAAAATGATTGCAGGTAACAGACCGTTGTCTTTGTCTTTGTCAGAGGGGAACACAATACCTATGTCATGTATGTAATGCTGAGCCACAACAGTGCTTTCAATCTGTAATTTTATAAAATATTTTTGTACCCACATTATCCAAGAAAATAAAGTTTTTCCCATTTCAAGCAGCCGTTTACTGCTTGCCGCAGAAAATCGCGGAATTCACAAGTCGGTGCCGCAGAATTTTGAATTTGCCGCAGCAGAAAACCAGGGGCCTTAGCTAGCGCCTCTGCGTACGTAAGGGACAACGTGATGGTTCTGCGCAATGTGCGAAGCTCTCTTTATGTTTTTCATTTCATTTCAGTGAAATGAAATGAAATGAAAATGTTTTATGCATGCACAGAACCACCAACACTATTGCTTGTGTACAAAAAGGCGATTGTGTATGATGCACTAAAAGTTGCGGTTATCGGTACGGATCGGTACTATTCAGTCACCATCTCCCACCTGAGCTTTAGGGCGTTTTCTGTTGCTATGTACGGTGCAATGCGGGCGACGCGGGTGCCTAGTTTGATGGGACTTTGGAATTTGATCGAAGTAAGCAAAAAAAAAAAAAACCGAATTATTGGAGGTCTACTGTATACCCTAACAATGAACATACGTTCGACAAAATTCCCCCTTACTTGCCATCCATGTACAGAGACACGACAAAAATTGTGTGCATGTCCACACAACTCTCCGCATGTAGTTTCCTGCAACGGTTTAAAATTTTCAGTATACCTTTTTGCCATCTCGCGTGTGGTATGGGATAGTTTATCGCTCTTATATTTGGGCCTCTGCAGTTTGCCTTCCAGACGATCAACACAAAGGGTCACCACTTCCAGTCCCAGCAATATCATTGTGTCACCTATTGCAATCACTGCCAACACATCATCTGGGGTGTAGGTGACCAGGGGTACCAGTGCTCCAGTGAGTGTTGCCCTTTTCATGATTTTAGAACTGTTCTCTTTCACTGTGTGCCTAAGGAACTGTATCATGTCATTGTAGATTGTGAAATGAATATCCACAAGGCATGTGTCAAAGTGGTGGAGGAGCAGTGCATTGGTTCACTCCGGAATAAGAAGCCGAAGAAGAACCACCGCATGTCGAGCCTAGGCTCGGGCATCATGGAAAACATCATTCCCAAGACAAGAAAGCCACAGACTAGTCTCAGTAAGGGTCTTTGGTCTGCTTAGTTAATGCTACAGAATGTGCAAATATTCGAAAATTTCAAATACGGTCGAACCTCGTGAGAATGAAACACGACACGAAAGCATATAAATAGAGTAGAATCTCGATGATACGATCATGGATGATACAAATTCTTTTGCTGTCCCGGCCAGAATGCCTATTCTTACCGTGTATTAGAGTTCGGATGATGCGAACGCATTATCCTGCCTTTGTGGATGGTACGAACGAGCCAGGTGACGACAGATGTCGCTCCACTGTGACGCATGCAACATGTCATGCTCCTCCTCCTTGAGGAGGAAAGGAGATCTCCACCACAAACTCGTCTTAGGCGTAAACATGCACATGGGCATGCCCAATTCCAGGGCAATTGCAACAGCAACAACATTATTGTGAGATGATGAGTGGGGAGTTTCATCGCCAGGGGCGATACTCTACCCCATTGCTGGTGGTTATGCGGGGAGCGAAATAATGAGCCCCTTCAGAATAAGGATCGAAGTCTTATGGTATCCAGAGAGGTGAAGAGAGCTTTGTGGGCGGAGCATTGGTGGGCTGGATGTGGCCAGGGACCAACCTGTTTTGTGAGAGAGAGGGGCGAGAGTCCAGCTCGTTAAGGGATCCGGAGAGTGCGGTTCGGGAAGGTTGGTAGTGTGGGCAGTGGAGAAGAATGTGCTCTAGATCTTCTACAGCACTGCAGTGACAGCATTTGGGGAGAATCAACTTGTCTCAAGCGGTAACGCCACTGCGCTGTAAAAGCCACATCAAGGTGCAATTGCTGATCAAACCTTGGTTGCTCGTTCTTGACTTTGATGATGTATAAGTATAACTAGAGCCTGAAGATTTACGGTTTAACCCGTTTCTTCCCCAAATTTGCACCCCAAATTGAAGGTTGCCTCTAATACTAATTTAATAAAGCAATAACGCACATTACTCCTACAAGATAACTTGCTTTGCCCCACAAAACACAGGAAAGGGTTTGAAGCTAAAATGTTTTCAGTGTGTTTTACTGCAACTCTATGTGCTTTGTTATAACTAAAAGTAGGGAATACAGTACCTGCTGGCTCTGTGCTTGACTTTGCATTCTGGATAATGGCAATTTAATCTTTTGCTTTTCCATCTCTTACCCATCACAGGTGACAGGCACAAAAGACCTGCTGAAGATGGGAGCCTTGACTCAGGGATATGTGTGTCATCTGAAGCTGTTGACAGTGGTAAGCATTCTTTGTCCCCACGATATGCAGTTGCTTTAGTGTTTTGTCTGTTTTGTAACTGTGCAGTCACTGACTGGAAATCGAAACGTGCCTCTTTTCTTCTGGGAAAGTTGACAGGTGTAAAATGACTAGTTTGAATTGCTCACTCACTCGACTCTCAGAATCTTGCTCAGAGGCACAGCCCTGAACACATTTAGGTCCAGCTTGCACGATTTTATGTGTGCTGCCAACATGCAAGAGCCATTGCAAATGATGTACAGAGACCCTGATGCTTTGTTCTGGTCCACCAGCTTCAGTACAAGCACACACATGTGTGCACACATGCAGAGGGCTAACACGAGCAAGTGTACACGCTGCCTACCTTCTTTACTGCAGAAGTTATGATCACTTCATTCACCTCGTTTCTAGCAGTTGTGCCGTAGTGAAGGCCCTTCGTTTTCCGCGATTCCGTGATTCCGCGAAATTTCGCGGAATTCGGAATTAATCGTGGAATCCTTCGTTTGGCACGCAGTTTCACGGAATCCTTTATCTTTAAGGGTGTGTGGATATTAGAGTTCTCAAATTCGAATCGAATATCAATCACTCGAAGTATCCAATTCACGAATCGAAATACAAAATATTCAGGCTTCCGGATAATTTGACTATTCGCTGAATGTTAATGGAGTTGCGGCTAAAGAAACAAAAGCAAGCGCGTATGAGATGATTTTATGTCCCGAGCTGTTTTGATGCTTATTTGTAAATACATATTCTAGAAAGAAATAGCCTCTCATATTTCCGCCATCGCGTGACCCCGAGTGTATGGCTAGGCCTAGTGAGCCATGACGTGTCTCACACTCAACTCTGCTTTATTCGAACAAATCTTCGGTCCCCTTCGAGTTCATACACGAGATTGCACTGTATTAGTAATTCTAAAGGAAAAACAAACTTACTATGATGCCTTGTGTGGTGCAAAACAATCTGCAAAGAAACAAATTTTGATAATCGTCATTGAAATCTTACAAATAAAAGTTAATCAGTAATTAGGAGCCCTTTTTTGGTTCTTAGTGTAGACTGTAGGGGGTTGTGCTCCTTGAACTAGTTCAGGAGGCGCACGCATGCAGGCAAAAAGAATGAACCTATGTCTCAGCTGGTGACTGTATGTGTACAGAAATCAGGCATGATATCTAAAATTTTGTCATAAATTGTTTGAAATTTATGCAGCAATATGAGAATCTCTTGTTTTGTCTTTTCTACAGATAAACACACCGGTCGCTCTGAACGTGTTCATGGTGAGGGCAGTGACCACCACTCTCCGCATGGCAGTGATGGGATGGACCGAGGACCACGGTAAGTTGACGTTAACAGTACCATGGATTACTTTTTCTTGTGATCCGTCAATGTAGTTAAAGGGACGGTCGCATCCAGAAACCCATCTATGAAACCGATGTCACTATGTTTGGCATCGGCCGACCCATTTTCCGGACTTGACGGTGACCGGGAAAAAGTCTGAATGATACACCAGTCTGAAAAATCCGCCGATCACCAAACCCAACTTCATATCGCCTCAGCTGTACTAAAGAAGTCTGTAATTGTGCCGTGCCGCATGTGTTGCCTGTGTGTCATGATATCCGCTTGCATTTGCACGAGCGTCATATGTTCGGCGTACACATTTGACAATAGTGACGTGTTCACGATGTCTGCGGTGTGATGTTGTGGGTGGTTCGTGTGATTGTCTTCGGAGTCAGACTCACTTTCCGGCTGCAGCAGCATTGCCGCACAATTTACCGAACAGACGTGGCCATGGCGTCGAAAGCTGGTGAGCAGCAACAGCGTGCCGAAACAGAAACTCGACCGGTGTCCTGACTTTCAAATATGCCAGCGTGCTGTGGTGTCACCTAGAGGTACAATTCGGAAGTCTTAGAGCAGTCTCACCAAGGATTCCAATTACCAATACAATCCACGCACACAATCCAAAGTGACGGCTTCGAAGTTACCGCCGTGGTGCTGAAAATAGTCTTATTGGTGCTTGTCTGCTAGCAGTTTAGTCCGGAAAGTCGGACTTCGATCTGCCTGGAAAAATTGTGCTAATAATTAGGGCCTGACTTTTTTGGGTTTTATTTTTGGCCAAATTCGGGGGGTAAATATCGGGTGATATTTTTCATTTGAAAATTCAGGTGTATTCGGGTTAAATCCCGTTACGGCGTATTCTGTCGTCAGGAATTCGGGTGTATTCGGGTGATTTTTTTTTTTTTAATAAAAATTTGTCTTAACATGGAACTAATGTTTAGCAATGTTATCAAACTTTATTTTAACGCACGCTTATGAGTGTGCCACGCGACACGGATGTTTTCGGGTAGATTCGGGTTAAACCCGAATTTTACAGATTTCGTTCGGGGGGTAAATATCGGGCGGATACGGGTTTAACCCTAAAAAGTCAGGCCCTACTAATAATATATTAATCCTATGGCAAAGGTCATGGTTCCCCGCGGGAGTCCAAAATATCAGACGAGTCCAAATAATTGGCGTATGAAAATCAGTCAGCTACTGTACTTGGGTAATTTGTTCATCCGAAAAGTGCTTAGATATTAAATAAACAATTTTAAAGATCAGTGCTACTTCCGCAGCTGCAGAGGCTCTGGTGGTGCGATGTCGCTTCCTAAGCGGAGGAGTGAGTGGATAGTTTTCAGAGGAGAAAGGCAGTGTCTAGATGCCACGTAACTCTGTGCAAAGCCTGCACAGCCGCAGCATTCCTTATCGCAGCCGTCATTGGTTCTTAGGGAGTGACGTTTTCTCGTTTTTCCAGAGAGGGAACTCCGGCATACTCTCAACATGTGGCTCTTGTCATGTATTCCGTGGAATAACAGTTAAACTACGCCACTCTTTCGCATGGGATTTTCGATACCGTGGTCAGTGGTCTATGAGGAATAAAATGAATACAATGGAGACCGCTTATAACTAGGGCCTGACTTTTTAGGGTTAAACCCGTATCCGCCCGATATTTACCCCCCGAACGAAATCTGTAAAATTCGGGTTTAACCCGAATCTACCCGAAAACATCCGGGTCGCGTGGCACACTCATAAGCGTGCATTAAAATAAAGTTTGATAACATTGCTAAACATTAGTTCCATGTTAAGACAAATTTTTATTAAAAAAAAAAAAAAATCACCCGAATTCCTGACGACAGAATACGCCATTACGGGATTTAACCCGAATACACCCGAATTTTCAAATGAAAAATATCACCCGATATTTACCCCCCGAATTTGGCCAAAAATAAAACCCGAAAAAGTCAGGCCCTACTTATAACTAGAGCCTGAAGCTTTTGGGAAGTATTTTTTTTTCTAAACTCGTGGAGGGGGGGGGGGAAATCTGGTAACTAAACGTGTGCACTAAATTCATGCGAATTTGGGTGCAAAAACTTCCAGTATACTAAATTCGGGGAGAAACCTGTCTCAGTTACTCAAACTAACTGTAGTGGATTGGTACAAATGGTGATGTAACTGCATTTGCTGCCAAACAAGTTAGTGTGGATTCCTACAGACGTCTCAGTGAAGGTAATTTGCTGGGTAAAAATTGGGTTTCTTCCTAAAGAGGTAACCTTCGATTCGGGGTGCAAATTCGGGGAAGAATCGGGTTAAACCCCAAAACTTCAGGCTCTACTTATAACGTATGTCGCGGGACCGCCGAAAATCCACACTACAGTCGCCGACCAATTTTTCGGATTTCTAAAAGCCACAAAATCGGTCTGAATTATCGAGCAGTCCGAATTTTCAGTCAACGACACAAATCTATCCCAAAATGATTTTTATTAAAGAAAACCCAGAGACACAAAAAAACTATCAATGCGCGTCTGCGAGAAATGGCGTCGCGACATATTTCGGCTAATGTCATGTTGTCACGGTAGACATTTCCGAGCGTATCGACGGCCGCAAGTACTGCTGCTGTTGAAGAAGCAGCAATAGCACTCGCGTCATCGTCGGAGCCTTCCGCTGACAGGTCGAGGACTTGTGAAACGATTTGCCCAGCTTCTTCGACACAAAATTCTGCACATTCATCCACTTCAGCGTACGTTTCGAATGTTACACTTGCAGGTATTGTCATACCCGAGCTTCGAAGGTCCTCTACCAATGGTCGGCCATCCGTCGTCACTGTCGATAGCGATACCAATTCGGTGCTCGTACTTCGTACTTGCGTACTGTCCTTGCAAAATGCGGCGTCACGAAAACTGTTCGTTATAGTACTCCTTTTCACTGCTTCCCACGAGTCGGCAAGAATATGAATAGAGCCTGAAGTTTTAGGGTTTTACCCGATTCTTCCCCGAATTGAGGGTTCACCCTGTAGGGTGAAACCCGATTTTTACCCGGCAAATTCCCCTCACTGGGATGTCTGTAGGAATGCATTAACTTGCTTTTTTGGCAGCAAATGCAGTTGCATCACCGTTTGTACCAAACCACTACAGTTAGTTTGAGTAACTGAGCCTGATTTCTCCCCGAATTTAGCATACCGGCAGTTTTTTTCACCCGAATTCGCATGAATTTAGTGCACACGTTTATTTACCCGATTTTTACCCCCCGAATTTAGAAAAAAAATATTTCCTGAAAACTTCAGGCTCTAAATATGAAGCACGGCGACAAACGTAACATTATAGTTAGTTTCGTTTTCGTAGCACAGCACAACACGCGAGAGCAGGCGGGACCGGTAGAGAACCTTTAGATTTTTTATGATTCCTTGGTCCATGGGCTGCAGGACACTTGTTGTACAGGGTGTGTGCAGAAAAACGTGACCCGCATTTTTACATGTAACTCGTTGTCTACTTAGCCGAGGAACTTCCGGTGGCGCACGACGGCGTATTTATGCGTGCGAAAGCTACAAAAAAATCCTGGAAGCCATACTCAGTGTAAAAAAATAAACAGAGCGCAAAAATATGGGCTTCCATGCATTAGGATAGGGCGGTCATGACAGTGCATGGTAGTGCATTTCGGTCTCAGGAGAGTTATGTGCAGGCACCGCTAGGGGTACTGCCGATGAGCATCCAATGTGGGACATCGTTTCGATTTATGCACCGATAGCTCAACTAGCGGTACTGAACACAACTCTCCTACGTCCATCATGTTGCCCTTTCACATACACCCTGTTGCCCACCATGTTGCCCTATTCTGATGCACGGAAGCCGACGTTTTCGTTGTTCCGTTTATTTTTTAAGCTGAGTATGGCTTCTACAATTTTTCTGCAGATTTCGCATGCATAAATGCGCCATTGTGCGCCACCGGAAGTTCGTTAGTTAGGTAGGCAACAAGCTATGTGCCTAAATGCGGGTCACGTTTTTCTGCACACACCCTGTATTTGGAGGCAAGAACTCTAAACGTATCGCCTGGAGGTTCTGTACTGCGCTATGTGCTGCACAGTTATCGATGAACATGATAACACTCCTCTTCTCGTGCATGAACTTTCTGTCCAGCTTTCGGATGTAATCTTCAATCGGATGCAACCTTCTTTTGGATCCTTTTGACATCGTCGACACCGAAGACAATGTTGAGGGTACTGCTGTCACCGTTGAAGAATCAGTCGCGGTCCCAGCGGGTGTCTGTGCCGTCGACACGCTCGCGTCTTCATCGCATTCGTCAGTATCCACTAAGTCGATCGAGACACCCTCAGAATCACTTGAAGGCGCGGACATCATTTCGTGGTTTTACTTGTCTCCAACAATACCTTGTTTATGGGTGCCTGTGGCGCGTGCGTAAACTCCGCCTCTGCACGCGCCTCCTGCGCACGCTGAGGTGCCGTCAGCAAATGCGAAGGGAAAAAAGAAAAAGAAAAACGAGGCGAATATGTACGAAAAATTGAACCGTACCTGCCAAAAACAGTCCGAATTTTCAGACGTCAAAATACCTTTGCTCAATGGGGGGTCTGATAAAGCCACAACTTTTGTCCTAAATATTGAAAAAGTCCAAATTTTTGGAGTCCGAAAAATCGGTCGGTGACTGTATAACCAAATATCACATTTTTAGGCTAATACATGCCCCAGATTGAGCACCCACCTTTTTGTAATACTACCACGTTGTGAACCGGACTGAAAAGCGCGGAGATTCCTTTACAGAGAAAAAAAATTATTCAACATTCTCAGGGAGCCTGGAAAAACGCCCTGATTTTTGTCTGACATAGTTTCCTCACCGTGTCTTGCACTAATGCATCCTCAGCAACGGTGCGGCAACTGAATGCCTCGTTGTTCAGTCCATTCTGGGTACAGAAGTCCCTCAGTTTGTGCACACACTATCGCCTCTCTACTGGACATCTCTGCTGCTGCAAAAGCCCCGATCATCATCCGAATTGTTTTCCGGCACGCACGCCTCATGGTCCGGGACGCTTGCACTATCATTTCATTGGTGGCTGTTCGCTCGCAGATGCAGATATCGGTGTGCGTCACAAGTGTCCACTGAAGAAACAGTCGTTCTCTACAAGATCGTTCCACAAGTCTTGCGCCTTGATTATGTCACGGATGAAAGATGGGTGACGTAATGCAAAGAGGAGTTGGAATCTTTCCCCGGGCGGCCAACCTCCTCACACAACACCCTCGCTCTCCTCATCACAAGGAGGTAAACAGAAGCGTTCTTCGTGATGGGTGATTCACGCTTCGGAATTCGCTGACAAATGCGCTATGTCCTTCACTTAACTTCGAGGAGGATGTCGCTGACCACACTATAACAGGTATCCTGCGTCGGGATGTACCATTATAAGCGGTATTCCTGTACATTTTGTTCTATGGGTAGAATATTGGGGGTCAGAAAAAGTCGCGTTACAAGCGGTCCCGCACTGTAAGCAGCTACGTTATAAGTGTCCTACACTGTAGTTTCGAAATCAACTGGAAGGAATGCGACCATCCCTTTAAAGTGTAATCCCCTTTACAAATATCCACATGCCATCGTTGCACTGTATGTGTTGGTGGAAAGAGGTGGCACTGCAGTTTTTCACTTAGGTGGTATGTGAAAACTAGAAATCATGTAGCAGTGTGTGAATGTCAATGGAACGAGTGACCAGAGTTTTCGGAACACATGAAAAAAAAAAAAAAAGAGAAAGAGCTTGTGCAGATAAAATGGTTGAAAAGCAAGCGAGCTGGTAGCTAAGGTCCATGTCGAAAAACCCGAGACTGGGAAAAAAGACGAAAAACAGACGACACAACACAAAGTCTCAGAGACTTTGTGTTGTGTCGTCTGTTTTTCGTCTTTTTTCCCAGTCTTGGGTTTTTCATCATGGAGCTTGTGCAGCAGAAACTGCTTATAAGGAGCCTAATGAGAGCCACAGAAAACTTCTACATCTACATTTACTCACAAAGAAAATGTTGAGAGGGATGTCTTCAGGTAAGATCCGTCATCTCCAGAATTTACCTTCGACTGGAGCAATAGATGATCCCGATTTGTTGGTTTCAAACCTTCCCGCCATCCAGATTATTCGCTTGGCGTCTGGGACAACGAGTGGTGCACCTTTGCCTTCCCTGTGCATGTACTTATTCGGTGGGAGGGGGCAATTGTTTAGTAGCTTTTTCTGTTATATAGCTTTGTGTCTGTCTTCTGTTGTCATTCGGCGTGCTGTCAACATGATCATAGATCAAAAAGGAGAGGTTAAAGGGACTATCACATCCCGAAACGTGTGTATGCGACCGATACAATAATGTTTGACACCGCTTCGCAGGCTACTCGACTAAATTTCTCTTAAAAATAAAGTTGTTGTTGCTGAATATTAACAGCTTACATATTAAATATAAACGAGTTTTAAAGATTTGCACAGCCTCTGCACCTAAGGAAGCCCCCAGTAACATCGATAATAGCGATAGTAACATCGTGATGGCATAAGCCAGGCACACCGATGGGAGCGCAGTGCAGGCAATATTCTTCAAGCTTAGTAGCCTCAAGTAGCTGTCAAGCTTCAAGTACCGTAATTTCACGCGTATAAGCCACACCACAGATAAGCCGCGGGACGCGTTTTTAGGAACGTTTTGAAAATTTTCTGGCAGATAAGCCGTGGGCAATACGAGACGACTGATCTGTGCGACAAAGGAGACCATAGAGAATGCCATAAACCCTGTGGTCCATACTCCGGGGTCGGCATAGTGTACAACAAAGCAGGTCAGCTCTATAGAGTTCTAGATCGGATTGTGCCCTTGTTGGGCGTTTTTCCTGGGTTGATGGGTCAGTGATCTTCCAGAAGACGTGAATCACTGGCACCACTTTCGTTAAAGCTGCTTGGGGGAAGGCACCAGGAAGATTATTCTCCTCGAATGTGGACCCGTCCCTGTTACGCACTGTTCGTGCATCAGCAGGGCAGTGCTGTTCCAGAGACATTGTCAGCCCTTTCGTTAAGAGCGGCGTATGGGGAATATACCAGGAAAAAATAGACGTCAGATAAGCCACACCGGTGGATAAGCCGCAGAGCGCCCGCGAGAAAAAAAAATCGCGCATAAGCCGCGACTAATACGCGTGAAATTACGGTAGTCTGTAAATACGCCAATTTTTGCATGTGAGTTCTGATGCGACCATGTTGCGTGGAACGCAGTGTTACCTTCCTGACTGTACAAAATATGTCCAGTATTAATTCAGAATGTTCTGACATTTCGTCATTCCACAAGCCGCGATCACAGACTTCCACAACTTGCAGACGGCAGCCCGGCAGTTGCCAGTGGGTGCTCCTTCATTGGACTTGTCCGTGTGACATTTTCTTCGATTTCCAGAGAGGCAATTCCGGCATACTCTCAACATCCGGCGTATGCTCTTGCTGTGCACTACGGTACTTCAAATTGCACAGAAACTACTCCACTAATTCGTGTCGGATTTTCAGCATTATTGTCGGTAATGAACGAGGAGTAAAACGGCGCTGTAGTTTCTGAATCAACCGAAATGGACGCGACAGTCCCTTTAAAAGAGCGGACCGTGAAGTAAGATTACCAGGCCTCATGGAGAAGGGTTGTGGCAAAAATGTGCCTGAATGTTCTTTCTGCAATTTGGTCTTTCATCAGGTTCATCAAAGAAGTCATGGTAGGATGCAGTATAGAGAGCTTTAAGAATTTTAAAATTGCAGTTTTTCTGCAGAATATTTACAATAATGACAGAAAAGTACAGGATGTGAAATCTGCAATGAATAAGCTCCACAAATGCAAAGAGATTCACAGAGTGCAATTTATTGTGGAACTCTCACTAGTTTAGCAAGCACTTTGGTGCACATGGCAATATTTTCGTACGTCGATTCCACACATTGCAACATCAGTGAGTTGTTCCACACCATCATTCTCAAATATTGAATATGAGCTCAAATGTCGCCGTCAAGTGCGCCAAAGACGTGCTTGGCTCCAAGGGAGCTGCAGACGTGCCGACAACTCAGAATTTCTACCACTCTGGGCCAGATGAGTTTCATGGTACAACTGCAGATAACATGTAACTAAGGTTTATTGGTTTTGGCGGTTCTATTTTCTGTGGTATTATGAGGTAGAGCGAAGGTAGATGACAAAGAGTATTTATTCTGTTATCTCATGACGTCATACAGTCAAACCTCCATATAACAAAGCTAGCAAACACATAGCAAAACATGGCTCTAGGGAGAACTTCGCTATATAGATCGTCAGCAAAAATACCGAGGCTTACCACTTCCGCTCATCTGCCCGACACCCAGGTGCAGGTATACAAGACCAGAAAACAACTAACGTTGCACAGAATTTCTATTTGTTCCCGAAAAAGTCGATGAGCTTTGTTTGCACAGTGTGGAACGTGGGCATGATATTTCGTTCATATGCGGAGAGGGCCTCTAAAGCTGGCTCCTGGGTTTTGTTGGCCCCCGCGTACCAACGGAGAACATCGATTGCACCGAGCACCTCGCGAACGGTTCGCAAGGTGCTCGGGACTTCGGGTCTCGAGACTTTCCTTCAAAAGTCATAACCGGAGACTCACCTAATCTCGCCCCCTGTGACTTTTTCCTGTTCCCCCTCAAAGTCCTCAAAGGGAAACGTTTTGCCAATGTGCAAGAGGTGAAACAGAAAACGGCACTAGCACTAAAGCCCCCCCTCCAAATACAGAACAAGAAATTCAAAAATGCAGATTGTCTCATCTTGCCCCAACCCTCGGGACAAGACGAGACATCGCGTGGAGCAAGATGAGACACGCCGTGGTAGTGAACTATACAAATTAGTTTTTGCAAACCAAGCACCTACACAGCTCCCTTGAGCCCCTGGCCCACATGATGTGCAATAAAGCCACACCAAACCCGGTGCTATTTTGCTCCAGTGTCCTTTGCAAACAAGGTACCGCCAGTCTGATGTGTCGCTGGCCGCTCGCTTTTGAGTGCGCTTCTGCTTTGCTGGAAATATCCCATGAAAAAGAAAAATTTGCTGGGAAATACTATGCAATATGCAAAAAAGAAATATCTGAGAAACAAGCATAAAGCTACATAATAGTTGACTTGTCAGTTTCTAAATTACATTAAATATAAATATAAATAGCATTGAATTAAATTGTCGCGTCCTGTCCATATCGTCGATCCATTATTTTTCTGCTTAACACCGGGTAACCAAGAATGTCCATATTTTGCATACATCTAGATGAATGAATAAAGAAACAGGATATGGACTTACATTGACAGAATAGTCCTGCGAAACGCTGCTGCACAGATGTCAAGAAAAAGGACTACAGAAAAATCAAGCCTTTTTTTGCGGTCTTTACATTCCAGGCAGAAGTAACCGGGTTTTTTTTTTTCTCTCTCTCTCTTTAACGCAAACATCAATTCGGATAATACTCACGTGCAATCAAGCGGACATGCAGAGCCACCTATGAGTAAAGTTAAAAGCGCATGGAGCAACGCGTCTCTGCGACATGCGGCGTCGAACACACGTCGCGTCTTGCCCCGTGTCTCGTCTTGCCCCACCTTACCCTAACCCCTCCCGAAATATATTTCTAGTTACGCTACTGCTCCATAGTCTCCGGAGAACTCTCACGTTTGCCAGATAGCCCCACGCGGTGGCAGTAAAGAAATAACACTAAGGAAAAAAGAAAAAATAACTGCTGGATCCTTGCCGTTGAACCAGAGTATCTGTTTCACTTAGTAGGGTTTCTCTTGTTTTCTTCCGCAGTTGTTAAGGCTGACCTTTAAAGCAACTTTACACAGCACATGGGCAGCACACTGTTTAGCACTGTCTGCGAGCTCCGGTGTGCCAACCCAAATATTGATGAGAAACTTGCGGGCGAAGCGAACCCGATAAACTGCTGTCTTTACAACGCAGTGGCTGCGGGAAACGGGACTCGCTGCACTGTAGACGTGAAGCGGAGCTGGCGAGAATGGCGTGCGCCACAGTGACGTAAAAACCTGGATTGTCTTCATTGATCGCGCGAAAAGCGGTCTCGACTATTTGTTCAACACATATTGTGTGCAAACGAACCTTCCCGGCATGAACGCGTAAGTTGCAACGACGTACCATGGTCGGCAACGATTTGATGAACGTTGTTCTCGCGTCCGAATCAGTCCTACCTCGGTCACAGGGCAGTCTTCAAATATCCATATCTAGGGGGCCTGCATGCGCGTTCTCCTCCTCCGTCGTCGTTGACAGGGTGGGGACAGCAGCGGACGTCCCGCCATTTTCGGTCATAAACAGCGCTGGTAGCAGTGTGTTGCAATCGTCGCGATAGTCCACCTATGAGACACTATCAGCCTTCCCCTGTTTTCCTTTTTTTTTGTCTGTGCGTGGTATCTTCACAAAAAGGCACCTCAGTGGTCTCGTTTTTATTCATCTCTTTATTAAATGTTGCTGGGAATAGGCATTCAACTCGACGGACGTAACAAACAAACGTGTGCGATTTCTGATGCTGTTTCGCGCTGCCTGATTCGGCTTCACGCGTGAACAAATGGACAGCTTATGGACAACAAATAGACTATGGGACAGCTTACAGAAGTGCACTACGGCTCAAGATTATATCAGATTCATTGGAAAACAGCAAAGGCGGAGTGTATGTGTAATATACACTGTATCATGGTAGGTTGACAGCCGCACAGGTTTTGCTGCTGTACGAACTTTGTGCACTATTTTTGTACCCGCACCTGAGGTACATTTAGGGCCGAACGCTAGCAAACGTCTTCATAAATATGTTACTACAGCCCTTGTATGGGAATCACAAAACAGTAGTGCCTTTGTGAGGTTGCTTTGAATAAGTTGGTGCAATCACTGAAGCGGCTGTCGAAGTTTAGTAACATCACACGAGTCAGATGCTGCTTTGAAAATCTGCTCCCATTCTTGTGTCGCGTCTAACACTATGGCAGTAACCTATGCCATCTGTTTCCAGTACAGCACTGAGCAGACAGTATCCCAGACTACCATAAATCTTCTGAGGATATCCAGAAATTGTCCAAATGTGTAATGTCACTTGAAGATGCCCACAAGATATCCAGAAGATCATACTCTCGAAAACGTCATCTTTTGGACACCCATAAGATTATTTTCTGAAAATATCACAATATATATGACCAGAATCATGCCAAGTTAGCACTCTGACGTAAAGGGTGGGTGTGCTGCGCGTGCTCTTTCAGAGTCAACACATTTGTATTCATTTAATGTAGTAGTATGTGCGGTATTTCCTTCCTTTCTTTCTTTCTTTTTTGTGCGTGTGTGAGCTGTGCTCGCATTTACAATTTGGTACTGTCAGGCTGCAATTTATGTGCCAGTCTGCCGCTTTGTGCATCATAGGCTCGTTGTACTTACGCCGCTTCGAACCCCTATGTCTTGGTCGTGTGACCGTGTGTGCGATTTTTCAGTTTATCTTTTCCTTCACCTTTCTTTCCTTCATTTTTTTCTTTTGGAATAGCAAGTCGACCTCTGTCTGACTGACCTTTTGATAATCGTCATAACCCCCCCCCCCCCCCGCCATATGTGAAACCTCTGAGTTCGGATCCTCTTCGTACCGTACCTTTTGTTGTGAGATATGGTTGCTCATTATGTAGGAAATAGCTTTCTTCTGTACAGAAGCTGTGACAGCATACGGGACTGTTCTACAGAGAAACCTTGAGAGAAATTGAGGATCCGAAGTCGTTTTGAAAAACAAAAAAACAAAAAAAAAACATACTTTTGTTCGTTGCACCTGTGCAACCACCGTTACTTTGTGTTTCGAGTTTCCAGACGAATGTCGGCACAGTTCCCCTTGAAATCAGCCCAGGGACGCATACTAACCCCCCTGTCCCCCACTCCTTCCTGCTGTTCTCTCTCCATCTGTACGCCGCTCAAAGCCAGAGTTGCTTCGCGGCGCTAACACGGAATAATAAAAAAAACTTTGTTTCATGCATAAATTCCTGGCACTGTAATCTGTCTTCACGCCACCGTTTTCAATTGTTGTTGCGCTCTCTATTGTTGCACAAATGTTCCACAAGCCAATGGAAGTCATGGCGAAAACAACTGTGCACTGGCATGGGGGGGGGGGGAGCCAAACGAACGAAAGACGGAAAGATATGACCTAAAATGGCGGATGCCCCGAGGCGCCGGCGCGGACCCGTCACTAAGAAGTCCCCACCCTGTCAACGACGACGGAGGAGGAGAACGCGCATAGGCCTGTTGCGCTCAAGTTTGCCCGGCGACGCGAGCGCCAATCGGGACCCAAGCGGGAGCGGGAGCAGTGACTGGCCCGCACAGCCAGGCAGCCAAGCATGTATCGTGGTTAAATATGCCGCCTTTCAGATCGCCAGCGCACGGCAAACCAGAACACAAGTCGGGCACACAGTATTGTTGTGTCGTTGGCTACCATAACAGATTCCAAAACGTCAAAAAATAAGGTTTTATCGCTTCCTCGGAAACCCTTGGGAGACAGAAAGGCGGAAAGCGTTAATTGCGTGTACCGTAAAAACGCCGCGAAGTTTCCGCTCTGCATTCCACCTGGAGATAATGTAGAGTTATACCCAAACAACTTGCGGTAGAAATTTACTTGGATATATTATTATTATTATATTATTGGATTCTTATTATTATTATTATATCACAAAGTTTGCCAAACAGTTAGTACTTTATATGCAAATTAGAGGGAAATATGAAAGGCTTACTGTGGGCATCGACTCCCGACGGTTCTTCTTCTTACTGCTATGTTCGAGGGTCTTTGTGCAGTGTGATGTTTACTTAAAGGTACTGTAAAGCAGTAGACAAGCATGATATGCCGGTGATGTGACTAGAGACTTTGTTGCTTCTAAATACCATATGCGGAACCATACGACCGACAACGCGCTATAAATATTTTTAATTTGCCATGAAAAATGCGGCGTAGTGGAGCGGTGCGACGCCTGGTATCAAACAACCCCCTATACAGCGGGCAACACTGAAAATTGGTATTACACACTATGACATCGGAACTTCATTATTTTAGTAACCATATTATTAGTTTTCCTGTTTACCTGTGCATTCTGAAACCCCCCTGTTAACCTGTTAACCTCTGTTTTTGCGAAGTAACCCAGTGCTGGCCGCTGTTCGATGGGGGCTCTCCCTACTTCTCTGCTGCGCCTGCGCGCTCCTTTTGTTCGCGGGGTTCGCGGCCTCTTTCGAACGAACGAACTCTCTCTGTGAACCTCTGTGAACAAACAAGTCCCGACGCTGTCTGGCTTCTTGAACGTCTGACACATTTTTTTCAACGGCTCAGCATTTCATTTCAGTTCGCTTATTCGTTTATCCTCAGATGTGGATCGTTGTGTGGATTGCAGGGGCGGATTTTATGGTGGATTGTGGTGGATTGTTATGTCGGACCCAGTGTTATACGCATGCAATGTGGTTGCCGCCGTATGTGTCAGAAGTACGGATTCATCTCGAATACCTTGTACAGTGTTGCCCGTAATTTTTAATTGTAATTTTCTAATTAACTGCACCGTCGATTGGAATGAAACTTGCACAGTTTTTATCCTGGTGGCTTGGACTATCGAATAGCCACACTAAATGACATTTGATCGGTGCTGCTTTACAGTACCTTTAAATAAAAGCAATGACCTTACTTACTTACGTTCTTCAAGAGACCCGCTATGAAGCTACCCCGTGGCATTTTTGTTGGAATACTATAATGGAACACCGTGCGAGTCCCTCTCATGACCTTTCGGAGATCAAATAGATTCTCCGTTTGCTCTCCCGTTACCACATTGTCGAAAATGCCGTTCAGAACCTCTTTACAGTCCCACTGTAAGGCTCCCCTCTGTTCAGACTCAAGGACTTCAGCGAGTGGACGCGTGAATGATATCACCAGGCGGTTTTCTTTTTGCAGCGGGAGACATTTGGTTGATATACCTACATTACACAAACAAGGAGAAATATATCAGATGCAAGCTGTTTATTACCAAGAGCAATAAAGCATTGTTTTGAGGCAACGTACTAGGTACACGGTACAATACTGGTTGATGAAACATATAAAATGCTGAAGAATAACAGAATAGCCAACGATCAACGATGCAGCAGGGTACAGCAGCAGCGTTCAGTAGAGAAAGATCATTGGCAAATGATCAACGATGCAGCAGAGATGACTGTAGCCTCGTCAGCTCTAAAAATACAATATGAAAGGTCTGCACCCGAGCTCCTGCCTAAAGGAAAGCACATTGTCCACATTATACATACGTACTCGGAAATAAATCGGCGATACCCTTTGTCATGTCACGCCTGCGGCTTTGAGCTTGGCTTGCCCCTCTTTTGTTGTTGCCCGTACATGTGGCGTCTTCTTCCTTGTTCAGGTAGCAGCAGACTGCTGCCGCGTGCTTACATTTTCCCGCAATTCCCGCTTTACAGGTACACGACGCAACATAAACTGTCACGAGCACTTGGACACCTGTGATGGAGAGGTACCGAAATTGAGTTAAATCAGCTTTCAGTGCGGGTAAAATGTGCATTCAATGTTTTTCTGATCAGGTATATCATTTTGATGTACAGTTAACAAATATTACGTACGATCACGCCGACTCACCTCGAACCGGACGCTATAAACCACGCTGTCCTTCACTTCTTCCGAAATGCATTAACGACGATTTCGTTACCGTCCGATGCTTGGTCGACGCCGAAAACATTGACTAGTAACTTGCCCAATCGTCAATGACCTCCAGCTTTTCAAACCCACGCAAGATGCGATACATTGCTTGCTTGCGCCAGAGCGAAACCCGCGAAACCGAAACACTCTTGTGCGGACCATTGTTTCGATTTGCTTCCACATGCGGCGCTGTCGTCCGCTGATCGCAACGCCGCCTGGCCGAGAGCTACAGGCCCATGCAGGCTCCCTACCCATATCGCCCATATCATGCGCGTAGCGCCACCGAGCGTGTAACGTGTCAACCTGTCAGAGAGCATTGGGTCCAATGTTGTTTGAGAAGGTGACACGTTACACGCTGGGTGGCGCTACGCGCATGTTCCATGACAATTGGTTTCAATGATAGTTGAAGGTTGCCCGTTCCCGTGCCATTTAAAAGGTAGAGTAAATCTCAGAGCCACGTGGAAACATGAATCATCCTGTCGAAAATGCATAATTTTTCCAGCGCGAGTTTGGTTCTGTTTCACTGGACGTGAACAGCAAACAGAGGCTGCTACGGGTCTGTCCGTCGCCCACGCTTTTCCCTAATCCGATGTGAACGCATCCGTCTCTTCGTTTGCTCTGAGCATTAGTCGATTCGTCGTAGCGGCTCGTACGCCTACTTGCCGTTGTATATTAGCATCCGTGCCGAGCGGGAGCGCACTTCTTTTTGTCGCGGATGTGCCCATTCAGGAAACTGCGCCGTGGAGGCCACCACTTCGGTACGTGGAAGTGAGTACTACGAGTGGCGCTGTTTATCTTTGCATAATGAGAAGCTGGAGGTCGCTCGATGGCCAGCGTCTGCAAATGAGATTGGAACGATTTCGGCGAAGAGACGAATGCCTGCCGAGTGTGGGCTGCGGGTAGTGTCCAAGGACGTGCGTAGGCAGAGGAAGGGAGAAAGGGTCGGATGTAGATGTCAGCGCCGTGAAAGAAGTCGGTATCATGCAGGACCACGAAACCAATCTTCGTTGGGTAGCGGGGGAGTCGCGCTTCACTCGCTTCATGTAATGGCGAACGGTGGCGAGAGAGGAACGTGCTAGAGAGTTGGTGGGACATTTCTCTGTCTCTTATGATTGGACGCGGAGAGGCTGATGGGATGTGCTGATGGTGATAATTCGTGACGTTACGTCGCACTTTCATCACAGACACCACTGTGGTCAGCCCGTGGAGTAATTTTAAGGTTTTTCGTGGTAGTTTTGTAAATAACTTTAAGAGCTGACTCAGGGATTTCGTTATGCCTTAGACTTTGTCGACCCTGCAGAATTTTGCGTTTTACAAAGCGGTGAAGGCGCGAAATCTGCGCACCTCTTCCCTTCCTCCAGTGTATCAGCAAGCGTCAATTAAGCTACGTCGAACGGAGACGACGTATCAGAAGCCAGTATCCCATGGCTCGTCCCCGAAAGACGTCGTACGTCGCCCTGTTTACCGTCGCTGCGGAGTCGTTTCACCTTAAAGAAATAGTGCGGCTCATAAAGTAATTTCATTTCTGTTACTAAAGCTTTCTGGTTGAGACGTATAAGTCAATCTTGGGACAAGTTACTGTAAAACGTAAGTTGCAATTACATGAAAAATGTAATTAAGTTACAGATGCATACTTTGCGAATTGTCAAGTACTGAAGTGTATACCTGTGTGTGCACCTGTACATATTGCACCTTACCAATAGCTATCGCACGAACTTCGTGTCAGTAAGTTTGTCCCGCAATATTGCGAAAATATCCCCACCTACGCTGAACAGTTTAACTTCAGCAGAATACCAGGTGTTAAGCACAGAATTGTCAAGCTGACCATAAACAAAACGAAAAAGAGCTAAGCTTTTCCTGGCACCCACCACAACGCAAGTGGGTGAAAACAAAGTTCTGTCATCTACCCTATGTAATTTTGGTTATCTCAGTTCTGTTACTTAGTGCCCAGATGATACATACGCATGGTGCTTCGACTGCTTTACTCTCCCCTTTCAGATTCTTCAGTTACCGACGATATGTCAAGGCTTTCGAAAACAAAGTAGTCATCGTCGCGACACGCAGTTGTGGTAACTGCATTCCTTTCCGAATATCTATTTCTTCTAAACTGTGGACAGCCATGTGAACCAGGAATGCCGGTCAGCGGCAGGTAGTGAAAGGAAATGCAAATAATTTCCTAAATTAAAGAGAAAAATATGAGACTTTTAAAGGGAAGTGACTAGTGATGGCAACTAGGCTGAAACAAGTCACTGAAAGAGGTAGCTAGTTCCAGTTAAAAGTTATTCTTTGAGGGAGCTAGAGTAACTACTTACAGTTACTAGTTACTTTCTCAGTAAGTAGTTGTAACTACTGCAATACGTTGTGGCAGGACATTCCTCATGAATGTGGCGTACTGGCTCATAGGGGGAAAAAGCATTTCCTAAAAATCGCAGGACGGTTACGGTTAACGCGTATTTCAGCGATAGCACCGTCGACATTGGGCCGTCATTTTAACCGTCCAATTCTAGGCGAAGCAGCGCATTGCAAGTCAACGGCAGCGCTGTGAGATCATTCTTGAACTACAAGCGACCGCACACCGAGCAACTGTACCTGTATAGGTTCTCCCTGAATTGCCTAAGCCCTTCGTGACTCCTTCGACTTTCATTTGCCTCTGACGCCTCTTTGCCTTCGCTTTGGCCGCACGTACTGCTGGGTCTTGCCGCAGAGTTCGCCTTGCCTTTGCTTCGGTGAGACGCACTGCAGGCTCTTCGCCTCTATGTTGTTTTGCCTTAGCTTCGGCGGCTCACACGTTGGGACCCTGACGTCGCACTCTCTTGTTTGCGGCCTCGGCTGCACGACGGGCTTGGTCTTCGCGAGCTCTGCACTTCCGCTCGCGTTCTCGTGCCCGCCGCAAAGCTTGTGCGTCAGCAGGAACCGACATCTCCATGGCGTCTAAAGCAGAGTCACTAATGGCGAATTCGAGTGGTCATTTCGTGGCAACACGGCCTAGCGCTCGGAAGTTGCTAGATCGGCGCCCGCACTGGATCACATGACCGCTGCCACCCGAGCATGAGTGCCAGCTGCCAGGAATCTAGCGGTTTTAGTCGCTTGGATCACGCTAGGGGCATCGCGGTCGCTTGTCTTCGGGTTCCGTCGTCTGCTAACCCATGTGAGCTTCGACGTGGGGCCAGTGAGCGCCCTCGCCACCGTCGCGGTGCGGATGTGACGACATGGGGTATAATTAGGCAAACTGCTGCCCGGTGGCTTCGAGGCCGAGCGGGGAAAGTGCGAGCTGGCAAACTCCTAGTGCTCGGAAAGCACCACAAGAACACACGAGATTGCTACGTTGTGACCAAGCGAACGTATTTGCTGGGAATCTGGCAAAAAAAAAAAAAGTCTCTCCAGAAATGACAACGCGTATTCGCCATAAGGATGTTTTTTCTTTTTTTACTCAAGCGCCATGCTAACATTGTCCTCCTCCTCCTCCTCCCACTAATAGACCTCTACCCGAGAAACGTCGTCATGACGTTGGTAGACAGACTGAAACCGAAAGAAATCGGAAGGGGAGGGCTGGGTTCCACGAATGGCCACTTGTTCGCTACCTCGTATTGAAAGAAAAGTAGGACCGAAGGTGGCGTCCCTTTCATGGACCATCGTAATACCCTCAAGACCTTGGCTTTCGGGCGCGACCTTGTTCGCCCCTAGGTTCGAGCGTAGTTCAACTCTACCAAATTGGTGGCGCTGTTGAACACTATGACGTCATTTGCTTACACACATGGAGAGGTCTATAGTGCGTTCGCTTTTCCTTCGGCATGCGACTGACGCTGCGATCTCAGGAAACGAGGCACTAGCAGCTGTAGCTGTAAGTGATGCAATGTATGTGGTAGCCCGGCTCGTGAAACGTCAGCATGACGTCGACGCTATTGTTCTCAGGATCTGAACAAGTTTCATAAATGGTGCACGACACGTTTGTTAACTACTGTACTACTGTATGTCGTTGTAGACCTCAATAATTTCAAAAAGAATTATTTCAAAGTGAAATGGACATTGAGGAAGTGATACATCGTTGTTTCCATGTCAGTTGAGTGCCCTTCTAACATAAATTGTGTTGGGCGTCGTGCCTGAGCAACTTCTACCATGCTTCCATCCTTTGGGCTAATGGGGTACGTCACGTTTTATTCGTAGAGCTCAAAGTGCAAATAAATTATCCGTTTTGTTTCCTGGTTCATGGCTTTGACTGTGACGGAAGTAGCTTCCATTTTCCTATAGTTCTAAATGAGACACACCCTAGAATTAGCACACGTACGCGAGTAAGATCCCGTGCTGGCTGAGCGTGCTAGAACTAACGGGAGGGGATCGAGGCGACACCTTGTACTCTACGTTGTTACTGACACCTGGCACATGCAGGCGTATTGTTTCTTTCTGCGCTTGTTTTATTGGTTTACTTACGGGGTGTAATGTCTGCCGCGTTGCTCTCGTTGTCTGGGCATGACATATTATTTTGAGCAATTCGGATGGCTTCCTAAAAATATCTCCCACCACCTAGAGGGGGTACGACCGCCGTTACATTTTTATCGAGACACCAATTTGCGTGCCTGCCGTACTCAGCCGTTGACACCCATCTTCCGAGTGTCATACCACGGTTCCGTCAGGCACCAGGGTCTTTCTGGAAATATAGAATTCACTAACGCGTTTCGTTTTCCTTGTGTTAAGTACTATACCGAGGATCGGTGAATGCTCGGTCGCTTGATCTGTGGCGTTGTCATGTTTCCAACTCTCTGCAAACAAATGTGATGTCTCATCATGGACATTAGCATCTATATTCAGTCATTCGGCACCAACTACAGAACCCAACCTTTGACTTCAGCTGAAAAAATAAAAAAATAAAAAAAATCGTCCTTTGACTTAAACTACAACGTCACGTTACATCATATGCCATAATTTAACACCGCCTCACATCCCGGCCTATCGCTCAACGTCATCGTTCTCCATGATGTGATGTGATGAGACGATGAATGATGTCCGTGATGGCCATCATGAGTGAACTTGCCGACCGGTTCAACGGACCACTTGGTCCGCCCCCTCAGAGAACGTCACTGCTTTGAAAGCAGCACTTCGTCGGCTGGCGATAACTCAACAGTCTATACTCTCGTCCACCGATGTACCACTGTACAGGAGAATTCTAGCATTTGTTTTTGACGCGGGTACGTGATGGTACAGCATGGAGCTCTCGATTTGTTCTGAGGTTAGGGTCGTGCTCGGTTGTGATGATTGGAGAAACAAACCACAAAATCGCACGATCACACGCAACTGGCCTGGATCAGGCCGACTGGCCTGAGTTCAACCTAGAATAATATATTTAGGTAGTTAAAAAAAGTTTAAAGCGCTCGTAATTTTGCGCTTATTTCTCTCGGACTGAGGCATGTGCATGGGCCGGATACGTTTGGTCCGATCATGAGATATTTCCAAATGCAATGCAGATACCGCTCAACAGGGTCTCGTAGTTCTTAAGATAAACAAAAGGAAGGTGACCGCACGTGCACATACGGTTCCGGTTTTACTGCGACGTAAGCGTCAGCAGGCGCGCCATTGCGAACGTCACATGTGTCCGCGACAGAAATAATAACTACTGAGGTCTGTGGTGAGGTACGATAAAACGAAAAGCAACAATCTTGGTCTCGAATCTCTGACTGCGATGCCTCGCAGAGTGAAAACCAGGGATCACTGATAGGGACATGAAAGCAGCGAAGCCTCCGGCATTTAAATTGAGTGCACACTAAACTTTTTTACACCCTTTTCAGTGTAAGGTGGGTGTACCATAACTCACACCCTTTTGAGTGTAAAAATTTGTAGGTGTAATGAAATACACCTACCTCTGAGGGTGTATTTCACAACACACTCACACATACATACCTCTGAAAGGTTGTAACATCTACTTAGCGGGTGTGCTGCTTATTGGTCTACACTGGCGATTGGACGATGCCCTATAACTGAGACTGATTCAATTTTTAGTGTGGCGTAATGTCAGCAGCTTTGGTTCCATAGTGTGTGTATCATGCATATCAGCCAAAGTAAATACATAACGTGAACATGTAATGCATTGTGTGCTCCCAATATAGCAATTACGAACTGGTGCCATATTGGACCAATATGATATACGGATAAGGATATACGCGCTTACATTTAGACGCGCTTAGAGATAAATTCGAAACATCACATAAATGCGATGACGAACCAAGGTCACTTAGAAGGCATTTCCCTTCTAAGAGCAAAACAGACACTATATACATTGCCTGTCTTGCGAGCGTCTGCAAATTTGATAGCCCTGCTCCCATTCTAGTCAAAACCAAGGGTGAGATGTCCAAGTTTAATTTGATTATACACACACAAAAAAAAAAAAAAACACTGAATCGAGGAATTGCTTGGTGTATCAACTCACCATCAAGATAACGTTTGTGTTTCTTACTTGTTTTGGTATGACGGAAAATTAAGACTCAGAGTACACGCCATTTATATTCCATGAAATGTTAAACATTTCACAATAAGGCAAAACGCCCCTAAACCACTGCACCCTTATTACGCCCTTAGTACACCTTTAACACACCAATGTAGATGTGCACCCAATTCACACCCACGTATGAGAGGATTAGCCTCGAAGGGGTGTAATAAGAGTATGATCTGGGTGTATATTTCAAAATACACCTCTCTTACACTAACATAGGTGTAAAAAAATTAGTGTGTGGGCGACTTCAGAAAATCCCGGAGAGCATAGCGCCGCTTTGAACAGTGGAACTGTTATCGGAAAGGATGGGGAAGGCTCCGAACTGTTTCGGTTTCTGTTCTCTCGGCCCATTGCTCACGACATGTCAGGGTCAACGACAACGAAACGTGCAGTGCTATAAGCTGTGCTAAGTAGGTCAGTTGTCTACGCAGCTCTTCAGTTTCCCTTTCTCCTCTATTACCCGTGGAGCGACCTCATTGGTCCTTCTCCCAAATAAGTGGGTAACATTTCAACGTTAAGGGGCACGTGGTTTCTTCTGGTCTAGGAATACCCCCTTGTGCAGCCCTGTGAGTGGACAGACACTTAGTCACGTGGTTTCTCCAAACTTTACCCTCTTCCGTCGCAGGGGCAAACTGTCTCGGCGTTTCTCAGTTCCCAGTGACAATAAGCGCCCAGGATGCAAAGCGTGCGCGAGGAACATTTGGAGTTCTTGAAATTGTCTTTTTGTGAATAATTACTTGCGAACTTCATTGAAATATTTCCCGCAGTGATTCTGAGCACGATGTGAAGTCACGTGACAGTGGTGTCGTTGTTTCTGTTCGGCTTCAGAAGTCAAGGTACGCCACTTAAAGGTCGACTGCTCTATTTATGATTACTCGCACGGTCCCCCCCTTTCGCAGCCTTTCTGCGTGTAGTTAACAACGAACACTCTCCCATCACTATGACGTCAGCAAGCAGTTATAGCGTCTTTCTTCAAGGACATCGCATGTTTGGAGGCTCCCTTTCAGTATCTGAAAGCCAATCTCCACCTCAAACAAGCGAAGGAACGTGGGAGGTGTCCTCGAAAAACGCGCGCTATATCGACAAACCGCTTATAACGATGCCTTCCTCAGCCGGTGTTGCCCCGCGACACAATGAAGCGTGCAGTGTGGCTTCCAAAAACGGAGCCTCCCACATCCTGTTAACTTCGTCAAGGTCGCCTCTTCCGCTACAGTGACATCTGGTGGCTTTGTTCTTTCTTTCCTCGATCACCCTGCGATCACAGCTCGGACTACTTTTAGCTGACGGGGTCGATACGGCGCAGATGCTCGCGTGAACGCCAAGGCGCTCAAAGTAACGCGCCAGGCTGCTCTATTAGGCGGTTGATTAAGGCGTTGCGGCGGATCAGGTGCTGCTCGCGTCTTGGGAGAAATTGGAATGGGTCGTATGCAAAGCGATAACGAGCCTGTACGCACTGCGCTTTAGAGAAAGTCTGTTTCGTTGTGTGTGTGTGAGGTCGCTAAATGGAAAGAAAGAAAAATGTAGGAGCAAATGAAGACGAAACTAACGAGTATCTTAGTGCGTAATGAAGAGAATTAAGATACCTCCTCCCTCCAAGTTGTAACGTTTAAGGACGTTTGGTATCTTACACGTTGCGGAATAACCTGGATTGTGGTCTTTATAGAACCAAGGGAGAGCGTGTTTTGGAACTGGTACACGTAGAGCTATTCAAGGGTGCGACGACAGGAGCGGTTAAGCAGCTGCCTGTAAGTGCGCGAAGTGAAACGTTTCACAAACGGTACTTCATTTAACGATTTAACTTTGGATACACGTGTGTTTTGAAGATTTCAGTAATGCAACCAGGCAGTGATGTGTAGAATTCGAAAGCTGGTCCTGAAAATGGACTTGTCCTCCCCTATGCGCTCACTAAGAGGATGATGGTACTCGAGAGAGCCGAGTGGAGAGGCCGTACATAGTACTGGCACTCTACATTGAGGCGCTGCGCAGGTGACCGGTATGAGTAATACTTGCGCAGGGTGTTGTGGCCCAGCTGCCGTCGCCCCCACGCCACCGTTGACAGGATGAGAACGTTCCGAGGAGGCAAACGTCAGTCGCGCGATTGGGAAAATGGGAATGGTTGGCGGGAGGAAAGATAAAAAGTCGGAGTTTCGAATTTTCGGACAGCATTACGCTTGGGCCAGCGACACGTAGCTTCAGCTAGTAAGGTGCTCTCCTAGGTTTGCTGTCCCGCCAGGTCCTTTACGTTGTGTATACCTAGGGTTGCGGGATCGGCCGAGGAAGGGAGCGATTTGGCAGCAGCATAAAAAGTTGCTTGAACACTCGTCATCCTCCGCAAAGGACGGTACAGTTCCGGAACTGTCGTCTAATTCTGAGATTTTTTTACGTGTAAACGCAGCGTGCAAAACATATCCGCCAGTGCGTCGTTCTTTTTCATAAAAATGAGAAAAATGAATGGCAAGTTCACATCCGATTTCGTTTTCACGGTGACGTGAGCGCGAGCTACGGCGCCCTTACGGATGCGGATGTCAAAGGGGTGCCCTACCTCGTATCCTTTCATAGAAAATAGCCCAGCAGGTGTACGCTATGCATTCTGGGCAGGTCATTGCCCCACGTCATCCCAAACGTCATCATATATGCGACGATAAAAATGGCGGCGCCCATGGTCGGCAGTCGAACCATTTGTAAACAACACGACTGCTGTTTCTGTGCGTCGATTTGTAACGCCTCTCGATCAGTGCTAATGAATTTTACCCAGTGTTCTTGCAGTTCAACACGTAGGCTTGCGGATGTGGTCTCTTACTGCACGCCGTTCGCAATGAAGTGATAACGACGCCGGTGCTACTGCTCAGCCGATGTAATGCACTAAGAATTCCCAGGAAGAAACTATTACGTCGAGTCAAGAGCACAGTGTAATTAACACCAGCGGTAGTAATAACGCCATCTTGTAATCCCTAGACTTTTTTTTAACGCGGTGGCATTATTGTGGAACCCCCCACCCCTCCCCCAGGACTTTCTGTGCGATGTGAGCTCAAACTCACTACTCGATGAGCGCCGATAGATCTTCCCACGGTACCGCACTGAAGGAGACTATGCGCGGCGTAGCAGGCCGCGAAGCGTCGGGGCGTGTTTGGTAGAGCACAACGCCGATGACGTGAGCTGCGTTTTACTACGAAGGGTGGTCACGGGACGGCCAAGAGAACGGCCTCTCACTGAAGAACAGAAGATCGAGCGGAAGAGAAGTCATGGCAAGGCGCGGTGCATGAGAGAAACCGTGTATTCACACGAGCGCCTTTTCTGACTGCGCACCGACTGAAGGAGGAGAAGGAGGTATCAGCATTATCACGCAAGCATCCAACCATTCGGTCGCGGGCGGAGCTTATCGCACTGCAGAATCTATGAAGCGCGCACGTTTTTATTGTATTTTTGGCGAGATATCAAAGAGCCTTGTGCAACATCACTGCGCTCAGCAGCTCCGTCCGTCAGAAAGAAGCACACGGATAGTTTGTTCGCGGGGCACAGAATCTGACGACTGACGCGCAGAAGGAGGACGGAGCGAAAAAGAAAGCCATCATCTGTTGTCAATGTTACAAGCTCTATTATTTTTTATCTATTACACCAGGTAGAGCAACATTCGATCTTGTGGAAGCTTGCCGATGAGCAAAACCGAAATGTACCGAGGAAACATGCCATGTGGGAAAAGATCGCTCTTGAAATGGAAAAGAGACACCCGGATGTCGAAGCAACGGCAGATGTGTACATCAAAACACTTTTGGGTCCCCATATTCACGGCGCAGTCGTTGTATCAGTTGCTGTTAATTAATAATAACGAGTTGGCAGCATTCGCGTTCCAAACCAAAAGGTATCGGCTCAGGACGCTAGCAGTTTGGTTTAAAAACGAGAAATGTGTGAGCAGTATCGCACGCCGGGTAAGACAAAGGGGTGCAAAAATTTTATCCCCAAGCCGGCCACTGTGGGGTCACTCATATTCATAGTTGTCTGGCATCATAAATTAACCATGTAATGGTATAATATTTTAGGGCTGTCATTACACAAGCCTACATGGCAGCACCCCGGGGTCATCATCACGTTATGCAGCGCATTCGCGGGAGGCCACTGTGTGCATACATCGTGTTCTGACAAGCACCAACGAGAACGATCAGTTGTAATAAAGGGAGTCAGTTTTCGGAGGTTTCACTATTCTTACGTGTTTCCCATTCATCGCGGCCACACAGTTTGAGAACTGCCACAGCGCTTTAGAGTAACGTGCTTTACCCCTGGACAAAGCTATAGTGCCGAAGATGCAACACTTACGCGATGGCGTCTCGCTTTGTCATGACATTATTTCATAATTGGTTACTAGGGGAGCTTTCTATATAACGCGATATGCAAAAAGTGCCAATTCGTGAATTTCGTTTTGTTCCATAATTTTATATGTATGTATGGGACGGTAACGTACCCCCACCAAAAAAAGAGAAAAAGAAAAGAAACAGATCATAAGGGTTGTTTGAGTGGGTGTGAACTCTGCCTCGCTATGCCACCGGTATACGCGGTGAACCATTTACTGGGAATGAGTAGTAGACACAAAAACATGGCCTGTCCAACGTCTAAAGCAATGGGGCCAATGAAACGCAGGAATTGGAAGCTACCAAGCTAGCCGAAAAAAAAAAAAAGCAAGACGGCTGGAGGATAGAGGATGAAGGGTGGAGATACGTTGAGGGTGCATGAGTTCGTCGGGGAGAGCAAAGTATTAGATGTGCGGTTGAGCAAGACCTCCCTTCTGTAGAAAGAGGACAAGGTTTCTTGCTTTAGCGGAACGTACAGCAGAGGGACCACCAGAGACGCACACACAATTGACTCAAAAAGGTGTACGCTCCACCCTGTCCTCCAATCAGAAGTGAGAGCCCTATCATTCACGGCAATGATTGGCGCAGAACCTGCTATGCGGTGAAGCTGCTTTTACTGTGTTCGAAAGGTGCGACCTTTACGCCACAGCCGTCTCTGCTTTACACCACACTCAACACCGTCAGACTGCTGCGGAGTCACGGTAAAAAACGACGACGCACAGCTTTCACAGTACTCTCTCCTACACTATTTCCCGCTCACTCTTATTTACGAACGTTTTATGCATTTAGAGGCATGTTTAAGCGCACATAATTCGAACGAACCTGTTGCAGACGGGTTACGGAAAGACGAACACTGGCTAGTATACTGTCCCGCATATTGGGCTCTATACTCTCCTTTTGCGCTTTGCTATGCGGAGCAGAATGTATTTAAAAGTGGCCGCATCGATGCTCAAAACCTTGCGGTAGATAAATGGGTCCTCGTGTCGTAGCTCCCGTAGAAGGCTATTTTGCAGGCCGTACTCTTTCCTCAGCAACCATTCATTCGTCCATAACTTCTTTAACCGCTTCTTTTCGTGGCAGCATTCACTATCATCAATGAGAAAAGCAAGAGCCACAAAGTGTCGCTTTCTTTCGTCCATTGTGTACCAAGCGCCGTGCACATAAAATTAATGCTGCAACGTTCAACCGCAGCGCGAACGTAATCCCCGGCTTCCCCAGCATCTGAGCCGACAGCACATTGGAACACTATCTGTGTAGGCGTTCCAAAAGGGCGTAGCCTCAGCGCCTTATCATTTACCCCTCTCGCTCCTTCAGTCGCTGCGCCGTCAGAAAACACGCTCGTGTGAATACACGGAAACGTGCAAGAGACTCTCCCGAGCAGCGAGAGCGACGTCTTGCTTCCTCGCTGGCCAATCAACAAAGGGATTAAGGACGCGCCAAGCATGTCGCTGCACAGCGAAAGCTGAGAACAACAGAGACAGTTCCGTGTCGTACATGGGAGCGGATCTTCAGTTTCAATGGCAATTCGTCAGCGATACATTTGAAGAACAGTGTCCAGTACGTGATCGTTCGTGGCTCGCTAATGATAAAAAGGAGCGAGTTGAGTGGGCGTCTGTGCTCAGTGAAGCGTTTCCCGAATTTTGAATTATCCGTGTAATTTGTAGCAGTTCCGAAGATTAGCGGCATAGAGACTTTTTTTTTTGCGCTTTCTGTGAACAAGTTCACTGATGCTATAGCTGCGTAACTGGCTCATTTTTGTTAGCTAATCGAAACGTTTGCGCTCGTCGGTCTACTTGCATGCAGTCGTTATAGGATGCGGTTCACTGGTTTCGAACAGTGCGACGGGAGACGCACGCGATTTGGCGGAAGAGACTCCGTTTACGCGCATGCAACATTGTGGTCTCACTGGAGAGGATGCTGTTCCTGGTACCTCCCATGGACGTCATTCCTGTCATTGACTCGCTGCCTGTCGAAGCGTGACACACATAATCGAATGCGCCGTTTCTGGCACCTCGTCTCGCTTTTCCGCGTTTTTCCGCTCTGTCTCGTTTTCCTTTATTTTCTCGGAAACGTTTATGAGAGATCTACCCACGCCGCCGCTGTTTTTTTTTTTTTTCTTCTTTTTCGGCTCGGTTTCAAATGCGGAGGCCACCACAAGCCTCCCGTTATCCTCTGCGGAACTGCCGAGGTCGATTCCAAATTGCACTGCGAAGAGTCTAAAGGTCGCGCTGAAAATGTTCCACTGCTTCAGTTGCCCGTGGTGAAATACCGTTGTAAATGCCAGTAAGTTAGTGCAGCAACTTGTTCACGCGAACACACGCAGTAGTATATTGACCGATTTGCGCTGACGAAACAGACTTCACTCGCAAATGGCTACACCCACATGGCCGTTAGAGGAAAACCGCTTCGAGAGAGATGCGTGACCTTTTCACTGACGATTGATGGGGGAACGCAGTCATCCAAGATCCTCCGCTGCTTTAGTCCTGAGGGAATTCTCCTGGAGAGATTCCTTCGTAGGGATGAAATTACCAATGCACGTGTACGTTCAGGAACGTTCCACGCTGTTATGACGCTCTCCTAGAGTTGCGTCGTAACAGGCTTTATCAGACGGGCTTGCAACAGAAGAGAGAGAGAGAGTGAAGAAAGACAATAAATGTTTGGGAAGCCGATCTATTAAAGGGACTGTCGCGTCCTGAAGCCAATCTATATGAAACATATATACCAGTGTGTTCGTCATCTCCCGACATCCTACTTGGCTATTTTTGTCGTCCGAAAGGCGCTTAGATATCAAATAAACGAATTTTAAAGATCGGTGCTGAGACTCCGGCGACAACGAGATCGGCGTGATGTCACTCGCTAACAGGAGGAGTGAGAGGGCCTCGCTAAGAAGGCTCGGTTCAGACGCCATCACCCCCGCGGCATCCGTTTTCACACGGCCGTGCTCTGATTGGTGGTTTAGAGAATGACGTTTCCGCCTTTTTCTATAGAGAGTGAATTCAGCATTACTCTCAACATCGGCGTCTGCTCCTTCATGTATACCATCGAATAGTAGTCAAACTGCGCCACTAATTTGCTTGGGATTTTCGATATTGAGGTCAGTGGTAAACAAGGAGTAATATGACGTCATAGTTTCAAAATCGACAGGAACGGATTCGACCGTCCCTTTAAAGATGAGTGACGGCTCATAGAGTGCTCAGAATAAGTAACTACAGAAATGGGGAACAAAGAGTCCGTGTGAGGGATGGAACAGCAATGCTATTTGTATCGTATTTTTTCCAGTTGATGTTGTCTCTATTTTAAAAGTCGAACGCACATCAATATTGGTGAAATATCGATTCCTTTGTCGCGGATACCGATCATATCGGTATTCTTAATGCATATTTTGTTCGATATTTATCAGTATTCTGTCGCGGATGTCGATATTCAGAATTCCGGTATTTTTGCGCTTCTAGACCGTGCACTGTATGGTCAGGAAAGAAACTTCTGTGCTTGTAAACGTATTCTAACTATCGAGATTCTGCTCATGTCCTGCACATTTTTTCCTCTCGTTTATGTCGGTCATGATTTTACAAACTTAGGGGATTGTCAGGGAATTTGCCAAAAAGTGAAGTCAGGGAGAATCGCAGACAAATGCCGTTAAGATGCTCAGCGAATCAGGAGTGCTGATGAGTGACCCCGCCCCAGCAATGCTGCCTCGAGTAGCAGTTCTCCAATACGACAAGCTCAGAGGCAGAAAAGTCTGGCAGTTTTACTAATTTCTCAATAAATGATCTGTTTTATGAAGGATCTATCAAAACGTAGCAACAGGCACCAAGTTCCCTTTTGTCAGGAAATTCGCTTGTAATAGTCGGTGAAAACCTGGAAAACTCAGGGAATTTGAAGGCTACAGCTCAGTAGGCGCCCTGTTAATTAACATCTCCCAAAGAGTGTCAAAACAACGAGATAACGTGTGTTTCAGGGAACGTTGTGAAATTATGTGTTTCCTAACAGGAAATTCGCATCCTCGTTCGTGAAGCACGTCATGTCTATACTACTTCACATCCGCATCCTGCGATATAGTACATTCGATGAAAACGGACAGCACATAAAACAACTGACGTGTTCCCTGTCACGCCATCCCGCTACATTCTACAAAGTACTCACAAAAGAGCAAGTGTCACTGAACTGAAATGGTGGTTACGCTGCACTTCTGCTATAGAAGAGAGAGGAAAAACAATCATTTGTTTAGCGTTTTAGCCCTGGCTCGTACACACTCGTTACACTCGTATAACCAGACAGGGCCGTACGGCTGATTTATTTGATTGTCGAATTTAACGAGCTCTCTCGAAGTCGAGGTCCTCCAATATCGTAATGTGGGGTCGGTAATAAAAAAATATTGTATAGTGAAAGGGCGTGGACTGCGATGACAACGACGCAAGGGCGATATGCCAACTTAACGTTTTATCCCGCTAACAGATCACGGTACGCGCAAGCAGAGGAAGTACATAATGTAATGTAAGATAACGTGCAGATATAGAGGTATCATTCCTCTATACACTGCGACAATCCTCAATTTTAGAGCGACATTTTAGCGAAGGGATGTGCGGTTTTGTGAGTAACTTGGTTATCTATAACTTAGATACTGGTACTGTTTTCAATAACTTCTACTCATTTTCCGAGTTACTTTGAAGATACACTCTGTGTGTGACACGGAGGTCGAGCGAAAGATTTTCTTTTGTCTCGGCAATGCGCTTTGTGCTGTCCGCACACTTTAGCGTCTGAGGTAGTATTCCGGACATCCGCACCACCCTCGGGAAGGGGTAGCGTGCTGCAGCGTCTCGGGTTTGGGAGCATGCATGAGGAGATCAGTTGTGCTAAACGGTGTGCGGGTAAACCATTGATACGCCTATCAGGCGGAATAGAAGACCCGTGCCGACAGCCGTAGCGAGAGAGGGCTGGTAAGGTATTAACAACTCTTAATGAGGTTAAAGAAACAACAACGAAGAAAAAAAAAGAAAAAGATCAACAGTAAATTCTGTCATTTCTGTAGAGCATTCGTTCGCATCTGTAGAGCGCCTGTTCAGTATAGGGAGTAATGTGTGGAAAAACAAAAAAAGAAACTGCGGCGAGCTATCGGATAATAATGTGGAAAAGCAGTTGTTCCTGCGGGCTAATGAAGCTTTTCGGTACTGCCATTTTTAATTGCACGCTATTAGTATTTCTTTGATAACGAGTTCCAAGTGTGATGTCAAAGTATCTCGAAAGTAACGAGTTACTTCTAAGAGTATTTAATAATCTATCTCAAATACTTCAAGATTGTGTATTTCGTACTCTGCTCAGTTGCTTATTTTTTTTTTGCACGGTACTCAGTAACTTAAACACTTATGTGAGTACCTTGTACAAGCCTGATTACAGCGTGCGCATTATACTGCACACCGCAGAGCGGAAGAAAAAATAATTTTTCTACGTGTCCGACTTGTCCAGCAAACTTCGGCGTCGCGTTATGACGTCAGAGGGACTCGACCGGTATCCCTGTTGGTTGTCACGAGGCCCCTGTCGTGATGTCACAACCGGGTGACTTTCTGCATTGGCGGGCGGGAAGGGGGGGGGGGGCGTTTAACTATCTATCCTCCATCTGTTACCCTCCTTGCTGTAAAACTTGCAATGCAGATTGGCATCCACCAGCGGCATTGCAGAAGTGTTAAGGCATCATCCCGCTCGTTGATGGTAGCCAAGGTTGTGCTCAAGACTGGGAGATGGTGGGTTCGAATCGTACCACCGGCTGTGCTGTCTGAGGTTTTCCCTGGGTTTTCCGAAGACCTTCCGGACGAATGTCGGCACAGTTTGCCCTGAAGTTGGCACAGGAAGCATACTAACCCCCCCCCCCCCCCCCCTGTCCACCACTCCTTCCTGCTGTCCTCTATCCAACTGTCCACATCTGTGCCCCGCTCATAGTCACAGTTTCTTCGCGGCGCAAACACGAATAAAAAAATCGCATTCATGCAAATAACCATATTTTACGGCCTTCCGATGAAACTCCCCATTCATCACCTCACAATAAGGTTGTTGTTGTTGTTGGCATAGCTTGGGGCAACGCGTCAGCAGCCCTTTCAAAATGCTGGCGCTCACGAGGATGAAGACAGCAGAAATAAAACTAAACCCGCATCCAAGTGTGCTCAATGAACGTGCAGGTCTGTGTTGGCCTATACGCATGATGGTCCGTCAGCGCTTGCGGTTCACAAGGGCCGATCGATCGGTACGTCAAGTAGGGGTCTCCCACTTTTATTCCGCACCTGCAGGCGGTTCGATCCATTAGCCTTATTTGCCTCACCTACAAGGAGGGAAGTATGGAGATTGAATTTACATTTATAACGTCACGTGCGTGGCCGCCCAACTCGTCATCCTATAACGTACGTATGAGCATAGGCGTAAATAGGTCGTAGTACGTCGGAGTGTTTGCTTGAGGCCGGTCTGGCGCTTTCCCCCCCTGTGAGAACGCGGACCCGTTCTCAAGCGGGAAAAAAGAAAAGCAGCAGTTGGGCTGCCTCGGGCTGTCTGTCGCGTTTGCGATAGTATCGTGTGTGTGTTTTACCTGCACCAAATTATATATATATATATGACGAAGGAGACAACAGACGAGGAGTCACTAGGAGAATACGTGTTTATTCTCTCGCACTCAAGAAGCGACTGCTCTTCCCATCCGTTCATGAGATCCCCGATCTTCGGTTTATGACCCTGTCCCCCTTCGGGGTTTGACGGTGTGCAAGGAGGGGCCACCCAGTCGGCCAGCGCATCTGGACGGGAGCCTCAGGCGTTTTATATATATATATATATATATATATATACATATGTTGTTTCATTTTTCATTTCAGCTACATATATTCGCGGTCGTCCGAACCCCATTCACCAAGTATATATATATATATATATAAGTTGGAGTTGGATCGGACGGCTACGTAATTATAGTTGAAATAAATGGGAGACAGAAGACGAAAGTAGGGGAAGTAACAAAAAAGGGGTTTATTAAAACGTTACGGCGGAAGCTCCGCCTTCTTCTCTTTTGTCCCGAAGAAGGCGGAGCTTCCGCCGTAACGTAGACATCCTCCCTAACTTTTATAATTTTTAAGTTTTAATAAACCCCTTTTTTGTTACTTCCCCTACTTTCGTCTTCTGTCTCCCATTTATTTCAACTATATATATATAGATGTGTAACTTTGAGAGCGGCTTAGATGCTGTTTTTACAGTCGAGTTATACGGCCAGGTGGCTATCCTCTCCAAGAGAGTATGTATACCTACCATGTGTCTAATTACATAGAATTAATTAATTATTCGATAATTAGAATCTATCGGGCAAGAGTCTGATAGCAGAATGGGGGACAATTCTTGTTGAAGTCCATTTCTTTTCTCTCTCTCTCTCTCTCTCTCTCTTTAGTTCTGAAACGAGCACGTACGTTGAAATGTGCATCACCGAAGTTTGCTATGCAAATGGGCCGAAACAAGACTAACTTTTGCCCGAAAGCCCCTAATTAAAGATTATCGCGTTCATTAGATGGCAAATCGTGGCAATTTGTAGTCTCGGAGTTACGTATTTTCTTCGAGAGAATGTCCAGCTGACCGTACAACGTACCTGCAAAAACGACATCTATGTCGCTCTCGGAGCTTTTTGTTCTAAACACTCTGGTGTAGCTAGAACACCCGTATAGACACACACAGAATATACCATAACACACATAGAAATACATAGCGGTGTTTTACCTTACTTACGGAAAGTATAGGTAATACATTGACCAAAGAACAAGCTGACAGTCATGTGTAATGTTCCGTCCGTAAACGAGTATATTACGTGAACTTCGCATCCGAAGTTCTGTAGAACTAAATTCATTTGCTTCCATTTGCTATGCATTTTAATAAATTCTTGGGCGCTCCGATAATGGGCACCCTTGTATACAGAGGGCCGTCCTTGGTGGCTCAGACGGTTCCCGTTCTATAAGACCTGTATATCGCGTGCTGCACTGGGTCACACATATGAGCACGTCGTGCATTCTTGTATCGGTCTCAGCCTACGCAGATGCCGAATACTTGGGGTTCTTCGTTTTCGGGTTAAACCCGATTTTTCGCGATAGTTCCCCCCAAACAAGTTTTCAAGAATTCGGGTAAAACCCGATATCTACCCGAAATCCTTGCGGGGTTCAACTTGTCGTTCTAGATAAACGGTCGGAAAAGTGAATCATAATATCAGAAAGGAGAGCTATTTGTGACAACCTATTTGTCCTCCTTTTATAATCCCTTCACGCAGGAGTCAAAGACGAGCTTTTGTGGTGCTCGGGCAAGTGTTTGAATAGCGCGGTCATTCACTGCCACAGTTCTGAACGGAAATATAAAGGTTCTTGTTTCTCGTCCCAGTGTCAGAGCAGTGGCTTGTTTCGTATGCCTTTCGTTTCACCCGAAAATTCCCCGATGACATATCAAACAGCGATCGCAGCGCCCGATTTCTCCCCGAATTATCGTGTGTAAATAGCACCCGATTTTTCCCTCCCGAATTTGAAAAATCATAAAACCCGAAAACGAAAAACCCGGAATCCGGAATACGCTGTGCAAGTGCGTCTCTGCGCATGAGAGGAGGCAGAGAGAGGGAAGAGGGAGGGCGCCGCCGTAGCCAATGGGGCTTTCTGAGTGAAGTAACCGGGAGAGGAGATATGCGCAGAACGCTGGGTGACTTGCCGAGCGTATACTGCGTGCGTAGACGGAGAGAAGGGTCCCCTGTGAGCCACAGGGGTGACACAAACCCGCCATTGTTGTAACTACCCTCAAGCGGGTGCTTTTGGCAAAACTGCCATCTTGTCCTGGTCGCACGTCATAGAAAACGTCATTTTGAGGTCATGTGACTTTGTTTACATGTCGTTTTGCCGCTTACCGACATATTTTCGCTGTCATAACACCAAAAGATGAACGTATTTTGCCAGCGTAAACTATGCGGTGCTTCTTCCGCAACATGGTAGTCCGTTTCAGCTTAGTTTAAGTACATCGCATCGGCTCGGTAAGTCTTAACGCGCGGTCGTCATCACATCTTTGGAAGTTGTCAACAATACGAGGCTTTATGTGTAAAACTGCCCGTTTTATTACGAGATTATCGGATAAAAATAATTACCGTGATCGAAAAACATCCAAAACGTCGTCCAGAAACAACAACCGCATTGTTTACAAACGGTTTGGCCACCGATCACGGGCGCCGCCATCTTTAAGGTCACGTGTGCCTTGACGTTTGCTGTGACGTGCGACCAGGACCTGTCCAGGATGCATTGCGTTCGCCCAGCACGCTTTCGTCTACGGAGCAATACATTGGATGCCACCCCTGTGCTGTGAGCCGTCATGAATCCCTCCGTGCGCCCCACCCCCAACGTTGCTCGCTTTTGTATGCAGCTGGGTTCCACAACAAAAGCGCGGGATGTGTTACGCATCCTACTGCTCGTCCCCGAAGCACGCGGACCTTTACGGCTTCGATTAGTAAAGCCATCTGCGTTTTCGAACGACGCGCCTCTCGGAAAGAAAAAGAATCCTCCCTCACTGCCCTGCAGGCAGACGCCGTTGCGCACACTTTCGATATTGTTGAAATATATTGCAAATATGAATCCTATGAGAACCACGTGAGAAGTGTCTCGCGTACGCGTGCCCCCAGGGGTCATATCAATCGACCCAATACATCGAAGCATCACAACCCCTTCAACGAAAAGGGTTCTTTGTAGGCTTTTGTACGTATATATCAGTACCGTACTCCGGATACCGTATTTTATGTACTTTTGTGGGTAGTTCAGCGTCTTCCTCGGTGTTTTTCTGCGAAGTATTTGTAGTCTACACTAAATATATATCTTGTCAGTATCTTCGCCGCCCACTACCGAAGATACAGCACATTTAATTAACGAGGAAATACAGCGCGTAATTGTGGGTCGCATTGAACAGGTGCGCCCACAGTGCGAATATTGGGCTGCATTTTCATCGAAAATGGCACTTATGGAAGTCCTTTTTTTTAAACCAAGTGTTTCTCAATGTCACCTATTCGTCTTTCGCCCTACATTGACACAGGCACGTCGGTTTCGATTAGACATAATTTTGGCGAATTGCCTCGAAGTCACAAAACGCTATATCCTCGTTTAATTGTTAAATGTACGCGTTGACGTGGACCCTATATAGATCGGTACCATGTAAAGCTCCAGATGTGGTGTGCATATAGTATATTATCGCTATAATAGCGATAATTTCTGGATTTACTTCGCCAGACAACTACTATCATGAGCAACGTCAGTCATCGATCTGTGCATTAATTTGCCCATCTGAGGTATCTCCAACGTGCTCCCAAATCTCAGCGCAAAAGGCACACCGTAGTTAACGTTCCTCGCGGAAGACGACGTGTTTGAGCAACTTGTATCCTGCCACCAAGGTACCGGGGTCCTCGGCCGGGGTTATCGTTGCGGCCGATACAATGCACGAGTATCCCAAATATATTTGATGCTGTGTCCCCAAACACTTCGATCTTTGAGTATTTGTATAGTACATTAATTCTCTGTACATAATTTTCTATACACACCTGGTTGTTTGTTGTCTTTCAGTGTTTTAGTGATGATGGTTCATTAGACACCTTGGCGTTCATTGAACACGTCTTTGAACGATTTAGCGGAATATATACCTGTCGAAGTTTCGAAGGGGTCTTCGATTAAATGGGGGGGGGGGGGGGCGTGATCGCATCGCGAACAGTATGAGGCGCTCGCCAAGTATCGCCGCCGCATAGCCGTAACGCCGCCTGGCGCCCTCCGACTCCCGCTCGCATCTCCGGCTTGCAGTGCTCCCTTGAACGTCCTACCGCGAGCACTCGCGTGATCGCGTGTACCATGGATGCATTGCTGCATAGCGTCCTCCGCTGTCGGCGGCGGTGTGTCTGAACCTCGGATGACTGTCCAAGCGACTTCTGTCGGTTGTGTGTGTGTGTTGCTGCTGTGTTAGTGGTGCTGTGGCCAGTAGTTAGTGTGGTGGTGCGATGGCATGTGGATAACGCGCTCCATCTGTGTCATGCGGTGGCTGAAGCATGTTCACTCGTTTCAGCTCCAAGAAAGGCAACTCCATCGGAAGGTCCGAGAGCTTTCGACAGCGGGTGAGTTCCTGCATGCACTTTTATCCTGTTTCTTTACCGATTTGCAACCCGTGCGAAGATCTCCATTCAGACGCGTGTGCTGCTCGACGATAAAACGTAGTGCACCTTGAGGCTGGTTGGTTATGGTCATAACATTATTATGGTCATGCCGTGGAAGCACAACTGGGATGAAACTATACTGCGTATAGCGTTCGTATCGTTTTGTCCCGGTTATGCTTCTACGCCGTGGTATGCTGTCATCAAGGTGGGATGGGTGATAGTATAGGGGATGGGCTGCTTGTAACGTCACAGCACACCGTATAAATGGTATGCGAAGCCCGGATTCGTTGACTCGAGGGGTCGACACTCGCCGGCAGGAGAGGAGGTGTCCGCGCGGGAGTAGATAGGATAATATATTATCAGAAGTGGGCAAAAAATAATAAGAAATCACAAAAATAATGAAGGCGCATATTCGTCTACTGACAGAAAGTGTTACCGTACCATTCTGGACATCCACGGCAGCCTCGCATTTTGTGGCAGGGGTTTTCTCTTGGCGATTTCTCGCGCTTCCTTCCCTTCAGGTAGCGGGCGACAGCGAAATCTCCGTCATCGTCTTTTCTCTTGTAACCATATATCGTCATGCGAGATCGAACAGACTCATTCCTCGATAAATCGCCGCATTCTTTTCTTCTCGGAGACCGGCTCCCGCACTTTTTCTCCCCGTTTTATTATCCGCCAGGCCGGAAGACGAGAAAACCTCACGGGGGAATAAATCGTGTCCCTCCCGGCGATTTATTACGAGAGCTTCTGTCGTCTCAATCTGCCGGCAGCCGCACGCGTGGACCTTCCAGGGCGACGTTGAAACGGGCTGCCGGTGAAACCCGATCGCTAGACGTTCACAACAACTTGGCAAGATATTGTGCAAGTGGCATCGTGACGGCGTCAACACCGTTGCCTCCCAGAGCTGTTTTTCCTCTTCGCCGAGTAAATAACCACTGGATTCCGCGTTGGCTTGCTGCCTACCGTGTGTACATGGTACAATATTGAAATCCCTCATTCAAGCATCCACGCCGTACAACATCAACGACGTTTCCGATTATGCAACTCGCGCATGGTCGATGGTCAGTTACCGGGACATGTTTTCCCGCGTGAGCGCACTTCCGCACCCGTATTATTTGTTCTCGTTTGAATATGATTTCGTTCGTGGCCCCCTTTAATGGAACGAGGTATTTGAGGGGGAACAGGGTAGCGGCGCGGCTGATCTCTGTGTGCGCCTATGCAAGCTGCCGGCTGATTGTATTACGGAGAGAGAGGAAGGCACCGGGGAAAGGGACGTGAAGGCGGTCAAGGTTGGGGAAAGTGTCTCGTTCTGCATAAAGGCATTTCTGCGGACGGCGTTGCCTTTTTCTGTTTCCTCAGCTTTCGAGTGCGTTGAACGGCAAAAAGGAGACGTTGATAGAGCCTCACCTTATTTCGTGCGGATATTGCGCTTGTTCCGTGGAGCATCGTCGCATCCGTCGAGTCTGACTGGCTTGGCGCTGTTCACGAGTCGACGTCAAAACAGCAAAGTTGACATCGACTCGAGTGATGCTTCAAAAAATTTTGCTTGACCCGTCCTCATGCGACATTAAGCGCCAGCCCGTCATTGTCACGTTCAGATGATGCACACCATGGAACCTTTGTCCCATAATCTACCGCAGTAATTTTTGCGAGTCACCCGAAGCCCGCAGTAAAGCAGTACAACGTTAACTTTCATTTCATTCATCGTTCGTTTTTATCGATATCCTCCTCGCACAGCGCCAGCCTTCCGTTCTCGAACTCAACGTTGTGATTGTGAAACACGCAGTGTCCTTGGGCGTCAGTAAACACATTGTAGCGGTTGGTGCAAATACAATCAATTCCTCAACGACAGGGATTGCGTTGTGCAGCATATTTTGAATGGAGGCTTCGCATGGCTGTGCACCGCCGACCTGTATGCATTGTACACGGAATTGCACAAACGAGCCGTGAAGGATATAGGCAGTGCCGCGTTGGTAAAGCTAATATTGCGCTACGCATGGCGGGGTAAGCCTCCGCGAATCTCTACCAGGTCACTAGCGTCGAAGCAACAAAAGGTGCGCAACCCTGTGCGTACTGAGTGGAACATGATGCCGCATATAGTGCGGCATAGCGCGCGCTAAGTCGCTGTTCTTGTGAGAGTGACAGAGAAAAAAAATAGCAAGCAAGCGTTATGACTTAGGTACTGTACCCTGTGGATCAAGCAGAGGAAAGAGTTGTTTCGGTTCTGTCCTTCCTGAATCCGGTGCCACTTTCGAACATTTCAATACTTAGCAGGTGGTATAAAACAGGCTTAAAACAAAAGAATGTGTGAGTCGATTTTAACGAAAGGAACACCGACCGATGGTAGAAGGATGAGCTTATCGGAATGACAAAGCAAGTGACTTTTTATGTTTTTGTAGAAAAATGACTTTTCCCCCCACCAAGTCGCATACTTCAACGCGGGTGTTGAGCACTATCGACGTCATTACGCAATTTTCAGGCATTTTGACGAGCCCTCCGGGACTTGGGTGTGGGTTTTGGGCGGACTTCGGTGGGAATTGGGCCGGCATCCGCCCGTAAAGTCTGCCGTGAAACTCGGGATGAGGAGAGTTCAAACGGCACAACCGCTGGTAGGATTCTACAAGTTTCCAAGGAGCGCATGATATGAAGCACTGGGCCATGTCAAAGCCCCAGAACACTGGTTGCCCATGCAGAACCGTAACATATGTCTGATATCTGACGTGCAAATACACTTAACTCCTTAATCATTTCCAGGCAGCTTTGTTTGCAGATTTTGAGCAAATGCGCGCTCTTGGTCGATAGGTGGCAGTCGCGCGTCTTCTCGTGACGCTTTCTTAATTAGCGCGAATAATTCGCCAGTTAGCGCTCTTTTCGTCGGGCAGCTAACTACATATATCCGGTGACGTCACATCCACACCGCATTGGCCCGCACGTCGAAGTCAACATGAGTGTGCAGACGACAGACGGTACCGGAACCCGAGCTACCCCATGCCCCTATACGTGACAATCCGAGGCTTTCCACCGGCGCCATGAAGTGAGTGTGCGTCACGTTGTTGTGACGCGCGTTGGGCGTCGCGTTTTGCGCCTGCATTGCCTGCAACAACAGTTACTATCACTATCATAATAGAGATTACGTTTTACGTGCCCACACCGCTCGCACACTCCTTCGATGGTGGTCCGCTAGGAATGTCTCGTATAGCGTGATCCAAGCGACTAAAACTGCTAGCTTCTTCGCACCCATGATAGGGCGACAGCTGCCACGTGACCTGGCGGGGGCGCCAGGCTAGCAATTTCCACATTTTGTGCCACATTTTGACCGAGCAAATTGGCCAATAGTTGGGCTGGAAGTGAACAAATGTAATGTGTCACTTAATTGTTCGTTTAATTGCACTTGTTTCGCCACAGTACGCGTACTATTTTAGTCTCGCTGTTTGTTGTGTACTACTGAGGCGTCGACTCCACGTGTGCGTGGACGGCTCTTCGTACGGGTGTGTGCTTGACACAGTCTCTGCTGTGCGGGGAGCCGTGTAAATATGTGTGTTTGAGCGCCTCGTTAGCTTTATTTTTGAGCCGAAGCATATACATCGTGTACAGTCATCGTGAAAAGTGTGCCGAGACGCAGTTACACGTTTTGGCGGAGCGGCGACCGGAACAGGAAGCGTGCCGACGTTGAAGACCGCGGACGTCGGGGGCGTCATGTGTTTGTGCTCGCGTGTTTCACTTTGAATTTCCTATACTGGGGCGAGCGCATCCTTTCGTATTGCAGCGAAATCACGGCGCCTGCTGGTGTCCGGAAACTCGGTCCGTCTGGGACGACACTCACGATGTGTAACTTGCGCGGGTAATTATAGGAACCACAAAACGTAAACCGGTGTTTCCGGTGTTTAATTTTTCGGAAATTCTTTGAAAAAAAAAAAAATGTATGTGGTTGTCTCGCTCACCTCGAATCGGCGGTTGTCGGTGGTAATATGTGAAACGTGAAGCCACTCGGTGGAAATCGGGAGAACTGGAACGGGCACTTTCTATGCATACAGTGAGCGGAACACTTTTATTTTGTTACATTAGCAACTGCGAAGACGTGAACTTCTTGTAATAAAAATGGCCAGGTACGCAGGTATTCATGCGGTGTGGAACTCCGATCTGCCTTCGTAGCGACAATGTTATGTTCGAAAATGCTCGCTGTACAATTGCGCTTGATACGGATAGCACAAGCAAGTTCGGAGCTGCGACCGAAAGCACAGGCCTCTGTTTCGCATGAGCCGTCCAAAAGCTGGTAACGGAAAACTCGCTCGTAAGAGACACATAATCGGCAGAAACTTCAATATACAACAAACAATTTGAAGCGTTTGTTCCGGTCAGCATCGGTGTGCAGTTATTCGCACTGAGGGCGTAAAAAAATTACCGCGGTGCGTTTATCGGTGTTTTCCGGTAACTACCGAAAACTGGAAATCCTAAATGTAATGAACGGAGTTCGTTCGTGATGGAAAGACTTGGGGCCGAAGCAAACCACATCTGGTGATGGCACAAACACATAGAGCATCTGCATGCTTGACGAACGATGAAACTGGAGTAGCTAGCGATAATGCCGATCGGTGCCCACGCCAGGAGTCGAATCTGAATCCCCAATTGCTTTCCGGTTAGGGTTATTATTACACCACATCGGCACGGCTTTTGCGTGTGCATGTAAAGAATGAAGGCTGGAAGGAACTGAAGGTGGCAGTTACAAAAGAACATCCGCGTTCGTTAAAGGCTGACTGGTTTTCGCCGTGCTGGTTTGTTGTGCCGACCGCGTCTGCGGCAATTCCTAGAAGGTGTCGCTTTCTCATTAGCGTTAGAAGGACGCGCTGTCGTATAGCCCGTAACACGTTTCTGCGGCTCTTTCGGCGAAGCCTCCGTAACTTGTGTCGGGCAGGTTTCAGGAGAGTTGCTTTCTATAAATAAGGATAATTGCGGGCGCGCATAGTTCATTCTAAGCTGGTTATGGGAAGCCTAAGACACTATTGCGTATGAGATATTATTGTCATCATGGGACACACACGTGCAAACGTAATACCCCTGTGTAGCGCCAACGACGACCAATGCTCTTCTACGCAGATTCAAAATCGCGGTGCGTGGGTAGTCCTGGTTTAACGCGGGCTCAGACATCCACAAAGGGTACAGGTCCGGGCAAAAATTTACAGAGCACCGAAGTGTCGTTTATCGTCATCGCAGCGATACCCTTGCAGCAGACGGGAGCAGACAGGTGATTGGCTATTCCACGCAGCTCTCAGTGTAGGTGTATCCACTCCTGTTCGCTGCTGGGGTGTGTGTCGCTCCGAGCAAAAAGGAAAAAAAAGTCGCTTTAGTGTTCCGTACACTTTTGCCGGCATCGGTACGAATGTTTACTGGCAAAGGGACGTGTCTTACAATAGGTAGCGGGAATGTCTTCGCGTTAATGGCAGCAACGCAGGCAGCGTTTGGCTGACCAAGTGGATATTCCCAAATTTTGTCACCGGCTGCCGGCAGTATCCAGTCCCAGTGACACGTTACGTCACCGTGCATTTCTTACTGTTATGTAGTACGACTAAAGCAACGCGTGGGATCTGTCATACCCTTACCTCTGTTCTGCCTATAGAGTACGAAGCGACTCGCAAGAAATCCGTTGGCATCATCTTCAGTTTCCCGGTAGCAGTTATTAATACCATTGCGTATGGCGTACTTGCACACTTGGAATAAATGTGTAACATGGATCGCGCTCTTGTTGGACCAACGAGAATAAAAACGCCAGACAAGGCGAATCGACCGACGCCAAGATAGAACGTAGCACCATTCGCTGCACGTACAAAGCACGTTCATCTCGTCTACCTCTGTATCACGGCGCAGGAAGGCGCTAATGAAGGTTGATGGCGCGGAAAAATTACCGCCTCCTGTAAAGCTTGCTCTCCCGCAGGGAGTTTCCTGCCGAGGAAAAGCCTACTTTACGGGGTTAGTCCTCTAATTCGAGGAATCGTGCATGGGAGGGCCTTACGATAAGGAGAACAATCGAACGGAAGAGAGCCACAGCGTACGATTTCCTTACGAGCGTGCGGGGTTGCGTCGCATAAACGAGAGCAGAAGTGATTCGTACTACTCGGTGGGACGAACCGCGAAATCGCACGGACAGAGGATGATGATGATGATGATTGCAGTTTTTATAGCGCACGGGCAACTAAGGATACAGTGCGCCAAAACAGTGCTGGACAGAGGAAGAGACAAGAAAAAGAAAAAAATCGATTTTAAAGTGATGCGAAATATGGACGAGAAAAGTTTGGTGGTTGATCATCGCTCTCTGGTTGCGCTAATGAATTGCGATGAAGCAGTGAGTCTTACGGGATTTTGAAGCGCGAGAGTTTAATTGCGTGTCGTTTGGGGCCAAGTGCGTAGATGCAGCTGCTGCATATTTTGGAGAAGCGAACAGAAACAGATGGAGCTGATCGCTCTCTGTCCTTGCGCTCATGACTTTAAAAAAATTGAAAAGAAGAAGTGATGACATGCTTTCTTTCTTTTTTTTCTTTTTTTTTTGAGATGTTGAATCTTCGACGTCAAAGCGAAACGTTCTTCGTTTCGGTTCAGGGAAATTGATCCAATACCTGGTTAAAAAGAAAGAGAGACAGCGAGCGGTTCGCAGTGAGCGGCTCACAGCGTCCAGGGGAAATTTCAGTCTCCTCCTGACAAGGCTTTCTGAGAAATCTCTTTGGGTTCTTCGTTTTCTTTTTTTTTTTTCAAATGGATGTCTGTTAAGTAAAATTACCAGTGCAGTCATTCGACTCGATTCGATTCGATTACGGTCCCCGGATGTTTTCAAGCTGCAGATTGGCAGCTTTTTGTCCGGGGTTGCCGCTATCGTTATAGATGGAAATAATGAATGGATAATTCGAGCTCTTAGGGCAGTGTTCTGAAATTTTCATCGCTTAAAAAGACTTCAGAACCATACGGCGTATGGATCTGCACCTCAGTTGGGAGATATTTTAGGGGAAACATCTTTCCGCGTGAATACAACACCGTGAAAGTTATTTTTGTCTGGAACGAAGGGGGAAAAATCAGTTTTGGTTCTCTTCTGATTCGGTAAAAAAAAATACAAAATCAAAAAAAAAAAAAAAAAGAAAAACTGCGTCTCTTTCTTGGTTCCGCTCCAGTTCGACACACTGTGCGACCAGGGATCTCCTTCCAGTCGGTTGCATCCCTTGATTCCATTATGGCTCCCCCCCCCCCTCCCTCACACACACACAATCGTCGGATAACGTCGTCACACCACGCAGCACGGAAAGAGTGAAGAAAAACAAAAACAGAAAAACACGGGATTTTGCTTGTTTTCTTTTAGGGATGGCGCCATATTCACTTCCCTCGGTCGTTCCTTCCCGTTTTTTCTCGGGGGTTCTTTCTTCCCTTTCACGTAGAACGTGAGGCAAAGAATGTCTGTCTGAGGCAGCGCGCGATCGATGAAAGGCCTTTGTGGCTGCTGCCTTCCCGCGCTAAATTCGCCGGATGTCCGTCTTCCGCCTCCCACGCGTGCTCTGATCGCCTCCAGACACTCTGACGTGCCGCCCAACACAGCAAATGTACACGGCCTTATGAGGCAGTGCGTAAGGACGTGGCTGTACCGCATTCCCCATTGTGCTGCATGCAATCCCTTTTCTGTATTTTGTGCACTTTCGTAGTGCTTGGTTTGAAGAGGCGGCCGGCGCGCCTCTGCTGGTGACGTCCACTTCTCTCCTCTGTCCTGCTCTGATGGTATACTGGGTGGTGGGTGTGGTAAATGGGATGCTTTTTTTTAATCGTCGCATATCGTTTCGTGTCCTATGAACTGACTGAGCGTGAAATTGACATAAAGGAAGCGGGGTAAAGTTGCCGGCGCCAGGACTACAACCTATATGCCATTTCTGATTTTCGGTCAGGGACGCTACTTATTGCACGACATCGGAGGCAATCGGGAGGAATTTTAATTTCATTGTTGCACGAGCGTTGGAGGCTTATGTTAAGGAACTTGTCGATTTGAGGAATCGTAATCATCGTCGAGTGCTATTAGAGAGTGGAGAGTTCTAGCAAACCGTTGATAATGTGGCTTGCGTGGAACGGTACCAACCGGAACCAATAAGTGGATAGGATTCTGACTCACACACGACAGCGATTGGTTCCGATAGGCACGATAACCTTGCCAACGGCCCGCTAAAACTGCCTAGTGTTAGTAGACCGTTGATAAAGTACCCGTTAAGCTACTGTACCTGTATATACCGAAACCATGCATGACTCAGAATCTTATCAGTTGATTGGGTGCGGTAGACACGGTACCTCAGACGCCACGTTATCTGCCAGTGTTAGTAGACCGTTGATAACGCGATCGGTACGTTACCGTGCATATACCGGAAGCAACGACAGACTGCGTGACTCAGAATCTTATCTTTTGATAGGGTGTGATAGACGCGGTAGCCTCCCAAGCAGCACAATGTACTGAAAGTCGAGTGCAATAGGGGTGGACGGGTAGGTGGAAGACCTTGAACAGACTCGTGATACTCAAGAACATTGGTAAGACATATACCGTCCACCCCTGTTCCACTTGACTTTCAGTACATTTTGCTGCTTGGGCTATACCGGGCTGCGAAATTTCATAACGGTATACTAACACTCGCTCTTGTTTGCCCGTATAACCGGCTACGAAATCTCAGTCATCCTCTATGTTTAACCCTCATATTTCATACACAAGATGAACAGTGATTGCTTACGGAACATGTAGAGCACAGTGCCCGTAAAGTTAGCCGCTTCGCCGACGTCGTTAACTCAATCGCGGCAAGGACAGGGCTAAGAAGTTGAGAATGGCGTCACTCCTTTTGGAGAAAATGGAATAGCTTCGAAGGCTGGCGTATGCTTGGCACGTAAGAGCCAGTCACTTTGAGTGAAAGCAACACTTGGGTTGGCTTCCAAGGCTGCCTCTGTAAACGAAAAAAGAAAACCAAGCAGGGTGCATTCGACAGCCAGTATACGGCCCTAAGAAGTGGTTCAGCCGTGACCCAGTAAGGGGCAGGCACAGGGAGAATAGCTCTTCTTGCGTGCACTTCAACGGCTTCGCGGAGAACAAAAATACACGCTCGGGAATTTGGAAAGGGTTGTGAAGTTGTGTATATGGAAACGGTTTATATCTGGACGACGCAAAGTGTGTGGACGTTCTGCCTAGTACAACTATAGCTCCAACTTGCCCAAACGAGCAACTTGCGTTTTGCCTACGTCAGATTACGCTAACTACGATTCACACTAGATGACAACAGTCAGCTTAACCAAGGCGATGTTATAGTCGGTTATAGTCTATGTTATAGGCGATGTTATACACGTTGTACTCGGCTAGGTTGTCAGCGAACAACCCGCTGTCGCACGCGGCGTTTTTGCATCAACACGCATGTGTATGTTCCTAGCGTTTCTGCTGGTGCGATACTAATCGGTCAGATCATGTGATTCGCGCGAATCTGCGAAACGAACACTACTAACCCTTTTACGTGAAGTGTCAAGGATATCGGTCTATTGTTTGCGTCCGAGAGCAGGAATCGATTCATCTCGACGTTTTGTGGCGCTGATCGTCTGTGACCCACTGGCCTCCCTGCATGCGGTGTATCCGCAGTACATGTTCTTGAACCCGCTGATCTTGCCGTCCTTCAGGAGTGTCTAGTGTACTACACAGCTCTCGAAGATTTTGGTGTAGCTTTCTAAGCACCCAGCCAAACTCGCTGAGAGAGAAGGCGTGCCAAACTTAGTTAACGAAGTCGGTTCCCTATAGTGGAGAACCACAAAATATGATATCCGTGTGCAGCTACTATCTGGAAATCCAACCAGGTTCCTTTTCAGAGTCAACGCGTTGTCTCGGAGTGTCGCTTCAAGTCATATTTTGTGGTTCTCCCCTAGCGAAAAGACTTCGTTATCTAAATTTGGCACACCTTCTTTTTCGTCACGTGGCTCACCGAAACAACTTCTATTGGAATTTATAGGATTTACGGACTTCTCTTACGCACTTACGGACTCGCATGGACACGAGAATCCTCGGTGAGGGATATATCGATCGGTCATGTGATGCTGACGAGTGTTCCGTTGCTGACAAGTGTTCCGAAAAACCTGCCATTGCAGTAGCGTGATTTCCTGAGCCAGTTCCTCCGGGCCGCCCTTGATATCGTGACCCAGCAAGGGAAATGTACGTGTAACGGGAGAAGCATCCGTTTTGTGCTCGATGTATAGGAACGACTGGTTGTCGGCTATTTTTGTCACGTTACGTCGCGAAGCAATTTCACGACGCCGTCTCATGGGAACGTGAATGCAGTGGCGTGGGTCTCGATGCGAATCCGCAGAGGAGATGACACGATAGTGTGATACAACGAACACGCGCGCGTTCCCACTGCCGGGCAGAAGCCCGGAACGGCGCCCGCAGCAGTAGAAACGTCATTGGGAAGGACGCCGGAGGCCCCTCTCTGGTGCAGTCCGAGCAGTCGCTCCCTGCGCGACAGACGACGGCGACCAACCAATCAAAGCAAGGAACACGACGAGGGTCCGTGGCGCATGAACACAAACGATTGCCCCATAGTGCGCGTGGTAGTCTCCCTCGTCGGTTTATCTCGAACGTTCGGCGAACATTGGTGTGGAACTTGGAAAGCCTCATGTGCGTGCCTAAAGCTAGGTTCCCACTGCCGGGCGTGCGCTCACGGAGCGGCGAACGGAGAACGTTCTCCGTTCGCCGCTTTAGCTTTAGGCACGCACATGATGCTTTCGAAGTTGCACCGTCCTGGAGGGTGTGGTCGTCCACTCGCTCTCCTCCTTCACCGCGAACATTTGTCCTAATAAATTTTTCAACCGCCATTGGTTTTGGTCTAGGATATAGGGTACCCTAATCAATGACGCACCAAAGGAGAAACGGAGTCATCGCTGCGCATTGCGCCATAATTTGTGCGGCGCAGCATGATCCCAGATAACTTTGTGCCAGAAACTTCAAAATCAAACTCAAACTGCGCATTACGCAAAAAACCGCGGTTCCGGGCATTCGCCGTGAAGGCTTGTTGCTTTTGGGCCCCCAAAAGCTGCTTGTGTACCCCTTTCCAAAACTCTCAATTATAAGCCCTCTGCTTTCGTTTCTGCAAGTGCTTTTGAACAATCAAGTTGTTGTTTTTTTCTTTTTTCGTTGTAATCTTTTTTTTTTTGTATATTCCACGATGGCACGGCTTAGTCGTGCGGCTTGCCTGTTTTCGCCAAACCTGGCCCCCATACTCTCCCCAAACAAGTTGATTGGGACCGTCACTGCACCGTCCGCCAGGCAATTTCGAGAACAATGCATTCGGCCGCATACGTATTAACGTTTATATTTTGTCACGCTCGAACAGCGTGTTTTTGTCATGCAAATTGACGAAGGGAATTTCCAAGGCGGTGCACACATTTGTTAGTCACTAAAATCGAGCAAGAAACGTGGCGGATGATACATTAGGGTATTAATCGAGGGGGAACGTCAATCAAATTCGTGTTTTGCGTTCGAAAACAATGTCTCGTGTCATCCCGTCGCGTTACCGGACAACTTAAATCCGCCAGTACGGATTCGTCACGTGCACCAGTCACTTGCTCGCGTTCGTGTCCCGCAGTGCTCCCGAGCATTTCCATTCGTCGCCCACCACCTTGTTGGAAGTCTTTGGCGAACTTCAACGAAATGCTTTGTCGCAGTGTCTGGAAGAGGTGCTGAAATTCGCGTGTGTATGTGTTAGCTTATGCAGTATGCATGAACGCGATCTCGTTGGTTCTATTACATATGGATGAAACGCGCCAAGAGATGCATCAGGCGAAATGTCGCGGCGAGGCGCGGGAGAAAGCGGTTGCTCATCTGTATGGACCGCATTTTCCCCCGCCTTGGTGTGACAGTGTCGAAATTCGAGTCCGTCTCCTCCTTCTCGCTCACTGGCGTGGTCTGTTCCTGAATGGTAGACACGAGGATTTTTTGTCTTTGTTTGCCGAATTGTCTTTTGGTTCGGTGAACTTTTCCGTCAGAAAGGGACGTAGGCGGGAAAGAAAATGCTAGCAACTGATGTGTTGGGCCCTCGCACTAATTTTTGCTGGCTTCACATGGCCACACATGACGCCGCGGTCAATTCCTAACGCAGGTGGTCGAACATCTTATATGCACCACACGTTATTGGAACACAGAGTGATTCACAGAAGTAAATTGCAATAGCAAAGCACGGTGCCGTAAGGTAAGGTAAGCCGTTGTAAGGCTGGGAGTTGGGCAGTAGTCCAATCTTGCTTCTTGGTGTTCTTGGTACCTGTTTAACAAATTGTGCGGTAATATAAGGCTATGTGCGTGTACGACATATAGTATCTAGTAGGTGCTTTGCGATGCAAGAATAGTAGAGGAAGCGATCGCGACGGGGTTACCAGGAGTTCGGTGGTACCATTCTTGAAAGGGGCAGCGGAATATTGGTTCTCTGTAACCGTCGTTTCGTCATTGTCGGAGATTCGCACAAGGACCAAGCGCTCTCTTGTAAGTTGCGTTACTTTACATGAGCTCGGCAGCACGTGCATATGCATTCCCCGAATGACTTATCTCGACCCAAGTGCTCGTAGATGTGCGCACTCTTGCGTTTGGTCTCGATATTGCTCGCGACACGTTTGACAATATACAAAGAGCGATAAAAAAAAACCCAGTGCAAAATATACATTAAGCTGCGCGAGTGTTGAACGGCTGTACATGTTCGTGCATTCGACGCAAGCAGAAAGGCACTTCTCGAGCTGTTTCGTTAAACCGACAGGAGCGAAAGCATTCGTTGCACGGGCCGTGCCACGCATTGATCATCATGCGGAGCTCGAAAAAGAAAAAAGACAGCTACGTTGGGACGGAAGCTGTGTCTACTTATGCGAAGCAGGGGAGGGTGACATTCCTGTCGCGCTGCGGCACGTGGCGACCTGTGTGCTCCCGGAGGAGTGCGCGTTCTCTTCACTTTGTCACTCCTTTCCCCCCTCAGTGTTCGCATTTAGCCCTAGCGGCTCCGTGATCATGACCAAACGAAGTGGAACAACACGATATTCACGCCATCACTGTCGTTTTAGTGGCCACTTATTAGAGAGTTTCAGTAAACCGTTTTTGCATCACAGATACGGTACCCGCTGAGTCGTTTGTCTCATGGCGCATGCGCGACGCTATCGGAGCTTCGCTAGCGTATCGCCGGTACGGATCTCCTTGAGGAATAGCGTACCGTGGTACCGTGTCATCGAAGACGTCACGCAGGTGGCGGGGCTCCGCGAGGAGGAGGAGAAGACTAAGCCAACTAAGCGAGAAACAAGATGGCGGTGCGGACTCCCGTAGCATTTTGATGCTGCTCAAGGTGATTGCCAGTAACCCTTTCGTGGATGCAACGAAATGAATTGATATAATACAGAACTCCTCACCAGCGGAACATCGAAAGGCTTCACGGTTCAGGGTTCAAGATCTGCCATGCGGGAGAGCTATACGACGTTAATTCACCGTACTGTCCCCGGTTTACTCAAACGTCAACAGCGTCAGTCTCGCGTATCGTGATATCGTTTCGGATTATCGTACAGTCTACCGCACCGGGACGTTGCAAAGTGGTTTACTAGAACTCACTATTACCTTGACCTAACGCATGAAGTGGTTCGTGTGGTCCCGGGGTGGACGACGTTCCATGGGGTGCATGACTGGGATGCATCACTGCCATTCTGATGTTAGGATACCTAAACGTTGGGCACTAATCATCATTATTGGGCTTTAGAATATAGGGTGCGTGGTGAGAATAGAAGACCTAAAACGCAAGTGCTACAATGGACGCAGCTACCTGTCCCCCGCGCACGACATTTTGAAGCAAGGTTTTCGTAACGCAGAGCGGCGCCTTTACGAATAACAGTCTAGGCTTACAAAACAAAAGAAATTACAGAATATCGCCTATTGTAAACATATTGCGTCTCCTTGGCAGCAAAAATAATTGGTGTCGTAAAGCGAGCTTTTGTGTGTGTGCGTTGCTATTGTTTTCGGCCGTTTGCAGACGACGCGCTTACGCGGATTCCCGCCGGCGGCGAGAGCGACGCAAGCCAGCTTAGGGGCACCACGCTTTGGGGTCCCAAGCACTTGGGTCCTTTATTTGAGAACTCTCTATTGACAAATCAGCGCACGGGGTACGAGTAAGGACCTGAGTAAGAACTTGAGTTACTTGCATACTCGCTATTGCCGTTGCACCGCCTATACCGTTGCTGCGTATACCATTGCACCATATAAAATTTGGGGGATAGCGGGCGCGATAGGGGAAAGAAAGTTACTCTACGCAAATAGCCCTGGGTGTATATGCGGCGTCTAATATCAGGGCTGTGTTCGATGGAAACAGGAAGGTGTATGTTATAATCTTGTGGGCAGGCAACTTCCATATCAGTATGGTCGTCACTCGACCTATCGACTCGGAAGTGCTTCACTCACCACAGCGGCTTTTGTGCGCATTTTCAGCCGAGTCCTTTCATCTTTCCAGTGCAAAACTTCCAATAACGTGTGTATATAGCTTTTTACGTTATGGCAGACTCGCGAAGTTGAACTGAGCGCTCTTTCAAAACGGCTTCCAAAAAGCAATGAGGGACGTGGCTGCATCCTGTGAGCTCAGCCGTGCTCATTTTGCCAGGCTTCCTGAAAGGATGATACAGAAAAGAAGAAGAAACTTGCTCCTACTTACAAATCGCGATGAACGTATGTTGTGGGCATTGGTTGGATGTTGGTAGTGGTGTGTGAACGCGCGGGGAATCACCGAGATTTGTCATCGCGATATTGGACATTGTGTCCTCTTTGTTGCACGTACGATGCTCCTCTAAGTGAGGAAAACGCGTGTCGTCGACATTTTCCGGTACCGCTGTCACACGGCAAATTGAACGTCATTCGCACTGAATGACATTCGTTCTGTATCACATGGTGAAACCAAATGGTAGTACGAACGAATGGCATTCGCCCAGCGAATAATACCCCTGTCACACTGCAAATTGAATGGCATTCGCCCAGCGAATAATACCCCTGTCACACTGCAAATTGAATGGCATTCGCCCAGCGAATGACAGTCACACCGAATGTCATTCGTTTGTGTTGCATAGAGCTAACACGAAGAAACAGAATGTCATTCGCAAATGATGTCACTGCCGATGATTAAGACAGCAGGGCCTAACATATGAAGCATTATACAGGCACACTAGTTCTATTTTTATTTATTTTTTCCGAAACTAGCGAAACATTAGATTATTTCACAAAATCGTTGCGTTTTGGACAACACTTAGTTGTCTAAGTATCACAAGCAAAGACAAGTGTAAGAAGCCTGTCAGCACCGCTCTTGGCAACATGTCGACTGAGAACGAGGGTAGTTATCCGAAAAGCTGTATTAAGCCTGCCTTCGTTCGTGTAGAAAGTTAAAAATTCGTGATCAAATTTTGGGGTGCAACTTTTCATTCCTCTTTGATTTCTTCAAACGGATTATCATTGTTGTTTTCTCTACCTCTCTATTGCGAGAATATACATAGGCAATACATGCGAATGCCATTCGCATGTATTGCCATTTGGTTTCACCGTGTGACACGGAACGAATCTCATTCAGTGCGAATGTCATTCGCTGGGAATGACATTCAATTTGCTGTGTGACAGGAGTATTAGTTCGAGGAACTCATTCGCTTTTCCCTGTGGCACAGACTGCGTACACTTGTCAGTAGAGGGATAGCAAAAACAAGAACGATAAACCGTTAGGGGAAATTAAACACGAATGAAAAGTTGTATTTCAATATTATACGCCCGTGCGGCTTCGTACTTGGCTTGGCTCGTGTTACTTAGCCAATTGAGTGTCGTCCAAAACGCGACGATTTTATTTTGTGAAATGTAATGTTTCGCTAGTTTCGGGAAAAAGAAATAAAAATATAACCAATGTACTTTTATATAGCTTTATATGTTCCCTCTTAATCATCGTCTTAATCATCGGCAGTGACATCATTTGCGAATGACATTCTTTTTCTTCGTGTAGCTCACTGCTGTACAAAAGAATGACATTCTGTGCGAACGTCAGTCTTGGGGTTCGGAATGGGGTGCGGTGCACTGTGACACGTAAATGAGGCGTAAATGACGTAAAACGACGTGGCGTTCACAATAACCGATGGGTATCAGTGGCGGCCAAATGTGTATACACGAATTGTGACAATTTCAATCTACAAAGCTTCGTGGGCCTACGTCAACCAGCACGAAGGTGAATGTTTCGCACACGCACGCTGAAACGTCCCGAGGCAAGACGAATAACTTCTTCTACGTTGTCAGGGTGGAGGCCCGCGAGCTAATTGATTAAGCGTTCTCTCTTATTCGAAATATGCCCAGTAAACCCTCGTTATAACGAAGTTAACGGGTCCAAGAAAAAAAAAGTGCCTCAAGTAGCACATCGGAAGCGAGCAGAAGCACCGCGGGAGCCTCAGAAAAAGTCGTCATGCAAACAAACAAACAAATAAACCTTGGTGGGGAGCGCCTTGGCAACCTTTTAAATCATATGGTGAAAGAGAGAGACGCAAGCTGGCCGGCTCGCCCTTCTCACTAGACGGAATGGGCTGATTTGACTAATCAGGTTTCAAAGCTATTGTTGGGGTTCGGAAACGCAAGCTTGATTGTGATGAAGATGACGAGGAGGAGGATGAAATCCGTCTCGCAGTTTTCCCCCGGCAGGGAGGAGCCATCCTGGCGAGACGTATTAGATGTGGTAGTTTACGGGGAACGTGCGACGTTTAGGGCTGAAGACGTGACACATGGGCAGACTCAGTGGAGTGGGAACGACGGTCAGTAGGAAGGTCCAGAGGTTGAATGAGGTAGGTGACGTGAGAGAGCGCCCGGGTGACTTTGTAGGGGCCGACATAATGAAATAAAAATTTCGGCGACAGACCAGGCTTGCGTAGAGGAACCCACAGCCAGACAAGTTGTACCGGACGGTAGACGACGTTTGTGCGAGTTTCGTCGTAGCGATTTTTGGATGAAGCTTGGACGTCCAGTGTTCGGCATCGGGCGACTTGATCGGCACTCTCCGGCGCGTCAAGTGCATCCTCAAGGATGGGGTTGGCAACGTCAGGGACATTAGGGAAATGTGTATGATGGTATACGCACCGGTTCACGCCATATAGAAAATAAATTGGGTTGAACCGCGTTGTTGACTGTGTGGAGCGGTATTGTAGGCAAAAACAAGGTAAGGAAGCAAATCGCCCCAATTGTCTTGCCGAGGGGAAATACAGCAGGATATCATGTCTGCTAGCGTGTGACTGAACTGACTGGTCAGCCCGTTCGTTTGTGGGTGATAAGGTGATGTCAAACGATGGGAGACTGAGCAGCTGGAGAGCACATCTTTCAGGATTTGGGCGACGAATTGGCAGCCTCTGTCGCTTACAAGTACTCTTGGTGCTCCGTGTTGGAGGAGTATCCGATGAGTAAAGAAGTTTGCAATCTCGGCTGCCGTAGCTGTTGGAAGAGCGGAGGCTACAACATATCTGTTGGAGTTGCTGTTACGATCCAGCGGTTCCCACAAGCTCACAGCGGAAGTGACCCGAAGCGGTCAATCCTGCATCTTTGGAATGGATGTTCAGAAGAAGGTAGCGGTTGAAGCTGACCGCGGAAGAAAGAGTAGCAGACTTGCGTTGTTGACAGAGCTGACGTGATGATACGTATTTGTGTACGCTTTTGTACAGGCATAGTCAGAAGAATTTGCGTCGAACCTGCTCGTAGGTTTTAAAGAAGCCCAAATGACCAGCTGTAGGGCCATCATGAAGCGTTTTTAATATTGAGTTCCGGAGGTGACGGGATACGACAGCCAACAGAAGTCTGGAGCCTTCAGGGGCATAGTTCTTTTTGTATAGTGACCCTTCATGCAGAACAAAGTGCTGACTTTTACGGACGAGCTCGTTGTCTGTAGAGTGTAGACTGAACATGACGGATGAGAGTTGCAGGTTGCAGGTGAGATAAGCTCATAATATCTTCCTAAGAAAGCGCTGTGTCCGGTTTCTCGATTACAAGCGAGCACCGGGAAAGGGCATCAGCGTCCTGGTGTTTTCGTGCGGACTTATATTCTTGAAGCCGTAGGGCCCAGCGCCCAAAAGACAAGAAGGATCTTTCAACGATGCGAGGCAACATAAAGCGTGGTGATCGGTTATATTGTAGTGAAGTGCCGGCCATAGACGTAGGGGTGGAATTTCCCTATAGCCTGAATGACTGCCAGGCACCCCTTTTCGGTCGCTGAATAATTATTCTCCGCTTCAGTCAATGTGCGGCTGGTATACGCAATGACGTGCTCCATAAGTGCATCAGGATCTCTTTGTGCCTGAACAGCGCCCAGTCCTGTGCCACTAGCATCTGTGTATAGTTCACTTGGAACTGAGTGACTGAAATACCGGAGTATGGGGTGATCATCACTAATAACGCCGAAAATCCGATGCGAATTGATGGCATTGTTCCTGTGCAGTTTGATGTAGCACGTGACAAGAGCAGAACACGTACATTGAGAGTACTTCGGGATTCCCTTTCTGGAAACGTCACCCGGACAAGGCCAATCAGTGATCGCCCTTCGACGCGGACGAGACCAATCAGGGAGCGGCTAGAGGGACCTTGGCCGCCTTGGCGACGGACCGACAGGTGGGCGGGCGAGCCGGAATACGATGAGACGGCGTCTGCTCTGTGAGCGGCTCGCGGAATGTTGTTTCTGGTTAGTGTTGGACGTGTTCCTACAGCTAGGAGCGCAACACCGTGTTCCACGCAACATGGTCACGTCAGAACTCACACTGGGATGCGAAAGTCGGCGTATCTACCGAGGACTTTCGACTTAGTAATATTGCGATGCGAACGCCAAGCAGACCACCTCGGAGACAATCGCCTGCGCTGCGCTCCCATTCGTGTGCCTGGCTTACGTCATCATGGTGTTAGCTGCAGATGGAGTGCGAATCTTTAAAACTCGTTTATTTCATATGTCAGCTGTTTTCGGAAGAGAAACTTGGCCAAGTTGACTGTGAAGCGGTGACGAACATTGCCCTATCGGTCTCACGCATACGTTCCCGGATACCATAGTCCCTTTAAGGCACTCAGAGTCCACTTCGGAGTCGGAATCCCATTGGAAGTTCTTGTTCCGAGACAGGAGAGCTGTGAGAGGTCCCGCAATAGGGACATATTCCTAGATAAAGCGTCTAAAGTATATCACGATAGCCCGAGGAAACCTCAGAGCTCTTTGACACAGGCTGGCTTCGGAAAATTCGCGACGGCCTTCGCTTTTTCTGGATCTGGCGCCACAGGTCGGCGCAGGTCGGCCGCGTGGGAAGCAGTGACGGACCTGTGGCGATGAAACTCCCCACTCTCCAAGGTCAAAAATAAAGTTGTTGTTGTTCTGGATCTGGAGATATTCCCGTCGCTGATACAATGTGGCCAAGCATTCTAATTTCTTCAAAGCCAAAGTGGCACTTTTTCCGATTCAGCTGTATAAGCCCGCCTTCTGAAACGCTGTGAACGCTGGGTCGAGGCGACGCAAGGGCTCTTGAGAAGCAGCGGAAAAGACGACTACATCATCCAGGTAGCATAAGCACGTCTTCCATCGAAGGCCTCTCAGTACAGTGTCCATCATCCGCAGAAAGGTTGCGGGAGCGTTGCAAAGGCCGAACGACATGACGTTAAATTCAAATGCCCATCCGTGGCCATTGGAGAAACTCGGCGACTTCTTAGTTCCAGCTGTCTCGAGGAAGGGGAATCGTTTGCACCTTCACCAAGGTGTTGGGGGGGGGGGGGAGTTCGGAGACACAAGTTTATTGTAATGACGACGAGCAGTATGAAATCCGTCTGTATGCATTTCGGTTGGGACATCGTGAGACTCGGAATAAAGCGTTTTCGTTATAATGACTGTTTACTGTAACAGGTGGGAGTAGATTTACACGTGACGTGATCGTCCTCAGTCTATATGTTACTGTTTATCGCATTGCTGAGCAGTGTTAAAAGGTGCTGTCTCGGCTGTTCCAAACGCAAAGGAGCAGAGCATGCAGAAGATGAAATGCGTCTCGATGTCCGTTTCCATATTACGTGTGTGTCCACACCGCGGGGTAAACCGATACGCTCCTTTTATGTTTCATGCTGGAACGCCTCACGCAGGAACGTAGACTTACCGGAAATTGCTACTTCTGTTACCGAACACGGTAGAAGAACAGGCCGACGCTCAGAAGCCGCCGAGGGGCAAACGAACAGAAAGGCATTATGAAAACATCCTGCGCTGGTCGTTTCATCAGTTCTAGATGTGAATAGATTCCTTTAGAGGGAGGGGGGGGGGGGGGGCAGGACACGATCGCTCTGATTTTTTGCTGATCAGTCCGTGGTTTTCCAGCGCTATCTGGGTTGCAGGTCCTTTAAATGCTAGCAGCTCTATTAACGCATGTAGAAGATGATATACGACAACCCTGTTGAGAGAATATTGCGGCAGCAGACGCACATTCATCGATAGGGAGGATTCCACACAGTGCTTCCAATGTGGATCGTGCATTTCGTATATCTCAACCGCAGACCCTGTAATGGCGGTGTATATCTTGCCGAGCGCTGCTGGCGACCCTCATCAGGTCCTGCTGGTCGCGCTGCTTGCGTTCCCCATTTTCTTTTTTTGCACGCTGCACTACGATTATCTATCGCGGTAATGCACGGTGACGTCGTCGTTTGCGATTTGGTACGCTGTGCGGGAGTTGCGTCTGCCATTGGAAGGAGCCTAAAAAAAGAGTTTCGACCTGTCGATCACAGTTGCTCGCCTCTCATTGGTGTGCTTTTTACCATGTGGGCCGCCATGACACCTGACTGCCACCCAGAATGGCGGCAAACACGGTGAAGCGAGAATTTCGTGACCGTTTTTTTTTCTTTTTTTACAAACTACTCCGATTTTATGCTGCAAATCTACATCATCGTATGACTTCCTGACTTTTTGACGACTGCTATATTTCAACCAGGTTCCGTGTGCAGCGGTACAAGCGGTAGGTGGCGTTCATCAAATAGCAAGAAATGTCCGTCTCTATATATCCCATCCAATTCACATGCCACCTAAAATGGCGCTGCCCATGCAGGACAGGGGGGCACAGAGTGAGGATAGGCTGATTGGTATGCCCGGCATTTCAAGACGTCATTGGTCAGACAGCTCCAAAAAGTGGGCGGAGCTTCAGGTATAGACAGGTCCCATTAATGGCAAGACTCCCTTTCAATATGCGGCTCTGTTCCGAAGGATTATGTGCATTTTGACAGGACATCGTCAACGATGTCGTCGGTGACGACATTGAGCCGCATGAGCAGACGTAACTGAGAACGTATTGAGTGGATCGCATAGCCCGAACGATGGACGAGACAGCCTTCTCGTGATGCCTTCTCGGGAAGGCCTTGACGATGGCCTTCGTAGCCTTGACTTCCCGGTTGCGCTGCCCGTGCCTCTACATTCGTCTCTCTTTCTTTAGCCTTCCTCTTATGCTTACGATACTGCAAACCCGTGTATACTTTGTCACGGACTGCCACGTACAGTTGGACTAGTCTACGTCGGTTCTGCTCTAACAACAGCTTTATTTTTAAGATGAGGAACGGGGAGTTTCGTCCCGGCTCTGCTCTATACGTGTAATGTTCTTCGTTGATCCTTCGTCTCCTCTCTACGTGTGTCACACGAAGTGCATTAGTGTAGAAGGGGCTACTAAGGGCCATTCGGGAATTTTTATGTTGCGGGAGGACACGTGATGTTGATCCGCGGTTTATTGCTCAAATAATATAGGTTTCAACGTGCGAGATGTCTCCCGGCGAGATAACCCCGGCGACTCTGTCTTTCTCGTCTTAGGCCCAACGTTATACTGTGAGCGTAGATATTAAGGCCATTCTGAACATGTTTGTCGCTCTTCTGGGGGAGAGGGAGGAGAGAGAGAGAGAGAGTGCTTTGCGTATAAAGTGATCTCAGATGTGCAACTCTGATATTCATAAGAAATTCGGAAGAACGTTTTTGGAGCACGGCCAGGGCCTGCAATCGACAGCGCAGCCGTCTGCACATACTCAACAAGCAAAGTGCCACTTTTGAATCGTGATCCCTTTGCGGATAATTCTGCGTCGTGCATTGAACGCGTACAGGGTTATACCGAGTATAAAGTGCGGTATTTTTTTCCGGCCATTGGAAAGTATATTACTGCATGAACGACGGAAGCCGAAAATTTCGTAAATGATGTTTGGAGTGCTTAAAGGCGCACTAAAATGCAAAAACAAGATCACTTCAAATGACGTTACACGCTATGTCAATCTCGTACTTGTTATCAGAATTCGGAACTTTGATTCCGTTACGAAGCTACAATCAAGATTATGCCGGACTCTTTCTTGCTTCGGCGCTAAGCAGTGATCGTGCATCGGTGTTTTTAGTCCATTCTGCGCGTGCCACGCCATGGAGCAGTCTCGGTGAAAAACGTAGTGCGCTTTGCGAAGCGGATTGGCGTCGCTGTCTGAAGAACGTGAAGATAAATGTTGTCAGTGGAACATTCGCGAGAACTGTTGTGGGCTACAATTCAGTGAATCGGCATTGAAAAATGCAGCAGTGCGTATCATGCACGGTCGGACCCGTTCCAAGTCCACACGGCTACAATAGGTATGCGCGCGCTTCTGCCGCTGTCTCATTGGATGCCGCCAATTTTTGCCTCCTGGGAATACCATTCGTTGCCGCCAAAGATGGCTCTGTTTTCATTGCGTTTTGCTTCTAAACGGTAGCGTTGTGTGAACTAATTTTGTTTGAATTGCACTAATTGAAACACGGACTTTCATTTGAGAGCAATTTTTTTTTGCAGTTTAGTGCCCCTTTAAAATCCGTGCCGAGAGCTTTGAGCTTCCAAATTTGCTTAATTATTCGGTAGATTATGAAAGAATGAAGAACCGTTCCATGTACATTGTCGATACCTTATGCCGCCATATTCTTGAAATTTCAGGGCCTCGGTCACCCCGCGAAAATTATTCTAGAAGGCATGGTTACAGGAAGTTTAAGGACAGAAGTGCACGTGTAAAAATAAATATCGCAACAAAGTTTCTACTCCTACGAAACTACACGCGAACCTGTATGCACACGAGGTTCAGACATGTCATTTTGATTTCTCTTCTCGATGTACCTACAAAGAACTGGACTATGCGGGAATATTTCTACAGAATTTTGGCGCATAACACGTCTTCAATCGATCTGTATTACATGCCCCATGCTTTATCTTGGGTAAACCTCTGCAGTGCCGCCGTACAGTCGCAACGAGAATTCGCCCAGGCATGCGCTTTTGCATGACTGACACACATACTCGAGGCAGCAGTAAGTTGCCTTTCTGTCTGCGAAACAAACGAGCAAACAAAAAAAGAGCATCTGTCGAGCGAGCGGCTGTATTTGGGCGCCGGGGGATTTGTTCCGATGATTGGCTCTCGCACAGCCGGAATATACATCTGCTAATGGGATTAGCACGCGCTTCCCCGCCCTAGCAATGAATGCCTAACGAAGTGGCTTCTTCAGAATGTGTGCGTCATTTCATGCATCCCTACACTACTCGCTCTGCCGGTTCAGCGTGTGGGTTCCATGCAAATAGCCAAGGAGGGCTCTCAGGAGGGTCGTGAGAGAGACACGGCAGCAGCAGCTACTTGGCGCTCTTGCGTCTTGGAAGGAAGCGTCTGAGTGTTCAACCGAAAATTCGGTTCGCGTTGGGGTTTGTTGCCGACTCACGACACAACAATAATCTGCTCTTTTTCTTTTTTCTTTTTGTAACGGGTAATCGAAATTTCTTAAATCCTTCCAGTTCTGGTTCAGCTCCAACATGGCCGCAGCATATTAGTTCGGTTGAGTTCCAGTTGAGCCGAAAATTGGCTATATTGTCAGGTTTCGGTTGGGTTAAACACCCTGGAAATATACGAACGTGGGAATGACGCCAAAACGGTTCGACTAATTTGTTGGGTAATGGGTACCCGCGCTAGGTCCGTGAAAAAGTGGAGAGAGGAGCGAAAATTTACTGTTTGCGTTCCACGTTTTGAAATGCACGAAAGCAGGTACTTAAATGGGCTGAGAAACCATCTATAACAATGTTTTTAACGACTGTTTGTAATGTACTCCATGTATTCAATACACGAAACCATACTCGTCTCAGGAGCTCACTTTTTTCTCTTCTTCTTTTCACCAAAAATGCGTTTTCCGAATCTCGAAGCTTCCTGCGGAGGAGCAGCACCTCGGACCTTGCTTCCCGTGAAGGGGTGTGCGCGCCCCTTTCTGCGATTATACGTTTGTTATATTTATTTGTTATTGTACCTTTGTTATATTTGTGGGAACGGAAGGAAAGGGCTAAGATGCTCAGTGATTCCAAAGTTTTAGTGTGCGATAACTTCGGAACGCGGGATTGCATCGCCATAGGACTTTGCTCGGGTATATTCGGGAAACAAATCGCCGCGTCATCAACATATGATTCGTCCAAATGTGGGAGCGTCTGTCTGAACATCTCCTTCCGCCATTGAAAATATTTCGCAGACGACGACTTTCTCCTCTCTCAGAGACGCACGCTTTTTCTTTTTTTTTTCTTTTCTGCCATTTGGAAAGAGTGCGCTTGCGGTAGAAGCAGGGATATAGGGTCCCGCCCTAGCATCGGTTAGTCAAGGTCAGCACGCCGTGTCACCGTAGTCGATTACGTCATCACGCAGCGGCTCCCTGTCTTTCTTTTTCGTCTTTTTGTGGGTTTCTGCCATTGACATCTGCCGTTCGTTGCGAAAGCAGATGGCAAAAAAGAGTTGGGACAGCCTGGGGTCGTCGAGTGATTTTGAGATTAAAGTTGTATTCCACTGTCATTTGCGTGTAGATTGCAATATGGAAACAGTTATCCGGTAGAGCGTCCTACGTAGTTATTGAGGCAAACTGGAAAAGCCTCACATTGAAATCTCGTTTCGGTTTTACGATGACGCAAGCGTCAGTTAGCGCACTGTTGCGGACGGCACGAGTGTGTTTCGCTCCAAGTATCTTGAATGACATCACAAGCTCCCATGGCGCAGTGGTTAAGATGGCCGCTTTCCACGCCGAGACTGGGAGGTGACGCGGGTTCGAATCCCCGCACCGGCTGTGCTGTCTGAGGTTTTTCCCTGGGTTTTCCTGCAGACTTTCCAGACGAGTGTCGTCACAGTTCCCCATGAAGTCGGCCCATGACGCATACTAACCTCCCCCCATTCCTTCCTGCTGTCCTCTCTCCGTCTGTACGCCGCTCATAGACACAGTTGCTTTGCGGCGCTGACGCAGAATTTAAAAAAATAATTGGCGTCGTTGAAGAAAAAAATCCTTCGAAGTGACTGCGTGTGATTTTTTGACAAGTTACACCGGTTCAATACATCATCGGAAACCACTTTATAACCTTTAGTTGCGCCTCGATTTCGTCTTCCCCGGTGACTATCAATGACATCCTTGGATGAGACGTGGTAACCGTAGCTGCAGGAGCTCTAAAGCGTAGCCTTGCGCTGAACCGCGAACACCTTAATTGTGTGCTCGATCACATCCTTCATTCCAGCATGCTCTTTCCGTGCGACAGTGATGGATAGATGCGACGAGTTATATTTTATACCGCCAACGAAATAAAACGAAACGCTCGGACGACGCGAAGCATACAAGCGCGCACATTCACGCGAGTTAGTCTTCCCATTAGGATTCAAAGTATGTTCTTTGCACTGCCCCATATTCGGGACTGCCGCCAGAATTGAGGCAGCGAGAGCGCGTAGCCAAGATACAGATGTATGTGACGAGCGTGGTTTTTCTTTTGTAGTCACAGCAGTAGAATACAAGTTCTTGTAGGCGGCTGCGTGTGCGGCGCCGTTTGTGTTTGCTATTAGTGTCCGGGCTTCGTCACTTTCGGACTTCAGAGGGCATCAGGGCTCACTTGATTGATGTCGCATCAATGCCGAATTATGTATATTCCCTTAGAACGCTCGTCTCCAAACTATAGGCTTTTTAAAGTATAGGGGTGCCCAACCGTGTATCGGTCCATAGAAAACGGCGTGTCAGATGAATGGATTTTGGACAGGTCCTGGCCGCGCCGGCATGCAACCGGCATTGCAACCGGCATGATACATGTTACTATAAAAATGGCGCCGTCGATGTTTTGCCGACCAAACCTTTTGTAAAAAAATGCAATCACTGTTTGCGTGCATCATTTTGTATCCATCGTCTTTCGATCTCAGTGATCTTTTTTTTCTCCTTCTTTTGCTGTTTCTTTTTTTTTTTCGCTTGTTTATTTCGCCTTTTCAAAGCTGCCCTCTGGAGGGGTGACGTCAGTGAATAAAGTCTATAGCAAAGCATTGCGGACGAAAATTTTGAAGGTATCTGCAGCTGAAGCTCGTTTCGATATAAACAACCTTAATAAGATCTAACGAAAAGAGAGAGAGAGAGGGAGAGAGAGATAGGAACTCATGCATTTGCATATAGGACTAAGTGATCACAGACTTTGCTTATGAAATTGTATACGAGAGCTTTCTGCACGAACGAGTCATGCACGGTATGCGTGTGAGCTGAAAGAACTTTAGTAGAGCCATATGAGAAGCGGGTACTTGTTTATCAGGAGCCCTTAACCATGAGCATGCAATGTTCAAGCGCGTCTGGGCTCTGTGACGCCAGTGGTATGGAAAACAGGGTTTCTTATTGTTCTCCACTGCCATGCAGTACTCACCCGTACGAGCTTGCATTGCAGGCAACGCCTTCGGGTTGTCTTCGAGAGTGCCGGGAGAAAGAACATATTTCATTCCGCAAAGAAAAAGGAAAGGTAAGAAGCTGAGACCGGTGACGAAAAGACAACTCAAGAACAGCATACATATCGTCATAATTACCAATATATAAAACAAAGCAAGTCCACAATGCTGTGCGTCTTGGTTTACGAAGTCCCGCAAAATCTTTTAACGAGGAACGCTATTTGCAACAGCGCGTTTTGCTGCTATATTATCGGATAAAAATAATTGCCGTGGTCGAAAGGCGTTCCAAACGGCGCAGAGAAACAGCAAACGGTTTGGCCGCCGATCACGGGCCCGACCATCTTTAAGGTCACGTGTGCGATGACGCTCTCTGTGACGTGTGACCAGGACCTGTCTAGAATGCACTGCGTTCGACCAGCACGCTTTCGTCTATGGAGCAATACATTGGAGGGTACCCCTGTGGCAAGAGCAGACGCCGGATGTTGAGGGTATGGCGGAATTCCCTGTCTGGAAATCGAATCACACGGACAAGTCCAATCAGGGAGGGCATTTTACCGACCGGCGAGGCGTACTGGCGTCCGCAGTGACGGAAGTCTGTGATCGCCTTGTGGAATGTCGCTTCTGGGCAGGACGTGTTCATACAGCCGGTAACACCCTGTTCCACGCGACATGGTCGCATCAGAACCAGAGCGTCGAACCTAAACGTTTTTCGGTTTATTTCGCGTTTGGGTTGGGCCATAAAGGTTCGATAAACCGGTTCCGAGGCTGTAAGCCGGTTCGGAACCGGTTCCAGGTTCTAATATGCTACAAAATTATAGGCAGCCACTAAAAATGATACAAATCAAATCAAATGAAATCCTTTATTGCAGATACAAGGTACAATGACAGCAGCGGGGGTCCCGTAGCAGTGCTAGAGGAGGGGCCACCCAGGGTTAAGTAAAATGTGTAGAACTGCTAGGAAAAATATTCTATGCAAAATACAAGATACACTAAAAATACGAGATCCCTTAGTTGCGTTTTTTATGCGTTTATTTCTGTTTTTCGACTTTTCGACCAACAGGACCCCCACATCCCTTCCCCGAACAAAGTGCCGCCAATCTAGGCAGGCAGACCGCTGGAATCCCCACATAACTCCCCACCACACACCAACCCGAACTCAACCGATATCCCAATCGGTAACCGAAGTTTTTATATCGGTTCGGTTCCGGTTCAGCTCCAAGATGGCGCTAGTAATTACGGTTCAGTTCCAGCTAAAAATTACGGTTAATTCCGGTTTCGGTTCGACGCTCTGATTCAGAACTCATAAGCGGAAGCCGGCATATTTACGGAGGACTTTTCACTGTGCCATCCGAACGCGAAAAAGACGAGCTCGGAAACAATCGCCTGCGCTGCACTCCCATTGGTGTGCCTAGCCTGCGTCGTCGTCATGTTACTATGGCCGGGGGTTCCTCATATGCAGAGGCGTTGATATATAAGCTGTTGAAAAAAAGATGGCCAAGTAGACTGTGAAGCGGCACCAAACATTACTGTAACTCCTTTCCGGATGTTATAGTCTCTTAAAAGAGCTAGTGACATTTGCGTGTTGTCTGGTCATTCGGTCGAGAGCACTGCACGGGCTGCATTTGTATAGATCCGGACCTGCAGACCGGACTTCTTTTGATTTTCCCGCACGGGCACGGTCCGAGGCCGGTAATTTCTAGGTCTCCTGACCCGACCCGACCCGACCCGACCCGACCCGACCTGTTAACTAGAGGGCTATAAAATAGGCCATGTCTAACAGTGGCGTAGCACAGGCCCGAACCTAACTCATGCTTGTCAGTGTACAGGGCCGTTCCCACAATGTCAAACCCGTGTCCTGCCCAAGGCCCGCGGTGTTTGGCCGGGTAAGTCCGGGCCCGTGCAGTGCTCTTCGCTGGTTCGCTTCACTTCTTTTTATTAGTAGTATTCTGCGATTATTTAACGGCTCTTCGTTATAATTACTGCGTTATTTCGAACTCCAGAAACTGAGAACGAGTATCTGCGAGAACAATAATAATAAATAAATGTTTAATTATCTCACATCATTAGTCAGTACAGTTGTTCAGAAGAGAGGGCGTCGTTCAGTTCCTCCTTCCGTTCTTTGATTCTGGACCCAAGTACCGTGTACTTATTCATCAAAACCAATTAATGCTCACCCCCCTCTGTTCCGAGTATGGATCTTTTCCACCCGCAGAAGCTTGTTTTTTTTTTCGCTTTATTCTTTGACTGTCGTTCTCCGCTGTCCCAACTGGGAATGTGCTTGTGGGCGACCGCACTTGACGTGAGCCGTCATCCCTGACCCACTTTGTGTGCAGCCGTCCACCCTAGCCGTCTGTTTTCCATAGAGGCCCTACCCCTTCTGTCGCTCGACGGCTCAGCATGCCGTAGCCTTAGCGTACTACTTGTTAATTCTGGTCTGCAAAAGTGAAAGCGCATTCCAAGTCGTCTTACGTTTGACAGGTAATTTAGAAAGTTTATCAGGTACATCGAGTGCGGATGCGTTAACTCGTTTAGTAGGCATCGGAAGTAGGCAAGTTCATGATGTTGTCCCGAGGATGAAAGAGTATTCTTGTGGGAAGTAATGACTTCGAGCATGTCGTAAGGTTTTTTTTCAGTTTCAGTATACATGTACTTCAATGGAGAAATACACACAAGAACTGGGACTGTAGTACTAACCCGTGATGCAGTCCCATACTGTACATTCGAAAAACTATAGTTGACACTGCTGATGAACTTCCAACAATTTACAATACCTTACACACACAAAGAATTATACAGGGTGTCCCAGAAAACGTGTCATTGAATTATAATAAGAAAAAACTACACCATCTAGAATCATGCGGTCAACAGCATTTGTTCTTACTAGGTTTTTGTTCTTACTAGGTTTTTGCCACCTCCTGACGTGAATGTCGTGTAACGTAAGTTTAATTATGTAAATTTTTGCGAACGGAAGTCGGAAATTTGCCAAGTAAAGTTTACCCCACCAATGTGAAGAACGTGTCCAAATTACTCAAATTAATGATAATTGACAGGGATATTCAGGGGCTATCCCATCTGAAAAAATAGCCGAACATCATGCTCTACGGAGCTAGCGCGCGACAAATTTTTCAGCGCAATCCTTGTCAGTCCGACGAAAGGAGGTTGGAAACCCAGCTTACACTTGCAACCCAGAAAGAGATAGCACAGGAATGGCTTATCGCGTCCGACTTTCGCTGAGATCGCACTTTCCCTCTCCCAATTTCAGGACCTGTCACTTTTTCTCATGCTTTTTCTACTATCACTCTGTGGACTGGGTTTGGAACCTCCTTTTGTCGGACTGAGAGCGATTGCGCTCAAAAAGTCGTCGCGCGTTATTTATTTATTTATTTATTTATTTATGCGAATACCTCAAATGCCCGCGAGGGGCGTTACATGAGGGGGGTGTGAACTAATAATACAACAAGCACTATCACATAATGAATATATTAGTATAACTAGTACGCGAGGTTACATATGTTCAGTAACACACAAACAAAATAATACAAGTAAATGAGACACACTTTATAATTAAAAAAAAGAACACAACTGTCTGCGAAATGCAGAAACATCAGAGATGGTGGCAATGGATTGGGGAAGGTCATTCCAAATGTCAATAGCATGTGGAAAGAAGGAATTGAGAAACTGGGATGAACGACAATGGATATGCTCAACTTTGCATGTGTGATCAGTCCGGGCGGAGACGTAGTGTGCTGGTGCAATGAAAGAGGGTCGGATGGCTTGATTGATGTAAAACTTGTGAAAGAGACACAAACAAAAGTATCTTCTACGGAGTGCAAGAGGGGGAAGATCGATGGATGACTTCAACAAGGTAATACTAGACGGATATGAGTAGTTGGACAAAATAAAACGGGTTGCACGATTTTGTATGGACTCGAGAAGATCCGTAAGAGTTGATTGGTAGGGATCCCATATGCTGCAGGCATACTCTAATTTGGGCCTAATTAGGGTTAGGTAAGAAAGACGTTTGACGTCCGGGGGAGCAGGCCTACGGTTACGACGTATGAAGCCAAGTTTACGATTTGCATCCCTTACAATGGTATGAACGTGATCTGACCAGGAAAGATTTGATGAGAAATGAAGCCCTAAATACCTGTAGTTATCAGAAGTGTTGACAACCGACTCGTCAATGTGGTATTGATAGGTGAGGGGGGACCTAGAGCGAGAAAATGAAACATGGCAGCACTTGGAAGCATTTAAGGGAAGACGCCAAAAGGAACACCAGTTGGAAATTGACGCAAGGTCTTGCTGAAGGGTTATTTGATCTGAACGGGATTTAATAGCACGGTATAATACGCAGTCATCGGCGAAGAGCCTGATGCAGGATGAGATGGAGTGCGGGAGGTCATTTATAAATATAAGAAATAGAAGAGGACCAAGAACAGAACCTTGGGGTACACCTGAAGAAACAGGGAGGAAGGCCGAAGAGGAGTTGTTTACAATGGTTGTTTGAGCTCTGTTAGAAAGGTAACTCACGATCCAGTTAAAGACGTCGGAATGTAGGTTAAATGTTAAACGTTAAACGTTAAAAAATAGGTCGGAGTGTAGGTCGGAATGCAGTGTTATGGTTCGGTGCTACGAAAAGCATGATGTTCGGCTATTTTTCCGATGGGATAGCACGTGAATATCACTATGAATTATCATGAACTTGAGTGAATTCGGCACGCTCTTCATATTGGTGGGGTATAAAAGTAACCTTTGCTTGGCAAATTTCCGAGTTCAGTTAGCAAATATTTGCATAATTAAACTTACGATACATGACATTCAACATCAGGAGTTGGCAAAAACCTAGTAAGAACAAATGCCGTTGACCGCATGATTCTAGGTGGCGTAGTTTTTTTGTTATTATTCAATTACACGTCGTCTGGGACACCCTGTATAAATCACTGACAAAATTAAGTATGGGTATTACTTTTAAGAATAAACTGCTGTACTCTGAGTTTGAAATTCCGAACTGACATAGCGTGACGTACAATTAAAAACAAATTATTCCGTCTTGGCACCAGAGAACAAGTGTATCTAGCTGGTGTAACCAGCCCAAATTTAGTTCTTGGGTCTGGTAGCTTAAGAAATAGACTCTCCGTTCGAAATGGATACAGTTATGGATCAGTTATTGATCCCTCTTCATTTATGACGGCTGTATGCGTCAGTTTCGCTCGTCGTAATATTTATTGTTCGTGCATTTTTCTACTCCTTTTATCCTGCGCATGTAGACCGTCATTAGTACGTTTAATTTCGTATTGGTCTTCCCCCTGAGCATCATAATCAATTAATCGCGTATAACCGCTACCGTTATGTTCATGTGTTTTGTTTTCCTGCATGGTGTTCTGTTTCTCCCGTGTAATACCGCAATGCCGTTGGGACGTAACGCTAAATAAATAACCATTGTGTTTCCATCGAACGCCACCAGGCTTATATTTCCTGAAGAGGTGTTCCGCGGATACACCCAAAGCGCGGCAGGCTGTCTGGACTACTACGTGCGCATTAATAAACAATCTCTGAATTGAGGCTTGCAACTTGTCGTTGTAGCGCTCTAGGGAAGGCTCTGCCAGCACTTGATTTCTAAAACTGTGGGAACGAAGACTCATCGTACGAGACCTCTCGGACACCTCTTACACGACGACGTGTATAATTCAGTCTTGCTTCCTCTTATACACAGGGTGTTCACGCTGCTCCCCTTCCTTTGTTTCTTTATCGCGGCGCCGGTTCAGTGTGGAGATTTAGAAGAGATTTAGCGGATTGGAAGATCTTTACGATAACGGTTCCGAAAATATGATACGCCAAGCCCACGTTACTGAGCTTGGATTTGACAGCTTCCGATGTGTTAAAACGGTGTGCTTCTTCCTGATTCCGTGTTAGCGCCATGCACGATGCAACCATGGACATGAGCGGCGTACAGACAGGTAGAGAGAGGACAACAGGAAGGAGTGGGAGACAGGGGGGTGGGGTGTTGATGTGCGTCCTGGGCAGACTTCATAATCCTCCGCACGACCTTGGCCCGTGCACAACCAACGAGCGGACGTCTTTACCCATTCGGCCATGAGGAAAATGAGTAACGTAGGCGGCGACAAAGCCATTGTATTCGGCCAGATGACTACAAGAAGTGAACGCGTATGTAGGCGAAACCCGCGTTTCAGCACCATGCAACACCATCGCAACCTATGTTCGGGTTTGCCGTTATGCCAGGTGCAAATCATGTGCGATCACAGCGCAGGGACTGCGCTCTTCATCTGCTGCAATGCTATCGCATTGCGTACGCGTTTGGCAGTGCGCCAAAGAGTACGGTGATTTTTTTGTTGTTCTTTACCGATTCTTTTTAAAGCTGTGAGAACAGCACTCACACTATTTTCGCAGGCGGGCTATGCTTCCAGGCTGACATCCGTGGGAATGCGTATGTAACTACCGGGTGACTAATTACCTAAAGTTCATTAATCAACAGTTTAATCGAATGTTCTCGGGAAAATGCGAGACAGCAAAATTGGAGGTAGTCATTATTTACAGCCACCCTCTTTTTTAAAAATTTAAAATTAAAAATCGCCAAATTTTGGTACGCAAATGAGCTGAAGCCTGAACTAAGCACTTCTCAGGCGAAGAAACGACATCACCTTCGGCTTATCTGGGCCGATCAGCGCCTACTCCAATCAGCTAGAACGCAACAACACTCGTGGCCCTCTGACACGAACGCCCTATGCTCCTTTTGCGCTCGAGAAGTGCGTGGTTTTGGTTTCGGCTCGTTTGGGTAGCAAAATTGAGCGATTTATATCTCGAACTACGTGCTTGTTCCTGGATATCGAAAAGAGTGTGGATTAGAATAAGGACTGGCGCCAGTTCTGCTATCTCGCATGTCCAAGAAAACATCTAATAAATAAGTTAACTAATTAATTTTTCGGTAATTAGTCGTCCAGTAGTTACATTTGCTTTCTGAGAGGCCCACCTGTGAAAACCGCTTCTAGGTAGTTCTCATAGTTTCGTTATAACCATTCTGTAAAGGATTTATATAAAAAAAACGCCCTGTACATAATCTTTATTGCCATTTTATCTTGCGTTATATATATATATAGGTTATTTTCATTATTTGTGCGCTGACGCGACCTCGAACACAATTGCTAGAAATGACTATATACTGTCGACGCTGTGGAACAAACGCTTGACAGTTTACTTTACTTTCATTTTTCCCAAGCGATATTCGTGTTTCATGACGCTTCCTTTATCATACGTAACTGGATGGAAGGGCGTACCCTGGCGCCAGCCACAACGGGGCAAAACAGAACGGCACGTGCATTTATGTTGTAGCCTGGTGGGCTGTCGTGCTTTGCTTCGCTGGCCTCACATTTATAGGCCATAAAACTCGGCAGGGTAGTGGCGGATTTGTGTATACGTCCGCTTCCTCGGTTGTTATGTTGTTCACTCGCCGAGTGAAGGCTTGGGCTGCCAGCGGGGCTGTGACCTCAGGTGTGCTTTCGGCTCACTTTCGCGTTTGCCTCGGAGTGCGCTCTTTCTCTTTGTTCGAAAGTCGTTTTGCGATTGCTCCCTCTAAAAGCATTAGGTTTCTCCTTCCACCACTATAGTCAGTGACAACATAAATCGCACACTTGACGCCGCCTTCACACAAGAATCGCTCCGCGCGCGCGAATGTATAGTGTGGCGCGGCCAAGTGGGGACTGGGGGGAATTGAAAGAGAGCTGACACTATATCGCGATGCGGGGGCATCGTGCAAAGCCTGGTAGCCAATTGCAGGAGCCTTCCACGGATGAGTGGGCGGTCCCAATTGTAGGCCTTGAGTTGTCACTGACTATACACACTTCGAGAAAGAAACCGCCCCACCACCACACGCAGGCACGCACGCGGGTGCGACGTTTTGTAGAAGACACAGCGGTAAATAAGTATTTAAAGAGATTGAAACATTTATTTTACTGAAAAACAAGCTTTCGGACGTAGTCCGTCCTTCATCAGGTGCGAATTACCAGAGTTCGAGGTAACTCGTTCCTTTTTCAGGTAACTTTGCCAAAGTAACGTAAGTTAAGTTCCAAGTTACTTTTAACTCGCTTTTCACTCACGTCTTTTCTTGCTTTCACTCCAACTCCTTCATGGCATTTTTCGCCATAAAACGTGATATTCAATCAATGACATTATTTTATTCAGTAAGTAAGAACCGCTGCCATTGAAATAAAGCTGAACCATTATGCGCCCACGGGGAGTAAGATGTCAAGCGTTCGAATAGACCTCTACCAGAGAAACGTCATCATGGCATTGGTAGACAGATTGAAACCGAAACAAATCGGAAGGAGAGGGCTGGGTTCCACGAACGGGCACTTGTTCGCTGCCTCCCATTGAAAGAAAAGCAGGACCGAGGGTCGCGTCCCTTTCAGGGACCATATCGTAATCTCCTCAAGACCGTGGCTTTCGGGCGCGACCCTGTTCACCTCTAGCTTCGAGCGTAGTTGAACTCTACCAAATTTGTGGCGCTGTGGAACACTATGACGTTATTTGTTTACAAACAGGAAGAGGTCTATTGTTGGATATAAACGAAAACGATTTAAGCGTATTGCACTCCTCCGCAGGCAACACAAAGCCTCAACTGCTCACGCGCGCTGCACCTCCGTAATGCTATTTTGTGTCCGGAGTAACTTGGAAGTAACTCGTTCTTTTTTTTTAAAGTAACTCAGTAACTGCGAGTTACATTTCAGGCTGAAGAACTTCGTTATTAACTTTGTTACATTTTGCACACGGTAACTTAACTTTTAACTAGTTCTTTTTGACGGATAACTTCTCAATCTATGCGAATTACACGTGAGCGCTATACACACCGATTTGAAACTGCATTGGGGGAAGCTGCAGGCAGGGTGGAGGCAGAGCCGTATATTAAAAGGGAGTCTGGCCATTGGGAGGAGTCACAAAAAGAGGCTCGACCTGTCAATCACAGTCTCGCTCCTCTGATTGGTTTGCTTTTTACCAAGGGGGTCGCCATGACACCATACTGCCACCCAAAATGGCGTCGAAAGCAAACATAGTGAAGCGGGGATTTCGTGACAAATTTTTTTCACAGACTACTCTGATTTTACACTGCAAATGCACATTGTCATATACGTTTCTCGGAAATCAGTTTCAACTTACGCTCATCCGTCGATATCTAATCGAAAATAATACGTTTTGTCGCCGATGTTAGGCCTAGTGAACACGGCGATCGCGGCGATCACAACGAAATCATAACAAAAACGGCACTGTGTTGTACAATCTTATATTTAATTGCTGGATTTCATGGATATAAACATTCTTGCCTTTTATATTCCAAGTGTTCATGTAGATTTGTTTAAAAATCATTCCGACGACAGAATGTGTCCCAGCAGGTGGATCTGCCGGCAGCGGTGCAACGACGGAAGCAGACGACAACTCCCGACGTGCCTTACGCTCCCTAGGTGGCGCTCATCAAATTTGCACCAAAAATCCACTAGTTCTGCGGGTTGCGAGAAGTATCCATTTCAATCCCATCCAATCCACTTGCCACCCAAAATGGCGCTGCCCATGTTGGATAGGGGGACAAATAGTGAGGATAGGTTGATTGATAGCGCCCCATATTTCAAGACTTCATTGGTCAGAAAGCTGAAAAAGTGGGTGGAGCTTCAGGTATAGGCATGACCCATTAATGGCCAGACTCCCTTTTAATATACGGCTCTGGGTGGAGGGAGGTATAACAGTCTCGTCGTGGATCGCGGTCATTTTTCTATTTTTCTTGCCATGTAGATGGCGTCGATGGTGGTAGCTGAGGGAACTCAGTGTGGCACAGCTACTTCTCCAGGAGTATCTTCACGCGTTATGTAATACATGGATGTCTAGACTGTACCTTTGTGCTCAGGGAAAGGGGCGCTATGCAAGTATGCCAAACTTTTTGATTTCCGAAACTTTGATTGCCCAACTTTTCTTTTTTTTGTTCATTTTGTTGGTGTTGCACTGTGATACGTTGCCGACTGGACTTCTGAAGAAATTACCGTATTTTCCAGTGTATAACCCGCACCAACATCATGCAGTTCCCAGTTCTTTACTTTTGAGCAAGAACTAGGCTCTTTACCGCCCTCATTGTACATAGCAACAGAAGAACGCACGCCGAGTTCAAGTACTGTTTACAACCTATTGTTGTTATTATTAAAGTTGATTTACCTACAGAGTAATGCCTCTATTTTAAAGTACAGGTCTGCCACCCCAGTGGTCATCTAGAGAACGTGAGGTCACGTGAAAACACCAGACACACTACAGGTTTTCCCATTTTAGTCCAAGTGCCATCTGAATTAGTCCAGGTGCCATCTGAAATAATCCAAGCGCCATTCAATTTAATCCGAGCGCCACCTGAAAAAATCCAGATGCTATTCAATTTATCCGGGTGCCATCTGAATTAATCCATGGTGTTTCTAAGCAGTATAACCGTGTGTCCACACGAGGGACATCCCCGTAGAGTATTCTAGTGGAAGGAAAAGTAAACAAAAAAATTGCTGATGGAACTGAAGTTGTGCCGTGTCTTATGTTGAACATTCGCACGAGGCTGAGACATTGGGAGTTGGAGCGTGTGTATAACAGAAGACGCCACTGGTGTGTCGTCTGCTACAGAATATCTTCTGACTGAACTGCATGATATTCCGCGCGGTTAGCAGAGCGCGCCAAAAAGGCATGGTGCTCATAGCAGACGACACCAGTGGTCCTGTCGTCTGCGAAGGAATATCTTGTGACTCTGCTGCATGATATTCCCCGCGGTTTGAAGAGCACGGAAAGGCATCACGCACATGCTGCAGCTTAGTCACAAGATATTCCGTAGCAGACGACATAACCGATGGTGTCGTCCCTAGTTGTCGCTGCGCCACAAAACTCCCAATTATCATCATCATCATGGTGTTGTCTGCTATGTGAGTCATGCATTTAGTGCTATTCTAACCGCGTGGAACATCCTGCAGCTCAGTCAGAAGACATTCTGTAGCAGACGACAGCACATGTGGTGTCGTCTGCTATATCAATCATGCCTTATCACGCTCTTCTTACTGCGCGGAATGTTCTGCAGATCGGTCAATAAGATGTTCCAAAGCAGACAACATGACCAATGGTGTCGTCTGCTATGCTTCCGCTTTAACTCCCGAAATCTGTGCGCTGTGCGCATACTCAACATAAAACGCAACAGAACTTAAGTCATGTCAGCAGCTTTTTACTTTTCCTTCCACTACATGTCTGTAGAGTATTCTGCGGGGATGCCCCTCGTGCGAGTACACGGTTATAGTGCTTAAAAACACCGTGGATTAATTCAGATGGCACCCAGATTAAATTGAATAGCATCTGAATTTTTTCAGATGGGGTCTCGGATTAAATTGAATGGCGCTCGGATTATTTCAGATGGCACCTGGACTAATTCAGATGGCACTTGGACTAAAATGAACGGGAAAACCTGTAGTATTCCGAAATCACCTGGTGTCCTTGACCCCCCAGCTGACTCATGCGTGCTATATGTCGCCCTCAGTCAGGAGCATTGCCGCAGCAAAGGAAAGCAGCTAATCATGCAGGACCTAAGAAGCCTATATAGTGTCCTTTATCTGTCGGAGGTCTACCCCTCATAACCACCCAAGAAATGCCGCATTTAATCCCGCGCGTGGCTATTCCTAGGCTACAAGTCGCCTGACATCCTCCTAAAAGTTGACCTTCCGGGAAAAAAAACTCCGATGTAGAACGCGCACCGGTAGACAACGTGCACTGCCTGTTCGCAGCGTTCTCTTTTTTTATTTTCTTTTATGCATGAAGCGTGCGTTGTTCACCGGAAAATACGGTATTGGTGCACAAAAGTACATAATGCTTCCAAACTGATGCAATATTCACTGCATATCTCCTGGTAAATACGCTCGCTAGAACGAACGGAATGGACATTTTGAGTCAAGTTCTTTCATGGAACGTGATAATGTAAGGATATTCGGAGATTTCTTTGGTGGTCTGCCACTCTACCACACCGTGTCAGTACCCCCTATTTATGTAGTGTGCGAGATCGCAACAACAACGAAAGAGATCTTCATTTATGCAGCCAATTAATGCCGCGGTGCTGCTACAGCTTTCCTCGTAATTGCGTAATTTACTGCACGCGCGGTTCAAATTGCAGCGCCGATCGTTTGATTGTAATATGCGTGGACTGCCTTACGGAGCAGGCTTGCCTTTTCCGTTTCATTAGTACGACAAATCTTCGCCAACCTCAGAAATTGAAATTCTGGGCTTCACTCTCTAACAGGAGGCCCCCAATCAAGGAAACGGCGGGTTCAAATTTGCTGCCACTGTTGCTACGACGCCGCAGCAACGAATATATTGGCCGGAGCGGCAGCTCCACCACTGCGCCTGATTCGTCGACCTTAGCTGGAATTTTCCCCGTCATCCGACGGAGGAATTTAGATGTCGGCGCTTGTCCTTTTGTCTGGAGGGACCAATAGCGGGCCGTAATTGTCTCCGGCCGCTGCACTCTCGTGGGACAGGACCAAATTGAATAAGACCCATCCCTGACGGATATTCGTCCAGGAAGGGGTTATTTTCCATTGCCCAGTGGTACCACGCGGTACTCAGCCGTAGGATCTGTTCGGGAAAAAGGACCGTGGAAAAACTGTTTGACAGTTTCCGTTCGTTATTCGTACTGTCGGTCTCTCCTTTGGTCCCTGTATTGGGCTGCACGGAAGCCCCAGCTCCATAAAGCTCAAGGATATTAGTCAATTATTTCACTTTATTCGCCGGTTGCCGTACGTACTTGGGTTGGGAAGTGTATTCCGGTGGAGATGTGACGGACCACAAGTTCGTGATAGGGGGCTATTTGATGCACTATGCCGAGTGCATTTTATGCCCGTGACAAAGCCACTAAATGTGCATTGCGGCGTCATTTGATAAACTGCAAGATTAACTTGCGCGCAGTTGCCTACGATGTCACTGTAAAGCGTGCTTTGCCGGCAGTACTGCGGTGTAATGTGGGAAAACGTGCTTTAAGTTTCAGCCTCATAGAAAGCGCGTTGTGCAACCGTTTGCCGCTTTTCTCCGCTTCTGGTTTCTTCAAATGAAACGTTACTTTATAGTAAGTGAAGAAAAGAAGTATACTGGGCTCTGAAGTAGTCGCTGCACGAGCGCCGCTGCAACTTTGATGCAACTGACCTCTGAAGGTATCGGAAGGTTCCCGAATACTAAAGCTTAATAGCGTTAATTCCATTATTGCACGAACGGCACGTTGGTACGAACATAGAGAAACGCCTCATTTTTAGTCTCCACCTACAGCTTGCTCGTGCGTGCTCTCCTATTGGTTTGTTATCTGTAGCGTTTTTCTCCGCTCCTTGTAAGTATTGTGTAGAGAGTGTACTCCTGCACGATATGGGAGACTCGGCTGTCGACGTATGGCGCAGGTAGCGCCAAAATACGACGCCGAATGGCTCCCACGAATTCCTCACTCGCTTACAGTATTTGTAAAAATAATCGGATGAAACCTCAGTCAATTACTGCGTTTTTAGCTTCGTCACTCTGTGTGTGTCTCTATGCCCACCGGAATGTGTTTTTCGAGTAGTCGAATATTCGGCAGATGATGCGATGTCGGAGACCTATGTGTTGCTCGTGGAGCATTTGTGTCGCATTACTCTTTCTACCGAGTAATCTTCCAGTGGGCAGCATGCTGTTGTCTCGTTTCCGATCGCCGTACTTTGCGCTGTGATACGTCATACCGAGATAGCTGTCAGTTCATACCGGACCGTTTTGAAAGATATGACGGGAAATTGAGAGGGACGCCTAGCGAAGGTATCACGCTTAATCGTATCGAGCGTGCTGACCATCCATTAATGGTGACCAGTAGCGTCCCCTGTTGCGAGCGTCCCCCGCCGTTGCCATGGCGTTTGTGACCGCGCGTTCGTCTCTCACCGTGTCTGTTGGCTGGCTTCAGTGGTGTCGGTATGGCGAGTGCGGCGCGTCAACGCTGGAGCCTCCTGCTGGAGCCGGAGCGTTTGGCCGCAAGGACCCTGCCAGAGGCGCTCTCCAAGGTGGTCATGCGCCGATCGCACAGCCTGGTAAGCTCCGGCCCTGGTGCTGGCCCTTGTCCAACGCACGGTGGCTTGTTTAGACGGCGATGGGTGTGCGCTTTCGCCCCTCTCGCGGGGTATACTTTACGGTCTTCACTGGCGCCCTCGTTTCGCGCTGTTGTCACCCAGATCGCGGCCAGGTCGCGGCACCGCTTCGTAGATTAGAATTGGTTGTGATTCAGGGTGCAGTGTGGTGCCATTGGTTTTAAATAACTGATATGCTCCCTTTATTTATGTATTTCGTCGTCGGTAATGCCGTGTCTCCTTTCTGAGGTTTTGTACTGCGCCGCGTACATGTGTATTCTCATGCCCATCCACACCCTCACACTGCGGTTTGACCGAGGAGGAGTTATTTGGGAAAACGTAAATAAATAAATAAACATATTTCGTTAACGGTTTCTTAAGAGCCTGTTTCGTAAAATATCCGCTTATGGTACGTAAAATAGACACGGTGCTCCTGCCGAACGGTGTGAAATTGACGTCGATGTCTAACCGCGTCGCTTAAGAGCCGGTAGATCTGCAGCGGTTACCTTCATCAAAGCTTGTCAATAAACACGATATTGAAGCTAATAAGGTAACATTTGCTCGAGTTTGGGGGAAAAGAGACACAGAAGACAGGATAAAACTCACAACCACCAATGCTACCTTATTCGTATCTCCACCAGCTCGCTTGCAGTCTACTTTTATGTTCAATTATATTGATATTGCGCGAGAACGGAACATCCAAACGATGTGTATCTTTGAACTTAGTCACCACCACATGCATGAACTCTCAATAGCTTACAATATGGGAACGACACGACTCGTTCACCAGGAGCAGAGCATGGTGGACAGGTTGAAAAGCGCTTTTCTGCAGCATATGCAGGGAGGGCAGTCCCGTGCGTGCCGTCTAACAGCGACACTTCGAGAAGGAACGTGATAGCTGCTGTGAATGCGCGTCAAAGTGCACGGGTACAGGAGATACGATACGCGATTTCCCTGTTGCCTTACGTGAGTCTCTCTCTGCAGCTGAATGCGACATCCCGTAGAAATAATTACTCAGACAGCTATTCACAGCAATGGCCTCTTTTTTTTTTTTTTCTAACGTTTGCTTACGTTACGGTAATTGATACGAGTATTCGCGCAAATACAGTCCAAAGTGTTGTTCCGTCCGCTGACCGTTGTATCGACTGTTGGGTGTATTTTTAGGTTTCCACTTCTGGTCGATGGATGGGTCCACTGACAGCACTGATTTGGAAGTAATACTCGCGTGACAAAATGCTGAGGCGATCTTGTTGCGCACAGCTCGTCCGTCGAGCTGCGTGCGCCCATCAGATTGATTTGAGTTGCGTGTCCTCGTTTTATGCGATTTGTAGCTTGACATATCAATATGAATGGCGCGAAAAATGCAGCAGGTTGCTTTAGCACGTCGGTTACTCGCAATGGGTCTTCCATGTGTTACGTCCACAATTTGTCTCTACTTTTTAAGATTATAGACGTCATGCTTCACTGCATTGGCCTCTATACAAAATTCTGCAAATCTGTTTGATGTTGGACACGTGATATGTAGGCAGTGTGACGCAAACTGTGGCCTGGAAAGCCAAGTGACCTATTCTGCCCATGACAACAAATGAGGGACCGTTTACTAGCTGTCGTATTCTCTATTATCGCTCATAACTTAAAGATAAGGGAAATGAAATGCCCGCACTATGTACAAAGGAGGAACTTTTGCATGCACGTATCGATCTCGAGTACACGGTTTGCTTACGAGCTTCGTGCAGTTTCTTGCTAGAAAAACAGTCGCACGCAAGCTATTGACTGGAAACTCTATCCGTGGACATTCGTTGCAGCCCGTGCTTGTCGACAGAATGCTCCGTGCGGATATGTACCTGGAAAGCAATGGTTGCTCCTGAAAACCAGATCAAAATCCACGTTGCTTTTATTACTTTTATTTGTGCGCGTTTTATGCTTTCATGCTTTATTCTTTGGGTCCGCTATACTGCCTGCTAACGTATAACTAGAGGCGACATGTATTGACCTAATTTTGCATTTTTATTGAGCTATAGAATCAGTAAGTAAAATGCCAACAAATGCGTTTAACATTGGGTTTTGTCGCAATAAAATAACGTCCGTTTTGGTGATGATTGCTGGCTACTTTTCCAGCACAGCTTTTGAATTGCAGTAAATTAATTGAAAATTAGCATTGACGTCATTTTGAGCGTCTCACAAATTTGTCGTGCTGTCAGTTCGCGCGTATCATCAGGGTCGTGGCGTTCAAGACGAATACATCCTGGCCAGAGGCAGTGTTTATTCTTTAATATGTACTGAACTTCTATGCCTCTTATGGGACTGAAAAGTTGTTTGCGTAAAGCCTTTCCCTAAACGTTTCCTAAATAGCGAACCCATCATTTCGCGATAAATGCGGAATTGAGCCCGGCTTAACTCTCTGTTGAATTGAGCAATATCTACTTTGCGGCGAACAAAAGTGTTGCGACCGATAATAGATATTGATTTTGGAAAAGTTTTCAAACCTGTCTCCTCGAGTTTCCGGGGAAGCGTCCCGTCTTTGCTTTGCTTTCGAACGTATGCGTTCTTGAAAATCCGAACAGCTGTTTTCGGACTATACGCGTATTTTACTTCAATGAACTGCTCCAGAGAGAGAAGGAAAGGGACATTCCCACGTAGTAACAGCTGTACAAACAACGTATTTCTTACGCTTCCGTTACCTGGTCGTAGACAAACAAAATTTACTTCCACAATGTTGTTGGAATTGTAGTCAGATGTGGAGAAGATGACCTCGTTCTTGAATCTTCTCCAACTGGGCAGTGAGACAAGAAATTATTTCGGACGTGATTTTCTAAACGTCGCGTTCGGGGTTCCACTCTATGCGTGTCCTTCAGCAAAATGAATTAAAGTTAATGAGCTTGTTGAGAGGAAGTGGCAAGCTTCACAGGTACATTATAGAAGCTTTTTAATGACCTGCTGGGCTGAATGCTGAAGGTGAACTGACTGTTAATTTCTTTCCGCGCCGGTAACGCTGTCATATGTGTTGCGCGCTGCTATGGATTGTGGCTGATGATACGGCCGCTGCAAGCTGGCACTATAGCTTGCGGTAATTAGCTGGCTGATTGTTTGAGCCCGCTTCCAGTCGAATTCCTTCGTATTTTATCCACCAGATGAAAATAAAGTTGTGCACGGGATTATTCTTTTGACAAAGTTCTCTTTCTGTACTATTCTTTCTCTGTTTCTATTCTGATAGCAACACCTGCACTTCTATTATCAATATATTGCACGCACGTGCGACCTCCACTTGTCTTTTGAGGCAGTGTCCTCGCTCGGAAATTGCCAGTACAGTTTTTCCTGACCGGCGTTACGAAGCACTTTGCATGAAATGCCGTCTCAGCCTTTCAGCGATATGTTAAGCAGACACACGCAATGAACAATGTCGCGCGCAGTATGCAAAGGGACCGGGGATATGACCGCGGGACTCCGTTTATTGACTTCATGCATTGCCCATATCGCGACAGCGTATCTTAATGTGTAGCAGACCAGAAGATCGACCTTCACGCAGCACATCGCTTTCTCTTGATGCTGCGACGCGTACGGTGTACTGATATACGCGAGTGTTTAATTTCCTGCGACCGTCTCGGCGTGTCGACATAGAAGGCGCTCATCGCCGCATATTTAAGTAAAATGCACTGTGGTGCGCGCGAAATGGCCGCGCGAATTTACAAAAGCCCCTTCAATTTCTGAATTAATATGGACCTCGAGATTTACCAGCTGTGGATTTCTATCACACTCCCTCGAATTCGTGATTCCGCTTTGGGAAGCTTATCGGACAAACGATGCAGCGTTCCCGCTCGACGTTGCGGCGACTTTATTCCAATTACGACTCTTCTTCGTGAACTTTAATCGAGAAAATATTTTTACCGCCGATGAATGAAGATAAAATATAAAAAAATTGATCGCGAAACGTGATATGCTCGTGAGCTCTCTTGATAGCGCACGAAGCGATCGCTGCAAGCTCTACTTTTTCGCAATATTACGTGTTCAAACTGGAAAGCCTTTTTCCAGTTTCATTTCGTTATTTCTTACTAGGGAGATTTAGTGCATCGTACGCTATCGCCTTTGCGTACGTAAGGGATGCCGTTGGTGGTTCTGCGCACGCGCAAAACATAGAGAGAGCTTCGCTCATTGCGCAAAACCATCACGCTATCCCTTACGTACGCAAAGGTAATAGCGTACGATGCACTAAAACTCGCTATTGTCGTTATTACATGCAGAAAATCCAACAGTGAAGCCTTCTTTAATACCTTCTACATTTCTTCGGGTGTACAACAAAAACTTCTTACGACAAACACTTATATACCGTGCACAGCGAGAAGCAATGTAGTTTAATACCGCAGCGCGTGAAAAAGTTGTTTAGTTTTGTACAGTCTATATTCCATGTCTTCTTCGTCTCGGAGTGCGCGATGAGTGAACCGCGGAGACGCTGGTCATTTGTTTACTCTTCCCATTACAAGGCGTAACAACGAGACGTGCGATGAATATTTCACGATTTCTGCCGAACTTTCTAGTCACGTTCTCGAACCAGCATTCGGAAGTTAGTCCTCGTCATGCGAGGCATCGACCGTCGATTCACGTCGGAAGAAGCGGTACCGATATGTTTACTCGGCCAGCCGTTTCACACGTCGGAGCTTTTTAGGAAGAGGATGAGACTATTTCTCGCGTATACGTGAAAAGTGGGACGATTTAGCTAAAGCGTAGCGAACGGATGTTTGCGCTTATTTTTATTTTTTTCCCCTGAGTAGGCAAAGCAACACGAAGAACCGTGTCAGTGGAAAGCTCCTCAGATCGATGTCCGAATTACAGAGTTTAAAAACCGAAACGCTCCACATGCGCGAATATTGATGAACGGCCGATCGAATGGGACTCGTTTGACCATGCACCAACGCCGAATCGAAGGAAGCAGGGAGCTCCAGTAACTACATAGAGCTTTGAAATATATATGGCAGTTGTCGAAAAAGCCAGACAGCGGTGGGAATGGAGCGCCTCTTCGGCTCCTTTGCATTACTTTCTCGTTCAGCGAAATGGTAAAGCGTAAAAAGGAAATGGAAAGAAAAAGTGCAGGAGCCTTCTGGTACCTGACCAAATCTGTGCGTGCAGAATGCATTGTATAGCGTCTTGCGTACGCGATTCTGTCGTGAGAGACAAAGCCGACGTGCATGGGATTGAAGCGGTTTATTTTTCAGTTCGCGATAACTTTTCTCCGTGTGTTTCGCATCTCAGCAGACCCGAGCAGGGCTCCGCCTCTTTTGTCACGCTTCATTACAGTAGCGTAGCACCGTTATATCTGCTCGCAAAACAGCTACTTGCAGTCCAGATAGCCGGGTCAGGACAGGATTCAACAGGGTGCCTACAAATCTGGAAACCCGGGAATTGTCGGGGAATTTTGATGGGACTAGAAAAGTCGGGGGGTTGTCAAGGAATTCGCCAGAAAGCAGCTGGAGTCAGGGGAAATCGCAGACAAGTGCCGTGACTACATGGTCGTGACGATGCGCAGCGAATCGCGAGTGCCCATCAGTGGTTGAGCGGCTACGACGTAGCAACGTTGCCACGAATAGCAGCTCGGTAAAAACGACAAGCTCACAGGCAGAAAAGTAGGGGAGCCTCACTAATACTCAATCTGTTTTTCTTTTTCTGTTTTTTTTTTCTTTTCTTTTTAATAGGGTCTGTATCAAAGCGTAACAGCAGGCACCAAGTTTTGGACATGGAGTTCGCTTGAAGTAGTCAGTGAAAACCTGGAAAAGTCTGAGAATTTGAAGACTGCAATTTGGTATACACACTCGCTGCGCATGTAGAATAAGCGCACTGCGTGGTCATATTACGCCGGTTAAACGAGAAGTGGCGTCACGTGGTACCGTTGACGTCACTCACCACCTGCACCAAATTCGATGTTGAAGATATCTTAGGCCTAACGAAGAGACGTCCTTTCCCCATGGAATCAACTTGTTTATAACCCAAATTCTCTTGGCTCTCGTGAGCCCCGCATGAAATCTAGCTAAATTAGTCCTTGTCCGTATTGTCAATCCCCTTTGTCCTCTGTGTTTGGCTGCGTTTTCATCTTGTAGACTCACCATCTGCTCCGAGAGGGGACGTGAAGAGAGGACCGAAACGACACATCACGCGCTATAGACGCACGCTTTTTTGACTTTACTGAGAGGGAGAGTGCATTAATAACGAGCATTAGAGCTGGGGACCAAGCGCTTTGGGGCCCCAGAGAAATAGCGCCGTCCCCACCGCGCTGAGTACGCACGCTATTTTTCGAAAATAGCGTGGTGTCCCAAAGCTGGCTTGCGTTGCTCTCGCGGCTGGCGAGAATCCGCGTAAGCATGTCGTCTTCGAACTTCCGAAGACATTGACAACCGCAACAAAACCAAAACGTAACTTCTACGACGTAAATAGAAAACTTTTTTTCTTCTTCGGAACTTCAGAAAACAGAACTTCACCGCATAGCACGAATGACAACGTTCTCTCCCTTGATTTGATGAAAACTGGGGGCGTACGCCACTTTTGTGGCAATTAGGAGCTGCATAATGCCACAAAAATGGCGTACGCCCCCCATTTTCAGAATATGAGGGGAAAGAACGATGTCATTCGGGATGATGCTTGGCGGCGATGTTTGGAGCGTGCTATGTCGTGACGCATTTTTAAGTGTGTACGAATGATAGGGGTTATCGCTCCTGATTCGAAGAGAGAGGGGGTCGTACGCCTTTTTGTGTCAATTTGGACATACGATAATTGACACGAAAAGGCGTACCCCCCCCCCTTCATTCTTCGAATTAGAAGCGATAACCCTACCACTCGTGGCAGTGGTCGCCGCACAGCGTGCTTTGCAGTGAAGTTCTGTTTTTAGAGTGTAAAACTCTTATAATGCCACCCGTCATTACGTTTGACCTTCAGTCGCTGTGTCCTGGAACAAAACGTACATGGGTCGTAGGGACTTTGTTCGAGAGCACGTCATGTCGCATTCCACGTTCCAACGTTTTGCAGTTGAGCCAGCATGATCGTCATGCACCTCAAAAAACGAGCGAAGAATCGCAATGCAGTTGCGCGTGGATATTCCATTATGGAAAGCTTTAGCCTCGCGTTTCTGTTTTCTCGATCGTTCTATGAGATACGTGCTCCGCAGTCCACAGTGTGAGACGTACAGCAACGTCTCGTTTACACAAGTAACAAAACAAGCGGACGACTTGCCATATAAGCTCAATGCAGTAGAGGGGCGTTTACGTCGAGTGTATCAGGGATATATTTTTCGAGTCCAGGCCGATATTTCATGGCACTCGGAGCATCCTTCCAAGAAAAAAAGCGCGCAACGGGTATTCGTGACGTGCTTTAAATCGAGAGCGACAGTCTTTCTCGTCCAGACTGACAGGATATTTAAACGGAGCATTCTAATAACTGCCTCGCCAACTTAGTGGACGTTCCCGTGGGCGATATCTATAGCGCAGCTATATGGAGCCTGCATCGATTCAGTGGCTGTCCTGTACGTCATACGGTGGACGGCTCTTTATGTGTTATGTGTACATGTCAGCGTGCAGGCTGCACTATATCGACTGGCCTTTCGATGGCGGTGCTGGGAACACTTCTGCAGAGTTTGGGCTTTCATCATCGACAGAATGATTGTATTTTTTCTCGCACATGGCGATACGCTGGCTTCCTAAAGAAAGACGCGTTGTTGTTGATTTTCTATTGTTCTTTCACTCAGTAAACGTAATTGTCGTGCAAGCAGTACCTATAATTTGCTGCGCGAGTTGGTCGCTGCCATTGCGTATACCTGGGAATGGAGTCTGCTTTCCAGTAACCCAGGAACCACTGCACCGTAAAAAGAAAAGGAATAAAGGAAACAAAGAGTATGCGTTGACGTGATACGGTACCTTGTCTTGACAGCTGCTCCTGAGGTCACGTATATGGTCTGTAGAGGTAGAAGAACTAGCAGAACGTCTAAGCGCGAGAGTAAGTTCTGTGGACCTTGCTAGTCGCAAAAAATTATAACGGTAAATTATAAAATTAAAAATGTACCGGTAAAAATTATACCGAAAGAAGGCAGGTGTCGTGTCTGGATCCACTGCCGCCAAGAGTACTTGCCTCCATACCCCATGTATCGGTCGCGTTACCAACCGCGTGAGGGTTGCGGTGTTTCTTCTTACATCGTGGACATCGACAACCTTGTTGAAGACCAGGGTCACCGGTTCATCAGAGGCATGAAACGGTACATCGGTACATATCCACTATAGAAATCCTCATGGACGTGCACCATAGGATGCAGTATATCAGCACACCGCGGCTGGCGTTAGGTCGTATTCCTGAACTCCCAGCGTGCGAGGCTGTACCGTCGTCTCAATACACGCCGCCGTCGCAAGAAAACAGTCACTGGTAGGAGATCCGCGCAGGATCGCAAAGAATATGTTCGACATGTTCTGGTCGCCGTACCTAGAGCTTGGGACAAGTTTACGGAATAGGGCGCTGGTGTGTTTCTTCGTCTGAGCAGCCCCCTGCTAGTTATGAGTAGGGTTTCCAGTTTTCGGTGCTTATTTTTTTAAAGAAACGGTGAAAAAAAAAAAAAAAAACGGTGGTTATTCCGCTCACCACGAAGCGGTGGCTTTCGATGGAAATATCTTAAACATCAAGACGCTCGGTGAAAATCGGCGAGAAACGACACTGGCGCTAGCTATACACTCTAAATTTTGTAACATTTAACGTTACCTTCAAAACCGGATAACTTTTGAAATAATGTTACCGTCTTCGAACGTAGAAGTTACATTTATGTTTAAGAGTTATTTCGGTGCTGCTTGGGTGCTATTCAAGGTTACTGGCATATACATGAGGGTCGTTACCTCTAAAGATGACGTAACCCAAAACTCTACTCCCTTCCTCCTCATCCCCTTTCCCAGACAAGAAAGGGGGTCGAACGACTGCCCATGAAAGAAAGCTGTAGCCATTTGAAGCAGGTGCTGCCATTGTCTTGCATGGCACAGTGGATAAGACGCTCCGCGCGAAGGACCCCAGTTCGAATCCTGGACCACTTCTGCTGCTTCAAGTTTCTCTAACGTTTTCAGATCCCGTGAGATCTCTCCGACCGAAGCATGCTTACACATGCCAGGTCACATTCGGTGCTCCCTGACAAAGCAGTTCGTGAATACACAGGTGTATTTGTGAACACACTATTTGGAAATACCCCCCAGATTTCGCCCCCGTGGAAAGCTGAGTGAAGTGCAAAGGCACAGTGAGGTGAATAACCGTCGTTTTCGAGTGCTGGTTTGCTTTGCTCGTTCCAAATTCCTTTCTTTGGTGCAAAACCGAGCAGCCTGAGAAGGTCATTTACAGTGGTTATCGGTGCAGAATCCGTTTCCACCGAACATGAGAAAATTTTCCCTGCGTACGTTTATCGGTGCTTTTCGGTAACTACCGAAAAGCGGAAACCCTAGTTATGAGGAAGCGATCTAATAAGAACCGGGTGACCGGCTATTCTGTCCACCTCTCAGTATGGGTATCCGATCCTGTTTGCTGTCCCTCTAATGGAGAAACGTGACACACCGGTGATCCGTGAACATTTGTCCCGAGCTGTACCTGCAACGTGGGCTGCTGGAAGACTTGGGACGCAAGGTCCGAGGACCATCATTGGCCATGCGAATCAGAAGCGATGACCAGCTATCATTCGAGGCAATGGTTGGCGCACAGAGTGCTTGCGCCGAGTATACCTGTATTAGTGAAATAGTGGAAGTACAGCAGCCGTGTTCGGACGCGTTCTGAAGGAAAACGACGTAGTAAATTCGTTCTAGTTAGGGCCGTGTTCCTTCTCCTCTGCTCTTTCGTACGGCACTGAACTAAATAAAAGGAGGTGAGCAAAAGTCTTGCTAGCCAAAAAATGAGACACTACGCGAATACCCTATCAGTACAGCAGAGAAGTGGCAAGATATATCACTATATTCGTGGCGCATTCAAGCCCCTTTGCATATTTGATTTCTCTGGAGCCCTGTCATCGATCAAGCCAGCCAAACATGGCCATATTCCTAAGCCGATATGCATCATTTCCTTTCCTAACTCGGTGTCTGCGAGGCGCGGCCTATTGTACCGATTGATTGGAAGCCCTTTCGAACGTCACATTCTTGTGGAGATCTAACCGGCCAATGTTCCATAGCCGTAGATTTACTTGCAGGGACGATACCGACACGTGTTACGGGTGAGGGATCGTAACCTCAAATAGCGCACGACCTAAAATTTCGCCACGGCGACAAGAAATCTGGAAGACGGTTAAGTGGGTTGTTTCGATATGAGCTTGTGGAGGAATTGGCAAGGACGAGCCCCGACTTGCCATACTTCGCCGGTGTGCGAAATTGATCCACGGACGTCGCTCTTGATCGCAGTCGCTATAGAGCCACGAGTTATCTAGAAAGAAAGACTAGTCGCAATATGTGATGGTCGTTGGGCTTGCACCATGAGAGCACGGCCGGCGCCACTTGTGGGGCTTCTGCTGGTGGTCAGGCCGGAAATTGGGTGAAACCTCGCTAGGGCGTCGTACGATGGCCGCCTCCTCTGCATCGGTCGTATGACCAGGAAATGCGGAATGATTAAAGCGTACAAGTTGGATACGTCACTGGGTAATTCACTGTTCATTAAAGGGGCACTAAAATGCAAAAACAAGTTAACTTCAAATTACGTTCCACGTTATGTTAATTTTGTACTTGTTATCATGATTCGAAACTTTGATTCCGTTACGGATGTACTATCAAAATTATAACGGTCTCTTTCTTGCTTCGGCGCTAAGCAGTGAACGTCGTTTCAGCTCGTGCATCGGTGTTTTTAGTCCATGCTGCTCGTGCACCGCGTGCCACGCCATGGAGCAGTCCCGGTGAAAAACATAGTGCACGTTTCAAAGCGGACTGGCGTCGCTCTCTGAAGGACGTGAAGATAAATGTTGTCAGTGGAACGTTCGCGAGAACTGTTTTGGCTACATATCAGTGAATCGGTATTGAAAAATGCAGCAGTGCGCATCATACCGCGTATATACGGAACACTGCGATCGGACCCGTTCCAAGTCCACACGGCCACGATAGGTATGCGCGCGCTGTCTCATTGGATGCCTCCAATCTTCGCCTCCTGAGGATCAGTTCGTTGCCGCCAAAGATGGCTCTGTTTTCATTCCGTTTTTCTTCTATACGGTAGCGCTGTGTGAACTAATTTTGCTAATTGAAACACGGACTTTCATTTGAGAACAAATTGTTTTTGCATTTTAGTGCCCCTTTAATGGCGACGTTCCATCCGTAGGTTCTCGAGTACCAACGAGTATGGCCGAGTGGGTATAAGCGTCCGGTCCTTGGTGGTGGGTTCGAATTCTACCACCGGCTGTGGGTCTGAGGTTTTCAGTGGGTTTCCCGGCAGGCTTTGCAGACGGATATCGGCCAAGGACGCATGCTATTCCCCCCCTGTCTCCCACTTCTTCCTGCTATAATCTCTCGATACCTGTCCACGTCTGTACGCCGCTTATAGCCACAGTTGCTTCGCGGCGCACACACAATATTTAAAAAAGTTCCTCGAGTAGTTGTTCAGTAGAGAGTTTTAACGAAGCGCTGACAACGTGCGTGGTTTGCTTCGAACCGTATCAACCGCAACCGATCAGTGGATAAGATGCACGACCGCAATTGTTCGGATAGGCGGCTAACCTTACCAACAGTATTGTTTTGTTTTTTTCTGTTTTTCTTTCTTTTTTTTTTATCTGCCTAGTGTGTCGCAATAAGAAGGGCGGCATGCAAGCCGATTTCAACGGTGTAAAGTTTGGTACAGACCTTCTTAACATAGCAGGAAAAGCCCAACGCGACTCCGGAGCACGCTACATCCAAAAGCAGGAATAAAGAAGAGCATTCCTTTTGCTTTTAGCCATCGAGTTGATAGTCTTGCCTTTCGTCCTTTCAACAGCGCCGATATAATCTCAATTTCTCGCTGAAAGAAATATGTTTCCTTTCCCCCCCCCCTCATTTTAGCCACTTTCAGTCACGGTCACGGAATCACGCACAGTAGGAAGGTTAAGGTGACGGACCAGCTATTAACGTGGTTCAACTTAACCCAGCTGAAGATGTTATACAAACCTCGACCCTCACGTTTGAGCAACGCAGTTTGGCAGAAGCGTTTTGTTTGCTTTGAGTATGAGCCAGATTGTAAAGTAGTCGTCGATTTGCCACTGAGCTTTCACCGTGCCACGTGACAACCACTTCAAGATCTATATAAAAGCTTTTGACGGCATGACCCTGCAGAGGATGAGCTCTTCAATCCTGCTCTAGAATGTCTTCAGTGTTCTGGTGTTTCATTGCGTGCTGGTTCTCTCTCGATATTGTGAAGTCGCTGATGTGCAGAACCCCTTCCGTCTCTTGAAAATGTGTTCTTTGGTGCCACACCTGAGAGCTCCTGGTTTGGTTAGCGCGCTCATGGCGACCGCCTGTAATGTTAATGGATCAGCACATTCACGCAGGCGCCAATCTACCTGCATTAGTGAAGGCCGTCATCTACGCTGATTGATCCCCCTGCTGTCCGCGCTGAAAGATGCAGGCGCGCGAGCGTTTCATCATCTGACATAACCGTAATATGGATGTGGTCATCGCTGTCTGGTCTAATGTCCATCGACCGGGGGCCCTTGTGCTTTGCTCGCTACCGGGTTTGCGGTGTACGGCCAGACTTCCGTATATATCGAGTAACTTTGGCGCAACCCAACCTAACGCGCAAACTGAAGGCATTTCGTCGTGGCATTTTATGCTGTCACCCAAGACGAAGTCTAAAAAGACTTCCTACTCAGAAGAAATGTCTTCGGTGCGTAGAACAATCTGGTCCTACATTCGACTTTGCTGGCTCGTATTTCACCAATATTATGGAGGCCCAAGTGAAGGCACTCCAAATACTGCTTCATTCATCAAGCAGTCTATCATGAGCCACCATGCATAACGTTTTTGTTATGCGGTGTCTCGTCATTGTTCAGCTAAACTTACAAAAAAAAAAAAAAAGAGGAAGAAGAAAGAACGCCCTGAAAAGCAGCCACCAGTCTTGGAGGCCCGATCTCCTGGTGTGACGAATTTTTTGCAGACGATTTATCGGACGGATTTTTGTTCTGAAAACGGCTACGGTATCAGGTGACCGAAGAGATCAGATGTTCTCATTGGGACAACTTCGTGGCTTTTATAATTAAAAAGTTAATTATTGAAAGTTAATTAGGACATTGCCTTAGGAGTTTCCTGGTGCCCTCTTAAGGAGTGCCCTTCTGCATGTGCTATATTGCAACTGACTTCATCTCGCAAAAAGTGATAGGGCGAATCAGAAAGTCTTTGCCCTATTTTTTATCAGCCAGAATAAGGTACATACAGGTAATCAGGTAATTACAAATATACGTACTATTCTACGTACCTTACATAATTTTTTTCACATAGACCCCACACGGCTCGAGACATTTCTCCCATCGCAGCACTAAATTTGAGATGCCCCTGATGTAGAATTCGTCCGGCTGACTGCGGAACCACCGTCGGACTGCTGTCTTGGCTTAATCGTTGCGCGTGAACTTCTTTAGCGGACCGAAAACATGGAAACCACTAGGGGCGAGGTCCGGGCTGTATGGTGGGTGGTCCAGAATCTCCCAGTGAAATGACCGGAGCTTGTCGGCGGTTCTGATTTCCACATGTCGCCTCGCATTGTCGTGGAGGATAACCGCGTTGTCCACATCGAGAATCCCTCGGCGTTTTTGCCTGGTGGCAGCCCGCAGACGTGACAGTGTGGAACTATAACTGTCAGCATTGGTGGTTGCACCTTGTGGCATGAAATCCAGCAGGAGTGGTCCTCGGCGCTCCCATGCAGAATACCGTTGCTCGTACGCCGTGGACGTGTGAAGCACAACTGCCATCTTCAACAACTGACAGCAGCGCCGTGCCGCGGAGCTACCGGCAGATAGCTGGACTCCTGTTTCAGGCTCGGACAGGATCGCTTCTGACCAGGAAAAGATTATCTGAATTGTTTGGGAGGGACCCCCCAACGTGTCCACGACACCGATGAAATTGAAGATCTCGAACATGTCCTAAGATCATCCCCTGCATTGCATGTACCAGCACTGCAAAAACCTGTTACCTCCGCCCTCGGATTCGACAACGCAGACAAGGACACCATCAATGAAACAAAATGACGCCTATACTAGCATGGGATAAGGCCACGCAAGTACAATCCAGGAGCCTTAACACAAAAAGTCATGCCTCAGCCACGGCCAGCGATTGAGGAACTGCGCCTCAGCGGACATTCTCTGAAAATCAGAAACCGAATGTAAACTCGACCATTGTACACTAAAAAAGCCAATCCCGAGGCCAAGACAATCGAAGCCAACAGGATCCCAGTGACTACAGCGACGGTGTATGTGCAACTGTGCAGCGACACTAGTGACACCCCACGAACTTTCTTTTTTCTAGACAATTTGTCTAGATCCTCGCTTGTGGTATCTCCTTTTGGGCAGATACCTGCCCTGTTTCGAAAGGGATTAAGCAAACCTGAACCTGAACCAGATAAGGCCGGGCCGGTCCAAGAAAGGTCCACCGCTGGGAATGGATATGTTGACTTCGCATTTACAGCCGTAATTTGGCTAAGAAACAAATAGGGGAAAGACTTTCTGATTCGCCCTCGTATATATATCTAAAGCAAATCTGTTCGCATTTAGCTGGGACACCCTGTATGTTTGTCAGCTGATGGTCAGCTTTAACTCTGCTGATCGTCTGGTTTAGTAAACATATCGAGTCACTTTATTTGTTTTGACTTGTGAGTACGGTCTTGATGTCGATCTCTTTCACCCAAAAATAAGTAGAAGGTCAGTAGGACCATAAATACAGCCGTTCAGTGGGCAATCAATGAAATTTATATAGGCAATTATCACGGACGCCGACATATGTTGCTGATTATCAGTGTGATTTCTCGTTTCGCGTGTCCGTGCGGCTAAAAACGGCTAATAAATCACTGTTGCGGCAGATACAGATCACTGTGGAAATCAATAGATGCACTGCAGGAACTCAAAAGTGATTGCTCGTCAAATCTCTTTCGAGGTTGGCATTTATATCATGGTGGACGGTTGGACATTGATAGGTCTGTTGCTCTGACCGTGGTAAACTCCATATTTCGTCTGTTAACTTTCTCGGTGCCAGGAGCGGAAATATTTCCGTAAACTTTAAAGAAGCCGTAGGCAGCTGAGCTGTCCAAATAAACGCGTAGGAAGACGCAAGCTAAGAAAGGATTTGCGCGGAGTCAGTGCTGTTGCTGCTGCTGCACGGATTGTGTGTTGCCAGTTGCCCTGCTGCTGTTTAAAATGAGCGTTCGTTTTACAGTAAGAATGGTACTATGGTCGACTTTTCGTCACCTTATGTTCACAGGTTTGCTACAATATCTCCTGCAGGTTTTCTGTAAGAAATGCGCAAGTAGTATACTCACTGGAGCCACTTCGAAAATCTCATCTCAGATTTTCTAATCTGTCTTGTGGCACGAACTTCGGAAAATGTAAATGATTTTTTTTAAGTTTCTTTTTCAAATTCATGTAGGTTTTGGGAGAATATGTGAGATTTACAAATTTGTGTTTGTCATTTGATTAACCTACTTTCCCTTCAGTGTTTACTCGAAACGTATTCAGCAATATTACCAATTTCATTTATGTATATAACGCCCTTTGCGAAAGGCGGCATGTCTAAGTAGCTTGTACCCCTGCCACCAAGTTGCTGGCGTTCTCAGCCTGGATCGAACCCGCAACCTTGGGATATAAGTAAGGCGACACGCTACCAACTAATTTCAATTGTGAGCGACACTTTTAACCTTGGAAGGTAAAGGGTAATACAGCGGAAAAGGCCTTTATAAAGTTTATAGCATGCTATTCACCAGGCGAAAACACGAAAGATCAGCCTTTGCCGCATATTTTGTCCCACCTTGACTTCTACAAGCGCAGAAAGTTGGGCTAGTTGGTGAGACAGCATACTGCAGATGTTGGGACGCGGAAGACAGGGACTTGACTTCTATGCTTCGTTCTTCGAACCCTGGCGGTGCGCGGCAGAATACAAAATGGGTAGCCATAACGTGGAGATTCATAGCTCTGCTGTCGTCTGCTCGCGATAGGAGCATGGTGGTTTTTGAGGATAACCCGTCCCAGCCCCTCTCTCGACGCTTGGCTTCAGTCCAGTGACGAGCGTGACGTTGAGAAGTTATTTTGGGCGAGCAAAGAATTTGGACAGTACTTTTTCTTATTATGATTTTTTTTCTCGGGGCCGCTGATGTGCTAATACTCTGTCATTGGGCGATGCTTCTGCTCCCAGTGCAGGCTGTGCAGCCAATAGATATACCGGCCGCTTACTCAAGTCCTCCTTTCTATTTTCTTTTCTCTCCACTGGGGCTTGCCCCCCATAGACGGATAGATTGTTTACTGTTTCGCAAGGAACCGTGTCGTGTGGTGGGTGGCTGTGAGCGGGACAGATGTTTGTTTTCTTAGAGGCGTCAGTTTATTGTCAGAGGTGTTGTGGGACACGTATTTATGGACCGAGGAAGTAAATCTATTGTGCAGTGAGTGCTCCGGAAAGTAATCACGGCGGATAATGACCGAAGAGAACGGAAAATTAACTGATTTGACACATATTTTCGTTTCTTCTGGCCCGGTTTCCAAAATGAGGCTGCCCAATATGTGACTTCTGTGCTGTGTTTGTTCATAAATATATGCAACGAAGAGAGAATTATGAAACAGCTGCGTGCTCTGAATGAGATAAAAGAGGGGGTAAAATTACGTCGAACTTCCCCACAACCTTCATGCACTTCCGGAGACGCCACTTTGCGAAAAATGTCGTCTACGAAAGCAAGGAATAGAGCGTGAATGAAGGTCAAGAAAAAATGTAAATACATAGAAGCAGCAGACGTTTCTCAGTTTCATGCACCACCGCCGGCGAACGGAACTTGATTCATCGTAATGGTGGGGTAGCGTGCGGCACGCGTCTCTCTGCGCATGCGCAGTGGAGGATCGCGTGGCGTCGTCTGCAAGCATCGCGTCGTTCACGAGCGCGAGTAGGCGGCTGCCTCTCGCCACGATGTGCTTGGAACGATGCTTTGCGTGAGAGACTTTGCTCGTGTTTAAGGAAGGATTAGTGCTGGATATGCCGACTCGAAACCGCGAGAAGCCACCTTCGGGCCGTGCGGCGGTCGCAACTCAAGGGCGTTCGAGCACGACGCGCAGGCTAAAGGTATTCACATCTTTGGCTTCTCCTCCTCATTTTCTCTTTGTGGTAATGCCGTGGCTCCTCGTGATCGCGGTGTGTTTTTTGGTCGGTAGCACGTATGGGGCTCCTTTGCTATCTCTGGCGACGTGTGTTTCAAATTATGTGCATACAGAGCGGAATGGAGAATATCTTTCGTTCAGCTTCCTATTAACACTAGAAAAGAAAGAATGAGACAAGGACGAAACACATGAGAACGCCTTGAATAGCTTATTGGCTGATAAGCATTGTTGGATACCAACATCTGGCTTTCTTGTCATGCTTATCTCACGTTTCGGGGGCGTAGAAAAAGTGGAGGTTTTGCATACATACCCTACCGTCACTCAAAGCTCGTGCTCCAGGCTGTTTCTTGAAACATGTTTGTAGCTCCAGAAAAAAGGGGGAAAGAAAGGCAGTGCACTGAAGTGACCCCTTCTTAGCATTCATCATCTCAATATTGCAGGTAGTGATTCGCTTAAAGTCGCCATGTGTTTCCGTCACTGCAAAAGCTCTGGCATCAGCTTCTTGCTAAAAGCAAAGCAATGTGGTAACTGAATACATCCTATATCGAGGTCCAGGCACGACCTGGGCACCTTGATCTTAAGCGGGTTAAAGGGTGAACAGAAAAATTGCATGAACAGTGACAATCATCTGCGCCTGTAGTGGGTGAAGTGCATAATCTGGGTATGAATGAACATTTCTACATTTTTCTTACCCAACTTTCAAACACACTTTTAAAACAGATAATGAAAACACTTAAATCTACTGGGTGGGTTTCTTCTTGTACCCTCACGTGTGCCCACTTCTGTGTTTTATATGGAGCTACGCAACATTATTTCTTCAGTAAGAGCAACATGTAGTGTTTAAAAGATCAATGGTGGACCCCTCCATAAATTTCTCATTTTTGCTGTAGCATGTTGTGCAAATGATAACATGTTGTACAGAAGATTAGGGGATAAGCAAACTGGTGTAATGAAGGTGGAGTTCAGAGGTATCTAGAGGGTGTGCACGTCAAAGACCACGGGCAGGCGCTATGAGGTCACCTAGGATAGGCGTTCTTTTATGCGAGCACATGTTATTTTGTAGGCAACATGCTCCTTGATGTAGAAGTAACGAGGCCAGTTGGTGTCGATCTATTAATTCGCGACAGTGCCTGGACGAAGGAACAACACAGAAACAGGTCGAGAATTGATGCTTCTTGAGTATGAAGGGAAATAGAAAGCAGACACGTGGCCATGTGCAAGAACGATTATCCTAGCTGACGTTTTAGAGCGTGCCTCAACTCTTCGATGTGCACACCCACACCCACTTGTGACCTCTGAACTGCTTCAGAGAGCCCAAGTTCCCCCGTAAGTAGCAATGTGTCATGTCTATGGCAGACAAATTTTCACTGAGAAATGAGGCATCGCCGCTGCTCCCTGTGCCATTGCTACATCATACAGACAGGATTACATCATACCAAGAGATCGGGCTGGGCCTCCAATGTCGCGGTGCGCTGCTCATTGCCGTTTTTTCAGGGCGTTGTTGTGAATTTAATTTTGCAAAATACCATACGGCAAAACCTTTGTACATGGCGGCTCGTGATAGATGGATTGATGAATGGAGTGGGCTTTCGGGCAAAGCAAAATGCTCCTCGTTTGCTCCTTTATGCGTACTATGTCTTTAGTTGTGAACAAACATGATGTCCAGTTCCAAAGTAATAATACTTGTCACCTCGTTTGTGCAGCTCTTGATGGTGTACTTTTCATTATCGCATTTATCCTCTGCACACACCTGCACATGAATGCTAAAACGTTATTTTTTTTTCCTATTTCAGAGAGAAACGCGACCGTCGTATCGGAAGCGGAGTGATCCCAATATTCCAAGATCCAAGAGGTAAGTTTGGTGGTACTTCCCGTTTCACTAGTGACTGCGTGCTGTGTGATACCCTCGTGCAGCAGATAGTGCAGTTTGATTTAGATCTGTTTGTGATTGTCGCTTAATACGGCAGCTTTGTAAGTATACACACTTTCAATCACGTTTTCTGGCATGTTAGCATGACAGCTGATACAATCATGGCAAGACCCTAACAATGCAAGAAAAATAGGGTCGCACGTGCTAGATTTCATGGGGCTGCTGTTGTGTTTTCTTCTGGTGTTGCTCACTTAACATGTCCCGCTTAAAGGGACGGTCTCGTACCCCCTTCACAGTCACTTCGGATGGAATCCGGGAATACCCGAGAACCACAATTGCCCTGTGCCATTCAGGCGTGGGTGAACACTAACACATTCTCACTCTGCCCTCAGGGACCCCTAGAAACTAGTGCGCTTCCAATAGCTTTGGCACCTCTTCCTGCAGGTGCAGCGAGCACATGCTCAAAGAATTGTTAAGGTTATTGTTGGGGGACACTTGAGAGAGCACACTAGGCTACAGAGATCCCTTGGGGTGGAGCAAGAATGCACTTGAAAATACTTCACACTCTTTACCGCCTCTTACCATCTTGTGTTCTTGGTTACACTTTTTTCTTTCTCCACCCGCAAATCTGCTGTGTCACACGATATCGCTTGATTTTACCCTGCTTTACAGTTTTGGACATTGTCCCGATTTTTACCTCAGATTTGGGGGGAAAAAACCATAAAAGCCTAAAACACAAGGGTTCATATCCATTTGCGGTAGGGCAACAACTTCACCATACTGTGGAGCACTTGTGTTTCTGGAAGGGAATATGTATTTGATGTATAGGGCGGGGGTGTGTTGTGAGAAATTCCCTTGAAATTTGTCACAACTACATTTGTGTGTGAATTTATTGTAGCGATGTGGACGTGGAAGACAAGCCAAATAACCTGAACCATTCTGGGAGTTCTTCAAATTCCAGCCTTTCCACAAGGTAAGCCTCACCAGTGTAACCGTGTTGGAAAATGTGGTTAGCACTGCAATTTGTACAATCATTGAGCAATACCCAAGAGAGCAACAGTACACACAAAGCACAGTTCACACACACAAAAAAGTGATTATGAGGAAATAACATATGACAAATAACTTTTCAGCATTTTAAAGTGTCCTTGTTGTGAGTCTAGTGCCAATGCAGTGCCACTTAGCGAATGCAACATTGCATTGGCTGTGTTCTGCTGTGAGGAATGTTTTAAAATGGAGTAAAAATTGTGATTTAAGCAAAGATACTGTTTGAATTAAGCAGCTTTTCAATACACTGCAAGCATAGCAAACTAAACAAAAATTTAAAATTTGTTTGGATCAACGGAAAGTTTGAATTATCAGAGTTTGAATGAACGAGAGTCCACTGTAAAGTACTCTTGATGTGGGCCCCATATTGCGGAAGCATGTTTGATGCGGTGTAATGCAGTGGCACAGCCACGGGATAAGAGGTTTGGGAGTCTGCTCCATGATGAGCTGGCCTGGGGACCCAGAAATCTTTATTTATTTCTTTTACTATTGAACATGGAGGACCCCTCCCAAAGGGCATTGCATAACAGAGTGGAAGTGACATAATACGATCACTAACAAAATATTAAATTATCAGTTTGTAGAAACAACATGGGAAAAAATCAACTGAAATAAAAAAGAACAAACAGAAGTGACAAAAAGAATGTCATGGAACATTAGGAAAATGTTCTGTTAAGGCTCTTTTAAAGTTAACAGATTCAGGATATAACACGAACTGCAATAACAGGAGAGGTTATCACTGTTCTTTATGAAGTCCTTCTAAGAAATTTCAGAACTATCTTGTGCGGTTCTCTGGGAGTGGAGATGTTGCGATGAATTTGCAGCTGAATGGTTTGAGAAAGCAGTCCTGTCCTAGCCAGGCAGTGTGGACCAGATACTCTGAAACACTGATATCACAGTGCTGGTAGAATAAAAAAAAAAAATTACGAACCTCTCCAAAGAAGGTCAAGTATACCCTCGTTATGTATCTGAAGTAGCCTAACGTGTTCCGTGATGATTAATCATAATACACACAAGGCAGCAAGGAAGACCTTCTTTCTGCTTCACAGTTTTTATTATTGTAATGCATCCCGGGGGCTGACGTGCATACCCAGCATGTAATTCGAGTACAAAGCCTTCAGGAGTCTCAAAAGTCAATAATCAAGTTCTCCGCACCCTTTTCTTTTATGCATTGCTGGCAGAGACTAAACCCACAATGGTTCCATCCACCTTGCCATAGTATTAGTTTTTTTCTCCCTTTTTTTTCTTTCTTGTTACCATATAAACCGGAATAAAAAGGTTGATACTGTTCATAAGTTGATCCCATTTTCTGGAGAGGAAACTAAGAAAAAAATATTGACTGCCACATGCACGCAATGATTACGGAAGTATGAATATGGAATGACTTATTGTGCAAAGATAGCGCACTGTGTGTCCATCAGTCCAAGTCCGGTTCTTTGTCTGGCTCGGACCTCAACAGCTCGTCACTCACCCATCCTGTGTCGCAGGTCGTATAAAGCATTGCTCATACAGCATTTTTTTAAGCCTATTAAGGGCTGTTACAGGGGGGAGACATGACAGGAATGGCACAATTAACGAACACTATTAACAAATGGCAGTAAGAAAACTAATCCACAAGAAATTGGAGGGGGGCTTCTATACAGTCGCATCGGAAAGTGCCTCAGTAAACTTTTGTACATCGTCAATATCGGTGAGTGATTGGGGCAGTCCGTTCCAGAGGTCAATAGTGCTTGGAAAAAACGAATATTTAAAGATGTGTAAACGTGCATTATATGGCTTAATGCGTTTGTCATGACCAGTTCTATGGCTGCAGGGTTCTGTTTTTGTAATGTATTTGTTAGCATCAATTTTTAAGTTCTGGTGGTAAAGAAGGAATAAGAGCTTCAGTTTAGCTATCTGCCATCGTTTTGCCAACGGTTCTAGCTGTAGTTCACTTAACATTGCTGTTACGGATGCAGTCCGTCTGTAGTTAGACGTCATAAATCGTGCTGCTGTCCGTTGTATTTGCTCGATTTTGTTTGTTAGGTTTGCCATATACGGGTCCCAAATAACACTGCCCTACTCTAGTAATGGCTGGATGATTATAAGACAAGGACAGTTTTTCACGCCCATTTTTTTTTTTTTAAGACCCTCTATACCTATAGTCCAGTTTATATGGTAGCTTCTTACATTCCTGTTGATAAGTTGAAAATAAAAAAATATGGAGATTAAATTCCCATGTAAATAGGCCATGCATAGGATGCGATTTCACTGATTTGTTGCATTAATTCCTCAAAGGAGCTTGGAAAGCCCGAGCAACTCATGCGAAATGGTGCATCGAACTCCGTCGACGGCTCCTGCGGATGCAGGTGGACATCCACCAAGCGGAACACCCACCTCACTGGGGTTGCACTCTGGAGGAACATCAGTTGGGCAGCTGGATGACTCAGATCTGGAGTGTGACACTGAACCTCCCAATTGGCAGAACAATGTTGACCGGGAGAGCCTCAGGCTCATGAAGCCTAAGGAAAGGAAGAGGCAGGATGTCATCAATGGTTGGTATTTCGAGTAGTAGTAGAAAGAGCTCTTACCTAGCTGTAGTTATTAAAAACCTTACAAGAGTGTTGATACCAAAGAAAAACTCTTATTAATCAGTGAAAGTTTACGGATTAAATCTCGTGCCTTCAGAATCCCACCAAAGTTATGTTACTGAAATCTTCCTGTCTCAGTTTACATTCCTGCAAAATATTTGGGCTCTACGTGACGCGAAAGCTAGATATTTTTATTTTTGAGAACAGCGACATCATGTTCTGCTCTGACAGAGCGCCCAGCTCTCATCTGGCAACATTGTTGCCCTTCGGGTCTTCCGGGGGGCTCACTTTTTGCACTCTGGTAGCGGAGCCCCACATGGCATACCGTCCAACCGCTCCGACCTTGGAGAAAACACAAAGGAGGGAGAAGACATCTCTCCCATTTTCCCCTCTTTCGATCAGCCTCACGTGACTTCTCCACCACGTGACCCTCCCCGGACGCCGGTGTCGCTGCTAGGAGACGAATGCCCTCTCCAGAACATGACATCATTGCAGTTTGTGGGTTTATGATTGCGTCAACGAAACTTGTGGAGGCTCAGCAGATCTCCAAAAATTGATAGAAATGTTCATAAGCAGGATTGAAATTTTGCGTATAGAATCCTTGAGATGCCTTCTTTTCATGGACTAGATAAGATAAATGCTGTTTTCAGTGTTTGGAGTGGCACTTTAACTCAAAGGGTCAGACTTCCTTTTCAAAACCCATTCCTCTCAATTATCCTCCCACCAATCATTTTCGGATTACTTCAGGTTAAACCCGATTTCTCCCTGTTCCAATTACATGTACATGATTTTGTAGCAACTGTACACATGTAAATCTCTCTGACGTAAATATTATTTGAATGGAACAGTGAACTATGCGAAACACATTTGATGCTACAACAACAACAACAACAACTTTATTTTCGGCCTTGGAGAGTGGGGAGTTTCATCGCAACAGGCGATACTCTACCCCAGTGCTTGGTGGAATGGGGGGAATAAAATAACGAGCCCCTTTACAACATGGCTTTGATGCAACATGGCATCCCTTTGATGCTACAACATGTTGTGCTTGTGACTATAATTCAGGAAAAAAGCATATGTGACCAGCATGTGCACCTGTAACTGCAGGCAGATCGCTGGACAACAAGAACAGAAAAAGGCTGATAGCATCCAAATGTATCAGTATCATCTGATTAGACCCAAGTTACATGATTGAAAAATGGCACCTAATTCTGCCCCCCCCCCCCCCCTAATTCAGGAGAGCCATTTAACCTGTTAACCTTAAGTTTAATTCACATATGTATTATGAAAGCATGTGTATAGAAAACTACATGTATTTGACGATTTGGAGTGCCCTACTACACATCAAGTTAAAGAGGCTCTAAAGTGAACGTAAACCCATAGAAACTGTATGCTTTTCTGAAAGCTTGTGACGTGGATGCTTCACATACGTAATAGCTCTGCTGTACATTGAGCATTGTTTTAGCGATCTAGTTTCAAAGATGGCTGCGCCAAGACAAATTTGAGGGCTTCAAGACGCGACAACTATTATGCGACTCGTGTGCCATCTATTGAAAACGCAAGCAACTGGGCTAGCCATCTGGTGGGTCATGGCCAGCTGGGTCATTCCAGGCCAAATCACCCAAAGGTCGTGCTCGACCCTCCTCAGTTTTGCTTCCAAAAATTATCATGGACTCCTTATTGCAAGTAGAGATATTTTCCCGAGTTTTACTGGACGATGTTGAACCGTTGCCAATTTAAGCGGGGTCAAAGTTCGTCAGAATCGCGAAAACCATGCTACAAAAAAAGTTACCTACTGAGCAGGGTTTTGCGTCTAGGTGGACTTTAGTGACATAGAATGAAAGAGCGTGGCCCTAACATTCTGCCAATATCAAGTTCTTCCCTCGTGTTTGATTTGCGGCCAGCAAAACAGGGCTGCTTTTTGGCGCTATTTCTTACAACTTTGCGCCCTGCTAAGGGCACTTTTCGCACAAGCTGGGAGGGACAAATAAATTCAGCGTGTTCTGGACCTTCCATACTTCAAAATCACATGTTTTGAAGGCTGACCACACAATACTTTTTGCCCCATTTAATCCCAAATGCCGTACTTTTGGTAAAGTTGGCCGTTTTCAACGCCATTTTTGAAAATGAAGCGGTTGGTCGAGAGCAATCCAAATAGATGGAGATGACAGATCAATATCTATACTAAAGCATATAAAAAAACTGAAAAGGTACTTTTTGATAAGGGCGAGAAAATATTTTTTATGTCCCACATGGTTACGCGAGGGCCGCATGAAACGGCTCCCTGTGAGGCGCGCGAACAGAACCTAGACAGAGCCAGATGCCTAGGCTTCACAAGCCATGTCCTGCGGCGTATATGAGCATGTCCACTTTTTTGACAGCCCTTTTGTTAGTAAACTGTGTAGTTTTTATTGTTATCAGTGCATTGGTAAGTATTGTTAGTAGGTGTTTCTCAAGTCTTTCATTCGCAGCGTTTTAAAGTTGTAGTCATGAGAAATGACAGCGATGCTTTCACACTCACAAGGAACATGAGAACATGAGGTAGAGCCCTGGACCGGTAATCCAGACTATGTGGGTTCGAGTCCTACAGCTGGCTAACCTTTTCAGTGACTTTCATCTTTCATCATTATGAGGAAACCATACTATCCCTTCAAATGCGCGTTTCTTATGATTAATAACAATGCAGGTCACGTCGATGAGCGGATGGCATTTGCTGCATCATAGCGTCCAAAAACTCGCTCGTGTATCCACACAACCTTTAACACATGGCCTTGAAATCGGCTTAGGAGAGCTCATCCGCGGCTCAGCTGATTAGTTTGATAGTCTTTCTCACATGTGATGCATGCTGGGTAACCAAAAAGGTTGTTATTGATTGCTTCAACTTTCTTGCTGAAGTCGTTGTGTTGAACAATGGCTGAAGTAGGAACGTCAGGAAATGCGCGCGTGCAAAATGGACTGCGGTATGAAAGTGCGTGACACGCACGGAAACTTCGGTCGGAGCAGCGTTCAAGACCTGTCTTTTCGCTGTACAGAGGAAATTGTAGTGGTCACTTCTAATGAGATACCCTACCAATGGTCGCCTTTGCTTTTTAATGTTTGAAAAGAAAATATGAAACAATAATAAAACCGTTGTGCATTCATTTATGTGGGTATCTTTTTGCTCTTACTTCAAACTGTTACAATCGCAAAAATAAAATATGTAGACTGTCTGAATTGCAAATAAACTGTTCTTATCATTCCAGCCTGCTTGGGTGATCATCAGCAGCCAGCTGTCCGGTGTGGATAGATTAGCAAGCACTACATGAACGTCTCGGGCTAGTACGCGGTAGTAGCATAGATGTGACTTAGCTGTATATGATGTCTGTTCTGGTCCTACATAACGGATAGGAAAACTTCCACCACACGGAAAAACTTTATTCGCCGAACCAAGCCATGCTTTAGTATAGATATTGATCTGTCATCTCGATCTATTTGGATTGTTCTCGGCTGACAGCTTCATTTTCAAAACTGGCGTTGAAAACTGCCAACTTTACCAAAAGTACGGCATTTTGGGATTAAATGGGGCAAAAAGTATTGTGTGGTCGGCCTTCAAAACATGTGATTTTGAAGTATGGAAGGTCCAGAACACTCTGAATTTATTTGTCCCTTCCAGCTTGTGCGAAAAGTGCCCTTAGCGGGGCGCAAAGTTGTAAGAAATAGCGCCAGAAAGCAGCCCTTTTTCACTGGCCGAAAATCAAACACTAGGGAAAAACTTGATATTGGCAAAATGCTAGGGCCACGCTCTTTCATTCTATGTCACTAAAGTCCACGTAGACTCAAAACCCTGCTCAGTAGGTAACTTTTTTTCGTAGCATGATTTTCGCGATTCGGACGAACTTTGACCACGCCTAAATCGACAACGGTTCAACATTGTCCAGTAAAACTCGGGAAAATATCTTTACTTGCAATAAGGAGTCCATGATAATTTTTGGAAGCAAAACTGAGGCGGGTCAAGCACGACCTTTGGGTGATTTGGCCTGGAATGATCCAGCTGCAATGTGCGTTTCGTCATAGAAAGTGCACTGTTGGTGCACTGGAACACTAGGACGTAAAGCAGACATCTGTATAAATCGCATGGATGCGGGGTTTTGCGTACAGCAGCATTCCCAAGCGTTATATTTCACTTTACAGTCCCTATAATATAGGATTTCACTGTTGGCACTCTTCTAGTTGGAGAAAAGCTGCGATAAAACAAAATTGTGCTTTATGTTTTCTTCCTTGTACTTTATCTGGAGGACATATGCTGACACTTCAATTTCGATCTGCACCCGTACTTACGTATCAGTGTTGTAATGATGTGTTTGTATGAACAGAGCTGTTCCATACGGAACGAACCCACGTACGCAACCTCAAGATCCTGGAGCGGCTGTTCTTCCGGCCTCTTCAGCAGGAGCAGCTGCTGAGCCCAGAGTTGCTGAACTTATTATTTCCCAATCTGGATGAGCTGCTAGACATCCACTGCTCTTTCAACGCACTCATGAAGGCACGACGCAGGGAAGAACCCATCATCGGCGAGATTGGAGAAATGATGCTTAAAATGGTAGGTTGATGTACAGCTTGTAAAAGGAAAGTGTCCGCCAGCCCCATGCAGATTTTTGCTTACGAAATACTGTATGTCAGAGATGTCGTTATCGTTATTATTGTTGAAGTCATTTCTTGATGCCTCAGACTTGAAATTCTATACTTCCAAGTGCTGTAGGCTTAAAAGTGTATTTATGACATGGATGTTCTTTGACACATCTTGTAGATGGATGGCGAGTCTGGCGAGTACCTGAAAGGGGCCATAGCTACATTTTGCAAGAACCAATCTGTCGCCCTAGAAACCCTCAAGAACAAGCAGAAGAAGGACCAAAAGCTGTCACAGTTCCTTGCTGTAAGTACACGGCATGCTGATGGTGTTCCATCAACAAAAAAATGGGATGCACGTGGAATGTACTTAGTCTCTGTGGCTTACCTTTCCCGCAAATTGTGTGGTGCCTTTTGCATGAAACACCCACGAAAATTGTTTGATGTCTATGTAGAATAGACTGTTAGATTTACTTAGGTTTGTGGAAAGCTCAAGTCGAACATCGAGATTTCAGAACAGGACTGATTGGTTCCCACATTTGCAGACCACTTCAAAAATTTTCGTACTGAGCGAAATTGTCAACTTCTGTCACCATTCTGTGACGAGTCTTTCTTCAGTGTGACAGGCTGAGAAAGATTTGCAACGTGAATCTCTAGTGACAGCTTAGTATGTGTAGGGCCCTGCATTTTAGGGTAAAACCTATTTTTACCTCCGATTTCCGTCATCATCATTTGGGGTAGAACCCTAATAAATATGAAAATGGACTTTGAACAGTGCCAATTCAACCACCAATATATATGGGAAATGGAGACCACTAAGCATTGGACACTCAGCGCAGCTGTTCCGCCACTTCTGTCAATCTAAAATCTGAGAAGCTCTCTTTCTTTATTTTCTACACGAAAATCTACTTTTCCACCCTGTTTTATGGATCCTGAAATAAAACCTGATTTTTACCTCCCCCCATTTTCAAAAAACGTTAAATAAAACCCGAAAAATGTGTGACTGAGCTTCTATCCGTGCGCAGGATGCAGAACTGCACCCTGTGTGCAGGCGTCTCCAGCTAAAAGATATTATAGCAACGGGTTTCCAGCGGCTAACCAAGTACCCGCTTCTCCTGGAGAATGTAGCGAAGTACACAGCACCCAACTCATTGGAGCACTCTCAGCTGCTGGAAGCTGTGGACCGCAGCAAGAACATCTTGGCCTATGTCAACCAAGCTGTACGTGATGCAGAGAATGAACACAGGCTGGCAGAGCTGCAGCGACGGATGGACAGGAGTGCATTCGACAAAGTAGAGAACCCCGTTTCATCCTCTTTCAAGGTAATCAATACATTCCTTTTACTAGTATGGAGCTCTCTATTCTGGATTATGTGCCCTATTGCACATTCAAGAGATGCTGTACCAACATATGTACGGTGAACTGTCATATGTAGCAGTGGTCTTCAGTCAAGAATATGTTGAGGACTGCTTGTGAACCGGCAGCAGATGGATGTGAGATCAATGATGACAGCAGGATAAGTGCGTACCGTATTTTCCGGTGTATAGCGTACCCGTTATACAGTAAAAAAAGTGATCTGAAGAGGTCCTGCGCGTATAAGTTCTAGCGTCTTCCAGAGTGTGCTGTGGCTTTCTCCCAAATACCTTAGGGCGAAAGGGCACTGGGCTTTGTAAGAGGTTAAAAGCATCTGAGATCTGGTGGAACTGGACACACCCACACCCACAAAGAAGAATACAAAATGTTGCACAGTTTTGAGAACACACTGGCCGCATTTGTTTTTTAATCAGGCTTTTCATGTCCCTGAACTTCGCATTTGCTCTGGATGAATAAGCAGAAAGATGTTCATGGGTCACTGTCGTCTATTCTGGCAGTGCACCTGACCTGAAATAAAAGGATGGTCTTCTTTTGAGGCATGATGTGTTGTCACCAAAGTCATCGGTAACATGCATATACAGTAAATCTCGGTTATAACAGCCCCACTTATAACGAATCTTCGGTTATAACGAATGCCTCACGAACGACCGTCAAAATTTGCATTGAGTCTATGGAAATTGCCCCCGCCTATTATGAACGAATTGCCGGGGAGCCTTCGGTTACTGCGACCGAAAGAGCTCCCTCGACCACTGGAGAAGGCGAGCGCGCGACGTCAGACGCCCGCGGATTTGTCAGGCGCCGCTTGCACGTGACCTCGCTTTGCAGCCAATGCGCTGTCACCATCAGCGCGCGCTGCACGTGCACCCGTTTGGCCGATGATTAAGGCGTCATGGATGCAGGTGAAGCGGGAAACTTTGCGAAACTGCTTCAGAAAAGCTGGATTTGTTCATCAGGCACTGGCTACAGACGCCGATCGTGAAGTGGACTTTGGTGTGCGTGATACCGACACAGAACTTTGGGACAGAGCAACGGCTGCGAATCTGACTGACGTCTGCCAGTCTTTCGAGGAGTTCGTGACAGCAGATGACGACGCACAGGCCGTCGCGGACTTCAGTGATTCGGACATCATTGCCGACGTGCGCCCGCCGCCAAACGAACTTTCCGATGACGATGATGATGACACAGTGTCTTCCCCTCCTTACATTTTAACTACAGCGGAGGCACTCAAGTACGTTGCTTCGCTCCGCGATTTTGTGTACGCGAAGGCGCTCGCCGCGGCCCACCTGGACCACCTTGGTGACTTAGAAAACGCCGTGATCTCCGCAACTGTCTATAAACAGGTGCCATTAACGATGTATTTTCAATGAACGGCATACATGACTCATGTTTCTTACACTGCTGGCCTTTTGGATCAAATTTTTTGTCCATTCCATTTATAGCGAACTTCGGATATAATGAACGGGTTGCGCGCGACCGTCGAGTTCGTTATAACCGAGATTTACTGTATGATACACCGCCTTAGATTATGTATACTGGTGGCAGTACTGGAGCTTGTAGCAACATAGCAGTGCGCGTTATACATAGAACTTTTTTCAAATTCGGCCCGTTTTTAGGGGTGCGCGTTATACACCGGAAAATACGGTACAACTAATTGCAACTAACTGTGCACAATTTATGAAGGGAACATAAAAGAAATGTTGGAAAGCGTATCACTTCATCCTTGCCACTTTATCAACACATGGTACAGTCACATTGAATACAATTGTGTATCTGTGCCTACATTCAAACAGTACCTTTTTAAGAAGCTGTGAAATAACTGATTAAAAATAATAGTAATAAAACTTGTTTTTAAAGTGAAAAAGTGCTGTCTGCACTCAAAAACTAGCATTTGTACCTGTCATCTGTTCATAAAGCATTTAACTTGATTTAAAGTCACCGTTTACGCAAGTTGCAAGGACCTCATCATACGAAGTCGCTTTGCTCGTATGTTGTTCTTCAGCACCTGGACCTACGCAAGCACCGCCTTGTACATGAGGGCCATTTAACATGGCGTCTGAGCCGGCAAAAGTCTCTGGAAGTGCTAATGGTGCTGTTGGAAGATCTGGTGGTGCTTCTTCAACGTCAGGACGAGCGACTGTTGCTGCGGTTCCACAGCACAACACTGCCCAAAGCACTCGGGGAAGACGCGCGGCTCACCCATAGTCCCATCCTGCGGCTGCAGCATGTCATCACCAGGGATGTGGCCACCGACAAGAAGGCCTTCTTTCTGGTCACAACAGGCGAGCAACAGGCTATCTACGAGTTTGCTGCTGCCTCTGCTGCGGAGAAGAAAATGTGAGTCTTCGGAACACTGTTCAAACAATTTTAAGAGTGTGTGAATCCGAATATTTGAAGTCAAATCGAATATCGAATCGAATGGGAGAAAGAAAGCTGAGTACCAAATCGAATAATGAATATTCGTGCAAATTTTACAATTTTTTTTTTTTTTTTCACTAAAAGTTTGCAATTTGTAGTCCATGGCTTTAGTGTAATTTTTCTGGCATTAACTCGCACAAGAGAGACACAATTCTTCTGTGGGAAGCCCCTAATCTTTAATTTTATGTGATAGTGTTCCCTGCTTTTCAGGTGAGTCTACACTTACTGGGGTAATTATCTTGATATCAAAATTTGATGTCAGAGGCAGTGGCATGTTACACAGCTGAGGCTGTGTAGCTGTTTCTGGACATTCGCAGGTCGCTCGTGAAACAAACCAATTGATGTCCTGCATGAGCTTTGCAACGAACATAGTTTACCATCTATGCTGGAGTGTGTGTCTCCTGTGGGGAAGTTGTCTTGCTAAAACTTTAATGTAAGGGACATCTTTAAGATGCCTTTTTTGTTCGTGCGCTCCAAGCATTATTAAGAGTCTGCAACCTCCCAGACATCAAATCAATATCCCCCACTGGCACCACTAAAGTGCACATGGGAGGGATGCCGCCCCTTCCTCAGGCGAAGCATACATAAATAACAGCGGCTAACATTACCTTAAGCTGAACAAAAATGGTCTGCCTGTGTTGGTCTTGCAGCAATGGCAGTTTCATGAAGAAGGCTTCACCTCATACAATGAAGCATCAGGTGAAGCCCACTTTGGGGTGGTGTCGTTCATATTCGGGGAATAGTCGAATATTCGGAAAACTGAATATCGGATATTCGATTCGCGAATCGTATACTTCGAGTGATCGATATTCGATTCGAATTCGAATATTTGCACACCCCTAAACAATTTTCTTTGGTGGTCAGGTTTTCCATTTTTTTTTTTTTTAATCTGGTGCGCAAAAATTGGCTCTCCATGAGTCGAACCTGATATACCTGAACCAGTTCAAGCTGATAATTTCGGTTCAGCGGAGCTAAACCTTTACTGAACCAGACCAAAAAAATTCCGGTCCCGATCCCTGCTTCTATGTGTAATTCACTCATCTACTAAAACGTTGTGAAACGCCGAGTGGCTTTGCTGAATGTGCAGTGCTTTCCATTTCTATTGCTGGTACTGTTGACTGAATTTGCACCTTTGGCAAGTTTGGGGGGTTTTTGGGTTTTGTCATAAGGTGACAATAATGCAAATTAAGTCTTAGCAAGCATAGTCACACTTTGTGAGCTTAACATTAGCACACTGTTATAACTAGAGCCTGAATTTTTAGAGTTTAACCCAATTCTTCCCCGAATTGAAGGATGCCTCTTAGGTTTGAAACCCGATTTTTACCTGGCAAATTGCCCTCACTTGGGACGTCTTTAGGTATGCAGTAACTTACTTGTTTGGCAGCAAATGCTGTTACGTGACCGTTTGTACCAAACCCCTACAGTTAAGTTTGAGTAAATGAGCCAGATTTCTCCTCGAATTTAGCATACTGGAAGTTTTCCCCACTCGAACTCGCAGGAATTTACCGCACATGTTGATTTAACCTATTTTTACCCCCAAAATTTAGAAGAAAAAAAATTTCGTAAAAACTTTATACTCTAGTTATAACACCCTTCCAGTTACTAATTGCACTATTATTTCTCCAGGTGGTTGCACCACATCACTGCCGCTGTGAAGCCCCATGCCACAACTGAGCAAGTCATCAAACGGTCGGAACCGGAAAGGACAGAGTCCACAGAGGACGTCGTTGAAAGTGCCCTGGAGTAAGATGCCGCTTCTTTAAGATATACATGCAGTTCTGATGTGCATCCAGTGTGAAACACTTCCTTCACCTAAAAGAACCGTAAAGTGAATGGTAGACCCACACAAAAAATGTCTTTCTGAAAGCTTGTAACTTGGGTGCAGCAGCTATGCCCTTCATGGAGTGTCTTTCTAGCAATCCAATTTTAAAGATTGCTGCTCCAAGCAAAATTTGCAGACTCCAACGCGACAACCCTGAGTTGACTCCCGCACCATCTATTGAGAACTCGAACTGTATTAGGCAGTGGATCGGAATGACCTCGGCAGTGATCGGGAAGGTGCATCCCGGAACACTGCAACGTAAACCATACATTTGTAGAAATTACCTGGATGTGAGGTACTGCGCATAATAGCGATAGAAAAGCGACTTTTGCTGCTTTCGTCAGAGCAGACAACGCGGAGAGACGCCAACAAATGTGCTTGGAGACCGCTGGAGACGCATGATATTCGTACGGGTTACAACTGCTTAAACCATGATTTGAACTGAACTAATCAGGAATTGCTGCCACTTTTTTCGAAACATGTTTAATAGTAATTAGTAATCTGTCTCAAATGCATTGCATAGTACTTCAATGTCACGTGATACCTGTCCACCAGTCGAACACGAGGCTCTAGATGCGTGCACCCGTATATTTCTATCATAAAGATTGCTTTTCTTTCTTTCTGTAGCACTGTACCACCATCGACAACGCCTGATGTGGAGCCCACTGCCACGAGGGAGGAACCCCCACAGGGTGAGGCGGATGGGTTGGCTGGCGACCTCTCCCAGCCTAAGGACACCGAGGCTGGGGAGCGGGCGGAGTCCTACTCAGTGTCAGAAGCTAGTACCCATCCTGCCCTGGTTGACTTTCATGAAGTGGTCATCCGGTCTAGTGCTCCTTTTGAGACTGCCCAACATGTGCTCACTCCTGTTGGTGAGTGCCTCGTGAAAAACATTTTTCGTTTAAAAGCTACGGTGCTTACAAAATGTGTTGCTTATTCGATATTCAAAATTGCCCTCAGTTTCTGCTTCAGCATGAGCCACGTTAAAGTCACCTCATTGCTCCTTTGAAGTGCCACTACGGACTAAATCTCGTGTCTTCAGAATCCTACCAAAGTTACGTTACTGAAATCTTCTTGTCTCACTTTACATTGCTGCAAAATATTTTGACTCTACGTGATGCGAAAGCTAAAGAAAATCAATTTTTATTTGTGAGAACTGTGACGCCATGTTAGGCTCCGACGGAGCGCCCGACTCTCTTCTGGCAACGTTGTTTCCCTTCGCGTCTTCTGGGGGCTCACTTTTTGCACTCCGTTAGCGGAGCCCCACGTGCCATATCATTCGAACGCTACGACCTTCGAGAAAAAACACAAAGGATGGAGAAGACATCTCTCGCATTTTTCCCTCTTTCGATCAGCCTCACGTGATTTCGCCACGTCACCCTTCCCAGGATTGAAATTTCGGGTATAGAATCCTTCAGGCACCTTCTTTTCATAGACTAAATAAAATAAACGCTGTTTTCTGAGTCCGGAGTGGCACTTTAAGTGTTGTGGTATCAACAAGGAACCAGACTTATACCTGTACACTGATTTTTGCACAACAATTTGGCGCATACCATATTACATGTCTAACGTATAGTTTAGTTCTCAAACACTCATCTACGTGATACCCTCTACAAACACTGTTTTTATTCATTTTCTCTTTGTTACAAACCCTGTACTTTATCTTAGGTAACCCTGTAGAAGGGAGCCTACTCTTATATGACTTACATGTTTATACTCAACAGAGAGACTGCGACGTAAAGACCAGGAGGTGTTAAATGCCATCCGGGAGAAGCAGGACATTGTATCGGAGATCCTCCGGATACCAAAGGGAGACTACGAGAACGTAGCCGAGGTGAGACACCTGGTTCATCTATTTATTGAGAGCGCTACTGCAGTCCGCTCTTTGATTGCCTGTGTGCGGACTATAATTACGAATATTGTCCAAGAGAACTACTAAAAATGGGCACTCCAAAAATATGTCTCGATCACTCGCAGATTTCTGAACAAGCTGGTGGAGATAAAGGGCCCATGGAGCTTCTCCTTCAAATAACATATCAAGGTAGGCTTCTTTATGGTAACCTCCAACTGATGTTAACTTTGCGTGTGTAGGATTTCTGATGACTAAGTCTGCAAATAGTAGCCTTTTATTACAAGTGCAGGGAAATCCCACTGATTCAAACTCGGAGGGGGCCAAAGATTTGTTTGAATAAAGGGAGTCGCTCCGAATGAGGACCTGCTTACTAGCTGCATCAGAGACGTGTCGTGACACATTTGAGACCATGCAATGCCGGAAACTAAATAGTGTCATTCTTAATGAAAAACCTTTTATGTACAGGCAAGCAAAACATCTCAGGGTTGAAAACACAGTAGAATCTTGATGATGCGAATATCTCAGGGTCACGGAAAATATTCGTATCATCCGAAATTCGTGTGATCAGAAATGAAGTAAATGAGCACACCGAAGTGCAGGACATGCATATTTGCTATGTATTTTCTCTCTGCTCTCAATCAGAGAAGTTCACTTGAAGTTTTTAACGTTGTCTTTCCTGCAATATCAACCTGTAGACGCACATAAAAGCACGCACGTGCAGTTTACTCGGATATGAATGAGTGAAGCGTCGCAGCCGAGTTGCAGAACACCAGCTCAGGAGACGGCGCAGGGCGTCTCGCCTGTTCGTCTCATCTGACACGGCCGGGACATCACTGTCAGCAAGGCGAAGGCAGCGAAAGATTGTCGTTTGCGGTGATCACAACTGATTGTGCTTGTGTAGAGTTGCCGTGTCGCATGTCATCTGAAGGATCGTATTGTTTCTTGCTTTGCGTTCCTGAGACATTTTCACGGATAAAAATTTGATCAGTAAATGCCTTGGAATTAGGCAGCGCACATGTGCGCATTTACGTTTGACGACTGGGGGTCCTCCCTCTAAACCAATGATCTCCCTCCCTCATAAGTAGAAGGAGTATGAGTGGCGCATGCGCATCAAGGGAGAAGGACCTCTGTCACCTCCTCGGCTCGTTCGTATCATCTGTTAAGGCAAGATAACACGTTTGTATCATCTGATCTGTAATACATGGGAAGAATAGGCATTCCAGCTGGGACCGGAAAAGAATTCGTAAGGCTCTTCTTTTTCTGCTGCGGCAAATCCTGAATTCCGCAGCAGGGAACTATGAATTCTTCATTTTTGTGCAGTAAAAGGCAAATTGCCCTAGTTCACACAGAAAATACTCTCTGTTAGCTCTTAGCATGGAGGAACACGGTTACAACTCCAAAAACTTTTGTGACTTAGCATAACAAGGTACATTGTGCTTTCTTCTGAGAGGGAGTGATGTTTGTCACTGACTATCAAATTGTACTTGCTAGGTGTCCTCTCTGCATATACTACAGAGTTTACTGTCACACAGAGGTACTTGACAGCTATGGACACCAAAGCAGGGGTCAGCGTTTGCATTCCACTCCAGAGTCCCAGAGAGTTGAGGGTTAGAGAGAGGAGTTTAGAGGGTTGTTCCAGCACACAAATGGGGCCATATCACGGCCTGGTGGCCTTACCCAGTTGGCGCATCTACGCTGTAACACAAGCCGACCCGGTGCGAGCAAAGTCCGTCCGTTTGCAGAAACCACGGTTTGCGGTTTCTGCAAAATTCTTCGCAAAACCTCATATTCCGTGGCAGGCCCACAATTCCGCGAATTTTTGCAGAATCGCGGAATCGCAGAAAAAGAAGGGCCTTAAGAATTCGTATCATCTGTGATTGGGTCATCGAGATTCAGTTCTTCAGCCATGACTCTATCACGTTCGGGTCACCAAATGTAAAGGTGATGGAGTTCCTCCACACGAGTCCTGACTGGCGATGATGGAATGTCCCACCTGGCAGATATTCGTGGCCTCAAGCTACGCCGGTGCCGGTAGAACTGACGGGCCAGAGCCAGTAGCGCGTGGCAGCAGGGTCACATCGTCATCGTCGTTCGTGGGCTACCACACTATCAACATCATTTGCGATGTTGAACTCAATCCAAGAAAATATCTGCCTTCGTCAACAGCATTTTGTTAGCCATGTAGTCAACAGGAAGGGTCTTGATCCCATTAAAAGCAGCGAGTCATTTTGCCGACCACGAGTAGTGGCATCGTCTTGTGCCATTCATGTTTGCGCACACCATGCAGCGGTGACACCATTCCAAACCACTGTTCCTTGCTCTTCTTTTCTCCGGCACAAGTATCACCTTTATTAGCAATGGTCTTATCAGTAATATGTTAACTTAACACTTGATAGACAGACGTGTCTATGACGCACCAGCTGTGTGGTGGCTGGCGCGCAGCATGGCGCTGCCAGGCGAGAGCATCGTCGGGCGTGGTCAGACAACCTTGTTCGAGCTACCGGGTGTTTCTCCCCATCCAAATACAGTAAACCCCCGTTAACTGTTGGTTGAAGGTCAAGGGCCACCACTTGCTGTAAGCTTGCCATCGAGAGCGTGTTTCTTCTTCGACGGCAAAGGCTTCCACCCACGCAGTACGTCCTGGAGCTTGGGCTTACCTTTCCTGGGTGCATTGACATTGTCGTTGGTCTGTCATTGGTACTCCCTCCATAGGGCAAGGTGATGCTTAAGGTGGTTCACGAGAGGCATTGTTGTGCCTGTCAGCGTTTGCAACACAAACTTGCATGCATCACACTCTGCTGATGACCGCATAAATCTCCGAAAGTACGTCCAAATGCTGCTGCATTCTTTACGTTTCGTAAGCATCCCGTTGCGCTACTAAGGGCTCAACGTCATCCTCATGTCAGAGACACGACATGTCTTGAGCAGGAAGCGGAAACTGCGCTTAGAGTAGCACGGACAGGAGGGGAGAGGTAGCCATGCCGCAATGTCGATGGCAAGTCGCTTGAAACAAAACGAAACTGAGGAATATTTGGTCCCATTTTTTTTTACCCCCTGAGACGTCCGAAATCAGTTTTAAATTTGCGAAATTATCGAATACCTATTTCTCGAATCGAATATGAATAATTCAAATTTGTTATTCGATTTGTACTGGAAATTTAGAATATTCACGCACTCCTAGTAAAGTTACTTTCATGATGGAATCGCAATTACACAAAATGACCGCTTAAACAAGAGAAAGAAAAGTTACTCACCAAAAAGTCGAAATCACTTGGCGTTGAAAAACGTCGTGATGGATGCTTGGTGTTGAAAACTTTCATTCCAGTGTCAACACTTTGCACTGCTTTGGCTGTGCGTCTTTGGAATGATTCCGGCACTCCCGCTGTCAGAATATTCGAAGAACAGATAGCGAAACGCAATGACACTGGCTTACATGGCACGGTGAGGGGAAAATGAAAGCAACCGAAGCACCGAAAGAAATGACGAACACTGCGAGAGAACTGCCTTCCGGGACATCGTTGCGACTGCTCCGTGCAACAACACGACAATACCGGCCATCCCCCTCTCCTCTGAGAATGAGAAGGTGGGGCAACTGAGCTCTGCTCCGCAGCGCCTGATAGAACAGTATAAAATAACTTCAGCAAACACGGGCACGGGGCTGCCATGTGACGATTACTCACGTTTTCGAAACTTTTGCTGGTAAGATTCCGAGATGCTGTATCCGAACTTTGTCTGGAAGACCTTTCGAGATAAGCAGTGATAAATGCATGGCAAGTATAGCACATAATTCCACAATGCAAGAAACTTTCGGCTTTACCAATTTTTCGAGAGTTCAAGTTAACGAGGTTCTACTGTACATGACACGACATTTGATGGGACCCCAACGTCTGTTCGAAGAAGTTTGGATTAAGAGAGTTCAAATTAGTGAGATTGCACTGTACAACATTTTACTCTAAGCCTACACTGCTCCTTCGCCCTTTTGCAGCAAACAACCTAGAAAAACTAATAAATGAAGCCTTGAACATCAAGGAGGAAGATGCTATAACTGCTCCATCAAGCATCAACGGTAACTATCTTCCTCTTTTGTACCAGCTTCCTGCAAAAAATGTGTCATTTATCGACCATTGTTGCTTTTAGTCATTCATGAAGATAGTCCAGCAGAGTCATCATCTGCATCTCCCCAAGCATCTCAGAAGGCATCAACACTTCCCGGTGTTCCCACAGACAAACTCCTCAGTGTCACAAATCCTCTGGTCAAGTACTTGACTCAGCTTGCGGTAAGTCTAGATAGCAGCAAAGAACAGCTGTGTTTCCAGACAAGTATTTGATGTCATGCATCCCTGGAAGGGCATCACCTTCATACATGCGCATCTGGCTTATCAGTACACATGGGGTCAGGCTCCAATGTTTTCAAGCTATATGGTTGACCAAGCAGCACTGTGCTTTACAAAATCACATAAGTATTATGTGAGACTAAGAGCTAACCATGTATTTGATCGACATGGCATGAAGAAGCGTGTGACTGACGTTAATGAGATGTGCAGCAAAATGTGTTGTTGGGCTAGTTGGTTCACACCTAGGAACTCAAGAGTATTGCTCAAGCTGGGACGAATCAAACAGGACGAGCACTGAGCATAATTAGATGTGTTGGGTATACATAGGGCCTCCCGTTTTCAGGTTTTACTGTTTTCCAAATTCGGGGGGTTAAAATCGGGAAATAAATTTCACCTCTGAATTCATGCAAATATCGGGTGCAACTCTTTGCACTCTGCCGAAGTCGGGGAGAAATCGGGCTTTAAAGAGGGGAAAAAGCTTTAAGGGGAAATACTGTCTACTGAATTCGGGGGGTAAGAACTGGGAAATATATTTGGACAGCTAAATCCATGCTAATTCGCGTGGCAGATGCACCTCTAGTCATCTAGCGAGAAATGATTTATTCAATATGAGCGAAGCATGTACAGCACTGGAATTTGTTATATTAATTATTATTATGACTGAGTATGTGACAAGGAAATAATTATTTTAACACTTGTCAATACAGCAAAAACTTGGAAAACTTCAGCACTGGTAGCGCATTCTCTCTTTGCAAATACAAAGGAATGAAGTATGTGAAAAGGAAAATTATTTTAACACTTGTCAATAGAGCAAAAACTTGGAAAACTTCAGCACTGGTAGCGCATTCTCTCCTTGCAAATACAAAGGAATGAAGTATGTGAAAAGGAAAATTATTTTAACACTTGTCAATAGAGCAAAAACTTGGAAAACTTCAGCACTGGTAGCGCATTCTCTCTTTGCAATTACAAAGGAATGAAGTATGTGAAAAGGAAAATTATTTTAACACTTGTCAATAGAGCAAAAACTTGGAAAACTTCAGCTCTGGTAGCGCATTCTCTCCTTGCAAATACAAAGGAATGAAGTATGTGAAAAGGAAAATTATTTTAACACTTGTCAATAGAGCAAAAACTTTCAAAACTTCAGCACTGGTAGCGCATTCTCTCCTTGCAAATACAAAGGAATGAAGTATGTGAAAAGGAAAATTATTTTAACACTTGTCAATAGAGCAAAAACTTGGAAAACTTCAGCACTGGTAGCGCATTCTCTCTTTGCAATTACAAAGGAATGAAGTATGTGAAAAGGAAAATTATTTTAACACTTGTCAATAGAGCAAAAACTTGGAAAACTTCAGCTCTGGTAGCGCATTCTCTCCTTGCAAATACAAAGGAATGAAGTATGTGAAAAGGAAAATTATTTTAACACTTGTCAATAGAGCAAAAACTTTCAAAACTTCAGCACTGGTGGAGCATTCTCTCCTTGAAAATGTCCGAAATTGCAAATACGAAGGAAGGTCCACACAAAAGTGCAGTGCTGTTTACCAGACTTTGTTGACATACATCATCATTGACATCTTCAGTGTGTCTGCGCTCATGGAGGATCTGTCGGGCCTCTGAACGTACCGTAGCTGACTAAAGGTGCGCTCCACGTCGCAACTTCCATTCGGAATGCAGAGTAGGCTCAAAGCTGCTGACCTCAGATTGGGGTACTTCGCATTCTTTACCCAGTACTCCATGATGCCCAGGCTTTCATTTGTTGGGATGCCTTCCCTCAAATACTGGCAGAACTCTTCTTGGACAGACGTAGTGTCGGTTAGAACAAGTGAGAACAGGCCTTGGTACGATACGAACTCCTGGCTACAGGCATGCTTCTGATATGGGTCCAGGATTAAGGATTGCCTCCATATTTCAGTCTGTGTCAGCTGGCCCCTTTCAAGCTCTGTCAAGTTTCTTAGGCATGTGGCTTTCCACTTCTCAGTTAGAGCTCTGCAAAATTCCGACACATCTTTTTTAACTTGAGCTGCATGATGTCGAGCAAGCATAGACAAAACTGCCTTTTGCTTGCCTTCTGACATGAACAGTGCTTCATTGATGGTGTCCATAGCTGCAGCTAGCTCTACATAAACAAGATGGTAGTACTCTGGAACCAGGACTTTGCCGCTCTCTAGCCGCTGCTGAATCGGCACCAAAAGCTCAAGAACCTGCTGAACCAGAACCGCTTTTGCATACACAACAACCTTCCTCTCAGATAGAAGTTCGCTAAGGTCAGATACCTTTGAGCTGCCCTGATCCCTTTCTAGCAGTTCTGTAAGGCAGTCCCACATTTCTGTGACGACACAAAGGCATCTGTAAAAACTGTACCAACGTACGGGGACGACGGTAGGTGGCTTCTGAACCTCGTTTTGTGACAGTCCGTTTGCAATGCATATCTCATGATAGACCTGGTACAGGTGGTTCGCATGCTTGAAGAGGGCCCCAAACTTTATAACTGTTGCACGAACGTCGACGACACTTTCTGAGGAGAGAGCCTTGTCCACTGCTACGTGAATCAGGTGCGGCAGGTCCTTTACGTGAATGATGTTGACAGCCTCACCTTCGCGAATTTCGCGCACCATCTTGCGCATGTACTCCGCGGAGTCGCTCGCAACCGCAATGACGTCTGTCCAGGTTTTTCCATAGTCTTTGAGGATGTCAGCACAGCACCAATGCTGTAGCTGTTGCACGCTTTCACGTGGGCAACGTCTGCAAGGCGTATCGCTTTGTCTTCATTCTCGACGTCGTAAAAGCAAAAAAGCGTGTTGACGGTAGGAGTTCCGACGACGTCTGGTGACTCGTCGACGATAATGCTGACTTTCTGTGTTGCCAGTTTCTTCACGAGCGTCGATTTAGAGCTCTCAAATACTTCTCGTAGGTGCTTGTCCCTGAGTCGTTTTGCACATGGCATAGTCTTCGCCGCTGGACAGTACTTTTTGAAGACGCGCCCCAATTCGCCGTCCGCGTGCTCCAGACTTATTCCCGCGAAGAGGACAGCTCGCACAAAGTCGTGAATTGCACCTTCCGCTACCTTTTCCTTGTCGCGCTGTCTCACAGTTATGTCGAAGATGGACACTTGTTTCGTTTTCTCGCTCGCAGTCTTCTCACAGTCTGCTTTAAGCTTCGCATGTCGTGCCGACGCCAAGTGCTCCCTAATCCGATCGTACGGCTTCTTTGCTGGATCTGGAGAAATTTCCACGCAACAGTACTTGCACACCAACGTCAGAGTCGATGTTTCACTGGAGCTGTGCGGTGCGTCTGCGTCTACGCGCGCTTTCTTCCTCACTTCAAGGTCCGTGTAGTCCCTGGCCCAGTCGTGGGCCGTCTTTTTAGGCCTTCCCATGAAGACAGCTTGCGGAGGCGCTGATTTCGAGTACAACTTGCACTTCACGAAGCCGAGGAAACGCAACCATACAAAGCGTCCCGCTCAGACGACGGTGGCAAGCGGGAGCACACGGACAAGAGACGCGACAGGTCGCGCCGGTCTATGCGCATGCGCAGATATATTGGATTGGATCGGCTTGTCGCTCAGCTTGGCTTCACTCTTGACCACGTGGGTTCGATGCAACCACCGATGGGACCGATGGCGTCGTCCTCGGCTCGTTCGGGTTTTACGAGACTCGTCGGGGTGCAATTATCGGGTTTAACCCGAAGGCTAGCAATTCCATTCGGGGGGAAGAAACGGGGAAAAATAGGGTTAAACCCGAAAACGGGAGGCCCTAGCCGTATACATAAGGCCTTGTGTTTTCAGTAGAGCTCTGTGAATATTTGACATTTCGAATACGAATAGAATATTTTCAGTATTTATATTCTATCTGATTCGACTATTTTATATTCGTGGCTTTCGAATACAATCACCGGCTGATAATTAGGGCCTGACTTTTTCGGGTTTTATTTTTGGCCAAATTTGGGGGGTAAATATCGGGTGATATTTTTCATTTGAAAATTCGGGTGTATTCGGGTTAAATCCCGTTACGGCATATTCTGTCGTCAGAAATTCGGGTGTATTTGGGTGATTTTTTTTTGTTTAATAAAAATTTGTCGTATCATGGAACTAATGTTTAGCAATGTTATCAAACTTTATTTTAATGCACGCTTACGAGTGTGCCACACGACCCGGATGTTTTCGGGTAGATTCGGGTTAAACCCGAATTTTACAGATTTCGTTCGGGGGGTAAATATCGGGCGGATACGGGTTTAACCCTAAAAAGTCAGGCCCTACTGATAATTCGTATTCCAAAAATTTGACTTTCCAATTTTTCTACCAAAAGTTTCTACTTCAATAATTTGGACCGTTCCTCAGATAACTTGTTTGATTAATCATACTCATTTTCTTGGATAATCTGGGAACAAAAAATAGTTTATCGAATTACAGATTCAAAGCACAGTTGTGGCTCACCATGACATGATGTTTTGTGTTCTCCTCTGACAGAGAATGCTGTCTGTTGCCTACAATAATTTTATACCTGCTGAAAGATATTTCAGCATCTACAGAGTTTATAGGAATTGACAAATACTGGATCGCTATAGGCACTAAATTTGGAGCAAGCACCTTCATTCAGTTTCATAACCCAATTACCATTTCGAAGGCTTGAGGAGGTGGGCTGAACTGTTTAGACACTGATGGACCCAAGTCACGGTCCGCAGACTTCAAGTCCTTTGCTGTGTGGAGTTAAAGTAACCATTCTGCCAGGAGGTTTGAACCTTCTGTTTCTATGGCTGGAATGTTCTTGAATTCGGTGAGTTCATGCGACAGAGACTTGACCTGTAGTGGGTCCAAGGCCCTCATGCCTTTGAAGAACTGCCCGCTCTCACTGTTTTCAAGGATCTCCTGTGCTTTCTGAGCTGCCTGCTGCATGCCTCTTTTTTGCTTTTCTCCCACATGGATAGCTTTTTTTCTTCTACTCCATCCTGCTTCATTAGGGCAACATAATTCTCCAGCGATGCGATAGCAACAGCCCCATAATGCAAACATGGCATTGAACACCTTGTGGGAAGCAACTTGCTGACCCTCAGCTGCCCTCAGTAGACTTGCGACCTTTTTGCTGAATACCGCTATGCAATGGGAAGAATACTTTAGCTCTTGCTAAGATGAGTACAAGAGCACACTTGACTCTTCAAATGCCCCAGCATGGAGCTTACAATCATTTTATACCCGACAAACCGAGGGTCTGGATCCGGCCTTGCCTGGCAGTGAATAATCTAGAAGGGACCGCACGCATCGTTAAGGTTCGGGCATCAGTCCTAGCATGCGCAATCTAGATGGCTCGCGACATAGACAGATTGCTCACGAAAGTCCATGAAGCGCTGATTGTACTTGACCTTGGATGTTGGCCGGGTGATACTGTTGTTATCAAACAAGAAGCGTGGCAATATGTATTGAGAACGTGCGGCACAAGATACATGGGATATCATAGATTGGGTCATGTGTGCAGCACGGTTGCCAACGTAAGTTCTGTCAGTTCTTTGGGGTCACATGTGCATTGGAGCAGTTGGGAGCGTGCACAGTACGCACGTTTATGTCATGATATTTTGCATGAGCCCGCAAATAATACTTCTCCTGGGACGCTGCACATCGTAGTAACCGTCCACATTGCGTCAATTGCGTCCTTTGACGCAATCAGATTTCCGCAAACTTCCCTGCAAAACCAAGAATTCAGTGAAATTTCAAGCGAAATATGGGATTCCATGAAATTCCACCAATCGAATAACTTTCTTTTTTACAAGCATCTGTCCAATACCGCCTACAAGATGCGCACCGCGTGAATGAGCGGGAGGCGCTCATTATTTAAATAAAAATTCAAATGAGTTTCGTGAAAAAAGCTAACTTCTAAAGCAGGGCGCCGTCGGCATTAAAATGGGTACTACACCTTTTGGGACTTCCCGGCTGGTCACGGCGAAGCGCAAAAGGATGTAATTCATTGGTGTAAGGACGTAATTCATTGGTGGACATGGGAGTGAAAGAGCGTCCTTTTGCACTTCACCGCGACCAGCCGCGACAAAAATATGTAAACCGAAACCAATTAATTACTGCAACAAATGACCTGCTACGGTTGCAGATTTTTCTCTAAAGGTATCTACCGAAGGTCCCAGAAGGGGTAGTACCCATTTTAATGCCGACGGCGCCCTGCTTTAGAAGTTAGCTTTTTTCACGAAACTCATTTGAATTTTTATTTAAATAATGAGCGCCGTGTAGGTGGTATTGGACAGACAATAATGTAGGCAGTATTGGACAGATACTTGTAAAAAAGAAAGTTATTCGATTGGTGCACCGGTTCGCGAATTATTTAGCCCGGGGATTTAACTGAGACACCCGGTATACAACATATGGGAATATATTTGCTATTGGTACTATTTTCAACTTCATATTTCACAGGGTGAATGCTTTAGTACAGAGGAAGAAATTGAAAATGATCGTAGGCTTGTCAAATATCCTTTCATGGTCCCTTTAAGACCGCGAAATTAACCACTTTTACAGTAGGTCAGGATGCGTAGCTTTTGTGCGGATGGGCCAGCATCATAATTTTGAAAAAAAAATGTTTTCTAGCCTTGCATAGAAGAAATGGAGCGAGAGCGGCAACAGTTGCGCAAGGCAGTACAGCAGTCACGTGATCAAGCACAGCTTCTGCGTGTGGTCAAGCAACAGAATGGTGATAGCCTGTCTTCTGGGAGCCAGGAGCAGTCTCGACCCTGCAGCTTTGTGTCAGTCACTTCCTCTGCATCAGACATGGAGGAGCAGCCACAGCCAGTGACTGTTGATGAAACAGGTAAGGTCTGACTTGGCACTTATCGTGAAGGGTTCTTGTACAGTAGAACCTCGTTAATTCGAAGTCATCTGGACAGCGAAAAAATTTTGAATGAAGTGGGCATTCAGCGAACCTGGGCACATGGTGAAGGAAAATATATTTATTTGCCAAAAACCTTGCTTATCTTCATGTGCCGCTTTCAGAAAGTGACATCACACGTCACCGTTTGTTCAAGATGGGCCACGAAGTCAATCATATCGCTGCATGTGCTGTTGGCTTATACAATGTTTCCTACGACATTCTGATTCTGAACTTGCACCCAGTTGGTGCACTAACAACTTCCGAAAATGGCAGCGCACGTGCAGGCTCATAGCCGCCGTCGTCACTCTGTTCATTTGCGTGACCCGTGTTCAGAACGATGTCACCTGTGAGAGTTGCGGCATAGATCTGTTCTGCGTCTTCTATCCCGGCGTACTCTTCGATAGACACGAAACGCCTCTAGGAGCTTGCATCACCGTCAGGAATGTACACCACGTTTCATATGATCGCCAGACAATCGGCTGAGATGATCGTCACTTTTTCCCACCAACATGTCCTCCGTGGGCTCTCTCCACAGCCCCCAGACAAGAACTGGACTTCAAAGTGGATCGCAATGAAAGCAAACCAAATCGTGGTCTGTGTAATGCGTAATGACACAGCTGGGACGCTGGGTCCAGGAAGACAAGGAAGCGCGAGAAGGTTGAGCATTGTGCCGCGTGATTGTGCCGCGGCTGGCAAAGTGAAGTCAGCAAGGGAGCGTGCACGTGGTTTTTATGGCAGGTCGTTGTTTGGGTAGGAAGCGGTAGATTGCAACGCACGAAGACGGGACCACAGCAAATTCCTTCAAATGAAGCGGAATTTGGAATTAAGCAACATCAAATTAGCGAGGTTCTACTTAATTTACTAGAATAAAACATACATATAGTGGTGCCAACAGTAATCGCAAACCTTACCATTATACGAGGGACATAGCTGTTGTCTCATCACGTGCTAAGGTAGAGCCCATGGCTTGTTTCCACAGGCATCAGGATTCATATCAATAACAAAACATCCAAAATGCAAACAAAGCACCAAAATCCACATGAAATGTGGATCGTGGGTGCACTGCCTACGTGCAGAGTCACGTGGTGTTCCCATTCCTGTGGTGTCCTAGCGTTCACGGAAGAGTGCAACACACCGTAGCGAGTGTAGTGCCAAAGTTACTATGTGAGTGGAAGGTATCCTCCATCGCTGTACCCAGAATGACGAGACTCCATCGTTATGTGCAGGTCCATTCTCCATAGGGACAAAGAATATTTTGACAGTCAATGTAAAAATGATCATTGTACAAAGTATATTGTAGTACTGGGTATCATTCTGCATTGTGTTTTAATGTCACACGTCTATGCACATACAGTTGAACGTCTACATAGATAACGTTGATTTAACAAAATCCTCTGTTTAGTACAACCTCATTGAAGCGTACCTGGTGGTGACACGAAACAAGTACGTACAAAGCAGTGCTACGGCATAAGTGAAAATCGCACATACGCACCCACCTGCCAACCGATAGATGGGAAATACTATTCGAGAGGCAATTTAGAAAATCTGCACAGTCCTAACCTTTTATTTCATGCTGATTGGCAGAAATCTGTTATTTTCGCTTGCCGGCATGCTATGTGTTTCCCCCGTTTTCACTTTCTGACATGCCAGTGCCGCACACTTTCGCCACATGCTTTCCTGAAGCTTCCTCCCTTTCCCAGTTTATGAAGGTCACCCCTTCATTAACTAGGCATTGTCGGGGTGGAAGAAGTTCAAGGCGGACCTTGTGTTCTTGCAGTTCCCGCATGACCTTGCCCTTCTCCCATGACCTCATACTTTGAAAGGAGAAATGCACAGCTGTACCAAGGGAATAATGTGATAACTGGCCACGTGCTTGATACCATGACTCACAGTCTAACCTGTACGCAATCAAAATGGCTGCCGGTATGACAGAACAAGGTGAAAACAGTATCAATTAACTAACACCGTACGGCGAAAAACCACTCCGGCTTAAGCGGTTATGAATGCATTAGGTTTAATGGCACCTCTGTCAAGGACTCAGCTGGAGTACCTTTAAAATGGAACTACAGCTTATGCGGGTACATTTTAACGAGGTTTCACTGTACTTCCGTTGCACATACGTGTCCCTATGGACACGAATGCACTCAAAATGTTTGTATTCAACGTGTTCGATTCGGCAGAACCAGTAGGCAGTAGACACCCAAAACCCATCCCCGCAGTGAGGGAGGGAGGAGTAACAGCAATATCACAAGATGTTCTTATTGGTAATTGATGTTGTTATGTGGAATGACATAATCAGCAGACCAGATATCCACGATTTTTGCTGTGGAAGCTACACAATTGCACCCATATCACTTTCATTTTTCGGTCTGTTTCCGGAGGTGCTTTGTGATTACTTCAGACCAAAAATGGAGAGTTTTGTCAGTTGATGAGAAATGTGCAATAATCGACGCCGTATCCAAAGTTGACAAGAGAAAGGCCAGTGCTATCCACGGCTTACAAACGTTCTGTGCTTGCAATGTTGTAAGGGACGGTTCAGGCAATCCGCACCTTACAAACGTTCTGCGCTTGCGATGTCCGAAAGCATGGTTCGTGCGAAAGCTTTGTGATATTCGAAGATGAGCCTGCCTTTCGTATCTTCCTTTACACCAGTCCTATGACACATGACATAGCGACTCAGCGCTTGGACCATTTTTTCAGCATGTTCAACTTGACAAATTACTCTATTTGACGCACTAAAGTGTAACTGTTTAGAATTCTGTTATGTGGAGGTTCAACTGTGCGTGTATTTAAAATTTTGTATAGCGATTCAAGTAACGCAAAGGTTACTTGTAAGAAGTAAGCACTCAGAATTTTAGTTGCCCTGGCAAAAATGTACTTGTTATCGGCATATGTCACGTCCCAAACATCCTCTGAATGGGCTTGAGTTTGAGTTAACAGGCACTTCCTTACTCGAGTAATGACTTTCACTGGGCTGGAGTTTTCAAGCACTGGCTTTCTTGCATGGCCCACTTAACATTCCCTTTCTTAATTTGCAGATGCAACAGAAGCCATCATAGCCTCCTCTTGTTCTGAAACAGCAGCAAGTGCCAATTCCAACACAACCACAGGGTCTGCCGAATTCTCCGAGATGCCCCCATATGTAGCTCCGCCACCGTTGCCCCTCTCAGACGTCTTTCGTGAGGCGTGTGTCCAGACCAGTCAGGAGCAGCTCTGCTGTTGTCCCGTTACAGATCTTGACGAAGACACCCCTGCAGACATCAGCAGGTCTGACAGCGATTCCATCTCCACTCCGCCCCTCGAAGAACCCGTTGACAGGCCCACAGAAGGCAGTGAAGTTCTCGAGACCAAACAAAATCCAGAAGTCCACGAGGAAGTGGAAGAGGAAGAAGACGATAAGGCTGAGGATGCCACGACCCCAACACCAGAGTCCACCCCGAGTGCCGTGTATTTCTAGGATAATGAGTGACTTTGTGCGGATGACCGTGTGAATAGACAATACCTGTGCCACAAGCGGTGCCCGTTCCTGTGCAGGAAAACGAGAAGTATGATGCAGTACAGTGCTTTGCTTGAACTGTTGTCGTCAGAGCTGTTTGGGGGGTTTTCGTGCACACTTTTTCTTGTTCGCGCACCAGGTTTAGTTGGGCTTGGAGGAGCGTGATGCGGTGCACCTCATCATAATAATGAGCAAGCCTCCTCACAACACACTGTTCACAACTATGGGAGGGGCAAAAAAGAGGGATAAAATCTGTATTTTACAGCACAGACAAGACTTCTACATCTATAGCATGGTCACAAATGTGGTTTCCTGTACATGCTGCACAATTAGTTGGCAATACCGTAGCAGAAATATTTTGTGAAGCAAAAAAAAAAAAAAATAATGCTGTGAATATCTAGTTTTAATGGCACTGCTGCACATTCTCCTCTCCTGTGAATTTATGGGAGACACTGTACAGAATTTCTTCACTCTGAGGAGGGACACAAGCACGGTGATGACTCGACGTACCTCGTACTACCTTGTTTCTTTGCTCTGACACGGTGCTGACTAGCTTCGAAAACTGGTGATGTGTACAAGTCACAGAAAGATGTAAATAGATGAGAATGAACTTTTTCCTGTATATTACTGTTTTTAGTGTTTCCACAAGATGGATATTACCATATTTATGAGTACACATAGCATGCAGAAAGCGTTTTTGTCTTACATGAATTCTGAGCCCCCTCATTGTCTTCCTGTCCTGAGGTCTCTCAATATCCGTTCAACAACCGTTATGCTTCTGTTTTGTCTTCGTTTTTATTTTGTTTCCAAGGAAATAGACAAGAACATCTCCTTGTCTCATCGCACAAGAACCCATGCCAGAAGCACTGCCCAGACGTGCACGTGCTGAATGTGCAAGGTAGCTTTGTGTATGAGTGGTGTAGTCAGACAGCAGCTGCCATTGTGTGTTCCCTTATTTCATCTAAGTTGGAATGCAAGATATATCTCGGCCCTTTATACGTATGCTTTTTTACAGCTGACGCGACGCGTACGCACTTGTGAATAATTGATGGAATTTATCTCCAATCCGTGGACAGTGGGAGGGCTCAGACTTTGTGGAAATAGGTGCGCTCGGTGAACTACAGGATGCGAGAGTTAACCTTTACAACTAAGGGTATTTTTGTACAGATTCACGGGGTAAAATGCTGGGATTATTCACCTATTGGAATCGCACAAAAGAGGGGAAAGTTGTGCTTTGTGAGTCTGACCCCTCTTGTGCTGTAGATACAACTATCTCATGTAACTTAGACTTCAATTAACGTAGCCTTATAAAAGGGAATTGTGCCTAAGAGTTTGGACAAGCAAAGAAGAAAATCTGGGGGAGAACGAAATGTCACGTGGGAGTGCATTTAGAGGTGGGAACGATGACCCCGTTTGTGCCTGTGTATATACAATAGAAAAATTTTATATGGCAGTTGATGACCTTAATGTGCTCCTAATTTAATTATGGCAAATAAATGAGTTAGCCTCGTCTCAGCTGTGGTTGTTCCGTCACATCTGCACAGACTGCTTACAGTGGGTGCGTTAAGTAAGCGCTGCTCTTTTGGCGCACTCAAACTGGGGGTATGGCACACCCGGAGCGACCACTAAACAGCGAAAAGCAACTTTCGAGTGTTACGCTGCTCGCTCGCTGATGCCGCTTCCTGTTGTCTGCTCATGCAGTGCACAAACAGAGGACATGTTGGCTTAGTTTGAACCTATAGAAACATTGGAAGAGACGACTACGGTTGTGAAGACTTCTCCTTGTCACAGCAAATGAAATGGAAAAGATGGGAATTTGTAACAGTCATCATAGGAGCTGTTTACTGTGAAGACAGTTGCATGGCGTGAAGATGTCTACATTAAAGCACCGCATTTCACGTGAATAACCGCCGATATACGTGTGGAAGTTGTCCACCAATACAAAAGTATCAAAGCAGTTATAAAAATAGTACAGTTTGCTGAAATCGGGCATTGGGTAACGTAGAAATTCCGTATTTTGCTTCCGAGCCCATACTTCGAAGGTCGTCCCGCCGGCGCTGAACACGAAGTACGTTACGGAAAATCTCAAACAACCAAGCACTTGTCGTCTGCTTCCATGCCCCGAAATGAAACGGGAGCTCAAAAAGCAGCACCGTGCTTCACACTCTCAGGTGCTGGAGGGGTGCCTACTGAACGTACCCAGTGGTGGCACATACACACACACAGAGTAGAATGCAAACAGTGTCCATGTCTAGTGGTCAGTAAACCTGATATGTACACTCTGCAGTGGTTTACCCAGAATTTCGTCTTTGGGGGGGTGTTGGGTTCTGCAAGGGGTGTATTTACATGCTTTTCACTCAATATTGCACAAGCTCAAGATTTTAGGGGGGTCTCCTCAAGATTCTGGGGTGGTGGTAGGGGGGTGTAGGGGGGGTCTGGATAAATCACTGACACTCTGCACCTTGTGTGCTTCCGTGCTTTCTTTCTGTAATTGACGCACACTACTGTACTCACTTGCATTGTTGACACCAGTGACCTCTGTACTACGATACTACATGGACTGTGCAATTGCAGGGTGACTGACTTGACACGCGCGGACTGGCAACCCATCATGGGGAAACCCATCATGCAGATACGTTAGAAGCTATCGAATTATTTTTCACGTTTTTGGTATGCCCACTCCAAGAAAATTGTGAACTGAAGTTCCCACAACTATGTCTGTGTGCAGTACATAAGATGTTTGGTGTTAGGTACTGATCACGAGGCAGTGTTTACAATCTATAGCAGGCTAGAAGTAGTGTTGCTGGAAATCCTTTCAACAGGACAAAAGCAACAATGTGCAAATGCTGGCTATCTCATGCAAGAACTTGGACAGGTTTAATTTCTGATTGCGCCTCTAGTGGGAACTCGAGAAAACATGTTGACTCATCATAACTACATCTTAGCTCATCAACTTGTACATGTACTGTGAAAGAAATTTGCTTTTTTGTTTTGGGAGGGGTATCTGATTTCAGATGACAGAAATGGATGCGTGAGCTGCACGTCGGCTGTGTTATCGGGGAGGGGAAGGGCTGTTTTGGCTAGACATAAGTTAGTGAGTGAAGCACGTAATAAATTTATGTTTAAGTGTGCTCGGTGAGTCTGCGTGGTTTTAGCGTGTATCCTTTTATTGAGAATTTTCCATGAAGAATGCCACCTTCTCCCCGCCAAAACTCAACAAATCCTCCCCACAGGAAATTTCCTGCTGCACTACTGCTGCTTACACTCTTGTTGTACTGCTTATGTGTTGCACCATATCTGTGTCAGTTGTCACTTTAGCACTCCAGTGCTGATCGACGTTCATCGACAGGCCCACACTGAGGTGTTAAAAACAGCTTCTGCAACATGATTGCACCTCAAGGCTATGACAACAGAGACACGAGACAGCCTTGTTTATTCTGGCTACTCTAAAGTAGTCCACAAATAATGTATGCAGTGAGATTTCGTAGAAGTAAAATATGAACTCATTTTAACTACTCCATCGCACATAGACCGGTATGGAGCACAAGCAGTTCAAAGGCAACTAGAGAAGTCCAAATGCAAACGCTGTTTCAAATAAACATGTCCAAGCATGACCCACGGTCTAGCAACAACGTATTGCGGACATTTTATGTCCACTGTAATTTGAACACATCACATGAATTGCATTTATTGCGCATGTCGCTTCAACCTGTCATCAATCTTCATCAGAGGCTTCTGCTAGAACTTCATCATTTCCAGGCAACTGGGATGTGAATGTTTCTGACAATGCGGGACCAACCCCAATAAACATCGACTTCTTGATCTTCTTTGCTACTGGTTGCACAAAAGGAGCATCATCCAACAAATGATTCTCTTCGTTTTCTACAAAAGGAGTCTCTCTGCTTTTGGCACTTGTTGATGCCCTTATTTGATTGTTCAGGTTGTGAACACTAGATTTCTTGGCAACAGATGCACCATTCCTGTTCTTTGTTGGTACCTCATGGGCGACTGGCTGTGAAGACTCTGACAAGGTCGCAGTGACGAACATCACTTCCATGCCTGGCATACCATCGTATGTGCATATTAAGGGCTTGCCAGGTTTGTCAAAATTAATATTCAACTGCACGGCGTTACCTTCTGAAAATGCTTGCATTGCTCTGAATTCTTTCAAACAAAATGTAATCTCAGCTGCTTCTGCACATGAATTGAAGCTGTAGTCACTGAATTTGTCTCTCAATATTGTGACCAATGTGTACACAGTCTTTGTTGGGTCTGTCCTATCCCCAGCATGGGTGAAAATGTCTAATTTGTCCCCAGAAGCACGCAGTGTCACTTCACGCACGGCTTGCGAAAAGTCTTGTAGCAAATCGGTAAGGAGGGATGACGGTCCTGCTATCTTATTAGTGCAGTCGGCGATGTCGAATGAGAATAAAAGGTTCTCATTTTCTATTAATGGAAGGCAGTATGTTTTTGTGATACCTTTTCTGAACTTCAACGTAATGAGAATGTCGTCACAGCTGTTGTCCAGCTCTAACGTGCATTCATCGACTGTCTTCTCGAACATATTTACAGAACGAAAGGGCAGCAAAGCAGATTTCATGGAAATTTTCCCTCTGTAACCGTCGACTGTCATATCAAAAACTGTGAAAAAGTTTCTGGTAAAGTTAAATCGAGCGTAGGAGCTTGCTGACATGCTGAATCCCTGAAGCGAAAGGACGTTGTCGTCTGCAACAATGTACATTTCATCTCCGATCCTCCCTAGAGCTTGAACCGCCTTTCCTAGCACTTTCACATTTGTCCCTGGCAGCACAAACTTCATTGCAGCTTTGTAGCGGGGAACATTTGCAGGCAAACACGGATCAAAATAACGCTATACCTTCGCGCGCCCGTAAAGTTTCTCTCCGACATCCGGTTATCGACTTCCTGCGCCTTCAGTACAAAATATCAAAATATCCATGCAAAATATGGACACCGGGAGAAACATTTCAGTGCACATCCATTAAAACTATATGGTGCGTGGATTCAAACTATACAGCATACATTCAGAAAACATCAAAACGGAATTGTTACATTTGCCCTACGAATTATAATTCTATTGGCAGGTGGCGTACTTGTGGCTTGTGGTGTCTGTGAGTTTGTGTAGACTCGCAGAACGAGAAAAATATGGGTTATTTGTGGTACCCGTAACTGAAGCCTTCGGTTATTAATGTATCTCCGTCTTAAAAGTCTAGGAACCGCTTGTATATCACAACAAATCATGTCGCTGGTTACAAGGGCAGCAAAGGACCTTCTACGTAATACCATAAGCAGTGTCGGCCACCACAACAGGGTAAATAATCACTCACACACCTGTTTTCTGTTGTAGAGGTGCCTCCTCTCGTAATTTCTAGTGGACTAACCTATTTGGGTTGTGGAAGCTCTTCAACAAAAAGGTGCATCACTAAAGTAGCCGTCCAAGCATTATCGCAATTTGGTTTCACTTTAGCAGATTCCGACGTATCAATTTTGCAACCATTGTTATTACAGCAGATGAATTTAAGACAAGAGAACCATGCTTCCTCATTCTACCAGTGGTCAATGCCAGCGAACGCAAGAGTCTGTTAAGATGACCAGTGATCGACTCATTGCTGGCGAGTATAGGACGATCATGAGCATTTTAAAGTGGTCGGGCTGTCCTGCTATCAGTAAATTTTGCCTCCTTGAAGGCTTTCTAACCCGTCCTGCCACAGCTCATTCTCCACTTCCTCGCTTTACACGTTATTTCCTGAGAAATGTACGTCATCTACACCGTCATATTTTTTCCGTATGTAGCTTAGTAGGCACAGCAAGCTAGCTTGCTAGTACTACCTAGTTAGTGCTAAAAAGTTAGTGCTGGACAAAACTAGTAGGCAAACTGTGCAAATAGTTTATCAGCATGTAAGAGGCCATGAAGAAGGACGAGGTTGTGTGCACAGGTAAAATTGTAATAACGCACAGACTGATTTTTTCGAGTTTCCACTTTATTCAATGTTTTTCATCCTGTCCTGACCGAAATACACATGTTTGGATACGGATTATTCGAAATCTACCCCTAGCCAGCTCCACAAGGGCAAGCTGCCGGAAGCTCGTACAGACAGCGGCCTTAGAGTCAAGCTTATTTAGTGACTCTAGACAGCGCCCTACGCCCTTTCCCTTCAGGAAGGCAACAAGGGTGCAGTTAGAGCGAGATGCAGGTCATTTACTGTCTGATTTAAAACACCCTGAACACTCCTCGGGTGGACGAAAAATGCTAGAGCTGCAAACCTGCCCGCTCATGGACCCCCATTGACTCTAAAAGCTGAGGTGCTACCTTTGCAGCTGAACAAGCCAGGTTTCAAGTGCAGCGATGGGTGGCTTGAACGATTTAACAAGCGCCATGGTGTGTCAACCAAAGCATCTAGTGCCTGACAAAATATATTGACAAACCCAGTGTAATGTAAATGTGTGTATTAAACATGTACAGTGCTGGACAAAAGTTTACGGAACGCGCGAGCGGTGTATTTTCTCTTCGGCGCGACACCCTGGCGGCAGGCGGATGCGGACGAGCTCACTCATTCAGAGGGATGGGTGAGTACACTGGTTGCGACACACCGCGGTAGTTTCGGTATCGCTTGAATGTGCTCCCGAAGTGGTTTGGATTGGTGTCGCTACCGGCGCACTCCCCTCCCTCCCTCTGAACGAGTGAACGAGCCCGCTTCCGCCCGCCGCTAGGGTGTCACGCCGAGGAGAAAATACACCGCTCGTGCATTCCATAAACTTTTGTCCAGCACTGTACCACAATGTTTGATATTGTTCGACAGTCATTTCGTCAATTTTGTCTCCCGGAAAGTGCATAAATGTTAGAAAAATTTTACAGGCTAGCATTGCCTCTGCAGCTGGGGAAGCCCTAGTGGCAAAAACATAATGGCACCATACTTTTGTACGCCAATCAGTGGGCAGTGCACAGCTGATAGGCTTCGCAGATGCCGCCTTCCTGCAACCGCCACTCGGGTCGCTCACTTATGTCAAGGCGAGCCATCATTGGTCTGTTACAGTATGACATTTTCTGGTTTTTCGAGAGAGGGAGCTCTGCCATACTCTCACTGTCCAGTGTCTGCTTTTGTGGTGTATATAAACAAATTGTCCAAAAAATATGCAAGTAATTCGCGTGGGATTTTGTGTACCCTGGACAGTGATCAATGAGGAAAAAATTGCCATGATGGGGATTGAAGGCTAAGGTTCAAAGTGTTTCCATTACAAGAACAGATATCTCTGGTATAGTTGCACACAATAATTCACATTCGAAAGGGTAGCTAAATACTCTCACAGGATATCACAGTAGATTATAACGACCATGTCGTGGGAACCCCTTCCCAGCGCCGCATTTTTGGAAGCTAGCGGTGGCGCTTCTCATCGTCCCAGTTATTGGTTCTTCAACTTCTACAATACTTTGTACTTCAGCTTACCTTAGTATTTCTGTACAAGCGGTGGACGTTCCACAGATGTTTCATTCTGAGGTTGATTATCATCATCATTCTACGCGTTTTCATAGGACCTGTCGCTGTCGTCTGCTACGGTAGTCGTACATACGCTTCTGCGCGTTCGGAATTCAAATTTCTATCGTCCAATCGTGGCGTGCTGATGAGTAGCGCCCCTGGCGGATCGTGCGGACGGGCTCCTCATAGGGGTTGCTGATTTTGACATGGTCGTTATAATCTAGTAGGTGGTGAGCGGGACGGCGTCGCTGTCCGAAGGACATGAAGATAAATGTTGTCAGTGCAACGTTCGTGAGAAGTGTTGTGGGCTCAGGGTGTCAGAGCGAACCGAAAACCGAAAAAAAAACATGCTATTTTGGAGCGAACCGGAACGGAATCGAAACCGTATACGTTTTTTTCGTTCAGGAGGGAAACCGAAAAATTTATTTAGCGGTTTTTGGTCCAAGCAAGAACTTCGCCGGTTTGGACGTCGTGCGTTCTGAAGTCATGTCATGGATACTTTACGAGGGTTACAGTGCAATGTATGTTGGTATACGATGGCCCTTAGGCTCCCTTTGTAACGTTTTATCATTCGCGCACATGTACTTACAGGTACATGTGACCGGTTGTGGCTCTCTACCAAAGTGCCATAGTGTTCGTTTTAATTTCATCCGCCCAAACTCTCCTCAACTAAACAGCGTCCCAAGGGGGGTGCGTAACGGCTTCTCTATCGGTAATGTCGCGCAACGCGTCCCTTGTTTGAGAGCAGCGAAGTTCAATACATTTACGTATCCACGAGGCAAGCGCGTACGAAGTGGTGCCTCTTTTGTGGACAGGACACGAAGAAAAGGAAACTGAGCTGTCGAGCGCGTTTGTGAGTGAAGATGTTCCTGGATTTGTGTCGTACTCGTGCGGTAGTGCTTGCTGGCTAGGATGCAGCAACAGACATTGGGATGGGATGCGATCGCACCAATCCAGAAAGAAAGTACTTTACGTATGACATCACAACAAACAAGTCCGTCTGCATCATGCGCTTCAAGAAAGGAGAAAGCCTATTTGAAGCGACAGTCACCTACAGGAACCAGGAGCTACCAATTTCACAGCTGCCTATTAATATCAAATACCGTGTATGCGGAATAAACGGGTTTACATTTTGCAACATCGATTTTTTTTTTCTGGGAATCAATATGCCCATCAGAAGCGGAACCGGTTAAAACCCGTATGAACCGTTATTTTTTTGCTCCGGAGCAGAACCGGTACCGGACCGTTTATGGTAGAACCGGACCGAAAAACGTTTCGGTTCGACACCCTGTGTGGGCTACAGTTCAGTGAATCGGTATTGAAAAATACAGCAGTGCACATCATGCTGCATATATACGGAACTCTACGATCGGACCCGTTCCAAATCCACACGCGCACGATAGGTGTGTGCGAGCTTCTCCTGCTGTCTGATTGGATGCTGCCAATCGTTGCCTCCTGGGGATCCCATTCGTTGCCGCCAAAGACGGCTCTGTTTTCTCTGCAAAGTGCTAGTTCATTTCTCTGCGTTTTTCTTCTAAACTGTAACGTTCTGTGAAGTAATTTTGTTTGAATTGTACTAATTGAAACAGGGACTTCATTTGAGAGCACACTGTTTTTGCATTTTAGTGCCCCTTTAAGGCCGTGGTTGCTTTTGTACCATGAAAATGCCATCATCATGGGATGGATGGCTCTACACAGCTGGTACATTTCAACGCATTTGGCATAACGCTCAATGGTGCAGCCAATTTTTTTACAAGGCTTGGGCATATCATTGCTATTTCTTAAGTATGAAATGGAGTGTGACATAAAAAGGAACATGTCAGGGCAGTCTCCTTTTCATATTTATAAAAGGCAATATAGACCTAGGCCTTGCAGAGGATGTCGTCAGCCCTCTCCTTTACTGCCTTCAACGTATCAAAACTATCAATTGTGGCAGAGCTTGTGTGGTACGGTGCTGGACAAAAGTTTACGGAACACGCTCCGGCACATTCCTTCCTTAGAGTGACACGCTAACAGCGAATGGGACCGTATGGACTTAGACATGTGCCTACGTAACCCAGTCACCTCTTTGTAAGTCTGTATGCTACCATTCGCTGTTAGCATGTCACTCTGAGGAAGAAATGCGGTAGAGCATGTTCCGTGAACTTTTGTCCAGCACCGTACGACAAATTGACCTGAGCAATGACAGGGCATTGTAGGTTTTCGCTGCCTTCCCAAAAGCAGCGCGGTAATCTTGTCAACTGGACAGAAACCTGTCAACCCTCATCAGCTTCACTTCACTACTTCAATACTCGGTACTTCATTCAATAAGTTGCACTGGGATGGCTTACTTCCACACCCTTGTATGGCCCATGATGGCTGAAGATCTATGATGGGCCCCACTCTTTCATTTTTGCAAGTCGCTGGCTCAAAGAAGCAGGCTGGCGTATGATCACTCCAAAAGATGCAAAAACGTTAATCAAGCAGCTGTTCTTTAAGCACAGATTGTATGCTACTTGACGAAGATGGTGTTCTCAACACTTAAATTTTTACCAGAACAAGTTTTTACTGCGTAACAAAAAATCCTCGACTAGGCCTCAATCACTGAAACCTTTGTTTGCTTGCTGCACAGATTGTGGAAGAACGTGAAATGTGGCGACAGTGGGATGCGGAACAGGGACTCACTATGATGGTGTCGGACGAAGCCATTAAGGCACAGGCTCGGCGACGCGCGAAGCGGCTTCGCGGAGAAGGTCAGGGTGGTAGTAGTCGGTCTCCAGCGCCCCACAAGAGGCGGAGAAGACGTTCCAGTAGAAGCCATTCCCAGAGCCCTCCTAGGTCTCCACGACTAACCACACCCCCGCTCAAGGGCAAGCGCCCAGCCAACTACTGGACTAGGCAACTCATGGAGGCAGAGGAGAAAGACCCAGACAGGTGAGAGTAATGTGCACTTCCCTTCTTTGTTGTGCATAGCCTCGTCATGTTGTGGTCATGGGGTGTCCTTGGGATAAGGGGCAAAATTGAGGTATTCTGGTGTAAATTTCCACACCCGGGATCTTTCTTATAGGGATAGTTCGCTCTTGGCGGATCATATCGTATATTTTTGTTGGAAAGGATAATACATTTCCTACTTTATCAGGTTTCTGCACTACTGTGCGGTATAATTTAGTTTTGGTATCGCAGTGGCACTGGAATTCATGCGATTTGAAATTCTTGCGCGTAGACATACATAAGACCCCCGGTTTTCCACGGAATCCTTCGTTTGGCCCGGAATTTTGCGGTATTCTTGGTGTTGTACGAAAGTTCGCAGAAATCTGATTGGGTCGAAGGACGCGATTGGTGCAGTGTGGACGGTTACAACGATGTACAGCATCTGAGGAGAAGTATTGTGCGCTCATGCAAAAGACCGTCAGATAAACACTTATACTGCGCAGGCTCCCAACTGCTCCAAGGTATACGTGATCAATCCAGTGCAGAGAGTATCATGTGACCTTGCAGTTGGTTTGGGTGGCATTAGAAGCTCAAGGTCAGCTTCGGAGGGAAAGCTGCTCTGAGTTGGATTGTAAGACTTGTAGGAGCGTGGCATTTTCTTGTTATATTTTTATCTGCTATCAATTGTTCGATTCTCATACTCACTATCGATAGTTTTGCATTACTATTCACAACGTCTTTAAGTATGGAGGGTAGTCATTTTGAAACTAGAGTGAATAGCTATATATAACCAAAGCAAATACATAGCACATAATTATACAGGGTGTTTGCTCTAACGAGTCCAGAAATTTTATTTGAAACGAGCGATAAAAGAGAAACGAGCGCTACATTTCAGCTACTTGACCAAGAAACAGGTGCTACTATTGAAGCAGTAAATGTTTCTTACTCAAGTAGCAGAAAAGTACCACTTGCTTTTCTTTTATCGCTAACTTTAAATATAATTTCTGGACATGTTAGAGCAAACACCCTGTACATGACCAAACTGAATACATAGAGGGAAGCGACCCAGTTACGAATCCCAGCGCCAAAATCAAAGGCGGAATACATACCACATACACGCATGATACGTAGATGTAGTGAATTTGCATATAGTGAACATATCGATGTTGTGATGAAAACTTGTTGTCCCTGATGAAGACTATGGACCTGAGGTGTCTCTGTGGTACCAGTGAATATGTTTATTGTTATGCTCTGATGCTTCTGTTCACATATTTTTGCATGCATTTGTTGTTGAAATCCTCTAAGGAAAGCGCTGAGGGAGTCATGTATTTGTTGTGTCTCCATTCGTTGAACGACGACAACAAGAGAAGAGGGGTGCATAGAGGCTGGGTTGGCATTCCATGCTTGTACTGGCAACAGACCACAGTGTTTGGAATAAATCAGTTGTCTGTAATATGCTGCCTTGCTGGGTGACATGTGTGGATTGGTCCCAGATCCCCTGTTGGAGGGATTCCCACAGTTGTATGGAACCAATGAAACTGCATTATGATCATAAGTATTGTTCTCACAAAATATTTGACTCTATTTGACATCATGGGGTAAGGGTTAAAAAGTGACATACAAACTGCACCGTACAGCTATAAATTTTTTTATTTCAACCACACCACTTTCAAATCGGCGTCACATGTGAAAAATGGGCAGGAAATGTGAACGTGCAAACATTGACACAATTAATGATGGCCTTCGCATATTCTACAATGAGTTTGTTACGGGGTTCCATTCTTGTTCGGTTGAAGAGAACTGGAATCTTTTTCCTGACACCCACCACAAACTATTTGACCCACTACACATTCCCCAGCTGTCTGTACGTCTTCCCGGAAAGCTCTCTGGTTCAGTAAGACCTCACAATGAAAGGAAACGGTCGTCTAAACAGGCAAAGCGGCACAGCAACTCTGACTCTTGGAATGCCTATTATTCACATGCATGGTTGTGTGAGTTTGCAACAAAAGCCGCAAAGAAAAAATATTTTGTGCATGACCTAACCTTGATTCATGTCAACAGTCCTGGAAAGTTTTGGAAGGTGATATCCCCAAAGAAGGTTACCTGTATCTGCCGTGTTCTTTCTAATGCTAGGTTAGATGTTGTAACTTTTGTGACAGCTAGACAGCTCACATGCATGGAAAGCACACAAGTTACGTTGCGTCACTAACTCTATTACTAACGTCGATCACTAACGTCAATTAACTACAAGCTCAGGGCTGCGAAGATACTATTTATCGTGAAGCCTATTTCTGGTATAAAATCTTCTCATATTCAATTCAAGAATCATTGCTACTCAGTGGCTGGAAAGTGGGGAAGGTTGTTCCAATTTCCAAACAAGGAAGTAGTTACCTAGCTAGCAACTACCAATGAATACCCTCGACCAGCATATACATTAAAACTTTACAACACATTTTTTCCACATAGTTAAACTTCCAGAACAGAAGGGCTTTTGTACCCTTTGCAGCAGGGATTTCTATGCAACCTTTCTTGTGAAATGCAACTGGCTTGTTTTCTTCGTGATTTCATTATGAACTTTGGCTCTTGTTTACAGACCGATGTGATTTCTGGAAAGCATCTGACAAGTTTTCCCATGAGGGCTGACTTCTGAATGCCTTCTTCACTTCTTCTCAACAACTTCACTTCTGAGTGCCTCTGATACCCTCTGGCCTTAATTTTAATCATTCAGTACTCTGTTGGATACAAGGATTTCTTTCCAACTGGGCATTTTTCGTCTCTTGTAATAACCATTTCTCATGTTGATGCTACTTCTGGAATTCCACGAAGCTCTGTACTTGGCCCTCTTCTCTTTGTAATCTGTATTAACAACCTTCTCAATGGCCTCTCCTCCAGTTATTTAGTGTTCAGTTCAGTTTTTATCACTTTTAACTATGCTGCACCAGCCAGCCCAGATTTTAATGACCTCTCCTCCAAGGGGTGCCTTTTCACTGATGCTTGACAACACAACCTCTCATTAATTCTTTCATGGTGCACTACTTGGCAAATGCTTCTTAATCTTATGAGGTGTAGTTTCATGTCCTTTCTCCATCATAGCTCAGACCACCTTCCTTCTTTTGCTTACTCTCTTAACAGCAAACGACATCCTTTCCATGGTTGAATCATACAAATGCCTCAGAGCTTTCATTCCTGATGATTTAACATGTAATAAGCACATTGAGTTTATCGTAGGTAATGGTAATCACTCCCTTGGCATATATATAGTGGGTCAGAGATTAGAATACAGTAAAACCTCGATAATTCGACACCTGTTAATTCGGATAAATCGGACAATCCGCGCGGTCCCGGCAAACGTCTGCACTAGTGTATGGGAATGAATGCTTGTTAATTCGGCAGCAGTCGCGCGCGCACCGGATAATTCGAACAATCACGGCTCGAGGGAAGCGCACGGGAGCGCAACAGCAGACGCCAAAACGGTAGAAAAAACTGCAAAGTGCGGTGGACGCATCGCCATTGTCATCAGCGCCGTGACGTTGGTGACGTCAGGTGCCATCTTGAAGCGAAATCTCGTTTTAAATCTACCACATGTATACGTATCACTCAGTCTTTGTGCGACGTGCATGCTGTTTTGACATGGCTCCTCCTGCGAAGCGTGCAAAGTACGAAACCAAGGACCTTGCAACAAAAGTCGAGGTTCTTAAAGTGCTGAAGGATGGTGTCCCAAGACACGAAGTAATGAAAAAATATGATGTGAAAAGGAGCACTTTGGCAACTTACGTGAAGAATGAGGCACAGATCATCGCGGCCATGGAAGGTGAGAAGTTTCACGGAAAGCGGAAACGCCTTCGTACAGCGGTGTACCGACAATTGGAAGACGCTGTTCTTCGTTGGATTATGAACTCGAAGCATTCAAAGCATCGGAAGGTTGGTTTTTCCGATTCAAAGAACACCACGGACTTATCTTCCGAAGCATCTGTGGGGAGAGAGCTGCTGTTGATGAAGACGTTGTCAGAGATTGGCGGTGCGTTCGGCTCCGGGAGCACATAGCTGCCTACGAGCCCTGTGACGTGTTTAATGCGGACGAGACCGCGCTTTTCTTCAAAGCACTGCCAAACAAAGCGATCATGCTGAAGGGAGACCCATGCATCAGCAGTAAAAGGAGCGAAAATAGAGTGACCGTCCTTCTGGCCGTGAATATGACTGGGATGGAGCGCTTGCCACTGCTTGTCATAGGGAAAGCGCAGAAGTCCAGGTGCTTCAAAAGCCTCCAGCAACTCCCGGTGGAGTATTGTGCCAATAGGAAGGCCTGGATGACGTCCCACATTTGGCGAAGTTGGCTGCAGAAGCTGGACCGTCATTTCCGCGCTAAGGAGCGCAAGGTGCTCCTTGTTGTTGACAACTGCAGCGCACACTGCAACGTGTCTGACCTTGAGTGGGTCAAGGTGGTGTTTTTCCTGCCCAACACAACCTCTGCCTTACAGCCCATGAACCAAGGCATCATACACTACGTAGAGTGCAGGTTACGACGACATGTCCTGGAACGCATGCTGCTCTGCATTGGTACCGGCAAGCAGTGTGATGTGACGCTCCTCAGTGCTGTTCATATTTTGGCGCACGTGTGGACGAGCACACCAGCGGAAATTGTGGTGAACTGCTTTCGCCATTGCGGGTTTGTGCAATATCATGACTGCGACTACGTAGTTGGAGGGCAGAACATCTCACAAAGACGAAGAGGATAACGACCATTTTCGTGGCATCCTGCCTTCCGTCGTGCAAATTGCAGATTACGTCTCCATTGAAGACGGTGTCATTGTCACCGACCAGCTTATGGATGAAGACATCGTCAACGAGGTTTTGGGTGCCGATGACAACGCTACATCGGACAAGGATTGTGAGGAAGAGCTGCTGTGACGGCGGAAGCTCTTGCTGTTTTGGAAGGCTTTTGCTGTAGTGCTCCCGGCAGTGCCGAAGCAGTGCAGCACTTGGCAGTTATCAGAAAAGTTGTCTTCAATGCCCAAATCTCCTGTACAAAGCAAACCACACTCTCTCAGTTCTTTTCACAATAAAGGTACGTTGATAATGGCAAGTTTACCTGGTATTTTGTGGCCCGTTCGATAATTCGACATTCGGATAATTTTGACATTTTCGGTGGTCCCCCGTGATCCGAATTAACGAGGTTTTACTGTATGCATCTACACTGTGGGATCCTCATGAGCTTAACCTGTCCAGAACTATTGAAACTGTGCAGAATAGAGCAGATAGATTCATTATCGATCGCTATTCACGGTTTTCCCTCTATCTCATCAATCAAGCAGCAGCATCGTCTTCCTAACCTCGAGAAATGCTGCCTACCTGCAAGGTTATCCCTCTTCCACAGATTCATCCACACTAGTCCTTCTAATATCTCGACAATCTGTTGTTCCTCAACAATTTTCCCCCAACCTCATCACCAGTTTAAGGTTAACAATTTCAATGGTCGTACTGTACTGGCACTTTTTCAAAATCTTTTTTTTTTCATAAGACTGTTCTTGTGTGGAACGATCCTCCCTCAAAGGACATCTGATATCACAAATCACCATATTTTCACCAGGTGCATATCTGATAACATATACCGTAATTTCATGCGTATTAGCCGAAGCTTATGCGCAATTTTTTTTTTCTCACAGGCGCTCTGCAGCTTATCTCATGATTATTTTTTTCTGGTATTTTCCCCATACACCGGTCTTAACGAAAGGGCCGACAGTGTCTCTGGAACAGCACTGCCCTACCAATGTACGGACAATGTGTAACAGGGGCCTGTCCACATTCGAGTAGACTGACCTTCCTGGTGCCTTCCCCCAAGCAGCTTTAACGAAAGTGGTGACAGTGAATCATGTCTTCTGGAAGGCCACTGACCCATCGATCCATGAAAAACACGCAACAAGGGCACAATCCGATCTTGGTAGAACACTAGAACTGACCTCCTTTGTTGTATAACAAGCCGACCCCGGAGTATGGACCACAGAGTTTATGGCCTTCTCTATGGTCTCCTTTGTCGCCCAAATCAGCCGCGTCATATTACCTGCGGCTTATCTGTGGTGCGGCTTATACGTGTGAAATTACGGTAAACCACCTTTTCCTACAAGTGTCCCTGGTTACTAATACAGTAGAACCCCTATACAGGGTGTTCAAAATTAAGCTTTCACGATTAAAAAAATTAAAAACACGAGTGGTAGAAGGAAGATGCTTGTGCAGGCGGGTTTTACGGCCAGGCGGACACAAGGTGAAATGATGGTTGCCACCCTTAAACTCGTAATTAACTAAAATCTCTTAATTAACTTTTTAATTATTGCAGTTAGCGGGCAAGTTTATATTGGAAATTTTGAGGCAGTCGCATTCCAAGACTATTCCACTTTGTATAATTTTCCTAACTCACCCGTAGTCCAAGATATTCGCCTTCAAATTTTCTACGAAACCGTCTAATTACGGATGCAGAACAAGAGCGCAGGGCGGCTGACCCCGCCCCTTTGTGACGCAGCTGTTGCGTATGGTGGTCAGGTGGGACATGGGTGTGCAGCTTCAAGTGAACCTGATAACTCTTTCCCTTTCACTCTGATAACGAAGTGCGAGAATGACCTTCTGGAACAACGGAGTTATCAGGTTCACTTGAAGCTGCACGCACATGTCCCACCTGACCACCATACGCAACAGCTGCGTCACAGAGGGGCGGGGTCAGCCACCCTACGCTCTCGTTCTGCATCCGTAATTAGACTGTTTTGTTGTTTAAAATTTGAAGGCAAATATCTTGGACTACGGGTGAGCTAGGAAAATTCTACAAAGTGGAATAGTCTTGGAACGCGACTGCCTCCAAATTTCCAATATAAACTTGCCCGCTAACTGCAATAATTAAAAAGTTAATTAACAGATTTTAATCAATTACCTTAATTAACTTTAATTAAGTTAATTTTAAAAAATTTTAATTACGAGTTTAAGGACGGCAACCATCATTTCACCTTGTGTCCGCCTGGCCGCAAAACCCACCTGCACAGGCAGCTTCCTTCTACCACTCGTGGTTTGTTTGTTTTTAAATCATGAAAGCGTAATTTTGAACACCCTGTATAGTGAAACTATGTTTTTTTAGCATTTATGTACATTACTACGATGTGAACTAAATATGCGAGGTACTGTGATTTCCCCCCCCCCCCCCTTTCCTTGTGCACTACTATATAATGTTAACTACATATCACTAGAGAGTATCGACTGTATCACTAGAGTGGATGCTTCAAAAGAGATCTTTTCTCGCTTTGTCCTCTGTCTTATGTCTACCTTCTGACACTGATGTTCCTGCGAAAAAAGAAGGAAAAACTGTATTTAGTGAAAATATGGACATAGCAAAGTAAACCTGCAGTCCCACTGTGTTGAAACCCCAACTATGCTCTACTGATATAGTGAAGATACTGCTATAATGAGCTTTTTTAGCAGTCCTACCAGCTTCACTATAAAGATTTTCTACTGTACTTAGAACTTCCCGCTTAGTTATGTGCTTGAGATGGTCTGTACTAGTATTTTAACCTTGACATACTATCTAATATTCCCAGTTTATTGACAGTGTTATTGAGTTGAGATCCCACTACCCCATGTAAATGTCCGCTAGGACCTTCGGAGTATGTTGAACAAATAAATAAGTAAACCGTAGCCGTATTGGAAGTGATGTTTACTTTTTATTATTCTTCATAGGTGGGGCCACAGTGGATTCAAAGAGCTTTATCCAAACGACTTCAAGTCAAGTTCATCATCCTCTTCGTCTTCATCGCCGTCCCCATCACCTGATAGGAAAAGGTGAGCATTAATGCAGGCTTGGAGTCTGTTTCTACTAAAGGGAAATGTTGCTGCCAACCTTAATTAACACCAATAACTTTATTTTGATTATGATAATGATGAGTGAGCTGTGCCATAATTAAAAGAAATGCAGAATTCGCACCGTGCCTTGAAACTCTTGAAAGTGGAAGTCCATATATCAGGGTATTCGAAGTGGTTGAATTTGGGGCCACCCTTCAAAACACCTGAATTCTAGGAGTATTTTATCATGATAACTGTCATTTATCGGACAACTCCATGGCTTCAAGGATCCCCTTTGTCTGCATCCTAAGCCAGCCATTCCACCTATTTGACCAGGTGCCAGGTGGATTAGGCCTTGCTCCTCTGCTTGCCACACTGAGAGCTCAAAGCACAATTAGTACTCCCATAAAGGTTATACAGGATGTCCCAGAAAACGTCTCATTGAATTTTAATTAAAAAACTACGCCACATAAAATCATGCCGTCAACGGCATTTGTTCTTACAAGGTTTTTGCCACCTCCTGATGTGCATGTCATGTAACCCAAATTGAATTATGTAAATTTTTGCTAACTGAATTCGGAAATTTGCCAAGTAAAGGTCACTTTTTTATCCCACCAATGTGAAGAGTGTGCCAAATTTACTCAAATTAATGATAATTGACAGGAATATTGAGAAGCTATCGTATCGGAAAAAATAGCCGAAAATCATGCTCTACGGAGCTCGCAGACGATAGCGTGCGACAAATTTTTCAGCGAAATCATTGTGAGTCTGACGAAAGGAGGTTGGAAACCCAGCCCACACCAGCATGATAGAAAGAGATAACACAGACATAGCTTATCGCGTTATTCAAACTAACTGTAGCGGTTTGGTACAAACAGTGATGTAACTGCATTTTTCTGCCAAACAAGTAAGTTAGTGCATTCCTACAGGCATCCCAGTGAGGGCAATTTGCCGGGTAAAAATCGGATTTCACCCTAAAGAGGCAACCTTCAATTCGGGGAAGAATCGGGAGAAACCCTAAAACTTCAGGCTCTACGTATAATGACTAGTGCTGGCTGGTAGCGGTACTCTGGCAGGTCTTTGCAGGAAAGCTCGCACTGTGCTCATCTGCACGTGTGCCCACCTGCATCCGCATATTCATTGCATATCTTTTGTTCTGTTCTGTCAGACTTTATTGACAGCCCAGAAAGTGTACTTTCCAAGCATCGTTGCGAACCCATGAAAGCTGTCATCATTGGATATTGCATGCAATACAGAGAGCTGTAACAGTTATTTTGCTTTGATGTTTTGGAATTACAGTAAAACCCTGTTAATTTGGATCTCACGGGACCCACGAAAATGTCAGAATTATCCGAATGTCGAATTTTTGAATGAGACCACCAGTGATGGCCAATAGTTAACTACATGTAGTTAAACTACTAGTTAAACTACCTGATTGTAGTTAAAAAGTAGTTATCAACTACTTGCAGAAATGTAGTGGCAACTACTAGTTAAACTACTATTTTAAGTAGTTAACTACAGTAGTTAGGTTACTGAAGGCGCCGACTACTTCCGATTTTGCCGCAAGCTTTACGGCACGATTGTGCTTCCGACTTTTACCTTGAGCTACTTGTTTGATGAGAACGGAGGTGCAGAGCAATTGTGTCGTGCATGTGTACTAAATCTTCACTTTTAATGCTCGTCTAGTGAGGCCTCATTTGCTGTGAAATAATTCTGCAACTTAGTTTATTGCGTAGGCACAGAAAGAATCCCGCCGCAAGCTTTGTATTTGACGATCGTAGCAATGGCTTGAGCCAAAGTTTATTATTGCTTGTGATTCATATTTAGCTGTCCAAGAACACTACAAGGGATTGATGTTGGTGGACAACGTTAAGTAGTTATAGATGTAGTTAAACTACATTGCAGTAGTTAAAAAAGTAGTTTTAACTACTCCCCTGAAAAGTAGTTAAACTACTCAATCACAAAGTAGTTAGGAGTTATAGTTAAACTACTGTAGAAGTAGTTAGTGGCCATCACTGGAAACCACAAACAAAAGGTGTACTTGTCATTATGACGACACTTTTATTGAAGAAAAAACTGTCAGAGTAATTTGCTTTTGCAAGCTCGCTTTGCTTGCTTTGGCTCAAGCTTACATGCACCGTTAGAAGTAAACAGTCAGAAGCAGACGACAAGCACATGCCCTGCTTGCACGAGTGGGTTGCAGATGGCAATACAAACTGGACTGGACTGTGTGTACGCAAACTCGCTCCAACGGGTGTCGATCGCAGGACCGCCGCATTGAGTCGAATCTTATCAGCAGCAGCTGTTTGTTGTTTCCAGCCATCGGTCGCATGAGAGCAGAAGGCAGATGATCACTGGAGGCACAACATCCCGACCACGTTTACATGAACTTCGTTCGCATAGTCTACTCGGAGCATCGAAGCTCACTGAACAAAAATAATCCCTTGAGCAGAATTCAAGCTATGCTTTTAGGTGCTCGTGAATTTATCAAAACAAGGCCTGCCACTAACAACATAGAAAAGATCAACAGTGGCCACGTTCTGCTTTCAAAAGCGAGCTCTTTTAAAGAACTTTTTTTGAAACATCCGTAGGCTGACCGAAATTAACGAACACCTTCAAAAGCTCTGTAGTTACTGTGTGTGTTTTTACTTAATGAAGTGTTCGAATGCTGTGGTTGTTTTATTGTTGTTCGACATGCTGCTGAATGTGTTTTCATAGTGACGCTGCCAACATAGTATTTACTTCAGTCTTTTTACTCAGATTCTTTTTTTATGTGGAGGCAAGCATAAGCGAGCGTACCTTTATGCTCTAAAAGGATACCACGTGGATGCACCCCATCATTTAAATTTCGTGCACTAAATTCTAGTGACCAAAATTTTGTGGCTGTGTGCTCCAGAGCGCTCCAAATTTCACATTTGCATGCTCCAAAGTGCTCAAAGCATTGCTCCAAATTGCTTTTTGAGGGTATGTTTGTATACAGGTACTCACGAAGCACACTTCCACAAGTGATTGGGAAGTTTTCTGTGCTTACATATTGGTCCTACTGTACAATGTGTATTTAGGTGCCAATAAATGTATTCATAACTTTGAGGAGGGAAACAGGAACAGAGGGAAATACTTGCTGTTTGTAACACATAGAGAAAGTAGAAGCACAAGCAAATAAACCAAAGGATGCACTCCCTGCAATGTGCCAATACATGAAGTAGATGGGTCTCTCTCTCTTGCAATATTTTACTCCAAGTTGTGAAGCTGTAGGCTCCCCATTAGGAGCAGCAGTGTCACACACAGTTACAAAATTTGTCAGGGTATGAGATTCAAAATATTTGAATTCGGCTTTTTAGGAATATTTTAATTCGATTTGTAATTGAAATAAACAATTTAAATTCAGTTTACAGTGTCTGTTAGGTATTAGAATCAATTTCAGAATTTTGCTATTCCGTCGTTCCGTTCCCACTTGTCCATGAAACCCTTGAATACCTTGGAATTTGCAAATCCCATTTTCAGGGCCTCGAAAGCCCAGGAATTTTCCCAGAGTCTTCGAAAACCCTTGAATTTGCGTCTTTTTCTTATTGTCGTGGATCTGCTGGACCATAGTTTGAAACCACAGGAGTTAGCACCCATTGCAATAGCAATCACTAGCAGAAACCAGAAGTGTGAGAAATGAACAGCACCCTCCGTCGTTCTATTTACTTACCTTACATAATGAAGAGGCCTGAAAAGGTGTGGCGCCAGATACTTGATTGAATGCAAAAGTCCCCGTGCAGTTATTCTGTCATGTGATGCCTTGTATATTGACTGAGACAGAAAAATGGGGTAGTTGGTAAATCATACTTAAGACTAACGCAGCACAGCGGCAGGGCCAAAGAACCGCACAGGACAGCAGTGTAAGTAGCTGTGGTAGTAAGTAGCTTATAAATAGGTTCGTGAAATATGGAATTGCCATAAAACGCGTGCTCTGTAGGTCACCTGTGCACGTTGCTCTTTCGCAGGAGCTCATTTTATTCGTTACAGAACGCACCACAGCGAAAAACTAAAAAGACCTCGGTGCTCCTTTAAAACGTCATTGGACAGTAATGGGCTCTGCATCAGGCAGCAGTCCATCAACTACAATTATTACCGAACCTAGTGATTACAGCCATAATTATTTCTTTTTCTCATATGCAGGCGGCGAAGGAAAAAAGACCACAGCAGGCATCGTTACAAGCATGTCTGTAGCAAGCACAAAGCCCAGTTCCAGGACAGTGATTCTGAGATCTTGGATCAATACCTTAAAGAACGTAAGCGGAGGCGTTCCGAAAACAGGTGCCAAGGCAGCTCAAGTTCAGTACATCCCTCCAGTGCTTCTGCCCGGCGTAGCCGCTCCCGTCACCGAAGGAGGCATCGGCGGCACAGGCGTTCGTCTAGCAGTGGGAGTAGTGAACGCGTAGCTAGGCACAAGAGGAACGAGTCCCCATCATCACCTTCATCAACCTCGGACAGCAGTAGCACGTCCACCAGGTCTGACGACTCTGAATTGGTGTGGGAAGAGCGCAAGATGTGAAACTGAAAGTTCTCTTTGGCAAAGAACGTGACGTGTTTATGACATGTTGTGGTGAATGCTGATTACCTTGTGCCACAAATCTGTTGACAGTTAGAGGTTGTGCAAGATGTCATATTTGCTTATTTCACCTTCAGGATGCATAGTGTAAAATGGGGAGTTTCACTATAGTGTCAGACAACGGGACTGATATTAAAGTGTGCTTGCTTTTATATCGGTCGATTTTTTTACCTCCATCTGAATTTTTCTATCTGATAAGCAAGGGTTGAGCCATACAAAAATAGTGATCTTTGTTATGTCCTTAAGGGTTGTACTTACAGGGGTTGAGAAACCACATACAACCCACTAAACGTATGGCTCTGTTTCATGTGTTGTAGTTTGACACAAAGACCCACATTCCTGATTTGAATGGGTTTTGACTGTTGGGTTTCTAAAATTGCGAGTTTTTTCAAGCCACCGCTTACGGTGACATCGATCAGCGTTGTTGAGAGGCGTCAGCAGACAGACTGGAAGTGACATTTTAGCTGTGCATGCTTGCCCGAACTACCCGAAGGTCACCATGGTTACCATAACGAAGGCCATTCTCCGCTGGTTGGCTCCCCTTACAACAGCCTGCGTCGTCATGGGAACGGAAAAGTATGCATTTTCTTTCTTCAATCTGAAGCATCACTCGAGAAAATGGGTGAGGAGATCAGGCGGTGAAGGAGACGAGGAGCTCACTCAGTGCGCGACATTTGGAGTGCTAGAGCTTCGTAACGTGGTATCGCAGAAACATACCGTTTTAGCCACAAAAGGGGCCGGTTGGTACTATGACTATGATGAGCTTGGCAACAATGGTACACAGACGGACAAGACACAGGTGAACGTCTAACTTTCAACCAACGTTTATTGCTACTGCAAAAAAACAATGCACATTGCGATCAAACAACGCCCCCCAACACTCCGTTGATAACACATCCTTTAGCCAAACCGCTTTTTTACTGCTCGCTTTTTCAAACCGCTTTCTTTTTTTTTTTTTGTGCGAAAGCAATGCAGTGGGCATGCTGACACATTTGTTACCTAGCCGTAGCGAGGCAAGTTTGCGACTTTGCGCCCAGGGCAGAGTAAATGTGAAGCCTCCCCCCTTACCCACTGCCCTCAGAAGTCCTGTAAACAAGGAAATGAAAATGCTTATTTGCACTGCCGAGATCGTAAACTCAAATTTTCTTCGTTTCCGCTTTATCCTGTTCAACCAACCTGCCAGGGCCTGCCGTTCGGCGCCCTCTCTCGCGAAAGCGCCCGGGGCGGCTGCCCCTCTCGCACCCACCTCGCTACGGCTCTGCCTAACTTATCTATCTGATAAGACTCCACCACCTGCCTGTGATGGCGATCTGCTGAGTTGCACAAAATCTTTGTCGAACTAAACAAAGGCGCACACCCACAATCCTCGATATGCACAGCCAGTTGCGAATCCTGCGCAAGGCTCGCTACTTTTTATGCTCCCGGAGACGCTCATTTATACAACGGCCCGTCTCACCTGTGTAAGCTCTTCCACAGGAGAGAGGGACTGAGTACACCACATTTTAACGGCACTGTATATGCTTATCCCTATGTTCCACCCGGCAGCCAACGTCGCTTGCATGGCCACTCACAAGAGCAGGCAATGAGGACAACTTGCTTCTCACTATAAAAAACAACATTAATACCTACTTTTTTGTAACCTATGTGAAGTGCCGTGAACACAAGGAATGCTCACCATAGGACGCGAAGAATCAAACATTTCGGACTCCCTCGGTCCCCACTTCTGTAGCATTCTCCAGAGTATTTCCCTCATGAAACTGTCAGGGTACCCAAATTTCTGCAAACAAACTAATTGCTCATGAATGCAAGCATCAACCCAGTGCTGACAAGACCGCTCCAACACACTTCTTAGCAAAGAAGCCACAACACCCGCTTTGACGGTCTTTGAATGTGACGAAGAAAACGGCAAAATTGCTTTCTCGAACCTACTCGCATAGTGGAAGCAAGGATGAGAAATGCACCAGGAACCCACCAACATCCTAATGTCCAGGAACTGCAGAGCTCCCTCCACTGGTCTCTCAGAAGTGGAAGTACGGGAAAACGGGTTACCTGCGAAAATGTGGACCGCACCCCCCCCCCCCCCCGACCACCACCACCACACACACACACACACAAATCTATGTCCCCCTACCAATCAGCAAGTAGTTGTGACGTATCCGTATGTGTGCACCCATAGGAGCCGATTGCGGGGGGGCCCTTGTCCCCCCCCCGGAACATGAACTATGAGGGGCGCCGCGCCCGGGTCAAAAGAGCGAAGAGGCACCAACCCCAAAAATGCATCTTGCAATTTGTAAAATATGTATCCGCCCACCATACTCATTATCACAGTAGAAGGTGAGGCGAAGAAACACAGAGGATGACACAACACATAGCCTGAATTTCGCCCAAAGCAATCAGATCAATGAAACGAAGCAGTCGAAAAGGTACCAGCAGCTGCCAGTGAGGTGTAACGGTAGAATCTTCGTAACGCATATTTGTTGGGAGCGGATTCAACTCCCGCTGCTCCATTCATTGACCATATTCATAATATTGCGTGCATTTCGGGTCAAACACCGAGGATTCAATGCATTTTGTTCCTTTTGCACTCAGTTTTCAAAGGCGTAATGCCTTCAGTTGTGCACACGTTCACTGTTTACGTTCTGTTTTTTCTGTTTTTCTGTTCTTCCTTCCTCTTCTTTCTGTACCAGTTCTGCATACATCATAAGATCCCGCCAGAGTGTGTCATTCTTCAGCTTTAGCTTTGTGTTCTTCATTTTTCTTTTCCTTTTCTTTCGTTCTTTTTGTTTTCTTTTGCTTTCTTTTTTTCTTTGCCTTTTTTGTCTTCCCCTTTCACTTTTTTTTGGAATAACACGCCGACATCCATCTGGCTTACCTTTCTTTTTTTTCTTAATAAACATATCCCCCACCCCACCCACCCCCGCCAGAGTACTTATTTCGCGGTGCGCCCTTGCCCCCCTGGGAAAATGAAAACTCTCCGCCTCTGTGTGCACCACAGGTACGTTCGCGTCACGCAACTTTCCCTCAATCCAGACTTCCACAGGGGCCAAAAAGATGTTGATCAGAACGGGAGCAATCAAAGATCCAATACACATCCCTGTACCCTGCCTACCTTAGACCCATATTCCACAGCTATGGAACGGACATACAGCCCCACCAACTTCAAGAAAACCTCTGGAGCAATCACTGTGAGGGAAGCATGTCTAGAGTGTCCATATTTGTCTATGCAGTCTGGGTAGGGGGGACATAGATTGGGGGGGGGGGGGGGAGGGAGTCGACATCTTCGCAGGTAACCCGTTTTCCCTTACGTCTACTTCTGGGAGTCCAGTGGAGGGAGCTCCGCAGTTTTTGGACATTCGGATTCTGGTGGGTTCCCGGTGCGTTTCCCATCCTTGCTTCCACTACGCCAGTAGGTTAGAGAAAGCAGTCGTGCCGTTTTTTTCCTCGCATTCAAAGACAAAGCGTGTGTTGTGGCTTTTTTGCTAAAAACGTCGTCGGCGAACGGCCGAGTGCCCGTTGTTGGAGCGACTTGTCAGTACCGTGTTGATGCTTGCTTTCGTGAGCAATTAGTTTGTTTGCATAAAGCTGGGTACCCTGACAGTTTCATGAGGAGAGTACTCCGAAGAATGCTGCAGAAGTGGGGATCGAGGGAGTCTGAGATGATGAGTCCTATGGTGAGCATTCCCTACGTTCACGGCGCTTCACATAGGTTAAAAAAAAAGTAGGAGAAAAACACGGTATTAATGTTGTTTTTACTTTTTAGTGTGAGAGGCGAGTTGTTCTCATTGCTTGCTCTTGTGAGTGGCCGTGCCAGCGAGGTTGGCTGTCGGGTGAACATCGGGATAAGCATATACCGTGGCGCACACAGGTGTGGTGTACTCGGTTCCTCCCTCCTGTGAAAGAGTTTACATAAGTGAGACGGGCCGTTATATACGAGGGGTGTTCAAGTCAAACCGGGACTTTCTGTCTCCTGAGTGTACAAATGGCTCGCGTTACTGCTTCGTCATTTTCACACGCGACAGGCCTCCGCGTTCACCACGTGGTGGTCCAAAGTTTGTGCAAAACAGAAAACACGTGCTGGACAAGATGGCCGACAACGAGGTGAGCGCGCACATCGAACAGCGAATTGTCATGAAGTTTCTCGTGAGTGAAGGCGTAAAGTCATCTGAAATTCACAGAAGACTTCAGGCTCAGTATGGCCACGATACACTTAGCCCCAGCAAAGCGTTTGAGTGGTGCAAACGTTCCGAGACGGCCGTACATCAGTGCAGGACGATCCCGGCTGGGGCGGCTCAGAGCCCAGTGTCAGAGTTCCTGAGAACATCCAACTTGTGGAGCGCCTGATCCTCAAGGACCGACGGATGACATGTCTCGAACTGGCTCGAAAGACGAACCTTTCTGTGGGAACGTTGAACACTATAATTCATGAACACCTCCAGTTTCGGAAAGTTACCGTATTTTCACGCGTATTAGCCGCGGCTTATGCGCGATTTATTTTTTCCGCGGACGCTCTGCGGCTTATCCGTGGGTGCGGCTTATCTGGTGACTATTTTTCCCTGGTACTTTCCCCATACCCCGGGTTAAACGAAAGGGCCGACAGTGCCTCATGTTTTTCGGAGCAGGACCGCCCTGCCAGTGCACGAACAATACCGAACAGGAGCGGGTCCACTCCACATTCTAGTGGACTAACCCTTCAATCCACGAAAAACACGCAACGAGGGCACAATCCGATCTTAGTGGAACACTAGAACTGACCTCCTTTGTTATACATCATGCCGACACCGGAATGTGGACAGGGTTTATGGCCTTCCCCACGGTCTCCTTTGTCGGCAGACCCACAGGAAGGGTTCAATACACCTGTCATCGGGATAAAACGTGGTCAGCTAAGCGTCAGTTCTCATTTGACGAGAGCAGCAGCATTCGTGGACACGGGCGCGGCAGTTAGAGGTGAGGCATGGCTGCAACGCTGAGGCACAGCCACGACAGCGGCTTCAAACTAAAAGTCGTCGACTTCGCGGACAAGTACGGGAACAGGGCAGCTGGCAGGGAGTACGGCGCTGACGAGCGTTGAGAGTCTCTGTTGATTTTGTATGTGCATCACTGGTTTAGCGCACAAAGCAGTCGCGTCGTATTACCCGCGGCTTATCTGCAAAAACATTTTCAAAATGTATCTAAAAACGAGTCCTGCGGCTTATCTGCGGTGCGGCTAATACGAGTGAAAATACGGTAGTGCCCGTTGGGTCCCGAGGCAGCTCTCTGTGTTTGACCGGCAGAGAAGACTGGAAATCTCCCACAAGCTAAGGTACCGTTTCGACACTGAAAGACAGCCGTTCCTTGATCGGATCATCACGTGTGATGAAACCTGGGTGCACCATTTCACTCCTGAGCCTAAACGCGCATTAAAACAGTGGAAGCATCCGGGCTCGCCAGCTCCCAAGAAGTTCCGAAGCACCCCGTCTGCGGGTAAGGTCATGGCCACGGGTTTCTGGGACAAGGGTGGCGTTGTTCATGTTGATTTTCTGCCCAGTGGTACCACCATCAATATGCAAATGGGGTGTGCATAAGGCGCTGAAGCAAAAGCGGCCGGTCCTCATCACCAATGGAGTACTCCTCCTACAGGACAATGCACGCCCGCATACCGCGCATCTCACGACACGCACCTTATAAGAACTTGGCTGGGAGTTTCTGCCACATCCCCCTTACAGTCCAGACCTCGCCCCCAACGATTTCCATCTGTTCGGGCCACTGAATGCGTTCCTTGGGGGCCGCCACTTCAGCTGCGACGACGAGGTCAAGAATGCGGTCCGATCATGGCTGCTACGCGCCGGTAAGGATTTCTACGCTGCTGGCATCCAAGCCCTCGTGAAACGCTGGGACAAGTGCATTAGTGCACTGGAGGTTACGTTGAAAAATAAAACTAATTTCTCGCGTGTAAGTTCATTTTACTTTTGCGAAAAATGAAACGTCCCGGTTTGACTTGAACACCCCTCGTACCTGAGCGTTTCCGGGAGCATAAGAATAAAATAGCGAGCCTTGCGCAGGATTCGCAGCTGGCTGTGCATATCGGGGATTGTGGGTGTTCGCCTCTGTTTGGTTCGGCAAAGATTTTGTGCAACTCAGCAGATTTCCATCACAGGTAGGCGGTGGAGTCTTATCGGATAGATAAGGTGGGTAACAAATGTGTCAACACGCCCAGCTGCCACGCGGTTCAGCTGTAGGATAACGAGGTGCTGGGGGGCGTTGTTTGATCGCGATATGCGTATTTTTTTTTTTTTTTTTTCAGTAGCAATAAACGTTGGTTGAGAGTTCGACGTTCACCTGTCTCTTGTCCGTCTGTGTGTACCTTCCTCGCTCAGCTCGGCATAGGCATACCGATGAAAGATGGAAGTCACTGAAAAGGTTAGCCAGGCTGTAGGACTCGAACCTACATCTTCTGGATCATCTGGATCTTCTGTTCTCTCAAGTTCTCTCACATAGACATACCGTTTTCATGTGCATGTTTAGCAGACATAAATTAATACTTACAACGTTACTGCTTCAGAAGTTTGGAAATGGTTTGGCAAGGGCTTTAAGGCCTCAGATACAGTGGCTTCTGGCTTTTGGAGTCTGCAATACTGAAAAGTTGAACTGCTGCACATTGAGATGAGTGACATGATTCCAGTGGAGAAAAACATGTTTGTGTTTGACATGGCTTCAGTGTTGCACTATCTTTTATGTCTTATCCGCAATGTCAGGATATGGGTCCGTATGTGCATGGTATAGCACACGTAGGCTTTATTAGTGGAGATGTGCAAATGTTTGAAATTTGGAGTACTGTACGTATCAAATATTCCGTACCTCGTCATACCTTGTCATAACGACATTGAACACAACATCATCTAATATTGTGCCGGTGAAATCCATATTGTTGCCAGTCAAGAAACAAACCCTTCCTGGGCTCGAAGTGAATTCCGCTGCTGTTGCTGTAAAGACGTCTAAAATGTTGGAGGCATTGCAGGGATTGCAGGTCATCCAATAACTGACTCAATAATAGCATTGTATCAGGTACATGGTAGAAGCGCCAACTGGAATGAGTACATTCAAAACAGAAGAATTTAAGCCAAGCATCAAGGTCGACATGGAACAGTTTGCGCATATGCTAACTGCCAAAGCATACATACCACAAGGCAGGCCATCAAGTCACTCAGCCCTTTGGAGGTACAAAACTGCAGAGGCAAGGGTCCTTAGTCAGTCAAGTTTCGTATCAATAAGGCAAGCCACGTGTCTCCTACCAAAGACGGTGATATAAGCTTATGTAGTGACTGTTGTCTTCCTCCGTGTCCCCCCCCCCCCCCCAACTAATGGCGCTGCAACCAGTGGCTTTTCAGCATTCGTCCAGTTTATTCGTACACTTCTTTTATCCCGAAGACACTTCGTCATTGTCGTTCCCACATTTTCTTTTATGAAAACTGTGATGGTTACATTGAAAAATAGCACAGATTGTCATCTTTCAATGCCGCTAGCACGAAAAGTGACCACAAGTGGTAGGAGCTTACGAGCATGCCACGTCACTGTCACGTCACAATGTGACGTAGGTGAAAACTCCCTATAGCAGTGCTCAGTGGCGTAGCAAGAGGTGGCGGTTTGGGGGGTTCATATCCTCCCCCCGAAATCATACCTTTGGTAGTGCATTTGGAAGAGGGAAAACGAGGTTAAACCCTTTCACCCATGTAAAGTTCCCCTAGAACCCCTCCCGAAATATTTTTTTTCTGGCTACGCTACTGGCGATGCTGCTTGACGCGTTTCGTCAGGAGCTTTTACAGCGACAGTTGTATAGCGCGCGTGCGCCTTGTGTCCTAGGTATCGCGGCGCGTTGAGTTAAGGGAGAAGCGTACTGCGCAGGTGGCGCGATGCGACGTGGGTATCACGTGAGGTGTGGTGATGCAGGTGACTGGAGTGGAAAGCACAAGACGTCATGCCTTTCGGCACAATGGCTCCGCCGAGGAAGGTTCTTAGTTCTTAGGAAGTTCTCTTCTTCTGGGCACCGTCCTCATCGTTGGCATGGTATTGAAAGGGTTAGGTATGACGTGTTGAAGGTTCATGCGAATTGTGGGTCAATAGCCCCAGGGGAAGAAAGGTTCTGTTCAGGCTTTTACGGCCGAAATGAATGGCCGTTTGTTGGTGTGTGGAGGGCATTATGTGAATGAAGTCATCTTTGCTTTAACCGGTCTGGAGCAAAGATGACTTCATTCACATAATTTCACATTTTTTTCACAATTTCACAGAATATTAACGAGCACTTCCATGGTTCTGCCATGGTTCCATGACAATACACACGTCCACTTAAAGGTACCATAGAGCAACAAGCTTACATGTTTGACGCCATTTAAAAAGATGTTGCCCGCTCTCACAAAATTAGTTTGTTGTCAAAATTGCGATAAAATCGGTCGGGGCGACGCCTGGTGTGAGACAACCCTCATTTTGGTGGGCAACGCTCATGTACCCAGCATTCTTTTGTTGTAATTTTGGTTTCCACGCGGCGCACTGTAGACGTCGCTGCGTTGGACCACGTGTGCACAATGTGGTTTTAACGCCGTATATACTTAGGGAGTATCTTTTTCGGGTTAAGAGCCTTTCTGAGATTCGGGGGGTAAAAATCGGGCGCTATTTTTAAATCTGTAATTCAGGGAGAAGTCGGGCGATAATTGTGCCTTCGGGTGTTATCGGGTGCTTTCGTTTCTCCTCTTGTCTATTTGTCTCCGTCTTTTTTTCTTTTTTTTTTTTCCTACCAGCGCTATTCCCCGAAGGCATAGACAGTGCTGACACACATGGGTGTATTGCTGGGAACGTAAGTGACCCATTCTTACACGTGTTACACGTGGCGACCTTTGTTCGTTATCAGTAGAAACGTCACTTAAGGATTTCATAGTGACTGGAATTCGGGGAGAGATCTGGTTCAACCCGAATCGGTCGGAGGTCTGTTTGGGGAGGAATAACCGGGCGGAACCGGGTTTAACCCGAAAAAGTCACTCCGTATATATACGTGACAGGCAATGGAAAATTTGTGTTTACTCCGGCACAGTGTTGCCCGCAATTTTAATTGTTGCTTTATTTTTTAAAGAAAGAAAAACTGCACACAAAAACGCCAATTCATGGAATGGGCACCGCCATTAGTGCAGCGACCCCGTCGTAGTCACAGGACTGCCGTTTGCAGAGTTCCTTCAGTTTCCTGTACGTGTTTTCATTCATTTTCGTGTCCGTTATATGTTCATTTCGTGCCCATTCATTTTCACCCGCTCGGGAACCGGTGTAGAAAAGATATCTAATTGGACAGCGCTTCCTCACGTAAACAACTGTGCATATCGCACGCGGAAGCAGAGTGTCGAACCGAACCGGAACCGAAAACTGGAATTAACCGTTATTGTCAGCTGAGAGTGAACCGGAACTGAACCGTAATTACTAGCGCCATCTTGGTGTTGAACAGGAACCGAACCGATATAAAAATTTCGGTTACAGGTTCGGTTTGGGATGGTGTGTGCCGCCTGTTATCTATCCCATTGTCTGGTGGCAACATCCGTTTTATGTGACATAATACTCGAGATCTGGCGGTCCATTCGGTAGCGCGGGACAAACAAGGCCTAGGGTGAAGTAAGTTCTCCCCTCGCCGCCACAAGAAACATGTTTTGTCATTCCTACCTTTGAAAGTTTGCAGCAGCAGTGAATTGTAACAACATCATGTGGAACATTAAAAGCGTAGCCAAAGAACCCATATATACGGGGTGTTTGCTCTAACGTGTCCAGAAATTATATTTGAAGCGAGCGATAAAAGAAAAGCAAGTGGTACTTTTCTGCTACCTGAGTAAGAAACAGGTACCGCTTCACTAGTAGCACCTGTTTCTTAGTCAAGTAGCTGAAAAGTAGCGCTCGTTTCTCTTTTATCGCTCGCTTTAAATAAAATTTCTGGACACGTTAGAGCAAACACCCTGTATATTCAATTAGGCTGCACTGCACTGCTGCTGCAAGTGTGCCGCGACTCGACAGTTGCGACTTGCAAGCAAAGGTGGGCAATAGCCCTCACTATCTTTGCCCTCACCTCAATTTTCGTCCCAGATGTTTTTCCTCACCTCACCTCATTTTTTGGGGGGCTTCGTTCCTCACCTCACCTCAACCTCCCTTTAAAATTATTTTCCTCATCTCACCTCAATTTGTTTCTGAAAAATGTTCAACTCACCTCACCTCAACCTTCTTTCTAAAACCCTGCCCGCTTTAAGGCTGCCATCATCCAACACTACAAAACATAGTCTAATGTCTCATGATCGTTCCAGTGCAGGGGCGGATCCGGGGAAGATTCTCGGGGGTGCCCCCACTAAAAAAAGAGAGAGAAGACGGGGGAGTGGGGGGGGGGGGGTCGCCATGTAAGACGGCGAGCTGCTGCGCTTTCATTTCACACCAGCACTTTAATTATGATCTACATGTTGCAAAGCTTAGCAAGCTTAGCAAGCTGTAGAGGAACGCCACCGTGCGGCGTGTGCGGAAAACGGAGCGTGCGGCAGGAAAGTCTGCCGGAATGGGGGGTAGAGGTATGTCTCGTTGGGGGGGGGGGGGGGGGGGGGCTGGATCCGCCGCTGTTCCAGTGTCACTTTGCGCCACCTCTTTCTTCTTTTATTTTATCACCTCGACTGTCGCATTCTTTTCCTTTTGTATTCACCCAACGTCATTTCTGAGTGAGTGGTACGCATCTATTCTGTTGTGCGGCGCCGATAGTGATTGTTTGAAATATTTTAGCTTTTTTTTTGCATGCTTGGCTTGCTTGTCTTTTTCCTTGTTTGTCTCTTGCCCCTCGGTTGTGTAATACCCCCTTGGGGGTCCTCAACGTATAGAAATAAATAAATAAATAAATGTATTCACCTACTTGTTATAATTTTTGCATCGTCGAGCTCACCTTAACCTGTTTCTGTAAAATGTTTTCACTTCACAATTGCTCTTTCAATTACGAGTGGCGTCGCTCATAGCCACAGTTGCTTCGCGGCGCTAACACGGGATCAAAAAAAGTATTAGGAGCGGGTAGGTGTATACATTGTAGTTGGCTTTTACTGCTTCCCCCCGTTGGTTGATTCCTGACAAGTTACAAGTACCCACAACTAAGATTCATTACCTTGCTTGGTTCGTCCGTCTTGCAACAAGTATGCACTACATGTACGATCAGTAAAAATTAGACGTAAGGTACATGGGTAGAGAAGTTGCACAAACGGAGTAATTTTGAGTTGAGTTGTTTGTTTTTCATACTGGCAAGGCAGGAATGGCATTTATCGAGTATCTTTCAAGCGAGAATCATAATGGAGCTGCGGAAGTCGTTTTCGGGATGGTATGCAGCTATACTTCGAATTACTTGTACATTTCCCATTTTTGTCTGTTATGACTTTCTATTGTCGATCAATATTATTTAAATAGCAGACGTATTCATTTGTAGCCGGAATTCGGGGACCTTTTCTTCAAGACCTTTGTTTTGAAGCAATCAGGTAGACGTGCTGTACGGATTACTAGTGACTTATGTGTTGACTTACTAACTAAATTACTTTATGTAGACACAGATCTCTTGTGGCTTCTCACCTAACTTCATTTCCGTACTAAGAGCTCAATGGTTCAACTTGTGGCAATACGGAATATATGCCAGTATTTCTTACATCAGTCTCTGATAAGGTCATTGGTTGTCGTGCACTATCGTTCCAAATAATACGTGAAGACATCTGCTTACAGACTGACTAGTTTGGCTTTGTTGAAACACTCAAAGCACGCGGAACTATACTGACTTGTTCATGTGTCTCACATCATGTATGTGACTCAACTGACTAGTTTGGTTGTATTGAAATCTAAGCTAAATACATAAAGCACACATAAGCTATATTCACTTTTACGTGTATCTGACGTGACACGTCTATCATGTATCTGACTCAACTGAAAATCTTAAACTAACGGGCTTACAGCGAACACATTTTAGTGTAGAGAGCCTATGCTCACAGTACAAAAACATTTCTGCTACATTGGTAATAGAGAAAGCTGGCTCTCGGTACCCTTTTAAGAGATCGCGCAATTGAAAATAGCCGCTCCACATCTCCTTAACCTCCCTCTGAAAAATTTTTCGTCACCTCAACTCAATCTCAATTTCTGAAAATTTTCCTCAGTCACCTCACCTCAACGTCCTTGTCAAAAAAATTTCCTCACCTCACCTCAATTTCCCTCTCGAAACATTTTTCCTCACCTCACCTCAATGTGCATGAGATGATTGTGACGTGAGGGCGAGGGCACCCTCACCCTCATTTGCCCTCGTGAGGATGCCCACCTCTGCTTGCAAGTGCCCCGGCTCCAACAGCGGCGGCTGCGGCGCACTTCTATAGTTTCAATTTTTGAGGTGTTGAGTGTAGACGCTGGCCGAAGTTGTGCCAGTCTGTGAGAACGCAGGCGACAGGAAGCACACAGAGGTGAGTGCAAGTTTACTGAGTGAAGTCCCTCCAACTACATATATGTTAGTGCATCACCCTAGTGACGCCCAAGAAGGCACGTCTTAAAGGGGCACTAAAATGCAAAAACAAGTGCGATTCAAATTTACTTTACACGCTATGTTAACTTCGCACTTGTTGTCATAACTCAAAACTTTGATTCCGTTACGGAGCTACAATCGAAATTATACCGGACTCTTTCTTGCTTCGGCGCTAAGCAGTGAACGTCGTTTCAGCTCGTGCATCGGTGTTTTTAGCCCATGCTGCGCGTGCACGCACGTGCCACGCCATGAAGCAGTCTCTCTGAAAAACGTAGTGCGCGTTGCGAGGCGGACTGGCGTCGCTGTACGAAGGATGTGAAGATAAATGTTGTCAGTGGAACATCCACGAGAACTGTTGTGGGCTACAATTCAGTGAATCGGTATTGAAAAATGCAGTAGTGCGCATCACGCCGCCCATATACGGAACACTACGATCGGACCCGTTCCAATTCTACACGGCCGCGATAGGTATGCGCGCTTCTCCTGCTGTCTCATTGGATGCCGCCAATCTTTGCCCGTTCGTTGCCGCCAAAAACGGCTCTGCTTTCATTGCGTTTTTCTTCTAAATGGTAGCGCTGTGTGAACTAATTTTGCTTGCATTACAGTAATTGAAACACGGACTTTCATTTGAGTGCAAGTTGTTTTTGCATTTTAGTGCCCTTCATAGTAGACTTCGATAGGGTGTTGGAAGATCCATTTTAGCAATAGCGACTAGTACATTTGCCCCATGAAGATGCGACATTAAAATATTCCGGAAACTAGGCATGGCTCTGACGTCCTTTGTCCTGACGTCCTTTGTCCTTGTTCAGATGTCCTCCTGACATCTGAAGTATAAGGTACCAACTCATATTTCATGCTCTAGTCAGTAGTCACACGGACGTTCCACTTCCAGATGACATGTTACCGTTATAATCTAGGTATATTGTTTTATTTTTATCGATTTTTTTGCAATGTAAATCATATACTGTTGGTCGAAAAACAGAAATGCATGCAGAAAAAACGTAACTAAGGTCCGGTTTCACCAACGTCGAATAACACTTGAACCGAGATCAACGGTCCCTTAACTTGAATTTAACGCTTAACTGTGTTTCGCAAAAGGGAGTTACTGTTACTGAAACATTGATCACATCACCAACTAACGTTTACAAAAAATAATTGAGCGTTAATTTCAAGTTTTAACAAAGCTTAATCTCGGTTCAAAGTTAACTAGCGTTGGTGAAACCGGGCCTTAGAGATCCTGTATCATTTTTGGTGACTACCTATTATTTCATAGCATATTAACCCCGAACCGGTTTACAGCCTCTGAACCGGTTAATCGAACCAACAAATGTGAACTTCAGAGCTGAACCGGAACCGAACTTTTATGGCCGAACCCGAACCCGAAACAAACCGTTTCCCCACAACGTTTCGGTTCGACGCTCTGCGCAGAAGTAGTAGAAGCAAGCAGTCTTCTTTTTCTTTGATATTTCGAACGCTGATACGTTATTCAGATGTTTACCGGATGACTAGTTATATAGAATGTTACGTTATCGCCAGTCAAGACGGCGGCCACCAGTATTCATCCCAATGGGAAGAGCGATTTCGGCAGTCCACCCCTGTTCTGTCGTCGCTGGGAACGAGGCTAAGGAGCGCACGGAGACTGGTGGTTTGAGAGTAACGGGACAAGATCTATAGGTGTGATTGCGACGAACAGTGTCACTTTATAGCCCTGACTGTTTACGCTATTAGCGGAACTGATTTCATGAGATTGCTCCTCAACTGCTTTATGGTAGATCTGACTTAAGCAACCACAACAGCAGTGGCAGAGGTTTAGGTTTAGGTTTGCCTAATCCCTTTTGAGTCAGGGCGGGTGTCGTGAGGGCACCACAGGCAAAAAGAAAAGAGAAAAAAAAACAGAGTCTATGAAGGTTGAAGCGGTTTGAAGGTAGGTGGGTCGGTTCCAGGAATGTCGCTGCTGTTGGCGCTTCCGGTCCCTCCGGCACGGTCGGTAGGCTTGTTTGCCTTGGCTTGGCTCCGATGGCCGTCGCTGGTGTCGCTGCGTCAGGTGCTTTCGACGGCGAAGGTTTGCTCGGCTTGGCTCCTGACTTGGATTTGAGGTCGTTTCTTAGGGCGCTTTTAGTCAGCCTATCCCAGCTCACGAGGTCACACTGAAGTCACACCGGTAGGTGGCGGATGATGCATTATTTGACTCCTCTCCAACGACCGAGGGATTCTGTAGTGAGCTGAAAATAAAAATATCCGTGTCAGCACTAGCTGAAGGGAACCGGAACTCAACGGCAAGTCTCATGACAGCAAGAAGTAATGGCCGACCTGACACAAAAGACCGCAAAATGCGTGCCACTGCATGTTGTGTTTAGTGCCGTATGGAGTGCAGTACGGCTGCTGATGAGGCAACACGTTTTTCTTACTCGCCTGAACGGGCAAACACAGTGACTCTGTCACAGATACAGCGATAATCCTGGACTTACGGCATCCGGGGCACCTTCGAGAGATACTATAAAGTAGTTTGTACACCTTGTGGGATTCAATGCCCCATCTGTCTCGTCCCAAGCTGCAGGCGACAGTCCCCCGAACATACAACATAAACTCCACGCTATATAGCGATGTAAATCTCCGCAGAGACCAGCAGACGTGAGTCCAGCAGATACACCAGCGTTGTAGTGACTTGCCTTCAACGTTCTGCACTCCCCATCTCCCTCAAGAAACCGCCATTGATCACACACGTGCTCAGTTTGCACACGGCCGAAGGTGTTGTCTCTGTGCACGTCCTACAACCTTTTAGGTGTCATAACCGTAGTACGATCCTCAATAAAACATTCCGTTGTTAAGTGTCATTATTGATTGACCATATATCATTGACCATATATCAACAACACAAGAGTTATGACACTTATTTATTTCACATTAAAGGACGAAAAATTTTACACTCGAAACAGCTGAGCAACGTTCTCACTATGAAGGCCGCTCTACACTTGTAGCCCGGTATTCTTTTTTACGAATCTCGTTACATAATCTCGTGTTCAGTATTGTTTGTTACTCTGTGTGCAATATGCATTAATAATCTTATGACAAGTAGTCGGAAACTGTGGAAGTCGCATAGTGAATTAGTCGTTTCAGTAAAGGCGGCTCTGCCCCTTGTGTTACTGATTTATTTGTTTATTTACAATGCCCCAAAGGCTTTTGCGAGCATTGCATGGGGGGTGGGGTTGTACAGATATGAACATAACAAGCATAAGCAAAAACATTAGGTATAATAAATGCACTTGACAAATAAGGGTGCGAAAAGAAAGGAATCAATTGATTACTTGTGAATGGTTAAATGGTAGATGATATCTTCCTATGAAACGTGGTGTGATCAGTGAGCTCCGCAATATTCAAAGGAATATCATTCCAGTTAATAGTAGTCTTACAAAAAAAATGATTTAGCAAAGATGTCAGTGTGGCAGACGAAAAGAGTTACCTTGTACAAATGGTCGAAGCGGGGAAAGATTGTGGAAGAACGAGTGATAGGTGAAATGCTAGGCGGAATGGTATGAATGAACTTGTGAAACAGAGACAACCTTGCAATGTATCGACGTCTTTCTAGGTTAGGGAGTTGAAGTTGTTGTTTAATTACCGAGACTGAAGAATGACGTGAGTAATCACCACCGATGAAACGGGCTGCTCTATTCTGGATGGCTTCAAGAGCGGAGGATAAGTATTGTTGAGGAGGCTCCCACAAAGCTGAGGCATACTCCAGTTTTGAACGTACTAGTGATGTGATAAGTATGCTAGTTTCCTAATTTCCTAGGGTGCGAATTTCAGGTTACGTCGAACATAGCCAAGAGTCCGGTTAGCATTGCCAGCAATGAATTCAATGTGCTTGTTCCAAGTTAGGTCTTGGGAGAGATGAATGTAAAGATACTTGTAGGAGCTTACTTTAGTAAGAGCAATGTCGTTTAATGAGTATGGATGTGGAGAAAAACGGCCGTTATTGCGACGGACAAAAGTAATAACATTACATTTGTTAAGGTTAAGAGGCATCTGCCAGGTTGATTGAGATTCAGCATTGAATATGCCTTTGAGGTAAGGAAACGAGAACAATAATTTATGTACACCTTGGAAGCCAACTTTGTAACCTAGTTTACGATCCCTTGGGAATTCCTGCCGATATTTTGTCGGTAGCAGCCCTTGGCAAATAAATGGCCAATGAGACAAGATTCGTATAAGCTGACCAGCAATGAAGGTAATGTAGTATATGCTGTATTCTTGTGCATGCGTAAGCACCTCAGAAAATTTTCAGGGTCTCTCCTGGTATACCTGAACATCACTAGTGTAGCGCTGCAGAACTATGGTCGAGCATCATAAAAGCCAACGCAAGCCGTGTCAATATATTTATGAACCATATTGAAGTTGAAGGGGCATGTTAAGGTCCGATCCCCCACGTTTAAGAGTGGGTTACGCTCACGGACGTTGTTCTCAGTTGACACGTCAATGTCTTTTGGAAGTTCGTAACCACAATCACTTGCCGTGTTTTAGCTCCTGGCAACCCATTATTTCGTATGGTAACGTATGCTATCGTTGTTTTGCTTCGTGGCCCGACGTAGAGCTAAGTCGCAGCTAATGCTCAGATCTTTCATTGGTGTGCTGTACGTTGTCTGGTTCCATTTCGCTACATGTCTCCCGGGACGACTGGCCGCATAGTTGTGCACGAGAACCTGCTTTGGTTGGCACATCAATTTCATCAGTGGAGGCGTACATCGGAGGGTTCGGTTCAATATAGAATTCGGTGTAGGTTCGTTTCCTGATCTCGATTGTTGTCTCTGAAACCTGTTTCCTGACCAGTCGGTGTGTTGGATAACGAAACGCGTCTTTGACCTCATTTGTGACTGTCATTGTTTCTATTCTAGTTATAAGCCTTTGGGGTTCTACCTCATTCATGCTGAGGGATGCCTGTATTGAGCCCTCAGAGCTGCTTCTGTTCGAATATCGATGAGTACTGAACGACAGACTGTCGGTAGAAGCCTTCCGTAGTTTCTCTACGCTGCTTGATTCTTCTTGGACACCTTCTTGGTCCTGCGTGGCAGCAGACGTAATCACCCTTTCCGATTGCGCTGTCGCTTCATATTCGCTACTTGACTTTGGAGCTCCCTCCGCCTTTTGAGTTTCTTTAAGGACATCGTGCGTGGGCTGCTCAAGAGGTCTTCTTCCAGATTTTCCTGGTTCTTCCAGCGATACTTGTTTCACGCTTCCGGTACTGTCCTCTTGGTTAGGTTGGAAAGGTTCACTAGCTGAAGGTCTGAGTAGCGTTATTGACCTCTCTCCTTTGTGTAGCACATCTGGTACCAAAAGGCCCTCAGATTGCCTTGCTGCATCACATTGGAGCTCTTGCACTGCGGATCGTGATCCATGGGCTTCATCGGCAGGCACAGCCGAAGTCGATTCTGCTGGTGATGTCTTCGTCGCCTCCGCTCTTGCTGCCAAGGCTTCTTTGACACCAACTTCGTCATTGTGGTCCTTCTCGTAATCAAGATCCGGCGAAATAATGTCAGATACGAGAGTTCGCATGAACACAGGGTGCTTCGCACCGTCGTCAGCTTCGTCGTCTTGGGCATCATCGTCGTCGTCGTCCTCGTCGTGTGGACCTTCCTCCTGTTCTTTTAGCAACCGATGCTTTGTGACAGCGATGGAGTCTTTTCTTCTGTAGTTGAGCTGAGATGGAGGGATGAAGGCGTCATCATCTTCTGATGTTGGGCTCCCAAATTCGTTCCTCAGTGCCTCTTCAGTATCATGATCCTCATTTCTGTCTGATGCTTTTATGTCACCTGCTTCTTCACTTGATTCGCTTTCACATTCGTAATGTATCATGCGATCCTCAACTCTAATAGTTACTGGAGTGGACTTCTTGCTTTGTTGGGTGTTCATGTCATCTGGTGAGGTTTCCGATGACGAAAGTGGGGGTTGGGGGGGTTTCTCTTTTGTTCTGGGCGAAGAGGCGCTCGACCTACGCCGTGGCGAGGTCGGGACTTCAATTGTCTTATATGACTTTACAACTTCTTCACCTCGTTTGTTCTCCTCTTCTATATCAGTGTTGGACTTTACGTGAGCATCTCTTTCGGATACTCCTGTATTCCTATTCGTGACAGTCTTCACCTTCTGTTTTCGTTCCTTGACAGTTTTTGTAACCGCATCTAATGTGCATCTTCTCTTGAGACCTACGACTACCCTTACATTCGAGCACTCGTCCTTTCCACCACTGTTCCCACGCTGTTTCACCAGCTGAGGACCTCCCATCGGATCAGCTTCCTGGCCTTCACTGTCACCTTTCATGCTAGACAGAGAAATTTTTGGTTGTGTGTCCACTGTGGAAGCCATTCGGAACATATCCGGTGAGTCCATATCGTGACCTAAATACCGTCGCCTTTTCTCTCTTGAAACGTGGAGTTGGGTTCGGACATTACCTCAGCACGGTGAGGTAAGACGCTTCACCAGCACGTAGTCTAAGCTCCTATGACCACATCACCACTACCGAGATCTTCTGCCGAGGTCTTCTGTCTTCTATCGCTCACCTCGCCGGTTTCGTGGGCGGACAACAGCGTATCGCGGTACTGCTATGGCTCACCTCTTCCGGGATACTTCATGCATTACCTGCGAGCACTGCAGCTTGCGCCTCCGAAACCGTGCAAATGCCGGGGACCGCCGTTCGACGTTGTCTTCATTTGGGATCCCACAAGAGTCTGGGGGGAGAAAAGCCTTGCTGTTATTCATGTTGTGCTTTCAGTGCCTTCTTCTTCTTTGGTCTAGCATTACATGTTTAATCTCCGGACAGAAGCTTAGATAACATGTTCCAAGAATAAGAAAGACAAGCAGAGTTTCGAACTGTAATGGGGAACGTCTGCTGAACGTCTCAAAGGGGGCAGAATTGGAGTCACGGAAACTGAATTGTTGAGTATCTGGCAACGAACAAGAAAAATCTTGGTACTTCCCTGAATGTGGTTGAGAGAGCACAAATGGTACCCTACCTGGGTATTGCGAAGGGTGTACGAGTTTGATCTGTGTATAAGAGCTGTCGCGGGACTAGCACAGAACTGCGGACGTTTAAGTTGACACAGAGTGAATACGAGATTTGTAAGAAACATTTATTTTTCGGCCTAGCCAAGGCTGCAAAGTACGTCCTCGATCTTTTGCTCTGGCTTCACGTATGTGATATGAGCGAGGATAAAAAATATCGCTATCACTTCAACGGCTGTGTAATACACACACGAATGACTTCTTGCTGCTGAACAGATTATATTGTTTCCCCTGCGGTGGATAGACGAGTTCTGCGAATACCATAGCTTCTTTTTTTTTCTTTTTTTACTAAGCTTTTGTACTTATGTGGTTGGAGCTAGGGCGTCTGGGTGTTGTTACTTTGCAGCTGCGTCGGGCTTTGCAGGCTCCGGCGCCTTTGTGGAATCCGGAGGTTTTGCGCCTGCATCGGGCTTTGCAGGCTCCGGCGTCTTTGTGGAAGTCGGAGATTTTTCATCGGCCGGCGAGTCTTCATTGATATCGATCACGGTCGGAGGCTTGAAGATTGGGTGCTTCTTATCATCATCAGCCTCTTCTTCCTCCTCATCCTCATCTTCGTTTTCCGGCCCCTCTTCCGCGGCCTTCATCATACGCAATTTTGTGACCGCGATAGAGTCCTTGCGCCTGAAGTTAAGACGTGGAGGAGGCGCATCATCGATGTCATCATCGTCGTCTCCTGGAGTAGATTCCTTCTTCTGCTCGGGTTTATCTTCAATCCCCTGGAACCCAAGTTTCTTTTCGGTCGGCGGCGATACAGCCTCAGTGCTTGGGATTCGTAAAATCGGTTTCGAAGAAGCGTGGTCCAATTCTTCAGGAGCTTTTTCAGCAGCTTTTTCAGCGGTTTCTTTCATGTCCGTAGCGGTGCTGAAGCTTTGGTTATCCACCGATTCGGAGGCAAACAATGTAGATGCGACTGCTGCTGCAGCTTGTGTAACATGTGACGCAGGTGCTTGCGCATCTGTTTTCGATCCGTAGGACTCGATCACCTCTTCATTGCGCTTGCTGTGCTCCTCAACCTTGCTGGTGGACGCGACATGAGCGTCCTTTTCTTCCAGCCCAGTGTTCCTATTAGAAACCACTTTCTCGCTCTCCTTGCGTTCAATAACTGTCTTTGTGACAGTCTCGAGGGTGAGCTTACGCCGAATTTCTCTGAGCGATTGATTTATCTTATTTGACTGTTGTCCGACTCCAGGGGGTGGAGGTGAGACGCTTTGTGTCCTCTCTGCAACGCTTATGTTGCTCACAGAAGGATTTGACGGCGCTGGATTGTTGAAAGAGATTCGAAATGTCTCCACCGATTCTATGTCAATGTCCATCGGTTCGATGACGTCTGATTTTAAGGGCACAAGCTGTTCCACAAGGTCCCGTGACAAGTGCTGTGGGTCGTCGTCTTGGTTTAATAAGTTGGGTTCTGATATTGTCTTTCTGTCGTGCATTTCATTGCCACTCTGCGTGGAGGTTACGGCACCGGCAAACCCAGGCGCATTTTTCATCACGATCTTCTGACCTGTCCGTTGCCCAGGTGTAGTTATAGTATCAATATCATTTTTCTGGGACAGTACCTTTGGCATGTCATGGACACCCCTAAGCTCCGGAGACTCAACCTTGATTCCGACACCTGCTGTAGCGGATGCGCTTCGCCTCGAAAGGGGTGCACGTCCTTCCCTGGAGGGGTTTTGGCTGCTCACCGGAGCCTTGGCGGTGTCCATTTTGTACCGGCTCCCTGCAAACGAAGCCCGCCCGCCTTCTCCTTCACGGGCACCGGAGCTTCTTCTTCTCGTTCTTCGTCTCTTGCTTCCTTTGCTGTTACATTGTAAGTATAAATTATCGTTCTCTAATCTTTCTTCTTCCCACAAGACTAGCTGGAAAATATTAGTGACGCAGAAATATTAGTGCTTTCCGTAATTTACGCAAAACATGAGGCAAAAAAACGATAACAACTGAGGTAGTTGACTAACGCAACAATTTGTGTATGGGAGTACAGGGCTATGTGATGGCTTCCTAGTTGGCCCCTGCTGCTAGTCCTGTTGACGACTCTGTGAACCCGCATATGGCCAATGGAAGACTCGTCTTCAAAAAGTGTGTTATCTGGTAAGCATCTCGTTGTCCTCCTTTTATCGAAGTGTGTTTGCATTAAGAGTACAGAAGTGCGTGTATACGTTAAGTGTGGCGTACAAAGAGCTGGAGAAAAAACCTAAAAACATGAGTTAACAGGCTCGTGTTCGTCGCAACGTAATTTAAGCGTGTCTTGCCATCAAGCGAAATACGTGAGTCCAACAGAAAACTTTCTGAATAAAACTTCGCTCTTTGCTTTACATGGAAAAGGCTGACGTCTTTGCGAAGCCAATGTTTCCCATTCCACACTCTTGAATGAAGGAGACTGATGTAATAACGATCTGCGGTAGGTTCCTCCACATATAAATTTGGAAGACGAAGACGACGACTTATCGTTTTCATCGCCGAGGGCGCAATAACCCAGCTGAAGAAAACACGGCCCATCCCCGTGGTTCGGGGACCACTATGGACCCGACGCGAACTCCGGAGAGCTGTCCTGGCTCCGCTCAATCTCGCAACAGATCCGGAGTGTACTCCGGACGCGGCAGAGCGCGAGTTCTGAGCAAGGCAGAGTCATCGGAGCCTCAAGGGATGCAGCTGGCACATCGCGAGCAGCACAGACTCTCAATGCAACCCATCACGTCAGAGCAAAACTCAGTGTTGAACATTGCCAAACGGAAGCAAACCCTGTGCTCAAACCTGTCTGCTTCGTGTAAAATCGCTGGAATTGATAACATCTCATATCCTCGTGCTGCGAAAAAGAAATGTGATAAGTTCCTCAACATTAAGTTGTTGGAAGGATCTGATTTCGGTTCAGTGCTTGATGCGAGTGTGTACAAGTACGCCTGCTCCGAGTTCAGCGTAACTCCCGCCACAGAAGATATGATTGCATCTACTTGCGATGCGTTAGAAACGTTTCGCACTGATTTGAATATTGATGTTTCGCTAGAGCCGTCCATTACAATAGCTGACCTTGCGGAAGTTACTAGAAGTCTTGATATACCTGTTGATGCCCCTACTAGCAAACCAGGAGTGGGAGTACCTCCTAGTAAGAATGAGACACCACAGGGGATCCGCACGACACAATTCCTAAAAGGGGTTAGAAGAAAACTCGTTGTGGACACAGTGACCAAGACCGTCACAGAACGCAACGAATGGGCAAAGACGGTCACCAACTTGAACACGGGAATGGAACAGAAAGACGTACGTGTTGAATCAAAGATAAATAAAGAAGAACACTGTAAACGTGAAGAAGAAGTAATAGAATCGTACTGCACAAGGGCCTCCATCATACCGGAGTCAGCCACTACCGCTACATTCCCCATTGCAGAGGTAGTCTCAACTCCGGCCGAAGCACCTCCAACTCTCTTCTACACAGACAGCACAGGAGATAGCCAGACTTGGACACTTGCGCGAGAGTCTATACCACGACTCTCTGCGGTGTCGCACCCAGCTGTGGAAGTACCTCCAGTCTCGGCTAAACCCAAGGAAGAAGCTGTACCGAGTGTACGTGGCACAAGCTTAGAGACATCTGCCAGACCAATTCTAAAACCCCCCGTAGAGCAGAGACGTTCGGAAGATAAAAGCAGAAGGCTGGGTTTCCAAGAGGTCGAAGAAAAACCTCCTGAAGTACAAAAGAAAGAAGTCATTGCGGACGAGGATGAGGAGCTATCCGAACCTCCACCGTCACGGTTCAGTAAGATGAGGCGTAAGGACTCCATAGCAGTTACAAAGCTGCGGCTGATGAAGGAGACGCCTGCGGAGGATGAAGAGCTGGACGAGGAAGAAAGTGAACCTGAAGATGGCCAAAAGCGGCCCATATTCATGGCTCCGATTATTATCTCCCTGGGCGCAAGCGAACCTACTAGTGCTGGTGATATCTCGCCAGCGACAGCATCTCCTCAGGAACCAACAAAAGGCGTAGAGGAAGTGGACGTCACGAGAAAGGTAACACAAGCTAAGGAAGTTGTAACGGAAGGTACAAAATTGCCAGAGGAGCAAGGGAAAGCGGAGCCAGCCGAAAAAGCTGTAACGCCTTCTGAACACGTGATAGAAAAGCTAGCTGAATTGGAAGCAACAAAAGCGGCTGGGGCAGCTCTCAAAGAAGTGACTGAAAAAGTGGCGGGAAGGCCTCCTGAGGTAGAGCCAGAAGAAGGGATTGAAAAAGTTCCTAAAAAGGTCGCAGGAGAGCCTGTTGAGGTAGTACCCGTAGAAGAGGCTGAAAGAGTTCCCGAAAAAACGGCAGAAAAGCCTACTGAGGTCAAGGAAGTAAAAGGAGCTGTAGCGCTTCCTGAAGAAGTGGCAGGAAAGCCTGCTGAAGTAGGACCAGTAGAAGAGGCTGAAAAACTTCCCGAAAAAGTGGTAAAAAAGCCTGCTGAGGCAGGGCCAGCAGAAGAGGCGGAAAAACTTCCCGAAAAAGTGGCAGAAAAGCCTGCTGGGTTAGGGCCAGTAGAAGAGGCTCAAAAACCTCCCGAAAAAGTGGCAGATAAGATAACTGAGGTAGAGCCAGTAGTAGAGGCTGAAAAACTTCCCGAAAAAGTGGCAGAACAGCCTGCTGAGGCAGGGCCAGCAGAAGAGGCTGAAAAACTTCCCGAAAAAGTGGCAGAAAAGCCTGCTGAGGTAGTGCCAGTAGAAGAGGCTGAAAAACCTTCCGAAAAAGTGGCAGAAAAGCCTACTGAGGTAAAGCCAATAGGAGAGGCTGAAAAACTTCCCGAAAAAGTGGCAGAGCAGCCTGCTACGGCACGGCCAGCAGAAGAGGTTGAAAAACCTCCCGGAAAAGTGGCAGAAAAGCCTACTGAGGTAGAGCCAGTAGGAGAGGCTGAAAAACTTCCCGAAAAAGTGGCAGAACAGCCTGCTGAGGCAGGGCCAGCAGAAGAGGCCGAAAAACCTTCCGAAAAAGTGGCAGAAAAGCCTACTGTGGTAGAGCCAGTAGGAGAGGCTGAAAAACTTCTCGAAAAAGCAGCAGAAAAACCTACTGAGATAGAGCCAGTAGGAGAGGCTGAAAAACTTCCCGAAAAAGAGACAGAAAAGCCTACTGAGGTAGGGCCAACAGAAGAGGCTGAAAAACTTCCCGAAAAAGTGTCAGAAAAGCCTGCTGAGGTAAGGCCAGTAGAAGAGGCGAAACAACTTCCCGAAAAAGTGGCAGAAGAACCTACTGAGGTAGAGCCAGTAGGAGAAGTTGAAAAACTTCCCGAAACAGTGGCAGAACAGCCTGCTGAGGCAAGGCCAGCAGCAGAGGCTGAAAAACCTCCGAGAAAACTGACAGAAAAACCTACTGAGGAAGAGCCTGTAGAAGGGGCTGAAGGAGTTGTCGAAAAAGTGATAGAAAAGCCTGCTGATGTAGAGCCTCCAGAAAAGGTTGCAGCACTCCGCGATCACGATAGAAGAGAGCAAGCTGAGACGGAACCATCAAAACAAGCCGTGGCAGCTCTTCAAGAAGCAGTAGCAGAAAAACGGGTAGGTCTAGAACCTGTCAAAAAAGCTGCTGTACATCCTGAAGCTAGAGCAGGAAAGCCAGACGAAGTGGAGACAACTAAAGCGGAAGTAACGCCCAAAAGACAGGTTGTTACAGAGAAAGTAACAGGTGTCTTACCTGACGTAAGACCAGTAAAAGAGCTTGTAGCGCATTACGAAAAGGTTATGGCCTCGCCAGCCGAAAAGTCGTTGGAAAAGCGGGGTCTGGTGGTACCATACACAGAATTTGGCGCACTCATAGAGAAAGCGACAGAAGACGTAATACCTGTTGAGCCCTTGAAATTTGCTTTAGTTGCAGCCGAAGAAGCAGCTCAGGCAGAAACAATTGATCAAACAAAAGTAGCAGCCGAAAAGGCGACGGAAGTATTATATGAGGCAGAGAAATTTACACAAGAAATGACAAAGGAAAAGGAAGCAGTCACTGACAACTCGCTTGTAGAAATAAGTGAAAATTTGAACGAGGTTCAACCTAAGATAGAGTACCCATTGCCTGTCGAAAGAAGTGAACAGCCTATAGCCATTATAGCAGAAGAGTCCTTGGTAGAAACAACCCCAGAAGAGGTTGTAAGTAGACCAACAGAGGATGGACGCGTTGAGGCTCTGAAAACAACAGAACAGTTGCGCGAAGTGCAACCAGAGCCGGAACAGACAGAGTTGGCAGGCGGAGTTTCAGAAGAACCTGTAACATTCCCTACTGAAACTACGGCAGATGGAACGAAGGCAGTCGTACAAGAATTGACGCGAAGGCCTTCCATGGTTGCCCATATGCTGTTGCCTAGAATAACTATACAACCGCTTGATTTACATGAAGTGGAACAGGCTAAAGTTCCTATGGAGAAAATGCCTAGAGCTGAAATAACAACGGAAGAGAGAGAAACAGTTGTAGGAGAAGTGACAGGAAAGCCAACTGATCTACAACCGGTGGAGCAGGCTGCAACAACCGTGGAGAAGATGCCATCCGAAGTAACCACGGAGGAGATAGAGACAATTGTAAAGGGGGTGACGCGGAAACCTTCCATGGTTGCGCATATGTTGCTACGTGAACCAACTGAAAAACCAATAGGTTTACAGGTGGCAGAGCAGGCTGAGGTACCTGTGGAGAAAACGCATGAAGTACCACCTACAATTAAAGCTGAAGTAACGACGGAAAAAATAGAGACAGTTGTAAAACAGGTCACACGAAAGCCTTCGATGGTTGCGCATATGTTGCTACCCGAACCAACTGAAAAGCCAACAGGTTTACAGCTGACTGAGAAGGCTGAAGGACCTGTTGAGAAAATACCTGAAGTACCACCCACAGTTCCCGCGGAAGTAACGACGGAAGAGATAGAGACAGTTGTAAAAGAGGTGACGCGGAAGCCTTCGATGGTCGCCCATATGTTGCTTCTTGAACCAACTGAAAAACCAACGGGTTTACAGCTGGCAGAGAAGGCTGAAGCACCAGTGGAGAAAATACTTGAAGTACCACCTACAGTTCCCGCGGAAGTAACGACAGAAGAGATAGAGACAGTTGTAAAAGAGGTGACGCGGAAGCCTTCGATGGTCGCCCATATGTTGCTTCTTGAACCAACTGAAAAACCAACGGGTTTACAGCTGGCAGAGAAGGCTGAAGCACCAGTGGAGAAAATACATGAAGTACCACCTACAGTTCCCGCGGAAGTAACGACGGAAGAGATAGAGACAGTTGTAAAGGAGGTGACGCGGAAGCCTTCGATGGTCGCCCATATGTTGCTTCTTGAACCAACTGAAAAACCAATGGGTTTACAGCTGGCAGAGAAGGCTGAAGCACCGGTGGAGAAAATACCTGAAGTACCACCTACAGTTCCCGCGGAAGTAACCACGGAAGAGATAGAGACAGTTGTAAAAGAGGTGACGCGGAAGCCTTCTATGGTCGCCCATATGTTGCTTCCTGAACCAACTGAAAAACCAACGGGTTTGCAGTTGGCAGTGAAGGCAGAAGCACCAGTGAAAAAAATACATGAAGTACCACCTACAGTTCCCGCGGAAGTAACGACGGAAGAGATGGAGACAGTTGTAAAGGAGGTGACGCGGAAGCCTTCGATGGTCGCCCATATGTTGCTTCCTGAACCAACTGAAAAACCAACGGGTTTGCAGTTGGCAGAGAAGGCAGAAGCACCAGTGGAGAAAATACATGAAGTACCACCTACAGTTCCCGCGGAAGTAACGACGGAAGAGATGGAGACAGTTGTAAAGGAGGTGACGCGGAAGCCTTCGATGGTCGCCCATATGTTGCTTCTTGAACCAACTGAAAAACCAACGGGTTTACAGCTGGCAGAGAAGGCTGAAGCACCGGTGGAGAAAATACCTGAAGTACCACCTACAGTTCCCGCGGAAGTAACCACGGAAGAGATAGAGACAGTTGTAAAAGAGGTAACGCGGAAGCCTTCTATGGTCGCCCATATGTTGCTTCCTGAACCAACTGAAAAACCAACGGGTTTGCAGTTGGCAGAGAAGGCTGAAGCACCAGTGGAGAAAATACATGAAGTACCACCTACAGTTCCCGCGGAAGCAACGACGGAAGAGATAGAGACAGTTGTAAAGGAGGTGACGCGGAAGCCTTCGATGGTCGCCCATATGTTGCTTCCTGAACCAACTGAAAAACCAACGGGTTTGCAGTTGGCAGAAAAGGCTGAAGCACCAGTGGAGAAAATACATGAAGTACCACCTACAGTTCCCGCGGAAGCAAAGACGGAAGAGATAGAGATAGTTGTAAAGGAGGTGACGCGAAAGCCTTCGATGGTCGCCCATATGTTGCTTCTTGAACCAACTGAAAAACCAATGGGTTTACAGCTGGCAGAGAAGGCTGAAGCACCAGTGGAGAAAATACATGAAGTACCACCTACAGTTCCCGCGGAAGTAACGACGGAAGAGATGGAGACAGTTGTAAAGGAGGTGACGCGGAAGCCTTCGATGGTCGCCCACATGTTGCTTCTTGAACCAACTGAAAAACCAACGGGTTTACAGCTGGCAGAGAAGGTTGAAGCACCTGTGGAGAAAATACCTGAAGTACCACCCACAGTTTCAGCGAAAGTAACGACGGAAGAAATAGAGACTATTCTAAAAGAGGCGACGCGGAAACCTTCGATGGTTGCCCATATGCTGCTACCTGAACCAACTGAAAAACCAACAGCTTTACAGTTGGTAGAGGAGGCTGGGGCACCATTGGAGAAAATACCTGAAGTACGGCCTACAGTTCCAGCGGAAGTAGCGATGGAAGAGTTAGAGGAAGTCGTGAAAGAGGTCACGCGAAAGCCTTCGATGGTTGCCCATATGGTGCTACCCGAACCAATTGAAAAACCAACCGGTTTGCAACTGGCAGAGAAGGCTGAGGCACCAATGGAGAAAACGCCTGAAGTACCGCCTACAGTTCCTGCGGAAGTAACTATGGAAGAAATAGAGACAACTGCAAAAGATGTGACACGGAAGCCTTCAATGGTTGCCCACATGTTGCTAGCTGGAACAGCTGAGGAACCAACTGATTTACAGCCTGTAGAGAGAAGACCTGAAGTGTATCCTAGTGGCCCAGCTGAAATGACGGCACAAGAGGGGGAGACAGCGATAAAGGAGAAGGCTGAGGAAAAAGTGCCGGAGATTCCCGTTGCAGGTATAGCCGACTTCACAAAGGACGAGAAAGTTACCAAAGAAGTAGCACGAAAGCCCTCAGAAGTCGCTCACATGGTGGTCGTTCAAATAAGCGAAGAACACAAGGAACTGGAGCCTAGCAATGAAGTTCAAGGTCCTGTACTAAGCGTCCCCGGGGAGCGTGCAGAAGCAGCGAGTCAGGAGGAGATGCTTAAGATGGAGAGGACCGGCTATGAAATTGCTGCTAATATGATGCTGGTTGAGAGGAAACCAACGGGAGAGACCGAGATAGTTGCTGTGCAAGAGGGAAGAATGATTGAACAACCAACATTAGAAGTGGCCGAGGCAAGAGTGCCAGATATTCAACACAAACGCGAGACTGTCATGGAGCCTTCTGTTAAGGAGCCTACTCCTGAAAGTGTCCCCGTCGAAAGTGTAACAGAAGGCACCACTCAGCCCACGGAAGAAACAGATCAGATGCGAAAGACTCCTGTGTACGAAGTGCACGAACCTGCTGAAGCCCAAGCTGTACCTCACCTAGAGCTGTCTCTTGAAACGGCCCTAGTAGAGATCAGACCTGAACACGTAGCACCTGTTTTAGAGGAAGGCATATCCGAGCACCCCTTGGAAGACATCGTAAAGCATGTCGTGCATGTAGAACTGCTGCAAAAGGAAGGTGAAAAGCAGGAGGATCAGAGAGTACCCGCAGCTCGTGCACTTGTTGAGGTTCCAACAACAACTATTGTAGAAGAACCTTCTAAGCAAGACATTACCACAGAGATCCTTAAGAAACCACCTGAAAAGATCTTGAAAGATGAAGCAGCCAAGGGGATTCCAACGAAGAAGGTCTCCCAGGAAGCCGAGGAAATTGCGAAAATGACAGAGAAAATTCCGACAGAAGAAGAGAAACCATCGGAGGTTCTCCACGGAACACCGCCATTGATGTTGACATACAGTCCAATACTTCCACCAGTTATCGCGGAACAGGAGCCCGTTATTGCTGAAAGGGTGCAAATTATTTCCGAACAAGAACCGTTGCTGCCGCCTCCTACACCCGAAATCCCGCATGCTGAACCAAGCCGTACAACCCAGGAAGAGAAAGCACGCGTACCTCCTGTAGAGGAGGCGCCACTAACGCTCCCAAGCCCAGAGGCAAAGCCTTCTTTACCTAGGGAAGTAAAGACATTCGAAGAAACCGAGCCACGCCCTCCCGATCTAGGCGAAGAACGTCCATCTGAAGAACCAATGCGTGCACCACCGCTTCATATAGCTGAATCCCTATCCGAGCCAAGACCGCAACTGCTGGAAGAGCCAGAAATGCCAGAAATAATTCCTGCCATAACATATGAACCATTCCAAGTGTCACCGTCTGAACTAGGTGCAGAGCCTAAGGGTAAGGCTGAACAGACAGAAGATGCACAGCAACCCGCTGGTTCTTCTGATTTCACTATAGAACGTGACATAGGCGATATTGCAGGGTTAAGCCATGCAGAGTTGATTGAAGTAGCCTTAGAACGACCTCACAAAACACGATCTGTGAAGGAAGTGAGAAACGTCGAAAGCTCCTTCATGACCTCGGAGGTACGCGAGGTGATCCACTATCCGCACCATAAAGTCACGAGGACGCATATTTCAGAGACAAAAGTTGTAAGAGAGACGAGGTCGTACAGCGAACTTCTTGTAGAACCGAATTCCGGTGAAACCCAGCCAACAAACGACAGTCAAGCATCTGGACCCGCGCCGCCCGAACCAACCGCACCCATATTGGTGTCACAGGATAAGAGACGACAAGTGAAAACCATGTCTGAACAGTCGATGAGCGGTGGGCCCACCGATGCAGCAACCAGGCGTCATCAAAAGATGCTTAGCATGGAGCAGAGCAGCCTCTCGGAAGAGTTAAGAGAATCTGAGAACTTTAGGTCTGCGTCACTAAGTCTGTTGGGGCTGAGAAGAGCATCCGACTTTTACGAGTTCAGCAATAGAGGTAAACAGTTAAGCATGAGAAGCTCAATAGAAACATCGTCAGACTTTATGCCATTGGACTACGTAGCAACGCTCCCTAGGCAGACACCGAAGGCCGGCCTACCTACATGCCAAGAGGAGGTAGTCGACGCATGCTTCAATGTTTCTGAATTAGATAAACTAGAACATTTTGAGGACTGGACAGGAGGCAGTTTAATGTCCTCTTCCGCTGTGCCTCTTTCCAGAGGTGTGATACCACGTTATTTGGGAAGCATGTTTGCTTGCTCTGAGGTTAGCAAAGCTAGTGAATTCACCGAACTCAGTGAAACGCGGTGTGTGACAGAAGAACTGCACAGAAGGATCGGTGACGCAGCTTCAGATCAAAAGCAAAACTGATAACACCACACTGACTTTCAGTCAATAATGTGTCAGTGTTCGTGCCGTAATTGTTTTGATAATTAAACATGCAGACAACATTGTCCAACTGATGGCTAGATGCAGCAACTAGTGGGTTCAGTTTCGTGCTGACATTTAATCTGATCGACTGTATCATTTAGGGGCTCTCTAGATGAATATTACAGCAGGCGCATCTTGTAGTAACCCGATCCGACCCTCTCTGGTACTGGCATTGGTATCTTACAAAGGTATTGTGTAGACCTCATTCAAGATAAATGCCTTCTACCTTGCGCTGAGAATCCCGCTGAGAATCGCGGGATCACGGAAAAGCATTTCCAGGTATCGTATGTGTGCGGAACCATTTTTAGACGACAGCACTTTGGCCGGACGCAGGAACGCCAATATGTATGCCAGCAGTACCCACATTTGCTTCGAAAGATGATCTGGCGATGTTTCGTAACGGAAGGAAAGGAAGAAAAGACTGCACTAAAACAGCAACGAAGTTGTGCCATTGGACACGGCGAAGCATATTTCCTTCGCAATTCCAGCGAAAGCTTGGGTGCGACCAGAGATCATATGCTGTCATGACGGTACAACAGCAGTCCTCCATTAGTCGCCCAAAGTCCCGGTTTCGCCAAAGCTAGTTACACGTGAACCGAGATGAGACTAAGGTGGCGCATGCCATGGGCGGCTGGGCGCTCGCTCCCCCTTCCCTCCCAAAGTTTTCGAGAGGAGGAGGCGCCCCTCTACATGCGTCCTGATCGGCGGTGATGGAGTGTCCCAGAGGTCCAGATTTGCTGGGGAGCCTCTGAACCAATGGCTTCTCTCGAGGCCGTTGCCGATAGAACTGATGAGCCAACGCGGTAGCGCGTGGCAAAAAGGCCACATCGTTGCCGTCCACTGGCTGCCATATCATTCCGGGCAGCCACACGGCCGGGCATACAGCCTGGGTTCGTGGCAGTGGTCGCCGGTATCGACGTTCGGCACTGTTGTGTGCCGTGCATCGTGCTGCTGCGCCAATGGAGAAGTTGCAGCGTGTGAGATGACAGCTGGGCGATGGGGGCAGCGTGAGGCATGGTCGCGAACGTTTCCCAGAATGTGAACCGGCATAACGCATGTGCGGCGTCAAGGCGGAAGGACACGCCGAGACCGGCAGCGGAGCGCATTTCTCTTTGAAGCGTAGCTGGTGGTGCCGGGGAATGCCGTCACGAAGTAGGTGGAGGCCAGAAGAAGAGTGCGGGACCACGGCCTACCGCGACCGGTACGGGGGAGAAGGGAGCTGTCTCGGAAGAAACAAGCGTGACCCCCCATTACAAGACTCCGGTGGTCCCATTAGAGTTCCCATTCTCACAATTATCGTCAGTAAAGTAGCTGTCATCATTGCAGGCAGTCTAGTCTTTCATAGCTCCCACACGTTAAGCACAAGGTTTCCCTCTCTTCATTCAGCCGCTACGCGCTTCGACAAAGAAACCGCCTCACCCCGAAGTGATGGCCTGGATCCGCCCCTGTCGTAACCCTGTGCTACCAACGGATCTGTGTGACCCTGTTTGACGGGGAATCCCCCCCCCCCCATTCCGCGTTGGTGAAGCAGGGTTGACGATTGACTCCAAGTTTAGGGAAGTCTGGTCTCGGTTCAATTGTTAACACGCGTTGTTGAAACCGTGCCTAAGACGGCAATATAGGCCTGTTGATAAAGGTCCGTTCCTCACTTCTGGAGCTAACAAGCACGGACGAAACGAATAGGACGGATAGCGTTGGCAAACGTTCCAGTAAAATTTATGAGACATTTTATGTGTTGATGTTCAGTCAAAGGCTTTCGTACTATAGTTTGTGGACGCTTGAATATGACTTGTGCGGTATTTCAGGTTTCAGTGCCCTACTTTGCAGAGCTAAACTGAATGGTTTGAGAAGTCTAAGACTTTTGTGGCGCATTCTACTTGTGGATCTGTCACGAAATCTAAACTTTGCCATAAGAAAAGTGAGTGCAAAGTATTAGTTACTAGCATTAGTTATTAGTTACTTGTGGGGTGGGGTGGGGGTGGGGGGGGGGGGAAGCAGGCGTTCCCAGGCCAACGCATCTTGGTGTTCAAGCCAGATTTTATGAACTTTTGCTTTGCTTCAATTGAGCGAAAATAAAATTCCGGACAGAAGGTTCCAAGTTCCAGCATGCGTAGCGCCACCTCTCAACTTGAAAGCCACCCATTGGCCCTGCAGATCTGCTTCGGAGCGCCCCCAAACGTCCTGCAACAAGCCCTTCTTTGTGGTACAGCTACATTGGCTGATGCGTATCCCCATTTGTATTTTTAAAGCACCCAACACAGTTTCACAGTTTATTGCTGTCGAATGGTATGACTGAAATGGTCTTTCTGTTTTTGTTACTCCGGTAGAGGAGATGGTGTTTCTTTGCATGGAGTCCTGACGGGCGAATGCCCCAGCGGGCAGCTGCTCGTGGCCTAGGACAGTGCCGGTAGTACTGAGGAGCGGGTGTTGCATGCAACAGGGGCGGATCTAGGGAGGGGGGTCCGGACGTCTCGAACCCCCTCAATTTCTGTCGCTACATAGAGCTTCAAATGACCTTGGTAGTGTAACAGCATGTTGTCCATGGCCAGACCCCCGCTCTGCATGCACGTGTCCATCCTCATCGTTGTCCGCACGGTCCGCCACATCACTTCCCCCCTCAGACGCGGAGAGGTGATAAAGCAGAAGAAAACGACGACTTCACTGGAGGAGGACAGCGAGGGCGACCGTGGGTTGAACAGGTTCACTGCACGTCACACGTTGGCGAGGCGTCACAGCTGGTGAGGAAAGGGAACAACGATCAGTTAGCCCGAGAAGAGCGGGGAAGAGAGTGAGGCGCTGTCGAGGTCGTGGTACTGGGGTGCCGCGACCGCACGGGAGTCGAAGCTCCGAGTCGTGGTGTGATGCCGAGACGCCGGCTGAAACGGGCCGTGGCGTCGGTTGACGCGACTGCCGCAAGCTCAAATGTCGCGGCCGGCAGTGAAAGAGCGCCGGGGTGCGGTGAACATCGGGCAGAAGTGAAGGTTGATGAGGCTGTGAGGCGCGTGTGTGCTGGTTCGTTGTACTTTGCAGGAGATTGTCAGTAAGTCAGTATTCAACAGACCACTTGACGAGCTCAGGAAGCCATTCGGGAACGAGCACAGGATGTTGAATGCAATGCACGGATGTGAGTCGTGGCAGTGGGTCTGGACCGTTGAGGTTGTGGATACGCAGACAGCATCAGGCTCGATCTGTTGCCGTGTCACAGAGCTATCGTAGCGGTCGGTCATTTAATGGTAGAGGGACTTCAAGGCTGCACGGCAGCGTGTCGTCGGTGCTGGACTTGCGAGAAGGTTGCCAAATTTGGGATGGTAACACGGGCCGAACACGGTGTTCATCGTTCGCTCCAAATGTAAATGACATTGTGTTCCTCGACATCAGTCCTGACCGGCGATGATGGAATGTCCCAGCAGGCAACTGTTCGTGGTCTCACGTTAGGATGGCTCCGGTAAAACTGTGGAGTGGGTACTCCATGCGCGGGTCCATCCTCATTGTTGTCCACGGTCCGCCACGCTCCCAACCACAGGGGTGACATGAATCCGCCATTTTTGTAGCTACCCTCAAGCGGGTGTTTTTTGTAAAACCGCCACATTGTCCTGGTCACACATCATAGAAAACGTAATTTTGAGGTGATGTGACTTTGTTTACGTGTCATTTTACCGCTTGCCGACAAATTTCCGCAAGCATAAAGCCAAGAGATGAACGTATTTTGCCAGTATAAACTATGCGATGCTTCTTCCGCCACATGGTAGTCCATTTCTCCTTAGAAAGTGTCAATACGGACTAAATATGTTGTCTTCAGAATCCTACCAAAGTTATATTACTGAAATCTTCTTGTCTTACTTTACATTCCTGCAAAATATTTTTGCTCTACGTGATGTGAAAGCTAGAGGAAATTATTTTTTATTTTTGAAAACTGTGACGTCATGTTAGGCTCCGACGGAGCACCCTGCTCTCATTTGGCAACGTTGTTGCCCTTCGTGTCTTCTGGGGGCTCGCTTTTTGTACCCCGTTAGTGGAACCCCACGTGACATATCATCCGACCGCTCCGACCTTCGAGAAAACACGAAGGAGCGAGAAGACATCTCTCCCATTTTCCCCACTTTCGATCGGCGTGACGTGATTTCTCCACCACGTGACCCTCCCCGGACAGCGGCGTCGTTGCTAGGAGACAAATGCCTCTCCATCATTGCAATTGGTGGGCTTGTGATTACGTCACCCGCTCCTCGCGTCATCGAAACTCGTGGAGGCTCAGCAGATCTTCGAAGGTTGACAGAAATGCACAATGTTCGTAAACAGGATTGAAATTTCACGTACAGAATCGCGTATAGAATAAATGCTGTTTTCCTAGTCCAGAGTGGCACTTTAAGTACGTCGCATCGGCTCAGTGCGTCTTAACGCGCGGTCGTCACCACATCTTTGGAAGTCGTCAACAGTACGAGGCCTTATGTACAAAACTGTGCGTTTTACTACGAGATTATCGGCTAAAAAAAATTCATCCAAAACGTCGGTCAGAAACAACAAACGCGTTGTCTATAAACGGTTTCGCCGCCGATCACGGGCGCTTTAAGGTCACGTGTGCGTTGACGTTTGCTGTGATGTGTGACCAGGACCTGTCCAGGATGCATTGCGTTCGCCCAGCATGTTTTCGTCTATGGAGCAATACATTGGATACCATCCCTGTGCTCCCTACCGAACCTGTTGTTTTGTCGGGATATGAGAAGGTGCAGAAATTTATTTTACCATCCTCTGGGACCTCAAAAGTGAACTCAACTCCTGGGGCATTTTTCTCGATGATGTCCTGAATTTGTCGTGTCCCTTTTTATGTTTTTAGTGAAAATCAAAATCACTCACGTACTTAAAAGCTCTAATTATTAGGTGACCGTTCCCTTTGCCAACCATTCCTGTGTCACAATTGTGTCATGCTGAACCTAAGCTGCTTAGAGTCGATGCAACTTTGTAACCGATATAAGACGTGTCTTATGAATTCCAATTTTTTTTTTTAATTCGACAAACATATATTCTAAGTGTTTATCTAGTAACAGTCGGAATTCCTCAATACTGCATTCAAGCCCATGCTGGAATTTCAGTGGTTCATATGTTTCTCTGCTATCGTAGGCGCATTTTTTTTAATATGTGTGACGGTAGGTTGTAATTCACATCTAGTTATGTCTAGACCATGACCACCTCTATAATACACGACCATCACACTCGCACCTAGGCCCAGCGCCACTGATGTAGTTTCGCCACGCGGCCGCCGCGCGTTTGTGGCGCTGAATACGGGACCCTCGGCAGACGACGCATGTTATGCGGATACCGTTGTTGCCGTCATTCGCGTTTGTTTTTTTGCTATTTTTCACGCGGTGGACAGTGTTTGTCTCCAGTGCATGGTTTGTGCATGGTGCACTGCATGGTGCACATGGTGTACTGCACCGTCCCGCTTTGCAAGCCGAAGAAAGCAGTGTCGAACACAAGTATTTCATTCCACAAGTTCCGCTCAAAGGCTGTCTTACGGGAGAAGTGGCTCGAAATATATCGCGGCGTCTTGACACAAGTAACTTCATTGCGAATTGCGATTGTTCCATTTCATATAGGGTGCACTTTTTGGATGGCAGTGTGTACCATAAATAGTTTTATCTAATATAGCTGAGTACCTTTTACGCATCTCTCTCTGAAAAAAAAAAAAAAAAAAAACGAATAATGAACCGTGGCCTCCGACCAGGGGTGGACATAAATGCATTTTTTGAGTAGTTTAAATATAAATACAAAAGACTTTGTTGAAAGGGGTGTTTAAATACTCTTCATAAATACTTTTCGATAGGAGAATATTTAAATATAAAATATACAGTATTTAAATGCCGTAACTAGTACCATAAATACTGTGATGAAGATGTCATCTGGAATTACAGAAATAACGATGAACACAACAACAAGTCAGCAAGGAAAAATAGCATTTATTTGTTAGATTATCAAGGTAATTTTAATATTAGAATTTTTTGACTGCATCACTTAGGATTCTTGTGTTCGGCCGTACAATCAGATTCGCAAAGGAGAACAGCATCTTCACTGGTGCCGATGAGCAAAGGCTTGCATTAAATTTGATGAAGATACTTCGTACAACAAAGTAATCAGCCGTGACCATGGTCTGCAACAACAGCAAAAAACTCTCCATCTAAAATCGCTTTTCGCCTGCATGCTAGCTCGAACTCTGCGGGTTCTCGGCATTTCAAGGCCGAATACTTTAGCATCGGCGCAAAGCGCAAAATTCTCAGACGTGGCACCGTGGCTACGGTACCTACGTTTAGTGATCACGAATTTTACACAGCCTTGCATCTCCCAGTAGTGCAAAACGAACACAAAAAAGACACCAAAAGGTAGCGTCGCAGAAAAGCCACCATCAAGAAAAATTCTCAGAGTGGCTTCTATCCGAACAGCATAATAAAGGTTAGCAGAGCATTGTAATGGCAAACCGCAAAAGAAGAAAAAAAAAGTGTAAAAGTAAAATAAAAAGGGACCAATAAGTAGGAAAACAAAACAAGCAACTCCTGATTTAAAACTGAAGTGCTTGCTTATACAACAAATTCTGTTGGACGTCGTAACAGGTGTCAGTCATCTCTTTGTCAGGAACAATTTCTTCTTACGGTCGCATTCACCCATTCCCTGTAACTGCCCTGTATATGTTAACACGGAACGCCTCTCACGTGAAACGTAAAGTCTGAACGCGCTTGCGTTTGACAATCATAAACGCATGATAACTGGCCCAACACACAAGGTGCTGCTGCCAAGTTTATGTGTAGAGGTACGGCACAGAGTGCGCGAGTTTCACAGTTTTACATGCCACCTACGCTTCAGGGCACAGCCTATTTCTGAGTATTTAGTTTCAGAACTCTTAGCTCTACATGAACAGAGAACCTGCGACAATACACAAACATGTACACACGAAGAATTAGCCACAAGGACCACTCATATTGCAAACAGCTGAGCTACAACAGGCGCTCTTCTGGGTCCCGCAAGTGGCGCCCCTGGCTGCGCTCCGCGCGTAAATACGGCACTTCCGCTCCTCGAGGCGCGGACGGAAGTCCCATTGGCGAACGGGCGAGTGTCATGGTCGTGTATTATAGAGATGGTCGTGGTCTAGACACAGGTTACAGTCTACAGTTAGGTCTTAGACACATAGGTCTATCACATGTAGTTCAAAACATTTCAAATTTGTACCTATCTCTTTAAAAAAAGTCAATTACCTGAATGGAATTTTTTACCTCGAGAGGATTATTAACACCTAGTTTTCTAAACCGCTTTTTAGAAACTTGCTTAATGCTCCTTGCCAAACGTTAAGAAGAATAGAAGTCAGAAGGACAATTAAGAAATGGTTTAGAATAATTAGTTGTTAATGATCCTTTCGAGGTAAACAATTTGCTTTAGGTAATCGATTGTTTTAAGGGACGTAGAGATATGTCAGGTTTCAAATGCTTTTCAATAGATATGATGGACGTGTATTACAACCAGCACGTCGCACAGATTAAAAGCATGTGCTTACGAGACAGAAGCATATGGCGTACTAAAATTTCAGAACGAGCAGAATGCAGTGGTTGAAAATTGATGTTCTGAGGCTGGAACACAGAAGAAAGAACGACACACAAGCCTCAAGTGCCTAAGAACAATGAAACAAGAAACTCACTGAAAAGGTTAGCCACTGTAGGACTCGAACCCACACCTTTTGGATCGCCGGCCCAGGGGTCTACCCATTAAGCTAAGCTAACACACCTCTCCAACGACTTCCAAGTGTGCGTCATTTGAAGAGACAAACCACGTCCACTCACTCACTCATTTCACTTTCACTCTTACATGTTTTCTCACTCACACACACATTCATACGGCGGGCAGTGCCGTGTATGTCAAAGGGAGTCTGGCCATTAATAGGACCTGCCTATGCCTGAGGCTCCACCCACTTTTTGAGGTGTCTAGCCAATCACAGGTCGAAGTACAGTTGTCTATTATTACAGCCATCCAGTACTTATACCTCACCCTTATTTACTGGGTGCCACCATTTTGGAGAAACTCGATTGATACGGATTGAAACGGATATCACTGGTGACAGACCAATACGACGGATTTAGCCCACTTTTATCAACGCCATCTGCATGGAGAGAGGCATGTTGGGAAGGCTCAGAATTGCAGAAATGGTTGCTGGCAGAAGTGATTAGCAGCCCTATTGAAAAATCCCACAAAGTCCCACATTATTACATGTAGGAATCTGTATGAGACATGTAAGATCTCACATGTCCCATATTGATTTGATGTGAGCATCGATATGAGACTTATGAGACCCTATAATTCGCACATCAGCCTTTTATGAGACCCTATAATTCCCACATCAGCCTTTTATGGGAACCTATAATTCCCACATCGGTCTTTTATGGGACCCTATACTTCCCACACCAGCCTTTTATGGGAACCCATATTACCCTTGTGGCGACTATACTGGCCCCTCATGAGATCATAATTTCCTATATGTGGCCACATATTTCCTAGAATGAACCCTGGGGCCCTATATTTCCCCAGTACTGAGTGGATGGCACTTAAAAATGCATATTGAGAAAAAAATATCAAACACACTTCGAATTGCAGTAACTTTAGATTTTAAGCTTCACGTTCCTGTGAAAATGACAGTGAATGAAAATTTTCCTAATTTGATTTTTGTTATTTAACGTTTTGTTGATTGGTAATATTAATTTGAACTATTTGGTGTCAGCATAAAAAGAACTGCAAGGAAATGTAAGGCTCTTCCAAAGGCATATCTATATTATTAGAATTATACACAACACGATTCCATACAAGCCTCAGCACAGTGAAATTTAACACACAATTTGCTACCATGGTATATTAAGTATCATGGAAGGCACATATAAACAAGACACATGACAGAGTTATAAGACGAGGATCCACAATGTTGCATACCTATGAAACGCATTGGTCATGCGTAATGTACATCAAGTGTCGACCGTACTGCAGAAATTCGTGATCCAACAGGAGACTCAGGAGGAGAGGGAGAAGCGAATCAGTTTGCAAGTAACTCGGAAAGGTGCCTCCGGGACTCACATGAGAGTTATGCTAAACGACCTGAACAACTAAAATACAAATTCGTATGAAAATAAACTAAGTACATATGTGACACTGTTGAGGTCATCTTCATATTATGTGCTAAGACAGCAAAACTCAAGCCACTCGCATATGGTATGGGATCTTATAATTTTATGAGATCCTATACTAATGTGAGATTCTATACAGATGTGGGATATGAGGTCCTATATTGATGTGGGATGTGAGGTACTATATTCATATGGAATATGAGAACCTACATTGATGTATGATATGAGATCTCACACCAGATTCCCACAACATCACATATGAGATTTTTCAACAGGGAGACGACTAGCCGGTATGAAGCTTTAAATCACGCAATGTAAGTAGATCGAATCAAAAATGAGCAGAGATGTACGTATAAATAAAATGCAATTATATAATGCAAAATCCTACGTATAAGGGTCGTCCTTCTTGCTATTTTCTTGGTATCACGGTCTTAACTAGGCCTAACGTTAGCGACGAAACATCCCATTTTCGCGTAAATAATGATGGCGGAGCGAAAGTTGAAGCTGATTTTGCAGATGCGTACATGATGATATATACTCACTGTATGAAATTAAAGTAGTCTGTGAAAATTTTTTGTCAGGAAATCTCCGCTTCGCCCTATGGCTTCGCCGTTCCAAGCACCATCCTCCATCTTGGAGAAAATTTGGTGTCATGGCAGCTCCCATGAAAAACGGTAACCAATATAATGCGCCTAAGTTTGATTGACAGGTCGAGCCTCTTTTTTAGGCTCCTCCTAATGGCCAGACTCCCTTTGAAATACACGGCACTGACGACGGGGCGACGCAACCCAGGGAGCACATGGTGGGCTAGTAGACGTCTAAATGACGTCTAAAAAAAAGAGATAAGGAATGTCTATAGAATATCTAGGCACTAGACCAAATGTCAAGTATCCGTCCACTAGACGTCAAATAACACGTCTAACGTTATGCCACCTAGCCATCTAGCCCTAGACATCCGATGTCTATGTACCTAGCCGAGATTTAGACATTCTTTTGACCTGATGCCTGTAACAGGGTCAGACACTTAACCATGTATTAGACATGAAGTCTACAACTAGACCAATTTTATCCCTCAATTCAGGCGACAGGTCTAGGATTATACATTTCCTGTACCTTACTTTAGCTACCCTTAGACGTACTTTAGACCATGACTAGTCCTGCTACCGTCCTGGCATGCATTCATGCAGAAATGTGATATACGTAATTGATAGCAACATGGATCTCAGCATGAACCACAGTAAACCACACACGAAGTCTATGGTACAAAACTCAGTCTCAAAATGGATTCACTTTGCTGCCAAGCAGGTGTCTTGTGTTTTGACTGATGAGTGTTGTACTGGCAGCAGGGTGTCGAAGGCCACCTCATTCCTTTCTTCCAATGAGTGATTCTTGGTGCTGCAGCACTGCCTCGAATGACTCACTGTGGATAGAAAATTGAACAAAACATGTCAGAAAGCTTTATGTAGCCTGCTAGTTCTAACTAGTTTGTTTAGTTGCTATGCACACTCTTTCACGGGATGCTTGTCTCGCCACATAAGAGCAAAAACTGTATCAACACTGATCTGAGAGACACATAAAGAAAAGAAGCTGCACGTACAAAAATCACAGGACTGTTACAGCTACACAACACGAATTGCAGAAACAGCTGAAAATCTGTTTGTGCGTGACTACCTGATGTGGACGGTGCCAGGATCTCAGGGAAACGAGTTTGTAACAGCTGTCGCTGTGAAAGACACCTAGTGAAAGTACATCAATGTGACAGCCGTTTTCTCGTGATGCACGACCTTACCTGGTCGAGCAGGCGAGTGCGAAGCACTCCATGATTGGCGAAGCACTTCCGTCACTGCATTACGCTAAAACAACAACTGTGCTGCTCTAATAACTTTGGTGCAAAATTTCTGTACAATAAACACTGTGTATATTATAAAAGACAATACAAAGCAAGAGCTGTATCACCACGTCAAATATTATAAGGTTTATTCACATGACGTCATCCACAGGAGACCGCCACTGTCGCTAGCAGGCAGATTTGCTGCCATCGGCCACCATATTGTAGATCCCAACCAATTTTTTCGATGTATATAGAGTGGCGCGTACACTTGCCTTAACCAGCGGAGCGCGTGTCATCGGGCGCTGATAGACAGGTGGAAACGAGATTGGGATGATACACTATCCCGTTGAAGGGAGGGTCAGTACGCACAACGGAGATGCCGAAACGCGAACTAATCCACTGTGTGTACCGACCCTCCCTTCATGGGGATGGTGGATAATCCCAACCTCGCTTCCAGCTGCCTATCAGCACCAAATGACAAGCGCTCCGCTGGTTAAGACAAGTCTTCGCGCCAATGTACCTCCCGTCAATATAACGAACGGTACTACCCCATGACATGGCCACCTCCAATGGATTTTTTCGATTCCAGCTCTCCAAGTAAAGAATAAAATTATAATCCTATACTGAGCGAAATCTGATCGCCTTGACACATTGCTTTGCTGAAAAGTCAGGCACCAAGAGTAACCAGTCGGAAAAACACCCATGGGTCAATGACGTCTTCACTTAACGGCGTAGGGATGTAGTTTGTCATGTCAGTAATCTAGTTTGTCAACACTAATTATTAATACGATTGAAATAAATCTGGGGAAGTGATCGCTTTTGCTGTCCTGTTACTGCTCAAGCCGACAGTGTAGTTTTATCTCTAATATCTAAACTTCATTTGTTTCTTAGCGGATACTATAATTCGACGTCAGATTCCGCAAAACCTTTGATCAAGCAATGGTGGAGATGACCAACGTCCTGGCGGCTTTTTCAGCCATGAAGGAAAAGAATCGCCGACGTTCGTCGATGTGGACGCATTCTTACGTAAAAAAAAAAAAAAAAAGAAAATCGAAGTATGACCTGATATCAACGGTACGTAGAGTGCTACCTTTGTTTGAGAAAATTCTTTTGGAAGGCACAAACACGAACTAATTGCGGCGTTCCTCTCCAGAGCGTCCCCGAAGAGGTAGTCTCTCCGCGGGACCGAAACTCTTTTTCGGGCAGGAGAGCCTTGTTTGGTGTAGTGACCGACAGGCTGTGCAGCTGGAACCGTCGGGCATGCTTATACGAGTTTGTGCTGCCCTGCTGCTACTTAAAAAAAAAAAGAAGAAACTTGTCATACCCAGCTGCTTTTGACCAATTGATAGGCCTGCTGCAAATATAGATTGTGGGCAGGCGCGGATCTGGGGTGGGGTGGGGGTGGGGAGGGGTCCGGACCTCCCTCGATTCCAGACTTGAACATAGAGTTCAATGGACCAATCCCAGCATCCACGTGGCACTTGTCCATAGCGGACCCCCTCACCTTCCTCAGAAAAATCCTAGATCCGCCCCTGGTTGTGGGCGACAACGAAGCCGTACAGAAAGCCATGGCTTTCGCAGCTGCTGAAATCGCTGAATGTCAATAAAGAGCGGTTCAGTATTAGGTCGCCTTTTGTCTCTATCCCGCACGTGCTTGCAACACGTTGGTCACATTCGCGTATGTTACAGGTGCACACTTCTGCGAGTGTATGTTACCACTACCGATATCAAAGTATAAACACACAATACATGATGCACGTCGTGCGATTTGCTGTGCGTGCGATACCTCGCGTACGAATTATGTCACCACAAATATGTTCCTGTCCGTTGTGTGTGGACTGTATACTTCTTGGACAACTGTACCCCTTAGACGGGCGTACCTCTTAGACGGGCGTACCTCTTAGACGGCTGTACCTCTTAGACGAGCGTACCTCTTAGGCGGGCGTATCTCTTAGACGGCTGTACCTCTTAGACGGCTGTACCTCTTAGACGAGCGTACCTCTTAGACGAGCGTACCTCTTAGACGGCTGTACCTCTTAGACGGCTGTACGTCTTAGACGGGCGTACCAGTTAGACGGGCGTACCTCTTAGACGGCAGCACCTTAAAAGTGCTGTACCTTTTAGGCGCTTTCGTACCGCATAAAATAAAGGGTACATTTTTGCAAAAATGTACCTTATAAAAGGGGGTTTTAAGAGGTACGGATTTTAGAGTGTAGTCCAAGCAGCTATCAAAAGAAAAATGCAGTTGCTATGAAACCATGATATGCAAACAAAAGTACTTGCGCAAAAGTTTCAGTGTGTGTAAGTGTGCAGTGTGTGCACTACCAGCGAAAAATGCAACAACCGAAGTCGGGCTGACATGACAATGAACTAACCAGCATTTATGTTCCGGCGTGTCCGCCCTGCAAACCGTAACTGTCGACTTTCGTTTACTCAAGACTTCAAGTCATCGAAAACTCGTGAATCTCGATGGTTAATTAGTGATACCGTATTTGTTTTAGCACCAAGACGGACCAAGGCACTTACTGAAACATTGTACTGCCGAACATACAACGTTAATCACTACTTTGAATGCAAATGCAGTCAGGTCAACCCACACTTCCAATGTGCTTCAATCGGTGATACGAAGCCGAAATAGATAAAGGAAACGATATTCCAATATTATGCCACGCATCTCTACTACATGGGATTTGGTACACAGAAACAGGGACATACTTTTAATGAAGACTGAACTCACCCCTAAACTTGAAAGCCAGAGAACAAAGAAACGCTATCCACCACAGTGTACTCTGGGAGCTCTGCTGCGCTCAACAGTTCTTATCACTGGACAGCACGGCGTACGTTCTCGCTATGCTCAAAAATTGCAAGACAAAACGTGCGGGAGATTGGAACTTTGAAAGATTTCCGTATAACAACCAGTGGAGTGCAGCCGCCATGACCCAACTGCTACCCGTTGCGCGCCCGGAGGGCTTTGAAGTTTCAACGGTTGAACGTTGAACTGAAACTGAACAGGTTCGAACTGGTTGGATGAATGGATGGATGGTGGTGGATGGTGATTGGGTAGACGGGCAGACGTCATTGACATTGCTTTAGCTCGTGCTTATTGAGTACTATTTTTATTAATAAATTTATTTTTTGTAATATTCTTTAATTTATGTGGTCGTTCATTATAATTGGGTGGCGGAGGTTAAATGTTAAATAACACATATGCCAATCCAGCGGAAGTGACACCAACATCATCATCATTATGCCATCGCCATCGTCGTTGCAGCGACGAGTGACGAGTGTCGTATTTTGGTGCTGTGTGTGTTGAAAATCGCTGTTCTTTTTGCAAACATTTTATCAGTGTCTTTGCTACTGAGCTGCAGGTGTGCCTAATATGTACCGTATTGCCTGTTCAGCGGTTTCAAAGAGATACCATGGGCAGTTTCAAGATTTTTTTAAGGGTCCTGAAATCCGTGAGTCACGTCAGATTCCATTTTACTGCTGCAGCTGTGTAGCTTGTGAGAAAATGTTATGTGCAGTAAACAAACATCTGCCATCTGCTGCCCACAGTACGTGCAAAGTGCTTCTATGTTTATGGGGCATTGGTTTATAGTGCTGCGCTGAACGATTCGTCGGAGTCGTCGACTTTTTTATTGACATTTAAGTGATTCGATAATTTAGTTGCTGATTTCTTTAAGTTGGTGTAGCGTAGTATTCTGCAGGGGAGTTACTGACGTACATTTACCAGCAACGGTAACGCCATCAGGAACGCTAGTTCAAGAAACATTGGCCAGAACAAATGCGGGCGTTCGTTAAGAAAAAAGATATATATTCAGTAAAATAAAATATTACTTCACAGCACTTAGATTCTGGTAATGTCTTCTAGTTGTGGATGCTATATATATGTATGCCAGTGAGCCAAAAAAACTCGGATCATCATATGTATGGACATTATTTAAATTATCTACCTATCTCAGTCAGACTGCCTTCATCTGACTGATCTTTTGTTACAGTATATGGGCATACAACTCACATAGCATGAAAGACTACATACTATCCATTTGGTCATAATATAATTAGACAAAGTTAATGTGGTCCATTCGTGCATAGTTTCTGAAAGTTGTTACAGAGTCCCGTTTTCTTACCTCAGTATGATCATTTGCAAACAGATTGTACTTGCTGCTTCACACATGTGTGATGGAAAGTAACAGGATAAGGAATTTCCTTCATGTATGAGGATCATCCAACAAAAGTTCCTCTGCTGTGAACAAAATAATAAATCTATAGCATAACATTGAAAAAAATCATGTACAGATTAGAGCTCAACGTTACTGCCTAATATAGTCACTTTATTTAGCTGAACATTTTTGGTGCTGTGATATCAAGTATTCAGTACTGTATTGTCTGTGCCATGCTATGTCCTGTTTACAAAGTGAGGCATTTCACCTGATCAATTTGTGTTTCATGATCACTTGCGAATTGGTACGTGACTGCCGAGAGGCGCTTTGAGAGGAAGATGGAACAGCAAATTGGGCAAATTTCCATTGAAGTAGGAATCATCACCTTGAGTATGAGGAGAACGAAGTATACCGGAAGCTCACGAAAAGGAAGCTCACGTTTGTGTGTCTCCTGTATACTTCATTCTCATCATGCTCAAGGTGATGCTTCCTACTTCAACGTTGTACCAGCTCGCTTGTGTACTTTTTCTCTCTTTGGCAAATTTCCAGATGAATTTTGGAACAAATCTCGAGTCTTTCAAGACGAGTGCAGACAGCGTTGACGTGGTATGCTACACCCTTCCAAGTCCTGTGCGTTTTTGTTTCATTGTAGTTTGAAGCTTACCCAGGATTTCGCAGTACATCTGCATTTACTGTGACTGTGCGTGTGAGATAATCTACAAGTTGCGCACAACGATAGTCCTAAAACTCTGTCGGCATAGCCTTTCCAGACGAAAACGCGAGTTTGACCTCCTTCAGAATGCTTTCACCGGGCACCCACCATGACTTCCTATGGTATTTTGTCTCAGCACTTGCATGATGCACCCACGTTTCATTAATAATAATTGTTCCAAGAAATTCATCTTGACCGTCTTGATACCATTGAAGGAAAATGCAAGCTGCATTCATTCGTTGTTCTTTACGAACGTTACCGAGCAAATGTGGCCCCCATCTCGCATAACTTTCGTTGACCAAGCTGAAGGAAATTTGTTCCCATTAGTATCAGAGTGCAGTACCAGTGACCCGCCAGTCTCCGTTAACAATTCTCGGAATTTCAGAAAAGAAACGTTGTTTCGTGGTGTTATAGCTGATCTCCCACTGTACTGTTCATTGTGCAGATTTTCACGACCCTGTATAGAGGACACACCATTTCAATGCCTGTAAAGTGTTTTGCATAAACAGATGTTAACTGTCAGTGGATATTCTCTAAAGCACTTTTTTTTTTTGTTTAACGAAAAGTAGGATAACTCTTACTTACTAGGATAGTCAGACGTACTCGGAAATATTACATCCATTCTTGAATGCCTGACACATAGGTGAACGGCACTCCATTAACCAACGTCTGCAGTGCCGGGATGTCACACCCAACTACTGCACCATTCAGTTTGTCCTATAGTGGTGTTTCCTTTGAATAACAAATATCGGGAAACTTATTTTTGGATGACCCTCTTTCTGCATTTGGCTACATTTTTTAGATTTCTTGTGGCGACTCTTGTGGACAGATACCAGCATGGAAGACTTAATAATAATAGGGGTTTACATTGCGACGCCACAGCAGTCGGTCTATGGACAGCCCACCTGAGTGTGCAATGAAAGCTCACCACACAACACACCGTATTTAATGTCCCTTGCGGAAGATGGCATGTCTAAGCAACTTCTATCCTGGCACTAAGTTGCTGGTGTTTTTGGCCGGGTTCGAACCGGCGATCTCGGGATCAGAAGGTGAACACACTGCAGACTCAGCCACCAAGGCCAGTTCACGGACAATTTGAACAACACAATTATGTTAACTCTGCCATCAAGTAATTCAGTTTGCTGCCAGTGGCGTAGCCACGGGGGGGGCCAGGGGGGGCTAGAGCCCCCCCTACCTGCCACGGACCGACCCACACAAATCGTGCAAATCCGAGAACATAATATATGGGGGGGGGGGCAGTGTGACTATCGCGAAAGTTCTTGCAGTTCATGGCGTCTATCTAAGAAGCACTCTTGAATAGTTTTCAAAGTATGAGCTTTTCAACATATTTCCAATCTCGTGACACCACTTCATTGGTCATGACAGCCTATACATGTAATCATACTGTGAACGTCTAAATAAACTATTTTCGTTCCCTTTTGTAATCCTCAGTTTGCAGTGTGCACAAGTATGTGTGTGTTGTCGACACAGGATCAGCGGGGGGGGGGGGGGGGCGAGTTTTCGTATCGAGCCCCCCCTACCTTTGAGGTCTGGCTACGCCACTGTTTGCTGCATATGTTTTGTAACAATTGAACTTCAGTTTTGTAAGCCTGAAGGCTAAGCTTAGAACCACCTCTTATAATTTAGTGACTCTATTTGATGTGTGAACGTGTTCACACCTCTTAAAAATCTAATAGACAAAATCTTGATGATTTCTAATATGTGGTATATACAAGGCCAGCTACAACCCAGACAACACGAAATGGTCCGATAAATATTACTGGGATGTCACATTGGGGATGTTGCGGACATCCCAGGCATGTTCCAAACACAGCCTAAACTTGTCCCAAACATGAAAAAATGAGACACCGAGAAATGTTTCAGGGAGATCCTGTGGATGTCCCCGAGGGATGTGCATCAGACATGAATGGGACATCGCTGAGAAGCCCCTCCCCCTCGTCCCGTCCCCCTTTTAGTGCTGTTCTTTCCACTTTTCAAGCTATATAATGTATTATAAGCACTGCAAGCAACATGCACACACCTTGAGTAAACATGACAACATTTTATTGTTCCTTTGAGTTACATTCGTCATCATCCAGCATGTTGACTATTAATAAAATATCGCAGTTCGAACAAATACAAACACTTGTACGGGGTTATAACTGTTCCCTGTAAACACTAAAAAATCCAAATCAGAGGATAGCAGCTGCCGCTTCCAAAGAAATTTAAAGCTCCAAATAGATTGTTAAAACTGCCCTCTGTAAAAACTGTAAAGAGGTTCCCAACCCGAAAAGGGTCAAATGGTGAGGTAGCAGAAGTTTAAGCTCATTATAAGCAAGTATGGGCATTATAATATGCAACTGCAACATTCATGAAATCCCTTCTGCATCACACCGCAGCGTCGGACTTTGATAATGCAACTTGCAGCAAGAAAAGGCAGTACAAAAGTTAAAATAGGATGTTGTAAGCAACGACAGGTACTGAAAATTTTACCTGAAATTCTATTATGTTACCTCGTAGAGGCGCATTTCTGGTTTGGATAACTGAGGAAGGAGCAGAGGCAGAGGTGGATGTATGGCGAATACGGCTGACTGCAATTCAATAGAGAGTTTTAATGCACCGTACGCTATCGCCTTTGCGTACATAAGGAATAGCGTGGTGGTTCTGCGCAATGCGCGAAGCTCTCTCTATGTCTTGCGCGTGCACAGAACCAGCAACGCTACCTCTTGCGTACGCAAATGCGGTAACGTACGATCCACTAAAACTCACTATTCATACAGAAGAAATGAAATGTACAGGTGAATATGCAGCAATGTTATAAATGCAAGACCTACCACAAGCCCGTAGACTATATCAAAAATTCAAACAAAAATTCAGTGAGTGTGGAAGGAAAGTGTCCGAACGAAACAACAAACAAGGGTCCAAACTAACAAAATAGTACAAACTGGAATGCTCCTGGTACAGGCTGTGGCGCAGTTCAACTGCACTTCTGGTCTGGGCAGCCGAAGGAACAGCAGAAGTAGAGATGGAGCGAATACGACTCACTGCAAGACAACCATACAAATGGAGTTAAATGTACAGCTGAATATGCAACGATTACAAGAACGCGAAACCTGCTCTCAAACATGATGTGGCAGAGTATAGGCCAAAACTGATCTTTTGTCAGTGGAAGCCCATTGACGTTCATAATTATCGCAATTTCGTGTAGTATTTGGCTTAATCCTTCCAGTGCGCACCTCTGACCAAACCGAAATGGCAATATTTTCCATCTTCCATTCCTTCCACACCGGATGCAAAACGTGGGGTTCGTAGCAACGTCCTTGCACAAGCTGGGAGATCGATAAATGACGGCTGCGTCTTCAGCAATTTCAACAGTTTTGTCAGACCTACATATGTGACACAGACGATGCAAGCTCCCACAACCTCGGCCGCTCTTCAAAGTTAGCATGCGGAGGAACACTGGATGGGGAAGCGTGCATCTCAGTTGCATCGGACTGACGTAGTCACGATGGGTCTGCACATGCAATAGTAGTCACATAACAGTGCAGTTCAAGAGTGCGGAAAGTTTAAATATACTTACTTTTGCTTGCCATTGCTAACGACAGTTCCGTAGCAGACTCGCAGACAGGCATCACAATAATGGACGCCCGAGTGGCCTCCTTCCCGCCGCTTTCCGTACTGGTCATCGCCGAACGTCCCAATGTGGCATCCACAGGGCGATTTCGCGGATTTCAAATGCTGCGTTTCAAACGCACATCCTACCAATGTACGAAACACATCGCCTGTGGGACTGCGGATGTTGGGACCTGTTGGGATGTCCCTACAAAGTTTCGTGTTGTCTGGGAAGACGTCTACAGTTGGACGTCGATTACTAAATGTCTACCAGATGTCTAGTAAATCACTAATTTTAGACGTCTAAGTAATAGTAAGACTTTTAGACGTCTAGTCAACGTCTCGTTTGGGCACTATCCCTAAAGTCTAGGGTTAGAACAGGTCTGGACGTCTAGTAGACTACCCATTCCCTGGAAGCGGCATCTGTTGAACACGATGGAAATTGATGTTCCTGAACAATGCCTAAGAACAATGAAGATCTGGCAATCCAGAAGATGTGGGTTAGAGTCCTAGAGCTGGCTAACCTTTTCAGTGACTTCCTTCTTTCATTGTTCTTAGGCACTTGAGGCTTGCGTGCTGTTCTTTCTTCTGTGTTCCAGCCTCAGAACCTCAATTTCCATCGTGTTCAACAGATGCCGCTTGCGTCGTCCCGTCGTATGAATGTGCGTGTGAGTGGGAAAACATGTAAGAGTGAAAGTGAAATGAGTGAGTGAGTGGATGTAGTTTGTCCCTTCAAATGACGCACCCTTGGAAGTCGTTGGGGAGGTGTGTTAGCTTAGCTTAATTGGTAGAGCCATGGACCGGCGACCCGCCGCGAATGGTTACATTTAAGGAATGGTGACGAGCGTAGCTTCGTCCATTACTCACTTCATTTCGTTGCTCACATCGTCCCACTTCCAGTTTCTGTTTCCGATACCTGCTTTTCAATTTCGCTTTCGTCACGCTTCCATTGCTGTTTGTGGCAATGGAACGGCTCTTATGGAATGAACACCACTTTCGCTCTGTAGTTGTTGTCCCAAGCAAATGCTTTAGGAAACATGAAACGTACACATCGTACGTACTTCGGAATATAATGCCAACCTGCAGAAACGACTGTGGATGCTACATAGTGCCTTGCTGAAACTGTGAGTTCGTTCAGTTCATCCTGAGTCCTTCATGGCCTGGTGTCTACTGTGTAGATCCCTTTCGGATATGTTTGCGTCATAGCGATGTTGACTGGGGCGCGCGAGCGACGGGTGCTTGACGACGGCCTCATGCTGCGTTTGCCATGCAGTCGCAGGGTGTTAGTCGTTGTATGAGTTTTTGCCACATCCCGAACTCAATGTCAACTGATCATTTTCGTTTCCGTTGCCGCGTCCGTTAATGCGGGAACGTGGCATGTGTTCCGTTTCTGTTACCGTTTCCAGGGTACCAATCTTGAACTCGCACATAGCGAGTGTTGTTGTTATTTTATTTGTTATGTTTGCGCTCTCCAAACCTCGCGCGACGTCTCATTAAAGCGTTTTTGGTAAGCCTGGATTTCAAATAGACTTTGCAATTGACCTTCGCGCAAAAGCTCGTGGCGAGATGCAAGGGCGAAGTGATGCATTTAATGCTTGCTATGGAATATATGGAGAAGTTGAAGACCTAAGCCCAGATTTTCTATTGTCGACATTCCGTGGCAGTTGAATGACTTTCGTGCCACCGACGACAAAAAGCACCTCGACGCACACTCTAATTACATCACGCCACCTCATTCGTGAGCGTGCCACATGAATACTCCGCTGGAAAGGGTATAACGAGTATAGTGTAAAAAATTTTTGTATGCAGATCTGTTGAGTATTTTGAGCGAAGGCCTCTGGTCGAGGTCGACCGCACGTATGATGGTACTCGCTAGACCCGCTCCCGTGGCATTGTGGTTAGGATGATCGCCTTCCGCGCTGAGAGTGGGACGTGACGCCCGTTTGAATCCCCGTGTTTTCCGGCATACTTTGCAGACGAATGTCGGCACAGTTCCCCTTGAAGTCGGCCCAGGACGCACATTAACCCCCCCTCCCCCCGTCACTTGCACCTTTCTACTGTCCTCTCTTCATCTGTCCACTCCGCTCATAGCCACAGTTGCTTCGTGGTGCTAACACAGAATTAAAAAAACAAAACAATTACTAGATAAGTGTTTATTCAGAAACAAATTATCATCAACTATTTATTTATTGTACAATACTTGCAAACTTTATGCTCCGTTGAAGTGATATAGGGAATACTTAGCGGGGTTGGAAGACTCCAGTACCGTACCAAAATCGCCAAGGGTACAATTTGTAGTGGCTTATGGAGGTGAAGGTGATATATCGAGTGACAGTCCAAAATCAGAAGCGTTGCCGAGGCCGAGAACTAATTAGGTTTGCACTGCTTGTAGAACGTGGACTTCGACTTATGGGAATGACCCTACACACATTCGGAGGTGAATGTTGACACGACCGAAGGTTTGGGATGGTGACGTGACTTGATGAATGCGGATACCTGAATTCCTAATGAGCTGAAGTTGAAGCTCCCCGTAGACGTTTTCACTGATGCCGATGATGGTTGCTCCCGTACTACGAAATGCGCCAGTACGGTCATTTATAAATGCATTGACGTGAATTAGCTTGGGTTGCCTTTTCCACTTCGTCGATTAGAGCAGAAACACTTGGTCGGTATGGGCAGTAATTTTGCCAATGGAACTGCCCACTCAGACTAATGGTAGCACAATGTTTGTATTCAGACCCGGAAGCTCCTGACTGCTGCTAGATTACTTTGTAGGTGTTGAGGCCGTTGGTCAGTCAGTTACTTTGCTCGTATTATGGCGAGTTCGAGCTTTTGAGCGCCATTCCAACGGTGACCTCTGTGCCGGCGAGTTTACATTTGAATTCGTGAAGTAAGTCATCTGAGCGACCAGAGGCTACCTAGGACGTCTTCTGACCTTACGTGAGACACCTTCAAAGGAGCGGATCCCATTATTAGGCCCTGACCTAGGCGGACAGTGAAGTGTGCACGTTCGCATGTTGCACACAATCTGTAAAGTTGGGGAATACACTTTAGAAAATAGCACACTTAGAAACAGTGTAACATTCCCGACAGTATCCTAAAACGCACTTCACTTAAATTTCGAATTAACTGGTATGACGATGATGTGCAATTGATACATTAATTACCACTTTGTGTTATTCATCATCAAACTGAATATGGCGAAGGCATGTTTACTGCTGTATATTTTGGCATCACTTACACGACGAAAAGGTGTATGTATGCGAGCAACGCTTCCAGACACTGTGCTGAAATATTACGTGAGGACGCCGGTGCGGTAAGCTATCAGTTCACCACAACTACTACATGATCAACAGGCATGGTCTGTACTGCTGGACGTTCCGTGCACGTGTGCTTCTCAAGTGCAGTATAGATGCACCTACCGTAATGATCTCCACGAGAACGTTTCATTTTTCGTACATACATCGTTTTCCGTCATTTCTTACCTACTTTTGCCCAGCAAAACGAAATGAAAGCATGACCAATATTTCTTCCAGTATGCGAGCCCAAGCAGCACAATGTACTGAAAGTCGAGTCCAGTGGGAGTGGAAGGTATGTGTCTTATCAGTGTTCTGTAATTTCACGGGACTGTTCAAAGCCAACCACCTACCCGTCCACCCCCATTGCACTCGCTTTTGTGCTTAAAGGAGTACAGAGGGCCATCCAAAAAAAATTCAGATTAAGACATCTGATGAAAGTGTGTGTGTCATTATACCGAATAGCGCGAAAGGTGTGATGTGTGCAATTTGTTTCCCAGAAAAAAACTCACATAAACATAGCTCCGCGCCTTCACCCTTAACTCGCCACTCCAGCTATAACGAGGATGAGGAGGTATGATGGCACGTCACCGATGACGGCATAAGGAGACTCGTTCTGATTTGCCGATCAGTGGGGGTCAGCGCATTGTTCCTTTGCCACCGTAAACCTGTTTTGCCAGTTTTCCCTGAGAATTGGGGATACAAGGAGCGCCCGAAGCTTTACCGAGCAAGGAGAAAGGCTTTATCAGAACCCCGAACAGCCGAGTAGCAGACGACAGCGGGGTAGCAGACAACATTTTTCTAGGCCAATCAGCGAGCGAGTCCTTATAGCGTCAGCGCGAGGTTCCAGGCAGATCACAGGCTGGTACTGCTCTTCAGCACCGTTGCGCACGGTCGCTATTTGCGGCATATTTTAAATTCAGTTTCTGCGATAATTATGACTCTGTGGTGTAAATTACTTCGCATGGTGCATCTTACTGGCAAACTTAACAGTTTTATAAGAAGAAAACTGGGTGTTAAAAATGACTTCTGTGCTACTTTAAACCTTCAATACTCAGTACATTGTGCTGCTTGGGAGTATACAGCGCAGATCTGTGCCAGTATTCCTGCGTATCTTGTGGATCTGAGGCCTTTTAGACATCTACCACCCAAGGAGGTCCACGTGACAGCCAGTTGGATATGCCGAATATTGTTCACGAGTGTTACGAGGCGAGGGGATGAAAAAAAAGTGAAGTTCACTTAAAATTCTGTACTTTGTATTGTGTTCACTACTCTTGCCGTAGATGAAAAGTCAGGTCTTCTAATATGTAGCTTGTTTTCGGAAGCCCCAGCGTCCCACACGTATAGTCACGTATAATAACTGTGTAAAGATTGGCACCCCCCCCCCCCCAGGAGCATTGCATCAAGGAAGTGTAGCTGTTAGTCATTCATCCCCTAAGCGAAGGTATAAAACCTACTGACCCAGGGATTTTCCCAGCACCCCTACCCCAATACCCCCCAAAAATCATGCAACCCCAAATTGGGGCCAGAAAGTCAAAAAAAGAAAAGCAAGAAACGCTGCACGTGCACCTGTCCCCTACGCCCCCCCCCCCCCCCCCACTTCGAGACGAATATCCTGGAAGTATCTCTTGACCGTCGCATGAAAGCACAAAATGGGCACAGAATGTACCCGCATATCATTGCAGCAAGTGCAGTTCGCAGGAGGCAACACAAGCTCATTGGGGTCGCCTGACCTGGTAGCCCGCAGACTGACTGTACCGACCGAAGCTATCCTCCTCCTTTTTTGAAATGACCAGGTACTATTGTTGAACATACCTACCTAGGATACCTACCTACCTACCTACAATACCTAGGAGCAGACAGTGAACAACGAAACATACTGTGATCCCTTGGTGACGACAACAAATGCTCCAACATGACAAATCCCACCCGCATACGTCACGTATGGCTATACTTCAAGCATCCGGATATTATATTTAAGCGTTTTCCACATCCGCTATATTCGCCTAACGTTCATCGTCGAACTACCTAGTCTCTCGGTCTCAAGGAGGGGCAGGCTGCCAGAAGTTTTGGTTCTTACGGTGACGTCATGCATTACGATGCATGAATAGCTACACATCTGACCCACTTTTCAGATGAAATACAAGCGCTTCCCGAACGATTACTTGCCTACATTTAAAAGCAGAGAGACTAAGTAGAAAAATGAAACCCCGTTTCTGGAGTATTAGGTTCGACTAACTGTCACTAAAATATTTAAGGTTACCTATTGTGTCATCCTTGTAAGTCTTCTTGGTGGCGCCTTGAGTAGAGCGGCAGTATTAGTCGCATGCAACGTTGGGGAAGTAGGACATAGTGAATTGCTTCAACATCGCCAGCTAAAAACCTCTCCCTGTTTGTAAACAAATGACGTCATAGTGTTCGACAGCACCACCAATTTGGTAGAGTTGAACTACGCTGGAAGCTAGAGGAGAACAAGGTCGCGCACGAAAGCCACGGTCTTGAGCGGATTGCGATCCTTGAAAGGGAGGCGACTTTCGGTCCTACTTTTCTTTCAGTAGACCTCTCCCTGTTTGTAAACAAATGACGTCATAGTGTTCGACAGCGCCACTAATTTGGTAGAGTTGAACTACGCTGGAAGATAAGGGCGAACAAGGTCGCGCCCGAAAGCCACGGACTTGAGGGGATTACGATGGTCCCTGAAAGGGACGCGACCTTCGGTCCTACTTTTTTTTCAATTGGAGGCAGCGAACAAGTGCCCATTCGTGGAACCCAGCCCTCCCCTTCCGATTTGTTTCGGTTGCAGTCTGTCTACCAACCTTTTCGATGTTTCTCGGGTAGAGGTCTATTTATCAAGTAGGAGAAGGCAACTGCGTTACGGCAGCGAATGCGAGTGTAGAATATGACGTCTATGATGTGTTCGGTCTAGCTCACATGCAATCGCTGCGTCACGGAATAGTTTCTCATACGTGTTGCAGGTTTCTTCTCGTATTTTATTATGGTTCTCATGTAGTTGCCATATAGTCACCGTGATTGACAACTACAGACGTGTCCTTGACCCGAAGTAGACACGGCGTGATTGGGCGCCTAGTCCTTCTGCGTCAAATGCGCTTCACCGCAGATTATGCTTTGTAAACGTTCACTGCCCGTAAGAAGGCTTCTGCACTCTCCAGTGTGAATCTTTATCAGTGATTGAAGGTTTCAGCAGTACCACTCGGTGGACGACAGGCACGTCTGGACAAGTATAGCAAGCAGCAGGAATATGAGAAGGCCGAGAGTAGATCCCCCAACCACGAACCATATCTGCTTGACATTTTGGGACGTTGATCGCACTTCGGTTCTCATCTCTTCGAGCTACAATAAAATAGAAACAACTGATTTTGGGCATGTGCACTAATACAACGGAACAGGAGCGGGCAGAGTGGCTATCAGGTGGTCTGGTGCATGACCTACGAAGTAAATAAAAACCCGAGACAGGGAGAGAGAGGGAGAGATACAGACGAAACAACGCCATGTCAAACGCGGCAAACATTTAACGAAGCAACAATCTCCAGTCGTGGGCGGAGGTTTTAAGACTGACAAAGTTTTGTTTCAAAAAGAGTTAGTGCCTTAGTTGCTATAGCGGCAGTTTGCATTCACTTTAGATTGCCATGAAGAGATGATCAGATGATTTGCAATAATTACAGAGTCTTTCCCAGCCACGAAAAATTAATGTAATCTCTGAAACCCTATTCCCTCCCAATTTCAGCCGTGCAAAAAAAATAGCATGCTAAGATAATTTCACTGATCTTTTTTTAGCTTACAGGAAACTGATAACGACGACAAGGTAGCTGAATGTCACTTATCAGTCAGTTAAGATCAGACTTGTACACGTTACTAAAAAAAAGTAATTGATTACCGTTACCTTGTACGGCAAAGTAATTTTTTACCGTTACAAATTACTTGCCGGAAAAAGTAATGAAGTAACGCCTTGAAAAGTAACGCGTTACTTTGCCAATTACTTTCGATATCTGAGAAAACGATATAAAAAAAGATAGAAAAAAGATATAGAAAAAAGGAAACTGAGCAAAGGCGAAGCGAAACGAAGCAAAAACGAAGTCAGCATTGAAGCAGAATTGCAAAAGCAGAAAAGAGTCCCAACTGGAACTCCCACAAATGACTCACCAGGTACCCGGTACAACCTATAGTCCAACTTACTGCATACAGGCCGGGTTACGGATAGATAGTACACATGAATGGGGAGAGGACAGTGGACTCAAAAATGCACTACACGTGCGGAACACTGTGGCAATTGACCTCGGGGTCCTCGGGTAAGTAATTGTTGCGGGAAAAGTCCTAGGGATAAGACAGCTGCCTTGCACCGAACTTGCAGAGGGCAGTTGGTTTTGTCTTCTCGCGGCGGTGAATCATCCCATATGTGTGTGTGTGTGCGTCGTCCCGAACAATGTGGATTCTTTAGTTTCCAAGTAATCGATTACTTGGTAATTGATTACTGAAAATTGTAATTGAATTACTCAAAAAATTACTGGGCCCCAAAAGTAATCGATTACGTTACAAATTACTCAAAAAGGTAATTGATTACTAGTAACGCAATTACCCGTTACCCGTTACGCACAAGTCTGGTTAAGATGAAACAAGATAAGAGGAAACAGGTTGCTCGAAAAGGGGGCGGTGCTTGAAATGGTTGTCTTCATAACGAAGGTTATGTGCAAAGAAACGCGTGCAATCATCATTGCTCTGCATCAAAATGTATTCACAGGCAAGAACATAGCTGCGAGTACGATTGCACCTAAGTCAACCATTTATCGGATCGTCAAGAACTTCAAGAGGATATTTTCAACTGATGCGAAGAATGCTTCGGGGTGCACAAATAGAGTCCACCAAGCACCAGGACCTTCTTGTCAAACAGGTCTCAGCTACGGGATCGATTCGCCACCGGTGCAGAGCTTGCTCAGCAATGCAGGCAGGTGTCTGTGCATCTGCGCGTATGGGCAAAGGATATTGTGGGCTGGCCTGGAGTCACGGAGACTGGCAAATATGAATAGAAATATGCTTGTCCGAAGATGGAAAAGTGAGCGCTACCATGAGTCCTGTGTCATGGCAACAGCAAACCATCCCTCCGAACTAAACCATCCAACCAAACCTAAAAGTACACTACGGCACTGCAACATAAGAACGATAACATAGTCGACGTTTCGGTACCAGACGTGGTTCCATTACCAGGATGAAATGATTTGGCTGTGCTACCTATCTATCTGTTAAAGTAGCTCACAGAAGTCATTTTTAACACCCTGTTTTCTTCCTATAAAACTGTTAAGTAGGCCAGTAAGATGCACCATGCGAAGTAATTCACACCACAGAGTCATAATTATTGCAGAAATTGAATTTAAAATACGCCGCAAAAAGCGACCGTGCGCAACGGCGGTGAAGAGCAGTACCAGCCTCTGATCTGCCTGGAACCTCGCACTGACGCTATGAGGAGAACGCTCGCTGATTGGCCTAGAGAAATGTCTGCTACTCAGCTGTTCGGGGTTCTGAAAAAGCCTTTCTCCTGGCTCGGTATGATTCGGCCTCTTCTTCTATCCCAAATTCTCCGGGAGAACTGGCAAAACTGGTTTACGGCGGCAAAGGGACAAGGCGCTGACCCCCAGTGACCGGCGAACCAGAACGAGTTCTCCTTATAACGTCATCGGTGACGTGGCATCATACCTCCTCATCCTCGTTATACCTGGAGTGGCGAGTTAAGGGTGAACGCGCGGAGCCATGTCCATGCGAGTTTTTTTTCTGGGAAACAAATTGCACACATGAAAACCTTTCGCTACTCGGTATAATGACACACACACTTTTATCAGACGTCTTAATCTGATTTTCTTTTTTTTTTGATGGCCCTCTCTACTCCTTTAAAGGCAAATGACATTCCAGTAGGGGGCCTGGATGCCTGATTGTGTTTGGTGGTGATGGCAAACATCCAGGCCTCCTACCGGAATGTTATTTGCCTTTAACAGACTGATAGGCAACACAGCCAAATCATTTCATCCTGATTATGAAGCCAGGCCTGGTCTCGAAACGTCGAGTATTTTATCGCTTTATGTTGCAGAGCCGGGGCGTATCTTTAAAGGGACCGAAAAGTGAAAAATAACCCCCATATTTTTGCCAACTATCGTGCACAACGTCGTTGTGCACATACAGAAAGCATTACTTCTCAATTCGGCATATTTTTTACGTATAAATATTTTGAAGATTGCCGGAACATGGACTGAAGTCCTTCTTTACGAATGTTAGTTGGTTGATAGTTGGTTGATAATGAATCAGTTACAAGTACTCCGTTTAGCAAAACAGAGTTAATTAAGTGTTAAATCCCAATATCGGTTCAAATATTAATTGGCATTTGGAAATCTGGTCAATAAGAAGTATATTAAAAGGTTATGAGCACAGTTCAGCTGAGTGACACTGATGAAAATTATCTTATTTACTCCTCATATATACAACACGACTATAATCTACAAATACAGATATGCCCCCAGGTTACTTAACACTCTAGGAACAAACTAATAATTATAATATGCTGTGACTGCAAAGAAAAAGCAATGAGAAAAAAATGAGAAATGAAAATTTGCTGACATCAATATATACAGATGAAAGATGTTCAATATATCTCATGTTCAATATATACATTTCTACAAGACCGCACACTGATGGGGAAAGCGTCCCTAATAGCATGCACGACGCACGCAGGAAGATACTTTCTATTGTACTTTCTCAGAGCACCCCATATCCTCCTTGTGAATAGCCGACAGGTGATATGACGGAATTTCCTGCAGAAATAAGGGTTTGCCGTTCAAGTAGCGCGTAGAGACCACACGGCACTTCCGCGTATGTTGTCATGCTCTTCAGTTTCTCGGATGTATGTAAAGGACATTTGCAGTACTTCGGTGTCCAGGCACAGTATTTCGAAATATTCGTTAGTTGTGATGCAATTGTTTCTGCTTTTCACGCGCATTCTCTACCTCTCGGCAGCAAAAACACTGGTCCGTGGTATCCATCGGTTTGCCTTTCCCATATGAACACCTGCACGACGAAAAAACAGCGCTTGTTTCGGCTTACACAAGTGTTTCTCCCTGATACATGTAAATTTCACAAACCAGTCAGTCTTCACGGCGCGGTGAGCTACTGGTGAGGACGAATGTGACCCCGGTAAATCTCTGGACGAGGAACCTTCTGCTGCGAAGAACACACTTTCCAGCACGCTATCGCACGAACAGAAGTTGTGTGAGCGATAGTTCTCGAATGCGGAATTCCAGCGCACTCATGTTCAAGAAGTTCGACATTTTCGACGTAGAAAGTGGTCACAAATGCTAAGGCCATTTTCGTTTTCGCCGGATTAGCGACCGGAAGCGCGCGTATTACATGCGTCCTCGACATATGGCGCGGGGTGATGCAATTGTTGACAGACTGCTCGGTTTCCTACTAGGTCCCTGTACATGCAATCACGAAAAATTCGATCACAGAGAAACTACAGCGATTTCAGCGGAGTTCTTTGATATTTGAACTTTTGAAGGTTCAAGCTTTTCGCTGAACCTAAAGTTTCAATAGGTTTATATTCACTTTTCGGTCCTTTTAAGGATAAACAGGCTTTCCCCGGTCTTTGGACTATTTTTAAGACCATTCATGTGTTGGGCTACTTCTCATCAAAGGGAGTGGGCTCGATCATAATTCTGTAAAAAAAGAAAAAAAGAACACTACCATGAACAAGGAATGGAACTGCTATCAACGATCCAGGAGCAATCTGGAGATGAGCATGCTGTTTCCAGCATGATGGAGCACATGTCACAAGGCAAAATTAATAACAAGATGGCTCGGTTAAGAGAACATTGAAATTTTGGGTGAATCACCAGCGAACTCCCCAGATCTCAATGCGACTGAGAACCTGTGGTTAATCCTTAAAAAGAGGGTGGGAAAACAAAACGCAGGTATCCTGATGGACTCGAAGTACTCATAAGGCGAGAACGGTGCGGCTTCAGTCAGGATTTAAGCCGCGAACCAGCATGCTAGGATTGATTGCAGAAGTTTTGAAAGTGTCAGCAGTGTAAAATTTGATGTACATGTCAATAATGTACATGATGTACATAATACATATCAATGATGTACATAATAACGTTAAAAACTCATACAATCGATATTATTCCACTTCAGTATATGTATACACCATAGAAACATTTTGCGAAAATATCTCAGCAACCTGTGAAAAAAACTAAATGATGTCAGTCACAAAACTTTTGACCATGACTGCACGTTCCCAACAGTTTCCTGATAGGTGACAAGAGGAAACAGAAGGAATACTGACACGGTTTCCTAAAGTGCTGCTATTTGTGTGCTTCCCTTTTTCATGTTTATTTCACGGCAGGGAGGCTCATGTGGCCACCTGATGTGTAGCCGTTGATCTACTCCTCACACCTTTCTCTGTCTATATAGGGGTGGTGCATCGATGGGTGCTAATGTTACCTACAAGAAGGGGCCACCTACAGAGTAAGAACTGTATAAGCTGCGCGAACGCGCTCAGAAATAACACGAACGTATCTTTCGCGTAACTGTACTGTTTGCGCACCGATTGTGAATGAGAATGTAAACAAGACGTCTCGCAAATCGGCTTGATGTGAGCATGGGATCGCCGTGCTTTCGAGCCGAACCGATTGATGACAATCTCTCTAATTTTCTTCTTGCTTTTCTGTATTTGCTTACCGCAACCTGTTCGTGGGCCTTGCTCATACACGCGCTATGTCTTGCCCGCAAACCATTTTGCTCGTGCTACATCGTCTTCGGTTGGCGAAGTCGAAAATAAAGAATAAAAGGGGAGAGACGAGTGCCAGTGAACAGCGATAACCTTTCTGAGAACTACTTCCAAACTGCTCAAAATGACGTGGTTCATCTGAAACGCACTGTTGACATAGCTGCAATATCAGCGCTGTCGAACTAACCCTACGAGAATAGTGTCTCCGTGTCAGTACTCTCTTGTGTTTCGAAGCCTGATGGGTGTGACAGCTTTGCTTTTGTTCCTGAATGAGCGCAATGAACCAGACGTAAAAACTCCCTTGCCGTTTTTTCTAGCTCCGCGAAACCCTCCTGGATGATATCCAAGGTCGATTGCTCCCTTGGCAAATCTTGTCCACAGGGACCCAGTGGAACGCTCGACTCCGGCCTGAGAGCGTTGGGTTCCCTTGCCAATGTTGACTTGATAGGTAAGGGCCGTAGACTTTGATCTTCAATTTGAGTGGGGATGGGCGTAGATGGACTGGCACTATGGTTCAAAACGCGGAGTCTGAAAAAGCAAACAGAGTCAAAATACCACAGCATGCTAGTTCTTTAGTGGATGAACTCTCAGTTTGCAGTTGACGCAACATCGATACGAGTGTCTCCTCTGGACTCAAGTTTGTGCTGTTATAACAAATGATAACACGACGTTTTCTACGTTTGCAACGTGCCTTCTGTAAGACTATCTGGGTTTATGCGCATCCACTTACTCCGCTCACGCAACTCCACAGTTAGGTTTACGTATAGGGAACGCACGGATAGTACGACGGCGTGCGGATTGGTAGAAGGGGGAAACAGCGTGTTGCGGGACTGGGCTGGGCGTCTTGAGCATAGGAAGGCATTCCGTGCTTGCGTTCGGTACAGTTGTATATTATTTCTCTTAGGACATCCCCAGGGTGGCAACAGTATAAAACTGTCCCAAGCAATGTGGTCAAGAACGATATCTTCTAAATAACTACATTGATTAGCTGCGTTTTCATGGACGGATATGTCGGCTGAAGGCCACAGTAGAATCTGCGCTGCCACCTATTCTTCTTCATCTTACGTCTCTAGCAGTCATCCACCTTTACTATAACGAGGCGAGGGAGGGCGAGGCATCCGGATATGACGTATGGGACTGACGCGGTTTACGTGGCGGAATTCAGTCGATATTTGTCATCTGAAATACCCAGGTCGAGCGGCTTATCCTTACTGTGTCAACTTCTCTCTAAGCCGATACAGGTCAGTTTACATGCAGATGATAGACCGACTTATCCAGTTAGGTCGACTTAAGGGTATCGCTTTGATGAAAACGCAGCTAATGAGCGCGCAACGGCTTCCCTTCAGTGCGACCTGCTTGGGGATAAGTGCAGATGTGCAGTGACACTAAGGATATAAACAATTATGCAGATATGAAGTATGTTATTGTAACTCTACAAGTATGAAGGGAACAATGTAGTGACACTTAAAATGGATCGAAATCCTGTCTCATTCGTCAAGGCGTTCATCAGGAGTCATCACGCAAAAATGTTTTCAGTGTGCGGTGTATTGTCACTGCACAATCAAATTTACAAAAACAGACGGAGAAAGTAGCCGCGAACGGCCTGCACGATCCTCGCGTGACGTCAGCAAGTCCCTATGCCGTTCATGTTTTTTTTTTCTTTCTTCTCAGCACATGCGCTGCCTATACGCACTTGAGCTGCGCCAGTCTAGGCCACGAGTCACATGCCGGGGAAATAGGCTACGTCACTCATGACGTACCACCCCCCTCTTCTCATTCTCCGAGAAACTCTTTCCAACAGTCGATTTTGAAAGGTATGCTCATTTTACTCGTTGCTGAATAAGTCGCAGACGAACGTTATTTTCAACCATTATTTATTTCAAATAGCGGAAAAGGGGAATACAAGGCTTTTTAAAAACCGTTTTCCAGCCAGCTTCACACCCAGCGATTTTGCAGCCTCTGTTTTCCGCCCAAACCGGAAAAGAGGAAAGCGATACCATGGAGGAAGCGCACGACACGTGTGCTTTCCGTCTATCTGGCTTGGGCGGTGAACTGTTTTCAACGTGCTCCCCCGGCTAGACGGCGCTGCGCTTTCAATATGGCGGCGTCCACGAGAAAACGGTGTATACATTCATCAACATCCTATTGGCCAGAGAAGTATTCTAGATTTGATCACCCAAACCATTTCGACGAGTTGGTAAGATATCGTTTTTCCGTGAGAAGTGCGGTGGGTTTGCTCACACAATTGTTTGTTCTCGCGTTATCGTATACTAGTCTCAACCGTGTGTCGCGTGTGTAAGTCAGACGACCACCTGATTATTAATGCGTTAGCATTAGAAGCCGCACTTTGAAGAAAAGCTGTCGTCGTAGCGGCGTGACTGTGGTGTGCGTGTACAGCGCGGCACGTTACGGAGCAGCGAATCAGTCTGCACACCGCAAACTCGTTCGTTCTTCTCCATCACGTGGAAGCGTGGAGCTCGTCAGCTGGAGCTGCAGCCGTCGTCAGTTGCGCCTCGTCTCTGGACGTCTTCCGACGTGTCTGTGCGTTCCCCGAGAGTTTCGAGAACGGCTGAGTTTGTGTCTCATGTCGTGTCGTGTCGTGCAACGTTCTCCAATGAATCCTGGACCTTCTACTAGTCAAAATACTAGTCGAAACATATAAAAATATAAGCAGCAGAAAATACGAATAAGAGAAGCAATTAGAAGCATGACGAACGTCTAATGCTAACGCATTGTCATCGCATTAATTAGATTAACCGCCCTCAATTTTTTGTATCACTATACTTCGATTCACATCCACGCATGGTGCACCAATTGTGAAGTTTGTAGGTTTATTCTTCACTTTCCCTGAATGTTCTCGGGGTCTGTCGTTTTGACAGCGTCCAGCTTCTCCCACATATATTCTACCACATGACATGGGAATCGAATGTACTACTCCTGTCACAAATTCAACATACATGTGGTTTTGTGTTTTACTTCAGAACACGAAGTATTTCCGCACCCTCTAGAGTATGTACAAACCCGCCCGTCTGTTAATTATTATTATTATTTATTATTCCACTTAACCCTGTGACCACAAGAGACAGTCTCTCGTCTCGCGCGCCCTCTTCGTTGTCCACGTGCAGACATCCGACACCTCCTCCGTAGGTAACAAGCCGACCTAACCAGAAGAAGACATCTATGCAGACCTCACAAACAAAATCGCACATAACAAATGTGCAATACAGTAGCCGGTCCGGCGGCTTTACCGTCTTTCACAACCAAGTCGTGACCGCCTCGTGAGGATGACTGCTTTCTTGCACCGATGTAGCGGTTTCTTAACCAGTCGCGGACCCTTTTAAGTGTTGCTGTGTCCGTCTACATAACCTGGTAGAGGTGTGTAGGAGGTAGGCCCTTGGAGTTAAGGCCTCTTGAACTATTGTTCCGTGCGAGAGTGCTCCTGCTAGAACCCACGACTTCGTGTTTACGTCGTAAGGTTGGTCGTGAAGTCACAATGTGGCACGTAAGCGTCTCCTCCACTCCCATGTGCCTCTTGTAGGATCTCAAGAGTTTCCATACCGGATTCAGCACTTGGACAGCAGCGCCTTCGCTGTCTGCACTGCTCATTTCGTTAGCCCATTATTTTATTCGAGCTAGACGTTATATGCACAATCCCACATTGAACCAGGAACAGTCAAAACTCTGCTGAAGCGAACTGCGAGCCTTTGTCTGACCGTGTCTACTCCGGATTCCCGAAGCAGGCAACTATCGTTTGCAGAGCCTTACTGACATCATGAGTCATGTTCGTTAGCTCCAGGAGTTAAAAAAGAAACTTGGAGAAATAGTCAACAACGACCAAGTAGTACCGTTTCTTAGCGCAGCCTTCGTCCCCGAACGTCTGCGAATTTGGCATTGCTTCGTGTGATCGGCAAACGTGTGATCGAGGACCTCTTCCCGTAGTGATGCAGGAATGACTAATCGTGTTCCCCGCATTAGCAGTCCGTCCACTACCGACAGTTCTCCGGCAACATTTTTTTTTATATTTACGAAGGTCTGGAGAAATCACGCCCATTGCGGGCCCTTGCGTTTGTTAGTAAACTAAAAACTGTATAGTTTCTGTGTCGCCACTCACGGCATGTTCGCTGATGCTTGAAGAAGCTGTACTGAGAGCACTTCGTAGTTCTCAATGACCTCGTGGAGCGAAGTCCAGACCGTTCTTGAAGGAGGTCCTGCCTGGGTTGTGTGACAACACGTCTGTCGTGTACATCTCCTTGCCAGGTGCACCCGAAACCGAAAAGTCATATTCTAAACTTCGCAATCGCAGGCGTTGTATCCCTGGCGGTAATTCGTTGATTCGCTTAGTCAAGAAGGTAGGAAGGAGTGGCTTTATGATCTGTCTCACCCCAGGAACGGAGACCAAAGCATGCGAAACCCCACGTCACTGCCGGAGCTTGTATTTTCACCTGCGCGTACCTCGGCTCCGCATCGGAAAGAGCCTGTGATGCGATGCTACGGGTCGCTACAGACCGTCAGAATCTTCCTGTAACAAATACGGCTCTAAGGCCATGATGATGCGTATACTGACACTAAGTTGCTGTCGCACGGTACAGTAAGTCAGGACCGGAGTCTGGGTAAGATCGTCTTTGATTACATCAAAGGTCGCTGTTGCTGTTGAGGACCCAATAGCCATGCCGCCTCTGACGACAAAATATCTCGTAAGAGTATTGTTTTCTCGGCTAGCCCTGGGAGGAATTTCGTCAGGTGGTTTACCATTCCTGAGAATTATGATCGCAGCTCTGCAACCGACTGTCGTACCTTCATAATACGGATTGCTTTCACCTTTTCTGAGTCAGCTGAAATTCCGTCCGCCCAGAGAATATGCCCAGTTAAGTGGATCCGCGGCTTCTGGAGCTCACGTTTCTCCGTATTCAATGTAATACCTGCCTCATGCAGACGCGTATCATGCATCTGTGTGTCACGCCATACACGCGTTGAGAAAATTCCGGTGCTGCTGCAATTCCAAAGAAAGAAATTTATTGATTCCAGAGAAGTTGATACCGACCCAGTGGTGTAATGAAGCTGACCAGTTCCTTGCTGACAGGTGAGTGAGCTTGCCAACAGACGGCACTAGCATGTAGCTTGCTAAGGACTTTTGATCCCTGTATCTCCACAAGATTTTCTTCGACGGTGGGCATGACCATTCATTCTTTTCGACGGTGGACATTGACCATTCGTTCTCATACGGACTGCTTATTAAGTTCAGTGAAATCCACGCAGATCCGTAACTTGCCATTCTTTTTTGCCCATAGGCGCACATCATTCAGTTGCGCGCCCACTTCGTTGTACACGCAGAGACACCGACGCATCCTACTGCCTTCCGCTCCACTCAAGCTCAGACTTTGTGCACATATCTCCATCAGTCTGCAGGACCATCTTCACTGTAGTCTAAAAGAAATAAACTCGCCTTAAGAGAATGTCATGCTTCACACGCTTCACAGCAGGGCCTATTTAGCAACTGCTTCATATTCCATGCTGCTACACAGAACAGAAGTAGAACATGCCATGACATGCATCCTTACTGAATTTTCGCGCCATGTACTGCTATGACAGCGCACAACCGGTTATTTCCATGACCGGCTATACGTACCTTCTGGTGCTTCTGTGAAGCTGTACTCAGCATCGTCAGGGTCGAGTTGTCTCCCTTCAACGTTTCTCTTGCTGTGGTTTAGAGGCGTACAGCTTGTGCTCGCACTGTTTGTCCGCCCACAGTTTGTCTTTTTGCAGACTTATTGTCTGAACGGGCAACTCTTTACTACACGACATTCTGGCTCTGTTGTGCTTAAGTACAATGGGCACCCCTAAAAATTCGTGGTACAGCCCAGGGCACAGCTTCGGTCTGTCGCGAGGCATTGGGTCTTTCAGTGACGTAATATGTTTCCGTTACCTGCGTGCGATGCGAAGCACATACACACAAGGCCACCGTGTACGTACCAGGGAGCTGGCCTACATTGACAACTGCACGACTCCTGGTTATGCCATGCTGAATCGTTAGAACCGCTAATTTCGCACACTTTATGACCTATCGATACATTTCACGTTCCTAGTTTCACAGAGACATACACGCTCGGAATACTCATATCACCTCACTTGTGTTCTCTGATGCTGGTGCTATTCTTGGCTATCGTTTTCCAGTGATCGAGGAGTTCCTTCGGGCTCATCTGAATCTCCTCAATGGGGGCTGTGAGTATCAATACCTTGTCCGTCGGGAAAACCACTGACCCTAGGACAACAAAACAAAGATTTAATAAACATTGCTGGTGTTTCAAGGTGAAAGGTGGAAGCAGGGCCAGATTGATGGGGTACAGAGGCTACATACGAAACGCCGACACAAGCTTTTCAGTTCCCCCGCACAAGAGCGGCTTGAGCTACCGAATCGCACCGTTGCAAGTTTCGTTTCAACAAAGAGGGACGCAGAGTGAACATAAAGGGGAAACACATTAGAACGAGGGAGGTGTAAGAAGATGCAGAGAATGTGGGTTAATCTTGGAACCATGACGGAGCAAGGCGAAGAGGACAAAGATTGACTCTATCGCTGTCTGTCCGTGTCCTCTTCGCATTGCTCTGTCATGTTTCAGAAGTATACGGTGTGACACATCCTGTTTTTATGTAGGAACATTTTTTTTCTCTGCTCTCAAACACGGAGCTCAACGTACTGTCGACTGTGTTGTTACAGTGTCCACAAACACATTACATCGCTACAAATGAGATATGTTAAAGTTTTCGCATCTCGTAAATGTAATGCCCCCCTCCTACCCCCGTCGGCACCGTCACGTACCTTTCGTTTCGAGTTATATGACTTGTATGACTCGAGTTATATGACTTGTCGGCCGCTATATGACTTGTATCGGTCAGTAGAAAAAACTCTGAACGGAGGCATCTTTTGCTCGAAATTCGCTTTTTCTGGTACTGCACTCAACAAACTAAGTTCCATATGTGCACGACAATCCATGCTTTCGTATCTTGGATAGACACGGAAATGTCCGTTAGAAAAGGAAATTTGAGACATAGCGCCATATAAAATAGATTTGTATTGCATAGAATATAGGCGCGCATTGCATCGCGTTTGACGCTTTTTGACGCGTTTGACGCGAAAAGGTAATTTCGCAAATCACAGATAATTAAATTACTTGCGCTCGACGATATCCCAAGAAGGACTACCGTCGTCAGCAGTGCTGTCGGTAGAACCGGAGGAGGCGAGGAAAGTGAGCTCAGATAATGTAATCGAAAAATGAAAATCGGCCGTGCAGATAGGTCACGTTCCGAACACGCACAGGACATGTACAGTTCTGGACAAAAGTTTACGGAACATGCTCCCGCGCATTCCTCAGAGTGACACGCGACACACGATTCCTGACACCGACCCTGAGTGAAATACTGCATGCGGGCTCGTACAATTATAGAACACGGAGCTATTTGGGGTATAGGTCATCGCAATAGCGAGAACTGTAGGCGTTGAGCGGTTTACTGCCGCTCAAGAATAGGTCAGCGCAGAAGGCGAGATATTAGAAACACAGGACCAGGCCTCGAAACCGTTATTTTTTTAGGTTCGGTTCAAGTTCCGGTCTAAGGTTATCGGTTCGGTTCAGGACAGGGTTCAAAATAACGGTTTGAACCGGTTTACGTGTGCTGTGCTAATCAGTGTACCATATGTGAAAATTAATATCAGGTTCCGGCGATGACTTGCTCCTTTCTTCCTCTTACTCCCTCGCCTCTACACTTCATAGGTGCAAAGAACCATGCAGTTCACAGCAGATAATCTTTTACTGATTGATTGATTGATTATGTGTTTAATGGCACAAAGGCAACAAAGGCCATAGAGCGCCAAAACTATGCTGAGTGTGTCGGAGACGATTATGGGAAAGATGATGTGAGAGAGAGTGTGGTAGTTAAAACCTATCTACAGGTATGAGCGATGAGCGATGATTGATTGACCAGGATAAGAGAGAGGGGGATGACGATAGCAAGCGAGCATGGCAGTTAAAAGCTATCTACAAGTGTGACAATGAGATATTTACATGAGGAGTTCGGTGATAATGGATAAAAGCGGAGCAATGCTTATCATCTACATCTGACTAAGAAACCCACACGTGGTCTGCAATCTTTTACTGCACCAGAAAGTGCTGGGAAATGCCGTACAGCTAGCATACCATTGAACTCCATTGCAAAAAGCTATTTCCAATTTCTAAAGAAAACGAGAGAGAGAGAGAAAAAACCTCTTTCCCGTAGTCGCTAGAGGTCTGCCTTGCTTGTGAACTAATAAAATTTACGTCGCCTTCACACTGCGACGCTGAATGAATGCAAGCAGCCGAGGCAACAATGCAAAGTCTAGCTGTAGCACATCTTTTTCTTGTTTCTTTTTTTTTTTTACACCTTGAGTCACAAAAATGTATAGGGATGCCGTGAACTTTTTGGAGGTGAGGCTGTAGGAAGTGCATGGACTCACCACTTCTTGGTTTGTCATTTGTCCGCTCTATGAATTCGGCGAGACTCCGAACGATGTAAGGAGCTGGTGCGCGGCAGTCGAGTGGTGAGCTATAGGCGTTTTTACCGTCCTGCGAACCGGTTACAGCATCATATTTTTTTCGGTTCAGTTCCGGTTCGTTCAAGGGGAGAGAAAAAATGTTTACGGTTCAGTTCCGGTTTCGACCCCTGCACAGGACTACGCAAAGCGCAAACGGGCAGTAAAGTCATACATGTTAATACTAGTCCAAGTTGCATGAAAAAGACGATCTGCGGTGCAAGGTCGCGGAGCATGTAAGTATTTGGGGTAGAGAGAGAAAGGGATCGAGCTTCTTCCGGTGATTTCTTGTTTCATCACAGAAGGTGAACGCGCTTTATTTCTCAGGAAACGATTGCAACTACTTGCCGCTAAATGTGGCCTTATTGCAACTCGCCAATTGGTCTTGCACGCCCCTTTGAAACTATGACCTGCCACTCTCTGTCTGTGTGGCCTGAGTACCTACGAGCTATTGAGTAGCAGGCTCTGCCACAGGTACCGCACCTCCGGATCAGCATCGATGGAACATTTGACGTATTACGCTTTAAAAAAAATGAAAGAATATGAAATGCAATGCAAAGCTTTGTATGTTTGTTTTTTGCAGCAGAAGTATCCCTGTTAGCACGTCAGATAGTAGAAGGAAAGCAGGTGTGCCTTCCAGCCTTTTTTTTTTTTTTTGCCTTTATCAGATAATTATTAATATTCAGTCACGCATGGTGAAATGGAATTATTATGTAATACAACAACTGCCCAAACATAGTCATCATCACAAAAATAAAGTTGTTATTAGCAACTGTCAATGGTAGGGGCAACGTAAACGAAAAGTGAAATGAAGTCAGGTCGAGGAAGTATGGAAAAGATGTAGACGATCACGAACCGGTAAATACACTTCAGTGACTATCGCACTACAGCTATGTAAACTTGTATTTTTCAGTGTGCGTATTGTGTCTTGAGGAATATAAAAGTACAAGTTCTTATGACTATTCAACATTCTGAACATGTCACTTTACTTTTGAAAAATGCTCCTCCCACGCATACAAAGTATTTATTGGCATTACAATCTGTCATTGCTTTCCCACCTGTGTACTTGAGTACTTGGCAAGAAAGTGCTAAAGAAGAGCACATAAACTAAAATACAAGTACCCAGAAATGTACTTAAAGTGGTACTTTAGTATTTGGCACTTAAAATGCACCCCGTCATGAACTGCCGATAAGCAATAGTTTTGACGTCCGACGTTATGTCCTGAAGACGCTTTCCCAGTGCCTTGCAGACGCGCGCAACTGCAGAAATATCAATGAGGTGTTGCCAAAGGCCTCTTCTCCGGCGTCAATGAATGGCCCAGTTATACGTAGGCGTGCTAAAAGCGCACCGGGTCTGATCGCTCCGAGTTTGGGATCAAAATGCTTGCGTTTGCATGGGCCGCTCCTAGCGGTTAGGAAAGAGGATGCGAGGCTAGAAAATGAGAAGGAGGTAGAAGGATGTGACGTTTCTGCCAGACTTGGGAAGTAACCTCGTTACCAGTAACTATAGTTTGAGAAATTCTCTAGTAGTAATTACTCTTCCTCAGAGAGTAACTCTAAACTCCAACCAGCTGCTTGCTTCAGTAACTATTACAGTTACAGCAACTACCTAATTGCCTTCAGAACTGCGTGTCCTTCGCTAAAATTGCGGCAACGGTTTATATTTTCTTTCAGCGACGTTGCCATCCGGTATTCGTGGCTCACGTAGCTGTCCATAGCCCTGAAAGAACAGAGATTTGAAAAATAATGCAGTTGTCAGTAATATTCAGAAACAACAGCCTGACGCCGCAATAACTTAGCTTAACTTGTTTTTGAAAGCCTCGATACGGAAACCGAAGCATTTTTGAAAGGTGGGTGGAAAGTGCTCCTAGCACAGCACTAGTGTGATAAGAAAATATATAGCCATATAGATAAACGTTACTTTCCATTACACAATGTAAGTAAAATTTATCTATCTATACCGGCGAATGATTTTTCTTATCAGAGGGAAATTGTTTACAGCAAATATTACTACGGCTCTGAGGGTAAAATAAATAAGTGCTGTGCTCCGACCACTTTCTTTCCACCTTCCAAATTCAGTTTCGGCGTTAATAGTTTCACAAAGTAGTTATTGCGACTGCACGCTGTTGTTCCTGAGTATGAGTGGTAACTGCATTCCTTTTCAAATCTCGGTTCTTTCAGTGATATGGACAGTAACGTGAGCCACGAATACCACCTGGCAACGTCCGTGAAACAAAATTTAAATCGTTGCCGCAATAGACCTCTACAGAAGAAACGTCACCGTGACGTAATGTAGACATTGGTAGACATAGCGAAACCGAAACAGCTGGGACAGAGAACACCACCGTTTCACAAAGCCGTATTCCTTCACGAAGGTCAGGGGTCGTTTCTTTGCATTAATGCTACAGAAATGGCGTCACGTTTTTTGTCGCTTTGATGTCTTCATTCCCGTTCCCGGTCCACCGCGGACAGAAAAGAAGACTCCACCCAAGGGTTGGTTGTATTAGAATCACTAAATAGGGAGCAGGGTAGCGACACTGAGCCACGCCGGCGAGCGAGCCCGCCATCTTGAGTCAGGCGCGGCTGCGTCGCCTAGCAACGGGATGCCAATCTCCCCCTTCTCCGGCGGAGAACAACGCGCAGTCGAGCCAGCTCGCAACCCAGGAAACTAATTTTACATGAAAGGGACTCAACATAGACGGCGAATTCTTGGAAGGAGAGACCACGTGACTCGATCGGCCCAATCGCAGATACCGAACGGCGGCTCCGGCGCGGAAAAGGAATGCGATACTCTGTACCCCTATTTAGTGACTCTAGGTTGTATCGAGAGACAACGTCGCAATCCTGTGCGGAATGTGGTTTGCTATTAAGACTTAGTTCGTGCTTGCTTTGTACAGAGACACCACGTGCACCCCAAAAGAAACTCGTGCCCTCCAGGCTCCTGAACTGCCCAGGACGCATATTAACCCCCCTGTCCCCCACTCCTTCCTGCTGTCCTCTCTCCATCTGGCCACGTCTGTACGCCGCTCATAGCCACGGTTGCTTCGCGGCGCTAACACCGAATTAAAAAAAAAGGCTCCTGAAGATGGAAAGCCGGGTAGCCATCTTTAGAAAGGGCTACCGAAAAGGGTGACCGGTAGAATGGAGCAGAACAAGGCCATACAACTAATAGGATGCAAGGAAATGCATAAAAACCCTACAATATGAAAAACTGTATCTAAACGTGGCTTTCTTGTGACTTGTTTATTTTTTGCTATAGTAGTTCCAGACTACCAAGTTGGCGGCGCTGTTGTTCCATATGACGGCATTTGTTTGTAAACAGGGAGAGGTATATTCTAGCGAAGAACATGAAATTCTGAAGGAAAGTAGTTAGTTACTATAACTATAGTTACTGAAGCAAGTAACTAGTTGGAGCTGAATGTTACTGTCCGAGGAAGAATAATTAGTTATTAGTTAGTTTCTGAGAACCTGGTTTCTTGTTACGAGGTTACTTCCCAAGTCTGGCAGAAACGTCACGTCCTTTTACCCATTTTCCCTCGTTTTCTAGTCTCGCATCCTCCTTCCTAGCCGCTGAGAGCAGCCCATGTAAACGCAAGCGTTCCGACACGTTGCGCTTCTAGCGCGCCCATGTAAACGGGGCCACAGAGATATTTCGGTGCTACGACGAACGCTAATGTGCACACTCTTCGGAAAATCCGTGTGCCATTCCCATTTGCGCGGTAATCCGCCATATTTGTAGTAGGAACGCGCCTTGATAGATTATATGAAACGTGCGCGAAACAACCCAAGATAGTGATTGCTCGCTTATGATCTCCGCTGAGATCATAAGCGAGCTATCATTATTATTATTATCTATCTATATACAGTCGACCCCCGTTTATCCGGACGGTGCCGTTCCCGGCGAAATCGTCCGGATACCGGGGCATCCGGATAAATGAAACGACCGAATAGAAACGTCCTACATAGCAAGGTTTAATTAAAACATAGAAACCTCGTCAATGACAGCGGTTACATAGTAGTGTAGGCACTCGATTCCTGCAAACTTTTGCTAATTGCATAGAGTTGAGCCACGCTGTTGCGCTGCTCGAAGAATGTCAGTGCGGACGCAAAGTGTCAATGTCGGAGCCTTGTTTCTCACTGGCGTCATCGGCACCGTCTTGCTGCACATCATCGGAGTCAATATCAGCAATCACACCGTCATCAGACATAGCTGCACACGCGTCATCATCCTTATCAACGTCAACGTAGTCAGAAACCGCAGCATCATCTACGGCAGTCGCAGTGAGCCTCTGCATCAGGGATCGCAGCAGGTCCTCGGGTTGGATTTCCCCCCTCTAGAACCGGGCAGTTGCTCGAGATATTTCCAAATGACTCGACTGGTCAACGTGACCCAACGCACACAAATAGAAAAGGGGGTCATCGTGCAGGGTTGTCTCCCCTACGGAGGAATGTAGGCCCCTGACGTGTGACGGGAATAACCCCAACACAGCGAAAAGGGTGACGAAGCGGGGTCAGCGTCTCCTCTTGCTCACGGTAGTCCGGATAACTGAAGCTGTATTACAAGAATTTTCTACTTTCGTTCCCTGGAATTCTTGTCCGAGTCCGGAAGCTGAAGTCCGGATAAACGAGAACAAAATACATGGAGGAAAATCCGTTCCCGTGCCTTCTGTCCGGATACCGCGGGATCCGGATAAATGAAGTCCGGATAAACGGGGGTCGACTGTACTACGATGTTCGATATTAAGCTTTCTCTGTAGAACAAAAAATGACTGGGATTTGAAGTTCCCAACGAACCCGGAAAAGCAATGGCACACAGCTCTACAGTCGTGCGATCTCCAAAGAACTTCCACACCGCTCCGGAGACCGTAAGTTATCGGTCACTCCTTGGACTTCGCTTCGCCAAGAAATAAGTCTCTCCACAGCAGTACAACGTTATTTCTGGGTGTACCCCGAGAATATACGAGGGGTGTTCAAGTCAAACCGGGACTTTTCATTTTTCGCTAAAGTAAAATGAACTTACAGGCGAGAAATTAGTTTTATTTTTCAACGTAATCTCCAGCTGCACTAATGCTGTTGTCCGAGCGTTTCACGAGGGCTTGGATGCCAGCAGCGTAGAAATCCTTACCGGCGCGTAGCAGCCATGATCGGATCGCATTCTTGACCTCGTCGTCGCAGCTGAAGTGGCGGTCCCCAAGGAACGCCTTCAGTGGCTCGAAGAGATGGAAATCACTGGAGGCGAGGTCTGGGCTGTAAGGGGGTGTGGCAGAAACTCCCAGCTAAGTTCCTATAAGGTGCGTGTCGTGAGATGCGCGGTATGCGGGCGTGCATTGTCCTGTATAGGAGGAGGACTCCTTTGGTGATGAGGCCCGGCCACTTTTGATTCAGCGCCTTATGCACATCCCTGAGAACCTGGCAGTAATATGCACTATTGATGGTGGTACCACTGGGCAGAAAATCAACATGAACAACGCAAGCCTTGTCCCAGAAAACTGTGGCCATGATCTTACCCGCAGACGGTGTGCTTCGGAACTTCTTGGGAGCTGGCGAGCCCGGATGCTTCCACTGTTTTGATGCGCGTTTAGACTCAGGACTGAAATGGTGCACCCACGTTTCATCGCACATGATGATCCGATCAAGGAACGGCTGTCCTTCAGTGTCGAAACGGTACCTTAGCTCTTGGGAGATTTCCAGTCTTCTCTGCCGGTCAAACACGGAGAGCTGCCTTGGAACCCAAGGGGCACTAACTTTCCGAAAATGGAGGTGTTCATGAATGATAGTGTTCAACGTTCCCACAGAAAGGTCCGTCTTTCGAGCCAGTTCGAGACATCTTATCTGTCGGTCCTTGAGGATCAGGCGCTCCACAAGTTGGATGTTCTCAGGAACTCTGACACTGGGCGCTGAGCCGCCCCGGCCGGGACCGTCCTGCACTGATGTACGGTCGTCTCGGAACCGCTTGCGCCACTCAAACGCTTTGCTGCGGCTAAGCGTACCGTGGCCATACTGAGCCTGAAGTCTTCTGTGAATTTCAGATGACTTTACACCTTCATTCACGAGAAACTCCATGGCAATTCGCTGTTCGATGTGCGCGCTCCCCTCGTTGTCGGCCATCTTGTCCAGCATGTGCCTTCTGTTTTGCACAAACTTTGGACCACCACGTGGTGAAGGCGGAGGCCTGTCGCGTGTGAAAATGACGAAAAAGAAGTAGCGCGAGCCATTTGTACACTCATTTGTACAGAAAGTCCCGGTTTGACTTCAACACCCCTCGTAGAACAAAGAAAAAAAAAACACTAACTTGAAGGTCGATACACTAACTTGAAGGATATTGGGCACGAACCTAACAGTTTTTGTTACATAAAATAAGCTATGACTCTATTGCTCGACGCTGAGGTGATATGAGTTCTTGTGTACGACGTGTGCCCTGGTACCTCGCGTCACGTGTTGGGGTCGGCTTCGGAGAATTGGCACTTTCCAGATGATGAAAATTTGAACTGTTTGAACCCTTTTTCTGACCGATAATGTATTGTTTTTTTTTTTTTTTTTTTTAAACTACGTCCTGCTCAGGCGTCTGCGTCAAATATTCAAGCTTGAAATCGTTATCAGTGACCTGATACCTGGGTTTCGGTCCACTTTTATGTTGAACGTCGTTCTGGGTCGAACGATTCCAAAGAAAGGCTTCACTCTGTATGCTTCGATATTGTTCGTTTTGATCTAAAAAGAAAAGGACGAATGGTCAGGGATGGCAAATGTTTCCGTAACTACGTACCTTGAATGTGACATGTCGATTGGACCTGTTTTCGATACTAACACCAGCTGGACAGCTTCCAGTTTCCACTTCGCCCTTGTCAAGATATATTATCTCTTCCGGTCTGTGGAGAGGGAACATTATTTTTGTGCACCATATAATTGCAACAGACATGTCTATTACTAGGAGAAATATCAGAGACATGGAGAGAAGACACGGAGGCAAAAAGGAGGCACACCAACACTTTCTCAAACACAGCAGCGATTCATTGAACGAAAACCACCCAATCGAACAAGTGCTAAGAGTCAAGCGAAATAGCCAGAAGACGGAACTGTGTTAATAAACCTTCCCTTATTCCCCTTCCTTCTCTTCGGGGCTTCCTAGGTATATAGGGTGGTTTTTGATCAATAAATCGCTGCTGTGTTTGAGAAAGTGCTGGTATTCGTTCCTTTTTGTCTCAGTGTTTCCGTGTTTTCTCCCTGTCATCATGTACCAGCTAGTCTGCGCTCACTCCGTTCTATCGATGTCTATTGCATCTGAACCAATACGAACCACCGATGAAGAACGGACGTTATATCTAGTGTATCATGCATACATACTAAACGTTTTATGTTTCGATAGTCGGTTGTTATGAATTGGTCACACTATGTAACAATATGTCAATATACAGGGTATTCATGTTTATCCGTTACAGATTTTCAAAAAGCAATGAAAGGTACACGTACCGTTTTTGCATGTGGGTTCTACGGCCAGGCGGATGTCCAGTCGGAAAGCGTATGTAAATACTGGAAACTAATTAGCTAAAGATATTATTTTTTAAGCTCCAGTTATTGGTGAAATCCATTCGTATTTGAAATATAACTTGCCAAAACTTTCTTATACAAATGAGCCAAAAGCAGAACTGCGCAACTTCTCAAGCGCAAGCAGCGCGACGAGCATTCCAACGTCGGAAGGGGGCCACGTACTTTAGAGCGATGCAGATGACTGGAGTAGGTGCTCATCTGCAGGCCAGATCGACTGCTTTGAGGCCTAGGTAAGACGCCATGGCCGAAGGTCATGCGCTCCTGTGGCGCGCGGATTTGTTTCCGGCTCATTTGCATAGCGAAATTGGGCAATGGATATTTCACGGCACGCGTTCGTTTCAGCATTTTTAAAATATAGATTTTCAACGAGGTTTGTGTCCCATTCTGCTATCTCATTTTTGCAGGAAAATTTAATTAATGAATGAATTTTGGGTAATTAGACATCTTGTATACTTACATACACTCCCTGAGAGAATCTTCACCTGGCCGTAGAGCCCATCTGCAAAAACTACAACTATGTTGCATTCATAGCCTTACTTATAAATAATATGTAACGGATAAAAACGAACACCCTGCATATTACAATGTATATGTCACAAGGTAATCTACATAAAAGAGATAACGTTCCTTCTCTGCTTCAAAAAGTCTGGCGGCAATAACGATGCCTTACATTTCAAATGTAAGGCATCCCTTACAGGCTGCACACTGTATATTAAGTCCTCAAAAATGTTTTCCCTGCTGTGGAAGACCGAGCCAAACAGCAATGTCCACGGACAGAATAGTGAATTCAGTGTTGTCGTCGGAAGTGTGAACACCGCAGAACACTCACACATTTTCGTGGTCTTCATTGAACAACTGGTCCTCCCCCCCCCCCCCCGCGCCCGCTCTAGACGGTGCCGGGATTGGTCTGAGCCCCCGTGTCGTCGTCCAACTTTGTTTTGCAGACGTCGCATAGCTTGCAGGTGTGTTATTTTCGTAGTTTACTATATAGATCTTGTCGTAAATATTGCAAGTGCAATTTTCTGACTTTAGGCTTTGTTACTTTGAAAATTATGCATCACTCACTCTGCTGTGTTGTATGTATCTAAGAAAGCCGCGTGAAATGGACTGACATAGAACAATAAATAACAAGAACAAGAAAAGAAAGGTATGAGATGTCATTCAGCAGTGAGGAGGATATGTGCTAATGTAGCATGAGGAGCCCTTCTCGTGTGAAGACTACCCTTAGCTTACTCGATTTTCACGAGGTTGGTCCACTCTGGTCCAGAATCTCCACCACGAATGAGTTGCATCTTCAAACTGTTGCTGAAAGATTGCCAGTAGAACGAGTGTTGCATAGGCGCTCTTCTTCAGCTTCTTCTATTCAGGATGTGGAAGGCGCAAGGTATCTTTAGATATACCTCGGAAGGCGGTCCGAACGGAGCTTCATATTGACAAGCAACGCTTACGCAAGCTAACGCTTATCCCATCCTACAGTTGGCGATTGGCAAGGTATCCTATGTGTTATCATAGCCTCATATACAGGGTGTCCCAGAAAATGTGTCCTTGAATTATAATAAAAAAAATACGCCTCCTAGAATCATGCGGTCAACAGCATTCGTTCTTATTAGGTTTTTGCCACCTCCTAATGTGAATGTCATGTGCTCCAAGTTTAATTATGTAACTATTTGCGAACTGAACTCGGAAATTTGCCAAGTAAAGGTCACTTCTATACCCCACCAATATGCAGAGCGTGCCGGATTCACTGCCGAAATCCATGATAATTCACAGTGATATTCACGAGCTATCCCATCGGAAAAAATAGCCGAATATCATGCTTTTCGGGGCACCGGACCATAGCTCGCGATGACTTATATTTTTTGAGCGCAATCGCTCTCAGTGCGACGAAAGGAGGTTCCGAAGCCAGCCCACAGAGTGATAGTAGAAAAAGTAACTGTTCCTAAAATTACGAGAGGGAAAGCATTATCCCAGCGAAAGTCGAACGTGATAAGCCGTGCCTGTTTTATCTCTTTCTGCGATGTCTGGGAGGGCTGGGTTTCCAACCTCCTTTCGTCGGACTGACAAAGATTGCGCTGAAAAATTCATGGTGCTGTTTGACGTGTGACCTTGTTTGACGTCTCCGAGAGCCACTTGCTACGCTATCATAGGATGTCAAGTGCTGGGATTCGTATAGCCTGTGCGACGTACGTGTTGGCTCCCTCCTTGAGGTGACCAACTGATCGGTGCCACGCTATTCGCGGGGACGTGCAGGTGATATTTGCGTTTCGTTTTTATTCAAGTGGAAGCTTCCAGTTGGTGATTGGAGATTTGGCGGCCGTGAAACAAAGCAGTTGTTCCCGCATCGTCGTTGGTGTAACAAGTGCAGTGTGGACGCTCAAATGAAGTTCATTCGCACACCGAGTGAACTTCTAAAAAACACCCTGGGTAAATTATGTTTGGTCATGTCCAGGCAGTTGACATGCAATGTAGCGTAAGCAAGGTCCTTCTCTATGAACATTCCGTATACGTGTGCATATTCTGAAATTGTGCAGGAGGAGTGCCCGGGGGATGGAAAGTGTGGTTGTTTTAGAAAACACGTTTATGTCTGAATACGCTCCTAAATAATTTTGTAACTGAAGTCAACTAAATAAATGAAGATTCCACATACTTATGTACGCAGTCTATTCACTGTTGCCATGGTTTAAGCTGCCACCTGACAATGTGTTCACCCCATACTTATGCTGCTCTATATGGCAAGCATTCGCATTGCAGAACAAGCAGGCCTGCTAAATGTTTCTCAGTTTTCTTGTGAGTCTCCAAAACTTCCTCTGCCCCAGTGCGGCTGTCATCTTGACGCCTTCATGAAATGCCATGCACACACTAATCTGAGAAGACAGGCATATAATTATTGACTCAATTGACTGTACACTGTGAATGCACGTGACGAAGCATGAGGAGGTACAGTATGCTTGTGGTTCTGTGCGTGGTTCTACTCTGAATGCCCCTGCTCAAACATGAGTCATTGCTTGACCATGAGGCGGATGCCTGAGGCTGCTGAGCAGGCTCTACATAGATATCATCCGCAGTCGCTTTTTCTGAAGGTAAGTACACATGGGAGGAAACGTACCCCCTGAAAGAGGCGTCGTTGGACATGGTCGATGGGATGGGCCTGGATTGGTGAGTTCTTGTGCTGAGTCAGAGCTGAGCACAGCATTCTCAGCGAATTAATTAACACAAGTTTGTGGTGAGGGTGTTTGGTGCACTCATCCCCCCTCACACACACACCAATATCGAAACTGCCAGGAATATCATGGACAGCAGTTCGGTCAATGGCCCCAACCACTCTTTCCTCCAGTATCGTCACCGGTACTAGCCGCGCTGCGGTCTACACTTGCTCCTAACGTTTGAAATTAATATAGTTGTGAATGTTATGAAATTTCATAACCGTCCTTTCCTTTCCTCTCTGTAATATACATCCTAACAACTATTGTAATTCCCAATGAACCCTCCCATTGTGCTATTCCTGCGAACGTCCACATCGTATACCTCTCTTTTGCTCGAACTTTTAAAGTCTGTCCACTTCTACTTCTGCAAAGTTCCGTGTAATTCCCGAAACCGCGAAGAGGGCTGCAGTGATGTGCTTAGGGACCTTTTGCTTGTCTTTAGCTCCTGCTGCTCCATCTCCACTGGCGTCGATAGCGTTTTTGTTTGTTTTGTACCCTTCCACGAGGGTCTCTATCTCGCTCTCCGTAAAATGCGGCGGGTGGACACGCTTTGAGGCCCGATGAGTGCCTTCTATATCAACTTCAGAACACACTTCTGAAAATACCGAGCGATTTTGTTGACAAACACCGTGGCATGTGGCATAGGATACAACGGGCCCCATTGGTTGAGCTGACGTCGTTGCTATAACAATAACATAACCTCGGGCCCCATCGCTCATTAATCCCACGGTCACATTTCAGGAAGCACGTCAGCTGCTCTTTCTTGCTCGTTCTGTCCATCGTGAAACTGCCTCTCCTTTACGATCGTTTCGTGAATACTGAACCCCGCAATTTGCGACGATGTCTTACGACGGTTGTAGACTACGACATCGTAGCGAATCTTACGAACTTGTTTGTGAATCCGACCCCGGGTCCCATAGCTTTATGCGAGCAGCAGTAGCAAAGCAGCAGCGGTGCGGCAGCAGCAACACGGCAACATGGCAGCAGAGCAGCTTTCTGCTGCCGCTGCTCTGCTGCTGAAGGCGTCCCATAGCTTCGTTTTGAATTAGCGGCAGCAGCGGCTTAGGAAACACAAAACGTGTTGGCAACTGTGTCATTGTTTACATTTCGCACATTCCGAAGGCGTACGCAGCGGCTAAGCCTTTTAGTGCACACACCTAGGAACGCAATCCTAGGTGAAAGGCGTTTGTGTGAGAGATATATTGTGGATTTGGAGCTCATAAGTGAACTTTGAGATGAGTGTGGTGGTGGTCTGAGCCTCGTATTACCTGATTTACTCTTCGTTGATGTGTAGTCAGTTCCATGACATTCAACGTAGGTTCGTCCTACTGCTGTGTAGAACAGTCCTTTCTGTGTTGTGTGGAGATTCTTCTACGGGATTTTGTCGTATAAATATTGCCTCGTAACTATAGTATTCGATATTTTGATTTACGGTGACTGTCAAATGCGTATACGTTGCTCTTAGTGAAATAAAATTGTCTAACGAAAACAAAGGCCCCTTCTGCTAGTACTCACTGCTTTCAGCTTGTTTTCACAAGGAATGGGTTCATTATCTATCTCTATCGAACCTTTTTTTGTTGTCTGAACGGTGTCTGTCTCCATCTAACCCTTTTCAAGGGTCAGTTTCATTTACAACCACCTAGCAAGGTCTTGGAATACCGACCACAATAAATTTGTTCGGTTTGGTTTTCACACGGCATGGACGTGAAAGTGCTTGTACGTTATCAGGTCACGGGTTTTGAAGTACTTTTCAGAAAACAAGCGAACATGTAGCTACAACTGGTACACAACATATGTATCACGTAGGTTCGGTCGAACACTTTATTGAACTTTATGAACTGAATTATGTCCTGAAAGCGCACTTCACGCAGTCCCGATGATTGAACACTCGCTCCAAACTACTGGCAATCACAAGCGTACCCAGGTCTTCAGAATCAAATCACAGAACAACCAGAAACAAACCTTCTGCCGTCACTCACCGCGCTGCAAACCCTAAACACCGTCGAACGAAAACAATACCAACCAGCCTCCTGATTGGCTTTCGAGACCGGCTGCTCAGGCTGCAGAGCAACAGGGCAGCACAGCAACCAAAAATTCGGATACGAGAGCAGCAGGGAATTTATTTCTGCAGCTCGGCAGCGCTGCTGCTCTCGCCCAGTGCTATGGGACCGCTCGTGTCGCTGCAGCTCTGCTGCTCCGCTGCTCTTGCTCTGCTGCTGCTGCTCAAATCGAGGCTATGGGACCCCGCCTTAACGCGGCAATCAACTCAGGTGACGGACTGATCGTGACGTCAGCCCGATCGGAAAATGCTATTAAATGTCATCGGATGTTATTGCGTGTCATTAAATGTCATTTGCATGTTATTACATGTCACTGAGTGTTATTAAATGTCATTAAATGTGCTCAGGTGCCTATCAAACACTATCGACACGTGAGCTCCCATTGTTTACCTGAGTTAACAGTTACCTTATCCTGGCGGCGCATGTTATTGATACCTGGGAGCCCATTGTTCACACTATCGATACATGATTCCCCATTGTTTTCCGATATATCTTATCGTGCGTGTGCATGTCGCATGTAACCTGAGCGGCCCATTGTTACCAGGTGCTATATCTATCACTACTCTCCCCGCTTTCGAGTCACCACCAATGGCCCCATGGTGGTGGTGGGGGTCTATTTTGGCAGGAAAAGTCTGCCAGAAAGGACGGCTTGCTATTCCTTGGTAAATAATTTTAGTGGGTAGTCATGTTCCTGCGGTAGTCAGAGACAGGCGACGTGGGGTCAGATGTCAGAGGCCCAATGGTGCTGAGTGCACCGATACCACTTTGTATGAACTGAATTCTCACCATAGACCATCCTTCTAAACTCAAGAGGCTGCGAGCGGGTGATGCCTTAACACTGAGAAATGGCGCGAAGATAATGAGCGGTGCCCAGTCTTTCTTGTGAGCAAGCTGGACGCTTGGTGTTATCTTGCTTTTTGGGTACGCACTGAATCAGTGACAAAATTAGTGACTACGCGATACGCGTGGCGTGCTGAGCTGTATGTTAACATGCAAGGGCCACGTATAAATACGACTCCACACGGTACCTGCTAGCGGGTCAATCTGAGTCAGCAAAACAAAAAATACTTCTACGATTAATGCGAACAAGGTAATCTTAAGAGGTAAGACAACTTGATACTTTATTGTTAGATCATTGCTGTCAAGTTTTCGATCATGATGATTTAGTGAACCCCATTGCATTCATAGTTTGTGTGACAGCACTTATAGTTTGCCCAGTGAACTCTGGTAAATGTGTTATGACTACATGAACGTCTAATATTTGCATAATTTCCAGCAACATGAACTCCGAAACTCACACCACGAAGGCCAAACTTAGAGATGTAAGCTTTAAGCCTTTTATGGATTTTTCCTTTTGCGAGTCTCCAAGCAATAGTTGATTTTCTCGCGACTGACTTCAGCAAAACCATTCCGGAGTTGAGAGACATATCTTGATGACGACGAGAAGCGTCAACGTCGCCAAGAGGGCAACGGCAGATCCTCCTGCCACAAACCATATCTGCTCGACGTTCTTCGATGTCGTCTGGAATTCGACGGCTAGCTCACCCAGCTGTAAAGATTGAAAAGAAACATCGCGTCTGCTTTAGCAGCGCTACATATTTGTCCCTCTGCAAATGTAACTATGTGAGCAAATGTAACTATGTAGTTGTGCGATACTTTAGTAACCAACGGTTCTGTATCCGTGTATCTGCATCTTGTTAAACTTGCCTTGGACTGGAGATCAGCCAGGCCTTCCTGAATATTGTCCAGCTGCGCTGTGCCCGTGGACAGCCTTTGCCGGCTGGGACCAAAGGAGACGCTGGACTCCTGCTTGGTCACATCCTTCCGCGATGGAGACTTGGGCTTCATGAGGAGGGAGCCCACTGACCGATACGCAGATTCATCCTTGGTAACCATCACCTTCGATTGGACGTTGTTATGGTTCACCAGACGGAGCCTACATAAGATGGTAGAGAGATATCTACTCGCATATTCAATTTCCACGGTAGATCAATGCTCCTTATGCACGTGTTGATGGTACGCGATAGGTCATGCACGCCGAACTAGGAATGGGGACGCTCCTTCATTTCATCGTGCTTAATGCGGGGCCTTGCCAATACCTGCAGGGAGCGGTAACATAGTCGCATCCCCTACTTTCGTTATCAAGGGCCGGCAGCGAAATAAAGCCTAGAACGTACAGTGCTCTTGGAAGATAACACAAAGAACGTTTCACAGAAATTCGACATGGATGCCACTGCTGTTGTGACAGCAAGGATACCAGAAGCATCACATGCATTGCGCTCTATAAACCATGCTCTTAGATTGATCTAAGTATTAAAAAAGTATTTCATGCGCTGGCAGAGGAAGTAAACTTCATGGATCATCCATCGATGCAGCGAAATAGGTACGAGGACAACACGAGAGACACGCTACATGGATTATTTTCGGAGCTGCGGGCACTTCTTGCGCCCGCTCCTGACCCATCCCATATTTTTTTTTTTTTCGCAACATCACACGACATTGTTTGCGCGCATTCAAAACACCATATTTTGATTAGGACTGAGAGTGTCGTTAACTGTTTATGCACCGCAATGCAAAAGCAATGACTTTGTAATAAGGCACACCGTGGAACAAGGGCTGCTCGTACCGTATCGTCGATCTTTCTTCAATGTTTTCTTTGGTTCGTTAATGTTTGTGATAAACAGAACCATACTGGCAGTTCCTTACGCACTGGTCATAGTTCGATGCCCAATAATTGTTGGTGGTTGCAAGCTGTTGTATGGAGGTTACCTATGTTCCTTGATAGCGTCCTTAGCGACTGTCTTCCAGAGATCAAGGAGTTCCTTGGGGGACATCTCCACGGCGGCGATAGGAGTTGTAAGGACGAGTAACTTATCTGTCCCGTGGAATACGGAACCTGTTCGTGGACACACATTGGCGTTTACCGTGAGGAGCTCGCCTCTACGCGCCAGAGGCTTATTGACGAAGAATAGCTTACCTGGATTTTGTTCCACCTTAATATGGAATGTTTTTCCAGATTGGACGACTCCAAAGAAAGGCTTCACTTTGTAGCCTTCGATGTTGTTCGTCTTAATCTGAAGTTCAGAAAAATGTTAAATGGTAGCCCCTGTTGTCTGTACAAGACGCCCGAGTCAGCGTGAGCGTGTCGAAGTTCGTGCCATGTCAGAACTGCCAAGACACTCGTCGTTATCAAATTCCTCATAAAATTGTTGTCTCATACGACATTGCTCACCTTGAACGTAATGTGGCCATTCGTCGTGTTGGTAATGACAACATTTCCCGTGGCCTTGCTGTCCTCAGCGTCATCCTTTATGAAGACCAGGTCGTCCTCCGGTCTATGCAAGAGAAAATGTACATAGTCTTTAGGTAATAAATTGAATAGCTTACGCGTTATACTAAATACAACCTTGTTCATGCACACAAAGAGAAATGAAATAAATAATGAAATGAATTAATGAGCATATGCCATTGTAATCTATTAGAAAATTTGCATTGAGCGGCTATATTTTAACCATTTTTCGCAACCAAGCTCGACGCTTTTCTTATGAAGGCTGCCACTTGAGACGGGTAAGCAGCGCACCGACGATTTATCCAGTACCGCCTTTTTCATGGAAATATTGGACGAAAGTTTCGTGCGGATACGTTCGTGCGTCATTGTTCTCCCTGAGCAGGGACGTATAATTTTCGGAAAATTTGAGCCTCGGGAAATCCCGCCAGGTATTGTCGTGTTTTTTTCCCGAAAGTTCGAAAAATAAAAATAATGTAGATACTGTTACTGCATCCTGTAACTTGTGTATTGACATGTATATACAGGGTGTTACCCACTAAAAGTCCATCCGTGCTAGCGTACCGTGCTTCTACGATTACTCAATGCAAGCGGAACATTGTCTTACATATAAAGCTCTTGAGCATCACAGTGCAAAGTTATATTGCAAAACGTAGGATCTCGTGTTCAAAATAATCAAGATGGCGGTGGTGCAAAGCGCAGTTGAGAGATTGCTCCCAGACGGCCACATGTCGCTCTGGCAGAGATATGCAAGGACATCTTATGTTATTTGCGTCTCCTTCAGTAAGCAGACGATATCTGATTTTGTTGTCGCCTGCTAATTACATCGGCAATTTCGTTTCTCACGTTGTTCATTTCGCGAGCAAAACGCAACTGTTCCACGAAAGCGAAATGAAACGGCAAAGAACTTCTGAACAACAGCATTTCCATCTGGCTTGCAGTAATTGCCCACTGCTCGCCTTTCCCTGGTGTTGGCGATTCGCACAAGGGGAAATGCTTCCAACATTCGACAGCGGACTAACTATTTTACAAAAGTGCCAGTGCCATAAACATTGCGGTCAAAGCGAAAGCGATGAATGGACCATTGCGATCGTTCGCCGCTGTTCATCGAAGTGCTTTGTAGGCTGAATGTGAAACCAAAACTCGGGTGCCTCACAATATGCTGGCGCACGAAAAACGCCATCCAGAATTTGATTTTTTGTCAACATTTGAGCGTCTGAAGAAACAAACAATATTTGTGTTTTTTCCCATCTTTACATCTCTATCTCTGAGATAGAGGCAGAGGAGAATGGCTTCGGGCCGTTAGCGGGGAGGGGAAATACTCTTTAGAAATCGGAAACCAGAACGGCCGTCCACAAGTAGTGCTGCGTCTTGCTCTGGTCGCACGGCAAGACTTTAGCTTGATCATTTTGAGTTTCTTCTTCTTTGTTCGTGCGGGAAGGAATTACGAATTCTGTTCGTGCTGATTGTGTTGGTAAACGCAAAAGTTGTGGAACATGACTAGCTCATTGGAACTTGCTGAAGGATACGTCCTTTCTCAGATCCACATAATAATATATCCCTCCTGCATTCTCATGTTGAACATTTTTGAACATTTTTGAACATGTTTAACATTTGCTTTCTCGAAAGAAAATATTCCAGTTGAGAAGCTGATTCGAAAAAGTTGACTTCTTGTTCTTGTGTAGGGTTCGTAATCCTGGGTAGTTTTTACAATCCCGGGATATCTAGATGTGGATCCCGGGAACCCAGGACGGGATCGGATTTTTTTTGCAGCTTATCCTAGGATGCCGTATAGAAATGTATCCACCCGCTCATCCATCATCCTATCACAACTTGAGACACAGTGCGCGTTTCCTATCATCCCCGCGGCACATTCTATTGGAAGAAAACACACACACACACAAAGAAAAAAAAAGAGTGCTCACCGGGCAAAAGTTTTGCCCCGTATTATATTGAGCTTTTGCACCGTGTAGGAATATCGACTTTGCGTTATAATGCGCCTCTTCCCGTCCGCTATGGAAGATCTTGTAAATGCGCCCCAGCATATTTCCCGCGGTTAGCAGTGCACGAGAAGACATGACGTTCAGCACTTATGTATACTTAAGCGGCTGCTAAAAGCAATGAGTTTTTCGCGTCTTCCGATGGGGTATGTGTGTTTTGCTCTTCTCCCCTTTTACTCATCCACAGTAATGGTTGTGTTTTGGTCTGGAGCATCCAAATCTAGTTTTCTGAAAAGGCTGTCACAGTTATTTCTTCTCTCTTTCGAACATACGTATTCATGGCGATTAAAAGAACAAAAAAGAGAAACCCTGCTGAGAGAGAAAAACAACCACCACCACCTCTGGTCAACAAGAGAGAGAGAGAAAGTAGCTTCTCAAATACTTTGTGTGACTTATGGATCGGAAGACTCACGATTTCGATTCTAATGGAAATTGAGGGCTGTTCCTGGCTATAGCTTGCGTGGTTCACATAAGTCAGCAGGCAACGTCTTTGTCATGTGTCGTGGACGATGAGGTTGGTTCGGTTTCGGATTGCAAATTATATTTTTAGGGGAAGGCCGCATGAAACCAAAAGTCGGTAAGACATCGGTCTTTCCTTTCCACTCGTACGACCGCATATTCGTTGCCAGAAAGCCGAAATTCATTATCCCGAAATCCCGAGATTTGCCCTCGCGAAATTTCGGGATTTTGGGAAATGAAATTATGCCGAAATTCCGGGATCCCAGGATCCGAACCCTCTTCTTGTGGTTGACAAATGAATTAGACGTCAACTTTGCTTTGTGAAGCCCGTACAACGCCGGGAACGTTACTTCCAGTACTGAGTATTGGAGTCTTCAACCGGAACTGCAACCTTTTCTGGACAATATTTAGTCGCAGAGTGTAGACCTTCCAAATGGTATTGATGGAATTTCCAAGAAAAGGAAGTCAGATAAGACATCGATGTAAAGCATCGATAGAACTTTGCTTCACATTGGCCCAATTTTCGTCCGTTTTTGAGGTCCAAGCTCTTCCAAATATTTTTCTACTCTATATTTTTCACCATTCTACTTCGAAATCGGGGTTCTCTTCGGGACTCAAATATACAGATATGTCTTACTCAACCCAAAAAGGTGTGCCCTCCGTAATGTATGGTTTCCAGGAAACCGTATTAGTTTAATAATAGTTGCCGCTGCATTTTCGAACGAAAAATTTGATCGCGCAACGTGCTACACATACTTATACAGCTCACTGTCAAGTAACACATGCTAGTAACACGAGGTTGAAACTTTTGCTGAATATCAAGTGGCCTCGGCTGATCTATAGTTGGCGTCGAAATGCTCCTACTTTTCCAGCAAGACTTTCATTTCATTGCATTTAAAAGAAAGAAACATCGTACGCATGAAGGCTACGTAAACAACAAGAAATTAGCCGAGGGGGGCTACAAACATGGACGACACAAACACGTAAGCCTCCAACGCCCAGAATAAATTCACTACGCGAGCAAATGACCATTGATAAAAATCTTATTGCCATGATTTTACCACTGTACAACGATATATGTCTTAAAATAGACGTAATACTCTGACGCCGCACAGGACTTAAGTGGTTTTCCCGCCCAACACAATCTGCTGCAGAGAATAACACACTACGCATTACACCTGTCATGTGTTCTCAACCCTCCTCGACCTAGAGCGGTATGGTACGAACGACTCTGTTCTGCAGAATAATACTTTTAGCTGAAATAACAGTCCCTAGGATGAGCAGAGAAACGTACTCAATTTTTATGAGGTTGTCTTCCGTCGGGTTGGAATCACCACTGCGAGCTGGAGACATCTTCGATTAGAGAAAGGCGCGTGTGACGTCCCTCACGCCTGGGCTACGTCGTCTCCTTCTTTCTTCACGCTTCTCATGACGGCTTCGTCAACTGACCAATTTTAGCACAATTTCATCTTTAAAGTTCTTCGTAAATAAATGTTCGGCATACATAGCTCGAAGTACGAAAGCACGCTTTTTTACCAGCAGCAATCCATCCATCCATCCATCCAGGGCGTTGCTGCCGTGTGCTGTTCTGCTTGCCGTGTGCTTTTAGAGCAAGAGTCTGGACCCACACTAAATCTAAAGGAATGATGTCACATCCTTTGTTGTGATGCCCAGAATTACCGCGAGAAAAAATTAGAAAAACATCGCAACCAAGCGTTTATAATTGAATTGAAAACTGCTTACCGCCCAAGCCAGAGAGAAGGAAAGCACACGGGCCGTATGCTTCCTCCCCGGTAGCGCTTTCCTCCTTGCTGGCTTGGGCAGGCTGCAAAAGCGCTGGGTGTGAGCCTGGCTGGAAAACGGTGTTATGCACCGCCATCCTCACACTTGTGCTTTCCTTATCTCTGGTTTGTGAGGTAAACAGTTTTCAACTGCTGCCCCGGCTAGACGGTGCTGCGATTTCAATATGGCGGCGTCCACGTGAAAACGTTGTGTGGCCAGCGCTTCCGCGGCCGTGAAGTTCCTATCAGAAACTTCCGGTTTCTGCCGTGCCTAGCAATCGAGCCACCGATTCCAAACATAATATTCTGATTACGTTTTGCCATATCTCTAAACGGCTCTGAATGACCTTTGTCTCTGTCGCATTACCATGTGACGTCCTCCAAGGTGCGGTAGCTCATCCTTTTATTATCGTGAAACCGAAACCGGATGTGAACATTGCGTTCCTTCTTCTTGTTTGTCTCAAGAACAACAACATTCACAGAGGGAACACTATCTCCTGTGGACGTCCAACATAGATCCCAATGTCCACATTTGGAAATGGATGTTGGTGGGATATTTCTTGCGGCGATTTCGAAGATTGTGCGAATGGGGTCCAGGATGGGATGTCACATGGAGCATTTCTCGCGCTCGCGAGAAAGAAACCGCGTTGTTGTAGCACCGTACGAGAAGGACTTTTGGCGGGCCTACCAAATGTCTCATACCAAAATCAGTAAACGCAGTAAGAAACACAGATATTACATTGATAGTGAGTTAATACTCTAGGCAATTCTTCACTTACCAGCGGCATGGCCGAGTGGGCTAAGGCGTCCAGGTGTTCGTGGTAGCCAAGGTCATGCTGAAGCCCAGGTGGTGGGTTCGAATCATATCGCCGGCTGTGCTGTCTGAGGTTTTCCCTGGGTTTTCCGAACACTTTCCAGACGAATGTCGGCATAGTTCCCCCTGAAGTCGGCACAGGACGCGTACTAATCCCCCCGTCCCCACTCCTTCCTGCTGTCCTCTATCTGTCCACGTCTGTACGCAGCTCATAGCCACAGTTGCTTCGCGGCGCTAACACACAATAAAAATATTCAACTTCCGTGTTTCTTTTGTACGTAATTCAACTAATCGTAGACACGTCACCTTTCCATTTTGCCTCATACGCGAGCATGACCCTCGTATTTGAGGATGGTGGGTGGTTCTCTTGGACTACACAAATCCCAGAGCAAGAGGCATAGCACACCCCTCCCTAAGCAGAAACAACTGGGCCTGCAAAGGACACCCCTCCCTCACCTGTGCCACCATAATCTCTCCCCTCCCTCTTTTCAACCCTCCTCTCTTCTTCCTCCCTGGGTGCACCGAGCCGCCACTCCCGAGCAGGCTCACCGCACCTTCCCCCCTACATCACCCCCATCCCCACCCCAGATCACAAAACAAGGAATATAGCATCTGTTCTCTTTAGAAGGAAATGCCACTCGAAGTGAGCTTTTAAGACTCAGTGGTCCTAGGAGCTTTTCTATTTTTTTTAAACGCCGCACCGTAGTCCGTTATAGGAAATGCAAGAAAGGAAAATTACGATTTACAAGGTTTGATGATAGCATGCATTTTTAAAGGTGCTGCATTTATTAAACCGAAACCGTTGAAAATTTGCATTTGCCCAACGAAAATCACGAAGCAAGCAACCATTCTATACATGCTTCACATTAGTCTCGTACACACCCACGTGGTATCTCTTACGGCTATTACAGGATGTCTTGTCACATCTGCGAAATGTGTTTTGACCTTGCGCACTTTGCGCCTCCTGTGCAGACGCGTACGTAGTATCTAGCACTACTCAATTGCGTCGAACGCATTTATTTACAAATTATATAGTGAACAACATAACTTGAGTCATTTCGTGATGTATAACGTTAAGAAAGTCGCTATGAAGTGGACGGCATGGATAATTCCGACCAAGAGGCCCACGATCTGGAAAAAATTGAAAGGGGGTAATTCGTGCGTACTGAAATGTATAGAGAACACAACCACCCTACGAGGAACAGCAGCCTCAAGGAATCGAACAAGCCAAGTTTTTATTCTACTAAGCATTCTGGCACGAGTAGTATCTGGTACGAATCCCTGTTTCTCGTGAAGGCCTGTTGTCAACTTACCGCACGAAAAGTTACCATATTGGCCTCTCTGACCAGCAATGTTGAGCCTACGACGTAGGTGATGGTTGCGGACATGAGGAATGCTTCATACTGAAAACAAAGAGTTGAGATCAAATGCATCACAATCTTGAAAGCGCTTACACTGAGTAAATGTGGTGTGACATTGGCAGCGTTTCGCCGAAATACGACAATCATTTTTACTGCTGTATTTGTACCTTCGACGAGACCAGAATGGACTGTACGAAGGCTTAGGCCAGGGACCTGTGATAGAGTTGCGGGTCACATTGACCCTAGACTACATCATGGAGGAGGGCCATACAAAAATGAAATCACCCTATTTACCATGAAAACAACCGAAAATGCCATCAAACAGACACGTGTGCTAAAAACAGGAGCGGCGTGTTTATGCATTACTGTAATTCATTACTGAGAAACTTCGCTTGACAAGCCAAGAGAAATACTAAGCTGTCTTCCCGTAAGCAGTCCATGTGTCTGCCAAGCAAATACGTGGCTCTGCTGGGGAAACAGATTATCTCCCATCTATCCGCACGGTAATGTCCGCTTTGCTGACTGTTCCTACTTGAAAAGACAAAAAAAAAAAAAAAAATGAAGAGTGAAGAAAGGGACGCTAATTTTTCTGACGCTGGATGGTTTTGGCCTTGCTACATTAATGTGACTCATAAGAAACACAATGATTATTGTACATAACTGTTATATGACTCATATAAAAATAAATTACGATAGCTTTTGTATGTAACTTACTATTTTCGCGTGTATGACACCTGTTGCTTCTGTAAGCTTGTAAAATCCGGTCTTACGACAACTTGATTGCAAGGATAACTGAGGTAGTTCATCGCCACAACCGATCTCTACCCTATTCCATTGTAATTTGGTGAAATACGATTATACCTCAAGCAATAGTCATCTGCGCAGTGACAGTCAGCTGTTTTTTATTGACAAGACAAAAGTGATGCACGCGATGATGCTGACTTTAGTATCGACTGGCGCGAATCCTAGCAACAGTGAGGACAGAAGCCTTATATTGCCAAAAAGTTTAGGGGTGCTTTCAGGGTAGAGCGTTGGTGGGCTGGTGGGATTTGATGGATTTGATGGATGATTTGTGGGATGAACAGGGATTGGAGGGATTTGATCATGGACCTGGTAATTTTGATAATAATAATAATTGGGGGGTTTACGTCGCGAGACAACTGAGATCATGATTTTGATATTGTGAGGGTGCGACAGCACATCTGATTTAGGCAGGATTTTTAAATGCTACTGTCATATCCGATCCCTGTTTCTCTTCAAAGGAGAGTCTTCCGCTCAATTTCAAATAATGCTTTCCCTTCAATACTGCTTTCGCAAGCACGAAAGGGCTGCCCTTGAACAGGATGCCAATGGGGTACCGTTCATCGCAACTTTCGCTTTCGTCGACACACGGTCTTCAGACGGTCAGACAATCGGTCTCCTTGTTATCTACGTGAATTTGTAGCTATTGGCTAACAGCAGGGCCGCTGTCTTCTCTGTGAGCGGTGCGCTGTGTTCTCTGCTGTCACATGTGGTGTTCGTGTTGCCATATTTGGCACCATCAAGCGTATATCTGAGGGGGGAGGTACGGATGAGCCCTGACTTCATCCCTCAATTTCTGCCGTTACATAGTGTTTCAGTTGAACTTAAGTAATGTGTGAAGCTGTCCATGGTGTCCAAAAGCGAACCCCTTCCCCCACCCTGAGAAAAATTGTCCTAGATCCCCTGAAAAGCGTTAAAATTTAGGCTGTTTGGTCTTCATATTAAAACCGTTAAGAAATGGTGAAACTTTTCGAGGAAAAACGTCAAAATATGTCCACTGGTGCGTTCCGAATTGACAGCCGTCGAAATGGAACTTTATCGAACTTTCTCGGCTCATCTACAGAGTCACCTGAGGCACTCACGTAGAAAATGTGCTCCAGCACATATGCGGAATAGAGGGAAATAGATCCCGAGACGAGGATATGCATTCCGTTGAAGACGTAGGCGTAGCTGACAGAATATAAGAACGTTTCTGTCTTCGTCGTCATCGTGCTGCGCGCCATCAAGAAGTACAAAAGGATGCCGAACAGCTGTAATATAAAGTTACATTCATTCGCAAGTCGGAGTTACTCAGCTGAATTCGATGCCATGTGACTAAGCTTGCCTTTCGCCTATAGCTGCGTCGCTTCAATCCTGTACAGCGAAACAAATAGACACACAGGCAAGCCTCATATTCATTCGCGCAAGTTTCGGAGGGAGCTTTGGGTATTGTTACCGTCTATCAATCCAACAGAAATAGAGCATTGTAAGCAATCCAATGAAAAGGACCTTCAGTAATGTTGATATACTTCAGCCAACGATTCCGTCTCATTCGGCAAGATAAAACAGAACGACTGGACGGTTTTCCCTGCTCACATATTCGGCTGACAGTTTATTGATGTAGACGGGCCAATGAAAGGAGAGATGTACAATTGATCAGTTACTGTGGGAGGCGTTTGCGTTGGACAATTCCCTGGACACTGGTATTAGCCAAGGTCGTGCTGAAGACCAGGAGGTGGTAGGTTCGAATCCTACCAGAGGCAGTGCTGAATGAGATTTTCCCTGGGTTTTCCGAAGACTCGCAAGACGAATGTCGGCACAGTTCCCCCTGAAGTCTGCCCAGGACGCATACTTACCCCCCCTGTCCCCCGCTCCTTCCTGCTTTCCTCTTTTCATCTGTCCGCATCTGTACGCCGCTCATAGCCAAAGTTGCTTCGCGGCGCTAACACGGAAAGACAAGAAAAAAAGAAACGTGAAAGGGGTAGTCTGCTCTTCAAGCACCAACACGTAGATATCTGTTTCCACGGGAATTAACGAATCCTTGCTTCGCTTTTCACCGACTCGAGCTCTATAATTTATTATCGGCTTTAGGAATCACTGGAATCTACACGATTTGCAACTCGCGCACAGAAAAGGAGTAGGCGCGACTAGAGTCACTAAATAAGCTTCGCTTCAAAGTATCGATACTGAGGTCAAAGGGAGAGCAAGAGCGCCATCATGTTTCCGCACCACACAGGTACCATCCACATTTGAGGATCCAAGACGGCTAACATAATGCTCTCTGTGGGATAGAGAAGCATTATGATTGTTGTGCGATAATGCATGTATTGTCCACCAGAGCGTCCCGAGGATGTCAAGGCCGTCAACTTCGATGAGCTGCTTGCAAGAGAAATGAACATTTCACTCGCGCACGACAGATGGCATCGTGCGCTAAAGTGCGCGTGGGTAGCGTGGCGCTGAAACAAGATGGCGCATGCTCGCTCTTGGAACTCAGTGTCGATACTCTGAAGCGTAGCTTATTTAGTGATTCAAGGCGCGACGTCGTGGTGGTGAAATGTGGGCGCAGCCTTCACGCGTTACTTCCTTCTCTCCTACTGCGAATTCTTTGCGATCCGCTGCCCAGAATACGTGAGGAGTAGGCGTGGAAAAGGAGAGGGCGCTGACACGCCATGAAAAGGTCGCACAAGGCGGTGAGCGGACTCTCTGGTTGCTCCTCGAGTCTAGTAGGCATGCGTATCCTGCAGACTCTCACGACAAAATACAACTAACTCTGGAAATATGTCGATTTCGAGCGTGAGGGCCGCAAGAGAGTTATTTGGAGTGAAATGCTCCAGTCAGACGTTTCCAGGATGTCAGAGGGCGAGCTTTCCCCCCAAAGGGGCATCATTTAGGTCTACGAAGATTTAACGGGTCCACCCCTCTGAACGAGTGCACGCGCCATCTTTGCATATCGCCATCCACACTGTCCAGGATGTCCACCCGCCGTTACCGTTCGAAGATATTTTTCTCGACTGTACGTACATGGCTAGACAAAGCAATATGCAGACACGGAGGGCGTGTTCGGAAGGACAATGAGTTCCCAAAGCGTCTGACCATGATGCATTTATGTGATATATTAACTATATCTTAATATGTCTTAAGAAACTTGCGCTTGTGGCACGTAGCACACACTAACGGGCATAATCAGTAAAACTTACCACTTCTAGTATTGTGAAGACACCGTTTAGGCTGCCTGCGTACTCCTCTACCTCGAAAGAAGCTAGAACGGGTAGCATCTCTGGTGCTATGGTTTCTGCGTGAATATGAGAAATAGGCACATTTCACGTCGAGAGGCCAGTTACACCACAATGAAAGTACAGTTTGCAATGCAGATTATAACGGCAATACTGGTTGTGCAGCCCTTCGACTGCTAGATCCGAAAATGGGACATTATATCTGTGTCCGTGAGGTGGACTCCAATAACATACGTGACGTGGACTCCAAAAGCCGACGATAAAATAAGCGCACTTACACGCCCCACAACAAGGTAAAGCCGACGATATGCAGTTGATAGGGGCGTATATGGAATATTCTTCTTCTTCTTCTGCCACAAAGGAAATGGCCCTTAGCCACACAAACGCTCCCTAAACTAAAACATAACCAAGGACATTGCTACGAATGACAAAATAATACGTTACTGGGTGGGGAAGCAGTTAACAAAGAATTCTCGAATGTGCAGCGGCATAGCGGCAATTTGTACTACAACCAAGTGACCACAAAACACTCAAGTAAATAGATGAACGGGCAGCCGCTAGACGCAGGCAGTGGACAATCTTTCTGAAAAAAAAAAAAACAAACAAAAAAAAAACGAATGACTGCACCAAGGCTGTCGCTCAATAGAGTTGTACATGGTCTATATTTACTCATTCTGTGTTTTGAAGCAAAAAGCTGACGCTCCTCATTGTCCAAGACCTGCTGTCTTTTGGTTTCTTGCTTCCTGTGGCGGGCTCGGCGGTCCGTGTCATGTGTACTGGACGCACAATCCTTCGTGCGGGAATCATGATTTGCAATGTCCAGTGATTATTGGAAGAGAGTGGACCGCGGGTCTCTGGTGTGGCGCATACAAAAACTAAATTTCGAAGGCGAACAGCTCCGCGATCTTCTCGACTTGGGGATATGCCACTATGCATTTACGAGAAATCCGCGGCTGTGGCCTATACAGCTGATGCCGGTGACAGTTTGTCATACTTGTACGCAACCTAAATTATGCTCTCCTCAAGTTACTCTATCTGAAATACTTTTGGGAGTCGCCTGGTAACTTACAAATACTTTTACAATTGGGTATTTAGTATACTTAAATACTTTTCATGAGTAACTTGTACTAATTTCTTAAGTTACTCCTAAGATGCTCCCTAAGATTCTGATTTTTTTTTCAGGGGACAGCAAGGCCGTCTTTTGTGGTTGTGGGCTATGCGATTTAATGTGCATAAATTTCACCTAAGATATTTCGGAGCGTCCCCTGCAGATCGACAACGGCAGGGCCAGCCCGAGGCCCGCGGACCGGGTTCGGGACACCCACGCCTGTTGGGCTCTGGGCCTCGATTGTTCTATGCACCATGATTGTTCTATGCATCGCGAATATTCTTTATTCCGAAAACAAGAGGTACACCGGCAGTGCGACAAATAAAACAGTTAAGAAACGTCAACAAAGGCAACTGTATGTTGGTCTTTTTGTGCTTGGACGGTGTCACTGGATATTCCGGAGTTATATTCGGCAGCCCCTAGCGGGTGGGCGGGCCTGGTCATTTTCTGACGGCATTCTCGGACCGGGCAGGTCGAAAAGTAGTGGCCCGTGTCAATCTCTAGCACCCCGTCCTTCGCAGGCGCCTTAGGTCTAGTGTATACGCTAGACCAGCCTTTCCCAAACTTATTGTGTCAGACCCCCCAAACCACTGAAAATCCATTCGAGGACCTCGGTTAAGTACGATTCATGTTGACATAAATAAGGAACGTGAAGGAAAAAAAGGGGGGAAAACAAACAAAGAATCAACGCAGGGGGCACTGGCTTTGGCTATTGTTTGGTGAGTGGCGCCACCACGGACCCCAGCCCCCAGCCCCAAAGTGTTAGCTACCGTGCCGAGGGGATGAGAGGTGAAGGGAGAGAAACCATGAACGTAGGCGTTCGGGGTTTTGGTCAAGCCCCGGCCGATGGGTTTTCAGTAACTCCGGGACCTTCCCACATGTATGGACGTGAAGTGTGGGAGACAGTTTGGATCGTCCAGCTCTAAATACCGCATGGAGAAAAAAAATCTTCTTCTAAATCTTTGATCGGGAGCGGTAAGCGCCCTCGTACCGATGGCTTACAAACTGTGCTATTGAACACGCCAAACAACACACCAAAGTTCATTGTCTTGTCTAGTGCTGGCCCTGAGCCCACTCCTTTAGGTAAAATGTCGCCCTTTTCCATCGAAAAAGCGGTTGCATCACTTTCAAAAAATGTGACAGAGATCAAACGCATGAGGTTTGGCGACTTACTCCTCAAATGTGTATCCGAAAGGGATAGCAACACTATTCTGAACGCGACAGAGATGATGGGCACAAGATCTCCGCGTCTCTACATAGGACCCTGAAAAAATGCCGAGGCATCATTTCCCTGTCTGAACTGATCGATGTGTCAGCTGAATATATTCTGATGAACTTGAAAGACCAACAAGTTATAGATGTCCGCAAGATAAAAAGTTATACTTACGTTTGACACACCGGTGCTACCTGAGAAGCTTAAAGTGGGGCACCTAACAACCGACGTTAGGCCTTACATACCCAACCCTCTTCGTTGCTTTAAATGCAACCGCTTTGGACACGCTGCAGGTGCATGTACTGGCCGCCCCTGCTGTGCACGTTGTAGGCAGGAGGGACACGAAACGAAGCAATGTGATCGGGCCGAACATTATGTCAATTGTTTTGAGAACCACCCCTCTTATTCTCGGTCTTGTCCGAAATGGAAAGCCGAAAAAGAGGTTCTACATCTTAAATTGACACTTAATATAAGTCACATTGAGGCAAGAAAAAGGGTATCCCCATTTTTGTTCGGAAACAAATCTTATGCTGACAAGGCGAAGGAGAAACCAAGAATGATAACACGCGCAACACAAACACAGGTACAATCCACTAAAACGCAAACTGACATCACACCCACACTGTCTTACCAACTACATCCATGACGCCACCTGAAGCTGTGGTGTCACAACTGTCATCGTCCTCCGTGGAGGAAATCTCTATGGATTGTGACGATGACTCGAGCTCGGAACGCTCATTCGTGAGCGACCTCACGACCTCACGACCTCACAATCACAGAAAAAGACTGTCAAGGGTTTGTCGGCGAGTGGTTCGCTTCCAGACATCTCTGACAAGGAACTGGCAAAGGCCAGGAAGAAAACCCCTCGACAGAAAATAACTCCGCCAAAAAAAGTAGGAAATGAAAGCACAGTCCTCTGATTCGAGGTACTTAGATTTTTTCTCTTTCTTTCGTACATTATGGGCCAAACAATCCTCCACTGGAACTGTCGGGGTCTTATTGCAAATGTCGATGACATAAAAGGCCTCTTCGAGGGACATAGGGCGGTTTGTTTTTGCTTACAGGAGACAAATTTACACCCACAAAGCACAAACCCCTTTCGAAGATACACCGTGTTCAGAGAGGATCGTTTAGGGTGCGCGCGCGCATCGGGAGGTGTGGCTGTCGTTGTCCCACAGTCTGTACTTGCAAGGGCCGTACCACTGGTAGCGAACCTTGAGGCTGTTGCCGCTCAAGTATGTCTCGAACGGGTAATTACTGTCTGCTCTCTGTACTTACCGCCAGTAGAAAACGTAGACCAGGCAGAGTTTGAACAGTTATGTGATCAGCTTCCTCAGCCCTTCATGATTCTCGGGGACCTTAACGCCCATAATCCGCTGTGGGGCAGCTCAAGGCTCGACAGTCGTGGCAAGCTAATTGAAAGGGTTTTACTTTCAAAGTAGTGCTGCCTTTTGAACACTGGTCTCCCAACGTACATAAATTCTGCCACTCAGACATTTTCACCACTAGATATTTCTTTGTGCAGCCCCTCTCTGTATTATAATGTCAATTGGGATGTGCAAGCAAACCCTCGCGGTAGCGACCATTTTCTAGTTGTACTTAGATTTCCTGGTCCAACAAGTAGCTTAAGAACACGACCGCCTCGATGGAACCTTTCCCGATTGGAGTAATTTTAAGAAAACAGTCGATTTGTCATCTCTGTCTCTTCAGAGAGGAGATATTGAAGAAGCAAACAGAGTGGTGACTGATGCGATCATAAATTCAGCTGTTCTATCCATTCCACAAACGTCTGGGAACCTGCCAAAGCGCTCCAAGCCTTGGTGGAACACCGACTGCAAGGATACGCGAAAGGAGCAAAATCGGGCATGGAGTATCTTTCGCAAATATCCAACCACAACAAACCTAATCCGGTTTAAAAAGGCTAGGGCTAAAGCCCGTTGGACACGGCGCCAAGCCAAAAAAGCGTCGTGGAAGGCTTTTGTCTCAAGTCTGAATAACAACACACCATCAAAGGTAATTTGGGACAGGCTCCGAAAAGTAAAGGGCGATTATGCTAGTTTTTCTGTTCCTCTACTACAAGCAAATGGCGTTGTGTGCCAAAACGTGCAAGAACAGGCAGACGCCCTTGGAGAACACTTTCAGAGCATATCGAGCTCTTCACATTATAGCGCTGACTTCATTAAAATCAAGGAACAGTCAGAGAAGCAGACCATCCCCCCTGGATCTGGAAATGGGTACACTTACAACTCCTTATTTACAATGACAGAACTGCTGAGGGCCCTATCACGCAGAAAGGTTACTGCACCAGCCCAATAAACCACGAAAAGCCCATGGACGTCCTCATCTGGTCCAGACGTCCTCGTCCAATTTAAACATCAGTAGGACATCCATAGGTAGTGTCACAAAGGCTGTCAATTGCATGACATCCTGAGGATTGTATTTTGACATTCTGATATGGACGTAATGTGGTTCTAAGCGTTCTAAGGTGGGGGTGAGTGTCACTTCAGTGGAATTAGATATGCATGATACCAGACACGTGCCCGATACAATATTTTTCAGTTTAAATGGACAAAAAATATTGTGTACAGTTTGCTATTTTCGCTTCTTGGGTGGCGATAGCTGCTTTGGCTGCATGCCAACACGAACTCCCGCGTCCTTGCCTGTTCACCATGCCACCAGCCAGCGCTGTCTGTCGCGCATGCGTAGTTTTGTTCGGTTCGCTTTGGCTGTAACGGACGTTTCTCATCGCCGCGAGTGATACGCATGATCTCGAGCGTATTATTGTTCCGCTAAGTCTGCAGCTATTAGTGGGTTTGTATTGTCGTTCCCAGTTTATGTTGTCGTTCTAGCAACTCGTCTGAGAAAGAGCCCGTAAGGGGAAATGTTTCTGCCAACCCCCAGCAGACCAGTCAAGTTTGAAATGTCTAGTGAGGACGGGACCCTGTATCTGAAGCCAAAATCGCTTGTCGCCATCAGGGTTTTTGCCGTGTCAGGTGCGTAATCAATATAACTGTGAAATAATATGTTCGGCTCTGCCATGCATTGTCATTGTAGATTTCACTCCATTTGCAGGCAATCTGACCAACGACAGGGAGATGGAACGCAAGATGAAACCGTGAGCGACTGTACGTTTTGTGCAGACGATATGTATATGTCTTGACACCTACTGCACATGGCCATGCTGTCATCGTGTTTTCTGAAAAGATATTTCTTGCAGCTTAGGCATGTATGGCGCAACGGGCACCAGGAAGAGAGACGCAAGCATTGTGTTCAATGTGGTGGAGGGTCACGCACATCATCACAAAATTTGCAAATGCTTTGAGAAAGACAAGTTGGCCCAGAAGTGAGAATTTATGGGCTTTTTTTTTCATTGTTGTTAATCGTCCGATCATTGCGAATTTTGTGTCCGCTTGAGACGAGCGCTCATGTGTGTTGATGATGAATGGGGATGCTTTCAGAGGTACGTACTCGTGAGTGGTGAATAAAGTGCTTTCTTGCTGCTATCTACTGTTTCGCATGGGTTTTTGCGGCTTCTCATCTCCCCCAGACATGAGCGGCTTACTTCGCAGAACATTTCAGAAAGCATGTAGACAGCGACGGGGAGGGGCGGCGAATAGCTTGCCGTTGCTGGCCACACAGCAGCATTTTCAAGATTGCCATAACCAGCACCAATGCAACTATTGTGCCACATCAGCATCAAGGCAGCCCTCATGTTAGCATCAGCATCAGAGGGGCTCTAGTGTTAACATCAGCCTGAACAGCTCTGTTAACATTAGTATCAGAGAAGCTCCACGTGTTAACATGAGCATCAAGACAGTGTCCCCAATCACATCAAACCTCATATATCACTCGTCAAGAGGGAACACACCCATAAACGTGTGTTACTACGGCAGTGCCTCTGCTACTCTGGTTACATGCTATGTAGTACAACGTGGCTTAACCTTGTTCTCTACACAACCTGTATACTTTTGTCTCCATTCTGCTAAAAATGCTTCTAAACCCAGCATATGTATAAGCTCCTAGCTGCTGTTGTACTACTGTAGTTTCCTATCTTACTTTTGATTCATTCTAGTCGAGAGTTTTTTTGAAGAACTGTCTTACTGTACTCAGTCAGTACACCAATAAACGTTGAAGCTGAACCACATATTTGCATGATGATATTGCTCAAAGTATATACACCTAGCATAACATAAAAAAAAACGTCCAAACAAGGTACCAGATCATGTCTCTGAAAGATATCCCAGTGACATGATATGGGTGCTTGTTTTAACATCCATGGGATGTCCACTCTGACATCATCGGGAGGAATGTGGACGTCCACAGGTAGCCCATATATCCTGGTAAGGACGTCTTACAGTCATCCCAGGGACATTTATGGTTTACTGGGGTCCAGATCGTGTGACATACAGCATGCTAGAAAACCTATCCAATTCTTCGTTAGAATGTGTTTTAGATTTCTTCAACACCGTATGGCGAGAAGGATCAGTTCCTTCTGGTTAGAAAGTAGCGACCATAATCCCGCTGTTGAAGCCAGGAAAGGATTCATCAGATCCATCTAGCTATAGGCCCATTGCGCTCTCAAGTTGTCTGGGAAAAACTTTTGAACGCATGGTCAACAACCGCCTCATATATTTTTTAGAGGAAAATAACTGCTTGGATCGATACCAGTGTGGGTTTAGGGTTGCACGGTCTACAACGGACCAGCTTTTGCGCCTTGAAACAACAATTAGGGAGGCTTTTGTAAGAAGTAGGCATTGTGTCAGTGTATTTTTTTGACCTGCACAAGGCCTATGTCACCACATGGCGGTACGGTATTGTTCGAGACTTGTATGCAATGGGACTTCGCGGTCGCATGCTTCGCTGTATTTTGAACTTCCTCGAACGGAGAACTTTCAGAGTCTAGGTGGGAACAACACTGTCCCGACCATTTGTACAGGAGAATTGTGTCCCACAGGGGTCAGTTCTAAGCGTCACGCTCTTTATCGTGGAAATGAACTCAATAGCAAAAGTAATTCCTCCTTCAATTAAGTACTCGTTGTACGTAGATGACCTGCAGATTTCCTATTGCTCTTCAAATGTGTCTGCATGCGAGCGCCAGCTCCAGCTGGCAATCAACAGGTTAGTGAAGTGGTCAAATGAAAATGGCTTCCAGTTCTCTCCTGAAAAGACTGTCTGTGTCCACTTTTCGAGGCTTCGGGGAGTTTTCCCTGAGCCAGCTTTGAAGTTGCGCAGCCACCCAATTATTGTACAGCCTGGGCACAAATTTCTCGGACTCATCTTTGACAAAAAACTGACATTTCTGCCACACATGAAACAACTCAAGAATAAGTGCATTAAATCCCTTAGCATTCTAAAGGTACTTTCACACCGGTCCTGGGGAGCAGATCGCGAAGTACTGAACCACATCTACATCTCCACTGTCCTTTCTAGATTGGACTATGGATGAGCTATTTATGGGTCGGCTCGACCAACTGCTTTGAAGATACTCGATCCGATGCATCACCAGGGACTACGCTTAGTCCTTGGTGCATTCAGAAACATCGCCAGTGGAGAGTTTGTATTTCGACTCGAACCACTGGTCACTCCCAAGACGGAGGTTTTTTCTTAGCGCCACATATGCACTTGGGGTTCGGTACTACCCCCAACATCCAGCGCTCGAATGTGTGCAGGACACTCAATACAAGCAACAACTTTTGAATAAACCGTCACAATCACTTCCCTTTTTTATGCGCATCCCTCAGGAAGTTAAACGATGCAACTTTGCTGAATACGATTACAAGGTCATGGAATTTAAGCAAAGGCTGCCCCCACGGCAACCACCTCCAAGTTTCAACAAGTCACTAACAAAATTCAAGAAATCTGACACTTCACAGGCTGTTTTGTTACAAGAATTCCTTCATCTTAGAGAAAGCTTCAGCAAGCACACAGAGTTTTACACTGACGGTTCAAAAACCAGCACAGGTGTTTCGTGCGCCATGGTTACGGGTTCACACACGAGCTCACGCCGTCTCAGAACCAGCATGTCCATTTTTACCGCAGAAATGTATGCGATAATTTTAGCACTCAAGAACATATTGCACAATGAAATTACATCATCTGTAGTTTATACAGATTCTCTGAGCTCACTGCAAGCTATTTGCAACTTACACCCAACTAAGGAATTGCTTGTTCACCATGCGAGGTGTTTAGAGAGTATGATCTCGGAGAGGTCTTACAACCTGATGTTCTGCTAGGTACCCAGCCATGTCGGGATACCTGGTAATGAGAGAGCCGATAGTGTTGCCACAAGTGCACTAACTGAAGATATAACCCCTCTTGAGCCCCGATCCAGGATATTAGACGGGCATTAAGAAACGTCATCAATGATCAGTGGCAGATATTTTGGGACACGCAGGATAAAAATAAGTTACATTCTGACAAGCCTAATCTCGGGAGAAACTCATCTCCACTTCCAACCGTCTGCATGAGGTGGTACATTGTCGGCTAAGGTTGGGTCATACATTCCTTACTCACGGGTATTTGTTGCGGCGTGAGGACACCCCGGAGTGTGGCCACAGCGGGGGGGCGCTTTGTTTTACGCACGTCCTCATTACATGTCCATCCTATGAAGATGTTCGTCGACGTCACTTCTATCGATTTTACAGATATTGTTTACCGTTTCACCCGGCCCTTTTGCTGGGTGATGAGGCTGAAGTACCTTTTACAGCTGTGTATGAATACTTCAAGGACATCCAGGTCTCTTGTTATCTCATACTGTTATTTTAGTCATTTTATCATATGTGGTAACTGTCTCCGGTAGTTCTTAAATAATCATCTCTGATTTTACTTTTGTCATCGTACATACCATTGCTTGGCGCTCTATAGCCTTGGTAGCTTTTGTGCCAATAAACCCTAATTATCATCATCATCAAACAAAGAAACAAGGCACCGCCTTGGAGGAAATGAGAAGGTAGCATATTTCTGCCTTCTTTAGTATCACAGAGTCCCATATGAAAACCCTAACACGAAACTACAGTTCAACATTGCGTTCAGTGCAAAGGATGACGCTGCATACTAGTCTAGCTACTATACCAGCTGGAGGCTCCAAGTGTCTTAAGATCAGGTTCAATTGAAGAAAGACGCCGTCAGAAGTCCGGTTCAATGTTAATTCTCTTCCGTGACCTTGACTTGATGTGAACAGGTGCAGAAAACGGAGCTTCGCAGAGGAAGGTTGTTCCAAAAGTGAGCAAGAGCTTCAGGGCTTTTTCTGACAAGCCAGGGCACCTTGCCCGCGCTCGCAGCGCAATACAGCGCAATAAATAGCTGGACACGTACCCGAACGCAGCACCTTCCGAAGCGTTCCTAACGCTCATAATCGCTGGGTGAAAGGAACTCCGGCCAGAGCCGTTTACAGAGAGAGTTTGACCATTGGGAGGAGCTTAACTTGAACCGCGTCATGCGACATTACGGCTGAACGACTTCCCTCGCCGCGCTCTATTGTCAGGCGCCGGCTCTAAAGCGAAACGCGCCGCCTCCAAAATATTGTCGCCACGGGCGCGCGCGCTCGGAAGATATCTGATTGGCTGCGTATGATATCTATAAATATTTGGATGAACTACGTCCACAGGGGACAAAAAGTTACAACACCTGAGAATACAAATTTGTGGTCGCGTGGTTGCAGTCGCCTCTTAACTTGGGCGCAATAAGTGATAGTTCCGAAGGTGTGCATGCTCTCTTTAATTAGTTTTATGCTCCGAAGCGTTATTTCGGAACCACGACGAGTGGTACAAAACCCGTAAGACCGCTGTGATGACAGTTGCTGCTCTCAAGTATAACACGTTCGCCCTCACCGAGATGTGTCAGTGTCACCGTGGGAATCAAAATTTCCGACAGAACAACGCACAACTAAAATCCCTCGTTTCCCGTAGCCGTAGGTACCTTAAACCCTCGGTGTGGTCTTCAGTAGTCCTTCTGGCATCCATGCGCTTGAACCCATTCACTTTATATCATGTGAAAGGACATGTGTAAAGCTATCGGATGATGCTAATCCAATGGTGGCAGCCACCACCTGCAGGGATCTCGCAATGGGCACATTTTACATTGTTCGAAACTTCCGTTCTTCGTTCTTTTACCAATGAAAAGGATGTGACTTTCACACTTCCTGGGGGACTGGTGGCAACCTGAAACAAAAGCTAAGATGTTACCAGTGGATTAAGATCTCTACGAAGCGCTTCGTTTCTTCTCACTGCTTTGTCGGTATGTTCGTCGAACTGGGGCTTCTCGTCAAGGGCGCACAGGCAACTCATGTACTCTCCCACGGTTTGAATGAGCCTGACGGAACTGGAAGGACATTGGGTAAACGTAAAGTGATTCTCTTGGGACACTACAACAAGCTCACGCAGTGTGGCCATTGATTTCTCCGTCAGCGGGACACCTGTAGCAAAAGAAGAGGTTGAAAGTCGCGTGCTCATGGGTGGGGCGCGCAAGGCCGCAGCCTCGTGCACCCTGCCTGACAAAAAAAATCGCTGCGCGTCTCTCAGGCAAAAATCAAAGATTGTCTCACTTGGCGTCTAAAGTAGAGACATGACGCCACCTTTTGAAAAATAATCAAGGAAATCGAAGATGGCGTTTTTGAGAAAACTGAGATGCAACATTGGCAATTTTCGCCTACTATGTGTGATTCTCAAGCTAATAACACAGAAATAACTGGGCTGAGAAAAATGAGCTCTATACAGCACGAAAGCTCTTTCAATGTGCTATCGAATGGCACTAAGCTCGATGTTCTCAGAGGTCCCGTCATGAAGCAAATTGGTAACGAAGTTTGGCCTTTTTGAACGTTTACGCCAAGTTTGGCATTTTTTAACAGAAAATCTGTGGCTCTCAGAGTTCTGTGGGTGACTGTCGAAAGTGTCTATGGTGTAGCCTATAATCACAAAAAACCTCCAGTTCCTAGACATAAAATTAGCGGTGCTAGATCCCGTCAAAGTCGGTCCAGAAGAAAGCGTGCTCAAGCAGCCACAGACATTCCCCCTCTCCTACGCGGAAACTACTACACGCACGAGCGTCGCACGTGGCGCGATTTGCGTCGTTTGAGCTGTCCTCTAACATATATTTTTTCTGGGCGAATTAAAAAATACGACTTTCACACGTTGTTCGATTTAAAATGAAACTACCCAGCAGTGATTTTCGTGCAGAGTTACGGATCATCAATAGATTTTTTGTTTTGTTTTAGTTCTCCCGCAGCCATGGCCAACAACGACGCACATAGCTCAGAATTGACTTCTGAAGTGCCCTTCGATGTCGAAGCACCTAAAGCTCCAGTGAAGCATAAGATATGTACTGTAGCTTTTTCGAGGCGGTTCCCGAGGACAAATAAACTTGATTTGTCATACACCATCGCTTTTTGATTGTCTGCTTTGGGACAGCATGATCGTTGGTCTACAGTAATCGCCGAAGACAAACGGACGAGGCTGGGGGGTAGGGGGGACGAGAGGAGAGACGAAAAACCACAGGAGAGAAGGGGGAGGCGGTTGAGAAAGGAGGTCGGTCTACGCATGCGCATTGGCCCCAGCTTTTTTCCCGCGCTGCAGCTCGGGGACGCTGTGAGTGGCTCCTGGAGATCACGTGGTTTGGGCGCCCGCCATTTTCCCTGGACCATTGCGTAAATGGGAGCTTCCGGCGGATGCTATTGTTGTCCACTCGTCAACCGGTCGCCGACGCATTTGATGCAAAGCGTTGTTCACGATGCAAGGGGGAAGACACGTGCGTATCACGTCCTTCCTCACGCGGATTTCGCTTGGATTCAGACTTATTGGGCGGTGCAACAGCGACGTCAAAACAGTCTCCGCCCGTGAAGCGGCAAGAGATCAAAAGTGGCCAAACTCTCTCTATACGGCTCTGACTCCGGCACGACAAGGGCGCCCTCCGCGGCGCGGAGCAGATTCGCGCGTCCCCCTCAGAGATGTCGTGACCAGCACTCGCCCGATCTTCGGGCTGTCTTCTATCATCGCGGACCCCCACGAACACTCTCAAAACCCCCCGGGGGCTACACTTTGGGAACCACTGCGCTAGACAATGTGTTGGCCTGAAGGACGTGTTGGTGAATGCTCAGAGTCTGTCGATGCCATATGAAAGGACCGGTGTTTCATAGGGCCACAGCGAGTAAGGACGGCTACATGTATTTAATAATCATTGAAATCACAATCATCTTAATCATTGAAATGAACACTTGATCAAAACAATTGGCGAAAGCAACAAAGGCACTCAGTCACAACAGTTCCTCAGCAAGTTGCAACATGCACTGAAGATAACAAAGATATCAAGCTGTGCGGGACTATGTTGTTAGCTTTAGGTGTATCATAAACCAGGTTCATTATTTATCACAAACAGTGTATAAATTCCCAGAGAGCTATTATGTCTGGTATGTCTGGTGTACAGTGGGAAGAGGTGATCGAGATGAATCATTGTTCTCATCAGTGGAACACTGTGCTGGGAGGCTATGTTCGCTGATTGGAGAGATACTTGATGCGTCAAGATGAATGTAGTTATAAAGCTACATTCATCTAAGGCAAGGTATAAAAAGGCAAGGAAATGTATAAAGAGGCGACTAAATCCCAGAGGACGTCATCCCAGACCATTAACAGATTTAATACGGTCTCTGTGGCACCTCAACCACCAGGACAGTAGTAAGCACTGACCACAATCAGGAAACACACAAGGGGCTTGGACACCATTAAATTAGCAACTAATTAGCAATTAAGACCCCGACATTAATTAGGATCATGCAGTGAGTCACCACAATAATTGGGGAGCATCTAACTCATGTCCAGACCAGCCTGCATGTTTCCGGGTACTTGTGGTCATAAAACGTAAAAAAATAGACAGAAATAGAGTGGAGAGAAACAACTTATTTGAAAATCAACGATGCCAGCTCGAAGAAATCGTTCTGGAACAGGCGGCTGGCCACCGAACGCAATGTTCTCGTTGGCGGCTGGTAGTTGCAGAGATCGACGACACGTGGCACCCGCCCTAGTGCCCCCTGCACCGACACTGCTGGCTGGCAGCAGCGGTCATCCCCTTGCGCATGCTGCAGTGCTGAGTTTCAGTTTCGCTCTCCCCTTTGTCTGCGCGCGCTCCTAGCGGCAACGGGTTGCTTCTCCATTTCAGTTTCACTCTCATTTCTTTGTGTGTGTTTATTTGAAAATGCTCTATAAAGGAGGTGTGTATTGCGCTCGCGTCATCATTCTGACCAATACGTGAAAAACATCATGTGTGGTTTATTCTCCTTCGTTTCTCGCCGCCGTCAGGAAAAGACAAAAAACGAAGAACTTTGTGAAGAACTTGAAGAATAATAATTTATTTGCGGTATCGTGGAGGAAGTATTTTATGTCCACCGCCTGGAATGGTTGCAAGCACGTCAAGAAATGTGTCAGGACAAGATAAAGACGCTCGACCACATCTTAGCGGCGGAGAGACTCATGAAAAAGGAGTCCATCTTTAGCCTGGATAATCTGTATTGGGAATGCCGTTCGGATCTAGAGGACGATGTGTAAATAAAAGAGATGCATTTCTCTACAAGACTCAGTCTCTTCTTTTTCTTCACGCAAAGTGTACACATGTATCATGTCTTCCCCCGAACCATTTAATTTCCGACATCCTTTACGTTGTATTTTAGGTGGTCCCTCCATGTGTGGTAGTACACGGATATCGTGGAACCCACCTACGTGGGGAGCGGAAAAAAGGCGATACAGTAGAATCTCGATGATACGATCACGGATGATACGAATTCTTTTCCGGTCCCGGCCGGAATGTCTATTCTTCCCAGGTATTAGAGTTCGGATGATACGAACGCGTTATCTTGCCTTTACGGATGATACGAATGAGCCGAGGATGCGATAGAGGTCGTACCCCCGTGACGTGAGAGCGTGCGAGTTATGCTGCTGAATCTTTCGAAAAGGGAGGGTGATCCTCACCACGAACTCCCTTACATCATGTAGCGCAAGCAATGACTTTCCTTTTGGTGGTGGTGGTGGAGATAAGATCAAAGGGATTGAACGGCCCGAAACCTTATAACCTTATCTCTGTTTTGACCTTTTTACCACCCTCGCAACATTAAAGGCCCGTTCCGACATACAGCGCTTTGCTCCAGAGCACTGGAAAACAGCGCTGTTTTTCCCTCCTCTCCCGGCTGCGACTCGATGGAAAACAGCGCTTGGCGAAGTTGAGCTTCGGTGAACTTTCCCATTGCTGTCTCCCATTGATAGGCTCCCTGAACCAATGAGAACGCGCCGCCGCGTTCACGTGACGGTACAATCACATACGATCACGTGAGATCACCAAGTACAGCACTGGGACAAGCGCTGCAAGTGCGAACCCCACAGTGGAAATACAGTGCTGTTTTGCAGTTCTGTGGTGCAGCGCTGTGGAGCGAAGCGCTGCATGTCGGAACGGGTCTTAAACCGCAAAGCTGTGTGACATCGCTCTGGCGAAAATCAGTGACCAGAACCCCAGAACACGTGGAGGGAACATATCAGGACAACTTGTGGCAACATTATGCGTCACCATTCCGCAAGTCAGCTTCACCTAACGCCTGCTTGCTTTAGGAGAAGCTCGCTTTAGACCACTGTCGCGCGACTCGCGGGTTTGAAAAGCACGTGCTACGTCTTTTGAATCATTTCGCGTATTTGGGCAGCGTTGGCCAAAAACGGCACACAAAAGCATTACAACCGACCTCTTTCATTTACAGTAATGGAAAATGAACAGTCACTGTCTATTTTCTTGCCTCAATTTTTATTTTGGTTTAATTCGTTTGATACGAATTTCGGATGATACGAATTTTTTCCGCGACCCCGTGAGATTTGTATCATCGAGATTCTACTGTTTTAAAAATACTACCCTTTTATTATGAGAAAGGGAAGCACGTTGTCATCTACACATTAGATAACATTCAGTATTTTAACCTGTCTCAATTCGAAATTCCTTCAGTGACGATTGTTCACGCGGACGAAACGGGGAAAGCGTTTACCGTTGCGATCCGAAGGTAGAACAAATTTAACGTTCCACTTTAAATATGCACCGTAATTCCCCCAAATAATTCCTATGTATACGGGACTCCAACGAGGTGGCGGTGTGTTGAGCAACATATCAAAGCTTATCGTTCCCATTTGGCAACAAATAAAACCAATCGCCAAGAAAACGTTGAAGCTCTTGGCACGGAATTTGGCTGATGGCAAAGGAATATCGTGCGCAATAAAAAAGACAGCCATAGCAACAGTGAGAGATATGCTGGATTCCATGCAGGGCTTCGGAAAGGACAACGGAAAGATACGTTGCGAAAGAGACAAAAACCATCGACACATGATGCACCTGCAGATATCTTTGGTTCGCCATGAGGGTCACACATATGCTGCACTCCAGCCATCACGTCAACAAAAGACAAAAAACAGGCGCAACGGTCACCACTCTGTCTGACGAGTGACGTAATGATCTTTGAACTCCCTTCTGTTCAATATGGAGTGGAAGATACTTCGTACCAACTCTTTTATCAGATCAACGGGGTAAATACTACCGTGATCTAATTTTCCATTCAAAGTTTGCAAAGGGCACACTTGGATATCCACGGCAGCTTCGTGTCTTTGACCGTGTGCATTATTCACGACGACGGAGGAGAAATTGACGAGAAAGATATCGTTGTCCCACTACACCATCTGTTGAGCGACATGTTTAAGACGGTCACCGTTTATGCGAACAACAAGCTCGTCAGCTCCAACAAGTTGTATGCCTACAGTAGTATTTTGGACGTCGTGCTTCATTCCAAGCCCTTGGCTCAAGAGACTGTGCACATGGCTGGACTCTTTGTTAACGACAACATACATTTAAAAAACGATTACGATCTGAAACACTTCGAAGCGATGAAGGGTGGGAAATACCTTAACCTGCTTAGACAGACCAATACCAACCTGTTCCAACAGCCGCACCTGATGGTACCTGCTGTCGAAATTCACGTCATTTTCCTGTTTAATAACAACGAATTTAAACTCATATCGGCCCCCAATGACAACAAAATGTACAATTACGAGGTGGACATTAAAGAGATGATGTTACACTTGAAAAAGGTGACGCTGGTGCCTTCTTTTGGAATACGAGCGGCGCCTTGAGACCAAACCCGCATTTCTACGTCTTATGCGGATTGGAAACCAAAGTGCGAAGTTTGAGTCTCAGGAGCTTGGCAGCCCACTTTGAAATAGTTTACCCTGAAAGGATGCCTTCCAAATTATGCGTCGCCCTGCTCGCCACGTCCGACTTTCTCGGCGACATCGAGTCGAACCCCTACAAATTCCGTCATTACGATTTGTCCTGTAGAGGAGATGGTATCCCTGACCGGCGATGATGGAATGTCCCCAGGGGAAAGTGGTCGTGGCCTCACGCTAGGACCGTGGCGCGCGCCAGCACAGGCACGTCTTCATCGTCGTCCACGGGCCGCCACAGTCCCATTTGATGCTCTCCGTGGATGGTCAGCAAGTGCTAGCTGAGTAGAACTTTAAAAATGACCTCGACAAAGTTCTCCACTTTAACTTCTTGCAAGAACCGCGTGAAAAACATTTCAAGTACTGCGATGACCGATGTTAAAAAGATTCCTTCTCTACTTCAACTTGGACATGGAGAAGTGTTCTTCTTCTTCGCATTTGGACAAGTTGCAAAAAGGGAACGCGCGTCTGCAATTACGCTTCGCTAAAGGCCTGCCATATGCGGTCACCGTCCTCTTGATTTCTAAGTGTCCCAAGCTCATGTGCATCGACAAGGACCGTACAGTCACCTTCCCATTAAAAAAAAGTACGATAGCGACATCTTGGAACTCGTGCCCTTGAACTCTGTCACTTCCGCCATGCTGAGAGGCATTTGCGCTTCCAACGAAGCCTTCGTTTTACACAAACCTGCTATTTCATCATCAACACAGAAGAGCGAAGAGAGCGCGGCCAGCACTGGGTGCTCTACCTGAAAAACTACGATGGGTCTGCCTTGTTTTTCGACAGTTATGGGCTTCCCCCCATCGAAGCAAACCCTAAAAGAACTTTACTAGTGGACGAGTATAAGACGAGTGTATTCAATCTCCTTTTTCGCCTTACTGCGAGCTTTTTGTATCTACGTAGCCGTGCGTATGTTGAAACGGTACAGCTTGAAAAATTGTCTATGCATGTTGTCCCGTAACCTCGAAGGGAATAATGAAAGAATAAAACGTCTCCTCGTGAGAGAACTTGCTTTGTAAAATAGTCTATTTATTTTCACGACATACATAAGACGCTTGCAAGAATATCTTCCAATGTGCTGACCCGATGCTTTTCACCAACGACCGTGATGTCCAGGGAAGTGTGGAGAAGCCAATAGCGACAAACGATGGGTCGGTTGAAACCCGCATTGATGATGCGTGGATCCACTTCCTCTCCTCATTTGTACTTTTACAACAGCTCGCGCTTGTAATCTACGAAACGCTTCATTTTGTTCGCAATATCTCCCCTGGCGGTGAACAGACTTAAGGGTATCGTCTTGAGAATCGAGCGAAAGTCACCTTCCCAGCCATTGCCATGAATATAATCGCGTAATCACAGCAAGTCCCGATACATTCGCGTTTGCACAAAGGTTGCAAACCTCTGCTCGGGCGCCATCTCTGAGACGAAATGAGAGTACAACATTGTTTTTTACTTATTGTGAGAGGTCACATGAGAGAAAGAGTTAACCTCCAGCTTTGGTTTCGTAGCTGGGAAGACAGCCCAAATATGGACGAAGGCTCAAGTCTAGCCGATGGCTGGCGTTCCTCGACCAGAGTCCACCACAATGACTGGTCTGCAGCTGATCGCCGATTCGGAAAAAGAACGTCTTCGGAGGAGGCTTGAAGGTTAGGACCAGGGCCAGATCTCCCGTCAGTAGCATTCATAATCTCCATAGATAGAAAGGAGCACGAGAAACACGTGTTTTTAAACACAGACACATGCAGAGCCTTCTTCAGTAACAGAGTGACACTGATGGTCCATCTTCTCCATTTTATTTTCCTTCCTTTACGAGTCGAAGTCCTTCGCAATGCACGTCGAATGGTACCGTCTAACAGCCGAGAAATGGGCGTATCAATCGGTCCCATGTAGGCGTACAACTCGTTGGAGCTGATGAGGTTGTTGTTCATATAAACTGTGACCGTCTTAAACATGCCGCTCAACAGAGGGTTTATTGGGAAGACGACTTCTTCATCCATTTCTCCTCCATCGTCGTGAAATGTATGCACACGGTCCAAGACACAAAGCTACGATAGAGATCCAAGTGTGCCCTTTGCAAATTTTGAATAGAAAATTCGATGACAGTTTTATTTACCCCATTGACAGGATAAAAGAGTTGGTACGAAGTACGATCCACTCCGTATTGAACAGACGGGTTGGAGATCATTATGTCACTCGTCAGACAGAGCGGTGACCACTCCTTCTGTTTTTTGTCTTTCGTTGACGCCATGGCTGGAGTGTAGTGGATCTGTGAACCTCACGGCGAACCAAAGATATCAGCAGGTGCGTCATGTGTCTGTGCTTTTGATGTCTGTAGAGTGAGAAAAGAGGCAACCAGGCTCTACTGAGGTTCATGGGTTTAATGACGGTTAATGGTGATGAACCGAAAACGAAAGCTTGGGTTGTGCGCAGTGCTGCGCGCAACCGATGGCGGTGCTGGTGATGAAGATGACGCTGGTGCTACAAGGCTCTCCCCATGGTGGATGACAAAGCCGGCGAAGAGGGCAGAGGGCAGCGGGAATGTAGGGCGCCAGAGTCAAAGAAGGCAGGAGGTGGGCGGCCCGCAGTGTGTGATCTGCGGGGCCCAATGTACACGGCGTGAAGGGGTAGAAAGGCCGGACAGAGGAGCTGAGTGCAGAGGGAGGGAGGGCGGAGGGGGCGATACAGGCGATTGCCAACTCCAGGTACGCGGGCTTGAGCCTGTCGATGGCCACAGTGTAGGGGCCCCGCTGAAGATCCAGGCAGAAAAACTTCTCGGCTCGTGAGATGACCCTGTAGGGGCCGTTGTAGGGTGGCTGCAGGCTGGTGCGCACCAAGTCTTGGCAGACGAAGATGCGGGTGGCTTGAGGAAGGGCGGGGCTCACGAACACGCCTGTTACGGGACCAGAGCGGGTAGGTGTGCGCTTGAACTCCTGGAAGAGCTGGCGGGGACGGTCCATGTACTAGGAGGTGTCGCGCAAGAGTGGAGCCGAGGCGGTGAAGAAAGCTCCGGGAAGGCGAAGCGCGCAGCCATAGACCATGTGGGCTGAAGCCGTCCTGGTGGATCGCGGCGCGATGGCCAAGCAGGACGAAGGGAAGACGCTCGGGCAATGTTGTGTCGCTGTGGTCAGTGGCGCGGAGGGAAGCCTTGAGTTGCCGATGAAGGCACTCGACCAGGCCGTTGGCAGCCGCATGGAGGCCATGGTTCGGATGCGATGAGTTCCAAGGGCGCTGCACAGGTGACAGAAGACGGCCGATTCAGACTGGCGTCCTCTGTCTGTGGTGACAGTGGACAGGACGCCGAATCGGGAAACCCAGGAGAAGACGAATGCATGGGCCACTGTTTCTGCCATGATGTCAGGAATGGGTATTACCTCCGGCCAGCGGGTAAACCGGTCGATGCAAGAGAGGAGGTAGCGGTAGCCTTTGGCCGGAGGAAGCGGGCCGACCAGGTCCATGTGTACCTGGTCGAAATGAGCATCTGGCGGAAGGAACCACGATGAAGGCGAGGTGGTGTGGCGTTGGATTTTGGACCGCTGGCAGGCAAGGTAGGCACGCGCCCCGGCACGTACATCGGCATTCATCTGAGGCCATATGTAGCGCTCAGCGATGATGTTCTGCGTTCCGCGCACGCCAGGGTGGGGCAGGGAGTGTAGGCCATTGAAAACAGGCCGGCGAAAGTCCAGGGGAACGAAAGGGCGCGGGGTGCCAGTAGATGTGTCACACCACAGTCTCGCCGTCGAACTGGGGAGCGAGACAGGGGATGAATGAAGATCAGCGAGCACTTGATCAGCCTGTTCCGCTTGGGTGATGCCGTCCAAATTGACCGCGGGGGGCGGGTGGAGAGCATTAACGTCTGGCCGTGAGAGCGCGTCCGCAGCTGCATTGTCTTCGCCGTCAACGTAGCGTAAATCTGTCGTGAATTCCAAGATGTAGCACATGTGGCGGGTTTCATGGGTCGACTGGTTGCCGGATGCTGATCGCAGGGCGAACATGAGAGGCTTGTGGTCTGTGTACAGCACAAACGGGCAGCCGTCGAGAAAATGGTGGTAGTGTGTGTATGCCAGGTAGGCTGCGATGAGCTCATGCCCGAAGGTGCTGTAGCATGTTTCTGCTGGCGAGAGGCGCTGGGTAAAGAAACTGAAAGGTTTCCAGTGGCCATCCTGACACTGCTGCAAGACGGCGCCGACGGCAGCAGTGGAGGCGTCGATGAACAACGCCGTCTCGCCGTCAGGACGAGGATGGTGGAGCAATACAGCATCTGCCAGGGCCTGCTTTACTTCTGCGAACGCGCGTTCTGCTGCTGGTGTCCACTTCAGAGGGGCAGCAGTGGCCTGTTTCGGATGGTCTGCGCCGAGAACGGCATAGAGAGGTTGGAGCAACCCAGTAAACCAAATATGTCCCAAGGATATCCTGGGGAAGAACTGAATTTGACATTTAGATATCCCAGGGATGTTCGTGAACGTCTCGTTTACGTCCGTGCGACGTCCCTGGGAACAGACTTTCTTCCTTATTTTGCAGTCCGGGGGACGTCCTATTAACGTCTCCGTTGGATATCTGGATGTGAATGGGACGTTTACCGTTTCATATCAAATTAGCTTGTATGCTGAGCACTATGCATTATTCAGTTTTTGTTATCTCTCCACGTTTTAGAAATAGTCTTGGATAAATAATCGGCATCTTTTACTTGAGAACGGTATGCAACCATTGTATACAGCACTTTGGCAACGCCACGTCACCTGCGTATCCCATTGTGGGTATGGGTGACCACTTGCACTCGCACATACACACATATGTGATATTGAGTAAGAGCACTACCTAAGGAGGCCTGTGGTGGCCTCTTTTGGCGTACTAGATGGAGCATATACTGAAATGAGAGTTGTAGGAGTATGTTCAGTAAGTGTACAGTCGGGTGAAGTATGCTTGTAACGGTGAAACGTCTTGGGAATTAATTAGTGTGTGTGCCAACAATGCCTAAGCATGACCATTGATACTTTTGGCGTCCCTGTCTCACAAGTACTGTGTTTTTAATTCAAACTATCTTCCATGATGTGATTACTCTGCAAATAAAGGTCGAAAACCAAAATGTTTCTCGCTTTGCCTACGTCACTCCAGTAAGCATCACGTGTCTCAGATATGTGCGCAAAATGCCACACGGTGGGCCAATTCCTTTTACATTCTGCAGATGTCTCTGGGAGATACAATATCCGACGATTGTCAACGTCACATTGTGGACGTCCAGATAACGTCTGGTGGACCTCCTGTACACCGGTGACGTGTGCGACTTTTCTGGGACATCCCTGGCATATTTCTGGTTTACTGGGAAAGTAGCACAGTGAGGCACAAAACGTCAGTAGAAGGTCACGTGGCCGAGGAATGAACTGAGCCCTTTGCAAGAGGTGAGGGCAGGAAAGTCTTGGATGGCCTGGACCTCACACAGACAGAACACTTTCTCCTGTGGATGTCCGAAACAGATCTCTAATTCCATATCCGGAAATCTATATCCGTCGGATATCACTGGGAGCCTCATACGTGGACGTCCCAGGATCTGTATCCACAGGATGTCCGGTCGCGGTTGTTTCAAGAATTGTCCGAGTTAGATCCCTGTCGGGATGTTACACGGATCATTTATTGCGGGAGAGAGAGAAACTGGGGGCGATGTAGCACTGCTAAGTTTGACTTTCGATGTACCAGCTGAATGTCTCTAACCAAAACAAGTAAGAAACACAGACGTTGTCTTGATAGCGAGTTAATAGACAGATCAATTTCTCAATTCGTTGTTGTATGTGTGCGGAATATGGGGATGCTTGCGAGACTAGCAGTGTATGGTATCTGTTTTCTCTTTGGAAGGAAATGGCACTGCCTTTCGAAGTGAGCTTCTGGGAATGGGTGGTCTTCTGGGAGCTTTCATATATATTTTTTCTTATTAAAACACTGCGTTCGTTCTCCGTCATGGCATGTACGAGAAACAAAGAGGAGCAACAGAAATTAAAAGGTGCGGAGGCGGGGATTAAAACAAAATGGCAGGCAGAAAAATGCTGATTTCTATGAAAACTGAGGATCAATGTCTTTCTCCTCTACAGAGTTCGTGAGAGTTCGTTCTACAGAGTGTTCGTGGCAGCCGGGAAACCCTGCCGTGGACCATTGATGGCGACCGATGGCCCACATCCTTCGTCCAGTCGCCTTTTCTACATCCGGGACATCACTTCGGCACGACGTTTCCTTGTCGACACAGGTGCCGAGGTGAGCGTTATTCCCGCTGCCAAAGGAGACTGACGGAGCCCTGTCATGTGCCATCTCACAGCGGTTAACGGCTCACAAATCCCTGTTCTTGCCCAACGTTCTCTAACGCTAAGCCTTAGCTTGCGCCGCACATTTCGCTGGGTGTTCCTGGTGGCCAGTGTCTCCCAACCAATCCTGGGCGCCGATTTCCTGAACCACCATCACCTCTTAGTGAACATGCGTAACCGCCACCTCATCGATTCCAGTACCAACCATGCTGTGCCCGGAATATCGTCTTGACTTTCTTCTCCGGGAATATCATTCTTCCATGATGAGACTAATCACTTCCATGCAATCTTGAAGGAGTTCCCGGAGCTAACTCGCCCACCCGATTGGACCAGCCCGGTAAAGCACTCGGTCGTCCACCATATTGGCACCAAGGGGCCGCCGGTTTTCGTTCGCCCACGTCGTCTCGCACCGGAAAAACTGAAGATAGCTCGTGACGAATTCAGCCACATGCTGGACATCGTCTAGCAGTTGGGCTTCTGCTCTTCATATGGTGCCCAAGAAGACAGGCGACTGGCGCCCCTGCGGCGATTATCGTGCCCTGAATCGTGTCACAATCCCAGACCGTTACCCTATCCCGCACGTGCACGATTTTACGGCTTTCCTGCACGGAACCACCATCTACTCGAAGCTTGACTTGGTACGAGCCTACCATCAGATTCCGGTTGCCGAAGAGGACATTCTGAAGACAGCCATTACTACACCTTTTGGCTTGTTCGAGTTTCTTCGTATGCCCTTTGGCCTCCGCAACGCCGCCCAGTCGTTTCAACGCTTCATTGACACCGTCACACGTGGCCTCTCATTTACATTCGCGTATATCGACGACATTCTTGTTGCGAGTTCCTCCTACGAAGAACACCTCGACCATCTCTGGCAGCTTTTCGCCCGCCTTTCCGACCACGGCATTATTATCAACGCCCTCAAGAGCGAATTCGGGGTCATCTCTCTGGAGTTTCTGGGGCATAAGATCTCTCCAAAAGGCATAACTCCCCTCCCGAGCAAAGTCCACGCCATCTCCGACTACCCGCGTCCAACATCTGTCAACGCACTCCGACGGTTTTTAGGACTCACGAATTTCTACCGCCGATTCGTCCCTCATTGTGCAGAGATTCTCCGCCCTCTTGAAGCACTCCTTACCGCTCCTGCCAAGTCCTCCCGTCCCCTTGTCTGGCCCCCTGACGTCGAGGCGGCCTTCGGTCGCATCAAACAAGCTCTTGCGTCTGCCACGCTCCTATTCCATCCGCGACCCGATGCGGCTACATCTCTCATGGTGGATGCCTCCGATACAGCGGTCGGTGCAGTTCTGCAGCAAGAGACGACGAATACCTCAAGCCCTTCTCAGCCCATCGGCTTCTTCTCTCACAAATTACGTCCTCCAGAAACCCGATCAAGCACCTTTGGCAGAGAGCTGTTGGCGATTTACCTAAGAGTGAGGCACTTCCGCCACTTTCTGGAGGGCCGGCAATTCGTCATCTACACAGACCACAAGCCACTAGTCTACGCCTTCCAATCTGCCGGTCAACGTTACTCGACTAGGGAACAACGGCATCTTGCCTTCGTCTCTGAGTTTTCAACCGACGTCCGTCATGTCCCTGGCAAACAGAACCCAGTAGCGGACGCTCTGAGCCGTGCCGCGATCACTGCTCTCTCGACATCAACTACGCCCCTCTCACTCGAAACCATAGCAGACCTGCAGTCCGGCGATGACGAGCTCCTGTCCCTGCGCGACTCTAACCCCACCAGCTTGACGCTACAAGACATTACGTTTCCCGGCATCCCGTGCGCCGTTTGCTGCGACGTCTCGTCCAGCCAGCCCCGTCCCTTCCTGCCAGTTGCCGCTAGGCGTCACGTTTTTGACCAGCTCCACGGCATGGCGCATCCTGGCATACGAGCGTCCCAGAAGTTGCTGTCGTCCCGATACGTATGGCCACGAATGCGTTCCGACATTAAGCGCTGAGTACGGTCATGCATCTCCTGCCAGTAGTCCAAAATTCTGCGTCACACCTGCACTCCATCGTCGCGATTCCCGCTGCCGGACTCTCGCTTCAGCCACGTTCACCTAGATTTGGTCGGACCTCTCCCTCCCGTACAAGGTTTCCGGTATCTCTTGACGGTCGTTGACCGCTTTACCCGTTGGCCGGAGGCCACTCTCATACCCGACATTACCGCTTCAACCGTGGCCTCTGCCTTCCTCAATTCATGGGTGGCCCGCTTTGGGGTTCCGGCAACCATCACAACGGACCAGGGACGCCAGTTTGAGTCCCGCCTTTTCGCCCACCTCACTCGCCTCTTTGGCTCGCATCGGACCCGAACTACCGCCTACCACCCACAGGCCAATGGTATGGTTGAGCGGCTCCATCGTGACCTCAAGGCGGCGCTCAAGGCTGTTTCTCCCACGCCTTGGGTAGAAGCACTTCCCATCGTCCTCCTTTCGCTGCGGGCTACTGTCAGGCAAGACATCGAATGCGCACCGGCAGAGCTGGTGTATGGGACGACACTCCGCCTTCCTGGTGACCTCTTCTCATCGTCCTCTTCTGCCGCGACACCCGATTTCGCATCCTACGCCGATCGCCTGCGTGCCACCATGCAAGACCTGCGTCCGACGCCACCCCGACCTCCGTCTGCTCGGCTTGCCTATCGACACCCGGACCTGGAAACCAGCTCCCATGTTTTTGTTCGCCACGACGGCTCTCGTTCGTGCCTGCAGCACCCTTACGACGGCCCATACCGAGTCATCCGCCGCTCGTCCAAACACTTCACCGTGGACGTCGCCGGCCGCCACCAGGTGGTCTCCGCGGACCGCGTCAACCCCGCCTTCATCGAAGATGTTTCTACTGTTTCCGCTGCCCAACCTCTTCACCACACCCACCAGGGCGCGCGCGTCCACTGGGCCTCTCCTCTCCGCACCCTTCACTTCTACAACCGTTCAACCGGGGCCTGTGGTGTTTAAGTACAACCGCTACGCTAGGGGGGGACCCTGTAGCGGCACCGCTACCGTCATCAGCTCGTCGTCACCTGCCCAGATCATCTCGTGCCGCGACCGTTCCACTGGCCAAACAAAAAACCGGTCCAGACGTAGCCTCTGGCTAGAACGGACCCAGCTTGCTGTCTCGTCATATCCACACAACGTGTGCATGTAAATAAGTAAGTCCGTGCAATGTCCAGATATCTCCATATAACATCCTATGAGTACAAACGACGGATATATGTGGGAAGTCCGAACCGTGGCCACTCGGAGTTGTGTGGGACGTTCGTTGGAAGAATGTCTGTCTCACAGAGAGATCCGAATTTCTGTGAAAGGATATCCACAGGAACACTCCGGGAGGTTTTGTTCTGTTTGGGTAGATGCGAGTGGCCAGATGCCTAACGGGGTAATGGTGTGTCCAGGAAGGTAAGGGTGGTAACGCCAAACTCGCACTTCGCAGCATTGATGAAGACTTCGTAGTGCTCAAGGCGTGAGAACAGGTCTCGCAGATGGACGCGATGACCCTCCGGAGATGGACTCGCGACGAGGATGTCATCCATGTATGTGAATGCGAAGTCCAGGCCGCGGAGCACTTCGTGGATAAATCATTGGAATGTCTCTGCGACATTACGTAAGCCAAAGGGCATCCGCATGAATTCGAAGAGGCCAAAAGGAGTGGTTATAGCCAGGGTGTCGAACCGCAAAAAATACGGGTTCGGTTCGGGTTCGGGTTCGCGTTGTTTTGATTTCGTTCCGGTTCAGTTCCGGTTCGGCCAGGCCAGAAATCGAACCGGTTCGCAAACCGGTTCGCAGCCCCGAACTGGTTCAACGCTTCGGTTATATATGTTCCATAAAACTGCTTTTATCAGGAAATGCGTGGCTAATAGCTTACTGCTGTTGTCTGCATTGACGTCTCTAGCGGCGAGGTAGCCCTTTAGTGAGAGAAATGAGAAATGGATGAACACTTATTGCAACTAGAGTTCACGCTGTTGAAGCGGTGTAGTCCTGCTACTTTGTGTTCCCAAAATATATTTTTTCACACGCACAGTGCCAGCAAGATACACTTAAAGGAAGCCTAATAAGATGGACAGCGTAACATAGACGACAGTACTTGCCGGCACACTGCCTTCGCAGCGTGAATCGATCTGAAACCGTACTGAAGCATGTCGAAAATAAGCCTGCAAGCCTTACTCTGTCCGAGCTCACAGCAGTGTACTTGTTAATCCACAACACAACGGCAATGTGTCACGACGACACAACTGCGCTACCAATAAGCAGAACCACATTTACTTTTCAAAGCACGACCAATCAAACAGGCACCGTTCTGCGTACGCTCCTTCTCCACTTCTCATGTTTCTGACTTGTTTAATTTGTGCTGCTCACGTGTAAAGGGAAATCTTGGGCGCTTATTTGATCACACATTCGTCCTGTAGAGCTATATAACTGGCCTACTCCATTCGTGTTTCATTCGTCCGCGTGGCACCTGGTCTCTGAAGAGTAGACGCCGCACCGCGTGCGTGCGGCGCTAGCCGCGGCACTCACAAGGACAACTGCGCTTCAACATGTTGAAAAGACGCTGAAAGTATACTTACTATACGTCGTCGTCTGACTGCTAGGTGAACATTTCTGAAATTTATGATATAGGCGTGTGATGATGATACCAATGTGTCTTCGTTCGGGGATAGAGAGGAACGCTTATGCTGACTTCTTGTATGTCCGAACCGTTTTGTTGCGAACCGGTTACCGCTATTATTTTTTACGGTTCTGCTCCGGTTCGGGTTCAACAGTGTCATGAAAATTTCGGTTCGGGTTCGGTTCCGGCAAAAATAACGGTTCGGGGACGGTTTTCGGTTCGGGTTCGGTTCGACACCCTGGTTATAGCCGTCTTCAGGATGTCAGGGGGATGCACGGGAATCTGGTGATAGGCTTTGTTAAGGTCTATCTTGGAGGAGATGGTCGCTCCATCAAGATTCGCCGTGAAGTCCTGAATATGGGGAAGTGGATATCTTTCCGGTACCGTGAGGATGTTGAGTGCACGGTAGTTCCCACATGGGCACCAATCACCAGGTGTTGTTTTGGGCACGATGTGGAGAGCGGAAGACCACGGGCTGGATGAAGGTCGAACGATCCAGTTCGAGCATGTGCTCAAATTCCCTTTTCACAATGACAAGGCGCTCGGGGGCCAGCCATCTGGGGCAAGCGAAGACAGGAGGGCCCCGTGTCACGATGTGGCGTGTGACGCCGTGACGAGGCGGGCAGGAGGCGTGAGATAGGCCCAGGACAGTGGGGAACTCCTTGACAATGTTGACGAAAGCAGTGAGCAGCGGTAGCGGTGTGGTGGGACTAATGGCGGCTATATGCGCAGGGGCTCCATGAACGTGCAAAGAAGTAGTGCTGTCGACGAGGCGCTGGCGCCGAATATCCATAAGAAGGTCGAAATGGTGGAGGAAGTCGGCGCCAAGAATCGCGAAAGAGAGGTCGGCGATGGTAAAAAACCAACAAAATACTCTGCTATGTGTGCGAAATATCTTGCTCCAACTGTTCGTAGTTTTTTAGAAAACTACGAACTAGGTTTTTTTAGTTCCCACGCCCGGCCGTCAGACCGTCGGCAAACCCTGCGCACGGGCGCACCGACGTCACTGCTCTCGGTTTATCTGTCTTTGGCTTGGCATGGACCTCTTGGCTTGGCCGCTTGGCTTCTTTCGTTTCGTCCTCTGTGCATCGTACATAAGCGAACAGCTGTTATGTTGTTGCTAAGCCGGAAACAAAGCATGTGAATATTTTTTTTGGCACGGCATCGTTTGCAAAGTACACTTCCTTGTTCTGACCTTGCCTTTTATGGGCTGGAGCGATATGATACGTGATATGCCACGGCGAAGTTGCCGAAGATGCGCCGGTGCTACGCTGTTAGAACAATTCATCGGAGCATTCAAGTGTTACCTATTATAAGCTGCCAAAAGACCAAGCAGTGCGAAGCTGTTGGCTGACAGCGACAGCGGTGCCTGCTAAGTTCCACTCCAAGGATTTCGTCCACGAATGTTATCATAGGTTACGCGCGACTCCAGAGGCAATTTGAAATCTCGGCACGAAATCGTCTGATGAAAATCTGAGATGCCCGACGCACAACATTTTGAACGTTCCACGGAGGATCAAGGCAAAAAACGAGAGCAAAAAAGGTAAGTCGAGGTTCAGATATAAAAAATAGCAAGCTTAATGAATGGATTGTGCAGCTGTCCTACTGCTCTTACTCTGATATAACCACGATTAACAACACAATAGTATTGATAATCTAACTTCTGAATTATCACAGGTGCACGCTGAAGGCGGAAATGAAGCATGATCTGGCTTGCATCTGGTGCATGAAGAAATTGCTGACACATTAGTTGCAGTCTACCTCCACCAACAGGTATGACAATGTGATGTTATAATTTGAGTATTCACCTATGTTCAACTTTTCATGTGCACTCGCATGCAGACATCTTGACACGACTTTTAAATCTGCCCTCAAAGTTACAACCTGTGCTTTCATGGTGGAAAACAAAGGTCGCCATTCCGATTAGCTGCTATCTGCCAGTTCAAGCACTTTTGCCGTCTGGACACTGGTTCCTGTGGATGGGGTGTTACAAGCTTCACTGTCTGATATAGAAGCTACGTTACATTAGTTCAGTTAATTTGTCTTTTGCACAGTTTTGTTACTGTTAGCTGGATTACTGTTGGACATACAATCCTTTCTGACACGCAGAAGCTGATGTCGCCTCTGATAACGTTTTAGAATTTTCAGTGTCATCAACGTCCATTGAGGAACGTGTCTTTACTATCTGTGAATCTTTAATTGAAGAATAGCCCAGAATTCATGTTAACATTCTCTACTCTTATTAATTCACTGTCTGTGTTCTGAGAGCTAAGAAAAATGGAAACTATTTATTTGTCACAACTTCACACTGGATGTGGTACTGGCTTGACATGTAAGCTAAAATACCTGGATTCTACAATAATTGTGTTCAACTTGGTGCATTACCGTGGGCAATGCCACGTTCACTACATTTTTAGTTGGTCCGGTGCACAAATACTGTGTGCATACTGCATACATACATACTGTTCGATAGGCAAAAATACCTGAGCAGTGCTGTGTAGTCTTTTTACCCAAAGTCCATACTCTTATTGCAAAGTCACAGTACGTAGAACAGCAATGTGCAAGTATGCTGCGATAGAGATTCACAACAGAAAGAAGACTGTTGAGAGCATCTAAATTTTAATGAGACGAGACTTTCGTGCACAAGGCTGCTCCTGTTAATGTCTAACATGAAGTTACATAATCCCAGAATATATAAAACATGTTGTAACGTAGAGAGCGAGGGTTGGTACAGACATAAAAATAATTATACAATCATATATAATAAAATAAAAAGGGGGTACAACTCCCCCTCAACTCAACTCGACAACTCAATAACTCTACTTGTTCTCTACCTTACAACATGTCATATATTCTGGAATTTTGTAACTTGATGTTAGACCTCAAGAAGTACAGCCTTCTGTGCGAAAGTCTTCTTTCTGTTGTGCGCTATCATTATACAGTAAATACGACAATCCATTTCTTGTCATTAAATGCTTTTTTTTTTCTGCAGTGATGAGCATCCATAAGGACACATGCCAGAAAGGGAGTCTCTTTGGGATGACAAACCCTCATCACCTCATGGGGATACAATGGTTGATGAATGCTTCTCAAGTACATCGAAACTTCAACAAATAATTAATGAAAAAGCCAGTCAGTGCTAGCACCAGGAATTGAACGTGGACCGTCCTGCTACCAGTCAGAGATGTTACATTTCAGGCGCTCATTGACTTTTGGTGAATTACTAGTTGACTTTGTCCCAAGGTAGAGCTCGCAACAGCTCATTTGCCTATCTGTTAATGTTGTGGCGTGTGTTGCGTTTTTCTCTTTGTTAGTTACAGACTCAGAATGGTTAATTTGGATCAGGTCAAGTACGTTTCATTTAGACATGGGAAACATAAAGTGGTGTTTCTTAACACAACTTAGCAGTGGCCTTCATGCATTACTCCTACTGCCATTAAGCGTGAATGGAAAGCTGCACATTATGCATGATGTAAAACCCCAAGACAAGGGAACACGAAGTGACAGACACAAACACGTCCCTTTGTGTTCCCTAGGCTAGGGGTTTTACACATGCATCATCTTCACCAGCTCGCTTGCTTCCTAGCCATTTTTCATTCTACTTTTATCGTGTGCTATATAATCTTGTTCAAGTTCTGTCAAACGACGTGTAATGCTATTAAAAAATTCCGTACACTGTTTATGTGCGTTGAATGGTAGCGCATGAATGCAGGAAGGGAACTGTCATGTTATGGCAAGTGTTTAAGTATTGTACATTTAACTACTAATTTTATTGGTTAGCTTTCGCCGGCGTATTATGTCAAGCCATGTTATATTAATTTGGAACATGTTGTTCTTAGTAGCCAGAGCAGCTGATGCACAGTGAGAACATAGCCCATGTGTGTTTGTCTTTTCCACCGCAGCCCTCGGGTTTCCTCCCTGATGGCTACACATGTCAGGGATAGGTTTCAGGACCAGTAGTTCCAGTCAAGTGTGAAGTGCTTTTCAGGGGATCATCACGCTGGCAGATGAAACATATGTTTTAAATTATTTGCAGGACAGGAATTGCGTAGCTTGACACAACTACTACTACTACGACGTAAGAGTGGTTTCAAATCTAGCTTTTTTGTGTTCCTGACATTATGGCACGAGATGTAGTATCCACTATGATATATGGGGGGTATGTACAGTGCAATCAACAGATGCTATTTACAAATCTGTGTTTTCTACTGTGTTGAAATGGGGTAGTTTGTACCTGAGAGCCTTAGTGAAACACAGATGGGTAGAAATCCAGCGAACCGGTAGAATGTAGGAAGGAGTTGCCTCAGGACAGAAGCCGCCGATATTTCGAACAGAGACTGTTCTTCTTCTGTGCACCGTCCTCATCATTGGCATGGTATTTAAAGGGTTAGGTGTGACGTGTTTAAAGGTTCATGCGAATTGTGGGTCAACAGCCCAGAGGGAAGAAAGGTTCCGTACGGGGTTTTACGGCCGGAGTGAATGGCTGCTTTGTTAGAGTGTGGAGGGGATTATGTGAACGTAGTGATCTAGGCTACAGACCGGTTACAGAAAAATGGAAGGTTCACGAACACGTGGACGAAACGGGACAACAGGCAAGAATTGGCAAGCATAGCGAAAGATAAGGAGGTTAGTGATTACGTGGGGAAAATTCCAGAACCAGCAAGGTTTTTTTTTCTTTTTTTTTTGTAATGCAAAGTTGTGGCATGCAATAAAGAAAGTAGAAAGCAGTGGCCATGCAGAACATAACAGATGATAATGGAGGTAGAAGGGAAAAGCATATTTTATTTGTGAAGTGTTTCTAGGGTGCCTTGTGATTTGTTGATACCGGACGGGTGAAGAGCGTTGAACTTGTATATGAGATAAGACTCCCTATCACGTCTGTCACGTGTGGATCTAAACCCGGTTTCTAGAATATATAGTTTAGTGAAACACAGGCAGCCAAGGACAGACTTTTGATGCCCTCGAGAAACATGGCAACACATTGCAGGGACTCTGGATGCTGCCTAAATTTCCAGAACACACAGCTCAAGGCAGCGGTTAAATAACAGGTGGTTAGAGAAATCCAAGACAGTTGCATGTGTAAGCAGTCCGCTGTTGGATTTGTTTCTGTCTGAGATACGTTATCTCAAAGGGAACGCACGGACACACTCAGAATGATACTAGGGCTGCCTGTGAAATAGAATGAGGAGAGGGGAAGATATATAACCCTTTTTTCTTGTCTGTTATTCTATTGGTTAAATTGTCGTTTGCTTAGCAGCATATATGTGTATATTTCAGAGTCTGCTAATAAATATATCAGTTTAGAGCTAGCAGTCGCATTGCAGATGTCTCATCCTGTCCTTGGCTGCTTGTGTTTCACTATGGCCATGCTTGCTATTGCAAAAACAGAAAACAAAAAAAAAGACAATAGAAAAACACGAAAAGAGCGACCTAAAAAGCTGCCTGTTCTAGTGCTCACATGGAGGCAATGCAATGAGGTAACATGTTCCATTCATGAACTGTGCATAGTAGTACAGGTCCCGACAAAAGTTTACGGAACACGCGAGCGGTGTATTTTCTCCTCTGTACGACACCCTAGCGGCAAGCGGAAGCTGGCGAAATCAGGCCAGTTCACTGCCTTAGAGGGGTGGACGACTGCGCTCTTAGCGACACACAGCGGTAGTTTCGGTATGATTACTGTTGTATGTGCCCGCAAAGTGAGTTGGATTTTATTGTTGTGCTCGCCAACAACACGTGATTCAACGATTGTTGAGACAGGGAGCTCGCCGCTATCATCGTGATAACAAGGATGAATCATAATGGCAACACTTTACGGTGTATTGCTTTTATTGGAAAGCCATGATACGAAAGAAAGGTATCTTGTGAACAGTTGCTTTATTATGGACGAGGCGTGACGAGCTGATAAACAATTGACGCTGACATTGATAATTGATTCATTGATAAACAACTGACGTGAGTCACGAGTTGCTGACGAGCGCAACAGTAAAATCCAACTCACTTCGCGGGCACATACAACAGTAATCATACCGAAACTACCGCTGTGTGTCGCTAAGACCGCAGTCGTCCCCCCTCTAAGGCAGTGAACTGGCCTGATTTCGCCAGCTTCCGCTTGCCGCTAGGGTGTCGTACCGAGGAGAAAATACACCGCTCGCGTGTTCCGTAAACTTTTGTCGGGACCTGTACATATCACAACGGCAACCGATTATTCAGATTTCTCTTGAAGTACTTTGTTTTTTTGAGCTTTGTTTGCACATTCTATTATTGGAGCTTTATGTGATTCCCCTCTTGATATACTTTAAGATTGCTGATGCTGTGCAGTTTGTTAATTTTGAAACTGTACTGTGCTGAGGTACAAAAACAGAATTGTCGCATCTGCATTTGAGCACATAGGAATAATTTGTAAGTACTTTCCTTGTTGACATTAATATTTGCACCAGGTCACAACATTGTTGATTGATGGAAAATGTAAATAAATATATTTGTTTGCTTGCCAAACTATGCACAAATGTCTTCTTTTCTAGTGAGATATTCCCTGTTCACTAGAAATAAATCTGAAAAAGTTAAAGGGGCACAATGATGGTAGAGTCTAGCATTGCTTTTTGCCACTTATATTCACCGTTATTCGTGTGCACATGTAGGAATAGGAAGGTAGAGCATGGGCATAAAAAATTTCGTATGCAGCCACACATATGGTTCAGAAGATTAATTAGATGATGTCCAAGCATATATAATTGTGCTTCATATGCAATGGGTATGCTAACGGATTGCTTCCATGAAGCCTTTTTATTTATTTTTTATAAATTCTTTTTATAAATGTTATTTTTATTTTATGTAAATTTCATATTACATATTGTATACTTATATTTTTATAAATTAAAAACTCAAGTTACACGGCCCCTGTAAGAGTGCCCTTTTTAAATGGTTTGGTAACGTGTCTTGCAACTTATATATTGCTTATAATGTCCTACATAGAAAGTGATTTGTACAATAATTCCTGAGCACGGAATTAATTCCGAGGATGGCCAGTGATGTCACCCAGGACGACAAGTCACATAATTGCCTTTAACACTTTTACACCCTATGGGCTGAGTTGTGAATTTGAAGAGCACTCTACAGAAGGATAAGGTGCACCTGATTTCTAGGGTCTATGCTATGCCCTAACTCTTCAGACACCACATTTCTAAAAACACCATTTCTAAGTGGCAATATGTGCTCTGGTACTTCTTTTGCGTCTGCATAGTGTGCAACCACATGGCTACTGGATCTTTCGTGTGCATGATTTTGTGCGACGGTGCTCATTACAAACAATATCCAGATGTTAGACATAAAATGCAGCAGTTTGTAGCGTGCCACACAACGCAGCGTGGGGGTGTGATTCAAAGAAAGCTTGTAGCGGGCCGTGGACAACGAAGAAGATGGCCACGCGCCTGGGGCACCTGCCTCAGTTCCACCGGCGCGGCCATGGAGATAGGCCACCGTCATCGCCTCTCCGTGGCATGCCATCACCGCCGGTCGGGACTCATGTGGAGGAAGACTATCGTCCTCTACATTTGGTGACCCGAACGTGATGTCGTCATGATGAGGAATGGCGGTGGCTTCCAGGGAGAGCGTGCCGTGGTAGTGCTAGTCGATGGTGTTGTCAGAAATTTGGGATGGTCAAGGGCCTAATTGCTCCGAACTTGATCTTCATCGTTCGGGTCCACGCCACTGATCATCGCATCCGTCCACCGACCATCGATTCAAGGCTTCCAGGGACCGCTATCCACGGCCCCCGGCACACTCACCACCCTCTTCTTCATTTCTGCATCTCAACTCTCACTCGCTGCCGGCCGCGACACCTGAGCAACGTGCTCGCCTGCCGGTTGCGGCAGTCGCGGCAGCCGACGCCACGGCACGCATCAGCCGGCGTCTCGGCAATCCTCACGGCTACGCAGCCTCACTTCCTGGGACCCTACGAGCTCTCGCTCCCGTGCCGGTTGCGGCACCCCAGGCCACGACTCCAACGCCAGACCACGCCTTCGACGACGTCAACGCTCATCTCTGGCAAACCTCATCTCGGCCGCTCCCGCCCCACTCATCGACCTCTGCCTGCAACGTGTGCTGTGCCGCCCGTGGACATGTCCAGCAGTGCGCGTCATCCACGGTCACTCTTGCTCTTTCCCTCCGGTACAGACGTGATTCTTCTATCTTTCTTATCGCCGCTCCGCGTCTGAGGGGGGGAGCACTGTAGCGGGCCGTGGACAACGACGAAGATGGCCACGCGCCTGGGGCACCTGCCTCAGTTCCACCGGCGCGGCCATGGAGATAGGCCACCGTCATCGCCTCTCCGTGGCATACCATCACCGCCGGTCGGGACTCATGTGGAGGAAGACTATCGTCCTCTACAAGCTTCTGGAAAATGCACAGAATCCCACAAAAAGTTTAAAATGTGATTTGTATTTCGTTTTACGTCTCTCGTCGTTACATACCATCGTCGACGCTGTTGCACATTCATAAATCGTACGTAAAACTTGACCCATAGCAGTATGCGGTTTCTCAAATACATAGCACAATTTTTCCCTGCAGGAATAAAACGCTGTGGGGCACCTACAATGGCAGAAGAATGCAGCGCACCCGATCCGGGACAAATGGATTGACCCTGGAACACTCAATGTGGTCGCAGGTCGTCCACACATATAGCAAATACCAAGAAAAGAAGAGCAATAAAGGAAAGCCTGCTTGGTATGTTGGAATCTTAAGCTGGGCATGTGCAGCAGTTTATCTGTCATGGTTCCTGAAATGTTCCTCTGTATTCGATGTTTTTCGATTAAAACCGAATGAGGGAAAATTTAACCGGCGTATGATTTTCTATCAAAACCGAAAACGCGGAACCCTAACGATAAGCCACCCGATGTTTTCTTCCCTTTCTATTCACTCTCTTCTGAACCCTTTAGGTGGTGCACGTACAAGTGAAAATAACTTCGGCGATAATGGGCCTGTTGTTCAGAGTCACATAACTCCTGCTTATTGCTCGCTATTTTCAAGAAATGAAACTCCATGTAAGAACTGAAGGAAGTGGGTTTCGGAAACCCACTACTAGGTGTAGGGCCCGTGTACCCTGTATGTGTACATCTAGCACTGGTTTTATTGTACACACCATCAGATCAGTGTAATAAAATTTCTTTATATATAACTTACTTGCTGAATGCCAGTACTCAATAATAAGCAATGGAAGAACATCGCTAAAGGTGGAAGTAAGAACGACAAAATAAAATCTGCAGTAAAATGAACATTACAGCGTTCTTGTTCCGCGAAGATCACCAGCGGGAACGACGAAAAACAGACGACACAACACAACTTGTGACACAACGACAACGACACAACACAACAACGACTTGTGTTGTGTCGTCTGTTTTTCGTCTTTTTCCCAGTCTCGAGTTTTCGTCATGGATCTTAGCCACCAGCTCGCTTGCTTTTTAACCATTTTATCTGTATCATTCCCCGATGCAAGCTTTGTTCCGTTTGTCCCCCCTGTGTTATCTGGTTTGTGTTGTGTCGTCTGTTTTTCGTCTTTTTCCCAGTCTCGGGTTTTCGTCATGGATTTGTCTTACAGTGAGCCAGCACAGCACAGCCTGCGCCCAGATTCGAACCCGGGTCGCCTCCCAGTCTTGGCATGGTATGCCAGCATAAAAGGACACCTCACATTGTAACATCTAGTGTACCCCAGCCCCAGGATGGTCGCCGCAGGTTCAGCAGCGTTCCCGAAGTGGCTCGGTTTTGAACCCGTTTGGGGCTGCCGGTTCTGCTGAAGCCGTTTTCCAAAATTTGGACGGCATTGGTAGGAGGGTACCAGCTCCTGAGCACTAAAGTCATGAAAGTTGTGATGTACTTTGCGAACTTGGCTTCTCTGCGGTAGCGTCGATGAAAACAATAAGTACAGGTCACTGCTCAGCATGGAGCTAGCTGCTGCCTTGAGACTGCGCGCTCGTTTTCAGAAACGCTCACTTCAGCCAGTAGGAAGAGTCGCGACGACCTGTCAGAACAGGATGTCGCCTTCCACTGCCTCTAGTAAGACGTTCGCGACAGATACATAGTACACCGTGATTTTTGCTTGTCAGACGACGCGATTACATATGTTACGAGGTAAATAAGGAGATGTTCTTCAGCTTGCACAATTCTATGTCATGAATTGGCTTAGGTATCTGATTCATTTTCCAAATACTCTGCATATATGAAACGGCGGCTAAAACAAAATTTCAGCATGATTATGGCAAGGATTTGTGTGACCTCCGGAGCGGGTATCACTATGCTCAATCTTTCGCGCCAAAAAATGTATACATAGTGCACCAGTGCATCACTGCACCATGCGTCAAACGCAATTATGTTGAGCTGCACAATAATGGGGTGTAAAAAAAAAATCCTGCAGCCTAAATGTTAGCAACCTTCTACAGTGTCCAAAAACGGAAGATGAGCCAAGTGACCTTTCGTTGGAACGCATTGAGACTCCGCCGTTACCGCAACATTCGAAAACGTGAAACTCATCTGTTTGTCGTAATCATATCCGCGAAGCGTGACGTACGTATCAGCACGCCCACATCTTTTCTTTTCCCCGTATCTGCGGTGGATTTATTCAATTTCGCTCATTGCGGGAGCTTCCAGGCACTCCCAGGTGCTGTGTGCACATGGTGTCACGCGGCCGTGAGGGCGCGAGCAGCCGTAGCGAGCCGAACCCTTGGTAGCCACCTATCGGAAGGCCCATCGTCATGACCCGGTTTCAGTCGTCGTTCAGCACACCACTCATTCTAGTTCACCATAGCACGACGAGAACGAAACCGAAACGTCCTCCCTGTCACCATGGGTGGCGCTAGGAGTGCACGTCGCGCATGAGCGAGACGAAGACGCAGCGTGAGAGTGCCGTGCAGGCAGACATGTACAAGGTACTCAAAAATGTATTTAAGATAAGATAATAAATACTAACGTTAGAATGTAATTAAGATAGAGTATAAATACATAAAAATGAAAGTAATTAAGATAGAGTACAAAATACTGGAAAAAGTATTTGAAATACAATTAAGATACCATTTATCCTTGAACGCAAAAAGTCATCGGACTGGTCAATGCGGCAAGTCGCCGCTATATGACATGAATCACCTAAACCCCGCGCACTACGCTAGCCGATGCCCTATCCGCTAGCGTAGTGCGCGGGGTTTAGGTGATTTATGTCACATAGCGGCGACTTGCCGCATTGACCAGTGACCGGTGACTACGCTAGCCGCCGCTGTGTGATAGGAGTCATCTAAACACAAGTCCCAAAAAGATGACAAAGAGATACCACATAACTCCACTATATGTGACCCAGAACAAAGCAAACTTCTAGCAAGTCCCTGCTCGGCGAGGTCAGAATTCGGCGTCACCGCGTCAGGACACACATAATAGAACCCTCACTGGCCAGGGATTAGTACACACGGGGCAAGATGTCCAAATGGGGACTTCCAAGAAGGGCCAATGTCCGGGTCAAGCCGAGGGACTCAGGAAATTTCAACTGAACAAGGATAATGGAAAGACGAGACACAGAAAGTTTGAGAGGGAGATCCAAAATATGTAATTAGAGTATTGAGTAGAAAATACCATAAAATGTATTTTAAATAGAGTACAAATACACAAAACAAAAAGTACTGAGTAGAGTACCAAAATACCGCTAATTGTATTTAAAATACAGTATTTTAAATACAATACTCCAGATACGTACAAGTCTGCGTGCAGGGGAGCGAAGCTGTACTGTAGTAGAAATCTATTGTAGCGGAAAACTTACGTGACCTCCGGAGCTGGACCAATGACTGAGGACTAGCCACCCTATTGTTATTTTTTTTTTTTTTTTATTATGTCGCCAATGACGTAAACGACGTGTCGCCCGTTTCTCTCTCACTATGTTCCTCCTCTCTGCTCTGCTTCCGGTCTTCTTTTGTTATTCCATATTTCTTCCTTCCTCACTGTTTTTTGGTTCGCGTTTGTCCGAATGCAGTGGGAGTTAGAAGGAAAAGGATGGACGGAGCCCTGGCTGTTTTTGTCACATTACGTATTTTATTGTGCGACATACGGTTATGCAAGCAAGACGTACACATCATGTCTGCGATAACGAAAACATAACATTAATTAATATTGCTCCGGAATTTGCTTGAAGAATCCTGACGATGTCAGAATGCCTCTGGCAAGGACTGCTACTGGGGACTGGAGCTCGGTGGCTGCAAGGTGAAAATTAGTATCAGAAATACACCTATGCATGTGAAAGTTGCAATGCAAACAGAAATAATAAACGTGCTATTGAATGCGAAAAATATGAACGATTATGGTAGTGTTGTGAGAAGCTCGCAGCCGTGGGGCGTGATGAGCTACCTTAGTACAAAAAATATATTTTATTGCGCTACTTCACAATGATATATTCAGGCCGAATAGCCTGACAAACTTAGCTTTGGAGCTGCGTACAGAACAGCTACTAACTCAACGTCGGACGAAACTTGTCGAGCGAAATCACCGAGAATCAGACTTACAGTAGCGTCATACCTTTAGACAGTACGACGTGAGCGGGTATTTAATCTTACCATGAAGATGATATTGTTTCACGAAAAGAAATATAGTCTACCACCGTAACTGCAAAGCTACGCTGTCTGTCTCGGTCACAGCGTATTCCGGTCCGATTTACAGTGACTGTTGAGCTACTTATTCACAATACACGAAGTGAATGCGGTGTTGTAAGGCAACAAGCAATAACAAATAACTTACATGTCGACAGTCGTTGACGATCGGGTCGTATCAGGTACGAGGCGTTCGGACTCTTGAATCGTTTCTACACCAACAAGCAGAGCAGAAATGTTGCGCAGGCATCTACCCTGGCAGCTGTGACTGTTTGAGGACACTCACATGATACAGCTTGCGTTTTTAAACATGAAAAATCAGAATTCATAGTGCAACCCAACCGCCACACAACACGAGCCGTCCGAGACGGACGCCGGCAACTCCGTGGACGCCGGTTCCAGCCGGCACAGCCGCCGCGTTGTCGCCTGTTTGAGCTCTCGCGAACAAATTTGAAAACAGCTAATCATCGCTCAGAAAACGAATTCATCCTCGTGGGAACCAGTAGTGGGAATCAGTAAGCACTAGCCACCGGACGTGACGTTCCATGACGTTCAATTTATGACGTTCTCTGACGTCCGATGACGTGAAACGCATGAAGCGCCTCACTTAATCCCGCGAAGGAACTCGCAAGTTTCAGGCCCTTGGTGCAGTGTCTCAGTCACTCCTCCTCAGGTAACCGAGGATGCGGCTGTAGAGTATGTACCACTACGCCAATGCACAACGTTGCAAGCTCATTGGCCTAGACTGTGTGCGCGCTCTGATTGGTCGACAATGTTTTGAAATCGCATTTTCTACGCGCGCATGTGCGTGCAGCGTCCCGCGGCCGTTTCAACAGTTTCAGCATAGTTTCGAAATAGCTCGTATCGGCCGGCACGGCTCCGTCGGCTTGTGTTCCGTGTTTCGGTGATGTCAATCGGCAGAACAGTTTGTGATTCTACGCGTGTTGTGCTGTTCCTGAACACGACTATTATCCCACGTACAATCTATCAACTGCGGAACTGGAATGCTTCGTGGGTTGGAGCGGTTGGAGAGTGAAGAACGCGTTCGGGCACCGTTGGATTTTGAGGGCTGACAGCAAAGACAGGATTACGATTACGTGCCACACACGTGCCTTCCGAACTGCAAGCAACGAAAGAAGATGCTCATCATAAAATCGGCCGGCACGGTGTTCCGTGTTTCAGTGATGTCAATTTCATGGCAGAACAGTTTGTAGAAGCGTTCGCTGGTTTATTCATGCGTCGATGGGATTCAACGTGTGTTGTGCTGTTCCTGGACACGACTATTATGGACACGAACAGTCTATCAACTCCGGAACTGGAATGCTTCGTGAGTTGGAGAGTGAAGAACACGCTCGGGCCGTGTCGGATTTCGAGGGCTGTGTTCGTTTTGCTTCAAGTTCGAACTTAGTTACAGTGCGTCAACAACGCAGTGGGCTTTGTATTCACAGTGTACCCATGTATCAGATCTTTGAATCAGTGCTTTGTGTCAAATAAATATTTCTTTTAGCCAAAAGAAGCTTCAGTTATTTTGAATATCGGGTAACGGCGGTAGGCGTGAAATCCGGTAGAAGTCGATGGTAGCCAGAACCAGCCGAAAGCTCAGCCAAAGTTAAGACTCCTGATTGGCCGACTGGCATTGCATAATTTCTACAACGTTGCACTCTCATTGGTCGTGTGCCCAGTGTTGTGTGAATTATCTCAAACTATGGGCTCTATGGGGAGCTGTTGCAGCCTGTCTCAGTTCTTGTTTACCTCACGTTGACTGCGGACGTGTGTGGGACGCTTCGTTGCTGCGATGCAGGGGGCTCTTCGAAGATTTCATGGTGTGGTGGTTGCAAGGATGTCTGCCGAAAAAAAGCGGTGATATTTGGTGCTTTGTCCACTGCAATTGATATGTTCGTGAGCAGAGTATTTACCTAGTAATTGTCCGTGAATACCCGCTGTTGCTAGGTGTCGCGCCAGCGTTAGAGCACCCAATGAGAAGACGCCATATGGTGACCAAGAAAGTTTAATTTGTCAAACAGCATCATATGCTTATAAGCAAGAAAGTACAGTAGCGACATTACGGGGCACGCCACCCTCGTCCCCTTTCTTCGTGCCACCCTCGTGGCCCCTTCGTGCCCTTTTTCTTCTTGTTGTCACATTGGCCAGGCAAAGAAGACGACAACGATGGTGAATATCATAATTGCACCCGTATAAGCCGCACCGCAGATAAGCCGCAGGTCCCGTCTTAAGAATTTTGAAAATTCTCTGGCAGATAGGCCGTACTCGCGGATAAGCCGCTGGCAATACGACGCCACAGCTGACTTTGTTTTATCTCGACCTCGGGTTAATGAACCCTTCCTGCAGGTCTTCCGACAAACAAGACCGAGGAGTTCATAAACCCTGCGGTCCACATTCCGGGGTTGGCATGGTGTGCAACAAAGGAGGTTAGTTTTAGTATTCTATTAAGATCGGATTGTGCACTTGTTGCATGTTTTTCATGGATAGACGGGTCAGTGGTCTTCCAGAAGAAATAAAATCACTGTCACCCCTTTCGTTAAAGCTGCATGGGGGAAGGTACCAGTGAGGTCAGTCTACTCGAATGTGGACGCGCCCCTGTCATGCATTGTTCGTGCATTGGTAGGGCGGTGCTGTTCCGGAAAACATGAGACACTGTCGGCCCTTTTGTTAAAACCGGGTGTGGGGGAAGATACCAGGGTAAAATAGTCATCAGATAAGCTGCACCGGCAGATAAGCCCCAGAGTGCTAAAAAAAATGTGCATTACCCGCGACTATTACGCGTGAAATTACGGTACTTAACACCGCGCGAGTTGCTGGGCCATTTTTGCATAAAGCAGTGTATGTATGCGATTAGCAGAGCATTACTTCTTGTGTTAGCCATTGGGTTTCATACAGGCATCACCGCACTTAACCGTGACACAGGAGAGCGTGGCCTGCTTGCATGCCAGCGCCGCCTTGTATTGATGCTGGGGCGAGCTGGGGTTTAGACATTGGGGCTATGGGACATAAGCGCCTCCTCTCGACAGGGTTCGACAGCAGCAAGCACGCATGGATCACCTACTCAGGTACCTATGCTCCGGCAATGAAATAATACTTGATCGTGCGACAATGAGATAACATGCCACTGGAGCACATGCATCCGCACAAACATGTTGCCAAATCCTCAGCACCATGAAACGAAAAAATAAAAATTGGAGTGCAGCTGTTGAGGTTGAGTTATATACCAGAGTTGTTGTTTGATACATATAGTACTCTCTTCTGGTAGCACTCCTATCCCACTAGGTTTGGAACCAGGAGCAAAACACAAGGACAGGAGGATGGCACACCACAGTGTCCTGTCCTCCTGTCCTTGCGTTTTTCTCCTAGTTCCAAACCTATTCATGCACTAACTGGCCCGATCTGCCATTTTAAGTACTCCTCTCCCAGTTCGTGAAGTCGTTGCAAAGCCATTGTGAAGTCGTTGTCCACGTTGGTGAAGTACAGCCCGGTTATGCCTGTAGCGCGACTGAGTGCCACATGTACCAACTTTTGCGGATGACTCTTGGCGTATGAGTACATGACTTGTTTTTACGTGCGATTTTGTGGCCACCACAGTTCTAGTCTCAAGCTTGGAGCCAAGCTTCTTGAACTGCAACCAGATGCGTTCCTGCTTCCCAAACGTGCCCTGCTTCTTCACTTTCCTCCTCGCACCCTCTTCACTCTCGCCATACGCTTCCCCAGTGTTTTCCTCCTCATGCTCCGTGGTACTTTCATCCTTCGCTTCGCTCGAATACAATGCCAAAGCCTCTCAACGTAGAACCGGGCGCCTAAGAACTGTGCTCTAAAATTTCCATGATTAAACGTGCCATAATGTAAAGAACGCTCAGAGCAAACAAGAATTAGCTTGCCATGTTTACATTCATCTCAAAATAATATTGTAATATTGGTCCTTTCAAGTTCGCCCTTTTGCAAACCGACATTTGAATAAAGCATGGTAGATAACGCACATGCGCGGCTCATATGCCTTTTGGGCGAGAGTGTTAGATGACACCATACACCAGGTGACCTATCCTACTACGCTAGTTCTCCGAGTTCGTCTCGCCGAGAGGACGCACTGGTGTACCATGGCCCTAGAGCTCCCACCCCAGCATTGACGCAAGGTGGCGCTGGCATGCAAGCAGGCCACACGCACTACGCACCTGCATTACGGCTAGGTATGGCGATGCCTGTACTCATGCATGTTCGCGCTTAGAAGTGTGTGTGTTTATGAATAGGAGTGTCTAGACCTGTCCGTGCATGCCCGCACATGCAGGGATGGGCAGTGTTTAATTACATTGAAGTTCAAATGCTATTTACTTTATAAATACATGTATTTTTATTTTGCATTTAAATACAGACTTGAAAAATGTTTTTACACTTATATTTAAATACATACTTTTGGGTATTTATTATTTAAATACTTTATAAATACTCGTAAATACAGAATATCCTGACTCATATCGTAAAGTTGCCCTGCATTTGACCTTTCGGGAAGATGGGAGAGTTTGGGGCGCAGTTATGCTGTGTTTGCACTAGCATGCGCATGCGACAAACCATTTTGGATGGCGAGTTTTTCACTGTTGTTGCGGAAAACGGATTCGACTACCCGATTACCTTGTTGTACGAAGCATCTTCGTCACATTTAATACAAGCCTTTGTTCATTGGCACCTGTGGAGATGTTGTTCACCTCTGCGAATCTGATTGTACGGCCGAACAGAAGATGCCTAAAAGATGCAGTCTTCGAGAAACTTCTAATATTAAAATCCCCATGATAATCAAACGAATAAATGCTATTGTTCCTTGCTGACTTGTTTTTATGATCATCGTTATTTCTGTAATTCCAGATGGCATCTTCCTCACAGTATTTATGGTAGTAGTTACGATATGTAAATACTGTATTTATATTTTGTATCGAAAAGTATTTATGAAGAGTATTTAAATACTCCTTTCAACAAAGTACTTTGCATTTATATTTAAATACTCAAAAAATGTATTTATGCCCATCCCTGCGGATGCTATAGATGGCTTGCACCGGCCCTTCAGAAAGAGGGAGAAGAAGCACGTGTATAGGCGGGGTGCGCCGGTTCACCAGAAAGAGGGAAAAAGCACTGGTAAAGCTATTGTGTGACGTCACGTGCAAGCCATGTATTAGACCTTTTTACGACACGCATTGTACGTACGCAATTAGAAGTGGTTAGGCCCTTTTCCCATGACCAATCCCCGCGATCAGGCCTGTCTGCGGTGAGCAGTGCATGTATGCGATTAGCAGTGTCGAAACTTGCACCGCTTGTTAGCACCGGACTTGTTTGCAGCTAGGCCCTTTATGTGATTAGTAGTGTTAATGGCTGTGATCAGCAGGGGCTAGGCCTTTTTGGAATGAGTAGTGTTATTTAGCTTGCTCACGATTAGCTGTGCATGTTCAGAAGTGTAGGTATGCAGTTAGAAGTGTCTGGTCATGTTGAAATTGAGTTTGAGTTTGATTATAGAAAAAAAAAGTTGAAACTCTTGCACTATCACTAGCATGTTTTCTCCTATCTTCCTCGAAAGCCACCATGATGAGGAGGATGTCGGCACCTGGTGTGATGCGTTGCAACTGGGTAGCCGCCTGTCATGAATCCCTGCAACCATCACGGCCAGATGAGCAACGATGGTCAGCAAGAGCTCCGGACCATTTTCTCTAGATTGACGTGATTGATTTTCAAATAAATTAATTATCCCTGTCTACTCTGTATTTATTTATTTTTGATGACCGCTACTTGCGTGCACAGTGACGTGGGTGCTGGACACTTGTATTACTCATTGGATAACCCCAATTACTCCTAAATGCAAATGTGTGTCCAGTGCCCTTAATGTGTGTCCACCCCAAGAACACAGACCACGGAAATTTCCAGAACACACAGCTCAAGGCAGCGGTTAAATACTGTTGCGACACGAGTTTCCCCCTGCCATTCACTAATGCAAGAACCTCTTTGCGTCCTCCAAGAATGGTCAGCGGACGCCGAGCAACCTTTTCTTCCCGCATACGACCTGGTTCTTGAAAAGATCCTCAAAAGTCACAACGTACAGTTAATCCGTCAAACCCATTAACGTGTCTCCAACGCGGGCGCAAAAGCAGGTCACGGTCGGATCAACTGCCTTTCTTCCCTCGGACAAAGCGGCCACCTCCAGACTGGAGACGACCATGGAGCCCAGACGACAGTGATATGTACAGAACTAATACGCTAAGCCAAAGTGCTTTTATTGTTAATGAAGTGAGTGCTCTTTTGTATGTAACGGCCACGGCCGCTCGAATGCTTTATAAGGAGCGGACTCTCCCGTTCGCTCTGTCTGTTCTCTGAAACCCGTCGAAGATGCAATAAACCACTGTTTTGTTGTTTGGGTCGGACCCCCGCCTGGCCACCTCCCAGTCACATCACCGCTCGGACCCCGAGACGCAACAATACCAAGTGGTTAGAGAAATCCAAGACAGTTGCATGTGTAAGCAGTCCGCTGTTCGATTTGCTTCTGTCCGAGATACGTTATCTCAAAGGGAGCGCACGGACACACTCAGAATGATACTAGGGCTGCCTGTGAAATAGAATGAGGAGAGGGGAAGATATATAACCCTTTTTTCTTGTCTGTTATTCTATTGGTTAAATTATCATTTCCTTAGCAGCATATATGCGTATATTCCAGAGTCTGCTAATAAATATATCAGTTTAGAGCTAGCAGTCGCATTGCAGATGTCTCATCCTGTCCTTCGCTGCTTGTGTTTCACTATGGCCATGCTTGCTATTGCAAAAACAGAAAATAAAAAAAGACAATAGAAAAACACGAAAAGAGCGACCTAAAAAGCTGCCTGTTCTAGTGCTCACATGGAGGCAATGCAATGAGGTAACATATTCCATTCATGAACTGTGCATAGTAGTACATATCACAACGGAAACCGATTATTCAGATTTTTCTTAAAGTACTTTGGTTTTTTGAGCTTTGTTTGCACGGTCTATTATTGGAGCTTTATGTGATTCCCCTCTTGAGATACTTTAAGATTGCTGATGCTATGCAGTTTGTTAATTTTGAAACTGTACTGTGCTGAGGTACAAAAACAGAATTGTCATATCTGCATTTGAGCACATAGGAATAATTTGTAAGTACTTTCCTTGTTGACATTAATATTTGCACCAGGTCACAACATTGTTGATTGATGGAAAATGTAAATAAATATATTTATTTGCTTGCCAAACAATGCACGAATGTCTTCTTTTCTAGTAAGATATTCCCTGTTCACCAGACATAAATGTGGAAAAGTTAAAGGGGCACAATGATGGTAGAGTCTAGCGTTGCTTTTTGCCACTTCACATATATTCACTGTTATTCGTGCGCACATGTAGGAGTAGGAAGGAAGAGCATGCGCATAAAAAATTCCATATGCAGCCACACATATGGTTCAGAAGATTAATTAGATCATGTCCAAGCATATATAATTGTGCTTCATGTGCAATGGGTATGCTAATGAATTGATTCCATGAAGTTTTTTTATTTATTTTTTATAAATTCTTTTTATAAATGTTATGTTTTATTTTATATAAATTTCATATTGCATTTTGTATACTTATATTTTTATAAATTTTATAAATTAAAAGCTCAAGTTACACGGCCCCTGTAAGAGTGCCCTTTGCAAATAGTTTGGTAACGTGTCTCTAACTCTAAAGGTAAGAGGCAATCGAGAATGCTGCCGACAAGGTTGCAACTTACATATTGCTTATTATGTCCTACATACAAAGTGATTTGTACAATAATTCCTGAGGACGGAATTAATTCCGAGGCTGGCCAGTGATGTCACCCAGGACGACAAGTCACATAATTGCCTCTAACACTTTTACACCCCATGGGCTGAGTTGTGAATTGAAAGAGCACTCTACAGAAGGATAAGGTACACCTGATTTCTAGGATCTATGCTATGCCCTAACTCTTCAGACACCACATTTCTAAAAACACCATTTCTAAGTGGCAATATGTGCTCTGGTACTTCTTTTGCGTCTGCATAGTGTGCAACCACATGGCTACTGGAGCTTTCGTGTGCATGTTTTTGTGCGACGGTGCTCATTACAAACAATATCCAGATGTTAGACATGAAATGCAGTAGTTTGTACCGTGCCACACAACGCAGCGTGACATGGGAGTGTGTGATTCAAAGAAAGCTTCTGGAAAATGCACAGAATCCCACAAAAAGTTTAAAATGTGATTTGTATTTCGTTTTACGTCTCTCGTCGTTACATACCATCGTCGACGCTGTTGCACATTGATAAATCGTACGTAAAACTTGTCCCATAGCAGTATGCGGTTTCTCAAATACATAGCACATTTTTTTCCTGCAGGAATAAAACGCTGTCGGCATTTTCATGCTAACACGGCTGTGGAAACGTCAGTCTCGACAATGGGCAAGGGCTGTAAAGGGGCTAACGCAGACGCGACTTGATACAAATTGTACGTGCTCACAAAACACAAACGACGAATTCCAGTCACAACATCGCACAGAGGTTGGTTCGCGAATGAGTTCGCAGCTGCTGCATTGTTTACTTATCGCGGAGCGGTAGAACCCGGCTGTCCGCCATCTTCAAGCACAGATACGTGAAGCCGCGAGAAGCCGTAGCTGAAATCCACTGACAAGTACGAAGGCGTGTACACATCACAAAGCCCGTTCGGGTGCATCTACGTCATAAAAATGGCTGCGCCCATGTGTGTTTCGGGATGAATTATCTATTTTTTTGACATGGTACTGTACCGAACTGAGAGAATGAAGGTGCATTTTGGGGAGAGCTGGATGTGGGCTTTCAGACTATCACAACTGTTTCGACTATTTGGGATATCGGCATAGCTGACCTTCAAGAGTTGACATTTCAAGCAATTTGTCGCTCGAGTATTGTGTGTTTGCTAAATGTAATTAAACTTCAGTAGCTTACCCTTCGTTTTGTGTCGGAGGCGAGCAGTACTCTCCAACCTACGGAGGATCGCATGACAAACAATATATGGTGTCTGATTTTCCTTTGGAAGGGAATTCCAGTACCTTTCGAAGTGGGCTTCTCGGCCTTTGTGCTCCGGGCAAGACTTTTTTTTTTTCGCCTTCTAGATTTCTGTCTTTTTAAATCTCTGCGCTTATTTATTTTTATTTATTATACGTCAAAGGCCCGTAGGCATAACATGACGGAGTCGTGGGTTGCATAGTAGCAACGTACAAAGCAAGTTATAGGCAAAGTGCAAAAACACTTGTATGAACAGAAACAAATAAACAAGCAATGGACAAAGTGCATGGCAAAGTGCAAAAACACTTATATGAATAGCAACAAACAAACAAGCAATGGACATTACACAGTATAACTAAAGCACATTGTGGGCACTAAATGCTCAAGTCACCCATTAAATCAACAATTCTCTTTTTGAATGAAACAGGATTAGTAATGGTTGCAATATCATGGTCAAGATCATTCCAGTGTCATATTGAACGAGGCAAGAAAGACTCCTGGTAAAAGTCGTGCTTACAAAATGGCCTCATTATTTTATTAGGATGGTCAAGGGGCGATGAACTGTAATATGCACTCTGTAGCATATCTGTGTGTAATGCCTTGTTGTGCCCGGGACACGTAGGCCTTCTGGGTAACACCCGCGCAGACACAATAGCAAGAGACGCAACATCTAACAGAGCTCTTCCTGCCACCCCTCTGCCCCTAACGATCTCTGTCTGCTCCCTGCACATTCGTCGGTGGCGTTATGTCCGTACCTCATATCATCACTTCGTACGCCTCATTGACCCCATGCAGGACTTCACTATTGCCTGCCGCTGCACTAGAGCTGAAGAATCACTCCTCCACCGCCTTCGAATGAATGTTGCACGGAGACCCTCACTCCTGCATAAAATGCGCCAGACGAACTCCCCCGATTGCACAACTTGTTATGTGGAAGACGACATCGAGCACTACCTCCTATCCTGTAACCGGTACCACCCAGAAAGACTCGTCCTCCAACGCCACTTGCGACAACTTGGCTACCCTAACGTCTCTTTGGCCACCCTGCTCGGCCCGGTCCTGCACAACCAGGGGGCAGTTACGACTGCCCTCTTGAGCTTTCTCCGTGCAACCGGTCTCTCGACCAGCCTCTTAGGCGCCACCCGCATGGAGCGTATTTTGCAACCGAAATGGTCCAGCGTTGCCTCCGCCGAGCCGCGCGGAACGTGAGCAGCGCGGTACCTAAGCTCTTCCAACCGCATGAGACGGATTCTCGGCTGGCCGGGCGGCGTGGTTGGCATGGTGACGCGTCGGCATCCTGCTATGGACGCGGTTGCCATGGTTGCAAGATGACACGTGTTGAGGGCAACACATGGATGTCCTCGAAAACACCAGCAAGATGCATTTTTATCTATCTTATGCAGTATCTCATTGTGTAAGTCGAACTTCCAAGGTATCAGTTCAGTAATCACAAAAACAATAAACTAGTTATAAGACAGACATTGAATTAATAAATGATACGTGACAGCGGTGATAATGCGCTCTTTGCCTACAACAGCGTGAAATGCTGTAGCAGACGACAGAAGCCATTGTCTCAAAGAATACGACCAATACGATAATACTAGATGGGAACTGAACACACGACTATGTGTCCGTGCGTCTAACGAACGTTGGAAGCAGTCAGAGAGAAACAAAATTTCAAAACCTTTGCTGTTTTTGCTTGATATACTAGGTACATGAAAATAGCAGGGTGATAAATGTCTGCAATCCCAAATAGTTTTTGAAACAGTTGGTTCTCTCTCTTCCTTCTCTTTTTGAATCCGTGTTAGCGCCGCGAAGCAACTACGACTTTGAGCAGCGTACAGATGTGGACAGATGGAGAGAGGACAATTCAAGGAGTGGGGGACAGTGGGGTTAGTATGCGTCCTGTGTCGACTTCAGGGGGAACTGCGCCGCGAAACAGAGCAAGTGTTTGGACTGGTCGGTATATGTTTAAATTAAAAATTATTTTTAAAAAACCCAGTGCTGGGTAGGACGAGGACGAAGGATAAAAACGACAAGGACCGGCACTGACTGTGCCGCTTCATACGTACATAGTTGCATTGTAGCTATATACTGGTGAAAGCACGCTATGTCATCTGTTTCCACTTTCGTAAACAAGCAGTCAAGATGTGCGTCCTTTTTTGTGCCCCGGCGTCCCCGAGGCGCTTCTGGTTTCGTCTGGTTCCATCTGGTTATATGTTGGTTGCGCTTCGCGTCCCGGTTGTGTGCTTTGCTCCTGCAGCATCGGATATCGCATGCTCACAACACTTCGGCTGCCAAGCTCAATTTTACACAAGGTATGGATTTACATATTGTTTAATTGATATACCGTGAAAATGTAGGAGAATGGAGAACACTTTACGGAGTGATACTCATATTCCTGTTGCAGATTACCTAGTTCGTTTTGATTGCGTGCGATGAATAGGGAGAGAGAATTACTCCTCATGAAGGATATGCTTCTTCTTCTGAAGAGGAAAAAAGAGTCGAAACGCAAAGAGAAGCGGTGGTGGGTTCGGCCGCTCTGGCAGGATCGGAGAACTGAAAGCGAGTACTGGACTGCGGTAAGCAGCGCAAAACTGCGAAAACAACTCTACATAACTTTAGCGGCCGCAATAAGTATTGTTGTTTTTGCTTGCTTTTTCCTCAGATGAAGAAGATGAGAGACCATGGTGATTCCAATTACTTTGTGATGTACTTCCGCATGATGCCAGAGACTTTCGATCGGCTGCACAATCTGGTAGAAGAAGATTTGAAGAAGCAGCACGTAGTGAGAGAGCCACTCACATCACAAGAGAGACTCGCACTTACGTTGCGGTAAGCACCTGCAACATTGGTTTGCCCTCCATACAATTGCATTGTCTTGCTAATTCGTGGGCTTACTACCTGCCCTGCTTTTCAAAGTTGGTATGGATTATCATTTATTCAGGATTGCAAGTACGTTATAAATATTGCGTAATTCTGTAATTTTGAATTGCAAGTACGGGGGTGGGTCATTAACAGTTACATTGTAACAGCATTGTATTACTAACAACATGTGTTAGCTGAAATTACGAAAGCTCCAGTGTATAGGGGATGCACAGGAAACACTGTAATGTTGCAAAACTTTGTTTTCTTGGGGGGGGGGCATGTAGGGGGTGTGTATAAATCTCTCCGTACAACTTTTGATGTCCACTCAAAAGATGCATATACATTTAAAAAAATAATAGGGTGCATGAATACCATTGAAGACAGTTTTAGAGAATGATGATCTTTTTGCCTGTTCCCTATAGCAGAACGCTTAAAATGTTATAGGTACCTCTCATCAGGCATGGCCTTCAAGGACATAGCCATGGCCTACAGAGTAGGGATCGAGACGTCTCGGGAGGCTGTGCACTTAACATGCGTAGCACTGTGGAATAGGCTGAAGGATCTACACATGATGGTATGCATTGTTTAATTAAAGGTGACAAGGTGTGCTTTCTAAAATTAAAGGGAGAACATAAGCGTGTCAAAACTTGACCACAGGCTCTCAGAATTATTTCTGGATTAGACATATATGAACAGTTTGTGAAAGCCAGCAGAATTATCTACAGCAGTGTCATGTTTTATCCCCAAATAATTGCATAGCAACAAATTTTAATGGAGAGGGATTTCAATGGAGGGGGGACTCTTAATGTGACGACTGCAGTTATCAAGGCTACTCTGCATTGACCCTTCACAAGTGCACATCTTCACAGAATGCGGACAATTCACATGAATCAGCTTTCCTCTGTGGGTAGCTCACTTCCCATCGAAACATTCTGTAGCAGTATAAATAACACTTTTCTGGTCATCATGTTTAGAAGGCTGTGGATTATCATGAACAACCTGGTGTATACATAATTTCCCACAGCCCCCCAAAGAGTCACAGTGGAGAAGCATTGCAGGCGGATTTTCAGAGCGGTGGAACTTCCCGAACTGCACTGGAGCAGTTGATGGGAAGCACATACGAATTGCCGCCCCTAGTAAGTCTGGGAGCACGTACTTCAACTATAAGGTAACTTATTACTGCTGGTATTTAAAAAGATCGTTCCTTGCAAAGACTTGTGTTTTACACCTCGTGTTCCTTCCATTTAGGGCCACTTCTCCATCGTCCTAATGGCCGTTGTGGACAGTCTATACAGATTCACACTCATTGATGTGGGTGCTGAGGGCCGTCAGAGTGACTCTGGTGTGTTCAAGGCTTCTGCACTTGGACATCACCTAGATGCTGGCACCCTAGGCATGCCTGGAATGATGAAACTGCCACAGTCAAATGTGATCGTCCCCCATGTTTTTGTGGGCGACGAAGCTTTTCAGCTGAAGCCAAACTTCCTTCGCCCGTATTCTGGACGTGGTCTCTCTGTTAAGGAGAGAGTTTTTAACTTGAGGCTAAGCCGTGCCAGGTAAACCTTTTTTAAACTTAAAATTGACGTTTCATATCCAATCAAGACTCCCATGTACAGTAGTTGTGCTATATGTTTTTCCAACTATGCAGGCACTGTGCTGAGAATGCATTTGGTATTCTCGCCTCACGTTGGAGGATACTGCTGACGACAATTAACGTCAAGCCATCTAATGTGGACAACGTTGTGAAGGCCGCTTGTGTTCTGCACAACTTCCTGGCTGATTGTTGTGGGGTGCCTTCAGGAGTAGTCGATCAGGTCGATCGCTTCGGCAACATCACCGAAGGGAGCTGGCATGCCGAAGCAGGGCATTTCGTTGAAGAACACCGCCTGGAGCGCACTTCTGCACGCAATCATAGTAGGGATGCAGCAAGGTGCAGGGACTTGTATGCTAACTACTTTGTCAGCAGTGCAGGCCAACTAGAGTGGCAGTGGCCGAGGGTAGGTGCTCAAGGGCCCCAAGATTAACATGATGAAGACTATGCCACTACAAATATGCCATTACAAATATGCGTCACACCACTGAGATGGACTGCAACACAGGTTAACCTACCAGTCTCGCACTTGGTTTCATTTTTTGTAATTGTATAATAAAATAAGCATTGTATTGTATTGTATTGTAAGCAAGCGGTCACATTGATTGCATTGTTGCAGGGTAATAAAGCCACATAAAGATGGACATGTGGATTGTGCAATAAATTCCTCATTTTATTACATATATTCTATTTCAAATTATATAAAATTTCAGTAGCCATACTGGGAAATGTAGCAAGGAGCACAACATCTTACACAGACTTGTGCCCGTTACCAAAAAATAGGAACTAAATACCGTTACCCGTTACTTCAGAAAAAAGTAACTAAATACGTTCCTCGTTACCACCATACAAAAGTAACGAGTTCTCGTTACTCACAGGTAACGAGTTACTTTTACGTTACCGCCGCATAGTTAAAGGAGCCAAACATGCCGTCACTTGCCTTCAACTCATTATTAATGAGAAATTGCACTTCACAAGAAGCTGATACTCGAAATTTACATCGGTGATCTTCGTTCTCTTTCGTGTGAAGGCATCTGCAGACGAAGTGGGGGTGATCGGAGGTTATGAAAACACGAGAAAAGACACCGGTTTTCGTGCCACCGATCACCAATGGTTCCCAAAAACAGACGAGTGGCTGCGTCATAATTTAGGGTGCTGAGAAGCTTAGCAAAGACAAGAAAAGGCTAGAAGTCGAAACGCGTTTTTTGTAGCCATAGCAGAATTGGTGCCCATTCTTGGGAAGGAGTGATGGTCGGAGATTAAGGAAACAAGAGAAAAGACAAGGGCCTTCTTTTAAGACGATTTAGCACGTCAACAACATATCCAGCGAGGGACTGCACTAATACTTTGCGTCACACCTGGTCTGCACGCATTGCGCCACACGGAGTGCCGAAAGGTGCTCCCCCGCGCAGAAGAAAAGGAACGAGTAACGTCAGTAACGAGTTAGCAATTTTTGTAACTAATTCCGTTACTATTACTATTTTTTAAAAAGTAACTGAATCGTTACTTCGTTACCAAAAAAAGTAACTGTTACCAAGTAACGAGTTACTTGTAACGAGTTAGGCACAACTCTGATCTTACACACACAGATTAGTACCAGAATGCTGTGCAGTAGGAAGAAGGTTAGCAGGGATTTTCACAGTGAGCTTTTCCCGGGAAAAAAATCTTACATTGTGCCAAACATACTCAAATGTCGTATCTGTATGTGTCTATCATTTGCAGTAATATCTCGGTGAAACTGGCCTTTGCAGAATCACAGCAAAGCTGATTTTCTGTATGCACACAGAACATACTACTTCTATGAGTGCTATGATGCTAGATGTGTCCAAGACTTACTAAATCACATTTCACATGGAACTCTGATTACATTTTAGCTTTGGTAACTTTTCCTGTAACTTCATTACTTTTTTGGTTATTAACACAGCTCTTCCTGTAGCACACAATGAAAATTATGGTAAGGCACGGTATAGATATCTGTCATTGTGCTCAGAAAATGAGTGTGGGCAATGTAGAAGCTGTGGTTACTCTGCTTGATATCCTGGTGTTAGAAGTTGTCAATACACACACAAACACATATAAACCAGAGTTTGAATTTATTTCAATGTGAAATCTTGTATTTACACTGAAGCACAAGGGTGTTTAAATCAAACAGAAATACGCACAAAAACTACAGTACAGCTAATGTGAATTACTAAGATAAAAAATAAGAAGGAATAAATATTAATGTCCGATGCAGCAAATGATTCCACACCTAAATCTTCCATTAAATCTAGATTTACATTTTGTCATATTTTTTAAGTATTTGTATGAATTCAATCCTCATGTCATTGATATGCTCCGGAGCGCACCTCCGCATGCCTTCAGCTAATACGGCAGCAAAACTTTCATGCTCATCGGGCTTGTTTTGAAGGCGTTCGTCAATGGCACGCAGGTATGCATCCTCCTCGCTGTTGTTATTTCTCCTCTTCCGCTTTTTACTTAATTCTGCCGCACGAGGTGGTTGTCTAGGGGTTGCTGTGCGAGGTGTTGTAGCGCAAGGAGTTTCAGTGCTGGATGTAGGAATAGGTGATGATGGAGTGTTGGGTAGTGCAGCAGGAAGGTTTGGGGTATAGGACTGGCTGTGGGATGCAGGTGAGGCAGATACAGGGGACATACAGGTTTCAAAGGATGGGTAAGCTGAGGACTGCTGGGATGCTCCTTGGGTCGGGGGAATATCACTCACAGCCAGAGAGGTTGACTGCACAGTGTCGTCATCTGCTACATTGTAAAATGAATTAATGAGAGACGACACTGTGTCAGCCGTCCCCGCTCTGTCCATGGGTGCTACAGGAGGCAGTTGGAGGTTTCCAGAAGTCCTAAAGTAGGATTTAACAAAAACGTTGTCAGACATGTCACAAACAGAAGTACTTTCATCTGTGTATTCACATTCCGGTTCAGTAATATCCGGTGGACTGGAGTAATATATTGACAGCACAAACATGCCAGTATTTGAGCATTTCAAAAGTGTTCACTTTAAACACTTGCATGAACTGCTGTGGTTTAACCACTAGTGTAAGAACAAAGCAAGAAACACAGATAGGTGTGGCATTAAAAGGGCAATTGTAGGAGTTAACAACACAGCATTCTTAAATGAGTTACTGACACTCAGAGCTAGTACTTAATGGTTAAATGCTTAATGGTGTACAAAGAAAATACCTCCTCGTAGTGCACACATCTTTTAAAAAGAACAGCTGCCCAAAGTAGGGCCAGGTGTCGTCTTCCGGGTAAACCTCGCACTCCTCAAAAGAGGCACCGCTCCTCTTCTTTTTTCTTATTTCTTGGAACTTTTTCCAGAAATTGTCTCGTATTGACTTCCATTTCTTCTGAGCTGCGTCAACTGCACGAAACAAGTGTTATCCATATTATATACCACAGAGATGTATATAACTTAACATGCTCAAGTTAGTCTTATCTTAAGATATCTTAAATTTTTTTTAGTATTGAAGCATTAGCATCTAAATTTAGCATTTTTATTTTATAATTTTTATTTGGCATTTAGTATCTAACTTCAAAACTATGAAGTAACTTGTACTCGCTTCTTAAGTTACTCCTGAGAGTGATTTATTGAAGTCCCCCCGCCAACACCCACCCAAATATTTTTCGACATCCCCGTCCATGGATCTTCCTAAGATTTTCATTTCTGGGTGTGTGATAGCTGTTTTGGCCCTTCGTGCAGGTAGTTTTGTGGGGTGTTGCATGATTGTTTTAGCCATTAGGGCCGTGCTGGGAAAACCCCTGCCCCCTCCTATTCCGTCCTGTGTAACCCTACAAGGGGCCTTATGTCAGCAACGTTACACAAAGCTGTCACAACATAAATGCAATAATGACCACAAAATGGGGCTTGTGGTTCTGGATATACTACTGTCATAAGCAGACCACGAATTTGCATGTTTTTTTTTTCCTGGTTATGCCTGTCTTGATATCTGCATGTTTTGGAGCCGAATGTTTTGGCAATGCAGTGTGTCGAATCCAGAACCACAAGTACAAGCTAACAGTGTGTCATATTTTCATTTTCTAACCATTCCTTATTCGCGTTGATGAACTAGTAGCCTGAGATGTCGCAGTTGTGCAAAAATAAACAGCTTTTCAAGTTGCTGCTGCATACTTCCCAATATGATTTCACAGTATTTTTAGCATAGTTGCATATGTATTATGAGAAATTTCAGTGCATATGAATCCGTGGTCTGGTCGTAAGATACTTCCTTTCACTGGGTGTCCACACAAGCAACATCACCGGGCAAAATGTATCCTGCTCGAAAGTGTGCACCAAGAAGATATTGCGGAAGAACAAGAGTATCCGAATATCCACTTTTATCTTCACTTTCTTTGTTTGATAATTAATTTGGAAAATTGCAACTTGGTAGTAATTGAAAGCAAAGAGATTCCTTTGTCAGTAATCTGTATTTTACTCATATACACTTCAAGGTTCAGTAATTAGTGCTCCACTCTCCTACTTTTTGCCTGGTACTCAGTAACTTCAACCCAAAAAAATTGCTGAGTGTCTTCCACAAGTCTGACATACCCACACCATTATCAAAATATGCCCGGTGTGTATACTTTCGATGGATGTGAACAGTCAGTCACTCACCTTGGATTCCTAGAGTGTCTGCGACCTCCGTCCAGAGTAGTTGCTTCTTTATCACATCTTTATACGCTTTCAGCTTGACATTCCACAATATTGGCCTCTTTTCGACTTCGCCAATAAGGCGTTCAACTTCCAAACGCGAAGCCATGCTCCTTGCTTGTGTGCACTGTGCTGTATGGATGGTAAGCAGTGAGCTCACCATATGGTGAGCATAAGCATACTTGTATTGTAGCATACTTGTACCATATGTACAGCTCTTCGAAGTGCGAGAAGAACGCTGACTCGCTGGCCCGACAGATGTTTCCGAACACATATCGTCGATGCGTTTTTTGCTTGGAATGTCTCAAAGCATAATATCAGAGTTTACAGTATTAGTTAAGCAATCACGGTTAGATGATCAGGCCAAATAATAAAGGATACATGGCACTGGCGATAATATGTTGGAAGCACTCGGCGATAAAGCATGCCAGCCAACTATTACTATGACAGTCAAATTATATCAAATAAATAGTTGACTGTTGACTGCCACGACGTAAAGCACGACAGCTAGCCAACTATTTATTGATTTTACTTGTAGGTATCGAGTTTGTTCAGTCACATACAAACATCCAAGACATCGAACAGGGACGTAGGAATCCGTCATCGTAATTAAAAGCACATAAAACCACGAACAAAGGCGGCACACACACACACACACGCGAAGCTTATTGTCAACACAGGTTTATTAACTCACATACATACTGTTTAAAAGCTCCCGAAAATTTTCTTTGTGTGTCGACTATCCACGGAATCGACGCAGATCTCTGGGCTCCGAGAAGTATAAATTACATTTGCTTAAACGCGTAAATACACTTACAAGTTCGTCCGCGACTTCTGTTCAGAATATATACTTCGTATTGTCTTTGCACTCGATCACCTTCACGTTCCAATGCACATATCTTCTTAAAATCAGGCGTTCAACCTCTTTCAACCTCGAATACAGGCGCCATGTTTTTTATTTACGTGCCGTGCTGGAGCGGCTGGAGGGAGAGCGGTCACGTGCAGTTTCCTGTCACTGCTATTGGCTGGCCCCATTCCGCTCGCGCACTTCACTGCCGAAATTTCTATCCCGCCAGATATGAGCGTTTCGGCTGTTCGCCTATTGTTCTGTTGTTCGGTTGCGAGGTTGGGCACGCTCGGCACACGCTCCGCTTTAATTCGGCTGGCAAATACGCTCCATGCGGGTGGCGCCTAAGGCCCGTTTGTGTATCTGTCTGTGTGTATGTGTGTGTGTATTCCGTTTTCTTTCTTTTTTTTCGTTTCTTTCTTTTTTTTTCGTTTCTTTTTTTTTCGTTTCTTCTTTTTTTCGTTTCTTTCTTTTTTTTCGTTTCTTTCTTTTTTTTCGTTTCTTTCTTTTTTTTCGTTTCTTTCTTTTTTTTCGTTTCTTTCTTTTTTTTTCGTTTCTTTCTTTTTTTTTCGTTTCTTTCTTTTTTTTTCGTTTCTTTCTTTTTTTTTCGTTTCTTCTTTTTTTTCGCTTCTTTCCTTTTCTTTTCCTTTTTTCGTTTTCTTTCCTCTTTTTCGTTTCTTTCCCTTTTCTTTTCGTTTCTTCCTTTTTTTTCTTTTCTTTCTTTTTTTCGTTTTCTTTCCTCTATTTCGTTTTCTCCCTTTTTTTTCGCTTTCTCTCTTTCGTTTTTTTTTTCGTTTTCTTTCTTGCCGCCTTCTTTCCTTTTTCGTTTTCTTCCTATCTTTTCGTCCCCTTTCCTTTTCCGTTCCTCTTTACGAAAGGAATAGCAAGTCGGCCTTTGCCTGACTAACCTTTCCTTGTTTTTTTTTTCTCAATAAACATATCCCCCCCCCCCCCCCCCTTGTTGTGAAAAATCTTGTGAAAAAGTGTGATGGACGCGATCTTGCGACGCTCAGACAGCAAAGCGAGCTCAGCCTTTTTCTTCATGAGGGAAACACTGCTGTACGGAGAATAGTCACTGAAGATAAAACGAGCCGCTCGGTTTTGAACTGATTCAAGGGATTGTGATAAGCTGCTCTGAAAAGGGTCCCATATTGGAGACGCATATTCTAACTTCGGCCTGACAAACGTTGTGTACACTTGTTTTTTAACTGTTGAGTTGGATTGTCGAAGTCGTCGTCGGAGGTAGCTTAACGTCCTGTTAGCGCTTCCCACAACATGCGCTACGTGAGCTGTCCATGACATGTTGCTAGAAAGGTAAACTCCCAGATATTTGTAAGTATCGACATGCTCTAGAACGGAAGAACCAATGCGGTAAGTAAACTCTTGGGGTTGACGCCGCGTGAATGACATGACTTTGCTCTTAGTGTTATTGATTGGAAGTTGGAAGGTAGAGCACTAAGAAAGGACGATGTCGAGATCGCTCTGTAGCTTACTGGCATCGAAGCAATCCGCTACTGTCCGGTAGAGCACACAGTCGTCGGCAAATAACCGTATATTAGATGAGATACCCAAGGGCAGATCGTTAATATATATCAAGAAAAGAAGCGCTCCAATGGCGGAGCCTTGAGGTATACCAGACGTTACTGAACAAAACGATGAGGATGAGGAATTGGCAAACACGTACTGTTTTCGATTGCCGAGAAAATTTTTTATCCATGCTAGCACAAACGGATCTAAGTTAAGACGTGTGAGTTTAGTAAAGAGTTTAGTGTGAGGAACCTTATCAAAAGCCTTTGCTAAATCCAGAAAGACTGCGTCGACCTGCAGACCAATATCCAAGCTAGATAAAATGTCGTTAGATAAACCAGCTAGTTGCGTTTCGCACGAATAACCTTTTCGAAAACCGTGTTGGTACCCGAAGAAAAATGAGTTACTTTCCAGGAAGCCTACAAGGTTAGAGACTATGATGTGCTCCAAGAACTTGCAAGGTATACTTGTGAGAGAGATTGGCCTGTAGTTACATGGCGTTTGCTTGTCACCACCTTTGTGCACTGGAATGATCTTTCCAATTAACCAGTCGGAAGGAATGTCTCCTTTCACGAGGGATTGGGTTAGAATAAGGCACAGAAATTCGGCACTGATGGATTTGGTGTTTTTCAATATCTTGGAGTTAATAGAATCGTGGCCGCATGATGAACTAATCTTCAGATTGTCTATCAACTTGATAATTCCGTTGTAAGATATATCAATGCTGCGCATGGCTTGGAAATCAGGCACTACTGCACCGGTAACATTTGCGCCGTCGTCAACAGAAAATACGGATACAAAATAATCGTTCAGTACCATGGCGCAATCTTCATCAGTTACCAAAGAGCCAGTCGAGTCGTGTATGCGCTATCACCTCGTGCTGAGTTGGGCAAACTATATTCCAGAATTTCCTGGGGTTATGTAGCATTGAAGGCAGTGTGCACTAATAGAATGAGCTCTTGGCTGATTGAGTACTGGTCCGAAATTCTGTTTCGGCTTGATAATACCTCGCCCATGCGTGATTATTTCTGGACAGTTTAGCTTTTCTATATAATCTTTTTTTTTACTACGAAGGCGTTTCAATTTGTTATTGAACCATGGCACTGAGCGTAAAACATTGACAGAAATGGTAGGAACATGAGTGTCCACCAAGTCAAGTAATTTGTTCTTGAAAAGACACCAGTTATCCTCGACTGACCTAACGTGAAATGAGCCTAGATAATCTTCGTAATATACGGCAAGTTCAGTGTTTATAGCGTCAAAGTTCCCAGCTTTGTAATCTTTTATGAGTTTCTTACCCCTCCGTGTGCGCGCGACTTTAATAGACAGAGAGGCGTGGATGAATTTATGATCACTTGGGCCAGCGAATACAGATACAATGGACAAGATATCAGGTACCGAAGTGAGGATCAGGTCAAGAATATTAGACGATGTGCTGCCTATGCGTGTAGGCTCTCTTACCAGTTGCTCAAGGTTGTACAGGCTGCATAGATCAACAAAATCGCGCTCTTCTGGGGAGCACTGCAGCTGAAGCGCATTTTGCCATTTAATGTTAGGAAAGTTAAAATCCCCCATGAGAACTATTTCACTGGATGGATACCTTGTGGTTATATTGTTAATTGTTATTGTTACGCAGTTTATCGACAAAATCACATGTATCTGGTGGTCTATAGCATACAGCACAAATAAAACTACGCGACAGCAACTGCATACGGGTGCAACATATTTCAAGATCACATTGGATGTTTAACAGGTGCGGAGACAGAACATTGGAGAAGGCCAGGAGTACGCCACCGCCCTTACGGTCAACTCGGTCCCGGCGAAACACAGTGTAGTTCGGCAGGATTTCATTATCGCATACCGAGGGATTAAGCCATGTCTCAGTTAAGGAAATTACGTCGGCGTTAGTGTTGTCAACTAGTGATTGTAGCTGATCAACTTTATTGACAACGCTACGTATATTGCCACAAAGAACAGAGATGCCTGTGGACTGCGGTCATGTGTTCGATACAGAAGTCAGACAAGATTGAGATCTTGTGACACGAACTGTAGATAATGGGTCGTGTAGTTTATTATTTGGGGCGTTACTCAAGGGCAGCGTGCGTTGATGATGTGCGGCATCCGGGGCCGAAGAACTGCCATTTACCTGTTCTCTTTGCTGAGTATTGTGATTCCAAATATAAATCACATCGTTGATGAATAATTTGTCGTAGACTAAGCGCACTTTACACCCTCTTGATTTTTCGTCTGAAGCGCTAGCCATCAAGTTTTTACGAGCCTGCCTCACTCGTAGAGGTAAGTCCTCACTGATCGAGAGGGGAGACCCCTTCAGCCGCCAACAGTTTTTCAAGATCTCAATCTTTTCTGTATAGTTGAAGAGTTTTAAGATTACAGGGCGCGTTTTGCCTTGTTGTCTACTACCGAGCCGATGGACACGTTCTATGCTGGTGGGAGTAACATTCAAATGGTCGCGAAATATTTTTTCTTTGACTATTGCAAAGAGGTCGTTCTGCGATTCGCCAGTGGTTTCCTCCAAGCCGAATATTAATAGATTATTGCGTCGTGAACGTGCTTCAACGTCTTCAACTTTGCTTGTCAAGGAGGCTACCTTACATTCAAGAGATATGAGCTTATCTGATGCCTCCGATACCGTAGCTTTTAATGTTTGTAGGTTTCGCACTTCAGATTCAATTTGATTAACTTTCCTACTCAGTTCGGTAAGAGACTTCTCAGTTTCATTTTGACTTTGTCTTATGGATAGTAAAACCTGGCTGTCTGATGCTTGGTTAGACAAAAGTGTAGCGAAAAGTTCCTCCGTTGTAGGGCCTGGGTTACTCTGAACATCCCCGGAAAGCATCAGTAGCGCATGAATAACATCATAACAATCACACACAATCGCATACATAGCTTGTGGGCACGGCAGAATCAATATGCACAGGTTGTTACTCTTGAACGACGTCTAAGAATATTTACGTGAACTAACCTGTAGAACGAAATGCAGAGGTGTAAGAGGACGCATATTCAGCAGCGTGCCGTGCCCACGACTGAAGGAAAAGGCAGCATAGTCGTCCTTAAACGCTGATGGCAAGGACACGTGGGTAGGTGGCGTTGATAACGGCGTTAAGCATGCTTCCACTGTAGGACAATCGAAGAGCGGAAGAACTGGTTCGGCACGCGGTGCTAGATGATCGTCAGATACAGGCACGACGAACGGAAATGGTGTGTCGAAGCTTGTAAGATACAGTGTTGGGCCAAGGACAAACACCTGTAGAACGAAATGCAGAGGTGTAAGAGGACGCATATTCAGCAGCGTGCCGTGCCCACGACTCAACACACTTACAACGACAACTTATTTCCGTTATGGAAAGTATTACACTTTATGCGGCAGTTTGTCAATATTAATTGACAGTAATCCATCAGTGAAACAGAAGTTGTCAAGACTAAGTGTGGTTTCTGACGAAAACAAATAAGATAAAATAAAACGACGCTAGATTATGTCCCTGCTGTGCCATCACACCCTCCTACATCGGTCCTTGCCCAGCAAACCACTCATATCCACAGGACATACCTATAAGGTCGCGAACGTCCTGAATATTTGGACAGCTATGCGATATCTAATGGACGTCCCAGAACGACATTCGCATTTCGGCTTTGCGCAGTAAATAACAGATGTCCTCGGTACACCTGCAGGATATCGCGCTTTTGATATTTGACTGGAGGAAGCAGCTTGGAGATCCCTGGAATATCCATGGAAGATCCAGTACATGAGATATTGGGCACTTGTTGAATGTCACAGTAACGTTGCCAGGACGTCGCATGGAGATACACAGATAAATGTGGGAGTTTATGACATCTTGTTCCGACAGACACATTTTTGTTCTGCTCCCCCCCCCCAAAGCAAGCAAAAACTTCTGTAAACGCTAACTGGATATGGGGGAACAAAGTAAAATCGTTATATATTTTTATCGTTCGCGTGCTGCTAGACGTGACAATATTTATCTATGCGTAACGCTCATCAAGCAACACCGGAATTCGATCACTGTTACAGCTCCACTCAGCAGCTAATCACATTATTGACAGTAGGCTGAATTAAAAACACAGTATTTGACATGAAGGAATGTCAGAAACGTTATTGGTTATACCTTGACTCTGCAGGTACACAGGATAATTGCAGTGGAGCACCCTCTCACTATTACAAATGTATCACGGCCCAATACACTTAACGAATGTGTCCCAACAACTTGTATTTCAGTATATGCTATGGCCATTTTGTCAACAGAGACTATTGTGAATGCTCTGGTCTCCCTTCAGATCTGCGTACGCGGTGGAGGGGACAAAAAGAGTCTGCTCTTTTTAAGGCGAGAGCACCTTTGTTAACCTGGTCTGCCTTGGTGGACCGTGTGTCGGAGTGTGGTCGAACGCTGGCGGAGCATGCTACAGTTCCTGGATTTTTTTTCCTGTTGTTGATGATCGAGGAATTTATTTCAACGAACACATACATGATGACAATCATGTAATAATTAACATATGTAATATGTTTGGTAATAAATATGTACTTTCCGTTTATCTCAGCGTGGCGTCGTCGTATCAGATATGTATGAAACTAAAAGTAAGCCCAAGTTAATATTAAATTTTAAGTCAGAGCTATTTGTGACGTCCAATCTGTGTCCAGATATCCATTAAGATAACTTGCAGGGACATATCTAGGATGACAAAGGAGGGTTAAAATGCATACCTCACGGACGTCCTGGGATCCTCACGAATCTCCAGCTGATATCCAAATATCCAGAATTAGATATCGCATAGATCACTCGCAATCGCAATCATAGGTGTAAGTGGTTTACTGGGTGATGACCTAGGGGGCAACCAAGAGAATATTGTAAGGACATGTGAGAGTCCCCTTTTTAACAAATGAGGGATATCCTGAGGACCGATTTCGCCCTCCGGCGGACATCCCGGTATAATAACCGTCGGCTATCCCACGGACGACAATGTGTTCTTAGGGTTCGTACGAAGCCGCGCTCCCCACGACTCGTTTACCGATTTGTAATGCGCGTGCGCCACACTCGAATCGGTCGTTTCGTTCATGCGAAAACGACTCGCTAAAACTCCCTATTCTCCTCACAGCAGCATGCATCGTTTCATACCTGTGGGGCCTAGCACGTCGAGATCTCAAATCTGAACACTTTGACAGGGAACAACACAACTCTCGTAAAAACCTAACCATCTTAAGAAGATAATAGTCTCTTTTACAAAAACAAGATACCCGGCTCAAGCATACAGATATACTTACATGTGGTTTGACTGGAACTTCCTTCGCGGGCCACCGTCTACCGAACTACCGCACATAGAAGCTAACATGGAGGCAAACGTCGTCAGCGGCGCCACGCGGCCATGTTTCCTTCCTTCATGATAGCAGCCATAGCTCGCGGCGTTCTGGCGTCGCGCGTTATAATAGAAATCCACACGGTTGCTCACAAATAAGTAGCCTCGGCAAAATGTCTACTGGTAACTCTGCCCATGCCCACGCTAGGCTGCGCACGGGAGGTCACGATTCGAAGTACGTCTCTAGCTACTAGCTCTACTAGCTCTAGCTACTAGCCACTAGCCTCTGCTAAGGGACTACTCAGTTTTTGTGACTTTTTACCTTGAAGAAAAGACAAAATAAAATCAAAATCAAATCAAAATAAAAAAAGTAAGGAAAATGTATTGGAGGCGCGCCAAGTCACTTCTCGAGCCTTCTCCTTTTAATGCGTTAGCATTAGGCCGCGTACCCACATGCGGTAGAGATGTGCGCAACCGCCTGCCGCAAGCGGGCGCGTATGGATGCCGCCCCAGCTATACTGCCTCCGCCCGCGACTCTCCACAGCGAAAGCTTGACAAGATGGCGGACAACAGCGAAGTCGAGCTACTGACTGTTAGTGAACGTTTCCGTTCTCACATCTGAGCTTTTGTGAAACCAGCATCGCAGGCGCAAGAAACGCAGGCTTTGGGTTCACTCGCTGTGGCGATAGCGCATTCTTTTGTTGTGAACAATGTTTAGCTTTCAACTTCCTGACACTATGACAGTCAATATCTTACACTTTACTTACCTGCACTCCCAAATTTTATTCCAGTGTCGACCCAAAAAGTCATTTTAACGCAACGCTCTATAATGTAGGCAGCAATGACATTTTATTTCCGTCGTCATAAATTCGCCGGCTGAAAAACGTGAGCATCACTGCGACATACCTTCCAGTCAACGACGCCGTCAATGCTCCCCGTGCGGGAGGCTGGAAGAAAACAAGAACGCACGCAACTTCCGTTTACTTCCTGATTGGCGGAGCATGTGCGGATGTCGCTAAAAATCGTCCACTGCGCGATCGCCAAAAAGCGGCAAGCGGAGGTGGCATTTCCCGCACAGCGGCAAGACTTTGCCGCGCCGCGTTCGCGTTTCCGTGCAGATTCTCCGCATGTGGGTATGCGGCCTTAGAGTCCTCGCTAGGCAAGAATCGCGGCGTCAGTTCTCCGCAACTCCCAATAGAGCCCATAGTATAGGAAAATTCACACAACACTGGGCACACGACCAATGAGAATGCAGCGATTGCTTCCTCAATCCTCCAATCAGAAGTCTTTCCGTCCGTCTCGCAGCCTGACCGGTTCTGGCTCTTGCTGACTTCTGCTTTCCATACTGGCCTGTACCGGCTAATTGTACCGGCTAATTGTACCCATGAGTCTACTACTTTCATGCAGGCCATAAAGTTATTCCGTAATTTCAAAGCAAATGTGAAAAGTGTTGTAATGAACAGAAATTTATTTTATCAATTATACTGACACAGTCGGCAGCTTGACGCATTTACATGCACTGAGCAGTGGGGTGCAGCTGTAGCTTCCACAGTTTCGCCACGAAAACCACCGCCCCCTTGGCCACGTGATCATCCGTAGCGAATCGCGAAGAAGTAGCCGGAAAACGGCGCCAAAAAGCGCGCGCTGACTGATCGAACTGCGCAGGTGCACTGCGTACCTTCTCTATACCCTCTCACTCGGATTCTCCCTCCCTCCCCCTTCTGTTCAGGGCGCTTCGCCAGCGCATCTGCCAATATTATCGGGAAGCAGAAAACGAAAATCCAGAAGACGAAAGAATTCACATGTACAAATTTATTGACACGGTAGACATATAAACAAGAAGCAACATTTGAATGCAAGTAAATCTACAGACACAGATTATTACAGAATACTGCAGAATAAATACAGAAAAAATACTTCAGAACAACAGAAAGCGTGACTATCATATTATACAATCATTAAAGGAAACTATTCGGTTTGGAGAAAGTAGATATTATTACACACATATATAGGACGTAATGAGACGCAGGAGCCATTCGCTTCATCCTAGCACAACTGTAGAATTTTCAGGTGACAGGGGCCACATGCTTGGGAATCGCAGGGCCACGAACAGCTGTGGGTGTCTGAATGAAAAAAAAAAGAAGAAACCTGTTAATGATATGGTAAACCAGAGCATAGGTAACGCTAATCCCTCTGCCGACACAGACGCCAGCTGCACAACGGTCAGACGGGTCGGCGCCTTGGAGGAACGCACGCGAGCGAATCTCTCGGATAAATGAGCCTCAGCCAATCATGATCGAGAAAGGTCACGTGGAGGACCGGAGCCAATGAAAAGTAAGTAGCCGGAATTTGGCGGGAAATGCCAGCGGCGACACTATTTTCGACGTGGCGAAACGCGCTTACTGTGCCTCCTCTGCAATGAGCGTACCGAGTTCATTGCGTAGCGCTTCCTGACACACAGCAACAAAGTTCAAACTTGCAAAACACGCATATCGACACAGCCTATTCCCAACAACGAACAACTGTCACATACTTGTGCCCAATCTCTTGATCATCATGACCTTGCCTGCTATACGTCAGAAACATAAAATGCTGCTGCTTCATGAATGGTATTTTATTGTCACCGCTATGCACATCTGACGGCGCTCGAACGTGTTCATCGAGCTTTCAAATCGGATTTCAAACACTTCAGTTTGAAATCCGATTGACCGTTGGTACACCGATGCTTGTGTCGAGAAACAGTACAACACGATCAAAAACACCATAATACGGCAAACGTATTATAATAAAAAAATAAGACGGCGAACGCACTTGCCTCCCAACGAAAGATACTGCCGACCCGGCGTCCACTGTACGAATTTCAAATGAAATCGCCGGGAGAGTACGCAGCACGCAGGCGAGAAAGAGCGAAGTGCCGTTTTCAAATTCTGGCAACCAATCCGAACACACCTGTGGTATCCGACCAATGGAGAGGCACGGACTGCTTTGTGCGCAGTAACACACATTTTGATACAGATTTTACGAGAGATGGGGGGGGGGGGGGGGGCTGGTGGCGTGTTGTGTCTGTAGCCACGGAACTAGAGTGAGGCGCTGCGAGGGGAGAGGAGAAGAGGGCACGTGGATATCGCGACGCGGCGCCGGCATGGCGGCAGTGGCAGGTGCAGCTGTGGTGGTCGACAGTTTCAGATGTGTCTGCGTGGGCTCGCCATGGGCTATGAAAGCTGTGGGGAGGACCGGCGACGAATGAAGGCTGCGAGACGGCGCCGTCAAGCTGAATAAGAGCAAGCCCGAAAGGCTCGTTTGCCTGCGTATGCTGTCTTGCGTTAGCGTTGTGTAAGGTCGTGTGAAAGGTCGTTGAAGGGGTTTGTAGCGTTGTGAAGGGGAGTCCCAAAAGCGTTTTCAAGTTTTAATGCTAACGCATTTCCGTCGGATCCACCAATGGATCGACCATATATTTTATATCTCTATGCAGAGCCGTCGCGATGCGAGTTTGCGCCCGGGGCAGGGTAAACGTGAAGCCCCCCCCCCCTCTCTCTCTCTCACTGCGTCAGAAGCTTTGTAAACAAAGAAAAGAAAATGCTCATTCCACTGCCGAGATCGTAAATTCAAATTATCTTCATTCCCGCTTTATACTGAACAAACAACCTGCAGGGGCCTGCCGTACGACGCCCCTCTTGCCCCCCCCCCCCCCCATCGCTACTGCCCTGCCTATATGTTTCTGAACTCGTTTGTGGGTGCCCAGCCACGTCGGCATCCATGGGGTGCGTAGAGCACTGCGAAAATACTCCAAAAGCCGGGAGATGACATAACGAAAGAAAGAGAGGACTCCGACTTAACGTAACAAATAACAACTTTGAGAAGACGTTTAAGCAGAAGACGTTACTGCAGCCAAATAACAGCTTAAAGTTGTTATTTGTTACGTTAAGTCGGGGTCCTCTCTTTCTTTCGCGTAGAGCAGTGCACGGTCCTGAATTTACTCGGCCCGCAACCGAAGCCACGGAGGCTTACCTGACCCGAGCCGGACCGGGCTGCCGAAAACTCGGACCGGCCCGGCCCGTACCCGACGCCACGGAGGCTCACCCCAATCGAGCCCGACCCGGCTGCCGAAAGCCCGGCCGAGACCCGCATATCGCATAGCATATCGTCCAAGAGGTCCTATCTACACTGTACATCTACACTGTACAACGAACATTGCACACCATACTTACTTGGAACGCGTAAGCATAGCCTTTGATGCGGTTGAGCTTGTAACAACACATGGGCATCGAGTCTAGCGCGCCTGTCCACGGTGCATGCCGCAAGGAGGGCGGAATCCACAACATGGCGAAGTCGATTATAACGCGACACCTGTGTTTTAGCAGCCCTCCTTGCGGCCCTTTAGCCCGAGAACTCTCGGACTGAACCCGAGCACAACCCGCGCACGCCTTCTAAACGACTTCGAGGCCCGATTTCGGCCCGCAGGCCGGGCCGGGCTCGGGCTTTCGGGGCAGGCCGGCCCTTTGCGGTGCTCTAGGCTGCGCAGGCCGTACCGCTACATCTGCACTTTCAGTGGATGTGTGGTATGCTTTGGTGTTCCATTTCGACAGCTTAGGTCATTGTTGAAGAAAACAATCAATCAAAAATGACAGCAGCCCTGTGACACTCGGAACCGCAACAAACTCCTCAGTATTACAGTGAGACACAGACATAGACCTGGAATAGAATGGATATGTGGAGAAAAAATTACAGGTCGGTTACGATTATGTAACGCAAATTTCAGCGGTAGCTGTTGTGTGTGGATGTTGACGCTGTTATTGTTGATATATGCACAATTACTTTAAAGTGACGAGTACTGCCTTGTGATCTGTATGAGTGGTGATGTGTAGAGCTGGGATTACCGGGAAAAAAATATTGCTAAAAGCGGGAAAAACGCGGGACAGGAAACACTGAAAAATCGGGACCCTTTCCGGGACAACGTACCCATCTCTGAGTATCTCAAAACTGCTTTTATTAGCTTTAGATTATTTGAACTTGTTTTGCATCACCGAAACCGAAACGGAGGGTTTTGTCATACAGCCACAGCGATTTCCCCGAGACCTTCCCGTTAGCAGCTACCGCTGTAAAATACCGAGATATGGAAATATGGATATACATACTGTATAAGTGGTTAAATTCGCGGGCTGAAATATTTGCGAATTTGCGAGGAGTCAGGAAGAAAGCGGTCTCGTGGTAGATAGGGGTACCCCAGAGTCCCATGCGCAGGCCGGCACGCTGCTCCCCGTTGAAAAGAGGGAGGGAGGCCGCTCCCGTGTTTCCTTCCTCCATGTTCTGGACCACACGCCAACCTCTTTCCCGTGGTCGCCGCTAGAGATCTGCGTTACCTGTGGATTATTGCACTGTGGACTATTACAATTTACGTCGCCTTCACAATGCGACACTGAATGAAGGAGGCAGCCGAGGCAACAATGCAAAGTGTTGCTGTCGTGTAGCACATCTGTTTTTACACCTCGAATCGCAAAAATGTACAGGGATGCCGTGAACCTCTTGGAGGTGAGGTTGTAGGAAGTGCACGGACTCACCACTTCTTGGTTTATCAATTTGTGCGCTCTATAACATCGGGAAGATTGCGAGGATGCAGGGAGCTGGTGCGCGACAGTCGACGGAAGGTATAGGCGTTTGTACCGTCTGGCAAACCGGTCACCACATCATATTTTTTGGTTCAGTTCCGGTTCGCTCAAGGGGAGACAAAAAGTGTTTACGGTTCGGTTCGGGTTCGGTTTGGCGAAAAATAACGTTTTTTTGCGGTTTTCGGTTCCGGTTCAGTTCCGGTTTCGACCCCTGGTTTACACTACGTGATTTCATCTCGCCTAAAACTATGACATACTCACCTAACACACAAATTTTTACTTCACAGGGAGTATCTACCCCAACGCATTCGCCGTGGGGAGCAGCGAGCAACTCTCTGTGCTACAGATCCTGATAACATGAAGTCCACCGTCAACGCCACTTCAACGAGGTTTATCAGTACGGTTTAGATTTCTATCCAGCCCTATTGCTAGGTGATGTACCGCTCTTATCCTTTATAAGAACTGTACGTGTTTGAGACATACTGTTTTTAATGCACTGTAACTTATAAAATAAAGTTAAAACTCGGGAGTGTTGGTATGTCATACTGAAATCAATTAAAAATCCCAGCGCGGCAGGTGACGACGAAAACAAGGGACGATACAAAGAGACGAGGACTAGTCCGCCATACGAGGACGACAGTGCCTTGTCGTCCTCGTCTCTTTGTATCGTCCCTTCTTTTCGCCATCAAGTGCTGCACTGGGGTTTTAAATTGATTTTAGTGTACGTTGTAGAACCAGCTAGCCTGCATCTACGCCATTAGAACCTCTACTCTTCTTACTGCATCTCATCAGTTTATTATTATCTTTGCATTGTATATTGCTTTGGAATTAGTCGTTCTATTTTTCACTAGCCATACTTATCATCACACTTTTGGCGCACTGTAGTCTTTGGTGCCAGGGGGGTCGGACTCCGTCCCTGGAGCGTGACAGCACGGAAGTCGACATCACCTTGATATCCATGTGGTCTTTTTTGCACTGGTGTTGTCAACCAAGAGGTGCCCCCGAAGAAAAAACTGTGATGTTTGAAGCAGCGCTTGATGTATCAGCATCCATCGAGGAGCCCCGTCCGCACGCATCGAAACGCACATGAACGCTCGCTCATGGTCTACGCCGGTCTTACGCCGGTCGGTAAGTTACATCTATAAAGTAACTGAGTTACAGATATATTTATTTTCTTGGCCAAGTAACTAAGTTACAGTTATAGTTACTTTCTTTGTCAAGTAACTAGTTATAGTACTTTCTACAGTGACTGAGAGAAAGTAACTTAGTTACATTACAGTTACTGTTTATGAAAATGACCATGAGAGGGTGATACAATTGTTAAAAACATACATATATTTACATTTCCTTAAGTGTGACAAAAGTAAAAGTTTTAGGGTCATCACGACCGTTCTTGGGCACCAAAAAAACATTATTATTATTATTATTATTATTACACTTAACCAGAAGCTGTATAAATCAATAATGTGTCTCTCCCACAGGGAAAAATACGACATGTGTATGCAACGTGGCGCATCGCGGTGAAAAAGAACAGCATGGTGACACGCACGCGTTTCGTAGCGTGTAGAGAGAGACATACACAAGGATAACGGACTCGCCTCAAGATGCTTTTTCAGGTTTGAAGTTGATGTTTTCTTTGCCGAGAACGTCTTATTCCATATCTTCTACTTTCCAATTAAATTATTTTCATCCTTCCACGATAAAAACTCGAAGGTTGCTTGATATAGCACCCACAGAAGCTTCATAGCATGATAGCAGCAACCAGGACAGGATTAGCTATTGCACTGGTCGGTGCGCAAGTGAGCTGACCGGAAAGTTTCTCCTTGTCCATAAACCTTCCCTTGTTTATATACAGAGGAGGCAGGACCCCGTGCCAGGGCAGTGACACCATTACTCACATATGACTCACTTCGACCTTTGAGAGTGACCATCTTCAGCTGATTTCTGCTGGCAAAACTGGAATTCCCGGCTTGGTCCACAAGCAGTTGGGAGTTGTGGAAGAGCACAAGGCACGGGGCACATACCGATTAGTGACAGAGACGATTAGGGCCAGGGATAGTAACTAGTTACAGTTAAAAGCAACTTCTCCAGATATGTAAGTAGTTACTATAACTAGTTACCCCCAAAAGTAACTAGTTACAGTTACAAGTTAAAAGTAACTTAGTTACTACCCAAGACTGGTCTACGCCAGCCACCATTCCTCGCGTGGGCACGGCCTGCGCCACCTAGATACAGAAGGCTTGCTTATTACCTCCTCTCCCTCCTCCGCTACGTGAACATATAAAGTCTGAATTCGTCTGCTACTGCGATTCGCCGCCCTGTAAATTCAAGAACACGCAAATGATTGCACGTAACTTAGAACCTGTAGACTTGAACCTGCAGACAAAAAGTGCAACACGCTTTCCAGATAATCAGTCTTGAGCAAGCTATGGAACGATTTTGCGCTTTATCGTAAAGTTTTCCAATTTAGTACGCGGGACGTTCAATCACTACTCGCAGACAACGGTGATTTGTCTCCATGGCTGCGACCGTTGAAAGCACGTTCGCGATTGGTTGCGGCCGTTGAAAACACGATCCCGATTGGCTGACTCTTAGTTGTTACGTCACGTCGACGAGTTAGCAGGCTTTCTCTATCTAGGTGGTGTTGGCCAGATGGACCGGCGCCCTTCTGTTATGCAAAGTGACTTGTCAGCGTTGCTCGCAAGCTGCACAGCTCCGCTGTAGTTCGGTGGGAGAAGCTCGTCTGCAAACACTGTTCAAGCCCTATAGATGGCTGCGTACTGAAGTTCACACACGGGGATAGACGAATCGCAATCGCGCCAAGTCCGTCCTCCAGTCTTTGTTTCCTATCTCTATGCTTGATGCTTGCGCGCCATTAAAACTCCAATCATCCTCGCGATCATCATCACGAAGGTGCTGTGTACGTGATAATATTCATGGTATATATATATATATGGATATATATATGGATAATATATATGGTATCTATATATTTTCACAGGAAAAGTCAGCCAGTCTTTGTGCTTGTATATTATTCGATTCCTCAAGGAAATAAGGTCCATACACAAACGGGAAGAATCCCTGACGATGTGCCCGATAGCACAGCAGCCGAGTAAAAAATGAAGAGAGAGAAACCAGCACGACAGTGCGAAAAGCAAGTCATCGGGAGCATACAATGGGAAAAATGGGGGGGGGGGGGGAGGTTCACAAGGTTTGGAGCGCAGAAGTTACTGCTGTGACTTTCGTGATGTGGTGTTCATTTGTCGTTGAGTTTTAATGGCATGTTGCATCACTAGCTTTGAACCAACTGGAGAACCTCTTGCTGACGACGTTGGCGACCATTGACTGGTGATCGATCGTACGTGTCAGCGTTGTGACGAACTTGGTGGAAGAGCTGTAGGCGTAGAAGGTTGCTTTGTAGATTTTGTTCCTCACACAACTATGGCCCGCAACGTCAAAACGTTACATAGAATTTCTCAAGTCTCAGCCATACAAACGATTGGAAAGACGGCACCTGTCACATAAAATGCAGCAAAAGAAAAAAAGAAAGAAAAAGAAGAGCCAGTGCTAAGAAGATACTTCCCTCACCAAACATCAGTTTCTGGACTTTTGTTTGCACGGGTGGTGCATTCCCTAATTCACCGATTCACTTCACTTCTCGCCGACTTGAGGGGTGTAATTAATTACTATAGGCATTATGAATCACTGGAATCTACAGGGTATGAAATTCTCGCGCAGAGAGACATGTGTGCCACGTCAGTGTGACGAGATTGTGACGACATGATGATGTTCTCTTGGCGCCATGTTCACGTGATCTGAAATTTGTGATGACGCTGCTCCTGCCGCAGAGTACTTGAATCGATCTCATGGGATCACCCTATTTAAAGGACTCGGAGCCGAAAAGCCGAAAAATACGTTATGCTAAGTTCGCACTTCGTCAGTGAACGCCGCGAATGTGGCGAACGACGGATATGCCGGTGAACTTGTCACGTTCACACAGCAGTCCGTGAATCCTGCGGACGCCGCGAGGGTGCCGAAAGCCGCAGCGCGAGAGTAGAGATTGCTTCTACTTTTGACGGGAGTGCCGGGAAAGACGCGAGTCTGGACCAATCAGCGCGCTCCGCGAGGGAGAATGCTGGGACGGGAGAACAGCGGCGTGGACAATGAACATGGCAGATGCGTAACCTGGTCTACTCAAGGTAACGCTAAGGTAGCGCTAAATGTTGTACGACAGCAAACGCAAGAGGAGCGGAAACGTAGATATGAGGACCGCATCATAGCAGCTGCTGAAAGAAGCCGAGGAATTAGTGTCTCGACTGTGTTGAGACATGTGTAGATGCACGTCGTCTGCTGCTTGAAGCGGGCATCGCTTTACAGGTTGCTGTATAAAACGCAATAAATACGTATTTGGCAATTGTTATTTTGTGATTTATTGTGATTTATTACAACGACATTATACGTATTACACGTGTGGAGCTTGAGTACAGTTCGAAGAATGAAACGGATCAGTTTTTGTAGCGGAGTACAGTAGTGCCAGTAGTGCCGGCATTCCCGGCGTACGGAGCACAGTGTGAACGAGAGGGTCGCGAATGCCGTAAAAGCGGTGAATGAGTTTCCCGCGTTCGCGGCTTTCGATGATGTAGTGTGAACGTGGCATTAGAATGATTTCAAGAGAAATCCGTTTTCCGAAACTCCTTCAAATCCCGTTCAATCCACGAGAAGACAGCCATTCAGAGTTTTTTTTTTTTCAGTCAGAGTTTTTTTCTTCAGTCTGGATCAACTACAGATAACCATGTATATTGCATAACATTATAACTACACCCCGGATGGGACAACATACAACATAGATGTTTCAAGGCACACGTTTTCTATTGGTCTCTAAACGGTTTCTTATACCGCTCGCTTTCAACTGGAGCACATGTGGCATGACTAAAAACGAATCTGCACACCTGGCCAATACAGAGACGGATGCACACTGCATCCGGCAAACATAATTGCCTGTTGTACTTTGCTGTGCGTAAAGGTCGAGTTTCACCACGTTTGTGTTACAAAGGAAGCGTGCACTACATTACTGCCGAAATCACTTCGAATTGTCGGTATTGTAAGTCATAATGGTAAAGTGGATTGAAGGGTCTCCCAGCACCTGCAGTATTACATGTGAAAACACTACGTCTGATGCCTAACTCTGCGAAGATGCTATTATGTCTGTTTTTATGTATGTGTGTTTTGGATGAATTCGAATCCCGTGCTGGTGAGTTTTGACAATTTCCTCCCCCCCCCCTCCGCATTTGTTTCGTGTCTTTGCAACCACATATTACCGATTATAACACCCTACTTGCGCGTGCGTATTTGTTAATGGTCCTAGCGTATTCATGTAGTAGATTCTAATTCTAAGTTAGATAAAGTTTGTTCAGAGTTGTAAGGTAATTAATTGATTCGCTGATGCTAATAAACGCACAAAGCATTCCCACACAGAAGCGGTCGTTTGGCCTTTACTTTCGCTTTTGACACTCCGGATTACTGCAATTACACTGCGCCAGCATCTGCAGCTTCCACTGCAAATAAGCGTGGTTTTACATCATTGAAAGGTCCTGATAGTGCACTGCAGGGAAAATTGACGGTACCACTATAAGTGGTCCGCTTCCATGCACCGTTCTACGCAATCGCCGCTCCCTTCAAACCGCGTGTTCATCTTTCGCCGGGTGGAAGAGGAGAACACACCGAAGAACAAATTCGAAATGTGCCAACGAGCCGGTGTGCTGTAGAAAGGGACAACATTTCCTTGATCCTGTGTCTTTGTCGTCCACTTCGTTCCGTGTGTTGTTTGTGTATTTCACAGGCTCAGAGAAATGTTGCCTGTGTGCCCCTGACTTGTACCTGATTGTGGGTTGCGCTTGAGCTTCTGCCATGCTCTTCTACGAAGACGCTGCCAATGCACGAACCAGATGTGATCCCCATGCATGCTGTAGACCCGTCACTCTCCCTGATGCTTCCCAACTGGTTGCCAGACCCATTTACTCCCAACTTTTACCGCCCGCGGCTAAGCCCTGCACTGAAACAGCCTATTGGCGTTGGACATTTGCCGGAAATCCCACGTGCGGTGCGACCAGCAACACATGCCAATGGTTTGTGTTCGTTACCAGCAAGAGCGCGAGGCATTGAAGAGCAGTATGAAGCAAATTGATCTTCGATCGTTCACCTCCTGCATAATTCTAGGGCCATGGTCCACCACGGCGTACCAGCCGCCTGTGCCTCTTCTAGATTTTTTTTGTTATTTGGCGACGACCGACGTCGCGAGCAAATCTCATTGCACCACTTCTTCAGGTGGCACTGGGATCAACCTTGAACGTGGACATCATTATCATCATCTCTGTATGTGTTCAACATCTCATCATCTCTGTGTCTCAACATCAACATTATCATCATCTCTGTGTGTGGCGTAATCAAATACGCTTTTAAACGGCATGACTGCCAGAGGTCGGCATTTTGGTTCACGATCACTCACGATCACAATTATCTGATAAGGCGTATCTACCTCACACTCACTTTGGACTCAGGTGAAGGTCGATATCGCGCCCTGTATCTCGCATCCAGGATCACAATATTTTGAGCCAGACGAATTGACAGACGATTACAGATGATAAAAGCTGGTGACCATAGACAACAACGATGCCAGGCGGGTCTCACACGGGTCACTATGACTGATCGCACTATCACGATCACGAAATCAAGAACCAACAACACACGCAACATCGGTTACTGCATATATTAGTGCACTCACGAGATAATGTGAGATATCACACAAAGACATGTACAGCTGAGTCACTTGATAACAAAATTTGTTTGTGAGACCTTGATCTAGACTGAATGTCATGCAGGGGCGACGTTCGACTAAACGTCTCTCTTCTTAATGCGCATGTTTGATGGAGGATGAATCATGTACGGTTCTGAATTTTGATAAACGGATTGGGAACACAATAAATATTCCGCATTGTTTTTTTTAAGCCTTAATGCATGATGCCAATTATAGCTGTCCGAATACGCAGTGTCAGAGCGACGAGGAAATTAAAATTTTGTGCATAATGTAAAGCTTTCTAGCGTGTACTCGAAAGGACGAAAGCGGTGTTGAGCAATTACATAGATCTCTTTGCCGGCTAGGTAGCTTCAGTAGCTTCTAGTTCTCGGAAATTAGTGAAAAGCACCTATAAACGTAGACCGCGGTCGCTGGAAATGATTTTTACACCGTTGATCGCCGGAATGAGCGCATCAAATCAATCAATTTTAATCAATCAATGTTGAACTACAATGAACAGAGCAAATGCAATCATCCCCAATAAGATAAGTAACCAAGCACTGTATCCCGCCTGTCACAGCCCACACGTTAAAATTACTCCTGTTTGATGACGAAGCCTCGATCTTCAACTTGTCGTTACCCCACAACGCGCGTTAAATGCACTTTTGCCAGGGTGGTGGTGGTGGTGGTGGTGGTGAAAGGGCTTGCCGTTGTCGGCCTCACGTATGTGGGCAACGTCACGACTCACGCCCTGGGGGAATGTGCGTCCTGGGCCGACTTCTAGGGGAACTGTGCCGACATATGTCTGAAAGCGTCTGAGGAAAACCCAGGAAAAACCCCAGACAGCACAGCCGGCACCGGGATTCGAACCCGGGTACCGGGTACCTTTTGCCAGGGATTTCCCACGAGCCCTTGCGCGAACCTACACACCGCGGTTTTGGAGCGCGCGCGAACTTTAAATATAACGATAAGAATCGCTACATTGTAGTGCTATGGTGCTGAGGCCGTGTCAGGTAGCTATGCCGCCTTTAGCCTGTAGGTTCCTATCTATGTTTATAGCAAAACAAATAAACAATCAAAGAAACGTGAAAGTTGAAGATTGGGACGGCTAGAGTAGAGCGTTCGAAGTGTACATAGGACATTCCTGCTACACTTCCAGCCGACCGTCTTCAATTTTAAACTATGGCCATCACAGGCCACCGATGGGTGATAGGCGAAATACTCACGCAGCAACTAATAAAACTGAATACACGGGTGACATGAGCGATTTGGCAAATCAATGCGCATACGCACGAGTGCCAGCCCAAAATTACTTAGTCAAAAACTTCAAATCAAAGTTTTGCATAACAGCGAGTAAGTGGCAGGCACGGTTTACAACATAGATGCACAGGTACCCATTTATGTACCGCACATTTACATCATTTAGTCTTGACTCTGACAGGCAAAAATATAAATAAAAATGTCCTTATGCAAAACGCCCCGAAAGCAAGTGCGAATGTGCAGTAGCACTCTGAGCATCAATGTCAGACCGATGTAGCAAGAAACAGCGACCTCGTGACAGGATGAGTGCGGACTCGCACGATAATGGCGTTGAAGGGAACGATTTCGTTCGCAGTCCTACAGTGGTTCCCGTTAGTGCCGCTGTGGGACGTTCCAGCATGAGTGCACTAAGCAAGTACACCATATCTCGCTGTAGCGTAAGTGCGATCACAATAATCGCGTTGCCATGTCAATGTGCTAGCAGATTATCGCATAGGTGCTGCCATGCTGTGTGAAAACGAGTGGAACTCACACACTCGATACGATCGGCGATCGTTATTGTGCGCATCGTGAGTTATCGCGCTCATGAGTAATTTTACCGAGTTCTGATGACTGAAGGAGTGTGTGGAGGAGGGGTAGTTGGTGTACATTCATCGTGATTAAGCAGCACAAGGACGCGGACAAAGAAGGAAGACAGGACGACTGCTAACTCTCAACTGGCAGTTTTTACTAAACAAAACATGTTTATACACACAAAAGAAAGGGGGGAGCCTGCTCCTAGTCACATGACACCATCGGGTTACACTGCAACGTGTTCCCGAGATAACTTATCTCCGCGGGGGAGAGGCTCAGTGACGGATCGCTTACGCATTGATCATCGTCGTGTTTTGTAATGAAAAATGCCTCTGCTATTTCCCTCGTTAGCTGCTCATTGTGTACTGATAGTATATCTGTTCGCGCGAGGTCTGGTTTGCACCCACAGTCGGATGACTGGGCTGCAGAGAGCTTCCTTGAAGTCACAGAACGCGGAAGAATGCAAGTATGCCAGTCCATTGAAACGGAACGTCCTTCTTCAGCAAGTCTCGCAGTGGTGCGGCCAATACGCTTTATCTTGGTATAAACTTGCGGAAGTAGGACGTCCAACCAAGAAACGACTGAAGGTCTTTGATGTTGCTGGGCTGCGGGAACCTTTGGACTGCCGCTATTTTAGCTAGGTCAGGTGAGATACCGCGCCTGGTGACAACATAGTCCTAGTATACAACCTCCGATTAACAGAAAAAGCATTTACGTGGCTTGAATTTCAAGTCCGCTTCTTTAAAACGTGCGAATACAGCAGATAGATGTTCCAAATGCTCATCAAAGTTCTTGCTGTAGACTACGCAGTCATCCATGTAAACGAGAGCATAGTCAAACTGTGCATCATCGATGACAGCTTCGACCGCACGCTGGCAGGTGAATGGGGCACCTTTCAGGCCGAAGGGCATCCGCAAGTATTCGTACAGACCCCAAAGTGTAATGAATGCAGTCTTCTCAATATCCTGGTCGCTCATCGGGATCTGATGAAAACCGGACGCAAGACCCATGACCGAGAAGAACTTTGCTCCGGTTAGGGGTGAGAGAGCGTCTTCAATGAGAGGGAAGGGATATACAGAACCTTCAGGTCACAGCGTTCAGTTTCGGTAATCGACGCACATACGTGTCCTGCCATCCTTTTTCTTCACGAGGATGAGAGCTGAAGCCCACGCGCTGCGGGATGGCCGCACCAAGCCAGCGTCGATGATATCCTTTATCATCGCCGTGACAATATCTAGTTGAGCTGGTAAGAGCCGTCTAGGCTGCTGCGCAATTGGTGTCACTCTCTCCTAGGGATAGCATGTGTCTGGACGCGACACGATCCAACATCGGTACTGGTTCAGGCGAACGATGAAAGATGTTCGGCCAGAAATGTGCGGATGGTCGAGAACTCTGCTGGAGACAAATCCGCTCCAACGTTGAAAGAGAAGCCGGATATAGAAACAGTCTGGGACTGTGGTGGTTGAACAGTTGCAGTAGGAGCAGGAGACGTGTCCGTGTCAACGTCTTCAGGACTCGGGCACTGAAAGATATGAGCCACGTGTCCGTCGCTGAGTGGAACGTCTTCAACTGGATTGGAACAACTCTGGCAACGGTGACGAGCAGCGCTCACCTGCGAACGGCAACAACGCACCCGTAGACTGGCTCGGCACATCCAACTGTTGCGCGTGCAGGCACCATGACGGGCTCGTAAGCAGGGCTGATAGACGCCACGTCCAGACTAAAGCGTTGGGTGAAAAGCTTCGTCCCCGAAATGATCAGGTCGTGTGGTTGAGCAGAGATCTACACCGAAATGGTCTAACGAGAATGAGGAGGGAGAACTACTTCCTTCATGAGGCACACCGGTTGTGCCCGTGGAGCGACATGGAAGAGTGTTATGAAATAGTTTGATAATCATATGTGGCTTTACGTAGAGCGACCTCTGTGACCAAGGCGTATACGCTGAGGCGCCGGCATTTCACAAAATTGCGCATCAATGATCTAACGAGAGCCACAACCCTCATTGCAAAGCACGGTCACAAGAAGCAGGACATTCAACTATAATGCTAAACCACGTAAGTAGCTACAGACAAAATGGCAGAACGAATTATGTAAAGTAGGACATTGAATGGGCCCGCCCTGAGTGGCCCATCCCGGACCTGATGTCACCAGACCTGGAGGTGCACGACAGCCGAGAGTTCAGCCGTGCCCAGGACCGGCCGCAAGGTCCTTCCATAAAAAAGCCGGACCACAAACGGTCAAAATGTGGTTCATCCAACCATTCCGATTATATGAGAGGCAACGAGTGGGAAAATGCTATAGCATTTATGAGCTCATCGCCGCCATCTCGTCGACACGGTTTCGTCTCCCCATTGAACTCGCAAATGGTATCGCATATGAACGACAGTTTCTGCGCTGCTATTTGTGCCGTAGATTTTTTATACGGACATTACACACCGTTTTGCAGTACGTATTTTTATTAAACTGATCGAAAAGCCTATGTATCTTCGCCATTGTGCTCTTCATGCTGCTTCTGCATTGTTGTAGGTGCTCTTCCGGCGACTTTTCTTTTTTTCTTTTTTTTTTTTGGGTGTGTGGATGCCACGAACGAGTCCATTGTAAATTGGATGATGCCATTATATTTCCACTTCTGCTACGGAATCGACTATCCTGTATGGTTTTTCAGTAATAATTTTTCAATAATCATCTGATCCTACCAGTACCCCTACAGGACCTTTCCTTTCTTTTTTCTTAATAAACATATCCCCCCCCCCTACAGGTGATCGTCCCGCAATACATTTTCCTCCCCAAGAACTCGGTTAACTTGATCTGGCAGGCCCACTAAGCTTCTCCCATTTTATTGATAATGACAATTCGTGGAATTACGTCGCGATACAACTGTAATCATGAGCGACGCTACAGTGTTCGGAGTATAGGGATTGATTTTGCCTACTTGATGGTTCTTTAACCCGCCGCGAAATCTCAGCACAAGGCGCAACGTGTTAGCGTCCCACGTGGAAGACGGTGTGTCCAAGCAATTTCTACGCTACCACCAAGTTGCTGGAGACACCGGTCGGGACCGAACCCGCAACCTCGCGATCAGTAGGCGGACACTCTACCAACAGGACCAACTGATCCAATGGGTGCCAATCGAGGATTGGGTCCCATTGGATCAGTTGGAGAGAGTGCGAGGCACTTTACACAAACGCGTTTTGCGTTGCTCCGAAATCCCCCTCGCAAGCCGTTGTCGCTAAGATAGAATGGCGTAGATGCAGGCTAGCTGGTGGATCAACTCCACGATAGGCAAGCCTGAGCGATGGGCAAGACAGGTAAACAACAGAACCAGCAAGACGTTTAATCGATAATCACAAACTTCAAAAACACGAAGACGGTGCGTGGGAGACAGAGAGAGGGGAGTAGGGAAATGAGGACAAATTAAGTTGAAAGAAGGTCACAGGAGGCATCTGAAGGCCAAGAAAATAGAATCAAATTCTTTTTGTTGACAACGTTGCCAATGGGAAAATTCTTGGGTATGCCGAAAGTGCGATCCAAAAAGTAGGCCACACAGCATATTGGCTGCACAGCTCAGACGCTTCCTGTGACCTTCTTTCAGACTTTTTAACACGCACACTCTTAAAAATGAACTTCACCACATAGCACGCTCCTAGCCAACCATCACCCCGAATGACAACGTTCTCGCCTTAGATTTGTTGAAAACGGGAGGAGGAGCCTATTTTGTGCCGTGCATAATGGAAACAAAATAGGCTCCTCCTCCCGTTTTCAACAAATCAGGGGCGAGAACGTTGTCATTCGGGATGATGATTGGCTAGGAGCGTGCTATGTGGGGAAGTTCATTTCTAAGAGCAACGGCAAGCCCTATCACCACCACCACCACCACCATCATTTCTAACAGTGCACACCATGAAGCAAACATGAAATTAAAAATCCGTTGTTTTTTCACCCGAGAGCGGCGCATCGTGAATCGGGCTTCTTATCATAACTTTTTTGACGATTGTCCCAAAATCTGTTAGCATTAACGCAGGCTAGCTTATGGATGAAATCTACGATGAAACAAGCCTGTTTGGTCATAAAGTTAAAAAAAAATCTGTAGATTTGAGAATGAATCTGTAGATGTTGCCGAAAATGTGTAGATATCCATACAAATCTGTATGGATCTGTACAAATCTGTAGATGTGGAAACACTGGCTTGCGCTGGAGAAGCTCTTCCTGCGACAACTGCTTGCGCTCAAGTGTCATGGTTGCGACGTCTGAAGGATCCTTCTCTCACGGCGGTCCTAATTTCGGAGCGATGGAACACGTGATCTCCGAGCAGCGTTCAATGGTAGCACCGCATATACTGTTACATACTCCACCTCCCCAAAACTCGGTGTGGTGTGCCATAACCCAACAAACTGTGTGCCAAAACAAACTGTGGTGTGCCATAGTAGCATTTAGAAGAAGAAAGAAGAAACAAGCAAGACGACTCTGCTACTCACAAAAGCTTGCACTGGACTCAGAAAAAATCTCGGACTGGACCCGTGCCCGTGGAGTACAAAAGGCTGCTAGTCCAGATCAACCACTGGGCTATGTCATAAATTCTGTGTAACTGCCAGCACATGTTTCCAGAAGATACCTTCCGTGTGCTGCGGACTTCTTAGGGGTTGACTTTTCTATGTAGGACGGCTGCTGAGCGAGCGCTACTTGACATTATTTTCTCGTTTAGCATTGCACGTACAAGAGGTACCTCCCATTAACATATTGTGCAGAAAATTATGACACCTATATTCTGAAAAGGGCGCGACCACCTCCGTTTCTATGAATTCAAGCGTTTGTACAGCGGCGTGTATGGATGGCGTCCCATGCGAACGTTTTCATACTCTCTCAAGGAAAGAAACTCCACGTAATTTGATAAACACTTTTGTTAGAAAGTGAAAAAATCTCAAACACAGGTGCTTTTGAGTGATAACATGTTATAACGAGCAAGATACTGCAGCCATGCGCACTCACGAAGCCATTTGTTCTGAATACTGGTCCCGACATTCACAGGGTACCCAAATACACGGAGCGAACGTATCATTCCGGTTGACATCTTCATCAAGCTGTTGCACACTTCTTTATGTTTTGTATGTTGGACGCTCACACAAGAATTACGTTATTAACGACGGCAACAATGTTCTGTTATTCTGCCGAACGCGATGCTCTCGAGCAGTCTGAGCAATTCCGCGTGCAGCCATCTATGGGGGTTCCCGAAAACTGGCGCGGCCGGATGGAGGTAAGCCGAGACTATTCCCTGATTGGCCAGTTGGCGCACGTCGTCCCCTCCTTTTCAGTCTCCCAACGCCGAATATCTACTCCGCTCCAACTTCGGAGGCAACGTCGCGTCCCTGGTGGCGTTTCTATTGTTCGCCGCCGCTCTGGTTGCCCTCACCAAACGCCGCTGCAGGCCGCTGGAGAAAACGCTGGACGAACGCCTCATGCGGTTCGGCCTTTAAACTAAGCCCTCTGCAAGTCGGGCTGACCTTACCGTCTGGTATACTCTGAGTGTCACGTAAGCATCAAATTGTAGCAGCTGTCCTGCGGAGACAAAAGGCAGGACAGAGCTTCGGCGAAAAAGGCAGAATATGTGTTCAAGCCGGAGTGTGAGATAACTGGCAAAATTCTCGATATGGCGATGTGATTTTTCTACCAGAATGTCAACCGTATGTACTCCGAGAACATAGCGCGTTGCGCCCTTATTCAAAGTTACCAAGGGCTTGCATCTGGTCAAGACTGAGATTTCCGCACTTACTGGAGTCTTGTGTTATCGCCTGTGAATATTCTATTATTTCTATCCCCAATGTATAGGATAGGGTACGGTAGACAAATCTGGAAACGCTGAAATTAGGCAAAGAAGACGCTTCAAGATGCTGCACGTCTGAACGGTAGCGCAGTCATGTGCGCAGTATAAAAACGGCAGTGCCGTTGTAATGGTGAAACATGGCCGTCTACAGCAAGTAGTTCCATCACCACCACCACCACTACCGCCGCCTTAAACGTAATGAACAAAAAATAGGCTGGCAAAAACGGGAAACAACGACATGTTGTAATGTTTCCTGAGCGCGTTCTACTTTCTTCCGGTGACGTCGTAACAAAAATCCAAGGGTTCACGTTTCGTTGGTTTGTCGTTTCTTAATTTAAACGTAAATGGAGCTAAATGGGGAAACTCTTGCCATGCGTATACAGTCGCTTTGTGGTTAGTCGTCTTTGACCTCGGTGGAACAGATGGTTGCCTGTCCGGTGGATGGTTGATCTAAAGCACGGTGGTTACATCCCGGATGAGGGCGCTGGCAGCTCGGTGGCAGGGTTCAAATTGCTTAGACACACCGTCTTTCGCAAGGGACGTTAAAAACGGAGCGCTGAACTTTTGGCGCACCCTAAAGCACCCTCAGGTGGGTAACATGAACACACCTGAGGGTTAGGCTAATTTTGGCACAAATTCTTCGTATGTAATGACTTGGTCGCTTAACGCTTTCTGTGTGATGTACACACTGTTCTGGCGATGTGTGGACCACGTGCTGTGAGCGGTCTGGTTGAAGTACTATACGTGAGATCTTGCAAAACGTTGTTTGAACGGCAAAACAGAAAAAAAATATTAGTGGCCAAATTGAACCGCCACAGAAGCTGCATTGCCAAGAGTCGAGAAGAGGAGAGCACGGCCAGGCAGCACACGATATTGTACCCATATTGGCTGGGCATTGGCGATAAGGGTCCTATATGGAACCCGTTTTGCCAGGATTTCCCCCATATTGTCTCAAACTTGGCAATATGGGCCCCATATTGCCAAGTTTGAGCCAATATAAAGAAAATGTATTGCTCGTGTACACCCCATGTTGTCTGAAAAGGCAGAAAATGGTACTTTCCCGTGCTGGTATACTTGTAACAAATGCCCAAGCCGCACGGCAAGATTGGACGTTGCTGCGTGTGAAATTCCCAACTCAATACGCCCTTACGTCCAACAACTTCCCGCAGATGATACACATTATTCGAAACAGTCAACATATGTGGCAGTCCCACTGTAACATGGCGGCCCTCGAGAAAATGGCGGTAGTGTTTGCATGCCAGGTAGGCGGCGAGGAGCTCACGCCCGAAGGTGCTGTAGCGTGTTTCGGCTGGCGAGAGACGTTGGGAAAAGAAACCGAGAGGTTTCCAGTGGCCATCCTGACGCTGCTGCAAGACTGCGCCGACAGCAGCAGTGGAGGCGTCGACGAACAACGCTGTCTCGGCGTCAGGACGAGGATGGTGGAGCAGCACAGCATCTGCCAGGGCCTGCTTGACCTCTTCGAACGCGCGTTCGGCTGCCGGTGTCCACTCCAGAGGGGCGGCACGGGCCCCTTTCGGAGGGTCAGCGCCGAGAGCTGCGTAGAGAGGCTGGAGCAAGGCAGCACAGCGAGGCACAAAACGTCGGTAGAAAGTCACGAGGCTGAGGAATGAACGAAGTCCTTTGCGAGAAGTGGGGGCAGGAAAGTCTCGGATGGCCTGGACCTTGGATGCGAGTGGCCGGATGCCTTGCGGGGTGATGGTGTGTCCCAGGAAGGTAAGGGTGGTAACGCCAAACTCGCACTTCGCGGCATTGATGGAGACTCCGTAGTCCTCCAGGCGCGAGAACAGGGCGCGCAGATGGGCGCGATGAGCCTCCGGAGATGGACTTGCGACGAGGATGTCATCCATGTATGCGAATGCGAAGTCCAGGCCGCGGAGCACTTCGTTGATGAATCGTTGGAATGTCTGCGCAGCATTACGCAGGCCAAAGGGCATCCGCACGTATTCAAAGAGGCCAAAAGGGGTGGTTATAGCAGTCTTCGGGATGTCAGGGGGATGGACGGGAATTTGGTGATAGGCTTTGATGAGGTCTATCTTGGAGAAGATGGTCGCTCCGTCAAGATTCGCGGTGAAGTCCTGAATATGGGGAAGCGGGTATCTGTCCGGTACCGTGACGATGTTGAGTGCACGGTAGTCCCCACATGGGCGCCAATCACCAGGTGTTGCTTTGGGCACCATGTGGAGAGCGGAAGACCACGGGCTGGAGGAAGGCCGAATGATCCCCAGTTCGAGCATGTGCTCAAATTCCCTCTTGGCAATGACGAGGCGCTCCGGAGCCAGCCGTCTGGGGCGAGCGAAGACAGGGGGGCCCCGTGTCACGATGTGGTGAGTGACGCTGTGGCGAGGTGGGCAAGAGGCGTGAGATTGGCGCAGGACAGCGGGGAACTCAGTGACAATGTCGGCGAAAGCAGTGGGCAACGGTAGCCGAATGGTGGGACTAATGGCGGCTATATGCGCTGGGGCTCCATAAACGTGCAAAGAAGTAGTGTTGTCGACGAGGCGCTGGCGTCTAATATCCACAAGAAGGTCGAAATGGTGGAGGAAGTCGGCGCCAAGGATTGCGAAGGGGAGGTCGGCGATGGTAAAAACCCAACGAAATACTCTGCGCAGGCCGAGGTCAAGGGTGACGGAGCGTTGACCGTAAGTTGAGATGGTGGACTTGTTGACGGCCTGCAAAGCCAAGTCTGGTTGTCGGTGTCGTTTTTCTGCGGGGGTTGGTGGAACGACGCTCACGTCAGCCCCGGTATCCACCAGGAAGCGACAGCCGGACACGCGGTCCGTGATCCGGAAGAGCCGGCTGTTGTCGCCCCCAGCCATGCCAGCCGTTAATGGTTGGGGGGAGCGTTTCCCGGCCACGAGCAAGGGGCCTGGCAGTTCCTTGCGGCATCGCCGAATTTTCGATGATACCAGCAGAACTGGTGCTGGGAGGGCGAAGGAGACCGTTGACGGGATGGCGAGCAGCGACGGCAAAACGGGCGCCGAGGGGAACGTGGGCGCTGCGGGGGAATGGCGTCCACCCGGTTCACCAGGGCCGCCACCGTAGTCTGGAGTTGCTGGAGCGACGCGCTGATGGCATTGATTGCAACGTCCGTCGGTGGAGGGGAGGTGCGGGGGGCCAGGGCGGCAACGGCTCCTGGTGATGGAAGGCCAGCAAAATCCAGAATACGGTCCGCCATCTTCGCCAAGTCATCCAGGCGGGAATTTTCGCCAGCGGCCAGGATCATGCGGACATTGTGGGGCAAACGTTGTAGGAAGAGTTCGCGTAGTAGTGAGTCGTCCGTGGTAGGGTTGCCCGCGAGGTCGCGCATGCGGCGTAGTAGCTGTGTGGGCCGTCGATCGCCGAGCTCTTCCCTGTTCAGAAGCTGCTGCAATCGCCGCTCCTCCGAAGCAGACGTGCGGCGAATTAACTCGTCCCTTAGGGTGTCGTAGGGTAATTCGGGGTGAGGGCGGATGATTAGGTCGCGGACTTCCGCCGCAGCTTCGGGAGGAAGGTTTGCGATGGCGTAGCCAAACCTTGAGGCTTGAGAAGTGACGCGGCGTCCGTCGAAGAGAACCTCCGCCTGCGCGAACCACAGCTGAGGGTCGGAGATGGAGAAAGGCGGCAGGCGGAGCGGTGCCACAGAAGCCTCAAGCGGTGGAAGTGGCGGTGGCCGGCTGGGAGGCGAAGGGCTGGTGGAGTGCTGGTCACCGTTCATGATGGTGGAACGCTAAGACATCACGTCCGGGTCACCAGTTGTAGAGCGAGAAATGAGGCGACCAGGCTCTACTGAGGTTGATGGGTTTAATGACGGTTAATGGCGATGAACCGAAAACGAAAGCTCGGGTCACGCGCAGTGCTGCGCGTAACCGATGGCGGTGCTGGTGATGATTATGACGCTGCTGCTACACTCGTGTACACCCCATGTTGTCTGAAAAGGCAGAAAATGGTACTTTCCCGTGCTGGTATACTTGTAACAAATGCCCAAGCCGCACGGCAAGATTGGACGTTGCTGCGTGTGAAATTCCCAACTCAATACGCCCTTACGTCCAACAACTTCCCGCAGATGATACACATTATTCGAAACAGTCAACATATGTGGCAGTCCCACTGTAACATGCATTGCAACTCAAGAACTCAACTTTCCACTTGCTGCAAACAGTGCCATCTTGCTTCGCGATGCCAGCCGGTCGAACCGACTGAGAGCGTTGTCGTTTGAACGAAATGACGCGTCCTACAACTAATGCGCATGCCCGACACTCGGATCGGACATTTCATTCGGGCTTAAATGTCGCTGTTCCTCTGATGACAATGGAATTGCGACAGTTCAAGTAAAAAACACAATGTTTGATAAGAAGGGATATCTGTTATGTAACGCTAGGTGCTTTCAAGTTACTGCAGGCAGTGTGAGTTGCTGAGGCATGTGTCCGCCACAGTCAAAAAAGTGTTTCGCTCCTTTGTACTCTAGGACCAGGTTGGAAATTTGAGGTTTACACACTATTGTGAGTCCAATGAAGGCTTATGAGGGATGTTTCGCATTGCCAGTTCCGTGGGACTGCCTGGGTCCTCCAGCAAGACGGGCGTAGCACCTGTTCTTCGTTTTTAGGGCGATGCACAACGTGGATCAATACAGAAATAGAAACGGAGAGGGAAGTAATATCAGTGGTGGATATTATACCGGATAATGCTTTGTTATTACGTGGACTCACCGTTAGAATGACGGAAATATTGGCGCAATATGGGCAGCCCATATTGCCCCAATATGGAGCCTGGTTGCACTCCCCATATTGTACCAATATTGTATCAATATTGGTAGTCCTGGCAGCCCACATGGGTCCAATACTGGACCAATATTGGTGTGCTACTTGGGTGGGGAAGTCGGCGGAGGGTCGACGAAACCAGAAGGGAATGAATAGTTAAATAAATGAAAAGCCTTTATTTCGTCTGACAGTAGACGTGGAGTTGGGAGAAAAAGCTTGTTACAGCTTCACAGGCTCCCAGCTCCATTTCACACCCTACAGGCAACACTAAGCAAAATAATATGACGAATACGACACGTATTATGCATAAGCAGATTTTCGATACACAACTAATATATCGTATCAGCAAGAGAGATATGTATACAATATACGTCAAATTCGCAAAAATAGCAAACTAAGACTGGAGTCACACTGGTTATACATTATACATTATACACGAACATCCCGCCATACATGTATGACGAACATGTATAACAAACATCCCTTAAACGTGTATGATCATACAGTGCTGGTCACACTGCCCATACACCGGCAAAACATGTTTTAAAACACGTGTGTATAACCAGTGTGACCGTGCCGTCATACAAGCAAGCGCTCTGACTATGTTTGACAACACGTTGTCAAACACACGACGATGTATTTGGGCACTGCCCAAAAACGCTGATGGACAAGTTGGGTAACGGGTTTATTCGTCACGACAGTTTTCGTTCGCACGAGTCAGTGTCAACGACATCGTGATGCGCGTGAGTTATTTTGCACGAGTAAGTTGTAAGTCAGAGACAGGGACATTGTGTTGCACGTACCTTCAAAATGACGAGCTCTTTGCCTGCGCACATGGAGCATGAGACATCGAAAATTAGCAAGTGCAGCCCCGGTTTCGTCGTCTTCGTACATCTTGAATTGCGACGTCGGCGAATGGAAAGTATATAAACTCCTCGGTTGATTACTGTGACACTGACGTGTGCCATACACCAGGGTTTAAGCCACTCCCACTGTTCCTCCAGGTATGTTGTATAACCAGTGTGACCGATGTTTGAGCAACACATGTTCGAGACTATGTATAATCATACAAGCGTTTGGACCAAACGATGTTGTCAAACAAGAATTGTGTAACCAGTGTGACCGAGCATTATACATACGCCATGCAAGTTTGAAGACATGTTGTCATACATGTTTAGAGCACGTGTATAACCAGTGTGACTCCGGCCGAAGGCCCTGCTTGCAACCCAGAAAATGAGTAGTATTAATTTCAAGATTAGGGTTAGATAATCTATTGAGGAGAGATGGTAGTTTATAGGAAATAGACTGTAAACCATAGTTGGTTCTTAATTGCGGTAGTTTCCATTGGTTTATCCGTCGAATATCATGCGAAGGAACAATTTGCTCTATGTAGTGGACAAGAAACGAATGTCTTTTAATATTTCTATACAGGTATACTAGACGATACTCATAGATATTTAGAAATTCGTAACAGATTGTATAATTTAAAATACCTTTCTGTAAAATCACGGTGGCCAATCTTCTTTTGTATGCACATTTATTTGTGGGGCGAAAAATAACAACTTTAGTCTTGCTAGTGTTAATTCGTAAACAATTCGAGCTAACTCATTTTGCCAGGTTGCGGAATACCTCATTTGCAGTATCTGTTAATATATCTACGTCTGAGTCACTGAGAAATACAGCCGTGTCATCTCCACGTGAAATGAAATCACAGTACACAATGAACGGAAGAGATCCCAGAGCACTTCCTTGTGGTACTCCACAAGTAACATTTTCTAAAGATGATTCAATCTGACATCCCAAATGGACATATTGTTTACGGTATTTGAGATATGACTGTGTTAAGTTTAAGGCGATACAGCAAAACACAGCAAAACATTCTCGTTTATGCAATCAGTAGTATAGGACTTATGTTAAACTCAGACAATGCGAAATGCCGGCACCCCCGCCAGGGCAGCGCCACCGTCACGCCGACTTTTTTGGCGATTTCTTTCCTGTGCGCGGCAGGCGGCGCTCGGGCGGAGGCTCTTACCGGTGGGCGGACCGTGGCCGAAGGGATGGGTGCGCACTTACCCGCTCACACTTTTCATCCTGGGCCGACTTCTTTTTCGATCTGTCCTGACTTGAATCGCAATTTTTTCCCAGCTACAACAGGTGTGCAGTAGGCTGTTTACATGCAAAGGATAGCCATACACAAAAGTACAAGTGAAAATATATTTATTAAAGTCATTAGTGTCAGGAATTATGTTATGACTCTATGTGAAGGAGAAAAACCCAGCCAAAAACCTGAAGCAGATGAAACACAATACAATACATGTAACAAAGATTATACTTATTACAGGTATGATGCAATAGCATTGAAGTGGTATCACACATCATATACAATATTTTTTATTAGTGGTAATCACGCAAGTTTTCAATTAAGCAGAAGGAGTAGCACATTTTAATCAAAGAAGATATTTTTAATCAATACGATTACAATCAAAATTAAAAGTTTTATTATAAAAAGTCTAACATTATTATACGTGAGCACCATAGTGGAGTTTTAATTACAAAGTTCTAATAGATGTATGTAACTTCAAGAACAATAGCTGGGCCGACTTCTCTAGCGATTTTTTATTATTTTTTCCAGCGCGCGGTGGCTGGCGCGCAGGTGAGGGGCTGTCCGTGTGCTTACCAGCGGGCCGAAGAGCTGAGCGTACACTTATGGTTGTGCACCCTGGGCCGACTTCGCTCGCATTTTTTTCATGCGGCGCGTGGGCACTTTACATGCAAGCAGGGGCATGCACACTGACAACACCGGGCCGACTTCTTTGGCGATTTTTCACACTGGGCCGACTTCGTGTGCAAATTTTTTCAGGTGATGCGTTAGTGGTTTACATGCAAGTATTTTTTATTGCAAATGCAATTTTTTTATTGATCGCAAATAGACATTGGAATTATTCGATTCTCAAGAACACAATAAGAATTCTATCAACAAACAATAGCACGCAAAAAGAAAAAAAAATCTAAGAATAGACTTTTATGTCAGTGCAAACTGGTTTTAGAGAAACATTATCTAAGCAAATCACAAATATTATCGGCGCAAACAATACTCAACCAAAACGAGAAACGCTGCATTTTAATGTATTTTAGATCTGACATAATTATTATGCATACATTATTCTCAACTCACAAAATATCAATCGAGTGAATATCTGAAACAAAAAGAGAAAGTCAAATTTATTCAATGATAGAAACAATACTCATTCGAAAACGAGAATCAAATTTAATTTCATCCTTTTATGATAACTTTGCAATAGTAATTTCTACACGCAGAAGCCACAAACAACTCATCTGAAATGCAAATCAATGCAAAAGTTTGTTACAGTGAAAATCAACGCACACAACTAAAAATACTTTCCCAACTAGTAGAATATTTTTATTAATATCAATCGAGCGATCATCTGAAGCAAACTCAAAGCAGCAATTAATTTAGGGAAACACTTTCTGACCAAGCAGGGCGATACATCACAGCAACACATCTTTTTCATTCAGAACCCACTAACAAAAAAAAAAAGAACGAGTGAGAGAGGGAAGCTGAGCTCCCATGCACTTTCGCCAGGGGTATGCCCCGCAGGGAGTAGGGAGATCCCACAATGGTCGTGGTCAAAGTCATAAACTAACTCCAACAACTCAAGCCGGGAATTGAGGGTTCTAGTGCGTTTAAAGCTCGCGTTTTTCTCGCTCATCACATCTTTTTTGTAAATTGACTTTCATAATTCTCACGACAGGTGGATACCAATAACATTCTAAACGCGATAACATAATAAATTTTTAATAAATAAAATTAGCGCCGATATTATTTAATTAAGTCTCGAGGCACACTAAAAAACAGAACAGACAATTGCTATACATTGAAGAGATTGACGGGTTTTGTACTCGTTACCATAGGTCATGGGAGGACCTGATAAAAAGCTGCTTCGAAGAGGAGGAGCCTCGAAACAATTCAATTATCGCTGCATTTCAATACGTCCTAGACATGGTCGTATTCGGAGATATGGTGCAAATTATGGAATTCAAGATGCGAGAACTTGTATGCCGAATCTACAATAGTTATAAAAATATTTGCACGTCAACATCGGAAGGACCACTGGGATTGATGGTGGAATTTTTTAGGTTTGCTAACGAAGAATTGAAATACACTAGAACAAACGTAATTGTAATCATTGCAATGGGCATTGCATTAATCAAGAAAGCAATCAGATCAAATTATCATATACAAACAGTCGAAGTTACACCTAATGGTTGAAATGGAAAGTACATAAAAAATGTTATCACGTGATATATTCCACCCTAGAGCCTCTACACATTTATTTTATTCTACCAGTCAGTGTGTGATTCGATTCTCCCAAAATCTTATTGGAACTGTGTGCCGCATGTTATGATGATTAGAATTGTAGACTCCGCCTGCGCGTCATGCTTGTCCATCACTTGCATCGCGTCATTTGATAATAGATTCCTTTCAATATAGTTTTCTCAAATGTTCGCTCGTTTGAGAAAATATATACACTGTGCAATTTAATTCATAAAATAAGCTTTCGCAAAATATTAGTGATCCTCTTTGTAAACAAAGATTGATGTAACATACCTCTAAATTTCAATTAGCGATTCTACTACCATTCTTTCCTTCGGATGTCGGTGTTGTATAGAGTGTGGTCGTGTAAAATCCCTTTGATTGCCAGCGCTGATTCCATTCGAAGATCCTTGTACATAGTGTGGAATAAACGTCTCCTTAGCATTCTTCAATCTAATCATAAGCTGTTTTCATTGCGACGTGTAGAATACAATACAATGATGGCAAAGAATACATTTATTATTTCAGTTATACACTTGTTTATTTCGATAAATTACAGTTCTATTCCAAACTCTGAAGTTTCCGTTTGTTGTCTTGATTGATGAATTCCGAAGACATCAAGTAGTTTATTCTTCTTATTGGGCGCTTGAATCCAGCGTTGATTAACACAGGTGATATGTTGTCGCCGTGTTTGTATTGCTTCAACAACTTGCACTTTGTCGCGATGAACTTACACAGTCTCTTATTGATGTTTTCTTTCTTTGTATGAACATTCTTGAATGGCGTACAAGAGAGTGTTGTATGAAAATCGTCCGGTGGTCCACCGCAATTGATATGTTTGTTGAGTTTCAATAGGTGATGATACATCAGACCTTGCACGACTATATTGAACTTTTGTTCATTCGACATCATTGACTGGTAGAATATAATAAATGTGTAGAGGCTCTAGGGTGGAATATATCACGTGATAAGATTTTTTATGTACTTTCCATTTCAACCATCAGGTGTAACTTCAACAAATCCGTAATGAATCATCGTGCGATATAGACTGCTTGTATATGATAATTTGATCTGATTGCTTTCTTGATTAATGCAACGCCCATTGCGATGATTACAATTACGTTTGGTCGAGTGTATTTCAATTCTTCGTTAGCAAACCTCAACAACTCCACCATCAATCCCAGTGGTCCTTCCGATGTTGACGTGCAAATATTTTTATAACTATTGTAGATTCGGCATACAAGTTCTCGCATTTTGAATTTCATAACTTGCACCATATCTCCGAATACGACCGGGTCTAGGACGTATTGAAATGCAGCGATAATTGAATCGTTCCGAGGCTCCTCCTTTTCGAAGCAGCTTTTTATCAGGTCCTCCCATGACCTATGGTAACGAGTACAAAATCCGTCCATCTGTTCAATGTATAGCAATTGTCTGTTCTGTTTTGTAGTGTGCCTCGACACTTAATTAAATCATATCGGCGCAAATTTTATTTATTAAAAATGTATTATGTTATCGCGTTTAGAATGTTATTGGTATCCACCTGTCGTGAGAATTATGAAAGTCAATTTACAAAAAAGATGTGATGAGCGAGAAAAACGCGAGCTTTAAACGCACTAGAACCCTCAATTCCCGGCTTGAGTTGTTGGAGTTAGTTTATGACTTTGACCACGACCATTGTGGGATCTCCCTACTCCCTGCGGGGCATACCCATGGCGAAAGTGCATGGGAGCTCAGCTTCCCTCTCTCACTCGTTCTTTTTTTTTTGTTAGTGGGCTCTGAATGAAAAAGATGTGTTCCTGTGATGTATCGCCCTGCTTGGTCAGAAAGTGTTTCCCTAAATTAATTGCTGCTTTGACTTTGCTTCAGATGATCGCTCGATTGATATTAATAAAAGTATTCTACTAGTTGGGAAAGTATTTTTAGTTGTGTGCGTTGATTTTCACTGTAGCAAACTTTTACATTAATTTGCATTTCAGATGAGTTGTTTGTGGCTTCTGCGTGTAGAAATTACTGTTGCAAAGTTATCATAAAAGGATGTAATTAAATTTGATTCTCGTTTTGGTTGAGTATTGTTTGCGCCGATAATATTTCTCATTTAGTTAGATAATGTTTCTCTAAAACCAGTTTGCACTGACATAAAAGTCTATTCTTAGATTTTTTTTTCTTTTTGCGTGCTATTGTTTGTTGATGGAATTCTTATTGTGTTCTTGAGAATCGAATAATTCCAATGTCTATTTGCGATCAATAAAAAAATTCGTTCCTAAGAATATTTCCTTTTGGAGGAAAGAATGTGAAAAAGAGAGAGGGTTTCCCCACCCCGTAGATTGATACCAGATGTGCGGATTCTTCGCTTTGGGCTGTATAGAGGGAGAGAGTGACCCCACCGGGCTCAAGTAGCAAAGATTGTCTGTACTGTGTAACGCTTGTCTGTACTGCATGTGTTGGATATCTCCGTCAAGGTAATGTTTATAGTGCCCGAGTAGGACGAAAATTGTATATTGTTAGGTCGCAAGGATGACTTTATGATAGTTCAAAAGATATATTATTTCCATTCCAATTTATTAAATTTGTAATGTTTGATAGTTTGTTTCGCTATTATTTTCCAGTGTATTGTTTACATGTTGGCACATGCATCATTCAAAGCGTTCTCTGCTATTCATCCGTGCATGTTTATCGTTTTGATAAATTGTTTTTCAATTATTTTCTTTTGTGTACATCTTGTTTGCTGTGGTGCATTTGTTTGGTTCTCTATTAGCTGTTGATTGTATTTCTCATTATTTCATTGCATGTACCTATTGTTTACGTGTGGATGGTGTGCCGTTCAAAGTGTTTCTCTGCTATTCAGTGCTAGCTCCGTGCATGTTTCTAGTTTTGATAGATTCTTTTTCAATTATTTTCCTGCATGTGTCTGTTGTTTACACGTTGGCAGATGCGCCGTTTAGAGTGTTTCTCTGCTATTCAGTGTTAACTGCGTGCATGTTTCTCCGTTTTGATAGATTCTTTTCAATTATTTTCCTGCGTGTGTCTGTTGTTTACACGTTGGCAGATGCGCCGTTTAGAGTGTTTCTCTGCTATCCAGTGTTAAGTGCGTGCATGTTTCTCGTTTTGATATATTGTTCTTCAACTATTTATCCTTTGTGTACCTCTTGTTTGCGTGTTGGATTGTGCATTGTTTTGGCTCCCTATTAGCTGTTGATCTTGTTTCGATATTATTTTCCTGTCTATTGTTTACGTGTGGATGATGCACCGTTCAAATTGTTTGTCTGCTATTCAGCGTTAGCTCTGTGCTGTATTAAATTCGTCATGTTTCTCGTTTTGATAGATTCTTTTTCAATTATTTAGGAAAAATACAGAACGATAAGGGCGCGCGCTGCTCTCCGGCTCGCTGGTAGGTACTCGAACCCCCCCCCTCGCCCACCTACTTGCATGTAAACCACTCACACATCACCTGAAAAAAATTGCGGCCCGTTGTGAAAAATCGCCAAAGAAGTCGGCCCGGTGTTGTCAGTGTGCATGCCCCTACTTGCATGTATAGTGCCCACGCGCCGCATGAAAAAAATGCGAGCGAAGTCGGCCCAGGGTGCACAACCATAAGTGTACGCTCAGCTCTTCGGCCCGCTGGTAAGCACACGGACAGCCCCTCACCTGCGCGCGGTCGGCCCAGCTATTGTTCTTCAAGTTACATACATCTATTAAAAATTTGTAATTAAAACTCCACTATGGTGCTCATGTATAATAATGTTAGACTTTTTATAATAAAACTTTTAATTTTGATTGTAATCATATTGATTAAAAATATCTTCTTTGATTAAATGTGTCATAATGGAATATTAGCTGTTGTGCATGGAGTTACGTACATCTGTCAGAACTTTGTAATTAAAACTCCGCTAGGGTGCTCACGTATAATAATGTTAGACTTTTTATAATAAAACTTGATAGTAATCGTTTTGATTAAAAATATCTTCTAAAATGTGCTACTCCTTCTGCTTAATTGAACACTTGCATGATTACCACTAATAAAAATATTGTGTATGATGTGTGATACCCCTTCAATGCTATTGCATCATACCTGTAATAAGTATAATCTTTGTTACGTGTATTGTATTGTGTTTCTTCTGCTTCAGGATTTTGGCTGGTTTTTTCTCCTTCACATAGAGTCATAACATAATTCCTGACACTAATGACTTTAATAAATATATTTTCGCTTGTAATTTTGTGTATGGCTATCCTTTGCATGTAAACAGCCTACAGCACCCCTGTTGTAGCTGGAAAAAAAGTCGGCACAGATTGAAAAATGACGAAAGAAGTCGGCCCAGGATGAAAAATGTGAGCGGGTAAGCGCGCACGCAGCCCTCCGGCCACGCTCCGCACACCGGTAAGAGCCTCCACCCGAGCGCCGCCTGCCGCGCACAGGAAAAAATCGCGAAAAAAGTCGGCGTGACGGTGGCGCTGCCCTGGCGGGGGTGCCGGCGTTTCGCATTGTCTGAGTTTAATATAAGTCCTATACTACTGCAATCAAGTGCGTGCTAAGGTCAGAAAGATACTGAGGGTTATTAACTTCGATTCAAGGTTTTGAAGCATTAATTATTTCTGTGTAAGCAAGGCTACTTCAGTTGAACGTCCTCTTCGGAAGCCATGTTGAAAATCATTAATATATGATGTCTATCAAAAAGGAAACTAGTCTAGAGTGTATAACCATTTCAAGACTATTCGAATATTCGTAAAATCGAAATCGGACGATAGTTTCCTAGGTTATTTTTGCATTCTGGGAGCGTGATGCTGGGGAAGGTGCCGCCGCTGGTGGAAGCCTGAGGAGTGCCATCGCGAAGCATGTGGCGGCGTGACGCAGACTGCGACACCATGGTGAACTGGGTAGATAAGCGAACCCTGATGGCGTTGCGATGAAGTACGTTGAGTAAGCCACGGTGAATTGAGGTCGTCGCCTAGCAATTCCTCGGTAGAACGGTGCACCGGACCACCAGTGACCCGAACGCTGCAGCGTACGTGGCGCAGCCACCAGCCCCTACAACTCCCTCCGCCTCCGACGATGCCTTAGTGCCGTCGTCGATCCAGCACTACGCCATGCGGCTGGCTCTCTTATGGGGCCACAATCCTGGCGTATGGTTTCTTCAGGTGGAATGTCAGTTCGCCCTCGGGGGCATAACATCACAGCTGACCAAATTTCTCCATGTGGTGAGCGTACTGCAGCAAGACGTTGCCGCCCAAGGGGTCGACATCCTTTCCGCTCCACCCGCAGCCAACCAGTACGACGCGCTCAAGACCGCTGTCCTCGAGCGAACCACGGCTTCGGAACGCAAGCGCTTCCAAGAGCTGCTGTCTTCCGAAGATCTTGGCGACCGCTGTCCATCTGAGCTATTACGACACATGCAGGGGCAGCTTGGCGAGCGAGCGCTGTCTTTCGATGCCAGCCTCCTCAAACAACTCGTCATCCAGCGGTTGCCAACAACCGTGCAGATGATCCTGGCGTCTGCGTCGACTCTGCCATTGCAACAGCTTGCCGATCTTGGAGACAAGATCATGGAGGCTTCTCATCCGTCCATCTCAGCCATACCCGCCGCACCGCCCTTGCCTTCAGCTGTTTTCCCCGCGGCGCTTTCACCATCCGCCAGAGTCCAGCTAACTTCTCCGCCCGGCGACTTCATAGCCCAACTGCGCAAAGATTTTAGCCGCCTCTCCGCTATGGTAGCGTCTGTCCTGTCATCGCGTGCGCCTTCCAACACAGGCCCCGTTTCGTCCACGCGTCGCCGACACGATCGTCCGCGCTCCGCGTCCCGCTCCTTCAGTCGACGGCGTTCGCCTCGTCAGCCTCACCACTGGTACCTCACCGCTGGTACCACCAGCGGTACGGGTCCGAGGCCCGTCGGTGCACGCGACCCTGTACTTGGACGGAAAACTTGTCCGGGGACCGTTAGCGGCTGCGACTGTCTCCACCACGCCTAGCAGCTGACTATTCTACGTTGTCGACCGGCCATCAAAGACTCGCTTCCGCGTAGTTGCGTGTTCAAATCACGTCCGGGTCACCAAACTGTAGGGCACAGAAGGACCAGCAGACAAGGCTGAATGAGGAGAAGTGTGGCAGTCAGGCTACAACTGAAAGAATGACCATGATACACGCGCTCGATGGAAAAATCATGCGCGCGATACGCGTCGTTACGGAACGTCCATGGCGGTGCTCGTCGTCCATTTCCGTCGACTGCTACAGGCGGATGTGCGTGGCCCTACGTTAGGTCGGTGCCGGTAGAACTGGCTGGCAGGCGCAGAGGCGCGCACCAGGTGAGGCACGTCTTCATCGTCGTCCACGGGCCGCCACACATGAACACCGTCCAAACATAACTGCGATAACTCTTTAGTCCAGTTTCACAAACGCTGGTTGACTTTGAACTAAGATCAAGGTTAGCTAAAACTTGAAATCAACAATCTCCTGGTAGCTCTCCTGCTTGCTGATGGTTTAGGAAGATGAGCACACGATCTTCTGTGGCTCATCTCAAAGAGTCAATAATACAATCAGTCACTGTTTTGCAAACGTTAGCTTGTCGACGTAATAAACGTTTCGGTGAAAGTAGCAGTAGTGACAGTGCAGTCCCTTTAATGAAGCAGAGTTAAGCGTTAAATTCAAGTTAAGGGACCGTTGATCTCGGTTGACATGTTAATCGGCGTTGGACAAACCGGGCATTTTTCTGCTTTATTTCAGCGGATGATCTTGTTAAAGGGACCGAAAAGTGAATATAAAGCTATCGAAACTTTATGTTCAGCGAAAAGCTTGAACCTTCAAAAGTTGAAATATCAAATAACTCCGCTGAAATCGCTGTAGTTTGTCTGTAATCGAATTTTTCATAATTGCATGTCCAGGGACTTAGTAGGAAACCGAGCAGTCTGTCAACAATTGAATGACCCCGCGCCATCTGTCGAGGACGCATGTAATACGCACACTTCCCTGCGCTAATCCGTCGAAAACGAAAATGGCTGTGGGCATTTGTGACCACTTTCTACGTCGAGAATGTCGAGCCTCTTGAACATGAGTGCGCTGGAATTCCGCATTCGAGAACTGTCGCTCATACAGAACTGTTGTTCGTGCGTTAGCGTAGTGGAAAGTGTGTTCTTCGCAGCAGAAGATTCCTCGTCCAGAGATTAGTCGGAGTCACATTAGTCCTCAGCAGTAGCTCACCGTGCCGTGAACATAGACTGCTTGTGAAATTTCCATGTATCAGGGAGAAGCACTTGTGTAAGCCGAAACAAGCGCTGTTTTTTCGTCGTCCAGGTGTTCACGTGTGAAATGCAAACCGACGGATACTACGGTTTTTGCTGCCGAGAGGTAGAGAATTCGTGTGGAAGGCAGACAGACAATTGCATCAGAACTAACGAATATTTCGAAATACTGTGCCTTGACACCGAAGTACTGCAAGTGTCTTTTACATACATCCGAGAAACCGAAGAGCATGACAACATACACGGCAGCGCCGTGCGGTTCTTACGCGCTACTTGAACGGCAACCTGGAGGGAAAACACTTATTTCTGCGGGAAATTCCGTTATACCACCTGTGTTCCATTCACAAGAAGGATATGAGGTGCTCCGAGAAAATACAATAGAAAGTTCTCCACTGGATCTCGATCTGCGTCATGCATGCAATTAGGGATGCTTTCTCATCAGTGCGCATACTTGCAGAAATGTTGATGTCAGCATATTTTCTGCAATTTTTTCCTCATTGCTTTTTCTTTGCTGTCACAGCATATTATAATTACTAGTTTGTTCCTGGAGGGTTAAGTAACCTGTGGGCATAGATGTATTTGTAGGCTATACCCATGTCTCAATTGTATATATGTGAGGAGTAAGTAAGATAATTTTCATCAGTGTCATTCCGCTGAACTGTGTTCATAACCTTTTAGTATACCTCTTAGTGACCACGTTTCCAAATGTCAATTAATATTTGAACCAAGATTGGGACTTAACACTTAATAAACTGTGTTTTGCTAAACGGAGTACTTGTAACTGATTCATTATCACGTCACCAACTAACATTTGTAAAGAGGGACTTGGGGGCTGACTTCAATTATTATTAACCCTTGATCTGGGTTGAAAGTTAACCATGCACCATTGGTGTGTACAGTACTCCAAAATGGTTAAATAATTTATTGCATACGTTCTCTGTTACTGTAATTGTGATGTACTTTTGTAAAGTACTTTTGACAGCCCTGCAAATTGAAACTGGCTTCAGTGTACACTACCAATGCATCGTAACATTTGATTGAAATATAATATAAGAGCAGAAGTAACATTTTGTCACAACTCAAACTATATCTTTCTTTTTTATTGTCCAGGGATTTAGGAAACAGAATAGGACTTCCTGCGCTCTGATGTTTTGACGTACTTGATAGAGTTGTAAAACCTGCAACAAAGTAAACATGACACGTATAAATAGTTTTGTCTTTTGCTTTTGAATTTAACAAGGTAGTCATATTTTACCATTTGTTCACTTTTGTATTCTCTGTTGGTGAAAAGATTACGGGAACAATAATGCTGCAGATCAAACAATGGCCTGTCATCTAGATGAAGATGAGAACATTTCTTCAGGCATGCTAAGTGAGACAAAATAAATGTACAATGAAGGTTTTACAAAAACAGCAAATCTCTGTCGACTAAAACTTTATATATGTGGATGTTACCACATGGTGTAGTTTCCATCCAAAAGTAGGACTAGGCAAGGTTGTTTGGTAGTTGTTGGTACGTTGTTGGCATGTTGATGTGCTATACCGTTATAGCACATCAATATAGATGAGGGGCAAACACAGTAGACAGTATGATGGCTGCAAACTCAAGTGAAGATTTATTCAACAGAACAAGAAACCGAAAGCATGAGTAGAGAAAGGCAGTGCCCCTGCAATGTATGGTGAACCACACTAATCTCTGAGAAGGTAGGATCGGAAGAGCAATAAAGAGAAATGACAGTTGCGTGCGAGATAGGGGAACTCTGCAAATTTAGGACCAATATGATGTGGTAACCTTGCATGGCTCACTGCAGCTCTGACACACATTGGACAATTCCAGTAGTGGGGCTTCGAAGACAATGAACGTTCGCTGTTTCATTGGGCATTCAAGCGTAGAGGATGCATCTCTAGAAAATTAAGTGGCGTTCCTTAGTCATAAAGTCATAACTACACCTCAACAGGAAGTATTCTTGTACCCTTCAAACAAGCTAGTAGTACTCATCGGTTTCTTCTCCTGTTGTTGACGTCATACTAATGTTCTGCACCTGTCCAAAGACTCCAAAAAATGTCACAAAGTCTGCAACACGTAACAAATCTGGTGCTTCCATCTGTGGACTTTGCATACCTGCTTTCAGCTATTTCTGTCAGGTCAACTTGAGTGCCTGGATCACACACACACGAAGCAGTCTTGCGCCACTTCAACACTGGAAGGCCCCTAAATTTAAATTTGTTGATGTTGACAATGTTGAATACGGGACAAGTAGGATAACGTAAGTTAAATGGAATACGTCGTCGCTATATTATAATTTATACATGTGTGACGACTGTACGTACCTAAGATGTTGTGTTGAACTCGTCACCTCGTTGAACCAAAATCACTGCGTACTGAGCATCAGTGTGCTTCGTTACGTCTTCGCAATTCGCCTTCTACGGCATATTCGTAGTCATCGGCAGCAAAATGAGCTCAGCACACACGACACGGCTGCTATATCTAATAACCGAATGTTTCGAACCACATTCGTTTTCGCATACTCTCCTGTTGAATCTTGTGGTAGAAAACACCCGCCGCTGATGGTGAACGAACATGATTTTTGCATCCCCCAACACCAAAACTACACCAGGCATATGTAGGTCTCTCGAATAATTGACACAACAGCCACGAACGGTAGCACCCCGATTCGTCCAACTGTTTATTTCGTCCAAGTATTCACAACGTCCAAGTACTCAGCACGTCCGAAAAAAATTGGACATAGTGGGCATTGGACGAACTGAACCAAAGGGGGGGAAACTTACCCAACCCGTCCAAATAACCGTACCGTCCAAACGCTTGTTTCGTCCGAAAAGGGAGGGGGATCTCCGAATGCGAGTGAACAATTGCTTCGTTTACGATTGAAGGTAGGATTTAAACATTCACACCGAAAGATGCCATGCCATACACCAAGTAAAACGAAAAACAAATGCTCAGCCTGCTCAGTTTATTTATTTTTCTTTCTTTTTTTTTCATTCCAACAACTGACTTATTAGTTGAAGGTACGATTTAAACATTCCCACTGAAAGATGTTATACACCGAGTAAAACGAGAAACAAATGCTCAGCCTGCTCTGTTTAGTTGTTCTTTTTTTCTTTTGTTCATTTGAACAACTAACTTACTAGTTAGCATGGCCCAGCAAGTGGGACATGCGCTGCAGGTATGCCTTGATGACATGAGCAAACTGCTCTGTTACGTCTGTGAAGGGTGCTTCGTTTCCCAGCATCATTTCCCCCGAGCTGTATTTTCCGTACGCCCATGAGAAGGAAGAGCGAGCCTCTTGTATCGCCTCCTGCTTGGCGAAACCCCGTTCAACAGCAGCCGAATGCGTACCTGCAAATGGCGGTAAGAGGCATGAATACAAAGAGAGCAAGCGAGGAAGTATATATGCTATATTCTATTAATTATCATGATGGTGTTCCCTGATTATGCGAATTTGTTGCTTACCTGGTTGTGCTTACATTGTGTACGGTTGACTCAAATTCGACGAGGAACTTCGAAAACGTCATGTGGGGTTGACTCTTGAATTTCATGCGCAGCGAATTATGCCACCCTTCGGCGTGATTGTTTGCGCGGAGATCGTCCTCATCCGCAAACTAATTCCAGAGATGAACGTTGGTAAGCCACTGCCGCTCGAAGTAGTCTACGTAAAGGCAAAGGGCCGCAAGTTTCCTTTCAGATCCCTAGATGTTTCCAAGAAAGATCACTGACATTGGGAAACGCGGTACGTAGCGGGAACACAGTTATAGAAAACAACACACCGTTAACTGGACGGTCACTGTAGGTCAGCGGTCCTGTGAACGGGTTTGTGTTTTCTGTGATTCCCCGTTTGATCGATAATCCATTTGCTTTCATGAATACAGTCACCTGCCATTCACCCATTGTCAAAATGGCCTGTGCTTTCATGACTGCAGCCAGGCAGTCGCCTGCCGAAAGGAGCAGAGCCTTAGGCAGTCGTCTGCCGAAAGGAGCAGAGCCTTTGGGAATTCCCCCATTTGGACGAAACGGGCTATTGGACGGTACGGGTATTGGACGCGCTGGGCAAGTTTCTCCTCGCCAGTTCATTTCGTCCAAGTGTTCAGTACGTCCGATTTTTTTTTGACGAATTAAATATTTGGACGTTGTGAGCACTTGGACGAAATAAACGTTTGGACGCAATGGGGCGTAACCGCCACGAACATGTCATTCACTTATACATTCTGCTCCACGCGATCAACATGACCACCCACGACGTAAACAATAAACGCGATAACACAGATGGCCTTGCAGATGGCGCGGCGGATCGTAGCTCGTAGCGGCGAAGTAGCTGAATGCTTTATTAACGTAAAAGATATGGAAGTGCGCGTCATTTTTAAAATGGCGTTTAGCTGTAAGATAATGTGCGTCAACTTTGTTCTCTACAACATTAACTCTCACGTGGTAAGGGTTGACCAATCCCTGGGAGGCCTCGACCGGAAACCCAAGTTGCTCTTTTTCGCCGTTCGCTGGCAGCACCGTCCATGTTACGGTAATCTTCAAAATATTTATACGTAAAAAATATGCCGAATTGAGAATTAATGCTTTCTCTGTCTTATCAAACAACGATGTTGTGCACGACAGTGGGCAAAAATATGGGGGTTATTTTTCACTTTTCAGTCCCTTTAATGTTTCCTCACATAACATCAGGTTTACTTACGGCGCAGTCTGCAAAAAAGAAAAAAAGGAAGAAGAAAGGCATAATAGTCGCTCTTGTCTTTCGAAAGTTTTTTTTTTTTTTTTTTTTGTCAACTTGATTTCGAAATCTCTGGTACGCTGCTAGGCCTTCTAAGTTTTTGCTTTTCAAGAACTTTAAGTACATGTGTTGTTTAGTCTTTAACTCTTTATCATGCGTAGCAGTTTACGACACATCCATGGTTTACGATATCTTTTTGACAATTTAATGGTCTGTCGCGAAAAACATTTTTCATAGTGGGTTTCAAAAATTGAAAGAAACTCATTATATGCGATGTTAGCGTCATTTAGGGTTCTCGACAGTTTTCTTTTTCAAATTTTTTTACGAAGGCATTCTAGGTTAGTTTGTGTTATACATCGAATAGTTATTATGTGATTTATCTTCTTTCTTTTCTATAAGCTTTTCTATCGCGATGGATACTGGAAAATGATCACTGATGTCTGTTTTAATCACCCCGGGAACAGCAGGCGTTCTTTCACAGTTTCTTATGAGAAGATCAAGTGTGGTTTGAGTGGAATATGTTACTTTCGCAGGCTCATTAATGAAATTTTGAAAATCATATGATTCTAGCAGCCGAGGCAATTACATTTGGTGAAATGAAGGTTTCAGCATATCAATATTCATCGATCTTAGCAAGGCCTTCGACACGTTAGACCATGAATTATTACTGCGAAGGTTATACAGCTACGGTGTCCGTGGAACTCCATGGGAGTTATTTAAATCATACATGTCTGGCAGGAAGCAAATGGTTACTTTAGGCCCGGTCTTCTTCTTCTTCTTCAGGCATAAGCTCTGACCTGTCGAGTATCGTCTCCGGAGTACCACAGGGCAGTGTTTTAGGACCTCTTTTATTTAATATCTATATTAACGACATTATAGACTCATGCAAATACGCGGAAGTAATTATGTACGCAGACGACACCACCTTGTTATTCTCTGGGACAGATCTTGCTGATTTAGCAAAGAAGGCAAACAGCGATCTTGATTCTCTGAGTCAATAAACAGATATGAATAAACTGAAAATCAATACAACTAAAACGAAAGCTGTTGTATTTAGACCCAGAAATAAGCAGGTTCCGTCTTATGTTGATATAAAAATCAAATCTGACCCAATCGAGATCATGTCAGGTATCACGCTACTTGGCGTGCACTTTAATGAATATTTAACTTGGGACGAACATATAGCCGTTTTGAAATCAAAAATTGCTAAAATAGCAGGGATTATCGATAGAAATCGCTATGTCCTGCCTCGGCATGCAAAGCTAATAATCTACAATTCGTTACTGCAATCTCATCTGAACTACTGTTGCCTTATATGGGGAACTACTACACAAGCTAATTTGCAGTCTCTGTCAATAATTCAGAAAAAGGCTATTCGAGATATTGTTGACTTACCTATGTTATCTGACCTAAAAGGTGTCTACTTAAAACTAAACATTTTCCCAGTGCAAGATCTATACAAATATAAGCTCATGGTAACCTACCAACATGCCATCAAATCAAGTAACATGAGTTTTCTTAACATATTAAGATTGAGAAAGCCCACGCCTACATATAATTTTCGTACGGTGTACCAATGGGATATCCCTTTTTCCAGGACGACCTATGGGGACCAGAGGGTTGTTTATCAAATGCCGCTTTCATTCTCATGTTATCCAGGTCTCGTAACCTATGGTAGGAAGCAGCTTCGCGACATTTTTCAATCTGAATACTTGTTGTGTGCTTTGCTTTGCTGTGCCCTGCTTTTTATCTGTTGCAAATCATCGAAAAGAGTTAATACCAGCTTGTGTTTCTGTTCTTACTGTTGCTGTTCCTAACCCTTTCATTGTTATTGTTCTTTTTTTTTTTTTGCTATCAGAGTGTAGATGCCTTATGTTGGGCTTTCAGATGATGTGCGTTCAGTATTAATATTGAGATGCATCTCAATGAAACTGCCAACTGTAGGAGCTCGGGACCTCGTCAAGCTGCCCCGAGCAGCTTTTTGCCCCGAGTCTCCACACTGTTACAGTGAAATAAAGATTTGATTTGATTTGATATTAAGATGTCCTCCTATATAGAGTTGCAATCTATTCGCATTTACATAAGCTAGTACAGTTTCAAGATAGTCAGGAAACAAAGGGACATTGCCATTTGGCGGACGGTAACATACAGAGAAAAGGCACCGATGATCCAGCAGGCATCGCGGTTTACCACCAGAGCCCTCCTCCACTGTCGCTACAACAAGCCGATGACATGACTGAGCGGGCGAGGATCCTGGGGACGAGGGGTGACAGGAGAGGTGATGACCGCTTCGAGCAGCCACACTGCGGGACCTGCACTGCAGCTATTACGTGCGTGGACTGCTGTAGTCGACTGTCCGCGCTGTCGTTACAACGTGGATCGGAGAAGAATACTGACGACGGAGACGAGCGACACATGTATGAGATGGGATGTGGAGGCGCTAGACCACCATTGAAATTATTTCCCGCACACATTCTTACGTCACTGTCTCCTGCGACACAGAGAAGTTCAGCGGCGCGGCCTAGCCCTCTTCATACCACGGTCACTCAGGTTGAACGAGGCCACAAGTTGCAGATGATGTGTCAGACTTCGCATATGTGCACACATATGTAAACACTTTTCTAGATTTTTGTACATACCCGGATAGTCGTTTAAACTGCGCAACAAAATAAATGAAATGTTATCGTTGTTTACCATTTAGCTCCTGTATTCTCTCCCCTTCTGCGGATGCCTAAGCCGGTTTTGTCCCATATGTTTGCTGTGTGTGCCGTCCAGTCGGCAGGCGTCACAATTTGTATTTGAAGCACAGCATCACGTAAAATTCACACGTAATTATACACGTAAAATTCATAGGGTAATTTAGGATTTTAGGAATGTACTATAGGGATGTTTAGCAGGGTGCATAATCTTCCCTACTATAAGACGCTGCGCAACGTTACTTTTTTTTTTCTGTGCAGTACCCTTGAGGCAGACCATTGTCTACCCTAAAGTGGTAGAGAGCAGAGAAGATGGCACCGGTCACACAGTGTCCATAACTGAAGGCCTTACACTCTTCCTCGAGAAGTCGCCTCCCGTATTTTCGGAAGAATTTCTCACGAGGACGATTGATCATGCAGGCAGAACCACCGACGAATACGTAAGTTAGCTTAGATGTATTATGTTGGTAATATTTGTTAAACAACAACAAACAACAACTTCATTTGATGATGATGATTGGGGAGTTTCATCGTCAGGGACGATACTCTACCCCATTGCTGGTGGCAATGTGGGGAATGAACCAGATGAGTGTTTAAGTTGTGAATCTCGATGAATTAAATATCATCTCTTGGTCTATTAAACTTATTGGCACTATCTTGACGCGAACAAGTGTTGCCAATAGACATATGAACTCTGCGCAAATGCAATACCTTTCAAAACCTTCATAGGAAATAAGTTGTTGTAAAAGACGACATAAACGGGTGATAATAATCTTACTGTGCACACGCTGAAAAAGCGACGGCGATAGAAACGCACATGTCTAATGATAATGTAACCTTTATCAATGAAAAACAAAAATAAGAAAGTGTTTAGTTATCATTCTGAAAGGTTATGAACGAATGGCGCGTTACAAGAAATGAAGAAATCAACTGAATTATGCCCACGTTTCCCGGGGGACAACCGTCTCATGAAATCCGCGCGGTCGTTGTTGCTGTCTTCACCACACTATGTAGGCTATTGAGCTAAAACTCTTTGGGCAGGACATGTCACATACGTAGTCCACGTCTCGCGCATATTGTTTTACGATCCTAGCTCAGGTACGGGCATGACTCAGGACAGTAACACTAAGTGTGCATCAGTGTTAGAGACACCCGACATCAAGTTGTTCACACTCCTTCTGTTGTATCGTCGTTGTTTTGGTGTATCGTGATCTCAAGATCGCGGGTTCGATCCCGGGCGAGGACGATAAGAAAGTGAGGGAGATAACTTAAGAGTGAGCATTTCAGCTTGTTGGTGATTCATAATTTAAAGCCGTATAACCTTGACAGTGTGGGACTTAAAAATAGTGCTCTTAAACTCTGTGCTGTCTGTTGTGTGTGTCCGTTTTTAAGTCCCGCACTGTCAAGGTTTTTACCGCTTTTCCACGTATCGGGGACTTCCGGCTGGCGTTAAAGAACCCCAGGTGGTCGAAATTATCCGCAGTCACCCTGCGGCACGCTCTTGATTTTCTGCTTTTTTGTTCTTATCTTCTTAGTTAACCTAGCGCAAAAAATACTGGGGCAGCCAGTCCAAGCTTCTCGCGACTGACGTCCTATCCCTTTTCGTTTTCGTATCATTATCATAATACTAAGCGGTACATCATGTGGCGACATGTCGGCGCGGGCTGTCGTTCTCAGGTAGGCAAACTTATACCTAAGACACACGGCACGCTCCAAGGGCCTTTCTGCAAAAGGGGTGCAGAAACTCGCACGTGGCTGCAGTTATCGTTTGATAAGCGAACCATGAAAACAGCATTCCATTTTGCCGTTATCAGAAGGTTCGCTTGCCAGACGATAACGGTCGCAACGAGCGATTTTCGGCACTTCTTTTGTGAAAAGGCCTTTGGAGCGGCCGTGTGTCTTAGGTATTAGTCGGCAGTCTAAACGCAGTTCCTCCGGTCAGTGGTCAATAGTGAGTTTTAGTGCGTAGGACAGGGATAGCGTTGGTGGTTCTGCGCACGTGAAACATAGATAGCTTCGCGCAGTGCACAGAACTACCACGCTATCTCTTACTTACGCAAAGACGACAGCGTATGACGCACTAAAACTCACTATTATCTTGCAATGTAAAGTTACAGATCAACAACTTGAACAAGGTTAAATGAGAATCTCATGGATGATATACCGCGAGCAATGCCGTAGAGTATCGCCTTTGGCGATGAAACACCATAATCATCATAATCAAAACAAAGTTATTGTTTCTGAGATGATGGTGTACAGCGAACTGATAACATAAATAGACGAAGTCTAATCTACTTACAACGGATTTCGCTGCCAAAACGGCTTTCCGAACTTTACTTTTCTGAGTATCTATACTTGTCCTTGTACACGCCGTAAACATTACTGAGCTAGTTGTTATCGGGTTACCTAGTGAAAGTGAGGCTACACAGCTGTTAGAAGGCGGATGCTGTAATAATGCTGTTAGCAACTCAAATGTTAAACAAAATAGAAACTGTCAAACAAGCTACAAGTTATTCTCTTGTACAATTTACAGGTACAAGCAACCACCATTGAAAAAAATCTCTTCCACGACGATAATGCTGTGGCTTCTATCTTCTTGACGCAAGACACAGGCGTGAGAATGGTGAGTTAAGCTCAAGTTTGAGTAAAGTTTAAGGCCGTAGTACACAACATCTTCTTCCTAGCGCTAGCCGCAGTTGCATGCAACAAAGAGATCGCGAAAATTGCGTATAGCACCTATTACTTGTGCGTCATGCCCAACCAGACCAATGATCATTAATTCTAGTGTCAGCAGTGATTCCAACACTACATGACCTACAAAAACACGAAGGCAGAGACGTGTCACCCTCGTGTGAACAGGCGATTACTTTTCATCCGGACAACTAAGTAGACGTTATAAATAACACTTTTCTGCTCAGTCCTTGTTTATGTTTGCGTTTCACCATCAAGAATGAAGCAGTGCCAACTAGGACAGGTCCTTATTGTGATACGAATCAGAAGGTACCGCAGTTACAGTTGTACGAACGGTTAGTCAACCAATTGTAATAATCTGATGCGTACAGAGTACGATGGATGGAAGGCATGCTCATGAAACGGCACCGTTTAATAACATGGAAATAGGTCAAAGTTGCGTTGAGCGGTGGGGGGTCCCCGAAATCCACCATTAAGAATAAACGTTTAAGAATAAAACATTCGAGAATAATCCGCTTAAAAAATACACGGTTAAAAATAGATCTCCTAAAATAAACCGCTTACTATCCCCGCTTAGAGATCATCGTTTAATAATCCACCATTAAGAGGGGATACGACCTCCGGCGGCCCCATGTATTCTCTATGGGCGAAACAATGCGATCTTTTGCAGCTAATACTGAACCGATTTGGACCAAAATGGCCTTGTTCGATAGATTTTAGAATTTCAAAAAATTCGCATTGGAGACATTTGCAATTTTTTTTGCAGAAGTTTTTAAAAACCTTACGAAAGCTGCAAAAAATTTATAAGTTCGGTCTCTCGCTTTTGGAAGTTCGTAGCTCGTTTACTGTAGCACATATGTGAAATGTAATCAGTAGCATTTACGCGGAATTCTTTCTTGAATATTTACGTGTCCATGTCATGTCTGTCCATGCCTCCAGTTGTTCACGATATTGAAAAAACTTAAGGTATGTACGGCTCCGTGAACTGCCCCGTCTTGCCATCGTACAGTAGCGCCACATTGCTGGTCAGAAGAGAACTTCATATCGTTCCGCGGAATGCAGTCACTGTTCTGGCACCCTATCCCAGAAGGGGTTTCCCCGGCAGCGGAAGCGCGAAATTGAGGTCGTGAAACCTGTCTGAAGAGATCCACGTTGAGTAGGTCGTCGCAAAATAATGGGAAGGCCTTCAGTGAGAATAGGGAGAATAGGCGGCATAGACCAGGAAAGCTTTGCTACACAGCCACACAATATTCGTATCGCATCGCATGCACGTAAAAAGAACGGTAGGGTTAGGGGAGGTGAGGCACAGTGAGACCGAGTGGTGTTATCGTTCGCCCTCCCGATGAGTTGAAATTGGAAGACAGTTTCTTTTTTCTTTTTTTAATTAGGTAATATCAAACAGTCAAAGACCGGATTATGGAAAGGCCGAAAAATAAGGAATTCCAAGAGGATGTCTGCGAAATAAATAATTTATGAATAAAACGTTGAAATAGACTCCACGTAGAAATTAACTTTTTAACAGAACTTTTTCAAAAGAAGCTCTTTCTCTATCCACAGCTGTAAGATCAACCCCAGTACACGAGGGATGCTGCCAAAAAGGGGCATGCGCTGGACAAGGTCATACAAAGTTATTTTAAATGCATAAAAAGCATTTAGCACATTAATTCCCAATACCTGTCCTGAGCACAGCGCTGTGGATCTACCTGATGTAGCAGATGTAACTTTTCGAATATATATTTTTCCTTTCTTGGTGGCCTCTGGCTTTCGATAGTTCAGTCTCCCCAGTTCTCGGGCTCGGGGTCCAATGATGGGTGTCACATATTACACCCAAAAGAAGGGTGCTTATTGGGTATATTGACTCAAAAAATGGCAAGTTCTGAAAAAAAAAAAAAAAGCCTTGCTTCCAAAATTCACGGAACACTATTTGCACTGATGTACTGCAACCTGTATTTGCAAGTCTGAGCGTCTTAGCTGCCTAGACTCTTGGGGACATGTTTACAAAAAGAAAGTGCCTGGTGGGTGATTGCCAGTGAATGACTTGTACTACCCACTCAACGAATTTTAGAGGAGATGGTGTCGCTCTATATATTTGGCAACCCGAATGTGATTGTCGTCGTGTACAATAAACACTTGCAATAACACAGTCATCTCTACTTTTACTTTTTGTTTTCTGCCTAAGTGATCGAAAGTACGTTATCTAAAGGGAAGTTTGATGAAACGATTTATTCCCTGTATTAATTCTCAACAATTCTATCCTACTTACTTTGTAGAGCTCATTTTTTATCGCAGTTGGAATAACAATTTCCGTATCTTGGCTTCCTTACTTTTCGACCTTACGGTAATTCGGTTTTCTGCTTCCCGGCCTGCTGATAGTTCGGTTTTCTGAATTTTCAGCCTTCTGATCGTTCGATGTTTTAATTTTTCGGCCTTTTAAGTTTCGACCTTCTGATATCTTGTCTAGGTTTCGAAGGATACATGTATGTTGTAAGGGAACCGGAAAAAAAGTTCCCGAAAAAAATGTCCCCGGAAGAAATGTCCCCGGAAAAAACGTTCCCGGAAGAAATGTCCCCTGGAAAATATGTCCCCCGGAAAAAATGTCTCCTCGAGAAACATCCAATCTTGTTACGCGTGGAATTTTTGCGAAATCCCCGGTTGCGATATTGCAGGTCTTCATGTCCTCCGGCTCAAAATAAATACTAAAATTCCTAACCACCTACTAAGGGTTTTTACTTTGAAAGCTCGACCTACTTTCACTTGCGATTTCTCGTAGGGAATGCACCGCAATCAATTTCACGTTCGTTGATACAACGTGACACAGGTTTGAATCCTGTCACCAGGTGTGCTCTCTGAGGTTTTCCCTGGGTTTTCCGTCGGACTTTCCTGATGAATGTCGGCTCACTTAGCCCTGAAGTCGGCCCAGGACGCATACTAACCCCCTGTCACCCTCCCTCCTGCTGTCCTCTGTCCACGACTGTACATCGCGTACAGCAATAGTTGCTTCGCAGCGCTAACACGAAAAAACATTTTCTCTACTAATTAGCACAAATGTGAGGTGTCACAAAAAGTAGTACGCCGTCCAGTTTCAACAAATAAGGAGAGAAGACGTCATTCGGATTGACCAGGAGCATGTCAAGTTCTTTTTTAGATGTGTGCAGATCGATGTGCACGGTGATGTGTAAAGAGGAAAATAAAATGCGGGGCGAAAGCAACAAAATTGACAGACAAAAATATATTTCAATATGTCTAGCGGTATCACATCTCGGGAGCCCCATGACTGTACAGGCCGCATTGTTGCAAGACACAATAAGTAAATTCACCAAAACTGACGCACAACAACTACCTAGGCATTTTAAAATGGAATTGTATACGAATAAATTAAGCGACTCGTTGAATAACCGTAATTGGGTACATATACAACGTGTATTGGAATTCAAACATGTACGGTACATATATGTATGCGTAAGTATAGCGCTTACTCTTTGTGTGTGTGTGTGTTCTCCATGTGCCGAGTCTCTTCAAATATATTCAGTTTAGTAGAAGCATCAATTCGATGTTGAATTCGAACATTGAATTCCATATTTGATTAGGAAATGGAATAGGATATACGATTACTCGCTTCGGTGCTCAAAAATCGAAACATTCACACCGTCGTATATGGTAAAAAGTCAACGTCCGAAGTCAACCAGTCCACGCGTACCAAACGGGAATTTTCCTCAGGGGACGACATTTACGAACAACACAGCTGAACAGAAAAGTGGGAACAATCCGACGAATTACACATATTGAAGAATATGGCCTGACGTTGGGAGCAGCCGACAGTCTGTGCTTCTTCTGGGCACCCTTCTCATTGCTGGCGGCAAATTTAAAGGGAAAGTTCTGAAATCGGATATCCATATGTGTGCGAAAGCCGCTCGTCTGTGGAAACTATCAGAAGGAAATTTCGCCATGGTACAACAAAACATATTAAATTAACAGCATATAAAGCACTAGTTCCGAGTGGCTCGGGACTAACATCTCCATTTTTTTCTTTTACAAATCAATCAATGAAAACATTAGGAAGAGAGTGTCCACAGGACAGAAGCCGCCGATATTTCGAACAGAGGCTGTTCTTCAGAGACTGTTCTTCTTCAACAGTCTCTGTTCGGAATATCGGCGGCTTCGCTCGAAATATCTCTACCGGTTCGCTGGATTTCTACCCATCTACAATAAAAACATTCGTTCCCCTCATTTAGAGTATGCATCTGCAGTCTTGGATCTCTGCACATGCACGCTGTCCGAGGGAAAAAAAAAAAACAAATAAAGAAGACAAAATGCAAAAGTCTGCCCCACGGCTTATCTTGTCTAGCTTTCGGAGGACTTATTCGGTTAATGTTTGTAGCGACAAATAAATTTAGATTCACTTGCACACAGACGCAAGGTAAATACACTAAATCAGAATAGTCAGTTAAATACAAAATGCGTCCGCAAAATGTTTTAGTGTGAGAACTCGGCGCCAAAGAAAAATCAGCAGGTGAATATAAATAAGCGAGGGCCAACGAAACATTTGGACTCCGCGCTGCGTCCAGAAAGTCAGACAAGCTAAGATAGCATAACATCAAGAAGTCACCAGATGCAGTCCACAAAGGGACAAAAGGGAAGAATTGGCTTTCGTCGGGACCTCCTCCTTTCTTTGTAGCTGAGTTGACCTTGGCAACCCAAACATGACGTGAGATCCCTGCATCTCAATAGTCAAGGAGGTCACACGTGTTTTTGGGACTACACAATCCTGCGGAGGAGCGAGTTATTTGTACTAAGGGTAATGGTTACAGCTTCCTCCAGGCTGAGACCCGTATGTTCGTGTGGCGCCATCTACGAGCGAAAAAATCGTGAATCGCAGATGCCGCCTCACTCGTATCCCCTCTTAAAAATAAACTGTTTCAAAATCCCCTCACCATCTAGCACGGAGGCGGACTGATCGCAATTTGAACAAGAGATAAACTGATGTTCTGAGGCTGGAACAACATAGAGGGGACAGATACAAACAAAGCCTCAAATTGCCTAAGAAATCAACGCCCAGCCTCAGCACATCCAGCCTCAGAACATCAGTTTATCTCTTGTTCAACAGGTGCCGCTTGCGTCGATTTCCGTCGTATGAATGTGTGTATGAGTGAGCAAAAATGTAAGAGTGAAAGGAGGGTGAGTGAGAGTGAGTGGCTGGTTTGTCGTCCCTTCAGATGACGCACCCCGAAAGTCGCTGGAGAGGCGTGTTAGCTTAGCTCAATTGGTAGAGCCCTGGACCGGCAATCCAGAAGATGTGGGTTCGATCCCTACAGCTCGCTAACCTTTTCAGTGACTTTCATCTTTCATCGCAATTTGCGCCGGGTTAGATCAGGTTATGTTGGGTTAGGTTAGTTTGGTTTCGGTTAGTTTGGGATAGTTTAAGATAGTTTGGTCCTGTGCAGTGTTGTACATATCGCCGTTACTGTAATCGATACTTTTTCGGTATCGGAGTGCGTATCGCGATACTTTTTAAAATTGGTATCGGAAGAGTATTTCCGTTACAAATTTATGGTAACGCGATCTCCGTACCGTTACCGATACCGATACTTTTTAGTGCCCCACCCTTTCTTCACAGACGACATTTCTCACTCTTGTTCAATGACAATGGTTCGCCTAGCCCTCGACATGTCCAAGTGCCTGTGGACATGTCCAAGTGCTCCGTAACCGGAATTATAGAATTACTATACCAAACACATGTTCACTGCTTTTCTTAGAAACTGGAGAAAATAACCACAACAAAAGAGTTGAGGTCAACGAACAGAGGTCAAGTCATTGACAGTACGCTCTGGATTCCACTGCTTAGCTGCCGTGTCGCACTGAGTCACGCTCACATATACTGTGGTATTGTTAACTTCGGATAGGATTCCTTGGTAATCGGACTCCAGGGTGTGTGGGCCTGACACTAACGTAATTGTCATACTGGTCTCTGCCAACTGCCGGAGAGACCACGGCCTGAAAGGATGGCAGAAGACGAGTTCCAGAACGAGCTATTGATAAAAGTCTGCTGTCTTTTTACTGCAAAACTGTTTACGTAAGCGATACAGTATTTGTATGTTGCATCATCTTCGTGTTTCAAACAAAAGTATCGGGCAAAGTATCGCGTTACTTTTTTTTAGTAACGGTAGCGGTATTCGTTACTTTAAAAAAGAAGTATCGTTATCGGTATTTCGATACTTTTTACTCAAGTAACGAGTATCGGTATCGCGATACCATATTTCGGTAACGGGTACAACACTGGACTCCTGTGAGGTTAGTTTAAGCCCCTTGCTTGCAGTTCACCTTGATTTGGACCATACCACATGGCTCTAGCAACTGTAGGGAGGATTTGGGGGGATTTTGAAACGATTTATTTTTAACGATATATTCTTAACCGTGGATTCCTTAGCGTTTTTATTTAAACGGGGATATTTCTGCGATTATTTTTGCGCGTTGATTTTTAAGCGTATATTCTGGGAGATATATTTTTTGGGTACTTACGCGTTTATTTTTGAAAGATTATTTTTAAAAGTTTCAAACAGGATACACCCGAATTCAACCATTACAGTATGAGTAGGGTTCTGGGTTCTCGGAGCTTATCTTCTGACACATTCGAAAGGTGTTTTTCCGGGTATAGTTTTTTCGAGCGTTCGGAGTTTTTCATCGTTTATTTTTTACAACTCCGAGTTCGGTGTTTCGGAATTTCGGAGTTAAAGCGACAACTATGAAACGACATACTCAGAAAAAGAATCAGAATCTTCATTGCAGAAACCCTTATTGTTGTGCGGCAGAACTTGCAGACGATGTCAGCTGCATCACGATCGCCTGGCGCGATGAACATCTCGAAATCTGGACGTTCCTTGACAGTTCCTGATAGTCGCAAGTCGCATCGCAAGTCGCATAGTCGCAAGGCAGCTTTCGCTCGCATCCCATCTTACTGTCTGCGTTGGAACTAACTGCCTTTTCAAGGAGACTGTTTATATGTGATCTGCGGTCCCTTGTAGACAAAAAGGAAGACACGATTCGCAACAAAAGGGAAAGGAGCACCCTAGGCGCTGTACGTTTTTCCAATATACCTGGGAAATAGTCGAAATGACCCAAAAGTGCCCTCATATCGAGTAGAATTGGTAAAAAGGGTATCCTGTTCAATGAGCTCAATGTCGAAGTGCCTCTGGCAAGAACAGGGTTCACATATTTATTACGCGGATAGTTCGCGCATTCATTGCTGAATGAAAGACTGCTGCACAATGGACTAGGTAGTGACCCTGGCACGACTCCGTGCGCACGCTGTACTGTCTGGGTGTTGTGCTTGAGTGTTCCTCCCACGCTTGAAGACAAATGTCGGCACAGTTCTGTGTGAAGTCGGTCCAGGACGCACGGCCCCTCCTGCATTAGTCGTTGCCCGCCGGAGCGTGGCCGACTGCGGCAAGCAGTTTTATTGCTGGTCGCGTGGGCGACGCGAGGCAATCTCGACAAAGAAGAAATCGAAACCCTTCAACCAGTCACCAGGGCATGGATTTTTTTCCGACGTTCTCCGTTAAGGAACCCCCAACAGCGGAGCTTTCCAGACACATATCAATTGTTTTAAATTTTACCTCTGTATGCATGCGAAAACCCGGAACCCTAAGTACGAGTTCCTGGAAAATGTGAAGTCGTAAACGGTTTTGAGTATGTGCATTTTGCTTTATGCTCTCTTTTGTGAGAAAAAAATAGAAGAAAGTTTTGAAGCTTTCTTTTGGCCTGTTTCCCAATCGTTTCCTTTACCGATTAACGTTTCCTTTCAAGGAAGGAGTCATCGGTCACAGGCTACGCATTAAACCGATGGAAGAAGCTGAACGCAGCCTGGAAGGACATGTGGCACATATTCTTATTGAAGACCAGCCACAACAGGTCACTCCACGGACGGACTATGGTCAGTGCAGTTTGCTGCAACATCCGCTCGTTCGTGGAAGCAAAAGTCGCGCTGAACACTGTGAGGTGGTGGGTCCGAATCCCACCACCGGCTGTGCTGTCTGAGATTTTCCCTGGATTTCCTGCTTGACCTTCTAGACGAATATCTGCACCGATACCTTTGAAATCACCCTAGGACGCACTCTAACCCCCTGTCACCTACTCCTTCCTGCTGTCCTCTTTCCGTGTGCCCACCCCTGTACGGCGCTCATACCCACGGTTGCTTGGCGGCGCTAACACGGAATCAAAAATGTTTGCTGCAATATGTGCCGCTGGTCATTGCAAATAATTCAGGGAAAAGGGGAGGCTTCAAGACCATAGACGAAACTGTGGTCAGTGGTTCTATTGAATACCAGCATTCATAAAAGGGAAGCTGCATATGGTTCCCGTCATTCACGTTGCAGAGGGGATCCTCCCTAAACAAATTATTTCTTGAAAAGGCCAGTCACACAAATGGGAGCCCAGCGCAGGCGATTGTCTCCGAGCTCGTCTGCTTCGCGTTCGCATTGCAATATACGTGCTAAGTGAAAGGACCTTGGTAAACACGCCGACTCTCGCTTACCTGTGTGAGTTCTCATGTCGCGTGGAACACGGTGTTACGCTCCTGGCTGTACTAATACGACAGAAATGACATTCCACAAGTTAATCACAGACTCTCCGCGACCTGCGGATGCCCTCCCACCTGCCCGCCGGTCGCCAAAGGCCGAGCGGCTGCTCCCTGATTGAACTTGTTCGCGCCAAAAGGCGCTCACTGATTGGCCTTGTCCGAGTGACGTTTTCTGCGATTGCCAAAGAGGGAATTCTGGCATTATCTCAACATTCGGCCTCTGTTCTTGCCATGCATTGCATCAAATTGCACAAAAACTACTCCATTAATTCTCGGCGGATTTTCGGCGTTATGGTCTGTGATGAACGGGGAGTAAAATAGCACTATAGTTTCCGAATCGACCGGGATGGATGCGACAGTCCCTATATATTCGCTTCACAATGAGCCACACGAACAGCGCTGCCTCATGAAGCTAATGTGAATTGAATTTTACAGCACAACGCATGGAAGAGCTGTTTTCATCAGAAATCAAACCTGGAATAAGGATTTCATCAAGAAATGGTATGTGAAAGGAAAAGTTTGGAAAGAATGTCAGTTTCTGCAAACCGCTGGACAAGGTGTCGTTAAATTAAAAATCTCTGTGGAAGTGGCTGTGCAGCTGTAGAGACGTAAGGTCATTGGTAAAGCAGACAAGTAACGACATAGAAATCTTAAGGAGTATGCTAGAAGGAAGCCTCCGAAACTGGGACGTAGGGGTGAGGGAAGCGCTATATTGAATCAGTCAGAATTAAAAGGAGTCGTGTGTTCGTGTTGTCCCTCTGTATGCCCAGACTCAGGATTTTACGTTTTGACGTGTAGGAACAAAACAATTGGGGACGGACGATCAGGACGACTCTTATTCTTACGACTGCAGATTTTCGCCATCGTTACCATTGAGTGAAAACGTAGTCTCGCACCCGTTGGCTGTTTCTCTCCGAGTTGCACGTGACAGGAAATGAGCAACTCTCTCCTCCTTGGCGAAAGGGCTACCCTCTCCATTACGACAGTCTTGTGAATCGTGCTTACGACCGCTTACAACGCCGTTGTACGGGCATCGCAGGCTGCGACGTCTTAAGCGCGTTTTATCTTACTTACGATTGTGTTTGTGAATCCGACAGCCATATTCGCTGTTCAACTGCTCCGCTCGAGTTGGACACTGCTTTGTGGACCTTTATAGTGCTGGCACGTGGCTCCTCTAGCCAATCAAAGGTATCCTTGAAACGTCACCGTTACGTCATACGCGGTGATCCCTAATGATTACGGAGCGACCTACATTGAGAGAGGGAAGAGCCCGGTTCAAGTCTTTGCTCTCCTCCGATCCTCCTTCCCGCTTTTCCTTCTAGCCTCTCTCCGTAAGATTTCTATGGCTAACGGTGTTCCTCCCCCCCTTCCCACCGGCCACCTCGTGACACCTACTATAGAGAAATCGTTTCAAGGAGGAGGAGCACCTCATGTAATTCCTCACAGAGGAAGCCAGACCCTTGATCGCGCGTGTAGCGGTAAAGCCAACAGCGAGAAAGCACTTGTGCCCCGCAGAAATTTGCTCGCCGGTGGTACGAAAGGGTATTCCGTCTTATATGTTACGATGGCGAAGAAGCTGTGTTTTAAACACTGGATTTGGGCTTACATGTCCTTGTTTGCGTTCTTTTATTTTGCTGGTTCCCTGACAAACCTTTAGCCGAAGTTCCCGACGTGTTATTAACAGCTGATGCTAATCTGATGCAGTGACAACTGATTTCGAATTACGACAACGATTTTTCTAACAGCAGGTGTTCCGACTGTTTCAGAAAGAACGAAGATAGCCACTCCAGAAGTCCATCTGCTTTTGGACAGCCACTTCACCGCAGCAATGTCCTACAACAAGTCTAGGATACAGAGATATATTGCAGTATTCATGAATGCAGTAAGACCAAGCATTGTGCATTGTATCGTGTGTTTGGTCTTTATGAGGAAAATATATCAGCTTCACCAGCTCAGTGACAGCGTGTAACGTAACAGTGCAAAATATGAGATTTGCAACGTGCTCTTGAATAAGTAAACTGCACCAATAATAGGGAAGAAGGCGAAATGTTGACATCTATTTCGATCACGGCCGAACTATTGTAGACTATGAGCGAAACGCTTTTCGTTTTGGTTTGAAAAATCAGAATATGGAGAGGTTGGCCCAACTCAATACATTAGAGCTGATTACCGAAACTTATTTCTTCTCCATCTGCAGTTTTCTAGCTGTAGCTACTGGTGGAGCGCTTCTTGTTGTGTGTCGTTTCCCTGTGTGTGGTAGTGTGTTTGTGTTTGAGCGCTTTGAAAGGAGTAATGTACCAAAAAGGCAAGAACACGGTTTTAATGCGTTAGCATTAGAAATCCTATTTTGAAGAAAAGTCGGCGTCGTAGCGGGGTGAGTGAGGTGTCCGGTCACAGCGTGGCATGTCACGGAGAAGGGCGAATCAGGCAGCGCTGCGCAAGCTGGTTCGCTCTTTTCCGTCACGTGAAAGTGCGGAAGCGCGGAGTTCGTCAGCTGGAGCTGGAGCGTGAGTTGCACCTCGTCTCTGGACCTGTTCAGACGTGTCTCGTTCGTTCTCCGAGATTTTCGCGAGCGGCTGAGTTTGTGTCCCATGTGGTATGGCAGTTTAAACTGCAATGTTCTCCAATGGATCCCAGACCTTCTATTAGCCAAAACACTAGCCAAAGTATATAAACAAATATAGGAAGCAGAAAAGAAGCATAAGAGAAGCAATTAGAAGGAAGACGAACGTCTAAGGCTAACGGATTGTCATCGCATTGATTACATTATTCGTCCACAAATTTTTGGTTCACCAATGGAAGCTGGCCTAGGGTGGACACCACTACACGAGAAATATGGGAAGGTTATCATGACTCCCCTTTGCGAGTCCAGAACATTCCTTTGTATGCTCTCCACTTCCGGTTGAATTAAATCATTTTTGACAGTCGCTTGCCTATTAGTTGAGACGCTACATCGACCACAGTATTAGCACACACTGCCGGTGAATACTGCAAGAGAGAAGTATGCAGTGCGCCAGCCGGTGCATCAGGGCTATGGCGTCGCCTGGGAGAGTGTATTGGAATGAGGAGGTGGACGGACGGAGAACGCAACAGGACGAAATCTACGGAATCGGCATCCAAGGAAACGCATATTCGACGTTAAAAACTCGCTTCGAAAACCAACTGTCACAACCCTGCTTAGAGCATAACGCCCCTATGTAATGTATAAACTTACACGGTTCGACACGGGCTTCAAAACAGAAATGAGGAATCTGCAATGACATCCCCTGATCATGACATTTTGTTACAGTGAGTCATAGTGGCTTTGTGTTTTAAATGTGTCTTTCTCTATGAGTAGTAATTTCTAAATTCCGCATGTTCCAGTGCTTGTGTTTCTGTCCTGATATGCCAATTGAGTCGTCTCTTTCTTCCCAGGTCAACATAAGATACAGAACCGTGCCAAAACCCAGGATTCAATTAGCGATCGTCGGTCTAACCTTTGTCTGGAACGTAAGTCTTTGTCACCTGTTTTCACGATAGTTGTGGTGATATAGATGCCGAGTAATCGGCTGATAGAAAGTGTCTGGGACAAAAGCGACGGCACCACTATAAAAGGAGCACTAGAATGCAAAAACAAGTTGTTCTGAGATGAAAATACGCATTTCAACAATCACTATGTAACCAAAATTATTTTACTTAGCGCTATCGTTTGTCACGAAAACCCTGTCAAAACATCCACGAAAAACGTTGTTAGTGGCGGTCAGTTGGGTCGTCAAAATGTAGAAACGGCGGCAGCGATTCGAACAACAAAACGTGCACTCGCGATCTTGTCGTAAATCTATGTGTTTCAAACTAGTCTGCCTGTGGTCTTGCACGCGTACGCCGTTTCATACGCGTAGCTGCGTGTGGAAAATGGCTGTCTTAAAGGGAAGGTCGCATTTGTTTCAATAGATTTCAAAACGACAGTGCCATTTCATTCCTCGTCGACCACTGATCAAGGTGTCGAAAATCCCACGCGAAACAGTGGCGTAGTTTGGCTGTTTTTTCGACGAAATACACTACCAGAGCAGACGCCGGATGTTGAGAGCATGCAGGAATTCTCTCTCTGAAAAAACGAGAAAACGTCATTCCCTCAGAACCAATGAGGGCGCGTCCTCGAGGGAAGGAATGCAGCGGCCGTGCAGGTGTCCCTTGGAGTTACCGGACGTGTGGCCGGCGGTTTTCGCCTCTGAGCGCCGCCCTCTTACTCCTCCACTTAGGGAGTGACGTCACGTCACAGGAGCTTCTGCGGCCGCGGAAGCAGCGCTGGTCTTTAAAATTCATTTATTTAATATGTAAACACTTTGGGGCAAAAAAAGAAAGAAAAAAAGAATAGCCGGGTAGATTGTCGGCCGATGCCGAAACAGTGGTATCGGTTTCATAAATGGGTTTCCGGATGCGACCATCCCTTTCACTGCCAGTGCTAACATTAATGAGGAATGTTGTGATGCAACAAATTATCCGTAAAACTCAGCAGCAGGTGCCGGATATTTTGTTTTGCTGGTCGCACCATTTCTTTCAAGCGAAACCACTCTGTAGCGGGGACGCATATCCTGTAGTGCAACTTCCTGACGCGCAAAGTGAAGGGGTGGTCACTGGGTGACGCCGAGAGAAGAAAGAATTCGGTAGTTCGTAATTGAATGAAAATTTTGACTAAAAACGCCCACTAAGTAATGACGTGCCCCCTCCCTACCCCCACCCCCACCTCTTTTTCTGGATGCGGACTTTGCGGACTGTACGTGTCTTTGGAGGTTTCTATTATGACATCTGAGAATAATAATGACGACCTATGACTAAAGAGCACACTTTTTCACAAGAGACCTTTGAGCTCCAGAGCGGGGGGGGGGGACGCCCCCCCCCCTTGCCCCCTTCTCGGTACGCCAATAGTGGCTGACAGTGTTGCGCTTCATTTCGCAGAGCTCCCCATGAAGACAAAATATCTTGATCCACTGAACCTTAGGCTTTACTCTGACATTTTGCACCTAGTGCAAGGTTTCGACTGTGGGAGTGTAGGAAAACGATACCGCGAGGTAATGGTTAGCTCACCAGAAGGAAAACTTGTTATTATTGCGCCAAATATCAGCCCTAAGTAATTAAAAAGTTGAGTAGTTAAATTTAGTTAGGACAATCCCATAAGGGGGTTGCAATTGCGAGTATACGGTGGCTAACTTGACCTAGAATATACAGGGTGTCCCAGAAAACCTGTCATTGAATTAAAATAAAAAAAACTACACCACCTAGAGTCATGCGGTCAACGGTATTTGTTCTTACTGGGTTTTTGCCACCTCCTGATGTGAATGTCGTGTAACGTAAGTTTAATTATGTAAATTTTTGCGAGCTTATGTTGGAAATTTGCCAAGTAAATGTCACTTTTTTACACCACCAATGTGAAGAACGTGTCTAATTTACTCAAATTCATGATTATTGACAGGGGTATTCAGGAGCTATCCCATCGGGAAAAATAGCTGAACATCATGCTCTACGGAGCTCCCACAGAATAGCGCACGATTAATTTTTCAGCCCAGTCTTTGTCAGTCCGACGAAAGGAGGTTGGAAACCCAGCCCACCCCGGCATGGCAGAAAGAGATAACACAGGCATGGCTTATCGCGTCATACTTTCACTGGGATAATGCTTTCACTCTCCCAATTTTAGGAACTGCTACTTTTTTTACTATCACTCTGTGGGATGGCTTTGGAACCTCCTTTCGTCGGACTGAGAGCGACTGCGCTCAAAAAGTCATCGCGCGTTATGGTCCGGTGCTCCGAAAAGCATGATGTTCGGCTACTTTTTTCGATGGGATAGCTCGTGAATATCACTCTCAATTATCATGAATTTGAGTGAATTCGACACGTTCTTCATGTTGGTGGGGTAAAAAAAGTGACCTTCATTTGGCAAATTTCCGAGTTCAGTTCACAAATATTTACATAATTAAACTTACAATACATGACATGTACATCAGGAGGTGGCAAAATCCTAATAAGAACAAATGCCGTTAGCTGCGTGATTGTAGGTGACGTAGTTTTTTTTAAATTATAATTCAATGACACGTTTTCTGGGACACCCTGTATATGGTCGGACCTAGAATGTATATCGTGATGTGTGATAATTAAGTACATGAATTTTTCTATTTGATAAAATCCTGTCCTTATAGCTATGGGAGACCCTGTTCAAGCATGCATTCACAGTCAGTGAAGATTTATCGCCTATCTCCTTAAGAATGTCCCTATATCCAGCTATGATCTTGTGGGGAGCATCAGAATCTTCTGAACACTGAATCGTGTAACTTCCCTGTGCACCATTGTAGACTAGAGACGAACCGTACATCGTGGGGAGCTACATCGACTCCGACTTAATGTTCGACCAGGAGTCACTACTGCTCATCGATGAGCATTACAGAAACCACAAGGAGTACATTCAGGCTGACATATTTTTCACTATGACTGGGTAAGTGAAACTCTTGATTAGCCTAAACTACCAAATCGTCATGATAGGGACATATTGTTGTTGGATTTTTCATACCTAGAATATGCCGATTCACAGGAAACAAACACAATCGCACTCTTGCTCCATACATGTTGCGACTGTTGCGAGACCTTGTAACAGTGTCTTGCGACAGGGGCTTGCACTCTTCGGCATACTAGGGGTTTGTATTAAAAACCAGTTGCATTTGTTTACTTATTTATTTATTAGGACATCTACAGCGCCCAGCACAAATGAATGACAAGTACCGCGTCAGTTTTTTTGCAAACCCGTAAGTTAGTCTTTAGAGCCGGGAAAAAAAGGATCCGTTAGAGGTCCCAAGTTGCAATCAGCGGGTTTCGTGTCGCTGTAGGGGCCGCTAAACTTTCGCATTGAATTTTTTTTTTTTGCTCTAGTCCTCATAACTAGAAAAAAAACGACTAATACATTTTACTTACTTAATTAATTAATTACAAAAAGAAAAGAGTTTGAGTATCCTCACACCACTGGTAACACTATGCAGTCCTTCTTTTTGGTGTGCAATTATCAATTTTTTTAAACTTTGGCTAATTTTTCTTGAAACATCCGTCTACCTGTATACTTGATGTTTCACAAAGGTGTTTCACAAAGGCTGAATAATTCATAAATAGGTGGCGCTATCGAAAAGGCCAAGAACTGAGCAGTGAGCAACTCACTTCCATCCGCCTCATTAATGAAACAAAACTCGACGTTTAAATTTTACTTTGGAGGCTTTCGAAACCTCTGTTTCACAGATAAGAACCTCCAGCGAAAAATGTTCCACAAAAATCCAGTCTCCATTTTTCCTTGTAGCGGCCGTCGCTGAAGTGCAGCCTGACGGCGAGCTTTGGCGATACTTTGGCTCTGCACGTACCATGACGATGACGGTGGTGAAAAGGTTCGCCGTTGTGGGCCTCACAGAGGTGGGCAACGTCTCGACTGACGCCCTGGGGGAATGTGCGTCCGGGGCCGACTTCTAAGGGAACTGTGCAGACATATGTCGGAAAGCGCCTAAGGAAAACCCAGGAAGTACCCCAGACAGCACAGCTGGCACCGGGATTCGCGCGCGTACCATACTGCGCGTTGTATGATTAAACAGTTTTCGAATAAGCTTTCACCAATCAATCTCGGACCCATTTCTTTAGCCAGCTGCTTCACTTCACTTCATCTTCTTCTAGCTTCCCCTAAGCCAAGAAATTTGATTTACATAGGTGTTCGTCGGTCCAGTAAATCACCATTGTCGCATGTGCATGGACATTTCCAACGGAACACACGCACACACACAAAAGGGCCTTAGAGGCACACAAACGGGACCTGCCCCTAGTGCTGCTGGAGGCACACTGACTTACAGCCGAGCGAGTGATAAAAAGCTCATGCTACGCTAAAACTATATATACTATATGAAGTGGGCACGCTTAGTTCTAGGCTGGCCTGAGCGAATGATCTGAGCCTGTCTGATACTACGAAGGGAGATTTAGTTGAATGCGACAAACACCAGCGGCATCCAGCCAGCGATGGTAACGGTGCAAAATGTAAGGAAATAGAGCCGTCATTATGCCAGTACGACACGAAAGTTAATACAAAAGTGAATCAGGCGGTGCCAACAATTCACGGATCACTGCAAATCAGCAAAACCAAAATAAGTATACATTAAGATCCAGACTAGACAATAAAGCCAATCTTTTCCACTATCCAAAACCTATCCAGGTCCCCTTTCGGGCTAATTTCGAATGGTTTGAGAACTGATGTGTTTAGGCGCTTCATCATGTCTGTTTCGGTGCGCAGGCGGAACTTGGCGTTCATCATATCTGAAAGCTTCGTCAGCGGCCTGGTCATGGGTAAGACGTGCTTTATCTGAATCGTTTTGGTGATTCTGGTCTACTAATTACCGCACCCTGCTTCAGGGTACTCGTTCCTTGGCAGAGCTTGCACCACTTTCAAGGTTGGAGTGGCCCAAGACGACCCTGAGACATATGAAGCATTGTGGGTCGTCACACACGAAATAGCCCATTTGTAAGTCATTTTTCCACTCAGGCTAATGACTTCGCAGAATGTAGGTTGCCTCTACATTTACATTTCGTACGCTACACTAACGCCCAGTCATCTTGCCGAATGTTGTAATAGGTGGACATCTCTGTACCTCAACTTCGAAGAACTCTCTAACAGATTGTTTTGGTTTAGCGCATAGAAAAAAAAAAATATTACGAGGGAGGTTGTGGCGCTCATGGAGGAATGGAGGATACTCCAGTTCAATGAGAGAGTGAACGCCCTGAGAATTTATGCGAACCATAAGTTTTCGGTATGGCAGCCCGCGGGTGACATGTTGGCCGACACTGCAGGTTTTCCTGTCCATTTTAGTCCAGGTGCCATCTGATTTAATCCAGGTGATATTCAGTTTAATCCAGGTGCCATCTGAATTAATCCATGGTGCTTTTAAGCACTATAACCGTGTATTCGCGCCAGGGTCATCCCAGTAGAGTATTCTAGCGGAAAGAAAAGTAAAAAAAAAAAAGACTGCCGATGAAGTTCTGCTGTGTCTAAAGCGGCAACCGCATACGACGAATTCTCGACGGAAAACCGGCCACCGTCACCGTTTTCCGGTGAGTGGACGAGAGCAATGGGAACGTCACCGACTTCTGGACGACAGCCGGGGACAGAAAAATTCGGCGAAGGGCGGAAGCGGCCGCTCGGCGGCAGCCAATAGGACCGCTCCACGCGCTATCGTTCCAAAAGCGGACGTGGCGGGCATTTCGATTGCTCGTATGACCAACCTGGGAACTGGGAAGCATGCTGTCGCCCGCCCGCTGTTGTCTGAGGGCGCTTTTGTAGCGCTCGCTTTGAGAATATCCTCAAGAACTTCTTCTGTGCGCCACTATAACTTTTCTATGTGTAGCAAAATATTGATAAGTTAAGTTGAAGTCAATATTCGACACGGACTAACGAAACCGTGCGCGGCAGTGGAAACCTGTGCATGCGATTCGTCCCGCCGTTTCTCCGTCGAGTTGTCGTGCCGGTGAGAAAGTTGGCCGTTTTTTCCGTCGAGAAATCGTCGTATGCGGTTACCGCTTTATGTAGAACATTCGCACGACGCAGGGATATTAGGAGTTGGAGCGGGAGCATAGCAAACAACGTCACTGGTGCTGTCGTCTGTTACAGAATATCTTCTCACTGAGCTGCAGGATATTCCATGTGGTTAGAAGAGCACGAAAAGGCATGACTCTGATGAAGGGTCGTTGCAGCGGCGTGCCCAACAGAACCAGTGGGTCAATTCAAAACTGACTAGATCACGAACGCGAGGCTCGTGCCCGCCGATCAGCCTTGGCTTTGTCCTCTACAGTATTCCCCCCTCCTCTCCGAGAGAAGGGGAGTTGAAAACGCACATGGATTGGGAATGATTTCCTGACGATGGGTGTGAGGGCTGCAGTCGAACTGGTTGAACTGCTCGAGAATAGGAATGCAGGCTTCAGCGAACCGATGTCGATGCGCTCCTCTCATGCGTGTGTCGATGCGTGTGGATATCACGTTCGGGTCACCACATTGAGGAAGGGTCGATGCAGCGGCGTGGCAAACAGAACCAGTGGGTCAGCCCAAAACTGACTAGATCACGAACGCGAGGCTCGTGCCCGCCGATCAGCCTTGGCTTTGTTCTCTGCAACTCACATAGCGGACGACACCACTGGTGGTGCTGGTGGTGCGAAGCTTTAGGATGTGCGTGATGACTTTCCGTGCTCTTCAAACCGCAGGGAATATCCTGCGGCTGAGTCACAAAATATTCATTCGCAGACGACAGGATCACTGGTGTCGTCTGCTATGAGCATACGCCTTTTCACGCTCTGCTAACCGCGTGGAATATCCTGCAGATCAGTCCCAAGATATTCCTTAGCAGACGACATGACCAATGGTGTCGTCTGCTATACTTCCGCTCCAACTCCCGATATCTCGGCGCCGTGCGAACGCTTAACATAACACGCAACAGAACTTAAGTCCCGTCAGCAGCTTTTTACTTTTCCTTCCACTACATGTCTCTAGAACATTCTGCTGGGACGTCCCTCGTGTGAATATACAATTAGAGTGCTTAAAAATACCATGGATTAGTTCAAATTGCACCCGGATTAAATTGAATAGCATCTAGATTTTTTCAGATGGCGCCTGGATTAAATTTAATGGCGCTTGGATTATTTCAGATGGCACCTGGACTAATTCAGGTGGCACTTGGACTAAAATGGACGGGAAAACTTGTAGTAGTAAACGTCTGGAAACGGGGTAGTTGGTATTGATTCACGTCGTAACCGCCAGCATAAGCAGGCCCAGGACATAAGCGACACCCTGTTGAACATTTGTTCCTGGTGTTATCCCAGAGCCTGAGGACTTAAGGTATTATGGGGCGTTTGGGCTAATCCTATACCACGGGTTATGCAAAAGGCCCTGCTTTGGGGTAACCCAAGTCCTCAGAAGGCACTGTCGTAGACTTGTAGTGCTGGGGTCCCGTTAGCAGTTCTTCATGTTGCTTGCGGGCCACCCCACTATCGTTGTCATTATCCAGAATAAGTTGAGGAGATACCAGGTACTCTAGGTGTAGTACCTCAAGGGTTCCTTTGGTAACCTCAGAAAGTACTGCGTAAACCGCAGAATATTTAAGGTAACCACATAGTTTCGTAGGGTAACCCAGGACATCTGGGGGTAATCCTAGGATGTCTTATGGATTTGCCAAGGGTGTCTTAGGGTAATCCTATGAGCCTATTTATTTATTTTACGTCAAGGGCCCTTCGGGCATTACATGACGGAGGGGTAAAAATTAACTTTTCATACACAATTCATACAACACAAGATTAAATACAACACGATAAAAACGAAATACACGACAATAACTAGACATTGGACATTACTATAATGATGCTTCAAGGTAATAGATGTACGACAGAAGCTCTGAAATCTTTGTCGCGTGTGCGGACAACATTTTCAGGAAGGTTATTCCACTCTGATGTTGTACGGGGGAAAATGATCCAGAAAAAGATGATGAGCGGCAATCAGGGTGTTTAATCTGTAGTAGGTGATCTAAACTGGTAGAGATATGAGATGCAGGGTCTGGCAAATTAGGAAGATTTTACGGGTGGTAATACAGTTTGTGCAGGAGACATAGTCTGAATACATTTCGTCTTGTCGACAAATTGTGTAGCCCTAGCCGGTTCTTGAGCCCAGATACACTAGTATGAGGTGAATAATCAGAACAAATGAACGTGGCTGCACGGTTCTGTACGCCTTCCAACTTTCTGGTGAGATAATCTTGAAAAGGATCAAAGATGAAGCGTATTCTAGTTTTGGACTCTGAGACTCATGTAGCCAAGGTGCCTGAAATTAGGGGTGCGAGTTTGAGGTACGACGCAGGTAGCCGATAGATTTGTTAGCTTCGGACACGATGTGTGAAATATGGGAAGACCCAGGAGAGATCAGAGACAATATGGAGATATCTGTAGCTATGAGAACGTGAAAGAGGTGTACTACAGAGTGAGTAGCGAGATTTAATAATGCCATGGCTACGAGTAAAGGAAATTATTTTACATTTGTTAGTGTTTAATGGCATAAGCCAACGAGAGCACCAGTCTATTATTTTGTGAAGGTCAGCCTACAGAGCATCAGCATCGCCAACGTATGTTATTTTACGATTAATTACACAGGCATCCGCGAAAAGTCTTACAGTAGATATTGATGATAAAGGAAGGTCGTTGATATGTATGAGGAATAGCAGATGGCCGAGTATTGTCCTCTGTGGAACGCCAGAGGTGACAGATGCGAATGATGAAAAGGTATTATTGACAAAAACACACTGCTGGCGATTAGACAAGAAGTTACGGATCCACTAAATAGTGGGAGGGTCAATGTTTAATGCCTGAAGTTTAGATAGCAGAAAAGCATGGAGAACTCTATCGAACGGTTTGGAGAAGTCTATGAAAATGGCATCAGTTTGATAGCTAGAGTCAAAATTAATTAGTAAAGAAAGTCAACTTAATTAGTAAAGAAAGCTTACTGGATCTCTAATGAATAATCCTTCCTAAATCCATGCTGACACTCTGAGGAAAAACCTTGGGAATCGAGAAACTTGTAATCAAGGGAGTGGGGGGGGGGGGGGGGGGTATATTCATTAGACGAAAAGGAAAAAAAACGTGGGAAAGGACAGCCAAACGGGACGTTGGCTTGCTATTCTGCAAAGAAAGAAAATAAATGAAAGAATAAAATAAATAAAAAAGCAAAGAAAATAATTAGGAAATAAAGGATAAACTAACAAACGGTGAAGGTAGGATCAGAAGGATGAGGGAGTGGATGATGTGTTCTAAGTGCTTAAAACATACAGACGTCAGTGAGATGGGTCTATATTTGGATTGCGTACCTTTGTCTCCGTTCTTATCTATAGGGACCACTTTACCAAGGCGCCAGTCCAAATTTATGTCTCTTGTCCTAAGCGACTGAGAGAATATTAGTGCGAAAAATAATGAGACTATATGTTTAGTGTTTTTTAGGACTTTGGAGTCGAATATTATCGAGGCCGGAGAATGAGGAGAGCTTTAATTGTCGATAAGTTTTGCGATACCATTGGGGCTGCATCTGATGCTTTCCATAGGGGAAGAGTTGTAGACAAAGCAACAGGGAGGGGGGTCACAAATTTCAGTGGCAATGACAGATGAAAAATAGTTGTTTAAGATGTTGGCACGCATTTCGCACGGTACGGCATCACCTGATGCAAAGGAGAGATGCAAAAGTGCGTGTTCTTTAGGGTTGATAGTGTCCCAAAACCTTCGGGGATTCCGTGCTAACATAGAAGGCAAGGTATTGTGGTAGAAGGTGTGCTTTGCCTGCGTGACGACTGTGGAATAAGCATGTGCAGCCAAGTGATATAATGACCAGACGTTATTACATCGACTTGATCTAGCACGACGGTAGAGACTCTTCTTTCTGTTAGCGAGTCGTTGGAGAGATCGATTGTACCAGGGCGAACGCTTGTTAGTGCTTATAGATACCGTAGAGATGTACTTGTTCATCAGGCTGTGCATTTTTGTTTCAAGTAGATTCCAATTGCTTTCAACATATCTTTCGTAAAAGTTTTCGTAGTAACTGTCGTAAAACTCAGACAGCTAATTTCTTAGCGAAGGATAATCAACAGGCGTGGCTGTCTCTAAGACTCTCGCCTCTTCACAGACGCTACAGAACAAATGGTGCTCAAAATGAGCTCTCATCAGTGCAGAACGCATACTGTCATTCGGAACATATAGGTATAATATACGTAATTCATCTAAGGGCTTCCAGTGACGAAAAGTGCGTGATCACTACATGTACAGATTCACATGCACAACAAATGAAAGAAAGAAATAATTGCAACTGGAGCATATGTATTATTTAATTGGCAAACCTGGAACTACAGCTGAGGCAAGAGCGCGAGGACGTCACGATACTAACACTTCAGCTGTGGTGAACGACATTCAGTTTCAAGGAGGTATACTCTTTGCATTCCTCACGTTGTTGCAACTTCCTCTCCAGTACGACGAAAACATTTCTATTCCTTTCTGATATGTCAGAATGACACATAGCGACGCGGCTATGGTTTATCAGAAGCACACGAAGAAGTAAAACACAAGGATGACAAAGGACTAAGCAAATAACGGAAGTAAGACACACACGTACACACTGTGTTGAACCGTTGAACCGTGTTAGAGAGACAGACTGTGCTGTGATTAGTGTTCCTAGATTGTCCAGCAAAAACGTAACCACGTAAACTTTGTTGTGAACATACCGTAAAAATACCCTGATATGGTTCCGTCACTTGACCCTTTTGCATTCTTCACAATTCTGAACACGATCCGCAGTTCGCACACACGCAGATACACAATAACGTAACGCACACTGATCCGGCACTCTCGTACTGAGTGATTGAATGTGCGGCTTGAACGAGAACACAGTGAGTTTTGAGCAGTACCTTTTATACAGGTTACCTTGCAAAGAAACAAGAAAAACAAACGAAGGAAATTCAAACGCGGAATTCGTTTAGAAGTTACAACGTTCCTATAAAGGGTACATTTATAAGTTACGACGATTGGATTTCCGTTGAACACTGAAGTAACCTCTATTGCTCCTCCAGTGTCACGTTAGAAGTCGTGTTTAACCTCTAAATAGAGGTATCGAACGTGTAACCTCTACGATATTTGGCAATCTACGTCTATATAAAGGTTACACATTGCTAAAAGTTACAAGAAAGGGCACCGAATTAAGAGTGTTAGCGTAGTTTCTAGTGAGAATACGTCGGGATGCACTATGGGGGAAAGAGATGTCGAGATAAAGACGGATGAAAGTGTGATTGTTACAGATGACGTTGATCGCGATCGTCGAATAAATTGTCGACGAGGAAACAAACTCAGACGACTCAGTAATATTCGCAACCAACAAACAACTGTATATTATAACCACACTAGGAATACATAAATGAAGCTCTTGATCACAAAACTGAATACAAGTCCGTGCTGCTCGCACGAAGCACACAGAGTCCAAGTCTCTCCTTTTCGTCATGAGCATTCCCCGTTTTCTTTTCCTGGAAACGGTAGCCTCTCCCTGTGACCGGGAAGTCGGCCACCTTCCCCATTGGAAGCTTCGGACCAGATCCCTGGGTCATAAAAGTGTCGAGTGACAGTGACACAGCTCTGTCTTGCTTCCCAGCGAAATGGCCTCTGCTGTTTCTCAAATTTCGTTATTTTCTTTAACATCCTCCCCCCGAATGAGCTTCGCTCATTTCAAGGGGATACAGGTGTTGCACAGCTCTCCTGAGTCGGTGGCTGTTGTGCAATTCTACCTCGCAAGCCCTAACGTTGTTGTCACGGCCGCGATAGAGGTCGCAAATTCTTCCCATCTTCCAATTTAGCTTAGGGGCGTTACTGTCATGTGCAATCACCACATCTCCAATTTTTAAATTGTGGTTTCCCTTGCGTTTGTCCAAGTGCGCCGATCGCAACTGAAGCAAATACTCGCGCTGCCATCTATTCCAAAAGTGCTCGACGACACGTCGGCGATGCGCGAGACGGCGTCTCATATCCTCTGCGACGTTTGCACCAGGAGGCACGGGTAACGGTAGAGATGGAAGCATAGAGATGCGCTTGCCGATTAGAAAATGCGCTGGTGTTAGCGGCTCCATCTCCGTCGCTTCGGCCGATATAGTTGTCAATGGCCTGGAGTTGACAGCCGCCTCAACTTCCTGAAGCATAGTCTCCAGTTCCTCATAATTTACCCGTGATCTGCCTAAAGTCTTGCGGAGGCATGTTTTTACGGTACGAACCATACGCTCCCACCACCCACCCCACCAGGCGGCTCTCTCAACAATGAACTTCCACCTGATGCGGTGGAGGGAACAGAAATCGCGCACGGCTGGGCTGCTCAGAAGCTCCCATAAACAGCGTATGTCTTTCGCCGCTCTTCGAAATGTCAAAGCGTTGTCGCTGTAAATGACTTGCGGTAACCCTCTGCGTGATATGAAGCGACGAAATGCCATGAGAAAGTTCGTAGTCGTCAAGTTTGACACGATCTCAAGATGCACGGCTCGTGTCACTGCGCACGTAAATAGGGTTATGTAACTCTTGATCTCTCCGTCCGCTGTCTTAACATAGAGGGGTCCAGCAAAGTCAATACCCACGATAGCAAATGGGTCTTGCTTGTTGATTCTGTCACTGGGTAAAGGCGCAATGGGTGCTGTTGCTGCCTTTAACTTTTGCCTGTGACACAGGCTACATCTTCGAATTAATTTTTTCACAAGTTGACGGCACCGTGGGATCCAAAAGCGGTCTCTTATGTCGGTCATCATCTCCAATACTCCGCCATGCAGTATACGCCGATGTGCACTTGTCACGAGGAGCTCCGTGAAGGAATGATCTGGAGGGAGTACGATTGGGTGTTTCACTGCTGCTCCCATTTCTGCGTGCTCGAGTCTGCTCCTCATCCGTAATAACCCCTCATCGTCGAGGAAAGGATTCAGTTCGAGCAGCTTGGATTGAGGAGGAACTGGACATCCCTCACGAAGCTTCTTGATCTCGTGTGGGTAGGCATCGCGCTGTGTTTCCCGCAACCAATAGCTTTCCGCGGATTGCAGCTCTTCAGCGGTGAGTGGTCCTGTAGTATCCATGTGGGTACGTCTGCATCTATTAATAAATCGTAGCATCCACGCAGTCACCCGTAGGGCCCTGGACATGCTGCTGTAGCGATCAATCTCCAACAGCGATTGCGTTCTGTCTGACACTTGCAGCACGACTTGCGGATCTGTGTCTTTGGATGTTTTCCGCTCTTCCTCTGTCACTGGCGTTTCACTGCTGTCCTCTGGGGCTGGAGTGTATGATTTGGGCCAACATTCTTCGTGCTCTCGCAACCATGGCGGCCCTTCCCACCAAAGTGAACTACCAACGAGGGCGTCTGATGAGATTCCTCTTGTGACCAGGTCCGCCGGATTGCAGTGACCCGGACAATGTCGCCATCTCGATGGGTCTGTCAGCAACTGGATCTCCATCACTCGGTTGCTTACGAAGGGTTTCCATTTCGATGCGGGTGAATGTATCCAGCAGAGTGCCACAGTAGAGTCCGACCATAGGTAGCACTGAACTGGTCCTTGAGCGACGATTCCTGCCACACACTTCATTAGCCTAGCTCCCAGCAGTGCACCCATCAGCTCCAATCGAGGTAGTGTCAGCCGTTTAATAGGAGCCACACGTGATTTCGCTGTCAGTAAATTTACGAAAACGTGTCCCGTTTCTGCTTCCACTCGAAGATAAACTGCGGCGCCGTAAGCGCGCGGACTTGCATCGGTAAACACATGAATTTGCAAGGTGTATCCTGAATGCTCAGCAGTAGGGACAACGCACCGCGGCACATTTAACAAGCATAGTTTCTGAATGTCGTTGCACCAGGCTCTCCATTCTGCGCACAAGTCACTTGGAAGTTCGTGGTCCCAGTCGGCTCCAAGCTCCCAAAGTTTTTGGAACAGTACTTTTACTCGAATCACGAACGGCGACAGAAATCCCAGGGGGTCGAATATTCTGGCGGAGGCCTGGAGGACGCACCTCTTTGTGTTTCGCTGGTTTATCAGGAACTCCATGATGGTGGAAGGGTTGAACCTGAAGTTGTCTTCGTCTCTGTGCCAAACAACTCCAAGTACCTTCGTCTCCTCCTTTTGTCCTAGAGTTAGTATCGGATCTGTTGGTGGACCAAAGACGTCTTCAAGCTCTCTACAATTGGACGACCATTTGTCCAATATCATTCCTGCCCTCTTCATTATTTCGGTTGCCTCAGAGTGGATCCGTCGGGCTTCTTCCAATGTGTCAGAACCGGTGATGAGGTCATCAACGTACATAGACGTGTTTAGCATAGACGCGGTTTCAGGGAACTCATCTTTCATCTTGTCCAGGTGATGCGAAAGAGTGGCAGCGAGAAGGAATGGGCTCGCAGTTGTGCCAAATGGCACTCTAGTCATCCGCCATTCTTCCAGCTCGCGTTCTTCGTTATTGAGTGCAGGGGAATTGGCGAACCACAGGAATCGAAGGAAATCTCTATCTTCCTGTTTTATACCTATCTGCAGAAACGCCTTCCTAACGTCTGCTGTTATGGCAATCCTGTGAAGCCGGAACTTTAGGAGAAGTTGCACGAGGTCGGGGACCATGTTTGGTCCTTTCTGCAGGAAGTCGTTCAATGATCGTTTCCCCTCCGCATGGCTCGAGGCATCGAAGACGACGCGCAGTTTTGTCGTAGATGACGACTCACGAAGCACGGGACGATGTGGCATGTAATATACCTGTCCTGTGTTCTGTTGTTGCACTGAAGGTGGTACCTTTTCCGCGTGTCCGTCTTCCAGGTAGGTTCTTATGACGTTGTCGTACCGTTCCAGAAGATCAGGATTCCGATGTAATTTCTTCATTAAACCGTGAAGTCTGTTGTATGCTACTGCTTTGTTGTCATGCAGGTAGCCACTTGATTCCTCTTCGAAAGGCAGATTCACATGGTAACGTCCGTCCTCGAATTTGATGGATTTTCCAAAACTGTCTAGCAGTTCCTTGTGTCCTTTGTCTTGTTTTCCATCTTCTGTAATTCCAATGTGTTCGAGGTCCCAGAACCGCCGTAACTCCACTGAGGTATCATCTTCAATTTCGACAGCAGTACGCAGTACGCATACCAGGGAATTGCTCTGGCTTGAAAGCGAGCTCTTTGTCATAGTTGGTCCTTGAAGCGTCCAGCCAAAGGTGGTGTTGATTGCCACCATTGCATTGTTTTGCGGATTGTGCTGAACATCAGTCTTTACCAGTTTCCACAACTGGTCTGAGCCAATCAGCACTGAAATTCCATTTGCGGTTCCTCCATTGGGAAACATCACTCTGTCTGCGAGGTTCATTCCACGTTCGTTCAACTGCTTGACGAACGCGTCGTTCGCCGGAATGGCAGCCATGTCCTTGCAGACTATAGGGATTTCGATGGCTTCCAAGACGCATTCGGATTGTTCAAACTGGCTTCGAAGCCTCAACCGCACAACGTTCCGCCTCTGGCTGGGTGCCGACGTGTCGTCAGCGAATGTGCTCAAGCGGAGATCAATCTTTCGGATGAAAGGCAAGTTAAGTCTTCGCGAAACGTCTTCCCTCACGAAAGTCCGCTGACTACCACCGTCAATGATGCCACGTACATAGTCGCAATCACTCTCAGCCACAGCCCACGCTCGAAATGTTTGAAGAAGAACATCACAGTCGAATTTAGAAACTGTGTTCTTGTTAGTAGCAAAGAGGTTGATGCTTTCGACTTTGTCTTCTTGTAGCGCTGGTTTCCTACGCGATGGATCGCACATGGTTGTGGCATGGCGACCTTTGCACGTTGCACACGTGATTTTCCGACGGCAGTCCCTTGATCTATGTCCTCGCCATGTGCAAATGAAACATCGCATGTCGCGTGAGAGCCGGTTTCTTTTTTCCTCCAAACTCAATGATGCCCTGCAGCTCTCGGTTGAATGGGTCTGTGACTTGCAAAAGAAACACTGAGGGGTCTCTTTCGCACTGGTATGGAGCACTGCTGCAGTAGGATGTTTCATCTTTCCATCTGGGCGCTTGTCGTATCCATTTCTGCTGTTATTCCTTTGTGGGTCACTGCTAGTGTCGCATCTTTCGCGGCTCTCTACCTCCACACAAAGAAAATCTAATATTTGGTGCAGTTCTGATTCGGAGGACAGTTCCGCTTCTACTGATGCCTGAGCAGCACGAACTGCCTGCTTAACACTTCGGTGATAATCAACAACGATGTCGGGTGGCATGGCCTTCAGGAGTATATCGCACATCATTGATGAATATGTGAGAGGGCTTACCCCGAGTGCCTGCAGACCTCTAATATTTCCTTGGACGTAGTCATACAGGCGCCTCAGGCCTTTCACGTCACTCGACGACTTGACTTGGTTGAGCAACCGCAGTCTTGAGAGATATTGTTGCTCAATTCTTTTCTTGTCGCCGAATCTCTTCGTCAGGATATCGATGGCGTCGTTGTAGCAGGCTTCGGTGGTCTGCAGTCCTGCCACTGCCGCTGCCGCTTGGCCGGTCAACCGAGATCGAAGATAGTGAAACTTCTCGGTTGTGTTTAGCCTTGGATTCTCGTGCACGGCACTGCGGTATTGCTCCCAAAATGGTTGCCAAGATAACATATCACCACTGAAGGTGTACAAGTCTAATTTCTGCAATTTTATCCCGCTCATGGTTCCTGCGGATGTATCTTGTTCAATAACAGGCGACCTCTGCTGAGATTCGGGAACAGGACTCGCGGTCGTTGTCATGACCTGTTGTGGGGATGTTCCGTTTGTGCCTGTACCCAGTCTCTTAATTGCACACTTCAACCTGGCAAGCGTATGTAGTGCTTGGTCTTCATACTCGGCAATTACTGTATATTCCTCTTCAATTTCCTCACTGGGAAGCAGTTGCTCTATATCTTCATTAATCTTGTCTAGCTTACTGTTGCTAGCCTCTAGTCTTTCCATGAAAATGGCTAGCTCTTCTACAGTGACATCAGGTCTCTCAAGAGCGGAGCTCACCTCGTTAACGATTTTGGTGTTCCGCCCTCGCTGTGCAGCACGCTTCGGCTTCAGTCTCTCGAAGGTGACACCTTCTGATGAAGTGCTCATGATTCTTCCGTGGAGTACTCCAAGTGTGGTCGCTCACTGATCAGTCCGAGTCACAAAGTCCCGGGTTTCGGCACCATAAATGTTACAGATGACGTTGATCGCGATCGTCGAATAAATTGTCGACGAGGAAACAAACTCAGACGACTCAGTAATATTCGCAACCAACAAACAACTGTATATTATAACCACACTAGGAATACATAAATGAAGCTCTTGATCACAAAACTGAATACAAGTCCGTGCTGCTCGCACGAAGCACCCAGAGTCCAAGTCTCTCCTTTTCGTCATGAGCATTCCCCGTTTTCTTTTCCTGGAAATGGTAGCCTCTCCCTGTGACCGGGAAGTCGGCCACCTTCCCCATTGGAAGCTTCGGACCAGATCCCTGGGTCATAAAAGTGTCGAGTGACAGTGACACAGCTCTGTCTTGCTTCCCAGCGAAATGGCCTCTGCTGTTTCTCAAATTTCGTTATTTTCTTTAACAGTGATCGCTCAGACCCCTGGGATATGACGTTGACCTCACAGCATCAGTTGAAGTCGTGAGAACTAAATCAAGGATGCTTGTACTGTTGTCGGTGCAACCTGCCGGAGGTTAAAAGTGCAGCATAGATTAATGAAGTCATTCGATTCGGACTAATTGCCAATAGGATCATTGATATTGGGTCAATTAATGCAGGGAAAATTGAAGTCACGTAGGAGAGAAAATTGGCTGTACCCTACGGAGCACTGCCAAACGCGTAGGAAATGCGATTAGATGAAGGACGGCGACTACATTTTGGATGCGAAAGAAGCATACTTTCGGGATTTTTAGCAGATCGGCAACACTTTATGGAAACGACACAATAAAAGAGGCTATCAAATCAAAGATAAGCAACGTGATATAAGCCGACTGACTTATCACATTTTTGCAAACGTTATCGCTGTGAACTTCCGATCAGCTAAAACTCAGTATTCATTCCTAAGGCCATGAACCTGAACGTGCCACCGTACATGGTCACTCGGACGATTCCTCTTCGTCTGGGTGATCTTCAATTCTTGCGATGCAGATAGTGGGTTTGTGGATATTGTACTAGGATATATAGTCCATGTAGCGCACACTAACATGCACTTCTCGCGAACACACAGTCTATCGTTGTGCCGCCGCGTGTGATCGGCACATTCACATAATCCACGATGTACGATGTCCAAACTCAACGTCTCCTCCACAGAGTCGATAACCAACCCATTGTTGTCGTCGCTGACGTTAATGTTAAAGTCTCCACACACAATGAGCGGCACCTCGGTACCATGCGCCGTATTTACCTTGGGAAACGTTAGTTGCGTTTTAGGAGTTCACAGCAGGAGATTCCAACTGAGGAAGAGTTTGATGTCGTCTCGTGAAATGTTTGGCGAGAGGTAGACAGCGACAATGATGGTTCTATGACCATTGATAGTGCTCTCGATTGCACACATGTCTCCCGCTTCTAATTCGTTTTGATGGGCAGATGCCATCCGCACTTTTCCCTTGCTTGGCGTAAAGTGCGACACCAGCCGCTCTGCTCTCTTGCCGCATGTGGAATGACATGCACCCGCATCCGCCTATCTCACAGGGATCATCAGTCCACGTTTCCGCCAACCCGAGCACGTGCGCATTCGTAAAAATTGCATCACTCTGAACGTCCATGCGTGTCCGCAAAATCTCAATGTTCGCTACGGCCATGCTCAGAGTTACGATGATGCCAGGAGCGGTTATTTTCGTCATCACCGACCGACTCGAGAAACTTCTCTGCGCGTCGAGTAACGGTATCCAGCCTCTGGCGCTCGAGTCTTCGAAGCTCGTCGTGTACACGCTTGTCTGCGTTGCGCTTGGTGTGATAGAACATCAAGTATCCGTAGACATTAGTGATGTACAGGACCTCGAGGCTAGCCACTCGCGACATGGCAACATAGACGATGTGTTGCGGTTGTGAACTGCAATAGGAGTACATTACCTTGTTGTAGGTCGCACCTTGCAAGTTAGACCTAGACGAGACCTAGACGAGAGAGAACGCGTATGCAAGAGGCACCACTTTTCTTTTTTTTTTAACATCATGATGGTGACCGTTCTCAGGTTGATGGGAACCCTGTCCGGACTGAGACAAGGGTTGACAGCACATAGCGAGGCGGGCTTGATTTCAGCGGTGCGACCCATTACTTCACCAACAAACCGGAGCCGTAGACGGATGATGCCACCTAGCTACTCCATCGTTCTCGATGAATTTGAGAGTCCCTATCGAACCGTTAACGATGCCATCGTGCACATCGACATTTGTCGTAATGATGTCGTTTGCACTCTAACTCCGTGGCGTAGGACGATATTGACAACATAACGAAACGCACTGTGCAGTCACTAGGGGGTGTCAGGAGGTCGCGAGCGCTCACCGAAAACGATACAATAAAGGAAGCTGTTAAAACAAAGATTCGTAACATGGTGCGTGCCACTTCAAAGAAATAATGGCTTATGGTGTGTTGGGAACCGCTATTATGAAGACCTTCCAACCTCCTAAATCCCCGCCCGCCGAAACGTTTCTTATCAGCCGATCGAGGCGGGCAATAAAGAAACAAACGACAGGGAGATAATGCGTCGCGCGAGAAAAAGTGAGCTACACTTCCGAGTCCCAAAACTGCCTTAAAGAAATGTTATCGCATTTAATATATCGCGATTTGAATAGCGGGTAACAATGGCAGATCATGAAGTCGGGGTACAAATGAATGACAGTCAGTAGGACGGTAACAGACACCGAACAGAATTTTCTTATGGTCCACTGCCAACAGATATCCATATACAGTTTCCAAGTCGGATAGTACATCACGTTTTGAGGACAGTCCTCTTGTTGCAAGGAGTACACCGCCGCCCCTACGGCCAAGCCTATCACAAAGGTAGATGGAAAAAGATGGGAGAACTTCGTTATCGGTAACATCAGGGGTTAGCCATGTTCGAGTAAGGGCTATAATATCAGCAGATGTGGTTTGTATGAGTCGCGTTTGGGAAGAACGCTACGTATATTAGAGAAAAGAAGAGAAACATTGTGGGTACGTGTTTTTGGATCTATATGTGGCCGAATGGTGGCTACACGGAGGAGGCAGAAGGTAAACATTCATGCGATTCTACAATCTGTGCTTGGTGTATATGTTGATGAATGTGGGTGGTATTTCTGGGGATATCGGATCTCACGTGTACAGATTTCGCTGCTGCGTCAAAGAAGAATCACAGGTTTCCTATAAGCAAGCTACCACTGTATACCAACCAACCAAGCTGTATACCAAGCGAAAGGGGGAGGCTTGAGCTCTACCAAACGCAATCAGGCTTTTCCGCACGATGGGAACCGACAACGGGTAGTCATCCAAGATAGTATAGGGCTGTTGCGCTAAAGTTTGAGGAGGGCGACTGGAGCGCCACTCTGACCCCTACCGTCGGAATGCTACGACACGCGGCCGCTCTCGCCCCGTATGCATAACTGATAGCAACGGGTAGGACGCGTCAAAGAGTGCGCCGTTCTTTTTTTTTTTTTTTTCGAAATCGATCTCTACTCGAATGGAACAGAACTCTACTAAGAATCGCAAACTGCTGTTGTGTCGTACGCATAGCAGCAAGAAGATGGCTACGACAAAAACTTGCCCGTCGAAGAAAAGTCCCCGGAAAAGATGTCCCCGAAAGAAATGTCCCCGACTGGCAGCGCTATTCCGGCTGCCGGCGATATGCAGGCGGCTGTATTATCTTTTGTATTCCAGAACGAGCTAATTCTTAAAATATGAAGCCCTGAAATACTTATTCCTGACTGCTGCCGCCGTTTACCGTTTTCAGTCATAGACTTACATTGCGGCTATGTAATATCCAGGTATAATTATTGCAGTAGACAAATATCGGCATCCGTTCCAATTAAATAGAACACAAAAACTTTGACCAGACATACTTTTCGTTTTCTTGTATTTGCTTAGCAGTTTTCTGCTTTTTATATTAAAAGTCGACTGTGCAGCCGATGCTTCGGATAATTGTCGCTGTGTGACAGTAAGATCTCGAGTCTAGGGACGACGAAAACAGACACACACAGACAGAGTTTGGAGACATCTGTATGTGTCTGTTTTCGTCGTCCCTAGTCTCCGGGTCTTACTGTCATGAATTACACTCACCAGTTCACTTGTTTTTATCAATTCTTTCACTGGGTCGTCGCCACCAGAAACTCCATATATACATATACAAGGAAAAAATATAGCCGGAGCTCTTTGGAGCTCTTACAAACATATACATATACAATATATAGCCTCGTGTATATGTGCACAACCTTTGTTTCCGTACGCATTACGAAAAAGTTAGACGTCTGTTTGAACGAGGCGGACATATGATAGCTGATTCCAAATCTAAATAGTCGAGAAGTTCGCTCAGAGGTCCCAGGAAAGATCAACTATTTGGGTGTTGAACCACAAAACAGTTTGTGTTTCTTTTAGATGTCCCGTTAATATTGTTCAACTATCTTCAATTATAACGGCGAGCGTTTTGTTAAGTTCCCATTGAATTCGATGAGCACCCTTCACTTTGCCACGTTCTTGTTAAGCCTGATTTTTTTCAGAATGAAATTTATACTTGGGCACCCCCAGTGCACCAGAGAAGCACACTAAACACCCTAACAAACAGCGTCATTCGCGACATACACGCGTTCTGCATATGTACATCGTGCCGCGCATTGTACACATGTTTCAGCGACCTTTTTAGAAATAATTTGTCGATCCTTGTGACTTTTTTCTCTTCGGAAAACAGATGATAAACGATAACTCCACACCAAGTTAGCTAACGTAGACTGAGTGTCGTCTGCTAGGGAGCGGCCGTGTGTTGAAAAGGTCGCCACTAGCGGCGCTGACACACAAGGTTTGCTGCGCCACCTGGCCCAGCGCAACAGGCCTATACCAAGAGCCCTTGAACTTGGAGGCTGACGCTAGTATGCTTTGTTTGATCTTAAACCGGGCAAAACTTTGCAATAATGGGGCGGGGCCTTGCAGCTGTAAACAGTCCAAGGCGATGGGCTCTATCAATAAGTTCCGGATTGAGTAATGCCTAGGTTGTCTTTACATAACTCTACTATAAGACGCTAGGACTCAGCCCATGTATCGCCATTAGTGTCAGGTACACCGTAGAAAATTAAATTGTCCTGTCTCATGCGGCCTTCTAAATAATTTATTCGTTTTTCTAGTGCAGAACTGTGAGTAACATTCTGGAGCTCACCGACAGAACGGTGAACAGTAGTCAGATCAGTTTCTATACTCGTGACTTTCGCTCTGACCTCTGATAAGGATGGTTGCATGGCGGATAAATCGTTTTCAATTGAGGTTACTCTCCCGCCAAGGTCGACAAGGGAAGATTTGAATGAGGCCTGTTCTACGGTTGTGAAGATTTGATTTCGTTGAGAAGCGTGGCTTAATCAGCGTCAAGTTTCTGAAGGAGAGACAACATTGCGGTTTGTTGCTCTTCTTGTTGCCTTGTTATGCCGAGTTGCTGGGATTACCTCAGCAGAACAACACGATCACATGGGGTAGCCTCACGATTTTCTGAGGTTACCTCAGACCTTTTTTCAGTGAGGCAACACAACTGCGACCTGTAATTTTGTGCACATTGCGCATTTAAAGGGGCACTAAAGCGCCCTGCTGGAATGAAAAATTCCGTTACCTTGGCACAGAAGGAACAAGATTCATTCTTTTTTTATTTATGCTTGTTACGCTACATCAGGGATGGGCAGTAATAGTAATACTTTGTATTATAATACTATTACTGTAATACTTTTGAGTATTTGTATTATGTATTATAATACTTAATTTTGAAATGTATTTGTATCTGTATTATAATACACAAAACGAGGTATTACATGTATTATAATACTTTTGAAGGTGTAATACTTTCCCAGAGGTCGTAAGTTCGATATGCAGAGTGTCACCGGTGCACTTTATCAGTAATTTTTCGTGTCCCACAAATATTTGAACACGAACAAGGCTCCTATTACAGTGTTCCCCTGCCCCAAATTATCCCAAGGCGAGTGTCTTTGGGGCCAGAGGTTACTGGAGGTTTCCCCGCATTCCTTCCACTTCAGAATCCGCAAGGATGAGTCATACCAGTGCAACCCCTTTGTCTTATGAAAGAGTGCGTCCAGTGCAGCACAGGTTCTTGAACGGCCCATATTTTATCGTCCAGAGTGGATGAAATCAGGGCTCTGCCACAGTGAGAGCAAGTCGCTCACTGCGATCGAATGGATCAGCGCTATCTGATCTTATTCGGGAAGATCAGGCCATGTGCAAAAATGTAAGCGTGAATAAAACGTCATTGGAGAATGATTGTCTCGATAAGTAATGGGCATATATCTAAGTAATTCTTCTGTTCCTTTCCTTTCTTTATCCCCAAGTTAATTATCATTGTATTACAAGTATTACTCGTGTAATACACAGAAGTATTAGTATTATGTATTATAATACTCATTTTTGAAATGTATTTGTATCTGTATTATAATACCGATTTCTAGGAAGTAATATGTATTAGTATTATAATACAAAATATGAGTATTACTGCCCATCCCTGCGCTACATTACGCTATATACGCTGTAGTTCCAGTCGTATATAGTTTTGGGAAAAAATGAATGCCTAAAAGCGTCTGCTCTGCAATGATAGGGCCTCAACTTCCTGTGGTGGTCTAATCTTGGTGAGATAAACGTGGGAGGGCTCAGATACAAATCCTTTGAAATACCAGTCCTGTCATTTACGATATCACCCAAAAACTTAAGTCGCAGTTGCCTTCTTCTGAATCTCAACGATAAGGTATCCCACCCCAAGTTTGCCTTTAATTCAGTCACACTATTTCGGGCACCCATATAGTTAAATACCATTCTTGCAGCTATGTTTTGGACTCTTTTAAGTTTTTGAATCAGTGTAACTTCGTGAGGATCCATACTGTACAGGCGTATCATAAATCGGCCTGATCATTGTAACATAAGAATCACTTTTGGCCTTGAAATTAGCCTGCATGATGTCGGGAAAAACAAAATGAAGCATTTTTATAGCTTTTGCAGAAACATAGCTTACATGTGGATCCATTTGAGGTCATCTCTAAAAATAACACCTAAATACTTATACTCCGAAACTATTTCTAGGTTGGAAGAGCCCAACTTATAACAGAACACAATCTTACTATTTTTTCTTGTAACATTCATTGCTTTGCATTTGTTTATGTTTAAGTTCATACCCCCACCTCTCACAACAAGAAACAATGCCATTTATGTCATCTTGAAGTATTTGCGCGTCCGAAGCAGTTTTAGTTTTCCTATATAATACGCAGTCATCGGCAAATAACCTACGAGGGGTGTTCAAGTCAAACCGGGACTTTTCATTTTTCGCAAAAGTAAAATGAACTTACAGGCGAGAAATTAGTTTTATTTTGCAACGTAATCTCCAGCTGCACTAATGGTCTTGTCCGAGCGTTTCACGAGGGCTTGGATGCCAGCAGCGTAGAAATCCTTACCGACGCATAGCAGCCATGATCGGACCGCATTCTTGACCTCGTCGCCGCAGCTGAAGTGGCGGCCCCCAAGGAACGCCTTCAGTGGCCCGAAGAGATGGAAATTGCTGGGGCCAAGGTCTGGACTCCAAGGGGGATGTGGTAGCATCTCCCAGTCAGTTCCTGTAAGGTGCGTGTCGTGAGATGCGCAATATGTGGGCGTGCATTCTCCTGTTGGAGGAGGGCTCCTTTGGTGATGAGGCTTCCGAAACTGGATGTCTTCCTGAATGATAGTGTTCAACGTTCCCACAGAAAGGTCCGTCTTTCGAGCCAGTTCGAGACATGTTATCCGTCGGTCCTTCAGGATCAGGCGCTCCACAAGTTGGATGTCCTCAGGAACTCTGACACTGAGCTCTGAGCCGCCCCGGCCGGGATTGTCCTGCACTGATGTACGGCCGTCTCGGAACCGTTTGCACCACTCAAGCGCTTTGCTACGGCTAAGTGTATCGTGGCCATACTGAGCCTGAAGTCTTCTGTGAATTTCAGATGACTTTACGCCTTCATTCACGAGAAACTTCATGACAATTCCCTGTTTGACGTGCGCGCTCACCTCGTTGTCAGCCATCTTGTCTAGCATGTGTCTTCTGTTTTGCACAAACTTTGCACCACTACGTGGTGAACGCGGAGGCCTGTCGCGTGTGAAAATGACGAAAAAGAAGTAGCGCGAGCCATTTTTACACTCAGGAGACAGAAAGTCCTGGTTTGACTTGAACGCCCCTCGTAATTTTGGAACTAACAGAGAACGTAATATTATTAATAAAAATAAGGAATAGTAAAGGCCCCAGAGCTGAACCCTGAGGAACTCCTCAGCGCACATGAGACTTCGAAGACTTTTGACCTTGGATTACTACGCATTGTGCTCTGTCTTTCAGATAGTCCTTCAAGGTCAGCTATGCCGATATCCCAAATAGTCGAAACGGTTGTGATATTCTGAAAGCCCACATCCAGCTCTCCCCAAAATGCACCTTCATTCTCTCCGTTTGGTACAGTACCATGTAAAAAAAAATAGATAATTCATTCCGAAACACACATGGGCGCAGCCATTTTTATGACGTAGATGCATCCGAACGGGCATTGTGACGTGTACACGCCTTCGTACTTGTCAGTGGATTTCAGCTACGGCTTCTCGCGGCTTCACGTATCTGTGCTTGAAGATGGCGGACAGCCGGGTTCTACCGTTCCGCGATAAGTAAACAATGCAGCAGCTGCGAACTCATTCGCGAACCAACCTCTGTGCGATGTTGTGACTGGAATTCGTCGTTTGTGTTTTGTGAGCACGTACAATTTGTATCAAGTCGCGTCTGCGTTAGCCCCTTTACAGCACTTGCCCATTGTAGAGACTGACGTTTCGACAGCCGTGTTAGCATGAAAATGCCGACAGCGTTTTATTCCTGCAGGAAAAAATTGTGCTATGTATTTGAGAAACCGCATACTGCTATGGGACACGTTTTACGTACGATTTAACAATGTGCAACACCGTCGACGATGGTATGTAACGACGAGAGACGTAAAACGAAATACAAATCACATTTTAAACTTTTTGTGGGATTCTGTGCATTTTCCAGAAGCTTTCTTTGAATCACACACTCCCATGTCACGCTGCGTTGTGTGGCACGCTACAAACTACTGCATTTTATGTCTAACATCTGGATATTGTTTGTAATGAGCACCGTCGCACAAAAACATGCACACGAAAGCTCCAGTAGCCATGTGGTTGCACACTATGCAGACGCAAAAGAAGTACTAGAGCACAGATTGCCACTTAGAAATGGTGTTTTTAGAAATGTGGTTTCTGAAGAGTTATGGCATAGATCCTAGAAATCAGGTGTACCTTATCCTTCTGTAGAGTGCTCTTTCAATTCACAACTCAGCCCATGGGGTGTAAAAGTGTTAGAGGCAATTATGTGACTTGTCGTCCTGGGTGACATCACTGGCCAGCCTCGGAACTAATTCCGTCCTCAGGAATTATTGTACAAATCACTTTGTATGTAGGACATGATAAGCAATATGTAAGTTGCAACCTTGTCTGCAGCATTCTCGATTGCCTCTTACCTTTAGAGTTAGAGACACGTTACCAAACCATTTGCAAAGGGCACTCTTACGGGGGCCGTGTAACTTGAGTTTTTAATTTATAAAATTTATAAAAATATGAGTATGCAATATGTAATATGAAATTTATATAAAATAAAACATAACATTTATAAAAAGAATTTATAAAAAATAAATAAAAAGGCTGCATGGAAGCAATCCATTAGCATACCCATTGCACATGAAGCACAATTATATATGCTTGGACATCATCTAATTAATCTTCTGAACCATATGTGTGGCTGCATACGGAATTTTTTATGCGCATGCTCTACCTTCCTATTCCTACATGTGCGCACGAATAACAGTGAATACATGTGAAGTGGCAAAAAGCAACGCTAGACTGTACCATCATTGTGCCCCCTTGACTTTTCCACATTTATGCCTGGTGAACAGGGAATATCTCACTAGAAAAGAAGACATTTGTGTATTGTTTGGCAAGCAAATAAATATATTTATTTACATTTTCCATCAATCAACAATGTTGTGACCTGTTGCAAATATTAATGTCAACAAGGAAAGTACTTACAAATTATTCCTATGTGCTCAAATGCAGATATGACAATTCTCTTTTTGTACCTCAGCACAGTACAGTTTCAAAATTAACAAACTGCACAGCATCAGCAATCTTAAAGTATTTCAAGAGCGGTATCACATAAAGCATAGATAATAATAGACTGTGCAAACAAAGCTCCAAAAAACAAAGTACTTCAAAAAAAATCTGAATAATCGGTTGCCGTTGTGATATGCACTACTATGCAGAGTTCATGAATGGAACATGTTACCTCATTGCACTGCCTCCATGTGAGCACTAGAACAAGCAGCTTTTTAGGTCGCTCTTTTCGTGTTTTTCTATTGTCTCTTTTGTCTTCTGTTTTTGCAATAGCAAGCATGGCCATAGTGAAATACAAGCAGCCAAGGAGAGGATGAGACATCTACAATGCGACTGCTAGCTCTAAACTGATATATTTATTAACAGACTTTCGAATATACACATATATGCTGCTAAGCAAATGACAATTTAACCAATAGAATAACAGACAAGAAAAAAGGGTTATATATCTTCCCCTCTCCGCATTCTATTTCACAGGCAGCCCTAGTATCATTCTGAGTGTGTCCGTGCGTTCCCTTTGAGATAACGTATCTCGGACAGAAGTAAATTCAACAGCGGACTGCTTACACATGCAACTGTCTTGGATATCTCTAACCACTTGTTATTTTACCGCTGCCTTGAGCTGTGTGTTCTGGAAATTTAGGCAGCATCCAGAGTCCCTGCAATGTGTTGCCATGTTTCTCGAGGGCATCAAAAGTCTGTCCTTGGCTGCCTGTGTTTCACTATGGCTCTCAGATACAAACTACCCCATTTCAACACAGTAGAAAACACAGATTTGTAAATACCATCTGTTGATTGCACTGTACATACCCCCCATATAAAGGATCGTAGTGGATACAACATCTCGTGCGATAATGTCAGGAACACAAAAAAGCTCGATTTGAAACCACTCTTACGTCGTAGTAGTAGTATTTGTGTGAAGCTACGCAATTCCTGTCCTGCAAATAATTTAAACCATATGTTTCATCTGCCAGCGTGATGCTCCCCTGAAAAGCAATTCACACTTGCCCGGAACTACCAGTTCTGAAACCTATTCCTGACATGTGTAGCCATCAGGGAGGAAACCCAAGGGGAAAAGACAAACACACACGGACTACGTGCTCACTGTGTATCAGCTGCTCTGGCTACTAAGAAGAACATGTTCCAAATTAATATAACATGGCTTGACATGATACGCCGGCGAAAGCTAACCAATAAAATTAGTAGTTAAATGTACAATACGTACACATTTGCCATAACATGACAGTTTCCTTCCTGCATTCATGCGCTACCACTCAATCCACATAAACAGTGTATTGAATTTTTTTATAACATTACACGTCGTTTGACAGAACTTGAACAAGATTATATAGCACACGATAAAAGTAGAGTGAACATAATGTGCAGAAAAAATGGCTAGGAAGCAAGCGAGCTGGTGAAGATGATGCATATGTAAAACCCCGAGACTAGGGAACACAAAGGGACGTGTTTGTGTCTGTCCCTTCGTGTTCCCTTGTCTTGGGGTTTTACATCATGCATAATGTGCAGCTTTCCATTCACGCTTTATGGCCGTAGCAGTAATGCATGAAGGCTACTGCTAAGTTGTGTTGAGAAACACCACTTAATGTTTGCCATGTCTAAATGAAACGTACCTGACCTGATCCAAATTAACCGTTCTGAGTGTGGAACACACAAAGAGAAAAACGCAACACACGCCACAACATTAACAGATAGGCAAATGAGCTGTGGCGAGCTCCACCTTGGGACAAAGTCAACAAGTAATTCACCAAAAGTCAATGAGCGCCTGAAATGTAACATCTCTGACTGGTAGCAGGACGGTCCACGTTCAATTCCTGGTGCTAGCACTGACTGGCTTTTTCATGAATTATTTGTTGAAGTTTCGATGTGCTTGAGAACCATTCGTCAACCATTGTATCCTCATGAGGTGATGAGGGTTTGTCATACCAAAGAGACTCCCTTTCTGGCATGTGTCCTTATGGATGCTCATCACTGCAGAAAAAAAAAAAAAGAAAAAGCATTTAATGACAAGAAATGGATAGTCGTGTTTACTATATAATGATTCTGCACAACAGAAAGAAGACTTTCGCACAGAAGGCCGTACTTCTTAACATCAAGTTACAAAATTCCAGAATATATAAGACATGTTGTAAGGTAGAGAACAAGTAGAGTTATTGAGTTGTCGAGTTGAGTTGAGGGGGGAGTTGTACCCCCTTTTTATTTTATTATATATGATTGTAAAATTATTTTTATGTCTGTACCAACCCTCGCTCTCAACATTACAACATGTTTTATATATTCTCGGATTTTGATTTTGTAACTTCATGTTAGACATTAACAAGAGCGGCCTTGTGCACGAAAGTCTCGTCTCATTAAAATTTAGATGCTCTCAACAGTCTTCTTTCTGTTGCGAATCTCTATCGCAGCATACCTGCACATTGCTGTTCTACGTACTGTGACTTTGCAGTAAGAGTATGGACTTTGGGTAAAAAGACTACACAGCACTGCTCAGGTATTTTTGCCTATCGAACAGTATGTATGTATGTATGCAGTATGCACACAGTATTTGTGCACCGGACCCACTAAAAATGTAATGAATGTGGCATGTAATGAATGTGGCCAACGGTAATGCACCAAGTTCAACACAATTATTGTAGAATCCAGGTATTTTAGCTTACATGTCAATCCAGTACCACATCCAGTGTGAAGTTGTGACAAATAAATAGTTTCCATTTTTCTTAGCTCTCAGAACACAGACAGTGAATTAATCAGAGTAGACAATGTTAACATGAATTCTGGGCTATTCTTCAATTAAAGATTCACAGATAGTAAAGGCACCTTCCTCAATGGACGTTGATGACACTGAAAATTCTAAAACGTTATCAGAGGCGGCATCAGCTTCTGTGTGTCAAAGGATTGTATGTCCAACAGTAATCCAGCTAACAGTAACAAAAATGTGCAAAAGACAAATTAACTGAACTAATGTAACGTACCTTCTGCATCAGACAGTGAAGCTTGTAACACCCCATCCACAGGAACCAGTGTCCAGACAGCAAAAGTGCTTGAACTGAGAGATAGCAGCTAATCGGAATGGCGACCTTTGTTTTCCACCCTGAAAGCACACGTTGTAACTTTGAGGGCAGATTTAAAAGTGGTGTCAAGATGTCTGCATGCGAGTGCACATGAAAAGTTGAACATAGGTGAATACTCAAATTATAACATCACATTGTCATACCTGTTGGTGGAGGTAGACTGCAACTAACGTGTCAGCAATTTCTTCATGCACCAGATGCAAGCCAGATCATGCTTCATTTCCGCCTTCAGCGTGCACCTGTGATAATTCAGAAGTTAGATTACCTATATCAGAGTAAGCGCAGTAGGACAGCTGCACAATCGATTCATTAAGCTTGCTATTTTTTATATCTGAACCTCCACTTACCTTTTTTGCTCTCGTTTTTTTGCCTTGATCCTCACGTGGCACGTTCAAAATGTTGTGTGTCGGGCACCTCAGATTTTCATCAGACGATTTCGTGCCGAGATTCCAAATTGCCTCTGGAGTCGCGCGTAACCTATGATAACATTCGTGGACGAAATCCTTGCAGTGCAAATTAGCAGGCACCATTGTCAGCCAAGAGCTTCGCACTGTTTGATCTTTTGGCAGCTTATAATAGGTAACACTTGAATGCTCCGATGAATTGTTTTAACAGCGTAGCACCGTCGCATCTTCGACAACTTCGCCGTGGCATATCACGTATCATATCGCTCCGGCCCATAAAAGGCAAGGTCAGAACAAGGAAGCGCACTTTCCAAACGACGCCGTGCCAAAACAAAAAAAAAATATTCACACGTTTTGTTTGCGGCTTAGCAACAACATAACGGCTGTTCGCTTATGTACGATGCACAGATGATGAAACGAAAGAAGCCAAGCGGCCAAGCCAAGGGTCCATGCCAAGCCAAAGACAGATAAACCGAGAGCAGTGACGCAGTGACATCGGTGCGCCCGTGCGCAGGGTTTGCCGACGGTCTGATGGCCGGGCGTGGGAACTAAAAAAACTGTTTTCTAAAAAACTACGAACAGTTGGAGCAAGATATTTCGCACACATATTCAGTGTTCGGTACTGAACACACAGCGCGAGTACCGCTCAGTTCTGCGGCACTTCAAAATCGGCATATCTGACCTTTAAGCCACAGAAAACGCCTCTATCAATACCTAAATAAGAAAGTTCGTTCAATATATAGGCGTGCGGTACCATATCAAATGCGTTCTTAAAGTCCACAAACATAACATCTGTTTGAACAGAGTTATCATAGGATGAAAATAAGTCATGGTAAAATTCTGTTAGCTGCGTGGTACATGAGTAAGCTTGGCGAAAACCATGCTGAGCTTTGGAAAAATAATCGTGATCACTTAAATGCTTTTTCTTTTTTGTTGTTGTTGCGGCGTTCGTGATTTAGGAATGAAAGAATTTTCCTGCTACGCCTTCCCTCTCTTTTTCAAGATGGCCGACAATTCGGGGAGGCCTTGGATTGGTCGCCTCGAACGATCTCCCGCGATCATTGGACAAATCGTTTGCCAAGACCAATCAGAGCGCGCTCGACATTGTCGGCCTTCTTGAGAAGGGAACATAAACTGCAGGATCTTTCGCTCACAAATCACGAACGACATAACGAATAAATCCCTCTCCTGTTGTTTCGATGTCCGCTTACTAGAAGCATTCTGCATCTATGAGTTTCTGCAGCATCACAGTATCGGACCCTGGCAACGCTTCTATACTGATGATATACTGATATTAATGGTCGAATTCTTGGTCCGACAGTCGACCTAATGCTCCCCGGGTGTCTAACGAGAAGATATCAAGAGAAGGAAACTGAACCGTATATGGCTTACGAATCTCGGATGGTCTGACAGCACAGAACATGTATACGCCACTTCTAGACTTAAAGGGAACCCACTGAGAGGGCACTTCACTAATCGGGCTCACGAATTAAAAAGAAAGTAAATTGTCCCTGCTGTACAACACAGACTCCTTACGCATATGTGCATTCATACACGCATATATTTACTCCCTCTTTCCACTACTGAATATTGTGGAAGCTCACAATGAAAACGAGACAAAACTATAGGCATACAGATTGATTACGTCTGAACAGCCCTTCCAGCGCAGCTATTTTGCAGACCCCGACACACTCCCCGAGACGACAACCGTCTTGCTTGCTGCTCCTATCTCTTACAAATAAAACTCTTAAGAACACTCTCTCTCCTAGACCACGTGACACCCGCGCCTTTCTCCTGGAGTTTTACCTAAGCCCCTGTGCAACGTCAATTAAATAAGACGCAAGTGAGACGAATTAACCAAGACGAGCTCCATCTAGGGACGACACAGGCAAATAAGCCTCCATCCAATGCCCATACGATCGAATAACTCACGGAAAAGGGAGATGGATATGCTACCGCTCCACGTCGTCATGGCACTTCCCTGAGTTACAATGTCTCAGTATAAGGGGAAAGGACAGAAAAACGCCCTCTTTCCATGCTCTCTTACATCTTTCTCAGTCAATCATCCGCTTAAACACAAAGCAGGGCGACCTCTAGTGCAAGTATACAGGGTGTTTCACCTAAAGTGATAAAAAATTCTAACTGGCAACGTGCTCGCCGAGTGTTGTGAGACTTTCGGCAATTACCTTCTGGGAACTTTTGCCGCCACTTAGGAAGGCTTTGGACAATTTTTAATTGAGGCAAATTTATTTTTTTCAATTGAACTTTGAAAATTGCCAAGCGAATCTCACATTTTTTTACAGAAATATGAAGCCCTCCACGGATAACTACAGACCCAACAAAAACTATGCACAGTATCGCAACAGAAATAGGAAAAAAAAGAATAGTAAAAATTACACTTTAGCCCCACCTGCTTGATTTTCGCAAAGAAGCCCGCGCGCAATGTGCATCTAGACGAAGTGTCCTCGCCTTCATTTGTTTTGCCTTCTTTGGAATAAGACGGTTGTTTTGATCTCTTTGTGATAAGTCGGTTGTCGCCAGCATCAAGGTCAAAGCGGGGGAAAGACAGGTAAAACAAGAGGCGGGAACACTTCCTCCTCTCCCCGCAATTTCCGTGCGCTCTTCTTTGCGACAATCAAGCAGGCTGGGCTAAAGCCGAATTTTTACTAATATTTTAAGACTATTTCTGTTGCGATACTGTGCATAGTTTTTGTTGGGTCTGTGGTTATCCGTGGAGGACTTCATATTCCTGTAATAAAAAATGTGACGCTCGCTTGGCAATTTTCAAAGTTCAATTGAAAAAATAAATTTCCCTCAATTGAAAATTGACCAAAGCCTTCTTAAATGGCGGCAAAAGTTCCCAGAAGGTTATTGCCGAAAGTCCCACAATCATCCAAGACAACAAGAATCCACAAGAATTTTTTACCACTTTAGGTGCAACACCCTGTATAACGTGAATCAGTTGAGGCAAGATGCATCCGACACAAACAGATATGTCTCTAAGTCACACAGTCGTCAAATTGGCTTTTTCCTAAGTTACTTGAATTGCAATTAAATATAAACGGTCGTCTTTTGTTAGAAGAAGTTGACATGCTAAGCTCGTTGCGTGCGCACCCATTTTGGCGCACCTGCCCCACTTTCGGAATACAGTCAACCCTCGATTTATGAACCTTCGATTTATGAATCCCCTCGTTTTATGAACACGAGCACTGGGAACCAAACTTTTTCCATTCATTTTTCCCTCGTTTTATGAACCTCGATATTCGAATAATGAACGGAATTTCTGGGAACCAACTAGGAGTTGCCCAGCGTTTTTGCCCTCAATTTATGAACGGATCGTTCCGAGGTCAACAGAAACCTTCAAAGGGATAATTCCGTGGTCTTATGAATGACGCCTGAACGGACAAAACGTTTTCCAGGTATTGCACCCTCGGTACTTAACCCCTCGAAATCCGAACAACAAACGGGTTTTCCGGGGTCGCACAAGGTGCGACCAAGTGTTCCTGACCTCAGTTGATGAATAAGGTGGTCGATGTCACCCGGAGATTAATAAACGGAGGTTAAAAAACCCGGAGGAAATCCGAGACCAGTCCAGTGCGAATGTTGTGACATCTCTTATTTCCGAGATTGACACAGCCGAAGGCATGGTCCAAAGCAAAATTAAACAATTTAGTATTGCATAATAAACAGAGTGTGAATGCGCTAACGTCTGTTCTTTGTGAGATTGATACAGCAGAAGGCATGGTCAAATGCAAAATTACACAATATATGGCATTATAAACACAATCCCAACTCGGAAATACTGTTGCATTTGCTCGATAGTACTCAGTTAACTGTATTTTCGATTTATGAATCCCTCGATTTATGAACGATTTTTCGGGGAACCGAGGGTGTTCATAAATCGAGGGTTGACTGTAAACCCGTCCCGTGCACACGCACTGTTGCTGTCTCCCAGGTTTACTGCTTTCTCACAGGTTATGGGCCCAGACTATCTGAAGTTTACGGGGGAAGAAGATCTACTGCCCAGCAACGATCTGTATCGAAAAGCAGTCGGAGAGCTGCTGTATCTGAGCACGACGACACGGCCTGATATTGCCTGCGCAACTGGCATACTTTGTCGTCGAGTGAGCGATCCGCGTCAGCGAGATTGGGGGGTCGTGAAGAAGCTGTTCAGGTATCTGATGCATACTCGGGACTTTAAGCTGACCCTTACAGGTCGACAAAGCTTGGATTTGACAGGATATGTCGACGCAGACTGGGCCGGCAAAGTCACTGACCGCAAGTCAACAAGTGGCTACATCATGCTTGGAGACATCCCGGTCACTTGGTCCAGCAGAAAACAATCATCTGTTGCTCTGTCGAGCACCGAAGCAGAGTACATTTCCGCGGCTTATGCTTCACTGGAAGTTTTGTGGCTGCGTCCATTGTTGGAAGATTTCGGACTAGTCATTGATCAACCGACACCTGTGTTCGAGGATAATCAGGGGTGCATTAAGCTTGCCCTTAGTGAAGGGATCAACGCCAGGACAAAGCACATCGATGTCCGTCACCATCACTTACATGATCTAGTCGCACGCAACATCATCAACTTTCAGTACCGCGAGTCCGCTGATAACATCGCGGACGTTTTGACGAAACCTTTACCACGACCGAGACTGGAAGCGTTAAGGCAACGGATGGGGCTCATAAAGTGATAACCTGTCGAGGGGGGGGGGGGGGTGTTAGAAGACGTCGACATGCTAACCTCGTTGCGCGGGCCCATTCTCTCACACCTGCCCCACTTTCGGAATAAACCCGTACCGTGCACACGCACTGTTGCTGCCTCCCAGGTACTGCTTTCTCACATCTTTACATTTGGCTACCGCTTTTTCGTTAACACTATCTTAGTATTTGACGAACAGCACAGTATTGTTGCACAGTCTGCAAGAGTTCTTGTGTGTGCCAGCTCGGACTTTAGACGAATACAGTTTTCCAGAGAAGGGCACCTGTTGTGTTGGTATTTGTGTTGAGCACAACTTCTGTATGACATACATAATTTAATAAATTTTCCCATAGCAACAATTAGAATCTTAAGGAACCGAGAGTAGGATAACTTCTCGTACGTTTTAGCATGGACCGGTAATACCAAAGATGGAATAACCCAGAATAACGTAAGAGTTTCCCAAGATAATATACGAGGTTTTCAAGATAAAATGGGTAATTTATATACTTGTACAAATTGTCACTTTGTGCAGTTATTTACGAATAACTTGTGAAAGAAGAGTGACATCAAAACAACGACAGCGACAGAGCTGTTTATCTGAGTTCGCCTGTCGCTACGATGCATGGTTTGCCCTGTGGATTGTGGTCCGCAGCAATATGTTCTTGGTCAACAGCAAGGTGTTGTTCTTGATCGGCTTCCGGACGTTGGTCGGCAGCAGGGTACCCAGGTGCCGTAAGATGTGCCTTATGGTCACTGTAGTATGTCGAGACAGTACAAGTGAGCACACCATAAGGCACGTGCCTCAGAAAGACATAGCCCACACACTTAAAACTGAATTTCATCACATAGCACGCTCCTAGCCAACCATCATCCCGAGTGACATCGTTGTTTCTCCTGATTTGTTGAAAATGGGGGGCGTACGCCATTTTTTGGCATTATGCAGTTCATAATCGCCACAAAAATCACATACGTCCCCGTTTTCATCGAATCAAGGGAGAGAACGTTGTCATTCGGGATGATGGTTGACTAGTAGCCTGCTATGCGGTGAAGCTCTGTTTTTAGAGTGCAGGCAACTCTCACTTCTGCAAGTAAGGCTTCTTGTGTAGATGACACGAGGCAGAAATCGAGAAGTTGTCGCATCCGACTGGAGAAAGCACCTTCCTAGGACAGCCGATAATTCCGCTACTGACCTCCGCATACACACGCAATACCATTTCCGCTGCTGCTGCGCAGGGAACGAGGAGCCGGCACAGCCGTTTATAGGGAGAGTTTGGCCATTAGGAGGAGCCTAACTTAAAGCGCGTCATGCGACGTCACGGCTGAACGACCTCCCTTGTCGTGCTCTATTGTTGTCCCGTCGTCAGCTGGTCGCCGACGCCATATTGATGCTAATCGTTGTTTACAATACATGGAGAGAGGACACGTGCGAACTTCTTGCTTCGAAAGCCTTTCGTCCTTGAACTCTTTCAGTTCGGCAACAAAGCCCCCCTTATCACTGGCGCGAGTGGGTCATGAGCCGGTTATTCCTGTAGATTACATTCAGCGCGACCACGAAGCTGTGGACCACCTGGAGGACAGCATCAATATGGCGCGGACTAGACGGCTGATAAGCGGATTCCGCTCGGATTCAGGCTTTTTGGGCGGCGCAACGATGACTCTGACGTCAAAATAGGCTCCACCCATGAGGCGGCAAATGATCAAAGAATACCCAAACTCTCCCTATAAATGGCTCTGGGAGCCGGCACACGCGTGGCACAACTCTTCACATGCAGTGACATGTGAAGCGGTAAATGCCGCTGCCGCCTGTTCCTCCCAGGCACGTGATTCCAACGTGACCCTCTGAAATGACTTATCTGCAACTCGGCTCCAAGAGTGAAACATCTGCGGTGCGCGCTGGGTTTTCGGCGACGTGACGTTCGTACAGGACAAGATCTTCAGGAAATTGAGACATTAACAGCTTGTCGCTGTAATAATAATAATAATAAAAAAACGCTTTCCTCTTTGAGGGGTTGTGGCACTTCATTACACCATGCACACATTGTATGGCACACTAGAGTATTGAGGAAACAAGAATTATTTTTTCTCGTGTCGTACTTCGTGTGATATAAACCCTCGAACGCACGTACCCGTCAAGCGCTAACATCAGAGTTCCGGCCATTCCCATTGGTAGTTTTGTATGCATGTCAGACGCGCACACTTGCGTCCTTAATATTAGTGCCCTTACGAAAAGGTCGTAGCTGAAATACGTACGGCCTTAAACCATGGGAGGCTGCCAGACAGTATCCGTGAAGGCATCTTACCGATGTTGTCTACAGTGATAAACACATTTGCGAACGTTGAATGGGGTGTGGTGAAATCACATTTGTTCTCGCTATAAGCACTCGGAAACAACGTTTGGTTGGTACCTTGTCAAAGTTTTGGATGCACACGACACAGAGTACAGGGTATCACTACGAACCTAACATATGAGATAGACTGAAACGTAAAGTGCAGAAATGCATCGGAAAAACTTCAGGCGTTGAGCACGAAAGAAGAGCACACAATATTACTTCTCGTAAAACCATTTTATTTCGAATTGCATGATGTCTGCGGCACCCTGTTCATGGCGTTTGGCGATGAGGGGTTCGTTTCAACGGGGACGCTGTAATAATTTGTCTTGTGGGAACTCCATTGCCCTTACACCTCAGTTTTGTCGCAAATGGCTTATGGCTGACTGTCTGGCAAGAAGTTAATGGCCGTCTGCACTTAAGGCCGTAAGTGCGCCCGATCTGACATGGGTATCAAGCAGTTGACCTCTCTCGCGCTTCCTCACTGGTGAGCGCATGAGCTTCGGTATTCGCTGTGCCGGTTTTCCACGCGTATATTACTCCGTTTGTTGTAAATCTTAGACTGCAGGTTCACATCGATGCAAATAATTACGTTTTACATTTATCTGCAATAACTCGAGACGAAGTGTCACAACCCCTTTAAACCCTCCCCTTGCCCCTTTCTTTTTCTTCTACCAATAAATTCCCCCTTTAAAATTTCGATGTGCGGTACCATCAGCTATAAGCCTCGTGTGTATATGGGTTTGTCATAGCAGTAGAAACCTTGTTACGATATTTATGTTGTTGCGTTTTACAATTTCGGAGCATAACATGCACCATCTGTCATTACGCTTCTAGTAAATATGCCTTTTAGAATTAATCTGGAAGCATCACCGATGCCCCAAAACTCAAGTAAAATGGCGGATAGGGTACTGCTAACAATGTATAGGAGAGAGCGATATTTTGATTTTTCGTCACTTACCGAAATGAATCTGGATCTTCGAAATTTTTGACACTGATGTTTCACGAAAGTTCCGATGTTTGTTGTTCCACTGTAGTAGTTGCTACGGAGCGGAAATAATTACCGTACGTTATAACGCTGCATATTTTTTATTGAAGTAGAATGCCGCACAGCAGTGGTCAATTCGGTTCGGTCTTGTGTTCCAATTAATTTCCGTACGTCAAGTACATAGCAGCATGTTCGTAATGAGCGAAAATTTAGTGTCCGAGCCTGTGCGGCGACGCCACATCAGCGGACCATTATTACGGTTTTCACGGGAACGTGGAAGCCAAGCTCACAGGGAGGTGGTGGATGGTGGGTGGGGTATGTTTATTGAGAAATAGAAGAAAGAAGTGAATGGTTAGTCAAGCTCGGGCGGACTTTCTATTCGTTAAAAAAAGAAAAAAAAAGGCTCACAGGCTCCACGTATTACTGCTGCATTCCGCTGTGTCCTTTATCCTTTTTCTGATACATGTACGCACACATTCCTCATTGCAGATTAGGAAGCACTCATGACGCCGAACCTGCATATGAGCTAATACCTGGCAACATGGGAGCCGAGAAGTGTCCTTCTGAGCAAGGCTACATCATGAGCTATCAGAATAACCACGACGAGAATCGCCACCGCTTTTCACCCTGCAGCATCGAACAACTCCACAACTTCATCAGGTGGAGACACGATATTTTGTTTGCAATCACAACGAATTGCGGTGCAGGAGAAAAAAAAAAGGCTCGTCTTAGGCACCATATTACTTGTATGCGGCATATGTTCCACATTTTTATGCAATCGCTCTGCCATTACTGTACGCATACCTCTACCTGGGCTGAGGTGCCAAGCTGCACTTGTACTGCTACCCTCCAGTGTTATATGTCTGTCACACGGGCTAATTCAGTGTCATGTTCGTGAAATGCACTCCTCCCAAGCGAATGTCACTTTCATTACATGCTTGGTACACGGCTTGAGTAAGTGTCACTAAACTACGATGAGAATGACGATGGATAAGAGGGGGGGGGGGGGGGCACTTCACGTTTACCCTGTCCCGGGCGCAAACTCGCCTCGGGACGACTCTGCCGACGATCCTTGTCGATTTCAACTACTCTAATAAGTTAAGCCCCAATACACCTAATGAAAAATGATACAATTCTCTACTATTATCTCAGAAGCTGTAAAATTTTGTGCGTGCATCCGTGTACTTTTCAACATTTTGCGAAACGCACTACTCATAGCAGCCGAAGGCCGAATCATAATCACAAAATAAAGTTGTTCGACAACGGGGTTGATTTTCAGTTTACAACCAGATGCAAAGTTATTGGATGAGCGCTGATGGTATATTTCAGCTATCTAGTTTAATTGTATTTCTCGCAGGAGGTAAACAGTATGTTGTGTCATGGGGAATGGGAACACAGAGAGACACGGGGAGCACAACAAAATGTCTCCATGGTTATTTCCCCGCCGGGCCGGCGTCTTCTTTTCGCCCCCGAGGGGACAAGTGAAAGATTTGCGCCCCCCCCTCCTGTAGTCTTGATTTTATTTCTCTTTTCTCTCTGCTGTCGTCGCAAAGCTTGTTCCTGCCCGAAAGGTGTCCTTTCGGTGTTCCTTCAGGCGGTAGACGCTGGCACTGTTTCACGGGAAAAAAGCTTTACTTTCGGTGTGTAGTGAACCAGCTGACTAGAGAAAAGGCTCCGAGCTCCGTGAATGTAACGACAGAATTGACTGCTGTCGCCCGGTGGCACATTGTTGCCCCCTTTGCTGCAGACCCCCCCCCCCCACACACACACACACACACCGCTGGAAGAGACTATGTCTACGGTGTCGGCACGGGAGTTGTGGTTGTCCAGGCTTGAGGAAGGAGAGGAGGGCTGTGTGGAGTCGAGTAAGACACCCCCGCCTGTGGTGAACGGTTGTTCGAGACCATCTCGTCGCGTCCGTTTCGCCGGCTGGTTGTGGTTTTGGGTGAGCGGCTGATGACGAGGTAGAGTGCTGTGTAGGGCGGCTGGAGAGTGTTGCGAAGAGCGCCCGTCTGGAGGACGACGTGCAAAGATGATGATAAGTCACGGGCAACGCCGGGGGCAATTTTGCTAACAGTGAATTGGAGAAGGGCGTAAGTTGGAGAAAGCCCATTGAAGACGGGCCAGGTAGCCAGACGGAGGCAGCGTGGTTGCTTGCGGAGGTGAACAGTTAGAATTCATCGGGAAGCCGTAGCGTGCTCCCATAGTCGAGCTCCGCGGAAGAGCAGTTCAGTCGGGAGTCGACTGCTGTGCGGGTGTCAAGGACCACAATGGGTAGAGCGGAAACCCAAGTGGTCGAACTGGGACGACACATTATGGCTGCCTTCTGGGGGAGAGGGCATCTTCTCCTCCTACATCATCCCCCCTACAGAGGGGGGATGATGTAGGAGGAAGGTGCGGTCAGCCTGTTCTAAAGTGGCGGTTCGATGCACCCAGGGGAGGGAGAAGATGGGAGGGCTGCCTTCTGAGCACGGTGGAAGCGCTCGACGAGGCCGTTGGTCGCGGAGTGGTAAGCGCTTGTCCGCAACCGGAAGAAGCCGAAGTCCTTCGTAAGTGAATGAAACAGGCTTGATTCAAACGCCGTCCTCGGTCGGGAATAACATCGGATGGGACACTGAAGCGGGCGATCCAGGTAGAAACGAACGCTGACGCGACGGATTCAGCGGCGGCGTCAGGTAGAGGTGTGACTTCAGAACAGCGTGCGAAGCGACCCACACTTGTCAGGATGTAGCGCTTCATGTGTGATGGTGATAAAAGGCCCATCATGTCCATATGGTCATCTTTGAAAGGGGAGTCTGGCGGAGCGTTAACACGACTGAGGAGTAACTGTGTGTCGATGAATCTTGCAGCGCTGGCAAGCTTGGCAAATTTTCGCCCAACGCTGAACGTCATGCCAGGCCAAAAGTACCCTGCTACAATCAGCTGTAGCGTGCGTCTCACACAGAATGGGCGAGGTTGTGCAGCTGGTTGAACGCGGGACGGTGCAGGTCAACGGGAAAAAAGGTCGTGGGATGCCTGTGGACGTGTCCGATGTTACGGCCAGAGTGGCTTCTGGCAGCATGATATCTTCGAATATCATTGAAAATGACAAACGAATCCCGCGGGGCGAGTACTGAGAGCTTGAGTTTTTGAAAGCCGCTGCCAGCCGCTTTTGGTCTGTCAGTAAGGTGAGTCGGTTGCCTTCCAAGGCATGACGACAGCGCTTCAATGGTGAGTACGCGGCCAGGAGCTCACGTCCGCAAGCTCTGTAGTTAGACTGGGCACTGTTCAACTTCTTCGAGAAGAACACGATAGGGCGCCAATGACCGGCAATGACCAGAAGCGTTGACCGCCAACGATGTTGGGGCGTCATGAACGGGGTCGGCGAGCAATCCAGTGTTCGCTAGGCTTGACTTCGCTCCGGAGTCCATACGATCCTTTCGTCTGCTTGAGCATCTCTTCCAAAGGGCGCAGCGAGACCGCCTATAAACGTTGACTAGGCCAAGAAATCTTCGAAGTTCTCGCAAATAATCGTCTGTCGGAAAGTAAAAGATAGCCTTGACGTTGCTGTGCTGAAGCTTAAGAGGGCATACCAGTCTAGGAGCATCTCCGATTCACGATGTTTCAACACTAGATGGCTCCACGTTCGCCGTGCCTTGTCACGCCGTTCGCCTCCGAATCCCAAATAATCCCCATCGTGCACGATTCAGGATGTAAATTTATGGCGGCACGCCCCACTCCTGTGTTTGCTGAGAGGTAAAATATCGGACTTTCAAGACGGAAGGTCCGCAGTTTGATTCGGGACATTCACGTCTTTTTGCTTAGCTCCTTTTACTGTATGACTACTTTGTTATTTTTATTTTGCTGTTATAAATTTATGCTATATTTATTGTTTTTCAAGTCACTGGCATCTGTACTGACTGATTACGGAATTTATAGTTACTCTTCGCATCGTTGTATTAGTGCATACTTACTATATACCGGCGTACAACTGTGACCAGATAGTATGGATGGTAATACGGGCAATACAATTGCAATGGTATTAAACGAAATTAAAATACAATGCTATTATAAACGACGGTTGCCAGCTCTGAGTCTGAACGCTAGTCGACTGCCAATTCAAGAAATCAGGAAATGACCCAGGAAAAGTTACTTCATATGCTATCAAGTATATGAAGCATATGCTACCAATATTGGAGTATTGAACTTCCGAGTCGGCCTTACTACGCGTTGATGACAATGCCGCGCTGGTCCAAGTGTTCGAAGAGGTGTCGAAGGTGAAGAGGTCGAAGTGGTGAAGGTGCTCTCCTTCGAAGAAGCTTGTCATGAGAATGTCGTCAACGCAGGCGAACAGAAAGGGCAATCCTCCTGTCATAGCATCAACAAATCGTTGAAAGGTCTGCACCGCATAGCGAAGGCCAAAGGACATCCCGAGGAGCTCCGAATTCGGAATGTCCTCAGGGGCAATGGGAAGGGGGGGGGGGCTATATGTTTATTATGAAAAAACGGAGGGAAAGGTTAGCCTGTGCTACGGCAGCTTGCTACGGGCAATGAGGATTTGATGTGGAGAGGGGGTAATTTGTGTCGTGGAAAGGATAACACAGAAACTGTGACCCCCGCCACCTCTATAACCCGGTCTGCGAGGGCGGCAAGTGCCTGAAGGTCAAGGTCAGAGGCAGTTGCCAATCCATCTAGACTTGGCTGGGTAAGAGTTGGAGGAGCAACTCCTTCGGAAGGTCACGATCGAAAGCCGCCGCTCGGGAGCCGAGGAATTTCTCCATGAGTCGAAGCATCTGAGACGGCCAAGACGCCTTCACAACAGATCGCATTCGTGTCGCCAGTTGTAATGAATCAGCTAGCTAGAGGAAAGAGTCCATGCTCCGTGAATGCTTGTCTTCTTATCTGTGACTGCTCCTATGTGTGACCTGCTTATCTTCTTATCTTACCCGTGAAAGTTTATTTTCTCTCTCACGTCACGAGAAAATGTCGCCATCAACGCTTCGCTTCGGTGCGTTTGCTGATTTTTCCGGGTATTTTTTGTATATCCAACCACGAAGCGATGAGACGCCCTTCAGCGAAATATTTTACATTGTCCAGCCTGCTTGATGAATTAATTAAGCAGGCTTTTGAGAAATCGTACATGAAATTTCATTGCTACTTTAAGACATTCTGTCGATGTAAGAAGCAGCAGTCAGTTGAAGATAAGGAATCCCCTAGCAGGGTTCAACCTGGCCGAGGACGCCAGCAACTTGGTGGCAGGGTACAGTTTGCTATCTTCCGCGAGGAATGTTAAATACTGTCTGCCGTGTGTTGAGATTTCAGCGCGGGTTAAAGAACCCTCTGGTGGACAAAATCAATCCACTGACCGACCACTGTGGCGTCGCTCATGATTACAGTTGCCTCGCGACGTAAAGCCGCGAATTATTATTATCACAGGCCGCGGTGTCCCAAGGACCGAAAATGCACGACAAGTTCAAGTGGCGGCTGCAAAGGGTGGCAAGCTGTGATTGAAGTGTACGCCTCTTGTTGATATAAGTCAGACAGCGGAAGAGTACGTGCTCTACGTTGGCACGTACACCGCACTCGTTGCAAATAGGGCTACCCTCACAACCTAGCTGGTAGCGATAGAACGGAGTGAAGGCCATGTTCAGACGTAGCCTGTGGGTGAGCGACTTCAGGGGACGAGGAAGCTTTGCAGGAAGCCGGTATGACAGCGTTGGGTCTACACTTCGCAAAGACGACCTGACTGGAATGTCGCGTCGCCACTGTAGGGTAGACCAGGAATCAGAAAAATGTCTGAGGAGGGATCTTCTGTCTCCTCTCGAAAGGATCATGGGCGTAGAAGGCCGTTGTTGATGTGCAGTGTCAGCGTCGGTCTCGTGGTTCCCAGTTATTCCGCAATGCCCTGGAACCCGCAGAAAGGCAACGGAGTGAAAGCGTTCTTGTAGAGACTTCAGGGCGCACAGGATATCTATCACCACTGAGGATAGGGAACCACGGATGCCCATGCTTTTAATGCACAGGAGAGCTGCTTTGGAGTCGGTATAAATTACCCATTGCCGCGGTTCACAGCCTGCCGCATGTGTCAAGAATTGCAGGATAGCACAAAGCTCAGCGAATGTTGATGAGGTGCGGCGGTTAGAGAGACGACATAGTAGAGTTGAAGAAACTGTAAAGTCAAATATAACCACCATCTAGAACTTGGTTGTGTGATTACACACACAAGTCATCACCTCTCAGTTTTTCGCACTAATTAACACTGCTACAAACTGAAAGGTGGCGGCCCTTGACGTTCGCCGAGGACAAAGTTGGAGTCAGCCCCGTATTGGCGGACAGATATCACGTGATATTGAAGTACTACGTAACACATTTGGGGCAGGTTACTAATTACCATTAGACCTGCTTTGAAGTACAACAGCGACTCTTGAGAAGTTCTGTTTAAACTGTAAACGGTTGTAACCTGTGAGCTCCATGCCTGTGATAAATATCTGTGCGATCTGTTGGCCTTTCTCTCTCTCCGCGTATCTGTGCCGTCTGCTCTCTGTAGCGCTGCTGTTTGCAAAACCTCGCATCCAGGCGAGATACAGCTTACGCCAAAAGTCCACGGAACGCGCGAGCGGCGTTTTTCTCCGCGCCGCGCCACCCTAGCGGTTACGGAAGTTGGCGGGAGCTGACAGGTCCATTCATTTTGAGGGGGCGCAGGGCATAACACAGGCAGCGACCCACCGTGGCGTTTGCAGCCATTACCCCACAAGGGCATGCCCGTGGAGCGTTTCACCAGGCAAATTCCTATCGCAGTTCGCAGCTGGAAGATAACAGGAATGACACAGAGCGACAATAGTTGGCTTCTGTAGTTTCTTTTCGCTTTTTCGTTCTCGTCTTCCTTTTATTTTGTCTGGGGATGACGGGCGCTGGCAAATAAAAGCGTACGATATTGACGTAGAAACAAGAGAGGGAAGAAAGAGCCAAATGACACTTCATTAATATTTTATATAGTATCGCATGAAGCCCCCGTTCGCGGAAATCACAACGGACAAGTGGTCTGGCAGAGATTGATAGAGCCGGCCCACGAGGTGTAGTACTACGTCTTCCTTGAGGGACGTCCATTCCATGTTTATCGCCTCCCATCAGGCGTCGTTGGACCGAATTGGCACCCGCTTTTTGCTCATTCGGAATTTCATCATGCCCCATATATTTTCAATCACGTTCAGATCCGGGCTGCACGCGGGCCACTCAAGCTGCATGATACCAAGATCGTCTAGTCTGCGCTCGACAGTGGACGACATGTGAACCGGGCGCTCACGGAGTTCCGTCCACTGGAGACCACGCTGTGAACGTACTGGAGTAGATATCTGAAAATGAAAAAAAAAAAAAAAGAATAGGGCCGTCTCGAAGCAGGAGCGGACTCTCAGGGTATTACCTGCAGTTAGGAGGACGCCAAACCCGCCTCCTCTGGGACAACTTCGTTCTAAACGTTGCCTCATCAGTAAACAGCACGTGGCTCCACTGCGCGGTGTCACACTCCGCGTAGCGTAAGGCAAAGTCCAGTCTTGCCTCTCGGTGTTCCGGTTTCAGCGCCGGCTTCTGAACCGCGACTCCGGAACGTAGACCCCCCGAGGCACGCTAATCTTACAGGCTCAGCTCCTTCTTTAGATCGACAGCCGTCAGAAACGGGTCGACCACGTTCGCAGCAATTATTGCCCTGTCTTCGTCCGATGTCGTTGCCCGCGGCCGTCCAGACCTTGGTGCATCTTCAAGTTGCCCTTCATCACGGAAGCGCTGAATCATACGGTTCACCGAAGACAAGCAGCATGCCACCTCTCGAGCAATCGTTCGCTGAGAATATCCCTGCAAGCGACATGGACACGATCTGTCGCCTCCGCTCCAGACTAATCCTGTCGCCGGTCATCTTGAACTAGTGCTGAGGCGAAGAAGGCTTTGTCTTTTTATAGAGTTGCAGTGATGATGGGGTGAGGGAGACCCCAAGCATCATACAGCCGAAGAAGGCGTGGTCGGATGTTGCTGAATACTCTAGAAAAATGATATCTTAAGATATCATTTTTCTAGAGTATTTTTCCTCCAGAGCCTCCAAACATTTTACACTCCTAAAACAGAACTTCACCACATTACACGGTGAAGGACGATCATTGCACATGCTGATACCGGTGGAAAGCACGGGGCGTACGCTTTTTGTGACGATTAAGATAGCTGCATAAGTCGTCACAAAAGAGCGTACGTCTCCCGTTTTCTCCAAATCAAGGGAGAGAACAATGCCATTCAGGATGATGATTTGCTAGTAGCGTGCGTGTTATGCGGTGGAGTTCCGAGTTCGAGGTCGCGGGTCCGATCCCGGCCGAGGATGTGGGGGAGGTAAACATTGCTTCCAGCACCGTGTGTCTAAGATCTCCGGCGCACGTCAAAGGAACCGCATTTGGCCGAAATTATCCGCAGTCCTACTCTGTGATTGATACATGCAGCATGTCACCACACAAATAGGCTGACACACTTTACGTGTAAATCTACTCCAATTACCTTTTAGTATTAGTCTATGAATAACGTTTACTAATAGGTTATTATTTGTGTGCGACTAGTTCTTTTTTATTAGTGTACTATGTGCTGAAAGTATTATTGCCGAGATATGTTTACAATTCAAACACTTACCTCAATCAACTCTCCTTGTTCCGCCTGTAATGCCATTTCTCTGCTGCATTGTTTTCCACAGTCTAAACACGAGCGCGTGCTTGTACGAAAAGCACCCTCATCCACAACCACCGCCGCCTACGAATAAGTTTCCTGGAGAAGGGAATTTTAGCTTGGACGAGGTCTGCTTCGCATCCTTTGGACATATGATGCCAGATGTGGTGCAGGACAAGGTATCTGTGGTCCTTAATTTCCTTATCTGCATAAGCAAGACTTGTACACTATTCGTAACATATATTTTACCCCTGTGAGGGTATGCTGCTATCCCGTACACGCGGAGGCCGGTACCCAGTGTTGCCACTTTAGTGATTTTGTCGCTACAGTTAGCGACTGTTTGCACTGTTTAACGACTTTTTTGTTGTTTTTTTTCGTATACTGGGTTTAGCGACTTTTTGAGCGACTTCCTCCAGCAGGTCATGATATCTTTAGCGACAGTAAAATCATGAAAACATCGGTAAAAATCGGTTTTTGTGGTATTGAAGACTCCATGGCGTCGGGTTGAGAGAACGTGGAAATAAGAAAGGACTGAAACTGTACACTGGTTGGTATGCGACTTCAAACCGTTAGAGCTAGCAAAATTGGTGTGCGTTCCTCCAGGAAGCAAGGTACCAGCGAGTTCTCCCAATGAGTAACGGCGCATCGGCGTGGCCCATTGAGACATTGAGAGAGAGGACAGCGCCACCAGGGCCCCGGTCTTCACCTTTCACATAGTGATCGTTATTGTTATACGTCGAACCTCGATATAACGAAACTCACGGGGACAGCGATTTGTATCGAACATTTCGCTGTACTAAATTGAAGGTCACGAATCGTGACCTTCGCGAGGGCGCGCGCTGTACCACAGCCTTCTATATACTTCAATGCCGGCCCAGTTGAGGCGGAGCGGCCGCATCGTTTAAATGCGTTTCTGGGGTGGAAGAGTTGCGCTTTTTCGCTATAACTTGTGATGGGTGAGGTACACTGCGTGTGTCGGAAGATATACTACAGCATCATTTTCTGTGACACCTTTAGTGCAATGTTCGCACCATGGTTCGCATAGATGCATTTTTCTTTTTTTTTTCTTTTTCTTTTTTCTACGGCGTTGCTGTGCTGAATCATCATATGTCATAAATGGAATAAAATCGGAACTTATCGTAGTTAGAGAGTGAGTGCCTTCCTCGAAATCGGCTTTGCAAAGAAGACCTTTGCCAGATCGCTTTTGTCCGTGACAGTCATAGCATAATTTGTTAGGACTGGCCTGAAGAACTTCGTGCACAGCATGGTTAGTAAAAGCCTGTGATGCTCGGAAGCAGGGCACTTAAGTCCGTCGCGTCCTGCGAGGACATTCACTGCGTTGTTAACAGCTTGCTGAAGTGGTAATTTTAACTTCCTACCCCTACAGTTGAGGAATGTCTCTATGAAGTCTTTCAGACCGATGAGGAAGTGCATTAAGCTACGGGACGGGTACAGGAGGCCGCCCCGGTCTTGGTGGTGAATTAGTCTGTCAGTTGGAGCACAAGACTGCCGTTTCACGAGCATTGCAAAGCACAGGTCGCAGTCGAGGTTTTCCTTTACGCAGCGCGCAAGGTACCCTCCAACCATTGACAAGGCTGCGTCGTGGGGAGTAGGAAGACGTTGTTGAGGGTTCGACAGACTTCGTTCGAGTGCTTGACAGGCCTGCTGTGGGAAACGACTCGATACGATTTCTTGGAGTGCTCCATGAGGAAGCGTAACGTCCGAGATGGTGCTGTCGTCGTGGAGGACGTTACTGTTTGCAGACACAAAGTATTCCTGTCACGAGAGCCTTTTCTATCCCTGAGACAACAGTTCTGGCGTCGGTCTAGTCATTGCTTCCATAAGATTTCCTGAGTCACCCGAAGAAAGACTCGATTGGGTCGGACGACATTTTTCGTGTGAGGACAAACTTAAAGGAACATTCCTCCAGAAGGTATCGTACGCAGTTGACGTTCGACAGCGTGGTGAATACGAGGCCTTCATAAGTCTCTTGGCTTAGAAATTGCTTTTTTGTGCTTTCTTTCTTCACGGTGTTTAGGCAGCTGAGGAAATGCTGTTCTAGCCAGCCAAGGCGCTCATCACCGGTATGGCGGTGCACTAGGCTGATTCTGTTGGTCTTCGCACTCAGGCTGATTCTGTTGGATATGTGGTGTACAGTTGATCACGTCCATGAGCAGGAACCAGCGGTGAATGATTTCCAAGAATTTTACGGTGGCAGCAGCATTCGCAAAGCTGAGGTCAGAGGCATGACCAGCCTGTTCTTGAAGACATTTTAGGGCTACTGACACCGGTGTGGACAGAAGCTGGACAGCGCGTTTCACGTTCATTTTTTCCAAGTCTGTTGGAAATACGTGTTTCCGCGTCAAGAATCGAACAGGCTTGACCGTACTGTTCTGTTGCATTTTGTACAGGTTCTTCACGTGTACTGAGATGTGCCCGTCCTTCCCAAGATCCCGTGCTATGAACTGTGACCTGACCTGACGTTCTTCAGGAGGTGGCACTGGTCGAATGCTAGGAAGAATTTTTTTGCCGGGTCATTTCGATGATTGATGATGTGCGACAAGTTCCCACCGCACAGTAAGCGCATAGCAAGGACATTGACGTTGTGGTTGTCCGTTACGATGCGAACAACCTCAAACCCGACCTTTTCCACCTCTTGTAAAACATAGAGAATAATCTCATGAAGCTGAGAGCCGGTGCAGTTTCTTGTCAGAAAATATCCTACTGGAATTCTGAGAGGGCGCGAGAGTCCATTCAGAACGAAGCATAGGAGGGCATTGGCCAGAATCGGGTCATTGGATTCTGTAGGCTCTTGATCAGGTCCAAGTTCTACCTCCCCAACAAATGCGTCACGATGCTTCAAGTACTGCAAACTCTCTTTGATTTTCATTTCGTCCAAGACCAGGGAGCAAACTTTCGCTTGAGACACACTTACCGCGTCGGACTCCGCCTGCAGCCTTTTTTGAACCAAGGGTGTGAATCTCACTTGCCCGGCAGCCGTGTAAATTTTCTCCGTGTGTCGCTGCAGCGTGCTTCGGCTCGGCAATTTTAGGAGGTCCTCGGATCTTAGATGTTCGTAAGCTTGCGTGGACATGCTCTTCAGCACAAACGGCACGGCGCAAGGTCAGGTCGGACCATGATGATGTTTTCCGTTTGAAATTTTTGACCTGGTCCTACAGGAAGCTTTCCCGGACGTCTTTTGTCTCAGCGTCGGCTACCACATCTAGATATTGGGACACATTCCTTCCCTCATTCAAGTTCTTCAGTTCAGTTTTAACGCTATCAAGCGAAAGCTGCAGCTTCCTGATCCGGGATTTTAAGTCTCTCTCTTTACGTGTCCACCTGCGACGTTCGACCACAGATGCGGACTTGCGGACATTAATGTCGACTTGTACGGCTTGGTCCTTTAGCGTAGGTGTCACATTTACGCTTTGCGAGAAAACGTTCACGTCTGCACAGCCGCTATTGAGACCGGAACCTTGCGACGATGGGGAGCTGAGAACTCGCCCCCAGGCAGGAACTCCACGTCATGGACAGTAGGTGGCGTCTGCAAAACGCATAAAGTCTTTGGAATATTGGCAATAGTCTGTGCGGCTCCGTCCTCGTCCCTTTTCTTCTTTGGAGCTGGAGGGCTGCAATACATATCCTCAAACACACTCGGAACCGCACCCCTTTTCAGCCGACGTGCCTTGCAACCTTCTTTAAAATCGGAAGGCGTGAAATGGAGGCTGTGGACCGATGAATACGTTTTTGGGCACCAGTCAGGCCGAGAGATGGCTTTCAGCCACTGTACTCGAAGTCGCTCCGCAGTAGGTATCTCATGAAATGAGATGCCTTTGACTTTGTCCTTAGAGTCAGACTTGCACCCAGGCAAGCAACAGTATGACATGCCGACGTCTCACCTGTGCCAGGAGTGAAAGTGCACTACGGATGTTTTCCTGACGCCGTCAGGGCGTCTCGGTATGCTGCCAGCTTCAGTACACGGTATGGCGATAACAAAAGGAAAATGCACGGAATGAGATTTCCCAGACATCTGTCTTGTCAGACAGTCTCTGTCTCAGACAGTATCCGGGAACGATGGGAAGAGCCACAGAATCATCCACCACGTCATCCCCTCCCCGTAAAAAAAGTTACATCAAAAGCAGAAAGGAGCGAACCCGTGACCCTTCGAATCATGACAATCGATTGTCATCCGACGTATGATATGATTTCGGCCAGGTGATTCAGCAGTGCAAAGGCGCAGTGGAATTCATCTCCGCGATCGAGACCACAGCTATGAGAAGCAGTGACGTATAGCCAGAAAAAATGTTTCGGAAGAGGATCTATTGGAAGCTCATATGGGAACTCCATGGCTCAAAAGCTTGAGTCTGGGCAGAGATGCAAACACAAGACAAGGTCCACGACTGAGTCCTCTTGTCCTGTGTTTGCATCTCTGCCCAGGTTCAGGCTTTTCGGTCATGGAGTTCGTCCACCAGCTTACCTGTGTTTATGCCATCCTCTTCCTTATATGGGAAAGGCGGATTTCCTTTCTTTGTCCTTCCCCAGATGCACTACCATTAGGTACGGTTTCGAGGGGGGAGGGCTAAAGAGCCCAAAGCCCCCCCCCCCCTTCGCTACGCCCCTGGCGAGAGATCAGGCATATCCTCAGTTGCTTCGCGCTGCGTCATGGAAGGATTTGTTGATATGAAACATGCAGGCAGGGGATGTGCTTTCAGGGTAAAAGAACGCACCAAGCCTTATTCGAAAAGGTTACAAGTGCATACGCTAGTTACGCCTCTTGTGCCTTTCTGGCTTCTCCACTTTGGCAGAGTCGAACCCGAATAAGCATGCAAACACTACGGAAAACCTATTATTTGTCGCCCACAGAGGTGCACTTGATACATCAAAATAAACGAAGAACATACAAATTTTCCAATTTATATCTCTAGTCGACAGGCTTGCAAGCAGATGAGGGTATAGGTTGACATCAGACAGACAGAACAAGCTGGCAGGCAGACGACGCTGCAGTCGCACGCGAAACCGAAACATCACGCGCCAGTAAACGGAGCGATATGACCATCATACCCCGTGTATGTGGCGCCACTACAGTGGACGGCCGGTTCGCATGGGTTCCGCTTCGACTGGGCAGGCATTGAAGTATATAGGAGGCTATGGCTGTACATAAGCGTCGATAACTCCCGCTGTGATACGGAAAATGTTTTCGTGATAAATGACAACAACTACAAATACATCGCCAAACAGTATCTACGGTTTTTGCGTGAAATATCGCGTCTGCGTCGTGCCTAGAAGATGCGGTGGCACGCGTTGTTGGTACGCCGCCAAAGCCTCCGCAGCTTTCTCCATATCGTGTTGCGATCCCGTAAACCTTCTAAGTACGTTTGCGGCGGTGCGTCATTCGTAAGGCTCTTCGTTGCTACGACATGTTTGTCCCAGTCACGAACATGATCTGGCTGATTTCGTCACGTACGCCGCCACGCGAACGAAGCGTTTCCCACACGCGCGCGATGGCGCTTGCGTCTGTATTGAAAGTTCGCACGCTCCAAAGCCGCGGTGGCAGCCTCGCGCAAGAGCCACTTGTAGTCATTCCAAGGCTTTAATACCCGTTTCTGTACTAAATTCCAAATGCTACAAGATTGTTCTTTTTTTTTCTAATTGCAAATTTAATTGCGTTAGGTATCCATACATACACAGACACAAAGAGGTGAAGGAGCCTGTGGGAATGAGCTTGCAGTCGCTGTCACATGTGACTCCTTCTTACGTGTTTGCAATCCCTACTTGACACTTGTTGAATTCACAATTTCCCTTTCTTTTTCTCTCATCTAATCTGATCTATTATCACACTTTTCGTTTTTTTTTTTGTTGCCTTTTAAAGCTGTTAGTGCAGGTTCTGCATTCAGTACTCAATGTACAAGTAATTAGTTTTTTGTTTTTCCTTTATCATGGTTGTGAACAAATCAAAATAGGTTTCATATAGCTGCACGTTACTCGTCTTACTATGAGGTTCCAAAGTGCAGTGCAATTAGAGCACATTATTTCGTATTTTGGGGTCCGATCCAATAATTGTACAATAACGCCAAACTGGTTAACTGGTGCTGTAGAACATTGTATGCAGCCAGAAAGGCTCCCTTTGTCCCAGAGATGTTCATCAGGCTGTTGGGGAGATAGGTATTTCGTTAAAGCTACCAAAGACAGTAATTTTTTATATAATTACGCGCATATTTTGCACTTGGCGACTTTTAGCGACTGATTCTCCAAATCTAGCGAGACTTCGCAACATTTTAAACCAAATTTAGCGACTACAAGCAGAGAAAAAGTGGCAACACTGCCGGTACCTCTCAGTCATGGGGTTGCTACTATTTGTCAGCGTTTCAATCGCAGCTTGACGATTTGCGTATCACACCAGTCGCCACACGGTGCATTTTATGGCATTACAGTGATTAGTAGCAAATAGTTAAATTTCACCTCCTACTGGTGGGCTGCGTGGCCAACAGGGGATAGTGTGCTAGTGGTCCCCAGTCGCAGCAATTTTCTCCACTTGTTATTCCGCCGGGTTACATTGTGTTTTACATTATGTGACAACGGTGCCGCAAAACTCAATTGGTACAAACGACGGATTTGAGAAAACGTGATGATTGTACGCTATTTCGACACCGTCTGCCTCACCATACGCGAAAACGCACTCTCGTATTTCATTTTTACACTATCTATTTTGTACCAGCCGCTAGGTCTACAACAGCTTCGCGCTAATTCGAACGTGTAGTGAATAGAACTATAATGGAATGCTGGGATACAGGGCATCCCGAACTCCCGGGATACTGGCTGTTTCTCACAGCCGAGACGCAGAACTGTAGAATAATTACGTCTTTAATTCCTAGCACTGGTTTGAATAATCTGTAATTGTTTGTCCTTAGCTGCCTTTTATGCTCCTGATAGTACGTGTACCTTTCGTATGTGTATTGCCTTTCTTACGCGGTACCGTGACGGTGCTTCGATTGCTGACGTCTGTGACGCACGCGCTGGAGCTCCGTGTACTGTCTTGCTCTTTTGAGGGGTATCGGCGGCATGGCGCCGTGTGTAACAACAAGAGAGAGAGAAAAAAAAAAGAAAGTAAAGAAAAGCAGTGACCGGTAGGGTCAGCTTAATTTATACGATGAGCAGAGAAACGGAGTACAGTATAGTGGCTTCCTGCAGAAGCCAGGCTATTCAACCAGCGTGTAGGTTTACCTCTTGCGTGCTGGACGCAAGTGCAAGAGGTATGGCAAAATACTGATTCACGCTGCTGCGTTTACGGTTGCGCTTGTGTGTGACGTCCGCTGACAGCTAATTATTGCAACGGAACATCTTTCCGGATGGAACAAAGGTACACGTAAGACGCTGTACGCAGCCGTAAATGCAGCAATGTGAATCAGCCTTTAGGGCCTCTCCAAGAACATCTCCTTTAACGCAACGTTAAGCACTCGCTTGGCGAATAAACCATCTGGGCCATTCCACGCCAAGTGATCCAGAGGTGCTGCTGGACCCCCCCGCGATTTGGATGAGGATTTTGTTGGTGATTCCTTATGGGTCACAAAGCGACGAAACGAATGTCCTCAGATGAAAAAGTGCACAGTGTTGACGGGACGGGCGCTCGAAATTTGGCTATGTGTCGGAAACCACCAATGCTTTAATGACGTGCTGCGAACCAACCAAAGCGCGGATCGTGTCGGGAATGATCTCATTTCAGAACTAAGAGTCCGTTTTGTCATACATTACACATTTTGGTCGCCAAACCCGAAGCGATTGATCTGCGACTTACGACTGAAATTTGCGAATCTTTTCAAACTTCACGAATTTCTTTAGAAGGGTAAATAAAGGAGTACCCCATTCGAAATTTTTTTTGGGAATAGTATATGCGCCCATAAACAAACGCTGAAAAAATCAGCTCGAAATATTGAGCACCGGTTGCAGCAAAAAATCGCAAAGTTGGGAATTTTTACAAAAGCTGCTGTTTTCAACGCGAAATTTCGTCACGAGGAGGTCGGAGTAGAAACGTGGCGATGGTGCCATTCGATTCGTCGTCTTGCCTGGTACAAAAAAAAAATATCCAGGGTACTTTTCCATAAAATCAAGTAATACTTTTTTTCCCGCAAGTTGTATTAGGAGACGTGAACGCGTACGGCGGTGCGCGACCGCTCGCGGTCGCGCGAAGATAAGCATCACGTGTTGCAATTTTGCTGGCTTCATTCCAGATGTAGTGCCCACCCAACATCTCAGGACAACAGGACTCTGCTTGCCACCAGAAATATGCAAATTGCATAACACATAAGGGTGATAAGGAGGATAACACACAATGCCTTAGGAGTATCTTGAGATGACTGGGCGTCGTTTATAGCGGTGAAATTACCAAAAGTTTTGCCAGTTTAGCTGTCATGAATCTAGACGACAGACACCAGAAGACCTGGAGACAAAAAAAATGGGAACAGCGGAGCACAGAAATCACTGAGTATAAAGCTGTAAACTCAAGTTGGGGCATTTGCTTACAATACAGGTTGCCAAGCGTTTTTGCTGTTGAACGGCTTACAACATTCCAATCTCACAGGATTACGTAATCTACGTTGAATTCCTGGCTTATTATGGCTTCATGCACCCCGCGTGTTGTTGCCACCAATACATTCCCCAACCCTTTGTTCCAAAGCCGCTTGTACGTGAGTGACGGTTTACAGCGCTTTATTATGGGTGATTACACGGAACCAAGGACATGCCACCACAAGCTTTAGAGTTAAGATATGACGATATGGTGTTGTTCGGTAAGTTTGGTGACGATGGTTGTAGTACCTGTCTGTCACTCGAACCGATAGCGTTCTCCGTAGCATGGATGACGACAAGGCACAACCTGGACCGAGCAGCGGTCTATGCTCATGGCAACATGGCACTTCTATGCAACATCGCACGGCAAAGGACCATGCGATGGTGTGGGAGGCGCACTGAAGCGACTAGCGGCAAAAGCCAGTCTGCAACGCCCCTACGATAGTCAAATACAAACACCGTACGACCTGTACAAGTGGGCTGAGGCTGATATGCAAAGCATCACAGCAATATGGGTACCAAAAGAAGAGGTTGAAAATGAAGAAACCATGCTGGCTGACCGCTTCAAGAACGCCCTCCCTCTCCGTGGAACAAGGTCCTATCACGCCTTCGAGCCCGTCACACGGTGCGATATTGCTGCCAAGATCACATCAAACTCAAGCAAAAGGACAATCTTTCGTGTCTTCGACGGCTGAGTTTGTGTTAGTTTCAACACGTCTGCAGTGCAAATTTCAAGGATCGAGGAGTGTACATACTGAACGTGCAGCGGTACTCCACCGCTCATTGTGACTGAGTGAAATATATGTCGACATGATGTTAGAAGTGTTATCAAGGTAAATAGTGTTCCATTTAAGGTGGCATGCGTGATAAAAGGTGTAAATAAACATACAGCTCAACGCAGCAAGCCTCTGGTGTAAAACTTCTCATTTAAGCGCGCTACTCGCCTCACAACGCGTGCGTACTTTTCCGCGATGGCTCATGCGGGAAAAAAATTATTACTTGATTTTACGGAAAAGTACCCTGGAGATTTTTTTTTTATTTGTACCAGGCAAGACGACGTATCGAATGGCACCATCGCCACGTTTCTACTCCGACCTCCTCCTGACGAAATCTCGCGTTGAAAACAGCAGTTTTTGTAAAAATTCCCAACTTTGCGATTTTTTGCTGCAACCGGTGCTCAATATTTCGAGCTGATTTTTTCAGCGTTTGTTTATGGGCGCATATACTATTCCCAAAAAAATTTCGAAGGAGGTATTCGTTTATTTACCCTTCTAAAAAATTCGTGAAGTTTGAAAAAATTCGCAAATTTCAGTCGTAAATCGCGGATCGATCGCTTCGGGTTTGGCCACCAAAATGTGTAATGTATGACAAAACGGACTCTTAGTCCTCAAATGAGACCATTCCCGACACGATCCGCGCTTTGGTTGGTTCGCAGCACGTCATTAAAGCATTGGTGGTTTCCGACACCAGCCAAATTTCGAGCGCCCGTCCCGTCAACACTGTGCACTTTTTCATCTGGGGACATTCGTTTCGTCGCTTTGTGACCCATAAAGAATCACCAAAAAAATCCTCATCCAAATCCCGGGGGAGTCCAGCAGCACCTCTGGATCACTGGTATGGCCCCTGTTGTTTCAAATGCAAGCTTTTTCTTCAACCTTACGCAGCCGGTGCCATTTGCTTTGCAGGCAGAGCCGTCGCGAGGAGAGTTTGCGCCCAGGACAGGGTAAACGTGAAGCGCCCCCCCCCCCCCCCCCCTCCTCCCTCACTGCCACCAAAAGCTCTGTAAACAAAGAAAAGAAAACGCTTGTTTGCACTGCCGATATTGTAATTTCAAATTCTCTTCATTACTGCTTTGTATACTGTCCAACCAACCTGACAGGGCCTGCCGTTCGATACCCTCTCTGGTGAGGGGCGTTCAGGGCGGCTGCCCCTATCGCCCCCTCCCCATCGCTACGGGTCTGCTCGCCGGGTTTTGATACTTACATGGTTCAATTTTTTGAGTTAAAGTTTGGTTTCATCCTTAACGCGAGTATGAAATTAATCGATGGGCGCTATACGTGTCAGTTCTGAATAAAACTATTCCTCCTTCTTGGAGACAACATAAAAGAAAACTTCGTCAAGTTTTCTTCAAAATGCGTCATACAAAAGAATTGGGATCACTAAGTTATAACGAGCGTTTTGATTGACATGCAGATACAAAGCGCGCGAGAAGAATCAAACACCAAAGGCATTCATGTCACGTCAGATTTAATACTGAAGGGCTGTTTGTGCGCGGTGTCTCGGTTTTATGTCCATCCCACAATTCCGTCTTGAAATCTCGGGGTTCATCGGGAAAAGTCCCGGAATCCTGGGAGTGAAACAAACTCGGTGTTCCCAAAGCTATTGCAGCCCATTACAGTGCAACAAGACTTCTTCGCATGAGCTATAGCATAGAGAACGTTTGGTATGGTTAATGGGCAGAGTTATGAATTATGTGTTTCCGACCAGCTCTTTACAGTTGATGCTGCGTTATTACAGGGTGAAATACTAGGTGAGCTGGTTGGCGTGATTTCGTCACGTGGCGAGAACCAGCAAACAAACCACGATTCAACAGAACCAATCGCAACTAATCAACCATTTGAATGCACAACAACAAATAAAACTTGCTTGGGACAATCCTTCAAAAACATACCACAGACAGTGTGTGACAGTAACTGCAGTGTATTCGTTTCAGAGTCAACCGTTACAGGACTGCGTAATTAGCTGTGGTGCACCAGGAGCTCCTGTGGACGAGGCATTGAAGCTTGAAATACCGGACGGATTTCCTTGCGATGCTGACAGAGTTAGGGACAAAGTGAGTGTTACACACAAACAACGACCAGATACCGCGAGACGAGCGTGACAGTGTCCCTTCCAGGACAAAGCATTCAGTGTACCGATATTGTACGCGTGACTTGTAGGATGTAAAGTAACTGCTCACAGATTGAAACACACAAACAGACGAACACAACACAACCACTACAACAACTTCATTTTAAAATGATGAATGGGAGTTTCGAAGTACGATTGTGTCCAGAAAGGTCAAAAGAGCTTTGACCGCGGAGAGTTAGTGGGCTCTGTTGTAAAAAGGACGAAGATCATCGGACATCGTTCACGCGCGCATCTACCATTCAGTCCTGTATCGTTCTACGGTCGGTCCATTAAATCCTGCACCTTTCAGACTCCGGTTTGCCATAGTTCTCAACATTTGGTGCCGAAACCCGTTCAGTTAACAACCGAAGTTATGCAACAGGCTTTATTCGGTCAGGGACCAGGCAATTTTGATAGGGAGAAGGGGCGAGTCCAGCTGACTAAGAGGCCGGAAGGGTGCGGTTCGGGACGGTTGGTAGTGTGGCAATGAAGAAGAATGTGCTCCAGATCCTATAGTGCACCGCAGTGACAGCATCTGGGAGAGTCAACTTGCCTCAGGAGACAACGCCACTGAGCACCTAAGAACATGAACAAATTGAAGTAATGCACTCGTCGAAAAAGCCAGGCAGCGTCGGCATTTGAACCGCGCACCTCTCGATTGCCGATCGAGTTGCGTTAACCAATTACGCTGCGCTGGCAACTGCTTTCCGACGACTTACCAAGGGCCCTAGATTACCTAACGGAACACGCACTCATTCCCATCACATTCCTGCATTACTTCTCATGCACTCACACACACAACACAGTACGAGTCAGTGTGTTGTACGCGTTGCACCGTGTATGTACTTGTACGTGTTGTACTGTATTGTACATGGGTTGTGTGTGTGCGTGTTTTTCTGTGTGGGAGGAGGGGGTTCAGTGATGGGCAAAGTGCCGCAAAAATGTGCATTTGAAGTACAGTGTTAACTTCGGTAGGGTCTGACTAAGTAAAGAGCAAAGTGGTAAGGAACGTACTTGACCTATCAAGTACTGATGGGGTTCAATAGGGTAATGCAGTGGTTCCCAAACTGTGGAATGCGTCCCCAAGGGTGGGTGTTGTAAGATGTCCAGTAGGGAGTCACAGAGATATCCTGGAACTCGAAAAACGGGAGTTGAACGTTATCTGAATCTGACATCTGACACAAGTTTTACACGCGAAAATGACATAGGACGCGCTGATTGGGTACCGGGGAGTCCGCAGCCCAATAGGAGCCCTTCACGTCACTTTCTCCGTATTACCCTGTATTTCTGCAGTGGAGGAGGATAGCCCATACCCAATTGCACCGCAACATCGCGCGCAATCTAAGAGCTGGGGACTCGAAAATCAGACACTATGCTGTGGAGATACCTGTTGCGGCTCTATTACGTTGCTGTCAATTGTAATGCCACAGCATTATTGGGCTCAGAAATTCTCGTGGTCTGCGCCAAAAACTGAGCTCGGATGATGGATGGCGCCCCGGGAACCATGGGCACAGAAAAATTTATGCAGAGTATTCAACGTGACTCCTCCCCTTTTCCCCTGCTAGCGGCTAGGAGTGCCTAGTAAAGCGAGTATCACGAGGCAGTTGCGGGCATTGGAATGCTACGTTATATTACATCTTGCAAGCAAGCAAAACGCTCCTTCCTGATTAAATATGATCTGAATTATTTGTACAAAACATTTCGTGTTTTCGCGGTGAACCCATTTGGGTTTTGCAGTCGTAATCCCAGTTTTTAGGGAATTTGGTGAAAGGGATAAACCCATGCGCCATGGCTCGTTTGGTGCACCAAACATTTCACACCTTGATACCAAGAAACTGGGTGGGTACTGTTCCAAATAAACAAACAAAAAACACGCTTTTTTTCTGTATCACAAGCACTTCAGGTGTAGGTTTCATTTCACAGGCCATAAATATTGTGTAATAAAACGCATAACAAGTCCTAAGTCATATCACTCCTTAACAACCATTGCCCACAGAACCATTAACCGCCCATCAACATCCAGCGAACGTCGCGTTGTGGATGCTGGGTACGTCTCACGAACGTACACATTTGATCCCGGCTACGTTTTAACTACGCCCGTACTACCGTGCTAATCAAGAGAAAATTATGCGAAATGGACGTCGTAGGACCGCCGATGCGGATCTTCGAGGGACCTGTGGGGGATCTCTATTCCGGCCCCGTAGGTATCGCGCGCCTATGGAAATATCGTAATTTTAATCACGAGATAAACACAAGGACGCAAGTGTGCACCCAAAATACTTTATTTCAATGTGGACTTTATTTACATGTGCGTTCGTACATGCCTACCGACACATCAGCAGTACAAATAATGAAGGAACGTGACAAGGTGCCATATCCAGATCATTCCCGTTCATGCAGATTGTGGTCAATCGCCAGGTTATGTAAACAAGAAACAAAAAACATTCATGTTACTCGCCGTATAATTAGTTGGCATCTTGCACGGAAGCGACGCAAGTGTATCCTCACGCTCCTTCGCGCCTTATTAATGGCTATCGGTCTCTCTATATTGTTCCTTTCTGTGTCTTCCGGCCTCTGGAACTCACTGGGCAACTTCTGCCGCTGAGGCACACTGATAAAAACAACAGACACAATACAGGCATAATCGGTCTCTGCTTATGGCACACGCGCATAACAGCGTTTGGCCAGACTTCCCATTTACCTAGCATTCTCACCTGTAACGCATGAGACAGTAAATAATTCCAAGACTGCTCATACACTCTCCTCCCGCACTCTCTGAGGGACGCTGAGACGCACACAGTAATGAATGGCCGATGCTGAGCGGTATAGCCGTTCATGTCTGGAAGATCATCAAGAACACACTGAGGGGACCACAAAATAAAGGTAGCACGCACGTGCTAATATGCTTATATTACAAGCTCAGGTAGGATCGATTGCATTTTTGTGCACTAGCCAGTGGGCTAAAGCGACTTGAAGAACAAAAGGGTGTAAAACGCGAGCGCTAACAAACAAAGGCACCACGGCCGCTTACCTGCATTTCAGTCATAGATAGTCGCCCCTGATTTAGAATCCGTTACCTCCAAGGCATATGCACCTACCTCGTCACAAAATTCAAGCTGTACCGGTGCTGTTCGCGTTGAAAATTACCGTATTCCTGCAAGCCATCGTAGACGCCACCATGTTTCTCCAGCCTCTCCAGCGCCGTTTGAAATCATCCGCACAACGGGCTATGGCACCACGTGACTCTCTCTTCTGCGCGCTGCGAAAAAAAAAGCCTTATGCGCAGATTTCTCCTTTGGCGGCAACGCAGTCATACGACAGAGCGGGAGAGAAGAACGAGGTGGAGGGTGAGGAGCGAAAAGGGGTGCTCAAATGGCTCTTTGTGGACACAGTGCGGATAGGGTGCGCACGGTGTCCACAGGGTGATATATGTGGGACGTCTGCTGATGTATGCTCATTGGAGCATCCTAACTGACGCGTCCAGGAGGCGTTCAATGGATGTTCACTTTAGACTGCAGATGCTCGGACCCTTGTCGGCTGTCCAGGGGCGGTTACTGGTTCTGTGGGTGGCTATTCCTGTTGTGAGGTTTAGCAGGGCACAGAGTGAGGCTCAGATTGAAATGGTGGTGACTAACGGATGTTCGATGTTGGTTGTCAAACCCAAGAGAGATTAGGGAAGAAAGCGAGCAGCGGAGGTTTGCGAAGGGCACCATCCCAGTTCCTTTCGGATGACAGAATGGATAAATGAACAAACAAACTACGATGAATATTCATTCGACAATGAACATTCATAGATGGACATGTGATCTTCATATACCTAGAATTGTTGCTGAGGAGCACACGGTTCGCAGTGGACAAGTAGATACACGACTGTTTCCTTCGAGCTGCAGAATGTACACAACCGTGACGCTTGTCCAGCTCTTATGCGGAAGCATAAATTAAGGGGCGTAGCGTCAGACAGGCGACATTGTGTAAGTTGGTCCTCAGACTAGGAGGTTGGACACGCCTTTCGTACACCGAACTTCTGTGGAGTTTGAAACAGCTGGAGTCACCAGATGAGGGACGAAGAATAGCCACACCAGCACAAACTGGAGTTCATTCTCGTTCAAGCGTAACACTTGATGTTCCTTACCCGCGAAGTTCGCCAACAAAGACTGAAAGCGCTTTCCGAACACTATTGCTGTCTAAGCCGTAATTGCAGTCAGTGTTGTACATAGTGGCGCTGCTAGTAGCGCCGCTACCATGTTCACTGCTTCCTTCAATGGCAAAGTACCAATAGCGGTACATTTTAAGTTGGTAGCGGAAAAGCTTCGTCCGCTGCGTTTCCACTAGAAGTTCGGGGAGCAGCAGACCCTGTCTCTGCTGCCGCCACCGCTACGTTCCACAAGATGGATAACGTAAAACACAACTGAAACAAAAACGAGACACCGCTGAAATAAGTTTTTCTCCTCTTTTTTTTTCTTACAAACAAACAAAACTTTTTCTTCATATTTCTTTCGCCATTCGGGCAGATATGTTTGGTGGCCCTCTTCGATCGCAGCTTACTCTCATAAATTGTGGCCTGTACTCAACATAGAAAAAAAGAAAGAAAAAAAGATAGAACTCTCGCCTAGTATCGCAATATTATTTCTTCTTCATAATGGAGGCCAGTCCTGCCGTATCAGTCAGTGCATTTTGGGACGGTTAATAAATCTGTGAGTCAACTGCTGCGGTCCTTGTGTTTCGATGCCATGGAATTTAAAACGTATTGCAGCAGAAGGGCAGAGACTTCGAGGAGGAACCAAGTGACATTGAGGATTTCTCGAAACCCCATTTAATTCATAATGAAGACTATAAGGAGCGACGATGCAAAATATTTTCGCTGAACATCCTCTTATCGCTGCACGATTCAATTTACAAAACCGCCCTGAAAAATGGTCCGTGTGAGGAGCGGCGCCACCTTGCAGGCAAGGTCCAATCTGCTGCCTTGACGTAGCGAGGCCAGAGACGTAAACGGTGAAAAAAAAGGTTGAGACAGAGATAGAATGAAACCCAAAAATTCACGTAAACTCGGAAAATAATTTTTCCCAACATTCGAAGTTTCCAAAAATGTTACGTCTGTAAGCGAGCCCAGTGTGACATAATAGCAGCGTATCGAACAGCCGTGAGCTCTCATTTGCCGCTGATAATTATCATGCTACGGCCACAGCGCACTCGCATTGGGACCCGCTGACGTCACGGAGTGATGTCAACCACATTCCTTCTCTTACTCTTACTTAGGATTTCCTGGAATGGGTGTGAAGCGATTCCAGAAGATGTACAGATCAAAGACCCCCCAGTCGCTTTGCTGACGTTACGAAAACTACCTTCTTGCTTTTCCTGTGCAGGTACTTTATCGTGTAGTGTGGCGCGCTGAAAATTAAATATTTGTGAAGGGGTCCTGCACTGCTCCTGTGGGGTACCGGGTCGCCAGTGTCGATTCGGCATGCGTGGTTTTATAAGACAGCGGTCGACTCTGAAGTGCACACTGACGCCCTGCTTGAAGTCCAGATAAGAAAAAGCCTGTCTCGGATGGGACCATAAAGTTTTCAAATGGTATCGTTGCGTGTCACAAATCCTACATCTCAGCCTAAGCCTTAAAGAAATTTATTACAAACTAAATATGCGATCCTTCACTACCCAAACAATGAAACGACTTGCATCATCGTTGCCAAAGCTCATAATGGGCATGCCATGTCGTGAGGACTATTTTCCTTGGAATCTGGACCACGGAACCACGGCACACGAAAGCAGTCGCACTACTACTGGTCTAGAGCATCAAATTCTCATTCTCGATTTCTCGGATAACAAGTGCAGACCGTACTGACTTACTCTATGTTTCTCTTTCTTTCACGTTCCAGATGTGCGTCGCTGGCAGGTGTGTATGGGATCCAAGAAAATTCGGGTTCTCGCAGGCAATAAAGCCCAGGTTGAATTAATGGCGATATTCAACTTTGTTCATTTTTCTTTGCATTAAGTCACGCGTAAGACATCTGACCTAACATGCGACGGCACCTATGGGGGCGGACAAGAAAGGGAAAAGGCCGTGGCGTCAAAGTACAGTGAAAATCCGGAAGGGTATCGGGAATCCCTCCACCGTTGTGGTAGAGTGACACAAATATTAATTTAGCGTGGCAGGAGAACAGGGAAAACTACGGGCACTGCCAAGATAAAGTGTGCCATTTCTTCTTCAAACAAAATATCAGTCATAGTCTCGCATATTGCCTAGCGCGGTTGTTTTTTGTGCTTGTTTTTCATGTGGATTCACTGGGGATCCCAGCTCAAATTTCTGCCTGGGATGCATGTACATATGGATGGCGCGCCCACGTAGACACATCAGAATCTGTCGACCATAACAGCTGCACTGCCGACGCGCCGGCGCTGCGTCGCGCTTTCCACGCGCCCTGTCCTTCCTTCTCCACTCCCTGCGCGTGTACGCCGCGCCGTGGCTACAGACAGACTACGGCGCGATTCTTTCGTAGCGAGGACTCTAATGCTAATGCATTAAAAAAATGACATTCGGCCTTGCACGGTGAGTCACGGTGCCTCATGAAACACCACGAAAAATTTACCATTCAGAATGGGGCGATTTTCCATGGTAGTAGTGACAGCAAAAATAAGGTATATCCCAGGCAGCACACCAGTATTGGACCAATATCGGCTGCCAATATTGGCACCCTTATGAGCTGCCAATATTGGCCCAACATGAAAGGTGCAACCTGGCTCCCTATTGGACCAATATTGGCTCCCCATATTGGCAAGCCCAGATTGCCCATATTGCGCCATCTTTTTGCGGTAACGCTAAAGATGAATCCGGGTAATAATAAATCATTATCCGGTATAATATCTACTACTAACGGTAATAATTTTTGGCTCGTATTTTTTTTCTGTGGATCTGTCTTACTCAAGGATCCTGGCAGTCTCGAAAACTACCAATGGCAAACACCCTTCAGAAACCTCCATTGGGATTGCACTAGTATATACAGGGTGTCCCAGCTGAATGCCAACATATTTTTTTAAAAATATGTACATCACTTGTTCCGACATGAAATCATTGCAATATAGCATATGTTGAAGGGTAATCCTTAAGAGGGCATTAGCAATCTCCTACGGCAATGTCTTAATTAACTTTCAATAATTAACTTTTTAATTATAAAAGCTACGAAGTTGTCCCAATGAGAACATCTGGTCCCTTCGGTCACCTGACACCGGAGCCGTTTTGAGAACAAAAATCCGTTCGATAGATCGTCCGCAAAAAATTCGTGAAGGAACACCGTTTTCTTCTTTATTTTGTTCATTGCGCATCTTCGGAGACGCGTATTTCTTTCATCCCCAATGTGAGAAGGAGAAAGAGCACACTATCGCCTCTTGCGTCCTGGAAAAAGATTAAAAGAAAACAGAAAATGCAACTCAAGATAAGGGCAGTTCGATAGTGTCATATCCGATACATTTGTTTTTGTTTTGTTTCCGCAAGTTAAAGCTCATCTTTGACGCATGAGGCGGCACTGTGCTCCTTCACCCTCTCACATTGGGGGTGAAGGAAAGACGCGTCTCTGAAGATGCGCAATGAACAAAATAAAGAAAAAATGGGGTTCCTTCACAATTTTTTTGCGGACGATCTATCGAACGGATTTTTGTTCTGAAAACGGCTCTGGTATCAGGTGACCGAAGGGACCAGATGTTTTCATAGGGACAACTTCGTAGCTTTTATAATTAAGAAGTTAGTTATTGAAAGTTAATTAATATTGCATATAATATAATAATATGCAATATTGCAATTTATTTCATCTCGGAAAAAGTGATATATATATATATATATATATATTGTTAAAAAATATGTTCGCATTTAGCTGGGACACCCTGTATATGAGCCAGCCACGGCCACTTGTGCGCGTCGCCTCGCTCCGACCTGCCGCCGTTTTAGGGAAACAACAGGAGTACTGTGACTGTAGAGTTTCTGCATTCCGCCGCGGACGGGCGGACGGGGAGGGAGCGCGTATCAGCTGGTTGTCATCACGTACTGCCCGTATTCGGTACTTTGTTTTAAGGTTCGGGGAGCCCGTTTGTGCCTGACGTTAACTTAAGTGACGTACCGCAGAACTGACATGTGGCAGCAATGGTCCGCGTCGAGGACGATGCAGAAAAACTGTTCGGTGCCGTAGTGTCCGTCAACAGGACAAGTTCAGGCTTATCGTACCACGAAATACCATCAAACCAGACAGTTCGTGATGCGTGGCTCAAGGCAATATTGCGTGAAGGTGAGCGAAAGGGAACGCGCTGGGTGCCAGCCTTGCGCTCGGTCGTTTGTTCTCAGCACTTCAAAGTAGAGGACTTCAGGGGAGTATATGAATAAGAATAATAGGTGGAGTGGGAGGCAGAAGTGCCTGAACGATTTAAATAAATGAAAGAAAAGAAGCAGAAATGTAAAGAATTAGTTCCCGTGCCACACGAGGTATAACAGGGACTAATCCTGGAAGAATTAAAATAATGACAGAAAAGAAAATGAGGGAGTGAGAATTTGAAGGAAGAGGAGGTGGCTAGCAAAACCACAGTCGAGGGAAGGGGACATTGGCAAAAGCGGATTTATTAAAAGAATCAATGTATATTTACAGGATTTGGATATAGATTAATACATATTGAATGGTTACATGAGGCAAGAATATGAGATATGAGAAAAATGATATTCTTGATCTTGATAGTTGATTATCTTCGGTCTTGATGCTTGCATTATAGTGGGATGACTTGCTTTGGGTTGTCTTCAGTTTTGCTCGTTGTCCGTTGCTGTCGCGATGGTAGATGGCTATGGTTGCAATGGCTGGTGATAGTTTATGGTAGTAAATAGGTGTGGAGTTTGATAGGATGTGGTAAAGCTTGGCCTATTCTGTATTGTTTGGTGGATTGTGGGCCAAGGCACTGAGTCTGATTTTTGATTGATTGTTTGATGGCCACCCCTTTCCTCTGAATAGTGGTGTAGATGATTTGGGGTTGGTTTTATCGTGTGTGTGGGTATGTTTGTAATAGAAGGGGGTAGGGCAGTTAAAGTTGGTGTTTTAAAGATACCTTGTCAAGATACAGACTCGATGGCCTATGCCACGATTCTTTTTGCATTCAACCTGTATTTGCATAGGCATCGGGACTACTAGTTGAGGAGGTGTGTTGATTTCTAGTGTGTAGTGGAAGAAAATCGGTTATTTGATTAATTAGATCAATTAGTATTATTTGTGTGGATTTGTTTTTGATTAGGGATGGATAATCTGGTTCAGTTATTTTGTGGTTAATTTGGTGTTCTATGTTTATGATATGTTGTTTAGTTAATGGACAATTGTATATATAATGATAAATGTCTGGGGCTTGGTTATGACATATGCATAGGTCGGAGGTTTTCGAAATAGGAAGGAAATCTACCATGACCATGAATTAGGTTTTTGATTTTAGAAGCTGTAGGAATAGTAGGCTGAGGTTTAATTATTGTAGCGAGGACTGATTCATTATTTATGTTTATTTGAATTGTTTTATTGTCGTAGTTGTTAAGGATTTCATGAAGTGTTTCGTGGACAGGCTCTAGGTGGGCATCTATATGTGTGGCGTGATGCGGTACTATATATTTTTTAATAATTGGTAATTGATGTGAATGGTCTATTGTTTGGGTAGCTATGATTTTGTTTGATTTAGTTTCTTTAAATGATGTGCGTATGTTAATGTCTGCTTTGAGTTCTTTGGAGTGGGACTTGAAGGTAAGTTAGTTATACTTCCCGGGTGGTGTTCCCGAGGATCAGGGGCGTAGTCTATGTCGTTTGGGTTGAGATTTTTGTCGTTTATGGTAATAGGTTCCTTTAGATGAATTATTTTAGAAATTTGTGTTTCTATGTTAATTTTGAGATCAATTGGTAGTAAATTGCAAATGATGGGTAATGTAATATTTGGGGTAGTTTTGTAGGCTTAGCTAATCATTAATAAAGGGATACGTTGTATAGCTATAATGTTCCTTAGTTGGTGTGTATTGGAGGAATCTCTCCACCATGCATTTGCAGCATATAAGATAATTATTTCTAATACTTTGATGTAGAGTTCTCTGAGTACTTCTGGGCTAAGTCCCTAGTTTGTACCTATGAATTTTTGAAGATGGGCTGATATGGTGATTACTTTATTTTTAACATTATTTAGGTGGTCTAGAAAACTGAAGTTTGCGTCATAAGTTACTCCTAGAATTTTAATGTTGTTAACGAATTTGATGTTTTGATTGTTTAATTTTATACATGGTGGCCGATTCTTATATTTGGTTCCATATGTGATGAGTAGTGCTTGTGTTTTACTTGGGTTTATTTATAGATTGTTGTCATTTGCCATTTGTTTAGATAGTCTAAAAGAGAGTTTGCTGCTAATTCTAGTTCATTTCTGGTTTTTCCTCGTATTGTAATTATGATGTCGTCGGCGTAGCCTTGTATTGTGGAATTTGGTGGAGTAGCGAGGTTAAAGATAGTATTTACAAGTATTGCCCACAGGAGTGGGCTGAGAGAAGATCCTTGGGGGCATCCAGATCTTGCTTGAAATTCCAAATTTTCTGTTTTTGAGAAATTCTTGTAGAAGATCAAATATATAGTTTGGGCAGTTGGTTTTGATTAAGGAGTTTAGTATGATATTGTGGTTTGCTAAGTCGAAAGCGCTTTGTATGTCGACCGAAATTATTGAGATGTGTTCTTTATTATGTTTTGCTTCTTTTATAGTGTTGGTCAAAGTAGTTAGTGCTGTGGTTGTGGATTTTGAATAAATAAACCCATGTTGGCTGTTTAATGGTAAAATTGGTTGATGAATAAAGTTGGTTTTATGTATGTGATAATAGAGACGTTTGTAGATTATTTTTTCAAATATTCTTCCTACGATTGGGAGAATGCTTATCGGCCTATCGGAGCCGGCTTTGTTTGCGGGTTTATTTGGTTTATGAATTAAGATTAGTCTTGCGCTTTTCCATTCGTTGGGGTAATATTTGAAGTTGAGACATGCGTTGTATATTGTTGGTAGAAAGTTGGGGTGAGAGGTGTGTATTGCTTTCATTGTTTCTGCGTTTATTTTATCAATGCCTGTAGCAGTTTTATTTTTGATTGAGCTGATAGCATTGATTACTTCAAAATATGTTACTCGATGGGTTGGATGATTGTCATCGTTTAAGGTGCTGGTAGCAATGCTTGGAGAGTTAACTGGCTCCGTTATTATGTTATGTATTATAAGTTCTATGGCTTCTCTTGTAGTTTTTGTGGAGTGTTGTCCGTTGTCTAGGATTGGGTTGATTTGTTTTCTCTTTATTTTGCCGGTGGCAAATTTATAGGGTATTGTAAAGGGGTTTTCTTTTGTTATGTCTGAGCATAATTGTTGAAAGTGTTCTGTTTTAGCTGTTTTAATCATTGTTTTGTATTCTTTGTGGGCGGTATAATAATCATTTTTTAGTTGTTGTTCATTGTATGTGTTCCTGGAAGTTGGTATTTTCTGCGTGTTTGTTTAACTAGTGTTCTTTGAGTGGTTAGTTGCATGTTCCACCAGGGGACCTGCTTATTAGATGGAATGACTGTCTTCATTGATGAGGTTCTATATGTTTTTAGTTTTTCATTAAATATGGTAATTACTTTATCGAGTGTATCACTATCTAATATGGGGTGTTTGGTTTTGAACCAATTGTCTTGGGCTATTTTTTGGTTGAGTTCAACCTGACTTTTTTTTTGTAAATTTATTTTCAAATTTGTTGTTGTTTTTGTTGGTGGAGATAATAATGTAATTATGGTCACTGTTAGAAGGGGTGTCTAAAACTTCCCAGAGAGTGATTTTGTCAGCGTATGTGATTTTAGTAACAGTGATGTCAATCCAAGATTTTCCATTGATGGTTTGGAAAGTAGGGGGACTGTCGGCGTCGTTAATAGTAGTGAGGCTATTGTTGATTAGGAATTCCAAAACGGCGTTACCTCTATCATCGTTTGTTGGTCCCCATAAAGCTGATTTGGCGTTTAAATCTCCGGATAATATTATGTTTGCTGTTGAGTTTTTAGTAATATTTTCTATTTCGGAGAGGGTGTTTTCTATATTGTTATTGGGTGGTGTGTATACATTTATTATGAGATAGTTATCCTTTTTATTTTTGCAGGTGATTGCAAGCATTTCTGTAGATATGTAAGCAGGAATTATATCCCAGGAGTCTACAAGGCATATTATTTCTGTTTTGGGATTTTTGGGATTTTTGGTGCTGGTGAAGTTGTCATAGTCAAGATCTTCGATGATTGATTTGTACTGTTCTTGAATGAGCAGAAAGTCAATTCTCCTTTCCAGGGCTGTATTTATGGCTGTAAGATGGGCTGTTTTGGATTTGGCTGTATAAATTTGGAGGATGTTAACCATGATCAAGAGGGGGATGTTATGTTATGACAGTTGAGAGGAAAGGGGGTGGTGTGAACGTTTACTCGGTATAGTTTGTTCGTGATCGAACGAAGCTCTCCCATTTTTTCAAGGAGGGACACGCATTTGTAGCGAATACGTGGTGGGTGTCAAATTGGGTTCTGAACTTAGTGTTTGATTGACGGCAGCATAAGCAGCAAAGAGACTCGGGCCTTGCCCTGCAGTCTCGTGCATCATGAAATGCTCCACACTTGTAGCAATTGTTATTCTCACGGTGCTTACATACTTTACTGGTATGTCCGAAAGACATGCAGTTATAGCATCTCCTGAGGTCGACGGCCTCTTCTATGTACGCCCTGAGCCACCCTATATATAGGTTTTTTTTTTGTTGATTAGAAGTTTAAATGTCTTTGGCGTAGTTTCGAGGATCCAGGTCTTGGTTTCCATGACTTTGAAGGTAGTTTTCATAGCTATATCTTGATCGTCTAGCGATAAGTCGTTTTTTTTTTCATTTATCTCTGAAATGAGTTCTTCTTCTGTGATGGCCGGGTCGGCGCCCGTGATTTTGATTCGCGGTTTGTTGAGCGATTTCAGCTCTGGCTTGATACAACTTGCCAAGCTTTGGGTGTCGGAAATAGCATTGGCAAGATCGCTGAGTCCTGTTTTGTTCGAAGCTTTGAGTATTACATTTCCTTTTCCGGTTGTCTTCAGCTCTACGTCGTTCAAGCCGAATTGATGTGGTTGGTAGTTGTCCCTTAACATTTTCTGTACGTCGGTTCTGTCCTTCTTACTATACAGCATTAGGGTGTGTTTACTTTTGGGGATTTTTTCGGACTTTAGTGCCTCTGAATATGTCATGGGGGTGGGGCTTTCAATATGGCTTCTTTTTCTGCAAGTAGCTGTTCTTGTTTCTCGATGGTTTCGTTGGCGTGAAGTAGTCTATCTTGAAGGATTCGGCGCTTGATTTCATTTTCTCGGATGAACTGTTCATAATCGTCGATTAGATTTCTTATGTCTTCCGGGAGTTCTTCCGGGAGGTTCTTGTCGCAATCTCTGAATCGGTTACGAAGCTTCCGAAGTTTTTTCTCGAATTTTTTTCTGATCCTTGTCCTCTGTGTCGCTTTTGGTAGCTGCTGTGGATGATCCGGATGGTGCAGCAGAGGAAAGTGTCATAAAGGATCCTGAAGGTGCTACAAACTCTGCGGCATCCTGGCTGGTTCCAGTTTCAGTTTCCTCGAAATTGCGGCCAAACCGTTCATTTTTCGAGAATTTTGACTTTGCTGTACTTTTTCGATGGTCTCCCCAGGGGACCCACTATCGTTCGGCGGCGGCGGCATCCTGGTACGCCAAGCCAAGATGTCGGCGCCCAGTGCACGCTAGCGAGACACTTTTGGATTAATAACTTGATTTCTACTGGTCCGATTTTCAAAATTCGAATAGATTATTAAACCGGAACGCAAGATCTATCGTTGATATCTTGATTATGGTTGTAGGCCGAGTAGATCGAAAGTTGAGTAGCACATGGTGCACTGTTAGGCTTAGCGGGCCAGGGACTGATTTTTACTGATTACTCAGTAATTTTGGGGTGAAACGAATGAACGAAGCTCACCCGAAAGTCCTGAGGTGTTTATGGATCGATGGTGACGCTTTTTTGCACTCGGAAAGGCCTTGGGATAGCAAATTCAACTATTTTACCAGGAGCACAATGCAAGCACGTCCATTCATGCGCGGCGCTGAACTGAACTGAACTGAAAGAACTATACTGCCTGAAGCAGTCCCATCGGATTTCCATGCCTACCCTTCCCATAACCAGACTGCCGAATCAGCCGCCAAACATAGGAAATCTTGTGCGCGTAGTTGCATGAAGAAGCATCCAGCATCCATCGACGGCGTTGTCTGTCTGGAGCCCTGGCGCGGTGCGCATGCGCAGGAAGTGGAGAGAGGGAGCGTGGAAAGTGGACACGCGACGCGTCCATGGCGCGTCGGCACTCGGCAGTGCAGCTGTCGCGGTCGACAGGTTCGCTGGTGTCTATGTGGGCCCGCCATGGGTTATGAAAGCTGTTTGATTCCGTGTTAGCGCCACGAAGCAACTCTAGCTATAGGCAGCGCTGAGACGTGGATGAGGCATGACAGCACCAGGATTGGGGGCAAGAGGATTGTGTGCGTCCTGCGCCGACTTCAGGGGGAACTGCATGTGCCGACATTCGTCTGAAAAGTCTGTCGTGAAACCTACGAGAAACCTTACAGCCGGTGGTAGGATTAAAAGCCTTTTCAGAGGAATCTTCCTCGTCTTCCGCACGATCTTTGCTACTACCAACGACGGGACGCTTTTACCCACTCGGCCATGCCTCTGGTCGCTCATTGCCTGCACTGCGCGTCTTACGTGGTGTCGTCTATGTCGTCTGCCAACACAAACACTTAGGAGATACAGCGGCAGGTGGTGTGCTGCGGAGCATTCGCGCATGTATAGAGTTCGCACATGTGCCGGAGATGCTTCGGGCGACGCAGGCGCGGTGACCGAAAATGAGGAACGTAAGCGGCGCGCGGCCGATAATGCTAGGAAGCGGCGCGCGACAAAGCGTGCCGCCATAAGCCATTACCCTCGTCCAGACGTTTAGAAATGCGCATCAAAGAGAAGTGAACACATTTGCAGAAGAGACCCTTGTTTCTGCACGAGGCCCATAACCTATGGTCGGGTTTGCCGTTGCGCCGCACGCAGATCATATACACTCACTGCGCAGAGACCGCTCCTCGTCTGCTGCAATGCTGTTGCATTTCGTACGTGTTTGGCAATCCGCCATAGAGTACAGTGAATTTTTTCTTCTCCAGTTTTCCACCGCCGCCAGTTTGTACTGTTCTCACGACGGGGTAGGCTCCAACAAACTTTATTACTGTGACGCTACATAGCTCCGTTCAGCACATTGCAGTCATCCTAATTATTGTTTCTAGTACGTGCGTTGCTTAGTGTGATATGGTGCACTATACACGGAACACAAAGGAGGCATGCAATGTATTGCTCCGTAAACAAAAGCGTGCTGGGCCAACGCAATGCATCCCAGTAAGCCAGAAATATCTCAGGTACGTCCCACAAAGGTCGCACACCTCGCATATGTCCGCCACGTCTATGCGACGTTACCTGTACGTCCACAGTGTGACTTTCAAAAATATCTTACTTTCAATATCCCTGGGACATCTCATAGATGTAAAAAGAAAGGAGCAAGCGCGCGTTATTTTTCGGAGGCATCTAGGGCACGTGACCCTTAGTGGCATGACATAAGCAAAAGTGGAAAAATTTGAGTTTACTACCTTATTTACCAAGTAATCACATTATAATCGGTAGCTTGAGTTAAAAACACGATATTTGCCAGGATGGGGTGTCAGGAACGTTCACAGGTATTCGATGACGTCGTTTGCAGCCTCACAAGCGAACTGCAAAGACGCTGTCACCGTTGTAAACGTCATACGCCACTACACTTGATGAACGTACTCCAACAATTTGTATTTCAGTATATGCTCGTTCTGGTATCTCTTAAAATCCGCGTACGCGGTGGAGGGGCCAAAAAGGGAGCCTGCGTCTCATATGGTGATAGGCGAAAGCACATTTATGAACGCGCGGTCTGCATTCGTCTTGGATTAGGGCCGAAAGGCCTCTGGGCTGCCATTTACCACACTACAATACGCTTATGGTGCCAAAAACCTAGCCATAATGTAGCCTTGAAATAAAACATTGTTATATATCTTATGAGAATGTGTGGCACCCTACTGAATAGTATATAGCACATTTCTGAAAGAACACATTTATAGCAATATGTGCAGATTTAAGAACATCCTGTGAATATTCAAATATCCCGAAGTTGACGTCCGTGGAATGCGGAAAAAGTGGGACAAACCATAGTCGCCAGGACGTACATGCAACGTCTACGGGCTCTCTGCAATGATCCATGGGATATCCAAACATCAAATTTGGTATATCAGATGGACATCTCCTAGACGTCTATGGTTTACTGGGATTCTGGACAGGACCTTGTCGCACATCACAGCAAACGTTGACGCACACGTGACCTTGTACAAGGCTGTGTCCGTGATCGGATGCAAATTCACTTGTAAATAAAACGTTTACAGTTTGTGTGCACCTTTTTGTTCGATAACATCGCAATTACACGCCCAGTTTTTTACATGAGTCCTCGTACTGTTGAATACTTCAAAAAATGCGATGTCGACCCGGCATAGTGACACACTGAGCCGATATCGCAAGTAGATCGCATATGCGATCTACTTGCGATGGAACAAACGAGAAAAGGGCTACCATGTCGAGGAAGAAGCACCGTACATTTTACGCTGGCCAAATAGGTTCATCTCTTGTACTTATGCCGTCGCAAATATCTTGACAAGTGCTGGAATGACATGTAAACAAAGTTACATGACCTCAAAATGACGTTTCCTATGACGTGTGACCAGGACAAGATGGTGGTTTGACGAAAAGCGCCCGCTTGAGGCTAGTTACAAAAATGGCGGATTTATGTCGCACCTGTGACACGAAACCCTACAGGGCAAATTGTGGCATCCCCATTTGAGCCACATTTGCTATGTACATGTGAGAACATGCTTTAGAAACGAAGGAAGCTGCTGCACGCTTTAGAAACTTTGCTAGCGACAGAGCGAAGTAATATACTCACACGCAAAGGGTCTCTTTCGTTTTGTAGTCCACTCCGACGACTTTCATTATGGGCGGAGTCAACTTCACCCTCGGGTTACGGGGAAGAGTTGTTGTGGAGAGAGGTGGTGGTGGGGTGGCGCGAGTCCAGTTTGGAGAGAGCCTTGTGATCGTAATGACACCACTGGTGCCGTATTACCTCCTTCTCCTTGTTTCACCCTGCAGAGCGAGTTGAGCGACAACGCGTGCGTCGATGTTCGGGTACGTTCTTTTCTTTTTGTAATAAACAAAAATATTGTGTGCAGAGATGTTTTAAAGCCACAGCTGCTAAGGGCTCATTTTCGTGAAGATCCTATCCATACGTCGCATAGCCGAAAACCCTTCTCCCCCTTGGCGCAAGAGGAAACGAAGCAACGAGAAAAGGGCGCGCGAAGCAGATTAATCATTTCGGAATGGGACGTTGGCGTAATGTGCCTCAGAAACAAATGTGGCAGCGGCGGGCGGCGGTTGTCGCTCCACGTGTCAGGGCATGTGAAGAGTTGCGACGCGTGTGTACAGGTTTCATGTCTCCCGCAGCAGCAGCGGAGATAGGTATTGCGTGTGCGTGCGGTGGTGAATAGCGACATTATGGGCCGTCCTAGGAAGTTTACGTAAGGAAGAAGCTCTTGCTGTGGACCACAATCGACAGGACAAACCCTGCACGTAACGACAGGCGAGCTCAACTAAACAGCACTGTCGCTGTCGTGTTTTGTGTATTTGTTGTCACTGCAACTTGCATTATATCCGCCATAGACAGGTAGAAATCCAGCGAACCGGTAAGGAAGTATGAAGGGAATTGCCTCTGGACGAGAGCCGCCGATATTTCTAACAGAGAATGTTCTTCTGGGCACCGTCCTCATCATTTGCATGGTATTTAAAGGGTTAGGTATGACGTGTTAAAGGTTCATGCGAATTGTGGGTCAACAGCCTGGGGGGAAGAAAGAGGTCCGTTCATGCTTTTAGGGCCAAAGTGAATGGCCGCTTTATTAGACTTTGGATTATGTGAACGAAGTCATCTTTGCTCCAGACCGGTTACAGAAATGCGAAGTTCACGAACAACGGGACGAAACGGGACAACAGGCAGGAATGGGCGAGCATTTCGAAAGATACGGAGGTTAGTGGTTACGTGGGGTGGTGTTCAGAGCAAGAAAAATGTTTTTTTTTCTTTTTTTTGTAACGTATGTATATAATACACTGTTGTGGAATGCAATAAAGAAAGTAAAAAGTAGTGGCCATGCAGCACATAACACTCTTACAGGAGACAGATGATAAAGGGGATAGAATAGTAAGAGGAAAATGTCTGGGCGTATTTTATTTGTGAAGTGTTTCTAGGGTACCTTCTGATTTGTTAATACCGAATGGGTGAAAGGCATTGAACTTGTATATGAGATCAGACTCCCTGTCACGTCTCTCACGTGCGGAGCTGAACCCGGTTTCTAGAATAGATAGTTTAAAGGTCAGCTCCGGAGGAAACTCACTGCCACGGATTGCAACAAAAACTCGCAGGCACAAAGGTTGATGCCTACTGAATGTATTTCCAAAATAGTTTCGGCGAATACCCTGTATTTACTGCGAAATCTGTTTTTTGGTTTGCCGTCCTATCGCCCGCTTGAACAGCTGACGTCACGCTCAGCTTTCGCTTTGGCTCCTCTTGGCTTGTTTGCTGGCTCGCAGTTTCGCAATCGCCAGCAATCACAACTCGTCATTCGTCAGGCTGAAAGCGAAATCGAGAGTCGTGTACGTATGGGCACCTTTCTCCGCGTCTTAATTTGATCATCTTTTTACTCCGGCTAGTCAGTACACACAACCTCATCTAAGTTGTCACTTTGTGAGAGATGCAGCGTGAGTGAATTGTGAGAATGCCGTGCTTCTCGCAGTACGAGCAGGTACGCTACTAAGAAAGATGTTTCGTGCCAGGTTCCCAGTTGATATTGTGCGTGATTGAGTGGTACGAAACCAGTGGTTGAGTGCTCTGAACTTATCAAGGCAACTGTCGTGTGTGCTCGAAGCATTTTGCATCAGAATGTTACGATGTCGTTCACCTGACGGCCGATTTGGACTATAAAAGTCGCTGGAAAGGGATGCGGCACCTGCCTCGTTCGACGACAACAAAGAGGAGAGGATAGCAACAAAGGACCAAAGTTGCGGGTAAGTGTCCGCACGAACTTGCACTATGGCTTGCACACAATGTAAACATGTGAACGACAAATATGGGACTGCTAAACCCTATAATCCGCGGTTGTATGTAAAACTACGCAGTTTCTCAGAGAAGCTGGTTGAGAAATTACATGAGTTTGGAGAAGTCTGAGCTTGGACACAGGGAAGACAAAACAGTCAGAGCAGCTGAAATCAGCAACAACTTAGGAGTTCCTGTTTTGAGACACTCTGTGGCTGTCTGGACTCCTGTGTGATCACATTCCACATGGAACCACACCATATCCTGCATACATGGTAGCATATTGTTGTTCCTCTTTAAAAGCCGGGCTGTGTCTGTGAGTGCTGTGTATTCAAGTTGTAATGTAAAGTTATTACGTGCCAGAAATTCCATTCTGTCCTTCTATACTAATGAAGTTGACTCCAGCAACTGAGTACCTTGACCAGCAAGGGATGACGATCAGCATGCTCGTCACAGATTAGCAGAAATAGGTGAAGTCATGAGAAAGGCTCATCTACCTGTGAATCATCGCTTTGACACATGGCACATTGCAAGAGGGCCACATTTGCTTTGTAGCACACAGTCATAACACATATGTATGCTGTCCATTGGTTGACAACATATTTCCTATTAGAGGGGGTATAGCTGGGGGCAAGCTATGCTGTCAACATTGTTGATCACATTTTGTAGCTCTTAAATATGTAGATGCTTTTTTGCACTTTTCCTAACAATATTAGCCTTAACAGGTATCATTATAATTTCTGCTTCTCCTTTCTCAGGCCCCAGGAAAGAGGTACATACAGCAGCACTGGTGAAGCAACGTCTGGTGCTACAATAATGGTGCCACAGTATCGTGAACATGTACATGTGTGTGCACATGGACAAGCAATGATAATGGCAACCTGTTTCCGGTAAAATGGCTCATGATACTCTGGCATGTCATGGATATTTGGATCATAACGTGGCTTCACATATTCATGAGCATCAAAGTCACCATGCAATATGTGCACATCAAGACATTGGGAAGCTGCTTTGGCCCCACGAAGGTGATTTACAGTATTTCAAGCTAGCAGCGATTACTAAGCAACTGTCCTGCATTCCTCACTTACAGGAACTGGAACATTGGAAGTGTTGTAGGGGATAGTGGGTGTACTTCCCCTTCTGAAGGACATCCCGCCATTGTGTGCACTAAAAGTTTCCTTGTCTCAGTGCTGTTACTGGGTCATGTATCTAAGTATGTCATGGTAAGTAGGTCATGTATCACTTCCACCTTATCTGTGTGCCACATATTGTATCTACACATAAGGAATGTGTGTGAGAAAAGTACTGAAACAGAGAATTGCATTGCTTCTTTACTGCACAAGCCTGTTCTGTCTGTTTTAGGAATTCTAATAATGCTAATTTTCATGTCAGGGTATGTCCAGGGGCTTTCTGGTGCTCTGCTCGACCTCTGTGGATAGCTGTTCATGAGCCCCCGAACAGAAGGAAGAGACTACACAAGGGGGGCTCACCACAAGAGTTACAGTGAATGAGTAAACGCTAACAACTCTGCAAGGCATTAAATGCAAGTCGACAGCAGAAGGGCTTCAGCGAACATGTACAAACAGTCGCATACCTAGGATTTTTAGTTTTTGACATTTCATTCGCCATTAATCGGTGCCTTCTGTGGAAGCGTAGGGGATGGGGAAACAAACACAAGATTTTGGAGCACACAGTAAATGGTACTCCGTGTTCCTTAGCCATTTTTACTACATGAAGTGCCAGGGAAAAATCAAAGGGGTTGGGACGCTTTCATAGACATGGTTTGTTACATCATGGGTGCATCATGCATTGCGCTCCATAATGCTGATCAATCTGTTTTTTTGTTTTTTTCATGTGTCATACTTCGAGAGATAAAAGCTGTCGAACAGATGCCTGACTAACGCACGAATGTCAAGGACCTCAGAGATACAGCCAATTCCACTGATAGCCCTGAGGTCTGTGACGTCAGAGCTGCTTGAGTTTTGCTATCCAAGGTGCCCATTTTCTACGCTCTATTCCAACCTTGGTTTGTAGAACACACATTGGTACGAAGAAGCTTTTATGTTCATGTGGGATGATGGTGTTGCAACCCCTTTCACTGGTTTGTGGGGAATGACCTGATTCTGCACCTAAGACTTACCACAGAACACCTGAACTGACAACTGTGTTCTGTCTATCTTGCAGTGTGCTTGTTTACCTGTTGCGAGGGATTATGGGGGGAGTCAGATAGTTTTATGATCTCAGTGTATTCAATAAAATTATGGTCTATTCAGTGTTACGTGTAAAATTACGTGTATCTGTGGAATGTGTGGAGATGTGCATTGATTCAAGAAGTAAATCGGCTCCTGAAACCAGCATGCAGATCCAGATGTAATACTGGTGTCTTTCACATATGGAGGCAACTCATCTTCATTTCTTTTCTTTCTTTTTTTGTGGTTGATTAATGTGATGGCTCATGGCTGCACTGCACTAGTAAACCAGCCGAAATAAGGTGCAAGATATCCCTGATAATTACACTTGCATGGTATCCTTGTACTGTGCAGTGTATTTTTGTATTCGTTTATTTTTTCCTTCCTTTCTTTTTCTGTTCAGCTCTGATAAGGCACGTATGCCCTCATGTAAGTATCTTGTTCGTGTATCTGGTGCTTGCTCTCTCGACAGTGTAAAATTTCGGCAAATACGTTCATCGCGAATCTACACTAAGGTTGACATTCAAGCCCAATTCTTACGTACGTAGTACCTGCAGTGTGTATACGATAACATGGCGTTGCCAAACACAACTCGTTCACCCGGTTATAATGCCAAGAAATGCGATTACTGCTCCTGTAACGTCAAACGCCAGGTATTCGAGAGTGAGAAAGATATGCGCAAGTGATGCAGCAGTGGTGAGCCGTAACTATAAGAGAGTGAAGTCTTCAATTAAGCGATGAATTGACTTACTTTATCAAAGACACCTACAATGCGAATAAAAATATCTTTCGTATGTAGGCGTAGCACAGTTCCGTTGACAACATACGTGACGTTCATTGCGTTCCTAGCCAGTCTGCCGCTGGCCGGAACGCGACAGCATAATTGCAGGAATCCTAACTGCGCAAGTGGTATCAACAGCGTGTTTTAGCATTGGCAGATCATCCCAAATATTCAAAAAACGATCAAGAAGCCTACGTCGATCGAGCAGACGCTCCCTGCCACCATCGCCTGTTTACATTCCCGTATGCTCCGTAGAGAGGGAGGGAAGTCTTGAAGAACACTGATATCACTTACGTCGGCGATATAGACCGCGTGAACAGCTGCCGTCATAAAAATGGCGGCCCCCATGTCTGTTTCGAAATGGTTAATTTACGATTATTTAAAATATGGGGCTGTTTTGTGGAAATGAAGGGTGCTTTCAGACACAGTTCGATATGGGCTTCCAGAATATTGTTACAGTTTCAAGAAGTCAAGGTATCTCCGGAGCTGACCTTTAATGTAGTCAAAATTGTGACCAGTAACGTTAATGCGTTCGGCGACTGCTTTGGGGAGTTTGTTGGAGGTGTCGGTTCTGTGGCCGGTAAGGCAGTTGTTCATTTGTTGGCCGATTTTCCAAATGTATTGCATACGGCAGTCGCCGCATTCAATGCAATATATTGGATTGGAGCTTGTGCATGTGAATGCGTGGTTAACAGAGGGGGTGTAATTGCTCGCAGTGCTTTTGATGGAGTTAGCGTGATGAACGTCCTTGCATGTCTTGCAGCGTTGGAGGTTACTGGCGTGGAGACGTTTGAGCACTTACAAACGTATGCTATACGGGCAGCCAAAGAGGTTTGGCTAACCTTTTCATTATCTGTCCGTTGTCGTCACATCCGTACCGCGAGGTTGGCGAGGTCCCGCACTCGCTATAGTCGGGTTGGCTTGTCGTCCTGCAACAGGTTCACGTGGGTTAGCTGACGACGAAGCGCGAAAACGAGCGACCGCGATGCCCCTTACGTGGTCCAAGCACCTACAACCACTAGCTTCTGAGCTGCCATGCTCGGGCGACAACTGTCACGTGACCAGGAGCGGGAGCTAGCCTAGCAATATCTGAGCGCTATGCCCTGTTGTCACGAAATGACCACCCGAAATCGCCACTATCGGCATAAACGTGGTATCACCGCACACTGGACACCATTTTTTTGTTGGTTCAAGGATGCCTAAACAGCGCATTCCGCATCTTTTGAAACATAATCATTCGTGCTCGGGGCTGAGGACAATGTTGTCCAGCTGTTTTCACCTAAAGTACAATCGCTCCCACCCGCTGCGAAAGATAGACTACTAGAAACGTAATGTACAATGCAGAATATATACAAAAAACGTACTTCTGAAATATACAATACGTTTATTGAATGAACAGTGCATGTACAAGTATGAGACATATGCCAACGGCGCTAAAATTGTTACGTGGACAGGAACAGTTGCTGGGCAATGCTGGAGTCGAATCAAATTCCCTTTTAGCTCGTTCTTTTGTGCTTCGTATGATAAAAAGACAGGAATGGAGCACTACACTCTTAAAACAAAGCTTCACCACATAGCACGCTGAAGCCCTATTGGAAAAACTGAGGTTACCTCAAGAAATCATGAGGCTCTACCTCAGGACCTCAGCCCCGGCTGTGGTTCTTCTAAGGTTACCTCAAGAAATTCTGAGGTTCTGCCTCAGGACCTCAGACCTCAATTTCGCTCTTTTGAGGTAACCTCAAGGAATTCTGAGGTTCTACCTCACAACCCCAGACCTTGCTGTGCCTCTTTTAAGTTTCCGCCTCAAGACCTCAGACCACGCCGTAGCTCTCCTACGGTTACCTCAGCGAATCTTGAGATTCAACATACGGTCTCACACCTTGGTACACCTTACAGCCTTGGGAATTTCTGTGGGAATTTCTCAGGGGACCTTTTCGTTGGAGAGGTTCGCAAGGTTTTTTGGAGTAGAATTTATTTTGGTGACTTGTAATTTAATAATGTTACCTTCATCAAATTGGCAACATTAATTAAGCCTACACCAAACCGTAACGCCAAAACGTGAAATTTGTCATCCACATAAACCATCATGAAGGGATAAATTCAATTATATTCGGTTATAAATTAAAGCTCTACTAGCACAAAGCGTCCACAACTTGTACAACAATACCAACGTTACACAAAAATCACATTGAAAGAATTGCTAAAAAGCAAGCGAGCTAGAGATTATAATTCCTATTACTAAAACGGACTGGAGAGCTACGAAAACAGCCAGACACTGTCCGCGTGCGTCTCTTTTCGTAGCTCTCTAGTCTTGGGGGTTTTGGTAATATGCAAACAGAAATCACATTACTCGTATGAAAAATGCACTGCAGATTTTTGCATTCACCAGTTATCTGAAGACACAATAAGCGCAATATAGGGTAAACGGTAGATTCACACGTGAATTTCTATTAGAGGCTAGAATGGACAGATAAAATTGCAAGCAGGAGTTGTTGCGAACAGTAACGCGGGAAACATGCGTCGGCGTCTTTTTAAAGCTCAACTAAGTGGCTTCGCTCCAGCCACGCATCCCTATTTCTCCCTCTTTTTTTGCTTGGGGGCCGTACACTAAGTTATCGCTTTTGTAACGCGGTTCTCGGAATCACCTCCCTCTGCTTGGAGCAGTTACGCGCCAGCTTCCATGGCATGCGTGTGTATTTGCTTCGTCCTGTGTGCCGCTTATTAATAAGTGTCATGATGACGTGTGTGTACGTGAGGGTCTTGACGACATTCGAGTTGTTGCTTCTGTGAACGACGTGAGGAATTTTTCCGAAGACAACGGTGGCACAGATCTTCAATCAGAACGCGGAATATCCCGTGCACGCTATTTTCCCGAAGGAGGGCGAGAAAACCCGTTGAAGCTTTTTTTCTGGAAGGTACGTGAAGGAAATTTTCTTGTATATAGTTTTTGCTGTATGTTTGTGCGTGCGTGTGCGTGCCTTGTTTTGAATTAAAAATTATGCTTGAATATCTTGTGAATGGAAAGTGATACTTTAGAAGTTGATGTAACTTTGAATTTCTAGTATTTGTGATACCGTATTTTCAGATTCCCTGCGATGCATTTCAGATAGATTCCATGTCACGTGATAGCCACTGGGGATATCGCCAAGGTCTGCAGCGCGAAAGCGGATAGGAAAGCCACCAAGGCGTGAGCCGGAACCGCAACAAACGCAGTATAATGTGAGTGTTTACATATCTTGAACGGTATCAAGCAAGGCTTGCCAAGGCAAGCCTCAAGGCACCAAATTTCTGTCCTTTTGTGGCTTTTCATTCGACGACGTGCCTGAGGCTACTGCTCACCAGACTGTTCATCCCTCTGGTTTGACAAACATTTATCGTTATTTTTTCTTGTTCAAAACGTATACGCATATTCTTGGTATGCATAGAGCGACTAAGCTTATTTGGAGACACTAGGTATGCCTGTGGTCACCACCGTCTACGTTTTGGGTATGGCAATTTACCATAATGGACTTTTATAGTTTTGTCACTGCGGGGAGCAAATTACTTTCGTAGATGCAGACATGCTCACTCAATTTGGTAATCACTATTCGGTATTTCGTGTATTATTTTGTATTACCTCTCTGGTTATCATGCCTGAACTGAAATTTATTTCTAGGTGCATATCTCCAGTGCTTCAAGAGCAGAGCGGAGGAAGGCGAAGATACCAGAAAGAAAATGAAGAGAGTCGCGACACTGAACGACAAATTAAAGTGTCTGAAAAAGTATTTAGAACCTGATGAACTCAATACCAATAAAACGTATTTCAACACGAAGTCGTGCTACGGGCGCTCTGTGTTGTCCGTCCCTTCAGGTCCAATCTGTGGAAACCTCAGGCCCTGAGGTAAACGCAGGGCCTCAAGCTCTGAGGTAACCCCAGGACCTCAAGCTCTGAGGTAACATCAGAACCTCAAGCTCTGAGGCAACCTCAGGACCTCAGATGTCCCATAATACCTCAAGACCTCAGACTCTGAGGTAACCTCAGGAATTATTTTCAATAGCTTCACCACATAGCACACTGAAGGCCAACCATTGTACAGAGCGATACCTCTGCCACTCTTGATGTGTGGAAAGCGCGAGGCGTACGCCTTTTTGTGACAATCAACATTTCTGCATAAGTGTCACAAAAAGGCGTACGCGTCCCATTTTCAATAAATCAGAGGAAATAACGATGTCAATCGAGATGATGATTGGCTAGGAGCGTGCTGTGTGGGGAAGTTCATTTTTAAGAGTGTACTGTTATCCATACCAGAAATTCCAAAGAAATCCGAAAGTCCGGTCCATGCGATTTCTTGCACTTCTCGTTTCACAAAACTGTCGAAGGATTAAACGCTGCTAATCAATTGTCGTCGTCCAAGCACCGATTTTCGAACTTTTTTTTTTAATCATTGCGCTAGAGGGTGTGTCAGAGGTGAATTTGGTTCTCTATGATTGCTGACTGTGATAAAAAAATATCACCTCAGTTTTGCAGATCAGATCCTACGTTCGACTACACATCGCAACTTCAACTGTCCCTGCGCCGGCTGTCTATTTGTATTTCTGGAAAAAGCTCAACACGCGATCAAGAACGTATTTTTTTATGATAAATGCTGCTGTTCTGAAATTGAAGTGGCCGAACTCGGAGTCCTTGATCAGGAACCTCTCTCCTGGTTCGACACCGAGGTCGTCCAATAAGATCTTCACATCTGGCGGAGGAACGACTTGGTCTCCGGTGGAGTAGATTGACCGTATGGGGACTGTGATGTTTGACACGTCGTACAGGACGACTGGTTTCTGCGTAAAATACGCGGGTGATGCAGGTAGTACATATAGCCAAGTGGCAAGCAGCTTGATGTCTCCCACAACAGAGCCCCTCACGAAAGAACAGTTGGTGACATGCACGCTAGGACGCTTGAGCTAGTATATGATTGCTATATTGATATATACTATATTGATTGATATATGATATGCACGCTAGTATATGATTATCGAGTTGGACTGATCTTGGTATGCAATCTTATCTGGGATATAATTAGTCAATTGATGTGCTGATGGTGAATGAAGCCCGAAACGCATGGGACGTTTTCTCGGCATTAAAATGTCGCGTGCACGCAGTGGCCTTGCACGCGCGGCGAAGAAACGTCTGCGAGATTACAACCCGAAACGCATGGGACGTGTACAGAGCGAATGCCGTGAACCACTGTTGCCATACTCGTCGGCCACGAACGTTTGTGAGATTATGAGAATGTGTACTGCTGTCGTTTTCTACGGTTTCTGCGTTGATTCGGTCCAGATATCGTTGAAATGTAGGAGTAAACTTAACGTGGTGGATATTGTTTCAAAAATTTGTGCGAGTGACTTATACACAACTTTGTCTGTCACACACGTGGCCATCGCTCTGTCCAGCCTTCGGAAGACTCGCCCATGCGTGCAAACATCTGTAGACCACAGACTCCGGCGTACGCTCTCCACGCGCGGTGGTCTCCATGCGTTTCGGCCTTGAGTTTGGCGACCATAGTGTGGAGACCAATATCGAGGGAAGTGTATCTTCTTAACTGAGACATACATCCTTTCTTTAAGGTCATATACGCAAGCTTACTTTTTACGCAGAGGGAAAGTATCGCCTGTAAGTAACATACAATAAACTTAACGTAAAAGTATTCAGCAGAACCTAAGGGTGCTCATGGCATATCTTTAGTGGCACGGCGCAGTAGCGTCATGCTTCCAATAAGCGTGAACAGAAACGAAGCTTTGTTCAAATCAAATTGAAGTGGAACCAATAACTCGCATTACTCATGAAGAATTAGCGCTTAGTCAAGATGTGTAGCTGCACATGCGACACTATATCCTTTGTGATACTCACAAAACAGCCGGTATACGGTGCGGGGAAGTTGAATGAGTTCAGTAGGAACATGCCGGATTTCCTAACCCCCCCCCCCCCCCATTAATATTCATTTGCTGTCATATTTCTGCAGCGTCTCGCGATAATCCGGTACACGTTAAGCCAACAAACAGTAAGTTCCTTATCCGAGCTTGGATTTAAAGCTGGCTCGGATTTAGGTATAAAGTCTAAAGCAGAAGTCAGATTTAACGGAATGCGAAAAACACCTACGCATTCTTTGGCTTTCGGCTTGATTATGCTGCAGTCATAACTTTGGAATCGATGCACTTTCCCGATCTGCAAAAACATATATATAATTTTTCAACACAATTCATTGTCTACACGCGGGAGACAAAAAAGGAAAAAAAAAGGAAAGAGACATTGTGGTCAGTATGGGAATCACACATTTGCGGCTTTATTCAGACCCCCATACTTTGCGAGCGGATAACAAAAATACGTTACTGGTCAACAACAACTTTATTTTGAGATGATGAATGGTGAGATCCATCGCCAGGGGTCGTGTACGTGTACGCTGTACATAATTTAAATATAAGATCTTTGTCAGGAACATCACATTTTGCATATATTTGCCCCCGTGATATTTGTTTACGCATTTATTTTTAAAGCAACAACAAATTACCCGCTGGTATCGACAAATGAAAGTCCGCTTTCTCTGCGAAATTTGAGGCAATCACTAACGCAAGTAACAGTAACTTCCCTTTTACCCCCAGGAGCATAAATTTTCTTGAACTGCTGATCAGGACGGTAAGTAATTGTTCTGAGGCTGCAAAACACAAACAGACAAACGCGACAAAATCCTCAAGGTGTCTAGGAACATGGAAGATTGAGGTATGGCAGCCGTTGAAAAATCCGTGCAACGGCAAGAATCGAACTCGCGGCTCCTGATCACTGGTCCAGTGCGCTAACGATTACACCACACTGGGACGGCTTACCGACGGCTTGCAAAGGGTTCTCGATCAGGACAGCGTAACAGTCACCACATAGTTTCCACCTGTTTACCAGATGCCGCAGCCTCATTCTGTCTGCCTGTGTGTGTGTGTGTGTGTGTGTGAGAGAGAGAGAGAGAGAGGAGAAACACATTGTAGGAGAATGTGAAGAGATAGAGTGCGTGCCCTGTTCGTTGAATCATTCCCCTTGGGAAGTCGTTCGCAAGCCGTGCCAGTGTGACGTATTGGTGAGCGCATTTGGCTACAGTAACGTAATCAAGATCTGTTTCAGTCCTGCAGCGGTCTGGCTTGTTCGACGGCTGCCATATTTCAATCTCTCTGGTTGCCGCTTCTGTTTTTGTTTTGTTTTGTTTTTTCGATAACGCCGATTTAAATTGATACTTTTTGGTACTTATTTGAATACCGTACTGACTGAGCCAGTTGAACTACACATATATTTGAACAACTATACGCATATTTCTCTCTGTGTTGCCGCTCAGCAACGAAAACACGAGAAAAATAAGTTACGTGAAAAGTATAACACTGACCTGATAGTAGTGAATCAAGTTCAACATTGATGTCCCCGCCGGTATTTGACACATGTAAACCGGTGTTCTCGTCTGGAACACAAAATAAAAAAGAAAACATGAACAGTCAGAGGTCCATGCAGAGGAGCCCGAGATGTTATCGCCACTGGAAAATGTGTTACGCTCGTGAGGTGCTCGGGCATGTGAGAACATGATTCTTCTTCCTGTTTCAAGGCATCTGTACTAATATTTTGAAACAGGTGCGATGCGTTTCATCATACGGAGAAGTACACGATTTAACTACGCTAGGGACGGAATGACCTAGACTTCACTGGGAGAGATCCCTATGGAGCACCCGGTGCGGTGTACCCCGGAAAGACACCTTGTGAGTCGCGCGCCCTCCACTCCGTGGGCCAACTTAAAGGGACGGTCGCATGCGTTCCAGTCAGTTTCGAAACTATGGCGTCATTTAATTTCTCGCGGACCGTACACCACGGTATCCAAAATCCCACGCGAAATACTGGTGCAGTTTCACATTTTATTTGACGCAATACATGACTACAGCAGAGAGACGGATGTTGAGAGAAGTGCCGGAATTTCCTCTCTGGAAAAATGAGAAAACGTCATTCTGCAACCGGTCAATAGTGGCACGCATTTGAGAAATTTAATGCCGCGGCTCTGCGGGCGTCTCATAGAGTTATGGGGCCTCTGGACGGCGCCTTTCCTGCTCCGCGCACCCTTTCAGGGAGCAGTCTAGAGGCCCACAACTTTTTTTCTGTTTTTGGTCAGTATGGAATGTTAGGCGGCCGAAAACAGTTTTCCCACAATTAGTGCAACAGTAGCTAAATTGGGACGCCTGCAATAGCTCCCCGAACCTCCCGCGCGCGATACACCCTCCTTCGCCTTCACGATAGGCACGTGATGAGCGCCACCACACACGTCACTATGTGACGCAAGTGGTGAGGACGCTCCTCATTGGACTTGGGATCACATGATCGAGGGGAGCAACATCGCCCAGGCCGGAGCGTCTGCTACCGCTTGGGAGACGCCATGCGTTCTCCGGCTTCGTGATGTCCGAAACGGAGGGTTTGAAGGCTGTCAACGACACAACCACGATTTTTTGGGACCGCAGGCACCGCGGGAAGAACGAGTGGTGCAGCCCGAAATTAACTGCGTTTGTACAGCAAAAACCCCGTGCTTCTCGACAGTGTGCAGCCTGTCCGATAGTTTTCACCGCGCAGTTGGTTCAGTGGCTAACAGGTGGCGCCACAATACCGCATCCACAATACAGCTTAGCAATAGCTTTCTGCTGCTGTGAATTCTGAGATTGCACAGAAGCCACGGATATATTACTCTTGTGATCGTAATCTTATTTTCTCAGGCTGCGTATATGCTTCTTCTTTTAAAGAAAACGTGATATAAATCATATAAATAATATAAATCAACAAGAAGCAGCTAGCAATGTTCGTAGCAGACGGTTTTTCCTACGAACGAATGAGGGGCTCTCTACCACGAACGTCACACTAGAGTGGGTGTGGTCTGCAGTTGGAGCGCTCCGGCCTGTCACCGCGGCAGCGATTTTCCAGATTAATTGCACCGTGGTGATACAACTTTGGACAGAAACATTTTGTGGGAATGCTTTTCACATACTGGTTTACAAGATGACAGCAGTTTTGGGCCATGTTAGATACCACTTTAACGCTCCTTTAAGTCCTCCGCTTACGGAGTGACGTCACGCTGCTGGAGCTTCTGCAACAGCGGAGGCAGTGAGCGATCTTCAAAATTCGTTTAGTTAATATCTAAGCGCTTTTCGAAATAAAAAATAGCCAGGTAGACTGTTGGCCGGTGCCGAACATAGTGGTATCTGCTTCATAGATGGGTTTCCGGAAGCGACCGTCCCTTTAAGGTTATATCCCTGTGAGGTTCTTTATGCCTGTACGCGGCTGCGCCGCAATGACTAGAGTACAGGATCCGTTGCTTTTGAAACTCACATTTGGCACTCTGGCAGTGCATTCTGCCTGTAGGTGACTAACGTGCGACGTATCGCATCACAAATGAGACACAGTAAATTATATTTCGAAGGTGTACTTCAAACTCTAGTTGTTCAGCGCACGCCATCGGCAGCACTCCGTGACGTTGACCTTCCCGCGTAGCGTATGGCGACCATGAACGGGAAAGAAATAAGCGACTGTGGAGAACAATTCTGTTCTTTGCATGTTCTAAGATTTTATGGCTTGACGTATCAGTCAAAGCGTTTTCATTTGTGCACATATTTCATTAGCATGTAGGCAGTGGCGTAGCCAAAGAGAGGGGGGGGGGGGGGGCAAGGGGGCTCGAGCACACCTCAGGCCACCGGTCGACACACGCAAATTGTGCAAATTCGAGGAGAAAAAATAATATACAGGGTGTTTCCCCTAACGTGATAAAAAATTCTAACTGGCGACGTACTCGCCGGAGGATTGTGGGACTTTCGGCAATTACCTTCTGCGAACTGTTGCCACCATTCAGGAAGGCTTTGGACAATTTTTAATTGAGGGAAATTTAGTTTTTTCAATTGAACTGTGAAAATTGTCGCGCGAACCTCACTTTTTTTTACAGAAATATGAAGTCCTACGCGGCTAACCACAGACCCAACAAACACTATGCACAGTACCGCAACAAAAAGATCTGTAAAAATTCGGTTTTAGCCCCGCCCGCTTGAGTTGTGGGGAGAGAAGGAAGTGTTCCCGCCTCTTTTTTTACCTTTCTTTTCTCCGCTTTGACCTTGATGCTGGTGACGTCCGACTTATCACAAAGAAAACAAAATAACCGTCTTATCACAAAGAAGGCAAATCAAATGAAGGCGGGGACACTTCTTCTTCTAGCACATTTGGGGTACGCTTCTTTGCGAAAATCCAGCAGGCGGGGCTAAAGCGTAAATTTACTTTTTTTTTTTGCGACTATTTATGTTGCGATCTGCGCGTAGTCTTTGTTGGGTCTGCGGTTATCCGTGGAGGACTTCATGCCTCTGGAAAAGTAGTCAGGTTTTTTCCCGCAATTAAAAGTTGTCCAAAGCCTTCCTGAATAGTGACAAAAGTTTCCAGAAGATAATTGCCGAAAGTCCCGCACTCCTCAAGCGAGTACTTCGCCAGTTAGAAATTTTTATCACCTTAGGGTGGCGTTGGGGGTGGGGGAGGATGACTGTGTTTTTATAACAAGCCCCCTCCCCTCCCCCCTACTTTGCAGATCTAGCTACGCCACTGGATACAGGACAGTGAGGACAAAGCGTGAAATGAAATCCCCACCCTGTTACGTTCATTCCGTCTCATGCATTTAGTCCCGAAATGAAGTAATAGCTCTCGACATGCATTTATCCCTAAAAGACGATTTTACGCATAGTTTTCCATAGCGTGTGTTCTCTTGCGTTACTATGAATAATTCTACAGTCCGTAAGCGAGGTCATGCAGCGCTCATGCCATGGTCATGTTCCCGAACAGTACATATGCACGTGCTGTCAACGAAGGTGTCAACAAAAGATATGCTGTACAGCCCCTCGAAATCTATAAAACCGCTGCTCCTGGCACATACAGCCGTTTTACTGATGTAGTAGGTTACCTTGTTCACATATTTGCTCTCAAAATTCAGTGCTACTTCCTCGAAATATTGGCAGAGAGCACTAGCAGGTTGCTGACACGCCATCGCCATGAACTTGTCTGATGGAGTGTTTTTTGCAAGCGCTTCTCGCACACCCGCTGTGTAGAGTACCTCCTGGAAAAAGACATCAGACATGTGTTGGACAGTACCACAGTTGCATTCAACGCAGCTTCATTTGCATAAAGGAGGAGTTGGGTTACACCTTTCGCATGCAAATGGTACGGAAGAAGCGGAAGAAGATGTCCAGGGGGAAGGTTGCGCTTTCTCTGTGTCTATTGGTGTGCAATCAGTTTTTTCCTTTTTTTTGAGAGAGAGATATGGTTTAATAGACGGCGAGTCCTTTCACCATCACCACAGCCACCACCATCGTGGTTGAATAGATTGCACCGTGTCACGGATGGGAGGTCTGATGTTGGCGCGACGCGTCTTGCACTTCTATGTTAGCCATGGTAAAAGACGGTTTCTGAGCTCTGGGTCGCGTGATGACAATCATCAGGGAGACGGAGAGACGGGAGATACGGAGATGGACATGTCGTTCCCTAAGGGAATGAGGGCGTACTCTTGCGGTCTGCCCTACGGGATGGTACACCTAATGATCCGTTCACCACGACCACACAGAAGGAACGGAGCCGAGCTTGTGTCATACCCATATTATTGCGATCGGTATCTAGAAAATATTCCTCCTGGAAGGTGAATGCAGTCGCCAGTGACATACGGCTTAGCCCGACAACAATTCCCAGCAAACCAGATACATCCAGCAAATGTCCGTAGATATCTCGCCCGGGACGTTTGGATATCCACTGGAGTTTGCCAGAGATCCGCTCTACATCCATGCAACATCCCAGCGACTAGCATTTCTGCCCTGTTTGTAGATCCACTAAAAGTCCCTGTGACGTCTGTCACGAATATTTGGATATATACGGGAGATTACGAATATATATACATATTTTGCTTTTAAAAATTTGGTCCATGAGATATTTAGTGTTTGTAGAGTGCGTAGAGACCACTGCAACTGTGTACCGGCAAAGAATATTTATTGTGTGTTTCAACCAGACTTGTGCGTAATGCGTTACTAGTAATTGCGTTACTTGTAATCAATTACTTTTTGAGTAATTTTTCGAGTAATCAGTTACTTTACTGTCAAAGTAATTTTTCCAGTAATCAGTTACTTTTCTGAGTAATCGATTACTCAGTAATTGATTACTTTTCCAGCAGAGATTAATTCATCTTCTAGATATTCTGTCCCAGTCATGTCCCTCGTGCCGTTAGCCTTTGTTGGGCCGCCGTTCTACCATAGCAAGCGGAGGTCATTGTAATACCAGGAATTTCAGGGTATCTCTCCCCAATGTCTTCCTACACCAGTGAGGTGGTACCTTTGTGGTAGCTTTGGTGGTTCAGTGAGTCATGGGGAAGTTCCACGCAATGCTCTTCCACAATTGGAACAACGTCTTCCCGGGAGATAAATACACTAGACATACAGATCTACTTGACCTAGGCGTTTTTTTTTTTAAATTATTTCAGCTGTTCTGCTGTTGAACCTTTCTTCTTCTTTTCTAAGGCACACAAAGACGGGTATAATTTGCCTGAATGCAGAGTAACGACCAGAGTAACGCGTTACTTTTCTGCTCGTTACTCAAATACATTTGGAGTCGAGTAATTGGTAACGGTAATCAATTACTTTTTTCGTTGAAGTAACGGTAATCAATTACATTTTTCGAGTAACGGGTACAAGTCCGGTTTTAACCTGCTCACAATGTGAACTTTTTGGTACCTTGTACTTCACGGGTTATTGTACAGCCTACGTGCAGAAACTCAGGAATCCTCCGAGATAACATATATCTGTAAGGTCCACCCCGACTATATGCTAATACATGTGCATGTGCAGCATCCTGTACACTCACGCAGTACTATACAGGGTGGTCCACCAACCATGATAGAAATTCATAGTAAAAAACGTAGGCCCCGGAGTAGGCGGTCAAGAGATTTTTTTCTGCGAATAACTTTTGTTACATATTGGTAACATTTTTATTTCATTTCAATTGACGGAAAGTTAATTTCTTGAATTGAACTCCGATATTTTGCAAAGCAACCTAACTTTTTTTTTTCGGAAATGGGTTCCCCGTGGTCATTTTACTCAGTATAGCTCATAATCCCACTCGTAATGCAATGCCAATTGCCGAAATAAATTCGCCGAAAATCCCTGGAAATGAGCCCTTGGCTCCGCCTCTTTTTTGACGGCTCGCAGTTTGAGCGCAAAGTTGCGAAGAAAGGAGGTTACACTGACACGCCACACGAGGGGGGGGGAAGGGTTACAAGCCGCGTCGGGTGGCATCATTTTTGATAAGATAGCTCTGATTTCCGCACTCACCGCGCGTGTTTGTTCAGTGGGTAAGGCTTATAACCCTTTCCCCCCTTGTGTGGCGTGTCAATGTAACCTCCTTTCTTCGCAGCTTTTTACCTAACAAATTGCCCTCATTGACACGTCTGCAGGAATGCACACTAACTTGTTTGGCAGCAAATGCAGTTAAATAACCGTTTGTAGCAAACCGGTACAGTTGATTGGAGTAACTGAGCCGATTTCTCCAGGAATTAGCATAGTGGAAGTTTTTCCACCTGCATTTGCATTAATTTAGATCACGTTTCTTACCCGATTTTTATCCTCCCAATTTAGGAAAATGATTTCTCCAAAACTTCACGCTCTACTCATGACGCTGTGTACCACGTCGACACACATTGCCATGTGCAGTGTGAAATTTACCCCACAATGTATGCTAATATACGCTAGTGTAGTGGAGCCCTGACATACGACATTAGAGGACGATATGCAGCATCAGTTATTGGTCATAGAATGTATATTAAATGAAATTACAGCGATGTACGAGTTTTTATTTTATTTGCTTGTGTTGTCTTGCTGCGTTTTTTTAGCTGTTTGTGATTTGCAACACAAAGGTTCTCAGTGACAAGTAAGGATTGCGCCTTCAACATCATGTTATTTAAATATGTGACAACTGTTGACAGTTGTTAAAAAGCATGCGTCATTGGAGCACATCAAAACATGCTGCAAAAGACAGCTTTGTTATGCAAAGCTGTCAGAGCTTCATCCGCCATGCACTGGTCTCGTACTATTCTCCAAAAGCAGTTTCTAAATCTGTACAGTGCACCAAAATGTGTTTTGTGATGACATGAACCTGGGATGTCCAGTGGATGTTGAAAGAACGTTGCAATGTCTGGGATGTTAGCGACCTAATTTGGACCAAGCTATGGATAGCTCACAGATATCCGGTGGACGTTGAGACGTCTGAGACATCTGCCATTTGTTTTGGATATCACCAGGACGTTTGTGGTTTGCTGGGAAGCCCGACAGCTGTTCGCTCGGAAGCGGCACTCCAAAATCTTTTATCACCGGTGTAGCTGGGATTCCAGTCAACACCGAAGTTGCATGCGAGGGAGGTGAGATAGGTTGTTGTGTCCCCAGAGAATATTTGAATGGCGATTTCGTACTCTATCTCAAGAATGCCGGAGAGCATCAGCTGTAGGAGGCATATCGTGCAATGACCGTGATATTTTTACGGAACTACGCAGAGACATACTGACCGCCGATCCCACGATCCAACTTCCAGATCCGGTTCTTGTTCCAGTACAGTCCAGCATGCTCGGTATACCTCGAGAGGACAGATTCTCTGTGTATGCGTGCGAGGTTGCGTGTTGGACAGCAGGAAAATCACAAATTGTCATTTAGCGCCGCTTGCAGCTGGCATTGAAAAAAAAAAAAGAAAATCTCGAGATACCTCACTTAAGTTGAGATTGATCGTTCGCCAGAAAAATGCGTTGAAGTCCCGCACGTGATGACCTCCCATTTGTGGGTGGAGGTTCAAAGAAGCGTCAGCATGTATGTTCCCATCGATAACCGAGCGTGCTCACCAAGTAGGATGTTCGATGGACTTCCACATAAAAAGCATCTTGACGACAAGGCGAAGCGATGAATTTCCACTTACAAGACAGCTTTCGGTATCTGGATGGCGTTGAGGTCACTGCTCTCTTCTTCCATTTGTTCGGTTCTTTGGTTATAAGTAGATCCTGAGGTTATAGGGTTTAACCCGGTTCTTCCTCTGATTGAAGGTTGCCTCTTTAGGGGGTTTCAAACCCGGCAAATTGCCCTGACTGAGACATCTGTAGGAATGCACACTAACTTGTTTGGCAACAAATGTAGTACATCACCGTTTTGTACCAAACCAGTACAGTTCATTTGAGTAACTGAGCCCGAATTCGCCCAGAATTTAGCATACTGGAAGTTTTTTGATGCGAATTCGCATGAATTTAGAGCACATGTTTAATCCCCCCTCCCCTCGAATTTAGTAAAACATATTTCCCGAAAACCCCAGGCTCTAGTTATAAGGTTATGAGAGGGGCTGACCAAGCGGGTGACGGTGCTGTATAGTCTTCCTGTCATCTACAGTACTGCCCCAGGCAAACCTTTTATTTTCTTCGTCATTGCCTTTGGGTTCCAAAAGTGACCGAGACACGGCAGGTTCTGGTGAAGCTCGAGCTGATTTCTGACCAGGAGGTCAACATAGGTTCACTCTCAGATGCTTCATCGTACCCGTGGCCTCGCACTAGTGGACACCGTGCATTGCTTCCGTATCTATTGATCCAGCTGTTGCTCTCCGGATGTGATGAGATATCTCTCGTCAGGAAAGCTACGTCGATTCATAGAATGCGACTGGCCGTCGCATTTACTGCTCACCGGTTACAGATGAACCATCCAGACTGTCGCCACTGTGACGGTTTGGAAAATCCAGAGCACCCCCTTCTCCTTTGCCTCCTACCAACCTCTCCGGAGTTCACTTACATCGTCTCTAAGCCAGACCCAAAACTCTCGACTCTCACCCTGTTCCTATGACGAAATTGCTTGGTTCATGGTGAAATCGAGCACCCCAACGCTGTGAGCTAGATACGTCATGATATTTTCACCACATTACATAAACAACGTGTCACAGTATCGCCTGTGGAAATGAGGCATCCCAATCGTCATCATCAAATGCAATTTTTGTTATTTGTGTTGTTGCAGGCTTCGTTCAGCATGCGCTCCAATCTGTGGACAATTTCAGTGTCCGTGACTATTTTTTTCGTATTCTACCCTCTGGGACTCTTTAACAGGAAATGACATGTAAACAAGGGCTGCAGGGTTATGCGTTACGTGCATTCTATAATGAGCAAGTTTATAAACCAGTTTCTCATGACGTGTGGCTTTGGATCTCGTCTTGAAACCTTTGTTTCTTTCGATGTGTCTTGTGTGTGTAAGGGGGCATGTTTAGGATTGGGTGGACTAGCCAGGCTAAGGCCAGGTAGGTATACCTCTGTGGTGGCCCGCGGACGGCCGACGAAATCACCAAGCTACGGATACGCGCCACCAGAAGAAGCTTCGGTTCTACCGGCACCGTCCTAGCGTGAGGCCACGGACATCTGCACGCTGGGACATTCCATAACCGCCGCTCAGGACTCGTGCGGAGGAAGACCACTCCTTCTACATCTCAAAATCAAGTTGAAGCGGTAAATGAGGAAATTAAAGGTAAACAATAAAGTACGCGTGATCAACTAGCGTGCGAGAAAATATTTCGAGCCGATGGTCACTGTTCTGTTCCCTTAGGGTTCACTGCTTAAATGTCTGCTCGCAATTTGCCAATAAGTCCCGTGCGACTAAGAAATGTCATTAGCTTTGCTGTCACGCCACCGTGTTCTGAATAGAGGTCAGTAAGATCGGTAGGGGAAAGTTAGTCTGGACCCCAGCCGAACTAGGCGATGTCCCACGGGAGGTCTTGTATCTTTGGTAACTGGTAAGGAGTTATAGCATGTTGGCTCCTGCGTTGCAGGTAGAACAAATCGGAGAGCCCATTTGGCATAGTTTGAACATGGCGGAGTAATATTAAGACGCAACCGATGGAGAACAGGATCTTTCCTCCTAAGTACGTGTCCTGTGATAATGTAGCACACGCCGCTCATAGCCACAGTTGCTTCGCGGTTCTAACACGGAATTTAGTTCAATTTAATGTAGTACATAGGTGGCTCAATGGGCAGCAGGATGCTGTTCGATGTAGTAGCGTCCTTCATAAGAAGTCTGGAGCTATCGGTAAAGACACAACGTATTTTCAGTGGGCAGGCGGAGGTTGCATGGTGACCGCCTGTAACCGGTACAGAATCACAGGGTCGTCTTGCCGCTGCATCAGCGCGGATATTTCCATGGAGCATGACATGACACCTGACCAATTGAATCCACATATTGTTGCCTGGGGATTGGAGGTGGTGGTTTATGTCAATGATCATGGAACGTACATCGCTTATTACTGCGGTAGCATACGATCTCTAAGGATTATTTGCTGTCCGTGAGGACCGTCCAGACCTGGGCGATGGATCAGCAAGAAATATAGGAAGAAGATCTCAGCTTTCGCAAGCGAGGTTTCGCGGGGAAGCCTAAATGTATGCTCAAGGTCCTCATGTGGGACCATAAGTCCAATTGACAGCATGTGGCCTGGCCAGATGAACAGATGTAGCTTCTAACGGTTTTTATCTTCACAAATAATGCTCCAAAGATAGAGAATACACCATATACTTACCGTTACTTCTAAGCCCACTGCGAAGGCGACCCTCAGAGACGGGAGTCTCACATGCTTGAAGACATACAAGGGTGTCATGATTACCGCCGCTTTGACCTGCGTATGCCAGGTTATCTCTTGTTCATGCACGCACGTTGATTGAAAGTGACGCTAACTATAAGTAGCTACGTACATCTGTACATATTTATATGCGCATTTTTGTAGAGTAGGCAAAAAGAGAGCTCACGAACAGGTGACGCTTCCTTGCAGCATGACAAGCTGGAGGTGATTTCAATACTTCATGTGAGTAGTGAAATTATGGCATGTGAATTTTCAGATTCAGGTACTGTCAAAGTGATTAATTTCGCGGTTTTAATAATTCACGAATTTGTTTGGAAGCGCGTTTCGGGAATATTTCGTAGGGCGTTCATTTCCCGAATTCGTGTAGAAGTGGAAATCGCGGAATCGGGCAGATCGAAGTATGATGACATTGCCGACATGTACAAGATACTCCAAAAACATTTAAAAATGATACTAAATACTAAAGGTAGAACGTAATTAAGGTTAGGTATAACACACCATGATGAAAGTAATTAAGACAGAGTAGCAAATACTTTACACATCATTTAAAATACAAAATTAAGATTCTCGAGTGCCCTTAGCCTTAAAGGTACTGTAAAGCAGTAGACAAGCATGATATGCCGGTGATGTGACTAGAGACTTTGTTGCTTCTAAATACCATATGCGGAACCATACGACCGACAACGCGCTATAAATATTTTTAATTTGCCATGAAAGTTGCGGCGTAGTGGAGCGGTGCGACGCCTGGTGTCAAACAACTCCCTGTACAGCGGGCAGCACTGAAAATTGGTATTACACACTATGACATCGGAACTTCGTTATTTTAGTAACCATATTATTAGTTTTCCTGTTTACCTATGCATTCTGAAACCCCTGTTGACAGTTTAACCTGTTAACCCCTGTTTTTGCGAAGTAATCCAGTGCTGGCCGCTGTTCGATGGGGGCTCTCCCTACTTCTCTGCTGCGCCTGCGCGCTCCTTTTGTTCGCGGCCTCTTTCGAACGAACAAACTCTCTCTGTGAACCTCTGTAAACAAAGAAGTCCCGACGCTGTCTGGCTTCTTGAACGTCTGACACATTTTTTTCAACGGCTCAGCATTTCACTTCAGTTCGCTTATCCGTTTATCCTCAGATGTGGATCGTTGTGTGGATTGCAGGGGCGGATTTTATGGTGGATTGTGGTGGATTGTTATGTCGGGCCCAGTGTTATACGCATGCAATGTGGTTGCCGCCGTATGTGTCAGAGGTACGGATTCATTTCGAATACCTAGTACAGTGTTGCCCGTAATATTTAATTGTAATTTTCTAATTAACTGCACCGTCTATTGGAATGAAACTTGCACAATTTTTGTCCTGGTGGCTGCGACTATCGAATAGCCACACTAAATGACATTTGATCGGTGCTGCTTTACAGTACCTTTAAGGCAGACTCGTGAAGGCCATCTCTCGGTCTGAGCATAAAATTTATTGCGTTTCAAAATGTTCATCTGGCAATTCCCCCTTTTTCTCAGGAAAACGTTGTCCGCAGTGCTGAACAGCCGTTCTACGGGTGCACAGGAAGGCACCGCGTTATATGCTAAAAAGAGCAAGACAGTCAGCTGTGGCCGCTGACCAACCTGGCAAGACCCGCTGTCACCAAACACTACACCCCCAATGAACTATACCCAGATACCACACTCTTCCCAGTAGAGGCGTCCCAGAATAAAGCGAGCTTCAAAGCCGGATCTCGGTGCAAATGAACAGATAGGTACAAATAAGAAAACTCCGAGTTACCCTGGAATAGTACATCTTCCACAGGACCAGGCTTAGAGAAAGGTCAGTGTCGGGGTCAAAACGAAAGAATTGTGAAAACTCTGTCCAAGCAAGCAAGGTAATGAAAACACGAGGCAGAGACAGGTTGACAAGGAGGTCCAAAGAAGTAATTATTGTATTGAATAGAAAATACCACACAAATGTGTTTCAAATTGAGTAGAAAGGCATCCAAGGAAAAATACTGAGTAAGATACCAAAATATCGAAAACAGTATTTAAAATAGAGTATTTTAAATATTGTACTCTAAATGCGTACAAGTCTGGTTCTAGCACACCACTGCCCGTACCCGGTAGCACAGGGACCTGGTTGGCTACCGCGTCTGCCACACCCAATCAACAGACGAGATTCTAAGTCACGCACGCTGTCATTGGTTCCGTTATGTACGGCAAATTGACGATGACGTTGTCAATGGTATACTAAAACTTGCTAATACCGGGATCGGGTAAACACCTTTTGGTTTCTGAAACAATATAGTAGCTGCAGGTAGATCCGTCCTCATACCGGAAACACATAACTAATAGTGAATGCATCTGTTCTGTGCAGCCTATTCAGGCCTATTATTTTGGAAAAAGAAAAGCACCATGACATCGACACCGACCTTTTGGTTGTATTGTGGGAGCGAGGACGCCATGATGAGGAACGCAGAGACTCCTTGTGATATCCCAACGTAAAGTAGATCCTCCTGTGCAGTCTCTTCGAGGACGTAGTCGATTATTTCAGGCAAATCAATGAGGCCATGCTCGTCGACTCTTTAACAGAATGTATAGAAATGTTATGAGTGCTATTGTATGCGTTGTCCAAAGGAGAAAAACCTTCAGTTCGGGGGCCGCGGGCCGACATTTCGAACAGAGTTTGTTCTTCTACTGGAACTGATTGGAATATCGACGGCCCTTATACTGTGATTTGATTTTACATTTCGACAGGAACCATGGAGAATAATCTGGAGTATTCTTGATATTCCCAAGCACTATTTTCGTGCTAAGTTCTACTTTCAAGTTCACAACCCAGTCAGTAACCTTATGATGTTACCTGACAGCAAGTTTCAGTGATCATTGTAGAGCAGGGCAGCTCACGCTGCGTTGGTTGTGCGTGTTACACATTGTCGTTTCAGTGCAAAGTTTCGTCGGTGGTACAGTTCTGGACAAAAGTTTACGGAACACGCTCTGGCGCATTCCTTCCTCAGAGTGACACGCTAGCAGCGATTGGGACCGTACGGACTTACAGACATGTGTCGAGGTAACCCAGTCACCTGCTTGCAAGTCCGCCACGGTACCATTCGGTGCTAGCATACCACTCTGAGGGAGGAATGCGTCGGAGCGTATTTCATAAACTTTTCTCCAGCACTGTACCAAAACTACCTGCTCTGGCGGACGAGTTGTAAAACGCCAAAAGCTAAGGTAATGCGGGCACTATTGAAGGAAGATTGTGGAAGTGCTGGTGAAGCTTTTTTTCAACACTATTCACAGTTCCACCCAGCCACCAAGATCTGGAGGACAATGCGGTCACTGACAGAGGCACCCCGCACCGGAATCTGTATGATGTCTTGACTATCTTTCAATGTGTGGGTGAGACCAACACTCAGGACCCATTTCTACGTAGTAACGACACCCGCATATCGTGGCTTTGTTCAGGACTTCAGCTTTGAAAGTTATCAATGCAGGCATGATCCACGCTAGTTGTTGTGGAGCCTGACTTCACAAAATTTTAGTTGAGCCAAAGACAGCGTTGAAGCTCGTGACCAGCTCGCATGGCTGAGTGGTTAGGGTGCGGGCCATGTCACGTCGAGGCTGGGACTGGGTTCGAATGACGGTGCCGGCTGTGCTCTATTGTGTTTTTCCGGGATTTTTCTCAGACGCTGACAGATATATGACGGCACAGTTTCATAAAAAAGTCAGCCCAGGACGTGATGTTGGTCACCTCGGAGGCCGACAGCGGCGAGCTATTTCACAAGCACCACCGCCACCGTTGAAGCTCGTGAATGAGTGCTCATCGCAAGAGTCCTTGACGGAAACCTTGACGAAAGGTTAGCCCATGCTCTACTTCACCAGTATCATACATCTTGGCAACAGGGCTGTCTATCGCGTAACTGGATATCTAGAGGACGGTTGTTCCCGTCCTTAAACCTGGCAAATCTTCAAATGCCCTATCGCCTTTCGCGCTGTAAATTTTGACAAGCTGCATGAGAAAACTGGAGGGGAGAATGGTCCTGGACCTCTCCACTGATTGCTCGGGGCAGGGAAGGTGCAGCGAGGAAAGAATGTCTCAGGCCTCAGCAAATGGCTGGACATCCATCTGGACATCTGGAGTCATCTGGACATCAAGTACTCTCGTGCGACTCTGTTTTGTAAGTTTGCGCCTTGCACGTCTTCCGAACGTTTGGTGTATTCGGTCGACTGTGGCGTTTCTGGGCAACGCTATGATGTGTACATGAGAATTTGTAAATCGACCTGAATATTCTTGTCATATCCAGAGTTGCAAAGGACCTTTTCATGCATCCTGACAGTCCTGACAGACGGTACGCGTACATACGCATGACAGACGGTACACCCTGACCGACGGTACGCGCGAAAGTATGAACCACGAAATTACAGTTTCGCGTACATGTCTGTACTCGGAAACTTTTCACTCATTTCTACTGTCCCGCTCGTTGGTGGTAGCTAAGATCGTGCTGAAGACGGGGGAGGTGGTGGGTTCGAATCCTACCACCGGCTGTACTGTCTGAGATTTTCCCGGTTTTCGCTGGGTTTTCCGAAGACTTTCCAGAGTAATGTCGGCATAGTTCCACTGAAGTCGGCCCAGGACGCATACTAACTCCCTTGTCCCACTCCTTCCTGCTGTCCTCACTCCACCTGTCCACATCTGTACGCCGCTCATAGCCACAGTTGCTTGGCGGTGCTAACACGGAATTAAAAAAAAACTAATTTCTACTCACGTGAAGTCCCAAAAATCTTGGCTTTCCTGAAACGTGGAGTTAACATGGCGTTTACCATAGAGTGTGCTTCCCCTATAATTGACCAGCCACACATCATAGCAGTTATCAGCCAGGAAGAAACCTAAGAAGAAGAGTGACAGGATTATTTGTTAGCTGAGAAAGTCGTTTCGCAGTCAGATTAGAAAAAGAAATACACGTTTGATGGTATTGACGCTGAACACGTAGTAAAGGGCAAACAGAACAAGATCTCTTTCTAGTAGTAGGTGGTTTTGAACGTACCAGCACCGTGTTGAACGTACCTGTTCTACACATTCCTCTGCAGCACAGTAGGGATACCGCTACAGTTTGATTTAGTAGCGGGTAAGCTATTTCCGCTACAAATTACGGTAGCGTCTTTTAGGTAGTCCTTTTCTGCGCTGCTGCTACGTAACGGAAAAGTTCACACATTTTGTATAGAACGCAGAACCTGTCACATAGCAAAGAAAAAAACGCGAGACACGGGTGGCGAAAATGTTTTTAATTATGCCCTTGCATTTCTAATTCCTGCACTCCTCTTCGACTTCAATTATTCCCATTAGCTGAACCACATCCGATACAATGATGAATGGCGTAGTTACCTGTTAATATTTCAGAACTGACAGGTAGGTAGGTAGGTAAGAAAGAGAAGAATAATAAGAAAAATAAACTTGCAGAATGTTGTGTTTTCCCTTTATGTTCTGCGTCAGGGTAACGCAAATATGTCGGAAACACAATAAAACATTTCTTTTGTCATTGCATTCCATAGGTGGTACTGCCGGCTTTCCTTTCCGGTATTTATGGTGTGGGAGAAGCATCTCGGGCTGCAAAACTATAGCAACTGATATAGGTGGTTCCGTACGTTTCCGGCCCGAGGTAGAAAATGCGCGCGAATTTGAAAATGAGATTAAGGATGCGTGGCGCCATCTGTTGGAGGACCGGAGCACCACCCTCAACCCTCTCCATGCTTTTGTCGGTTGGAGAGCGGCATTTCAAACAGCCAGGGTGCACTCTTCAGTTAAAATGGAAAAAATCGAGTACCGCGCTGTGATAAAACTCTTGACAAAAGAGGGACTTTCGCCTAGGGAAATTAAAGCGCGACTGGACAACGTGTACAAGGAAGCCCCTCCGTCGTACACAACGGTAAAAGACTGGGCCAAGCAGTTTCGACTGGGGCGAGAGTCCATTGAAGATGATCCACATGATGGTCGTCTACTGGAAGTGATGACACAAGGAAATTTGTCTCTTGTCGAGGAGGAAGTGCTGGGCGACAGGCGTCTGAAGGTGAAGGAACTCTCAGAAAGGCTGGGGCTTTCCAAAACAACCGTTTTTCGCATCATCGGCGAGGGCCGTCACATGAAAAAGGTCAGTGCGAGATGGGTGCCACGACTTTTCTCGTCAGTTCAAAAGCAACAGCGCGTCGTCTGTGCCAAAGAGTTTTTGGAGCTCTGTCAAGAGAACGAAGAAGAAATATTGAAGTCAATTGTCACAGGGGATGAGACTATGGCGCTCTACTGTGATCCCCTTTCGAAAAAGGAGTCGATGGAATGGCGCAAACCAGGAGAAACATCCCCAGGAAAAGCCAAGGTCACACAATCCACAAAGAAGATCATGGCAACAATATTTTGGGATTGTCACGGGATCCTCCTCATGGACTTCAAAGAGAGGAACACCACAGTGAATGCGACTTATTATGCTTCACTCCTGCACCGACTGCGAGACGCCATCAAGGAAAAGAGGCGCGGCAGGTTCAGTCGAGGTGTCCGGTTGCTCCAGGACAATGCCCCTGTCCACACGGCTTCTGTTGCCAAGGCTGCACTGAAGGAGTGCGGCTTCGAAGAAATCCACCACCCACCCTACAGTCCAGACTTGGCACCGAGTGATTACTTCCTGTTCTCAAACTTGAAGAGGGATCTCAGAGGACGGAGATATCAAAACGATAGTGAGGTCAGAGTTGTACGTAACTCGTTACAAGTAACTCGTTACCCAGTAACCAGTTACTTTTTTCGGTAACGAAGTAACGACCTAGTTACTTTTCTAAAAATTGTAACTAATAACGTATTCAGTTACAAAATTCGGTAACTCGTTACTCACGTTACTCGTTCCTTTCCTTCGTTTACGCTCGGCTTCAACATGGACGACATGGTCAGTTAGTATGGGGAAATTCCCGAAATCTCGTATGCTTCTAACACGAGGTGACCTGACCTGGATGTTCAGCTCCTCGAAGCCTCTGGCCGACGGTCATTCTTTTGTTGAGCCCTAAGGTGACCGGCATGACGAATGCCGCAACACTTCCCGGTCGTGTCATTGACCATGAAAGCATTCTTGGAAAAATACCCTGGCTTTGTTTGTGGGCGTGGTTATCTCCCAGCAGCTGCCAATGGATATACTAGAGTAACTAAGTTCGCCGAAACTGTGATCCTGAGATGGCATTGTCATTGTCTGCTGATTCGCCGTGTTGTTGTAAAGTGGGTCCACCTGCCGTGGACCACGAAATCCCGGTTTATCATATGCAGTTCGCGCGTGTCATTGGCCTAGCAGCGTATCCCGGGAAGAAACCTTAGTCCCTGTATTTTCACTCCCACCTCCACACTTGTGGGCTCCAGTGAGGATCACTCGTTGGAGTGTGGCCTTGGATGGACGAGACGATCAGGGTGAAGGCGGCAAAAGGTGACGGGAATGTAGCATTTTAGTGTCTTCTTTGTATTCCAAACTAAAATGACCGAGTGCATCCCACTCGTCGTATTCGAATTTGGAGAAGTGTGCTGAGGTAAGCGCCTTCAATATTTTAGTTAGCTGTAGCAGTTACCGTATCGATGATTATACGTTAAAGGCATTGCTTTCCACGAATCAATCGAATACCTCGTGGAGCCAATGCCGTGTTGTGAGGAGGTAGCCCGAGAACCTTGGCTGATTTGATGGCTTACAAGGGCTTGGGGGGGGGGGGGGGCGGGGGGGCGGTTATGTTTACTACAAGAAAGGAAAGGTTAGCCATGCAAAGAGCCAGCTTATAGAACGGATTGTACACGTTGGTGTAACATTCATCAGTTTACATAAACGCACAATATCACGCTGACGTCATGTAGCCTCCTAACAGTGGTGCCAAAATAAGGGAATAAAAGCAGCTGCTGACCCTGAATTCACAGAACAAAAAAAGAAGGAATGTCAGCCTCGCTACTAATCAGGCGCATCCAACACATGCATCAAACAAAGGTGGCTGTGTTTGATGCAACCATGCCTTTCCACAGCAATTTTTCAGTCTTGATACAGAGGGTCTCTCGAGCAAACGCACCAAAAATAACCGATGTCCATTTCGAGTACCTACTATACTTCAAAGCGAATCCCATGGAAATTGTCGGACCAAATGAAGCACTTGTCAATTTTGACATGGTTGTGGCTCTATAATAGCGTGGTAACGTAAAAGTAACTCGTTACTATCGAGTAACGGGAACGCGTTCCTTTTGTTACTTTGGTAACGGGTAACGTATTTAGTTCCTTTTTTCCATGGTAACGAGTAACGGTATTTAGTTCCTTTTTTTGGGTAACGTGTACAAGTCTGAGTGAGGTGCAAGAGGCAGTTTTCCAGCATTTTGCGGACAAAACTTCGGACTATTTTTTCAAGGGTATAAGAATGCTGGTTAAAAGGTGTCAAAAGTGCATCGAATTTAAGGGTGACTATGTTGAAAAGTGATACACTTGTTTCGTCTCTATGACTATTAAAAGTTGGTCGGGCCGGAAACTTATGGAACCACCCGCGTATGTTCCCGAACGCGACCCAGTAATTCTCTCACATGAAGTGTGCGACACTGCTGGTATGTGTGCCGTCCTAAATGTAGAAACAAGATTCGTCGTAAGCGCACTAGTGAGAGTGTACCAAGGTGATCACTTGCTTTTCGGCTAACTTTAAAGCAGTTAATTGTTTTATAGTATTAGACATTTTTAGGGAAAGGTCACACGGCATTTTTTCTACAACCAAGCCAGACAGCCTCATGATAGTGCTACACACATCGAAAGGTACTAATTCACTGAAAAGAAGAAAATCAAAACCTGGAATTTGAGTTGGACGGACTAAAAATAATACGAAGAAAAGTAAACCTATTAAACAGGTTCTCGTAGGAAAACACATGGAAAAAGAAGTCGGAGCTGTCGCATAGCTGAGAGAACGGAGGCAGGGGTGGACAACAACAATGCTACTATGAAAAATAAGAGCAGGCTGTGACCTAATCATAAAAACTAATAATAGTTTCGCAAACACTTTTCCGTATTTCTGTTATACTATGCATGAATAAATGTATTGGCTTGTAATACAAGACAATCCATGAAGTAAAGACCATCCAGCGTTAAAGAAATTAACAACACATTGAATTATTCAATCGCCATTCGCGACACACTCAAAGGACTTCAATGGGCGAGTCACCCTAACTGAAAACCTGGAAACGTTTCCTGCGTCATCATTCTTCTTGAGGACAATGCCCGCTCCATGCTGCTGTGCTCAGCAACCCACACCTTGTTGGCTAGTTTTCGGTGAGAGTTTTTGATCATCCTACCCTAGAGCCTGGACATTGTTCCGAGCCATTTTCACTGTTTTCCTAAGCTGAAACAGTTCCTTGGTGGAAAACGTTTTAGAGGTAACGAGTTGCAGCTTGCAGTCAACAATTGCCTAAATGGCGGTAGACGACTACAAAAGTTGACTTTAAAGGAGCAGTCTAGAGGCCCACAACTTTGTTTCTGTTTTTGGTCAGTATGGAATGTTAGGCGGCCGAAAACAGTTTTCCCGCAATTAGTGCAACCGTAGCGAAATTGGGACGCCTGCAATAGCTCCACGAACCTCCCGTGCGCGAAACACCCTCCTCGCCTTCACGATAGGCACGTGATGAGCGCCACCACGCGCGTCACTATGTGACGCAAGTGGTGAGGACGCTCCTCATTGGACCTGGGATCGCATGATCGAGGTAAGCAACATCGCGCAGGCCGGAGCGTCTGCTAGCGCTTCGGAGACGCCATGCGTTCTCCGGCTACGTGATGTCCGAAACGGAGGGTTTGAAGGCTGTCCATGACACAACCACGATTTTTTGGGACCGCAGACACCACGGGAAGAACGAGTGGTGCAGCTCGAAATTAACTACGCTTGTACAGCGAAAACCCCGTGCTTCGCGACAGTGTGCAGCCTGTCCGACCGTTTTCACCGCGCAGTTGGTTCAGTGGCTAACAGGTGGCGCCACAATACCGCCGCCATCGCTTGCTTTCTGCTACTGTGAATCCTGAGATTGCACAGAAGCCACGGATATATTACTCTTGTGATCGTAATCTTATTTTCTCAGGCTGCATATATGTTTTTTTTTGTTTGTTTTTTAGAAAACGGGATATAAATCATATAAAGAACAGAAGTCAACAAGAAACAGCTCGCAATGTTCGTAGCAGACGGTTTTTCCTACGAACGAATGAGGGGCTCTCTACCACCAACGTCACAGTAGAGTGTGTGTGGTCTGCAGTTGGAGCGCTCTGGCCTGTCACCGCGGCAGCGATTTTCCAAATTAATTGCACCGTGGTGAAACAACTTTGGACATAAATATTTTGTGGGAATGCTTTTCACATACTGCTTTACAAGATGGCAGCAGTTTTTGGCCATGTTAGGTACCACTTTAATGCTCCTTTAAAGCTCGTGAGCAGATATGATAAATGATTACGAAGGAGGCGATTATGCGGTGGCTCAGTCGGTAGCGTGTTCGCTTCTGATCCCGAGATCGCCGGTACGAACCCGGTCGAGGACGTCAGCAGCTTGGTGGCAGGGTACAAGTTGCTTAGACACGCCGTCTTCCGCGAGGAACGTTAAATACAGGGTGTCGTGTGATGAGCTTTCATCGCACGTTAAAGAACCCTCTGGTGTGCAAAAGCAATCCACAGACCGACCGCTGTGGCGTCGCTCATGATCTCAGCTGTCTCGCGACGTAAACCCCCATTATTATTATTATTAATAATAAAATGTAGTTGGTTCATTTGTAACGCTACACGGTCTCTACTTTCTGGACTAACAAAATTTGGGCTTACAAGACCGTGAAATGCTGTAGGTATCTATGCCTCTGGAATATTCAGAATCATGGATAAGCGACATGGGTAACCATGAGTATAAGACATGTTCAGACGTGGACATATGGAGAGAGAACAGCAGGAAGGGCAGGGGAGATGGGGTTGGTGTGCTTCCTGGGCCGGCTTCAGGAGAAACTATGCCGACATTCGTCTGAAAAGCCTGCCGGAAAACCCAGGGAAAACCGTACACAGCACAGCTCAGCCGAGGATTCTTCGAACCTCCGACCTCGTAGTCTTCCGCACGACCTTGGCTAGCATCAACGAGAACGGACGCTTTTACTTACTCGGCCGTGCCGCTGGCCGCTCAGTGCCTCCACTGCGCCTCAAACGTGACGTCGTCCACGTCGTTTCGCCACACGAGCGTCGCGTAGTCACAGCGCAGGCGGTGCGCTGCGAGGCATTCGCGCAAGCATAGAGTTCGCAGATGTGCCGGAGATGCTGCTGCGAGAGATGCAGACGCGATGAAGTGAGGAACGAAAGCGGCGTACGACAAAGCGTGCCGCCATTACACTCGGCCAGTAGTTCGGAAATGCGCACCAAAGAGTACAGCGACTTCAACAGGAAGTGAACGCATTTGCAGCCTAAATTCGCGTTTCGGCACAAGGCCCATGGCAGCCTACGGTCGGGTTTGCCGTTGCAACGCACGCAAACCATGTACGACCACCAGCCGCATGACAGAGCGGGTTAAGGTGTCCAGCCCGTTGGTGGTAACTGAAGACTGGGACGTGCTAGGAGGTCCTACCACCAGCTGTGCTTGCTGGGGTGTTCTCTGTGTTTTCCGAAGACTTTCTAGACGAATGTCTGTACAGTACCCCCTGAAGTCGACCACGGACGCATATTAACCCCATGTCCACCACTTCTTCCTGTTGTCCTCTCTCCATCTGCACACAGCTGTACGCCGCTCATGGCAACAGTTACCTCGGCAGCGCTAACACGGAATAAAAAAAAAAAGTACTGTCACAGCGCAGGGACCGCTCTTCCTCCCAGGGAAAGTTAATGAATTCGTCGACAATGAGCAGAGGGAAACGCTTGAGGTTGGAATTTGTGATTCGAACGGAATACTACTCTTGTAGCAGGACAGTCTCGTACGCATGCAGCACCAATGAGTTATATGAATTCAATTACGTGTAATATATATATATATATATATATATATATATATATATATATATATATATATATAGCTGAAATGAAAATTGAAACACAGACTACGAAGGTACCTTCGTAGTCTGTGTTTCAATTTTCATTTCAGCTACATATATTCGCGGTCGTCCGAACCCCATTCACCAAGTATATATATATATATATATATAGAAGTTCAAAAAAAGACGCGGAAACAGATTTTAGGGAAGTTAAAAACACTAGTTTATTACATGGGGAGACGTTAAAAAGTAAAATGGGCAAGGGGTCGACGTTTCGACAGTGGCACTGTCTTCGTCAGGACAAAAGATGCGTAGCTGATTACACATTTCTTAAATAGGTTTGGTACATGACGTCATAATCGGTACGGGCACGCCACAGGCGTTTGTCAGTGAGTCAGATTCGGGAATATTCCAGAAGGTCAAGTCCGGGTGGTGATGTCATTCGCCGTAGGTCACTGTCCGCTTTGGGGAAAATTCCGGGCAGGGTGAGCGCTGCTTCAAACTTTGCTGAAAAAGAAAAAAAAGAAAAAAAAGAAAAGAAAAACAGAAGGGAAACGAAAAGGAGGAAAGTGTAGCTCATCTAGGCGGCCAAATTTCTTACCGTTGAAAGTGCGCCCAGATCTTCGTTAATGGTTGATTGGAATTTGTAAATGAGATAAGATTCGCGTTGTTCCCTGCACCGATCTGAGCTAAAATTTGACTGGAGAATAAAAAGTGACACGTTATTTAGTGAATGACCTGGTTGTTTGAAATGGCGAGAGACCGGGAGGTTTGGCTTTTTGGTAACGTCAGATCGGTGGTTGTTGAACCTGATCCGAAATGATGTTTTAGTCTGACCTACGTATTGTGCTTGGCACATGCCGCACTGAATGACATAAATGACGTTAGATGAATTACAGTCGAAGTCACCATTAATTTTGACGGAAAAATTGGAATTAGTACTTTTAAGTACTTGGGCGCTTTGCATTAATTTGCATATTTGACACCTTCGACCATCGCACGGGTGACAGCCGTTTCCTGGATGCGCTGCTTTGCTAACTTTAGAGCTAACTAGATTATCGTGAAGGTTGCGCCCGCGCCTGTAGGTTACCCGCGGTGGCTGAGGGAAAATTTGTCCCATGCGCTCTGATTGGAGAAGGATACTATGATGACGGTTTAGTATATTGTTAACGCTTGGAATATTGCTGCTAAATGTTAAGATGAGGTTTACGGAACCATTATCTAACACGCGTTTGTGGTTTTCGAACAGGGATTTGCGATCTGCTTTGCGGGCTTTGTTTAGAGCGTCGTCAACTAAGCTAGGTGGAAATTGACGACCGATGAATGTTTCCCTAAGTTGAGCTAGATTTCTGTCCAAGTCATCGTCACTGGAACAGATTCGCCTGTATCGAAGTGCTTGGCTGTAAGGGATGGCAAGTTTAGTATGACGCGGGTGACAACTGTTAAATGCTAGATACTGTTGAGAGTCCGTAGGTTTACGGAACAGGTTTGTGGACAAGGCCCCGTTGGTTAACTTTACTTGGACATCGAGAAAGTTAACAGTTAAAGGGGAATAAGAATGGGTGAACTTGATGGCCGGATGTGCTTTGTTAAAGTCGCTGATAAATGTGATTAGGTCATCTTCTGAGTGTGGCCACACCATGAAGATGTCGTCGAGGAACCGCTTGTAAAGCGTGGGCTTCTTCAGGCGCTTAGACAGAAATTCTTCCTCTAGAGCTCCCATAAATATATTTGCATAGTTAGGTGCCATTTTTGTACCCATAGCCGTGCCATGAACTTGCAAGTAGTGCTTACCGTCAAATTCGAAGTTGTTATTTTTCAGAATAAGATTGAGAAATGTGCATAGGACACAAGGATCGTATGAGGTATCAGAATATTTTGAAAATGCCCTTTCAGCTGCAGCAATGCCATCCTCGTGGGGGATGTTAGTATATAGAGAGGAAACGTCTAGCGTGACTAGCAAACTGGAAGAAGGAGGCTGACATTCACTTAGAACTTGAAGAAAGTGATTGGTGTCCTTAATGTAGGATGGTAGTTTAGGAGGTATATCTTTAAGAAGGTGGTCAACAAAGCTTGAAATGTTCTCGGTAGCTGTACCGTTGCATGAAACTATTGGGCGCCCTGGATTTCCAGGTTTATGGATTTTAGGGAGCATATAAAACCTGCCCGCTGCGGGGTCTTTGGGGAGTAGATAATCGTATAGGGTGGAATCTATCTTTTTACTTGCTTTTAGATCTTTTAGACTGCGGATAATATAAGCCGTAATTTCCTCTGTAGGGTCAGCCTCGAGGAGTTTGTAGAACGATGCGCACGATAATTGCCGGATACCTTCACCCATTCTTATTCCCCTTTAACTGTTAACTTTCTCGATGTCCAAGTAAAGTTAACCAACGGGGCCTTGTCCACAAACCTGTTCCGTAAACCTACGGACTCTCAACAGTATCTAGCATTTAACAGTTGTCACCCGCGTCATACTAAACTTGCCATCCCTTACAGCCAAGCACTTCGATACAGGCGAATCTGTTCCAGTGACGATGACTTGGACAGAAATCTAGCTCAACTTAGGGAAACATTCATCGGTCGTCAATTTCCACCTAGCTTAGTTGACGACGCTCTAAACAAAGCCCGCAAAGCAGATCGCAAATCCCTGTTCGAAAACCACAAACGCGTGTTAGATAATGGTTCCGTAAACCTCATCTTAACATTTAGCAGCAATATTCCAAGCGTTAACAATATACTAAACCGTCATCATAGTATCCTTCTCCAATCAGAGCGCATGGGACAAATTTTCCCTCAGCCACCGCGGGTAACCTACAGGCGCGGGCGCAACCTTCACGATAATCTAGTTAGCTCTAAAGTTAGCAAAGCAGCGCATCCAGGAAACGGCTGTCACCCGTGCGATGGTCGAAGGTGTCAAATATGCAAATTAATGCAAAGCGCCCAAGTACTTAAAAGTACTAATTCCAATTTTTCCGTCAAAATTAATGGTGACTTCGACTGTAATTCATCTAACGTCATTTATGTCATTCAGTGCGGCATGTGCCAAGCACAATACGTAGGTCAGACTAAAACATCATTTCGGATCAGGTTCAACAACCACCGATCTGACGTTACCAAAAAGCCAAACCTCCCGGTCTCTCGCCATTTCAAACAACCAGGTCATTCACTAAATAACGTGTCACTTTTTATTCTCCAGTCAAATTTTAGCTCAGATCGGTGCAGGGAACAACGCGAATCTTATCTCATTTACAAATTCCAATCAACCATTAACGAAGATCTGGGAGCACTTTCAACGGTAAGAAATTTGGCCGCCTAGATGAGCTACACTTTCCTCCTTTTCGTTTCCCTTCTGTTTTTCTTTTCTTTTTTTTCTTTTTTTTTCTTTTTCAGCAAAGTTTGAAGCAGCGGTCACCCTGCCCGGAATTTTCCCCAAAGCGGACAGTGACCTACGGCGAATGACATCACCACCCGGACTTGACCTTCTGGAATATTCCCGAATCTGACTCACTGACAAACGCCTGTGGCGTGCCCGTACCGATTATGACGTCATGTACCAAACCTATTTAAGAAATGTGTAATCAGCTACGCATCTTTTGTCCTGACGAAGACAGTGCCACTGTCGAAACGTCGACCCCTTGCCCATTTTACTTTTTAACGTCTCCCCATGTAATAAACTAGTGTTTTTAACTTCCCTAAAATCTGTGTCCGCGACTTTTTTTGAACTTCTGTAAAACTTCGTGGCCGTTTGATAATCCTTTTACCTCACCCTATATATATATATATATATATATATATATATATATAATCTGCAGTTGAAGTACATGAATTACTTATCTTCGTTGTAGGTTGTAATGTAGCCATAGCGGGAAAACCTGAGACACAAAGACAAAGAAGGGCGAACACAAACACGTTCTCAGACACGCGTACCGGCTAGTCTGTCTGCGCACTCTCCCTTCTGTCGTGTTGTAACCAGCGTTGTTCCTGCTACCGAAACGAAGTAACGGAATACCGCCACCCCTACTTCACAGAAAAGTATCGCAATACCATCGTCACTACAACTTTGAAAAAAGTAACTAGATACCGTTGCCGCTACCAAATAAAAGTAACGTGCATGCTATGGCGCTGCTTTTCCGCTATCGTACCCTTCTCTAGGTAACACCTTACCGTAGACATTTCGTTGCCGCATGTGTCTACAGATGGTGCAGTATGTTGTTAAGCCGGGGCAGTATGTCGTTGTGTTAAACCGGTGTTTGCATAAAGGATTTTATATTTATTCCAGATATCCGCAAATCACAACCTCAAACTTTTCCGACTGTTTACTGTCAACGGATTGGTCAGTTCTCGCTGTAGTCAAGTGGCGCAACTGCCATCGTAGGTGGCCACTCATCGAGTCATGGATAAGTACGAATAGCTACCAGGTGAGGTCAAACGAATGGGATAACGTTTGCTCATGCCTTCGTCGGGCCAACGCCTCCAAGAAGAACAGATAGCCTTCTGAGTGCTGCTGGCATACTGCACCAAAGTTTAGGTCTCGCAGCAGTTGGGAGTTAATGGGTTTGCGTATCGCCTGCAGCATTCTGAACGGCATACGACGGCTTCCATTACGAAGCTTTTGACAATACGAACAAGAACGTTTAACACGTTTTCCCGAGAGTATGAGTTCCCCAGGAAGAGTATACTCGTCTCAGATTACCTCCGTAATGAAGTATTTACAGAAAAAAGAAAATCACGTAACTTTTCCCGAAACATGTCAAGCGCTGAAAAAATCAATTGTTTTAAAGTCAATCGCCGGCGTACCGCCACCAAGAAAGTGTGCAGAGAGTATAAGCTTGTTGGCATACACTGACTCCCGAAAATCGTATTTCTTCATTTTGTGCGGCTCACATACCCACAGTGTAACGTATTTAATGTAAGAAAGCAACTAGATCGTACTCCGCAACCTGTGTCAGCTAAGGCAATTCTGTCTTACCAGTGGTACGTTTGAACTGCAGTGACTGTGGCGATATCTCGCTGCGTTTCCGGTACGTTTTCTTATTCGTCTTCCCAAAGACACGACACTTTGTTTATCTGCTCCGAACAATAAAGTTTCAAACACGATTTGCGGTGTCCTATCAACACGCCCACGTTAGTTTTGCAACAGCTTGTGTGACGGAAATTAACCTTGTGGCCCATATTATGCAGCATATTTTGCACAGGGTATGTGCAGAAAAAGTAGCCCCACATTTTCGCACGTTGCGCGTCCCCCTCCGGCGGCGCACGACGACGCTTTTATGCGATTAAAATCAGAAAAAAAATTCGTGGTAACGAAACTCCGCCAAACAAAATCTTTAGCCACGCGAACCTTGCTCCGTGTATTTCCAATGGGACATTGCAGTGTAGCACAGTTGCGTCGCCCTACTGCTGGAGGGGTCACCTATGCAGAAACGAAACGAAACCTGGCACGCCTAGCTGAAGCTATAGACCCTTTTCACTGACCTCATTCCGTCCACCATACTTTTGTGTTCGCACGTGCTCGCACCACAAAGCGCATTCTTTTAACTTGCACTGGACTGCACTACCTCGGACTCCACGCAAGACGGGTTTTCGGGAGCTGCACCTTCCAGCTGAAAGGAACATTATTAGTAATGTCTTTCTTTTCAGCAGGAAAGTGCAGCACGCAAATAACCCAGTTCAGATCTGGTGCAGGAGGTGCAAGCGAAAAGAATGCACCTACAGTTAATGCTGGTAGCGTGCACGCGCCATGCACAAAAGTATGGCTGCCACAAGCAGGGGGAAAGGCCATGCCGTCTGCGACAGTGACGTCAGATGAAAAGAGTCAATTGACGCATCTGTGCCGTGTCCGCCATATTGACTTCTGCATAGGCAAATCGGGATGCACGGAGAGCAACGTTTGCATGTATGACTTTTTTGTTACGCGGCGTATGTACGCACAGGTATGCGGCGTATGTACGCGCAGGTATGCACACACCCTGTGCATACCTGTTTCTGTTCGGCAAATATGAGCAAAAAAGATAAAAAGAATGCACAGAATAACACAAATTGGATTCCTAAATATTCCATGAAGTTTTGTAAGGGCTTGTAAGGGCTAGTGAAATTGAGGTAGATCGTCACATCAGTCTGCCTGATTTACGAGTAACAAAGAGGAATAACAAGAAGACAATTCTCCTACGCCTTTTTCCTGTGTTCCACATCTTCCATATTATGAAAAAAAAAGTAGCGGTAGCGGGGAATGAGACCTCCGCTACCCATATTTGCGTTTTCCGTTAACACTTTAAAATGTAGCGAACTCGCTACTTTGCTACTAAAAAAAGGTAGCGCTGCTATGTACAACACTGGATGTAACATATGGTATGCTGCTTGCTGGTTATATATGGCTGTGACTAACAATTGGGAATGGGATTTGCTTAACAACACACAGGAGATCTCGTCTAGCATAAGGGACCTCTTCCTGTACATATACTTTTTCTGGCTCGTCTATGTCCACTTCCTTGTATGTTTCTTGTGTTCACAGAATGGTTATCCTTCCTGACGGGTCTTGCGGCCACGCGCCTTTTCCGTCCTATGAATGCTGTTGTTGATTGTGTGGGTACTTTTCTGGGCAAAAACATCCGCAGTCTCATTCACATAGGTTTTTGTCTCTCCAACGGGTCTCAATGCCACGCTCATTTTTGTCTTTCTTGCTTTTCTTTCCCGGTTGTTACTTTCTTTTATTTTGCATGTTTTTTGTGCCCTCATATGTGCTCCCTCACCCATGTTGTTGCTATATATTGTTTTGCAACATGTGCGCAATGTACCTGAAGAAGGGCAGTCTCTGCCTGAAAGCTCGTAATAAATCTCTAAATTTTGTATGCTTCCTACGTCTTCCATTCTCAAGCATACCTTTGTCACTTCGACATTCTTCATTGTTTTCTTCGTCTGTATCCATACACTTAGAAAATGTTTATACAGGAAGAGGCGCCGTAGATATTACAAACGACAAGAGCACGGCATCAAAACGAGTAGCAGAATCGAGCATTTGCGTTACATTTACTTTCCAGGTGTACCGATGCCTCTTTACTTTTTCGAATTTATAACAGTGCTAGTACGTACTGCGCTGCTTTTGAGTGTAGCAGCGGATAGCGCTATTTGGTTATTTTGTTTAGATAGCAAGAACAATCTAAACTACCATTGGATATCATTCGTCCGCTGTAAGTGAATATCTGATGCGGATCCTTAGTGTAGAAGGACACATGGCAGCACCGCAGACATGACAGTATATGATAGACTAACTCACGTAAAGAGTGCCGCCCAGCAACCGTTGTGTATTTTCAAAAAATATGCACTTACCCGTACTTGTACAGTAACTTGCTTAAATAATTTTGCGAGTAACGTGGTATCTTGCAAACAATTTGAAAGGTCAGTACTAAGTAATCTAACTTAAGCACTTTTTTAGATAACTTCTACTTATTTTTTAAGAAATATCCTTGTTTCTCTCGGCAATGGTTGATTGATTTATTTGAGAAAAAACAACAACAAAAGAAAACAAAAAAGAGGAGATGTTAGACCCGGGTCTCTCGGGACTGGCAATGCGCCATGGTCTTTGCGCTGTACATATACGCTGTCTGATATAGTCTGGACATGCACATCTCTCTTGGGAAGGGGCAGTGTTGCACTCCCTACCAAAACTAAGTACCGAAATACAGCTGCCGGCTACACCACAGAAAAGTAACGCAGTACTATCGTCTAGAAATTGGAAAAACTAACGAGATACTGTTACCGCTAACAAAGAAAAGTAATGTAAATACTATGCCGTTACTTATCCGCTACCGAACCCTTACAACATCTTATGCTTCTGTTTCTCGATGCAACACCTTACCGTAGGCATCTCGTTGTCGAATGTACATCTAAAGACGGTGCAATATTTAAGTTCCCTCACATAGATGCCATGCAGTATAAAGTGTGCCACTACCTACAGCCAATATATATTACTTCACATTGATCTTGACCATGAGATGATACACACTTAAGACGTAATTTAATGCACATAGCGCATGTGTGCCTTTAATAATTTTCTCTTCAGAATGTTTGAAGCACAAGACGATTTTTCTGCGGCGATAGTATTTTGTCCGAGATATCCGCGGATACCAACCTCAAATTCTTCCGTCTGCTTCCTGTCGATGGATTGATCAGTGCGATCAAGTGGCGTAACTGTCCATGATAACTGCCCAACTTTCCATGGCGCAACTGCCCATGACAAGCGACCACACATTGATTCATCCATAAGTGGCTACCGTGAGGTGAAAATATCAAATTTCAATTTCTTCATATTTTTTCTAGTTTACCTATCAACTTATTTTATCAAACGAATGGCATAATGTTTGCACTCGCCAGGGCCAACGCCGTGCAGTTAGCATACTGCAACAAAGCTTAGGTCTCACAGGAATTAGGAGTTAATGCTGTTGCCTACCAACTGCTCCCCTTCTTCCAGCCACACGACGGCTTCCCTTACAAAGCATTTGACTATACGAAAATCTACGTTTAATACGCTTTTTCGGGGTATATGAGCTCCTAAGTAAGAGTCTACCCGTGTGAGATCACCTTCGTAATAAAACATTTAGAGATAGAAAAAATATCATCTAGCTTTCTCCCGGACATGTCAAACGCTGTTAACAATCAATTACTTGAAGGTTAGCCGCCTGTGTACCGCCACCAAGCAAGTGGGTAAAGAACATTAATAAGCATGTTGGCGTACCCCGACTTCCGGATAATATCATTATTTATTCATTTTGTGTAGCTCATATATCCACAGTGTAACGTATGTAATCTGAGAAAATAACTAGACGGCGTTCGGCAACCTATCTAAGCTTAGGTAATTCTATCTCGCCAGAATTGCTTCTCCTGAGGTACAACATGTTAAAGCAAAGTCGGCGGTACGTTTGGAGTGCAATGAATGACTATAGCGATATCTCATTATGTTTCCTGTTACAAAAGACACGACGCTTTGTTTATCTGCTCCAAACAATAAAGTTGCAAAACATATAGCTTTAAATCTGCTATCAACACGCTCACACTAGTTTTGCAACTGATTGTATGACGGAAAATAGCCTTGTAGCCAATATTATGCAGTATGTTATATGTACAGGGTGTTTCTTCTCACCTGCAACAAATTTTCATAAAAAGGGGAGTTGCCTAAGGAAGCTTTTACTTTTATCATTGGATTAGTCGACGGGGCTGCTACTAGGAAACCGTTTTTTTTTTCTCAATCAAGGAATTGATTAACAGATATATTTTCATCAACTTTTTTTAATTATTGACTTTAGGGAGCCCATTGCAATTGCGATATTAAAGCCTGATGTCCACATAATGCTCTCGAACCACTGATGAAGCACAGAAGTAATCACAGCGCGCGCTACAGACCTAAGTATTTTACTTCCGTCGTCTGCTGTGAACGGCAAGTAATCGGCAAAGGAGCGACAGTGACGTCGATATCTCCGCCCTCACTCAACGTCACGGAAGGACGTCACACGAAATTCAGGCAAACCCTTTCACGGTATGTTTCACGATCTTTCTTTTCTTGTTTTATTTTTGATTTTGAGGAGCTTTGTGCATCACAGCTACATATAAGCGCATATCCACGAGGGAATGGTGAGCGCCGTGCCCAGCAGAATGAGAGGAGTGATATCGCCAGTGACCACGACACATGAAGGAAGAAAAGAAAGCAAAAAAGAAATACAAGCGAAGATCGTGACATATATCGCGATAAGGGTTCCCTACATCGCGTATGACGTCTTTCTGTGACGTTAAGTGAGAGCGGAGATACCAACGTAGCTCACGCTCTTTTGCCGATCAGTTGCGATTTACAGTAAACGACAGCGGTGAAATACTTGGGTTCGTAGCGCACGCTGTGATCACTTTTGTGCTTCATCTGTGCCTCGAGCGCATCATGTACACATCACGCTTTAATATCGCAATTGCAACGTGCTCCCTAAAGTCAATAATTAAAACGTTGATTGAAATATCTCTGCTAATTAGTCCCCTAATTGAGAAAAATACAGTTTCCTAGTAGCAGCCCCGTCGAGTAATGCAATCCGAAGTCCGTCATTCATCAGGTGCGATGTAGGTGGCATCGCACCTGATGAAGGACGAGCTTCGTCTGAAAGTCTGGTTTTTAATTTAAATCTGTCTTTAAAGTCTCTTTAGTGCTTATCTTAAGTAACTAAAAGGAATGACAAGAATAAATTCTGCTGCATCGTTATCTCACTTTTTCTCTCTGTGTTCCACGTCTTCCACATTAGGAAAAGTAGCGGTAGCGGTAGCTGAGAAAGAGTTTGCCGCTACTCGCACTTGTAGCGGAAATACTTTTTCCGTTACCAATTTAAAATGTAGCGCGATCGCTACACCGCTACTGAAAAAAAAATAGTAGTGAATAAAAAATAAAGTAGTGGAATGAATAAAGCGACGCTACTAGCAGCGCCGCTATGTACAACACTGGGAAGGGGTAGCGTGGAGTTCCCTGCGTTTGGGAGCATGCATGAGGCGATGTGTTGTTCTGGAGCGTATGCGGGTAAACCCATCCCTATATTATGCAGGAGAGAAGACCAGTGCCAAAAGCCGTAGCGAGAGAGGACACGTAAAATATTAATAGCTCTCTATGAGGTTAAGCAACGATAAGGAGAAAAACGACAGTAAATTCTGTAGAGCATCCATTCGCATCCGTAGAGCTCCTGTTCAGTATTGGGGGTAATGTATTTAAAAAGAACAGGGGACAGGCTACCGGATTGTAACCTTGAAAACAGTTGTTCATGCGAGCTAGTGCCATTGTTAACTTCACGCTCTGCGTATCTCTCTGATGGGAAATTCAAAGTGTGACATGAAAGCATCAAGCTACTTTTAAGAGCATTTAATACTGTATCTGAAATGCTTTTAACGATTGGGCATTTAGTCGTCTAGTAAGTTACTTTTTTTTTGTCCGGTACTCAATAGGGGGGGGGATATGTTTATTAAGAAAAAGAAAGGAAAGGAAAGGTACTCAATAGCTTAACTGAACTACTTTTTGTGAGTATCATGTACGAGCCCCTACTTACCCAGGCACTGGTTCTGAAAGTCCAGCACATGACCGGTCGAATCATCGGCAAACCCAGCTGCAAGTAGAGCAACTTGCTTTGGTTGAGCTTTGCAGGTTTTCTTCCCTTTAGGTATACGATGTATTTCGATAATGTATCCGTCTGAGGTTGTCACAGTGTGCCGCTGAAATCCATATCCCTTTCTCCTGATGAAGATCTCCTGGAATCGGCAAGTATACCATGTGGTACATCCAATAACATCGGAATGCTACAGTCCTGGTTAAATTAAGGTGTCTGCTACGCGGCCGCTGTGTAGGCGTGCGCTAGCACTACGCTACAAAGGTAAGTATGACCTGCATAATCCGCAGCTTTAAAGAGGCACTGAAGTGCAAAATATCCTCCTCGCGGAATCGAGGACTCTGTTACCTTGAGAGCAATACAAAAGGAACGTCATTCATCCGTCGCGTCGTTCGTCATCTCCTGCGATCATTGGACAGAGCGAGACTAAGGAAACCAATCACAGACCGCTCCACGTACATTGCCGCGCTTCTTGAGAAGGACAGAAGACGGAGAACGTTGCTCACGAACGAGGCAACGGATGGATCTCGATAGAAAGGAATCATTCTGAGACTCGAACATACACACAGGCAAGCACAACTCAAACCACAAGTTGCCTGCGAACATGAACAGTTTTAGAGCTGAAAAAAGCCAGACATGGACAGGATTTGAACCACGCATTTCTCGATTACTGGAAGCGCGCTTTCACCAATCGACTTGACTAATCGAGAGATTTGTGGTGCAAATCCAGCCGATAAATCCCATTTGTTTTGCCAATACAAGCACGTGGTGGTCTGCTAGCAGATTGCGTATCGCTGTGTGGCAAACTTGTTCTTTTCTCACTTGCTACGCGGACTGCCGACTTATTACATAACATGCAAGACCGAGTGGTAGTATATACAGATGGCTCCACTACAACGACAGGGGCCTTCGTCATACCCGCATGTGGCGCTGAAAGAGTAGTGTGTTTTTCTCTTGCGACTTCGTCGACAGCAGCTAAACTGTGCGCTCTTCTCACGGCTACGGAATATATAGCTGATGATGATGATGATGATTGCAGTTTTTATGGCGCATGAGCAACTAGACTATAATGCGCCAAAACAGTGATGTGTGTGGAAAGATAAAAGTAACTGTTCAATTAAAACCGAATTATCTCAGAATTTGAAATGTAAACCACAGTAAAAGGGAAAGTCATTCACTTATAGGACATCTAGATAGCCGATATCTCTAAAAAAGTTAAAAATTCTCATGTAGGGTAAAAGCGGTTCATCCCCAAGCAATAGAGCAGGGTGAAAAGGCAGGTGATATTGGTAAAATTCTTTAAAATGGCGACGACGGTGATTTTCGTGTAATGAACATGTGATTAGGATGTGCACCACAGAGAGTTGCTCACCACAGCAAGTGCATTGGGGAGGCTCCTCTCCACGGAGTAAAAAACCATGCATGATGAAAGTATGACCGAGCCTTAATCGAGCTAAAATTACTTAATGGAAACAGTTTCCTAAATTGTTTGGTTGGTTCCCTATGGTATCCTTCGTTAGGCGGAGTTTGCTGAGATGCTGTTGGTTCCAGTGTTGCTCGCATTTACTATTAATCGTTCTTCTTAGGACCGCCACGAGGTCCTGAGAAGGAACATCGAATGGAGTCACGTTAAAAGAAATTGCAGCTGTAGCAGCTGCATCAGCATGTTCGTTGCCGGGTATGCCCACATTGCTGGGTACCCAGCAAAAGTTTAAATGGAGATGTTTGCTGATTATTCTACTGGCAAGGCATTGTGCTCTCTGTACAAGAAGGTTCTTTGACATCTGTATGCTACATATGGCTTGTAGGCAACTAAGTGAGTCAGTGTAAATGACCGAACAGTTGATGTGATGTTCTAAGATGTAATTGAGTGCTAAGATTACACCATACACCTCAACATTAAAGATTGATAACATATTCGGTAGGCGGTAAGATCTTGTAGAAGCCTCCGTTATCATCGCACATGAAACTCCTGTACTGGTCTTCGACCCGTCTGTATAAAAGGCTACATGCTCTCCGAAACTATGCTTTAGTGCCAGAAATTCCTGCTGTAGCACAACAGGCGGAGTATCCTGTTTCTTATATTTAGCTAATGAAGAGTTATGCTTTGGAATTGGCTGCCACGGAGGAACTCTCCCGCTAGCTTTTACAACCTGACAACTATATTCAGAAAAACCATATGACTCAACCTCGTCTTGAATACGCATGCAAAGCGGTGGGACAACAGCAGGCTTATGAAGGAAAAGCCGTTCAAAACGAGTACCGTTGATACTCGGCAGAGCTGGGTGACATGGGTATCCCCTGACTTTTAATGCATAAGAAGATGCTAAGTAGAATCTCCGTCGACTCAATGACCACTCGTTACATTCCACGTAGAGACTTTCGACTGGCGAGGTGCGGAATGCTCCCAGTACCAGTCTCAGACCCTGGTGGTGAATGGGGTCTAGACATCTCAGGGCAGATGAGAGAGGCGGTACCCGAGACGGGGAGGGAGAGAGACGACACAACAAGAATTGTTGTGTCGTCTTGTTGTGTCGTCTCTCTCCCTCCCCGTCTCGGGTACCGCCTCTCTCATCATGCACCAGGTTGTCAGCGCCCTGTCACTTCTTTCGATCTCAGGGCAGATTGACGTGCTGAGCCATAAACCACCGAGCCATAGTCAAGTTTGGAGCGAATAATTGATATGTAGATTCGGTGTAGAGTTGCTCTGTCTGCTCCCCACGACCTGTGCGACAGCACTTTTAGAAGATTTAAGCATTTCATGCGTTTTGTCCTGAGGTATTTCATATGAGACGAGAAGGTGAGCTTTTTATCAAAAATAACACCTAAGAATTTCTAAGAATTTGCACTCTGACTTGACTGATAAATCATGTCCATTCATTTTCAACGTGGGTTCGGGTGTTATCCCCCTTACTCTGGAAAATGGAACACATACTGTTTTGTCTGGTGAGAACTTAAAACCATTTTCTTTGGCCCATTTGCTTAACTTGCTTATGGTTAGCTGCAACTGTCTTTCGCACCTACCAGAGTCAACGGAACTGCAAGATATTTGGATATCGTCCACGTACAAGGAATAGCTGACAGAAGGGGGGATGACCTTTGCAATGGAATTCATTATAACGATAAAGAGTGTGACATTCAGCACAGAGCCTTGTGGGACACCGTTTTCTTGTATAAATGGGCGTGATAAGGCCGTGCCAAGTTGAACTCTGAATGTTCTCCCTTCCAGAAAGTCAGCGATGCAGCATAGCATGCGACCACGGATTCCAAAAGAGCACAGATCTCGCAAGATACCATAGCGCCATGCGGTATCATAAGCTTTTTCTAAGTCAAAAAAGATAGAGAGGCAGTGCTGCCTTCTGACAAACGATTCCCTAATAACTGTTTCCAGCCGCACGAGATGATCAGTAGTTGGACACGCAGCCCGGAACCCACACTGGTAACGGTCTAGACATTCGTTTTCCTCAAGGTAATAAACGAGACGATTGTTTATCATACGCTCAAAAGTTTTTCCAAGACAACTTGTGAGTGCTATGGGCCTGTAGCTTGATGGATTTGATGGATCTTTCCCTGGTTTTAAGAAGGGGATAATGGTTGCAACCTTCCAACGGGAAGGAAGGTGACCCTCTTTCCACACGACGTTGAAGAATTGAAGAAGACCCTCTAGTGATTCCCTTGACAGTCGACAGAGCATAGAATATGTGATGCGGTCTGGTCCAGGAGCTGTGACTTTTGATGATGATAATGCTTTTAACAGTTCAGCCATCGTAAAGGGCATATTATATGCATTCTTGTCACCTGTTCCCTTTGGAATATTCTGTTTTTCAGCTTGCTTTTTGATTTTTAACCCTCTCAGGTACACAAGAAAATGGGCAAAGGAAAAATAGTTCTAACGTGTTTTCCTGGTCATTTGAGGCTTCTAGATGACAAAACTACATCAAACAAAATTAATCTTTTTATTCCTAAAAAGTTATTTGCTGGGACATATGTGTCCCTATGTACGTGAACGGTAAAACATCCTATAGTTGCCGCTAGTGCTTTCCTCCGTTATGAAACTCGATAAAGCAGTTCCTCGTCGTAGTAAAACACAGGTGGACGTCGCAGGTTGTGCAGCAGTTCATGGTGCGATTTTCCACCCTTGATTTCGCACAGTTTACACAACGCTTTCGTGCGGATGCCTTGGCCATTTGGTGGCACGTTGGTGCTGGCCTTGTGAGTACCTGACTGCGCTTTTGGGTCTGCACAATGCTCGCTGTACTACGATGACGTCCGTAAAAGTTCCCAATGAGAGAGAGCGCCACAGCTTGTCTGAACTCTAGCGAGGTAAGCGGGGGAAGGCTAGGATTCTCGCTTTGAATCTTGCAGTAGACAATGTAACCGGTGTTGACGCCAATGTCAAGGAGGTCAAAAAACACCCTTAGGTAGTACTTTATTCTTGATCGTCTGTCCACTTCATACGTCACTTTCTTTTGATCCATGAGGTCAACTCCACCCATTCCCTTATTGTATTCGCTCACGACCAGGGGACAACGAACGTCTACCTTTTTTTCCTTTGTACCTGCGCATCGCCGCTGCACCGTGACGGTCTCCACAGGAGAAATGAAGTTCGAAAGCATTACAACTGCACGGTTGTCCATCCATTTGACGCAACAAATGCCATCAGCGGAGAAAGATGCGATGTCCCCTCGTTTCATGTCTTTGTCACTGGGAAATGCTTTCGGCATACCCTTTCGATTGGCACGTACGGTACCACATGCCTTTATGTCTCTCTCAGAAAGTTGAAGCTGGAGGGCTGGAGAATTGAAGAAATTGTCGAAAAAGAATTCGCATCCGAGGCCCTCGAGGGTACTAGTGAGCTCGACAACGACAGATTCACCAAGTCCCATCCCCATGCCTTCCGGCTTCTTCCCCGTGTACATGTCGCACTGAAAGAGGCATCCGGTTTCAGAGTCACAGCGGCACCACATCTTGAACCCCCAGCGGATAGGCTTATTTTTTATATATTATTTCATGATGTTGTGCCCCTTGAATTTGATCATGTGCTCGTCTATAGACTGCCGCTTTGTAGGGGCTAGTGCCGCTTGAAACGCTTCGTTACAGTGAGTGATCAGAGGTCGCACTTTGTAAGCCCTGTCGAACCTTGGGTCGCGTCTGTCGGGCTGACACTCGTTGTTTGCAAAGTGGAGGGCACCCCTGATTTGCTCAAAGCGGTGAAGTGGCATAACATTGGAAATGTATGGAACACCCAGATCAGGCAGAGTCGACCAGTAGTTCCTCAGTGCCGGCAGAACGTGGTAACTCATAATTAGGTTCATTCCCAGAAAGGCCCTCATCTCATCATCCGAAGATGTGAAAAGGTTCCCCTTCTGTTCACAGTACCGAATGGTTTCCTTTACTAAAACGTCTGACAACAGCTTGTCGAAATTCATCACTGCAGAAAAGACTTGCAAGGGTGTAACATCACTCGCTTGCGACTGTGGAATGCAGAGGACCTCTCCGTACTGGACGCTATGCTCACTTGAGAATCTTCGTGCCTTGTGGAATCTTTTCCAGTTGAGTGTCTTAGCACCTCTCCCGCCCATTGTCTCGACCGGGCCATGTGAAGACTCATGAGATTCTGTCGGCCTGCTTCGTTTTTTTGGCGGGTATGATGCAGTGCTCTTTTCTGGATGCTCGACATCAATTTCTTCGATGCCATTATCAATATCAGTTTCTAAAAACCCAATATCTTCGTCGTCTAGCTGGAGACCTGTCTCATCATCACTGTCGTCCGCAAATAAAACCTGGCAAATTTCTTCATCGGAAACCAGGAACTTCCGTCGTTTCACGGGCATCCTGCTGTGAAGAAAGAGAGATGACATTTATGAACCCCCAGCAAACTGCGATAAACACGTTGAAATACAATATGAACGGAAACATTGGGAGCTTCTGTCCGCGTAATCTTTACGAGCGGAGAGAATATACACCTCGTGCCAGTTCTACGTGCGAGTTTTCCCTCCCGGCACACAGGGACATATGTGTCCCATGCGATGAACTCATCGACGAATCTATATTAGACTGCACTGATCGTCTCACTATTATAATGTGGCTATTTTTCATAGGTTTATCTTTATATTCTGACCGTTCTTTGATGGTTATGCAATGGTAATTGTAAGAAAAACGTACTTACTGCTCAGCAGACAACTTGGTCAGATTCTTAGTCACTTCTTCTTCGTTTTGCGCGCGTTTTGCGACAGCGTTGCCAGACTAGGTGACATATTTCGACAAACCTAGGTTCCACCTTTCGCCCAGAGGCTGCGTGACGACGTACAGGTGGCAGTTTTCTTAGATAATTCAGTTTAAAGCACGGGGACGTATTTGTCCCATGTACGTCAAAGGGAACTCATCGCTATAGTGTGACGAGCTTGAGATACTTTGGAAGTGTTCACCGAGCGCGTCTGCCTGTTGCTCTATGCCCTGACAGGGTGTACCACTTATTTGCAGTAATGGCACAGAGAAGCTCACGTAATCACCCTTGATCTTATCGAGCCTGTCCCATACAACTTTGGAAGGTGTGTTATTGTTTAGGAATGATATAAAATTCCTCCACGATTCTCGCTTAGCTTGACGTCGGGTCCAACGTAGCCCGAGTTTTCTTAAATGTAAGTAAATTTGCTGCAGTCGGGTACCTTCGGAAGATTCCCCAAGCACGATTTTGTTCCTTGCGAGTCTTTTCGCAATCACTAGTCTACCAAGGTTTAGGACGCCTGGGGACGAGACCACTTGTTTGTGGAATGGACTTTCTGGCTGCATTTATGATGATGCTTGTTACAACATCATTTGCATGCTCAACAGACACAGATCCAAAGAATGACTGCATAAGATTAGCTTCTTTTTCGAATAAAGTCCAATCTGCCTGTGACAACTTCCATCGTGGTGGACGTGTCGTTAAACTAACTGAACTACCACGGAATTTTAGGACCACCGGGAAGTGGTCACTACCATATGGGTTCTCATCCACTTCCCAGTCTATGCACTGAAAGAGACATGGGCTACACAACGATATATCTATTGCCGAAAAGGCCTGTGTAGCTGCATTTACATAAGTTGGAGTGCCTGTATTTAGGAGTCAAAGAGAGGTATTAAGTAAGACGTCTTCTATCATCTTTCCTCGTCTGTCAGCTCTTGCACTGCCCCACAAAGGGTTGTGCGCATTGAGGTCACCTAGGATTAGAAACTGTGACGGCAGTCGGTTGCATAAATCTTCCAGTTCCCTCTTTTTCACTCTGATATTTGGAGGTAGGTACAAGGAGCAGACAGTGATGATCCTTTGGAAGGAAATCTGGACTGCCACAGCCTCCAGATCTGTTACAAGTGGAAAGCTTTTGGTAGGGAGGGATTTTGGTGTTAGTATAGCCACACCACCTGATGAACGAGTGGCATCTGTACGACCTTTCCTGAAGATATTGCAATGACGGATTGGGTTTTCATGTTTCGTATTTAAGTATGTCTCTTGCAAACAAAAACAGAGTGTGTCGTACCTGTCAAGAAGATTGTTAACATCATCTATGTTGGAAGTGAATCCCCGGCAATTCCACTGGAGAACTGACTGACCCATAGCATATGTGTTACAAAGCAAATATACCAGGAAGTAGCAGCCCAGTAAGTGTCCTAATGTGTGAAGATGACTGATCATGTCTCTTTGGGTGCAGTTATTTTCTGCCTTGGAGCTTTCTTTCTGGCTTCTGCCAGCTCTCCGTCGGAAATATCAGGAAGTGAGCCGCTGGCAGACAAGCCAGCTTTATGCTTTATTTGTGGTTGTGAGCTCAAACTGGCAAAGGACAGTTCAGAGCTCGAGTCCTCATCATTCCACTCCATGGAACCTTCCAGGTGGGAATGTGAGGTGGTAGGCAGCACTGTAGGTGTCTGCTCTGTGTGGGAGGAAAAATAGTGTCGGTTTGCTTTTCTCGTGAATTTGGTACTGATTCTATCTCAGTTTGAGTTGCGCATGTTGCCATTTTGGGCTTTTCTTTTATTACGGAAGCGAACGATTTTTCAAAGATAAACGAAGATGCTTTCTTTCTTGCCTCAGGGTAGGTTAAGTTTTGTGTCACATTGATGTGTAGTATTTCTTTTTCAAGCTTCCATTTCGGACATGATCGGGAGTATGCTGGGTGGTCCCCTGAGCAGTTAACACAACTACAAGAACCCTTGCATTCCTTTGTTTCATGCTGGGGTTGGCCACAGCGTGCACAGCAAGGTGAACCTCGACAGGCATCAGCCGCATGCCCGAATCTATACACCTGAAGCAGCGCAAAGGATTTGGAATATACGGCCTAACTTCTGCTGAGAGGTATCCAATCTTAAGCTTCTCGGGGAGTGTAGGTTGATCAAATGTGACGACTACACAGTAAACTTTTTTACACTTTTTTGGTGTAAATGGCTTGTCCCATGGCGCACACCTTTTTGGTGTTGCCTTTACACTCAAATGATGGGTGTTTTCTGATGCACCCTTTAGTTAAGTGTATTCCTAATAAAACACAGTTATAATGGGAGTTTAAAAACAAAAACACCCTTAATGGGAGTATTCTATTGAAAACACCTCTGATGATGGAATTCTTTGCTAGCGAATATTCCCTCGCAAATAGTGTAATAGGAGCTTCCGCGGCAGCATACCGACACCACTGGCCGAGACGTACAGTTCGACGTTCTTGCTTCTATGGCAAGCAGCACCGCGAACGCGGTAGACTTCCAGCCGTGGTTCCATCGTAGAACCTAAACCGGAGTGCAATGCGTCGCAGGCACGCACGAAACATACGCTTTTAGTATGCCGCACCAACCTGCCCAAGTTTGAACCCGATTTCATATGATACATACACACGGGCTACTTCAAAATTTTCCTGTTGTGCGACGGGCATAATCCACAGAAAGAACAGTTAGCTTGTTAACACTGTGGGACCAAAGTGAATGCAGAGGCATAAAGAGACCTGCGGCACCCTCAGTAGCCTATATTGGCGTGTCGGATGTATCATATACTGAAATAAAATTTGTTGGGGCACGTTCGTTACATGTGATGGGGCGGGAAACGTTTGTAACGGTGGCGGGAATGTGTTTTTGCAATTAACACCCACGCTTGCAGCAACGAGTCAAAGGTATAAGCTAAATCACTAACATCCCTCCCTGTCAAATACTGTGTTTTTAACTCAGGTTATCGTCTATAATGTGATTACTTGCTGAGCGGAGCTGTGAAACCAGCATAATTTTTCTCTCACGAAATAAAACACCATTTTTAACACCATAATCCCAATTCAAATGGGTGTAAAAAAGGTGCATTCGACGGAAAACACTTGTTTCAACACCCCACTTTACACCCTTAATGATCCACATTGGATAAGACGTGGTGTATGTCGATATTACACCTTTAGTAATGCACTTTTTGCACTCTTTGTGGAATAGAAAAGGGTGTTTTTATAAGAATACACCTTGTTTGAGCAAATAAAGGTGTAAAATGTTTTACTGTGTAAGTTTCTAGTAGTGATGTACTCATTATTCTTGCGGATCTTTATCTTTCGCACATCAATGACCTGCTGTTCTTTTAGATTTTCCAAGATCTCTTCTGTTGGCACATCTGTCAGTTCTGAAACTGATAACTCCTCTGCAAGTATTTAGTTGTTTTGTGCAACGAGGCTGCAATGGGTGTCCCCATCATTTCTTTGGCATTCAGTATGTAGTTGCAGTCTGCTTCTGATGTACATTTCACTAGTATGTCCCCAGATCTCATTTTCTTGATTTCTGTGATATGCGTTGAAAGTGATCTTATAGGCTTTTCGATAAAGAAAGGCGACATTTTTCCTAATGGTGTGCATTTTTCTTTTCCATCTTTGCTGGTAGATGTAAGAACAAGGTACTTTGGGCTGAAGCCCTTGGTTACAATTGAAAGGTCTTCGGTCCGCGGCCGTTTGGCGGCCGCGATCTTTGAGGAGTTTGAGTTTCTAACCATGCAGGTTTGATACACGGACATTCCTTGAAGTCGCCCACACTTCATGTTCATGCATGTGAGAAGGTCCCGGAGTTGTTACAACCCATCAGCCGGGGCTTGACCAAAACCCCGACTGCCACAGTTCAAGGTTTCTGCCCTTCACCTTAAATCCCCTCGGCACGTTACGGATAACACCTTAGGACTGGGGGCTGGGGTCCGTGGTGGCGCCACTCAACAAACACCAGCCGAACCCAGTGCCCCCTGCGGGGGGAATATATAGCGTCAGCTCACTCACGGACCAAGTGGGTGATTATCTCGGATTCCAAGGCTGCTCTGACACTGGCTACCTTAGTGTGTCCCGTTCCTCAGCCGACCCAGTGGGCCGTCACCATGCACTGTACTCCTCCGCTTTCTCCACGCTTCGTACCTTATCAACGCATTGTGATTGTGTGGCCGTGTGTGATTTTTCAGTTGTAGTTTTGTGTGTTTTTTGTTCCTCCTTTTTCTTTCGTTTGCTTTTCTTCTTTTTCTTTTCCTTCTCTTCTGTTCACATTTTTCTTTCTTTTTTCCTTTTTTGCTTCTTCGTTTCGTTTTCTTTTTTTTTAATAGCAAGCCGACTTACGTCTGGCTAACCTTTCCTTTCATTTTTCTAAATAAGCATATCAGCATATCCCCCTCCTGTGTCTGCAGGAACTACCGGCGCTGTCAACCCTGTAGTGGCTGATTTTATTGGTGCTTGCTGGACACTACATGTTCTTTCAATGAAAAAAAAACGGGAAATGGATCCCAGGACGTTGTGGCATACCTGGGGGGGGGGGGGGATATAGGTTTATTGCAAAACAAAACAGAAAAAAAAACACGAAAGAGGGGAAAGGTTAGCCTGGCTCCAGCAGCCGACTTGCATACCAGCATACCCAGCATTGGGCATGATGCAACTGACGCTGCTGCACGCAGAGCACATCAGAAGCGTGCGTCACGACTAATCTTTTACAGCAAGTCCAACGCTAAGGCCATGTTGACTGCTTTGTCCCGCCAACTGGCTAAGACACAATGGCTCTCAGGCGGGGCTCGCGCCTTGCTGGTACACCGCGTCAACGCGGAGCTTGCCTCTACTTTCCCGTCATCGTTCCCTAGGCCGTTTGCGTCACTTTACCACCGGCTCCGCCTCAATGTGCCCTACAGCCGACGTCTTCTTCAGGCAGATTCACCTAACCGTGACACCGGTGGGACTGTTGAGGGCACTGAACACATCTTATTATCCTGTCCACGGTATCAGCAGCAAAGACTAAATCTACAAGCTTCTTTAACTCGGCTGGACGGCAGATCCTTCGATGTCGTTAAGGTTCTTGGCCCTTGGACACCCGACCATCAGTTCCATGCCATGCAGGCGTTTGTGCGATTTTGCGCAAACTCCAAGTTGGTGGACACGGTGTGACTGACAGTGTGTGTGAGTGACTGACTGAGTGTCTTTGTCACTCATTGTTCTTATTGTAGTTAAGCATTTTTGTTTTTCTAAGTGTTCTGGAGTTGCCGGCTCTCGTAATAAATGCCTATTTATCTCTCAATTTTTCTTCTTATCAACTCAACGCGGACTGTGGCGCTGATGCCTGGAAGGCGTGACTACCGTCTTGCGCATGAAGACCTTTCAGCTATGTGTGGTTTAGCTCTCTGATTAAATGTTTTCAGCTAACGGAAGTCCGCATTGAGATGGAAATACCTTTCCATGTGTATTCCCTTTACGTCTTTAAACGTCTTTAATTGGTCAAATTGGGATAGAAGATGATCAAGACTTTAACGCGACGCGAAGGTAGAATTTGTAGTACGTTCATAAGGCGTACCGATTTTCCTTTTATGATACGTCTTTCCCATATTTGTTGAAGATGTATCACAAAGGAAGACTTCCAGTAAACGTCTTCCGTTTATATTTGCAAGACGTACCGATTTTTCGTTTATAATACATCTTCGCCATCACTGTTCAAAACATATCTTAAATGAAGACGATGGTGTGCACAGCATAAGTTAACCCTGGATGCTACTCACTGAATGTATCAGACCAAAAGCAGTAACAAACGCAGAGGACACGCTGGTGGTCAGCTAATACTCCCAGCAATGCATCATTTCGGTATGTTTTTTGTGTGAGAATTAATTATACGTAAGACAGTTCACCCTCCGTTTTGTCTTACAGGCGAGCATAGGCTCTCGAGGTTGCGGAAACCTCTAAGACAAGCAACGTATAGTATCTAGTTCCCATCGGCATACTTCAGTTGGTCACATTACGCACCCGGTGTCTTGTTTTTCTCATGCTGCCGTTTGAAACGCCATGGGATATACGAGACACAAACAAAGGAGCAAAACGGACAACGAAACGTACGTGTGTGGTGACGGTGACTCAAGTAAAAAAGAACAAAAGAGGCAGATCTCCATAACACTATAACAGATAGGTATCCACAGGAAGGAATTTTCAGTCTGGGCAGGGGAAATGGCGTTAACGTCCTGGAACAGCATTGAAACACATACCCCACTCCACCCATGTAACGCCCTCTACAGGGATTTTTGCGTACAAGTAAATTGAATTGAATATTATAGACATCTTCAACACCTCTTCGACGACGCATTCGAGACTTTAATGAGCGTCACATTAGCCGAAGCTAGAAGACGTCATGTAGACTGGATAGAAGACGCCTTCTAAACAAAAAAGCAGTCTTGCTAACATCTTTTTGAGACGTTTACAAATCGTTTTGTGCTACGAGGGTTGCTGTAGAGGTATCTTTCGTACTGCGAGGACAAACTTTTGTACTTTGTGCTCCTCCAATGTTACCACATTAACAGATGAGGTATTCCTGAATTGGTGCGCTGTATTTAGAACCCCGATTAGGGTGCGCTGCGGCTACCATGTTATCGGGGTTTTTCGTGTGGGTCTAGCTGGGTGAGTTTGACGAAAATAAATATTGTTTTGCTGCTTTTAAGCTTTCATGTCGTGTCGCCCTTTCTGTGTTCCCGCGAGACCAATGTTCAGGTAATTATGCAATTAGTGTATTGTAATTGGTATGTATATGGTTGAAGGGACGTTAGATAGTTGCGCATGAAACAAAAGTTGCCTCGTCCCAAGCATCCTTCTTGTAGAAAATAAACGCAGCGTGCAGGTTATTACATGAGTCAATCGAGAGAGCACTTGATTCAATCTGTTGCCAGTGCTTGCTCGTATAATCTGCGCGTCTGATATTTGTCATTGCGAAAAAGAAAATGCGTGTGTACGCAGAGTACTGTGCTCTTTCTAACGTAATCGTCACAGTGTGGTGGAGTAGCGCCTCTGGCCGTGGAACACTCCCGCCATTATTACTAGTCCTGGACTGCTTTTCCAGTTTGTGTTACGGCTGTTTTTCACGTCTCCAAGTCCCGAGACTTTGTCATAAAAATACTGCAGATTTTATGTAGACGAGGAAAATACTGGAAACCTATTACCCGTCCGCGCAGTCGCGAAGATGAACAGTGGAATAACTACGAGTTGTTTGGTTTGTAACACTGGTTTGTATGAGCTACAATTATTTGTCCTTAGCTGCTTCTCAAGAACACTAATTGCTGACGTGTATTTCTTTTCTTGCACCATTGTAGCAAGCGGGATCCCTTTAGTGACGACGACAGACGCGCCGGGACCTCGTGTATATTGTTTTTGTCAAACTGTGCGTCGTGTTTCCAGGGGTATTGGTGGAATCCAATCGACAGTGTAGTGCGGTATCGGTGAACAACAAAACTTCCAGTTTGTCACGGTATTCAACCAGCGTGTGGTTTTGCACCTTGCGTGCTGAAGATCGACCGGACGCTAATTCCAGGATGTGCTGCAAAATATTGAAAAATATTATGGCCTCTACGAAATATCTCCACACACACATCTCTTTCAACACAACGCGACCCACTCGCTTGGCAGATAAACCATCTGAATTTTCGAAATCCAGCCTGTTTTTTTTTTTTTTTCAACATAAAGAACCTGGTTTCGTCCAGAGTTCGAGGTAACTCGTTACTATAACTCAGTTCCTTTTCCTTACAGTGATGTACATGTTTGTTAATTATTTTCACACGACTAGCGAGCCATATATTGAGACGGGAAGAAAAAGAAGATGACGAACGAGCCTGGGAACGAACATTGGAACGCAATGAGCATGTATGAGAGCACGAGAATGCGAGCTATCGGAACAAATGAAACAGTCCTATTGGTCAGCGAAGATGCAGCCTCGCTGCCAGCCTGCTCTTCGCTCAATGCGATGACATCACAACACGTGAGCACTCGCAACGTGCAAAATAACCACAAAGAAGAAGCTTCACGAGGAGCAGAGATTGCGACCACGCAAAGCATCGATAAAGTCGCTCGTTTCGTTAGCCTGAACGACTCGTTCAGCTGTCTCGTGCCGTTAAGTTGAACGTGTGAAACGATTAAGCCCCCTGGTTTCGTCCAGAGTTCGAGGTAACTCGTTACTATAACTAAGTTCCTTTTTTTGGTAACTTGTAACTTAACTCGGTATTTTTGCGCAGTGGCAACTTTCAGAGGAACTCGTTTCTTTTTCAGATAACTTTGCCAAAGTACCTTAAGCTAAGTTCCAAGTTACTTTTAATTCGTTTTCGCTCAGGTCCACATATTTTCTTGCTTTCTCTCCGGTTCTTTCACGGCATTTTATCCCATAAAACGTGATATTCAATCAATGACAGTATTCTTTTCAGGAAGTAAGAAGCGCTGCAGCTGCATGCCATTGAAATGAAGTTGAAACATTGTGCGCACACAGGGGGAGAGAGAGATAAATACATGATGACGATGATATGGAGTAAGATGCATAACGTTCGAATTGTTGGACATAAGCGAAAACGATCTAATCGCGCTCCACTCATCCGCAGGCAACTCAAGGTCTAACTCAATTGCTTACGCGCGCTGCACCTGTGTCGTGATATTTTGTGTCCGAAGTAACTTGGAAATAACTCGTTCTTTCTTTTAAGTAACACCGTAACTGCAAGTTACATTTCAGGCTGAACAGCTACGTTATTAACTTAGTTCCATTTTTCATACGGTAACTTAACTCGTAGCGAGTTCTTTTTGACGGGTAACTTCTCGATCTATGGTTTCGTCCTTGCTGCTAGTGTGAAATAAATAGATGGGCGCTCTTCGTGAGGCTACGAACGAACATTAATCCTCTTATTTGAGGAGAACATAAAAACGATCTCGTCAGATTTTCCATGAAAAGCGTCACATATTAAAAAGAATGCAAAGCATTGAATTATTATCAGTGTTTTGATTAGCATGTAGAGGGAGGACATACACAACACGCACGCAGGGCACATCAGAGCACATCAGGGCACAAAAGCCGGGCATGAGCGCTATCTCGGGTTTCCGTGCATATCGGAATCGCGTTCCTGGATCCCCGAGTACAGATCGCGTACAGATCCCGGGTTTCATCGGGAGAAACCCCCGGGATTCAAAAAATGGCATATGGTTCCCAACACTACTTATCTCCAAAACAGAGTTGCCGTGCTGTCCAAACATAGCAGCGAATCAATCAATTAATGAACGTAACACGCATTGCTTCTCTTCCGGTATGGCTTCTCAAACTAATTCACAAGAAAGACACTGGATGAGTTACGTTACCATCTTTTTCATATTTTTTTCTTTTTTATATTTCGGATAATAAGGTGGTGGTGGTAGTGGTAAGGCTGCCGTTTTCACTTCCCGGAAGTAAATATCATCGCGGAAATCGAGCCACTTGTGAACGCCAAAGCGGACGACCTGACATCTTTCCCTACCCGAGCCAATCACGCCGTTTGTAGCGCGCACCTGTTTTGCACAAATTACTCCTAGCTACAGAGGAGTACAGTGTCATGTTCCTTTTTATTGTTACTATGGTTCGTTGAACTATGAGCTCTCATCTCATCTGATGAAGTGCACCTGTTACCTATTTTTCGAGGCGCAGTAAGAGAAATAAGGCTACCATATGGCGCAACATTTTGTGTCGTAAATTGCGCTTCTTCGTTATAATTGTATTGCATTTTCTTATTCGACTTCACAAACGAGTATAAACTCACTTTTATGATTATGCTTAGGAGAACCACAACCTTTGGTAACGCCGTCATCCTTGTTCCCTTGTTCATCGAAAAGCGTAGAGCTCTGCAATCTGGATTTTTTAACGCGACTTTCCTTTCACCGATTTCGTTCTTTTCTTTTGGAATCCATAAAGTGATAAAGCTTCAATGCTCAGAAGGTCACCTTCTGCAACTAGCGACAGTCTTGAACGCCGCTCATGCTTTCCTGACGAAAGAAGTGAATGGGTTTATCGTGCCTAAGATCGGCCGCAAGAGCCTTTGTGTTGGCGCACTATCAAATTACAGTAATGTACATATATACAGCAAAACACGATAAACATATAAAGGAAATGGCAGGAAGGCAATAATCGAAGGCACTAGGAGGTTAAAAGAACATGTATACAGATAATAAACATATGGGGGATATTATATAACAAAATGACAATAGGGAAGAGGCTCCAAAAGTACAATATTTCATGAAATATTTGAAAGAGTGCAATGAAGAAGAGAAAACAAGGTAACTAGGCAACAAAAGTGAATACAGCAGGAACAAATGAGTCGATGATGATGGCTGAATTTAAGGCGAGCAAAACGTAATGCTGCTTTTAAAGGCAGTATATGAGGAAAAAATATCACACGAGGACGAAAAAGCGTTCACCAAACTTTGACGACGTGCGAGTGGGTCATAACCGCAGGTTTTACGTGCATAGAAGGACGGTTGATTGCGAAGGGTACCACAAGAATACCGAAAAGTTATGCAGCTTAGCAAGAGTAGAGAATCAACAGTTGAATGTACACATTTGTAGAGGAATGTGGCATCAACAATTTGACGCCACGATGTTAGGGAGAGGAGTTAAAAGTGTTTTAAGAGGCTACAGCAGTCGATGAAGGAACGAATAACCGAGAGACACGGGACACGAAGACAAGCACAAGCGTTCTCAGAACTCTTGTGCTTGTCTTCGTGTCCCGTGTCTCTCGGTTATTCGTTCCTTCATCATCATGCACCAGTTAGTCTGCGCCCTATCTCTTTTACAGTAGTCGAACGTCTCGAAGTCAGGGACATCCCGGAGGTAAACGTTGTGAACAAAATGAAGTGCGCGTTTCTGAACAGCTTCAAGGGGATCACCCTCAATAACGCACAATGCAATCCATGCGACGGGTCCGTATTGTAGCTGTGGTAAAACGAATGTTTTGTAAAGTTTAAAAAAAACAGAGGGAGTGTCAAAAAAATCGCACGTATAGGTTAAATAACCCAGTGCCCGAAGAGAAGAAGAACGAACTGCAGCGACATGATCATGGAACGTGAGTTTGGCATCAAAAGTAACTACAAGATCACGAACAGTGCTGACGTGCGAAATTTCAGTGATAGACATGTAGCGAAAGGTTGTAGCATTTATTTTACGAGTGAATGAGACAATCTTGGTTTTTGCAGCGTATACCTTGAGGCGGTTCTTAGTACACCGATTAATTAACCCTTCTATGTTGTTCCAGCCTCAGAACATCAGTTTATCTCCCGATTAAGTATTCTAGTTATGTCAACTTGCAAGAGAACAAAATCTGAAGGTGCTGATATTGTTCCCATTATTTTGATGTCGTCAGCGTACTGTAACAGAGTTGAATGTTTAACAGATGATACAAGGTCATTAATGAAAATGTAAGTGTCGCAGTGCTTCCAGTAGCGCGGCTCATAGCAAGAATTACAAAACTGTGTCCTATAAGACAAGCTACTGTACTTGATTTTGCACTTAAAACGTTTGCAAAAGTTGAAAGTTTGCATCGTGCCCCTTCTTTTTATTCGGTTTGAGTAGGTCCCTACCATATATATAGGTCGCATTTTCCATATATATACATACTTTCAGCTGGAACTTGCACTCCTGAACACAGCGAAGCTACCGAAAAGGTGACACCTGCACCATACAGCAACACTGCAGCTCAGTGCGGAAATATTGTGCCGCAGAAAATGAGCGAATTTCACCACGCTCAAAAGCAGCTCCCCCCCCCCCCCTCCCCCCCAAACCTTGGGATCAGCAGGCGGACAAGTCCAAGACTGTTTGAATTTCAGCGGCAAGCTTTCTTTCGAAGCGCAAGGGGAATCGGAACGGAAAGTAGCATTTAAAAATTCGGACCTAGGACACCGCCGAATAGAAGATTTCAGCAATTCCTAGTGCTTCTTGCACATGCGTTGCACCCTGGGAGATTAATGTCATCAGGAACAGTCTTCGCGTTTCCGTTTCGCTGACCCTGACACCTCGTGGAGAATGCGCCGAGAAGGGAGAAATCGAAATAGTTTGGAGATCTTCTCGTCGTTTCTGATAAGCACGTTCCCATAGTTCAAATCGGCGCTAATCTGTCTCGTATTTTCTGAAGTCTTCTATTCAGGACTGGCTGGCTGCAGAACTTAAGAGTCTCAAAGTTTCAATATGCCGTCGCGCCACACCCAGTCCTGAGGCGCTGCTTTCCAAAGGAGCTTCCCATCAAATTTCAATCAAGATAAAATTAACCAATCAACCTATAACTATACCAACCTACCAACAAACCTATGCAATATACCTATACCATATAACAACATAACAACAACAGATAACTTAATGATGATGAAAGGAAATTCGCCAAAATATAACCTATAAAATATACAAGGAACAAAAGACACCAACATCGGATACTACGACCTAAGTCTGGCAGTACCAGGAGTGGAAATGTTCCTTTCACGTCTGCTACAAACGCACAATAATTCCCTGCAATCCCACCTCGATCTGCACCAGGTGAATGGAGACCACGGAACACCATCACGGCTAAGCTAACAACATGCAGCCAGCCAACATAAAGACAGATTACACGCACTTACTCAAATGCAACATAACAAGCAAGGTTAGAAGACAGTCAACATCATCAACCAGCAGGAAGAGCCTTCCCCGGGGCTCTTCTGTGCGGTGCTCACGGCACTGAAGGCAGTTGTGTCTGCATTTCCTGGAGCGTCGCAAATGCCCGAGGTTCAAGCGCTTCTGGCACTGGAAGGGTTATCTTTGCCTGAGCGTGGAAGTATTGTATAGAAAGGCCATAACGATACAGTGAAATTCTCAAACCCTGCGTAACAAGCTCCTTTATTTTAAGCTCATCTACAAATTCCCTCTCGTATCTGTATGCAAACACGGCATGGATGCTTAACATCGCGTTAATGGATACATAATGCATCGATGTGATCAAAAAAAGCGCTATACGTTCTTAATGACCTCGTTGCTGCGTCCATAGGGTCAGCTTGTCATCGGTCTTTCGATTATGTCGACTGCAAGATCTGAGGAAAAAGAATGAAGCGGGCACGGGACGAAGTGTAATCGTGATGCGCGAACATAATAAACCATTCTTTCAACGGGTATCGAGACGAGGGTCACTGGGTATTCCACCCCTTTTTGAACACTTTGGTGCGGAAACCCGGTAGGACCGCTTTCTCTGATGCCCCGAGAAAGCCAGCTGGACCGCCTCAAGCGGTCTCAAGCGGGGACCCGTGGTACACACTAAACTTTTTTACACCCTTTTTGGTGTCAGTTAGGTGCGTCATATCGCACAGCCTTTTGAGTGTAGGAGCTACACCCAACAAGGTGGGTGTAATGAAATACACCCACCTCTCAGGGTATATTTCACAACTCCTTCAAACTTTTACACTTAAAAGGGTGTGATTTATGTTACACTCACATTACCTCTGAAAGGGTGTAACATCTACTTAGCGGGTGTGCGGCTTGTTGGTTTACACTGGTAATTGGACGATACTCTGATGGTATAATTTTTGGTGTAAATCAACACCCTTAAGCAAAGGCGTAACGTGTGCAACTTTGTTTCTATATTGAGTGCATCTTGCATATCAGCCAAAGTAAATGCATAGCATGAACATGCAATGCATTGTGTTCTCCCAATATAACAATTCGAAACTGGTGCCATATATTGGGCCAATATACGGTCTGATATACGGATAAGGTTGTACACGCTTAAAGTAAGTGATAAATTTGGAACATCACATAAATGGCATAACGAACCAAAAGCTCACTTAGAAAGGCATTTCCTTTCTAAGAGAAAACAGATACGATACATTGCCTGTCTTGCGGGCGTCCGCAAATGCAATAGCCGCGCTCGCATTCCAGTCAAAACGAAGGGTGAGGTGTCTAAGTTTCATTTGATTATATATACCAAAAAACACCGAAGTGAGTAATTGCTTGGTGTATCACCTCACCATCAAGATAACGTTTGTGTTTCTTACTGGTTTTGGTAGAAGGAAAAATTAAGACTCAGTGCACACGTCATTCATATTCCACGACAATGTTAAACATCTTACAATAAGACAAAACACCCTTAAACCATTGCACCCTTATTACACCCTTACTATACCCTTAACACACCAATGTTGATGTGCACCCAATTCACACCCATCTATGAGAGGATCAGCCTCGAGGGAGAGTAATATGAGTGTGATCTGGGTGTATATTGCAAAATACACCCCTCTTACACTAACATAGGTGTAAAAAAATGTAGTGTGTATGGTCACTAGCATCACCCCGCACCTTCAGGAACTGCTCAGTCGACCGGAGGAAGAAGTCGAAATAGACTTCGACTACCTCGTGGCACGAAGAACCGTCCTTGAGGACCTGAATCGGCAGGTACTGGAACTCACCAGCGATTCATGGTCCGACGAAGAGACCGAAGCCATTCTGGAGCCATAACTTTCTTGAGCGATACAGGTCTCATGAGCAGCCTGTGAACTCAAGTCGTGCTGTCTCATTCTTCAGTGCCCCACTCTTACCCTCAACGCATTAACCTCATGTTTTTTGTCATATTTTTCTGTAATCCATCGTATCCTTCTTTCACCGTTTGTTAGACATCTTTCTTTTTTGCCATCTTTGTCTTTGATCCATCCCATCATTCTTTCACCGTTTGTTACTTTATCCTTTATTTCCTTTTTTTAATTTTATTTTATTTCTCTTTCTTTTTTTCTTTGTGGAATAGCAAGCCGGCGTACCGTTTGGCTGACCTTTCCTTTTTTTCCCTTTGTTCTAATAAATACATCCCCCCCCCCCCCCCCCCTGGAGAAGGAAAGGCAGCTGGAAGCGGCTTTCACCCGAGCCAGAAGAGCCTTCAGACAACGCTCGCAGACTGCAGGGACTACCACCGCTACCACGTCTGCCTCTGCGACGAAGAATGTATCGTTGCCAAAGCTGCATGCCCCGAGCTCGGATGTAAACTTCAAGACCTACCGCGTTTCTGGGGGCACTTCGATGCGACGATCCACAGCAACGCCACCATGGCTCCAGTCGAGAAGTTCAAATACCTTCTGACGTACGTAATCAAAGACGCCAAGCGTGCCATCGACGGCATCGGTCTGAGTGATACCAACTACGAGGCCGCCATCACCACACTGCGGCAACGATTTGGGCGCACTGACCTGTTATCCACAGAGCAGCTCTACAAGCTACTGTCGCTCCATCCGGTGCTCTTCCTGAGTTTTCCTCAGACGCCTGTCAGACGTACAGGGTGTGTGCTATAAAAGGTCAGTCACGTTTTCTACTACTTGACGGGCAGACTGCCGCTGCCACACAGTAAACAATTCATGCTAGAGAACGAACGAACAATATTATTCACTGTGTGGCAGCGAAGTCTGTCCGTCATGAAGTTATCGCGTCACCACCGAAAATGTGACTGACCTTTTATAGCACACACCCTGTATGTTGGTATATAGATGGGTAGAAATCCAGCGAACCGGTAGAGATGTAGGAAGGGAGTCGCCTCAGGACAGAAGCCGACGATATTTCGAACAGAGACTGTTCTTCTTCTGGACACCGTCCTCATCATTGGCATGGTATTTAAAGGGTTAGGTGTGACGTGTTTAAAGGTTTATGCGAATTGTGGGTCAACAGCCCGGAAGGAAGAAAGGGTCCGTACGGGCTTCCACGGCCGGGGTGAATGGCTGCTTTGTTAGAGTGTGGAGGGGATTATGTGAGCAGCCATTCACTCCGGCCGTAGAAGCCCGTACGGACCCTTTCTTCCCTCCCGGCTGTTGACCCACAATTCGCATGAACCTTAAAACACGTCACACCTAACCCTTTAAATACCATGCCAATGATGAGGACGGTGCCCAGAAGAAGAACAGTCTCTGTTCGAAATATTGGCGGCTTCTGTCCTGAGGCAACTCCCTTCCTGTATGTTGGTATAGTTTCCTTAGAAGTCGGCCCAGGACGCACACTTCTCTAGGCGTTAGTCGTGACGTTGGCTTCCTCTGTGAGGCCAACAACGGTGAGCACTTTCATTAGCACCAACGCCACCACCGGAACATACGTGGTGCGTGAGTGCCGCGCACCAATTCACTCTTCCCATGCTGACAGGCTCATAATTTCAAGGCGCTCTTGCTTCCTTCATTCCGTGCGCCGTCCTAATTATGGCAGCTGCTGCATACTACTACTCGCACCAAACGTTTATGCAACCCACTGAAAGTTACTTTTCTTTCACCAATCAAGCCCAAACCAACGTTATTAATGCGTCAGCATTAGAACCCCCAGTTGGAAAATCGTGGTCGTCTGTCTCTCGGATCGATGTGCGAAGCCTCGAGTTGAGACATAGGGTGTTAGATATGCGAAGAGAAGCAGATAGTAGATTTAGATAGGTACAGTAGTAGATAGTTCGTAGATAGTAGTAATGTAATAGTGATAGTGATAATTAGCGGTAAGTGAAATTTGGTGATTAGCGATGAATGATGAGTAGTGATGATAGTGATAGTGATTAATGATAATGACTAGTTGTAATTAGCAATTAGTGATAGTGATAGTTACTGAAACTTAGTGATAGGGGTAGAATATAGCAAGAAATACATAAGCGAATACGTCTAACGCTATCGCATTTCCGCTGCATTAATTACATTAATCGTCCTTAAATTTTGTTATCTTCTATTGATATGCGTCCCGTATTGCTCCATATGGTAGATAAATAACAACATTTCTTTTTTTTTTTTTTGCGAGATGATGAATGGGGAGTTTCATCGCCAGGGCCGATTGCTAGTGGTGATGCGGGGAATGAAATAATGAGCCCCTTCACAATAAGGATCGAAGTCCTATGGTATCCAGAGAGGTGAAGAGAGCTTTGAGGGCAGAGCGTTGGCGGGCTGGATGTGGCCAGGGACCACGCAATTTTGTGCGAGAGAGAGTGCGAGAGTCCAGCTCGTTAAGGGATCCGGAGAGTACGGTTCAGGATGTTGGTAGTGTGGGCAATGGAGAAGAATGTGCTCTAGATCTTCTACAGCACCGCAGTGAGTCCATTGGGGAGATTCAACTTGTCTCAAGCGGTAACGCCACTGCGCTGTAAAAGCCACATCGAGGCGCATTCGATGAACTAACACGGCATCTTCACGAGACGTATGCGGAAAGCGAGCGCAGGATCAACTCTGCTCAGCATGGCTGGGTGGGAGAATGTCAGCGGTCCGTTGGCGGGAAGCCAGAGGAGTCACGAGGGGTAAATAAATACAATTATTTGTATCCGTAGGAACCTGCATTCTAAGTTTTACAACAAATCGGGTAATAGACGCGTAGGAAACCGGCACCGATACCAATTACCGGAACCCATCTCGTTCTGGCGTCATTACAGGCATCTCCGCCAATGACGCAGCACAGGAGACATGAAGTGCTTACGACAATCCATAGAATGGCAGTAAATCTGGCTTTTCTGTCGCCAGAGCTTGACGGGTACATACGTTCAAGAGTTCATACCTCGGCAAGTGGGATGCGTAGAAAAAAAATATTTTCCTCAACACTTTTTCGTAATGCGCGTATCATGCAGTCAACCACATGTATCAACGTTTCACAACCCCTTTACTGCTGTCTGTTCTTGGGTGCTCAGTTTCATATTAAAAAATTCGCCAGCATTATACTAAATTTCTGTTGGTTAGATTCGCGAAGGTTGCACACAGTTATTAAACTCAACTTACAATCTCAGCGCATATGTCAGGGTCGCCGGCACTTGGATTGGAAAGAGCCTCGAATCTCGACATGACATCTGCAAGGTGATCTCCCATCTCAGTTCCCAACGAGGAAGCTTCCATTACTCCGAGAAGCAGCGCACAAAAGCAAAAATCCACCGTTGCTTGCATAGCTGGGATGCCTTTTCCTGAGGTACCTATGAAAGTCTACTAAACACAATGATGAAGGGGCGTTGACTTTTGTTATATGTATTTACCGCCGCCGACACATATGGTACGGAGGCGCGGGTCGACTCACCCCAGTTGCTGTGGAAACTTGCAACCCTCATGATCCTGTGACACGCTTCGATCTATGACACAGGTGCTAATCCCCACGCCAATTAACTTAGACGTAGCACGCAATCATGAGTGTGTGCCAGATATGCCAGTTTCAAATACAGTGACAACAAGTTCTACAACGTGACAAATAAAACCATACACTATTTAAACGTCGACACGTTTTTCCCAACCTCAATGCGTCGCCTTTTGTTTGCAAAAATGTGGTGCTTTGATCAACTGTCGAACACATTTACCGCTTGCGACTGTGACACCTCAAACATGTGTAACGAGATTCGCCATCTCAAGTGTCACGCCGGTCACGTTTGCGGAGTGTCGCAATTGTCACCAGTGGTGCATTTGTATTCATCATCCTTTATTTCGTTTCAGGTTCATACAGCATCAGTAACGATCCATTCCGATGCACAAGATTGCCCTTAGCTGCCAACGCTGCCACGCCTCGGATATCGCCGCTATGAGCGATACCACCTAGCGCGCATCTCGCGTAAGCAATCGGCGGCAAAACAACTAATTGCCACGGAACACTGAGTGGGTTCTTGCGTTGCTTGTTGTGACAGGTACGTTTGTGTGCGTGCGTGTTCAGGTATTTTCTTTCTCTCTTTCCTTCTTGAGGTAGTTGTTGTTATTAAAGCACTTGTCGCTCAATATTATTTTGTTCAAATTTTGTTACGAGCTGGATCAGGGAAGTGCCACCCCTATATAGCGCTGATAAAAATTAAATATTCCAATTTTTCAAGATTACACCCCGGGTTCGAAAATATACCCTCACGGGGATATATATTTATACCATGAGGTGCAAATAATATACCTTCAGGGAGATATAAAGTTACTATACTTCGGAGGAGGTACAGCGTTTATACCTAAATAGGTACGCGCCCTCGGACAAGCCGTTTATACCCTAAAAGGTATAAATTTTTCAACAGTGTAATGCATTACCGGTAATTCATTACTTTGAGTAATGGGTAATGGTAATGAATTCCTTTCCGGCAGCAAGTAATGAGTAATGGTAATGGATTACATTTTGACAGAAGCAGGGTGGCATTACTCATTACTATCACCAGGTATTTCCAACCCGTCTTTAACAATGAGCACAGTGCAACGAAGACCGAGAAGGGCCCAGCCTGGGGAATTCCGCAAGAGGTCAACATTCGGCAGTGTGTGTCATTATTGTCCACGTGGTGATATCACCTTCTTTCTCTAGTACGAATTTGGGGTAAACGAGAATCAACGAAACAGAAACATAGCCTCTATTGGGGTAATAAGCGCCAAATCCACTAGTGATTGGCTGTTTTGGTCTTGTACCGTGTTAGTTTTGTCTTGGTTCCCGATATTCAAGAGGGAACTGTGCCGACATATGTCTCAAAGCATCTGAGGAAAACCCAGGAAAAACCCCAGACAGCACAGCTGGCACCGGGATTCGAACCCGGGTACCTCCCAGTCTCGACGTGACATGGCCAGACGCTAACCACTGAGCAACGGGAGCTGGTCGGCCAAGGGAGCTAGAAGTTGGCCGCACTTGCCCTCAGGGCGTCAGTCCACCTCTGTGAGACCGACAACGGCGAGTCCTTTCACCATCACCACCACCGCCACCTAATCAAGCGGCTCTTCATGCAGTACGACATGGGAATTCTGTCATCGGCTTCCGTTGAACGGGTGTTCGGTATGGCGAAATATACCCTGGTCGCCTAGGCGGACAAGAAAGAGAACCCGTGCGTAGCACGTTTTAGCCCTACGGCCTATGCACGTAGATGTCATGCCAAAGTAATCTCATTACTTTTGTGAAGGTAACGGCGTTACTAATGCATTACTAACATCGAAAAAGTAATGAGTAATGTAATGCAATCGGGTGTTTCGGTAAAATCCCCGGGCTAAATAATTCACGAACGGGTGCACCAGTCGACGAGCTTTCTTTTTTACAAGTATCTGACCGATACCACCTACAAGCTGTGCACCGTGTAAATGAGTGGGAGGTGCTCATTATTTAAATAAAAATTCAAATGAGTTTCGTAAAAAAACAACTTCTAAAGCAGGGCGCCGTCGGCATTAAAATGGGTGCTACCCCTTTTGGGACCTTCAGTGGACACCTTTTAGAGAAAAATCTGCCACCGAAGCGGAACATTTGTTGCAGTAATTAATTGGTTTCGGTTTACATATTTTTATCGCGGATGGTCGCAGTGAAGCACAAATGGGCGCTCTTCCACTCCCTTATCCACCAATGAATTATGCCCTCACATCAATGAACTACACCAATGAATTACGTCCTTTTGCGCCTCACCATGTGCCCAACTCTGCCCCCTGTATAAACAACCAAACCAGGAAGGAAACTTGGGCATCAGTGATGCACTGTGTCGGAGCAGTCTGGGCATGCATCGACCAGTGACACTGCTAGTGACACTGAATGAAATGGATATTAGTCGATTGCCTACTGTGTTGCGTTAAGAGTACAAGAATTCCGGGTCAATACAATGGGCGCCCACCTGCAACCGCGACTCGCAGAAGTACGCAGCATTACAACGAACGTTGCACATGGTAAGAGAAAGGGCCAGCAGCAAGCCCACTACAGCAGGTTTTCCTGTTTATGTGAACTACTAAAGCTCCATTCCCGCTACATGGCTCCAAACGAAGGTACTGAAATTGCTTTCATATGATGACGCTTACACAACAGACACAAAGAGAGCAGGTGCAGGCTATTCTCGAGGCAACGAGCAACTTCGCAGCCACAGCAGCGCAACAGGTGTTGGTACAAGAGTATTTTCGGTCCTTAACTGACTTCCAAGAGTTTGAACAGCAGCTGCATGCAACTGCTAAGAAGGGAAATCAACTGGTAAGTGGTTTCACCTTGCTTCCATGACACGAAACTGAGCGTTGTCGCTTTCCCTCACTGCACCACGCCTTTCCCACATTCGCACAGGACGTTACTCACACTTTTTTTTCTTTTTTTTTTCAGCTGGTGTACATGAATGAACGTGGAAGGACGGATTATTCATGAACAAAATGTTGAGGCTCTTGTTACGGTTCGTGGACCCATGTGTTGTAAGTAGGTCTTGATAATTTAGGTTTTGATGCACTAGCATTGAGCCCTGCATTTGTGACATTAAATGCTGGGCATGTTACGCAAGTTTGACACTGTAGGTCATATGTGCCTGTCAAAGCGCATTTCTTTTGTTTTCTTTGCATTCGAAACCTTCCTTGAAAACTTTAGACAGCTTAAAATTGGTCTCAGCAACAAAATCACCACAAAGTAGTGATATATCCGTAATGTTCTTTGGGATATCAGGAACATGTGTACAAAATACCTCGGTCCAAAACTGCGCAAATTTTACTCAAATGAATTATTACGAAGCGAGCGCTTCGGGGGGGGGGGGGGGGGGGGGCTCTGTGAACCGAGAGGACGCTGGAAGCAACAAACTGCTGGATCTTCCGGCAAGGGAGGAAGAATGCAGGTTTGGAAGCGGACGACAATGCCGTCCAATGGGGGGACGGGCTCCGAATATGACGTTTCAAATTACCAGCTTCATTCTCAGCTGTGAGGCGGAGTGCTCCATTTGTTTGTGTGGAACTACATCTTGCGCTCCGTGGTTCCGAAATTCAGCGTCATGTTAATCTTCCGCTGGCGCAAGCGTCAACAATTCGGCCGCTATCATATGACGCGATTCAAATTCAGGTACTTCCCAGTCACGACGCGACATGGCCAGCACGCTAGCTGGCCATGCGACCAGGCCAACATGCCACGCGAGCTGGTGGTGGTGAAAGGGCTCGCCGTTGTCGGCCTCACAGAGGTGGGCAACATCACGACTGACGCGCTGAGGGAATGTGCCGACATATGTCTGAAAGCGTCTGGGGAAAACCCAGGAAAAACCGCAGACAGCACAGCGGGCACCGGGATTCGAACCCGGGTACCTCCGTGTCTCGATGTGACAAGGCCAGCACGCTAACCACTGAACCACGCGAGCTGGTGGCGTGATGCCGCATGGCTCAAACCAAAGTACGGAAGCCCAGTCGTCGGAACCATTCAAAGATGACGGAGGTGACCCATCGCGCGTACCCAAGATTCTGGAATTGTACCGCCGGATATTGATTCGCGCTCGGAGGTGCGCTGTGTGCTACTGCGCAGAAAACGTAGTGCGCGTGTGATCTATATAAATTTAATGCATTTCTTTTCCAGTTTGAGGTTGTTTCAATAGCATAAGACTGACATTCATCAAGTCCATTTTCGCAAATGAAATAAAATCATACGTGGAACCCTTGATCGTAATTGGAGGGGAAAGCGCCACGTCAAAGTGACGTAAAGTTACAGTGTAAGTTGGAGATAAAAAGCGAATTAGTGCAGTGAATATTTCATCCGTATGGAAGCGTCTTTTGGTTTTGACTGCTAGTAATTGCAAGGATCTTTCACTGCCTAAGTTGCAGTAATATAACATACCCTGCTGGAAATAGTCCAATTCAAAATAGCCGAGAAATCTCATTCGGTTTAAGTACATATCGCATTCACAATTCTCCTTGAAATTCACCGATATTTCCCATTCCCAATCGTCAATTTTGGACAAATACCATATTGAAAACAACGGTAATTTAGTGGTCTCAATGAGAAATCACTGTAATGGGAACGAAGTGGAACCACGCTCACTCACACCCATTGGAGGCCAGTCTAGTTTCCCATTGTCCCAATGTACCGCAGCAAGGATTTTCCCATTGTCCCAATGTGCCGCAGCAAGGATTTTCCCATTCGATTCTGCTGCATCAAATGAGCAGAAAGCATGTTTTGCTGTAAAAAGGAATAACATTCGATGCCGTTTGTGCGTGAACATTTATTCTGATGCATAATGTAATAACCCCGAGTCTCGGGGTTTTTACATTATGCATCATCTTCACCAGCTCGCTTGCTTCTTAGCCACTTTTTCATTGTCATATCCTCATGCAAGCTTCGTCCCACATACTCAACATCTGCTTCTTGAGCTGTGTTTGAGACTTCGTGTTTGTGTCTGTCCCTTGGTGTTCCCTAGGCTCGGGGTTTTTACATTATGCATCATCTTCACCAGCTCGCTTGCTTCTTAGCCATTTTTTCATTTATTCTGATTTCAGGAAAAAAGATCCAAAGGGAAAAAAGATCCATAGGGAAAGAAGATCCATTAGTGAATCTTGTTTCCCTATGGATCTTTTTGCCGCATGGATCTCCCCCCCCCCTTTCTCGTCTAGATCTTCTATCCCTATGGATGTTTCTTCCGTATGGATCTTCTTTCTCGTTTGGGTCTTTATTCCCTCCGTCACGTGACCACGTTGGAAATTCTTTGTGTTGTACAGTTGCAGTTCGTATTGCGACATGGCTCCTTGCGTACATCTTTCCCTCCTAAAAAGTAATGTAGTATCTATCCACGGCATGGTTTGCATTCGCCCCTGCCTCCAACCAACCCAGCATATCAGCTACGAGCTGTTCAAGCCCTCATCGCATTTTTAGCAGCAACAGGGCTTCTGCGTGAGCTCTGAACATTCATCATCGCTCACCATCTTCTCCGCCTCAGACAATCGGACAGGGTGCCGCCTCAGCACGAAACATCCCACTACATAATCATCACTTTAGCATTCGTTGTTATTGTTGTCGCTTACTGTATTTCATGAATTCTTCACAATCAATATTTTTAGAATAATCAAATAATAATAAGTAATAATATTCCTGGTATGTACACTGCAAAAAAGATTTTATAAAAAATCTGTTGCTCATACCGCCAACAAGCCATCTGCTGGTTCCCTGTCCGAATGACAATCCGTCAGGTCAGTCGGAGCAATTCCGATCACTCGGTACTTCTACTGGTACTTCGAGAGCTTCTGGATCGAAAATCCTATCATCAAAGACATATGGGGTCAATTCAAGAATACCGGACCTCAAACCACGAACATGGTAGAAGGCTGACACAACGGCCTACTGAGTCGAATCGACAGGCGGCACCCCAGTTTGGCAGAGCTGTTGCAGTGGCTTCGAATCTCGCAGCGTGCCACTCAGAATAGGATGCATCCTCTGAGGCTTGACCCCCACCATAAAAAGACCACAATGCCCAAGCGTGCTTTGGAGGAACAGACTGCTGCTTTCCGAGATGGGCAAATTAGCAACGTATGTAGCGGAGCACGTCCCCACGTTTCCTGATGTTGTGAACTACTCGGACTCAATTATTGATATCGGCGTGCTCCCTGCAAGTTAGGGATATTTTGAAATAACTTTGTGACTGCTGGAATGCAATGACGCCTTCCTACAAATAAAAACGAGAGACTGCGCAATTCTTCTCCGAATAGTAGTTATTCACAGCGAAGCATTTTCTTCTTTTAGGATGAGGAGGTTGCGGACTATTGCATGACTCTTATGTGCGTGGCTCCAAATTTTTGCGAATCTGACAGGAGATATATGTGCCATCGCGGGGTGTGTGTGTGTGTGGGGGGGGGGGGGATAGGGTTATATATTTCCTCAATAACTCGGGTGTAATCAGGTTGAGCTGAATCTGATCCAACCAAGTTCTGGTGGAATCTGATTGAATCAGGTGTAATTCCTCGGTTTACTCCGCATAATACACGTTGCACACCAGTAAACACACACACAAAACATTCCGCAGTATCTTTGTTTGGCGTGGCGGTTTGGTGTGTTGGACACGTCGCGTACTTCAACCGAGTGGGATTCGACGGGAGGATTCCCACAAGTTCTGTGATAGTTGTGACTAATCCCGATCTCCCTGGTCCAGCGCTCTTCGTGGAAATATCGGGTTAAACTTCATACAAACTGACAGTATGATATGATGGCCCGCTTATTAAGTATTCTTTTCGATCAGATATACACACTCACGCGCTTCCTCGCTTGGATTCCCTTTCCCTTTTGACCTTTTTGACCTTTTACTTATGGATGTTTCTTCCGCATGGATCTTCTTTCCCGTGGGATCTTTCTTCCACAAGCGATTTATTCTTACATATACAGGGTGTCGCAGGTAAATGCGAGCATACATTAAAAAAATATATATAACTTTTTCTGAGATTAAATCAGTTGCTATATTGCATATCCTTAAGGGGATTCCTTAGGAGGCACCAGCAAACTCCTGAATGTAATGTCCTAATTAACGTTTAATACTTAAATTTTGAAATATAAAAGCTACGAGGTTGTCCCAATGAGAACAACTGGTCCCTGTGGTCCCCTGATACCGCTGCCGTTTTCAGAACAAAAATCCGTTCCATAGATCATCCGCAAAAAATTCGTGAAGGAACACCCTCTTTTCTTTATTTTGTTCATTGCGCATCTTCGGAAACACGTCTTTCATTCACCCCTAATGTGAGAGGGTGAAGGAGCACAGTATCGCCTCTGCGTCGAAAATGAGCTTTAACTTGCGGAAACAAAACGAAAACAAATGTATTGGGTGACTCTATCGGAACTGCCCTTATCTTGGGTTGCATTTTCTCTTTTCTTTTAATCCTTTTATTCTTTTTCCATTACGCAAGAGGCGATAGTGTGCTCTTTCACCCTCTCACATTGTGGATAAGGAAAGTCGCCTCTCCGAAGATGCGCAATGAACAAAATAAAGAAAAAAATGGTGTTCCTTCACGAATTTTTTGCGGACGATCTATCGAACGAATTTTTGTTCTGAAAACCGCTCCGGTATCAGGTGACCGACGGGACCAGATGTTCTCATTGAGACAACTTCGTAGCTTTTATAATTAAAAAGTTAATTATTGAAAGTTAATTAGGATATTGCCTTAGCAGTTTGCTAATGCCCTCTTAAGGAGTGCCCTTCAGCATATGCTATATTGCAATTGATTTCATCTCGGAAAAAGTGATCTATATATTTTTAAAAAATATGTTCGCATTAATTAATGTTATCTTTGTAAATAATAATAATAATAATTGGGAGTTTACGTCGCGAGACAACTGAGATCATCATCCTTATAAAGAGAGGGAGGCAACTTAGGCTATTTAGAAACGTGAATTAAATCTTGTTGCAAGTAGCACTTGGTGTTGGCGTATCCTTCCTCTGTGTGTTGTCGTGTGTACGTGTGTAGCCACGTTTACATGAACTCGACAGAGCGTATCGAGTTGAACTCGACCCGACGCTGTTTACATGAACACGCTCCAACGGGAGACCATCGCAGCGACGTCCCGCGTCGAGTCGAGCTGCCAGCGCAGTGAGGGCGTCTTCCGGTTCCTGTTTCTGCTCACGCCTGCCGCCGCCTGTGTAGAGCGATTGCTGTATTCGATCCGACAGTTCCTCGCGTCCGGCGAACTCGACCCGACAGCGTTTACATGCACTTCGCCCGTCGAGTCGAGCGCGTCATCCCACCCCATGCTGTCGAGTTGACTCAACTCGACACGACGCAGAGTCAGCTCGACCCGACAGCGTTTATGTGAAAGAGTTAACTCGACAGTTCAACTCAACCCGCTCCTGTCGAGTTCATGTAAAGCGGCTTGTGTATGTGTTTTAGTGCTTTTAAAGGAATAACGGACCGACAGGCCCAGACGACAACCTTGGTTTACTATGTCTTCGTCATCATCAAATGAAAAATTCGTTTCTCTCTTGTCGGTAGCGGAAACTTGGCACTCTCATTTTGTTGAATTTTACGCAGGACATTTAGGCATGGGAAGGAAGCGGACATTGTTCTAATCCTACGCGCTTCAGGCTGCGAAGGAAGAGGACGACGAGAACACGTTCTTTTTGTGTGCTGGTTAGTTGACCTTGTGCTTCTAGCTGCTTCTCTCTCATTCCACATCAGTGTAACACACAGTCAGGTAAGGAGACATTACCCATTCTGCAGGTAGCAATACAAGAAATCACTAGGAAAAAGTGCCAATAACGCTTGTTCATAAAACAGGGTGTGTGCAGAAAAACTTGACCCGCATTTAGGCACATAGCTTGTTGTCTACCTAACTAACGAACTTCTCGTGGCGCACGATGGCGCACTTATGCGTGCGAAATCTGCAGAAAAATCATGGAAGCCATACTGAGCTTAAAAAATAGACAGAACAACAGTGGCGGATCCAAGGGGGGGGGGGGAGGGCGGTTGGGCGATCGCCCCCCGAAGACGTCAGTTTATACATTGGATTTCCCTCTCCCCCTCTCCCCAATACGCTCTCCGACAAAGAACCCCCCCCCCAAACCGAGGGTCTGGATCCGCACCTGAGAGCAACGAAAACTTCGGCCTCCGTGCATCAGAATAGGGCAACATGCGGACGCAGGAGAGTTGTGTTCAAGTAGCGCTAGGGGAGCTGTCGGTGCGGAAATCGAAACGATGTCCCACATGGATGCTCATCGGTAGTACCCCTAGCGGTGCCCGCATACTTATCTGAGACCGCCTTGCCCTACCATGCACTGTCATGACGGCCCTATTCAAATGCATGAAAGCCGATGTTTTCGCGCTCTGTTCATTTTTTTACGCTGAGTATGGCTTTCAGGATTTTTTTTTGGTAGCTTTCGCACGCATAAATACGCAATCTTAAGCAACCGGAAGTTCCTCGGGTAAGTAGACAACGAGTTATATGTAAAAATGCGGGTTACGTTTTTCGGCGCACACCCTGTATGTGCTCTGCATGTCCGCAACAGAAGGGGATGTCTGCCTTCACTGCTAAGTAGCGTTTGTTCTGGGAAGGGCTTGAGGAAGAGACGCATGTTATTCTAAAAATATACTAGTAGCGCTGACCGGAAAGTGGTGTAACCGTGGCATAGCGTTTGGTGTAGATTCTGCCGCTTCTCGAGAAGTAAACTTACTGGCTGTAGACGGAAATCATTGCAAGAAATGGAATCTCTCGTTGCTTTTTTTAAAGTACAGGATTGGTTCACCACAGATTACAAGATGACTAGTCGTCCTTTCTAGAATATTTTCTGAGCTTCGCCCACGACGAAATGCGTTGACGGATTTGCTTAACGGGGAATGCATGGTATCGTATGATGTTTCGCCAGGATGATCACTGGCGTTATGTGACGCTTACAGGATATTGGGCAGTGTTTACGGTTCTTTACCTTATAACGTTTTTGTTTGGTTGTCGTACATCACAACGAACCTACAACAGTCATTGATAGACTTTGAATATTTTGATCATTCAATAAACCAAAATAGGGCAATGTTGCATTTCAATTATTTTTATAATTTTAATTGGAGTCTCGCAGAGAAGGAGGCATAGCAAATATGCATAAGTCATCTATAGGCGATTTAACCCTCTATAAATGGCGTGTCTTGTAACAACTAACACGAACTCTAGAGAAGGTAAGACGTCCACAGGTGACCAGTACCACAGGAGAAATCTCTGATCTGCGCGTCCTCTAAACACCCCTTCAAAGAGCGTGTAATTCAACGCGGAATGGCGACGTCACTAGGTGGCGATGGGAGAGCCACTAAGGTGACTCGTGACGTGAAGTCTGCGCGACCAAAGCGCCTTAAAGGGCAGCTACGCCGATTTCCCAATGTGTTAAAACGGTGGTGATATTCAGAACGAGCACGTCCAACTGCCCCCGAAGCGCCCCTTCGTTTCTAAACTTTGTCTTCCTATTACGAAAATTAAAGAAACCAAAACAAGCCATGGGCGCAGCCATTTTTGTGACGTAGATGGGAAAATCCTGCTCCACCTAGGTAGATAGAGAATCGTGCTTCTGACTGAATGAAAGCTGAGGCTTTCTCCGACTTCCCTGGCGGCTTTTCTCGTTTGGAAGGAAATCCAGTTATGGCGGCCGGCTACGATGAGCGTTTCGTCCGATGTAATCCCGAGAACTATTGAACGATGAGAAACAGCAACTGGGCGATTCCACGCGAAATGATCTAGCGGACCTGCTCGGCCCTCACAAAACTATCGCGAATTTTTCCGAAAATTTGTGTAGCAGTCCCTAATGGTGCAAAACGACACACCACGAAACATTTGTTCCCAAATCTCAATGTGGCGGGTGCTAGGCACGAGCAATGTTCGCAGCGATGGCGAAAACCGTGCCTGGCGTGAACGGCAGGTGCGGCTCATAGAAAGCACCTAGAACTGTGCGGTTTTCTTTTGCGTATAGAGGAAACCATGCTTTGCACAGCGTTCAAATCCCGGTAGTCGTGCTGTAATTGGTGCTGGTATACAAAGGCCAGAATTTCGCAATTTTCCACCTACTTCGTGATTTGTTTGTGGAAAATCAAACCATTAAATTTTAATGAATATTTTTCCCTGACAAGGCCTCGTGGAATACTTCAACAGGAAAAATCGCAAAACACGTAACTCTTGTAGTCATTGCAGGAAAAAAAGAGGAAATATGCGAGTTTTCCAAAATTCGCTACAATCGAGCGTAAAACACGCAATGAAGAGGTCGGAAGAGACGCCTGGAACCAACGCAGTTTTATAGAGCGAGCCTTCCTTTACAACATATTAAAAAATCTCGAGGATGTTTTTTCCTATTCAGGAGAAAATATTTTTTTTTGTAGTAGAGGGTATTACAGCCACACTGACCCACGTTGCATGTATCCGGTGGGGCGCTATATTTGTTTCTTGGGCTCCCGTTTTAATTCCTCGTATTTCTGATTTTTTTCTGGTTGGTTTTCAATATCACCAACCGGGTATTTCAACCACCCGGACCAAAGGAACATGGCTCCAGTTGAGAAGTTCCAATTCACCAGTATGAATATTATATGCGTGTAGATGGCGTGTTCACTTGATGAGAGTTCCCTTTAACTGTCACATTTAAATGCTGAACAATTCAGCAAAAATATTAACCACGAAAAGTCTAACAAATTATAACGCTAGAGGAAAAGACGAACGTGGAAAAAAGTCATTTACATGGCAGTACTGGAAACGACGGAATCTCGTGGTGGTGGTTCATCGTCCATGCTGTCCTAGGTTCCAGTGAGGCTCACAGTTATATAAAGCCTTGCACCATTCGCGTATGGAAGCGTATACCCGCGGATATCCGCAAGAAACTTCTGGGTTTGGATGAAATATGGACGCCTGTTGTGATCTGCGGATCGGACGCGGATGGCACCGGCTCAGGAGCGGGTCAGACTCGTTTAAACCGCGAGATTGCGCCATCAGTTTGCCTCACACTAGGCACAGAACATAGAGTACAAGGTGTACGAAAGTCGATCGCGCATCTGAGAAAGATCTCTGGCGTCTCGAGTCGAGGTGCGCGTTCGGCGCCGATCTTGCGTTTTGCCGATCTTGCGATCTTGCAATAAACTCTACTTATCCCGTTTGGTGCAAAATGTGTTGCTGCGCTTGGTGCCGTATAATCTTTCGTGGAAGCTAAATCTGTACTTGCTATCGTGTATCCTTTGGTAGTATCATGGACGCTCAGGACCTGTCCTCGTTACAAAAGCTATGCCGCTCCGAGGTTTTCATTGTCAGAACGAAGGAGAGGAAGCCGCCCGTGTGGATAAAGTTTGGTGACAACTTTTTTGTTGGCCTTTTTTTCTGCGCATCACCGCTAATCCCCAATCTCCGTTGCCGGCACCGAGCACACCGGAAACAATGCCATAAACTTAACCACCCAGGATTGCAATACGCGTGTTATGCTACAGAAGCAAAGATTATGGTAACCTTGCAGAAGTCTGTGCCACAGCATATTGCTTGCTCATTAAAACCCAACCAGGACAGAGAAAAATTAAAAATAAAACGAATTAAAACAGGAGCCAAAGAAAAAAATATAGCACCCCACTGGACACATGCAACGTGGGTCATTGTGGTCGTAATACCCTCTACTGCAAAAAAATTATTTTCTCCTGTATACGAAAAAACACCCTCGAGATTTTTTAATAGGTTGGAGAGGAAGGCTCGTTCTATAAAACTGCGTTGGTTTCAGGCGTCTCTTCCGACCTCTTCATTGCGTGTTTTACGCTCGATTGTAGCGAATTTTGGAAAAATCGCCTACTTCCTCTTTTTTTCCTGCAATGACTATGAAAGTTATGTGTCAGGCGATTTTTCCTGTTGAAGCATTCATTAGGGCCTTGTCAGGAAAAAAATATTCATTAAAATTTAATGATTTGATTTTCTACAAAAAAATCGCGAAGTAGGAGGAAAATTGCGAAGCTTCCGGCCTTTGTATACCTGCACCGATTACAGCACAACAACCTGAATTTGGACGCTGTGTAGAGCATAGTTTCCTCTATACGCAGAAGAAAACCGCACAGTTCTAGGTGCTTTCTATGAGCTGCACCTGCCGTTCACGCCAGGCACGGTTTTCGCCAGCGCTGCGAAATTAGCTCGTGTCTAGCACCGGCCACATTGAGATTTGGGATGAAATGTTTCGTGGTGTGTCGTTTTGCACTATTTGGGACTGATCAAAAAAATTCGTAAAAATCCGGGATCGTTTTGTCGGGGCCGAGCAGGTCCGCTGGATCATTTCGCGTGGAATCGCCCAACTGCGAACTCACCTCAACAACATTTTCGACGTGAAATTGTGATTATGCGCTCGAGAACTTCACAGTTCAACCGTTCAGCTGCCATTCACGTCGGCCCGTTTGCTGCTTTTACTGCATAGTGCGATTGCCAGGCTTGTTACACCAGATACATATATTGTTCAGCATCATAGCGTGACCGCAATGAACGACGCAGGAATGTATCGTGACCATTCGAACTGCATTCGTTCAACCATTCGTCGGTTATATGAAAGTGGTCATTAGAGTTGCCCCGCACAAAAAGTGTTGGATGTAGTTTTGTAATGTGTTGTTTATCTCGTAAAGCACATCGCGGTATGTAGGTCGAGAGCCCTTATACGCATTTTTTGCATGTTTACTTGAGTGTGCGCATTGTTCTACACCACACAGGCCATATTTCATTCATAATAGTTTCGCAAATAAACACGTGCGGGTCTATCTCATACTGCTTTTGAGTTAGGCATAGTGTCTCCAAATCAGGGTACATGTATCCTCTTTGCTGGGCCCAACAGATATTATTAAAGGCAGTGCAACATTTCCAATTCCTTGAACCATCCTAACATTGCCAGAATAAGGAACACTACACTGTGCTGTGTATTTCACACTCAGTTGTCTCGCGACGTAAACCCCCAATTCTTATGTTGTATACTCCACATGTTCAACCAAGCAGCACTTCCCATACACTATATTTTCTTGAACATGTGCTTAAAATTGCACAACAGTCACTCAAGTAACTTTACCACCAAATTAGTGATAAAAGTATATGTAGTTTATCACAAATTTAATAACCTTGGTGGAAATGGTTGATGCCGTCCTCTGCCTTGTACGGTCCACTTGGTAGCGAAATACACAGAGTCCAAATGTTTTCCTTGTCCACAAATGCCCTGTCAAAGCTGAAAGACCCGCATCAAAATGGGCAAGCCTGGGCTTGCTTGTCCAGAGAAACAAATATGAAACTGCAGCGCTCAACGTAAATAACTGCATGCTCAGCAACTAAGGCTGGTGATGCCGAAGACCTAATATTTCTAGGTTAAAGGAAAACAAAGAAAAAAAATGTTGCTTCAAAAGTATAACACCACAAAATTTGTGAGAGTCAGTTGGTGTATTTAGTTATGTTGGTCACCTCCTGCACCAATTTTTAATAACGATCAATTGCGTTGCTACCAACCAGGACCTAAGCCTGACCTATGATCTAATAATAATAATAGTATCTATCTATGACATATATGGACCTTCAACACTAGTTTGGTCTATGTTGTACACGTGGCTTTTAGTGAAATTCGAAGTTGCTCTGTAGAGCTGACAGGAGACTTGCAGAGTAGAGAATTTGTTTATTTATATTTTCCAAAGAACATGTAAAACTGTACTCAACCAACTGTACTCAGACAAATACAAATATGCAAATAGCTATGTGCATGTTAGCAGATTACAGGTGACCGACGACACACGATGGGCATCAAGGGTGAGAACACAAGTATACTACCACTGCAGGCACTGTCCTGAAATTCTAAGTCACCATTTGTCAGAAAGCAATGACCACGCACAGCCTAAGGATCATATTGAGCTCATTCCTATTATTTTTTTATTGGCAGCACGTTGGCTGCCATCCAGTTCATGAAAGTGACCTTTATCGTCGAAACAACGGTTCAATAGTAAGCGAGCTGGTGATAGTGTCCATGATGGCGAGAGCCGAAGAGGAGATACAAGAAGGCACATACATACACAATGTTGAGACATTGTGTATGCCCCTTCCTATCCCACGTCTCATCGCTTTTGGTATGGACCTTCATCATGTTTCGTTACCGAAACTTTACACATTTTCATGTAGAAATGTGAAGGTACAGCCAGGCGCTGTTCGCAAATCACAGTACTTTTCTTGAAACAAGAATCCATAGAAGGTACACAGTCATCTTCAGCAGTGCACATATCTATGGGACATGTTAATCACTTTGGAATGTCACAGACATGTCATAGAGGCCGACACATGACTAGTGGTGTTGAACAGACAACTATTTGTCATATTTTAGGCACAAGAAACAGTTTTGGCACCTGTATGTTGAGACAGATGTATCTCTACATACTTTGCCATGACACAAATATATAAAGCAGCAAATGTACTCTCTACTTTATTATGGGTATTAGTCAAGAATGTGGGCACCCAGTCTTGTACCACCTACACTCTTCAAAATGACCTTCTCACACAACACATTGAGGTCAACGAGAGTCCAGAATGATGTCCTCTCCCTCCCCCATTGGCTGAAAACAGTTTTCTACGACTTTGCATATGGGGAAGTTAGTACAAGAAACGCACACCTTCTTTTGAGCAAAGCAGTATTCAGAGCGTTACTATACTGTGGTGGGCCTGCAGCACATTATGTGGTACAGAACACACTGTAAAAAATTTAACCATGGAACATGTCTCCCGTTCTAATGAGTCTTCTCCAGTTTTTCAAACTGCCATTTCCCATAGTGGTTTATGATATGACACAGTATATCTAAATCTTTACTGTAGTTTACCGGTTGCAGCAGAAAAATATGTTGTTTCCGATCACAGGACGCAAACCATAAATGCTATACGGCAACAGTGCATGCTGCTGTCTAGCAGTTGTTCATGTTTGGACATGGTATGGTGTATGCAGGGTAAATTCCATGATTAAAATATCCAAACGTGAACAACTGTTAGATTACATGATGTGGAATGCTGTATAGTATTTATGTCCCGTGTCATGTGACCAAAACAGTATGTGCTTTTGCTGATGCTGCACAGCACAGGCGAAATGAGCTGCATGTGAGGATAACATGAAACCCGAGGCACGGAGTAAGAGGCATGACTTTACGATCTCTGTGGCAACTGTTCCATGAGTACTCATTGAACGATGCGACAGCACCAGAGGACACGTGTTTCGACGTTTTTGCGGCTCGTCGGCCCTGGGTAGCTGCGCATCGTTCGGGATTGGCAAACCAGGGGTCACTCAGCGAGCGATATACACCTGGGAGGGTGACCGAGCACTCCTCAATGCCACAGTGCAAGCCAGTGAATTATAAAGAGGGGGAAAAGCCATTAAAAAAATCGGTAAATGATGCTAGACGTGTTTCAAATTAAAACTTACAGTTAAGATGGCTTCTATGGCTGCACGTAGAGAAACAGATACTCATTGAACGATGCGACAGCACCAGAGGACACGTGTTTCGCCGTGTTTGCGGCTCGTCGGCCCTGGGTAGCTGCGCATCGTTCGGGATTGGCAAACCAGGGGTCACTCAGCGAGCGACATACACCTGGGAGGGTGACCGAGCACTCCTCAATGCCATAGTGCAAGCCAGTGAATTATAAAGAGGGGGGGAAAGCCATTAAAAAAATAGGTAAATGATGCTAGACGTGTTTGAAATTCAAACTTACAGTTAAGATGGCTTCTATGGCTGCACGTAGAGAAACAGATACTCATTGAACGATGCGACAGCACCACAGGACACGTGTTTCGCCGTGTTTGCGGCTCGTCGGCCCTGGGTAGCTGCGCATCGTTCGGGATTGGCAAACCAGGGGTCCCTCAGCGAGCGATATACACCTGGGAAGGTGACCGAGCACTCCTCAATGCCACAGTGCAAGCCAGTGAATTATAAAGAGGGGGGGAAAGCCATTAAAAAAATAGGTAAATGATGCTAGACGTGTTTGAAATTCAAACTTACAGTTAAGATGGCTTCTATGGCTGCACGTAGAGAAACAGATACTCATTGAACGAGCGACAGCACCAGAGGACACGTGTTTCACCGTGTTTGCGGCTCGTCGGCCCTGGGTAGCTGCGCATCGTTCGGGATTGGCAAACCAGGGGTCACTCAGTGAGCGATATACACCTGGGAGGGTGACCGAGCACTCCTCAATGCCACAGTGCAAGCCAGTGAATTATAAAGAGGGGGAAAAGCCATTAAAAAATAGGTAAATGATGCTAGACGTGTTTGAAATTCAAACTTACAGTTAAGATGGCTTCTATGGCTGCACGTAGAGAAACAGATACTCATTGAACGATGCGACAGCACCAGAGGAGCTGGACCTGGGAGGGTGACCGAGCTCTGTCACCCTCCCAGGTGTATATCGCTCGCTGAGTGACCCCTGGTTTGCCAATCCCGAACGATGCGCAGCTACCCAGGGCCGACGAGCCGCAAACACGGCGAAACACGTGTCCTCTGGTGCTGTCGCATCGTTCAATGAGTATCTGTTTCTCTACGTGCAGCCATAGAAGCCATCTTAACTGTAAGTTTGAATTTCAAACACGTCTAGCTTCATTTACCTATTTTTTTAATGGCTTTTCCCCCCTCTTTATAATTCACTGGATTGCACTGTGGCATTGAGGAGTGCTCGGTCACCCTCCCAGGTGTATATCGCTCGCTGAGTGACCCCTGGTTTGCCAATCCCGAACGATGCGCAGCTACCCAGGGCCGACGAGCCGCAAACACGGCGAAACACGTGTCCTCTGGTGCTGTCGCATCGTTCAATGAGTATCTGTTTCTCTACGTGCAGCCATAGAAGCCATCTTAACTGTAAGTTTGAATTTCAAACACGTCTAGCATCATTTACCTATTTTTTTAATGGCTTTTCCCCCCTCTTTATAATTCACTGGCTTGCACTGTGGCATTGAGGAGTGCTCGGTCACCCTCCCAGGTGTATATCGCTCGCTGAGTGACCCCTGGTTTGCCAATCCCGAGCGATGCGCAGCTACCCAGGGCCGACGAGCCGCAAACACGGCGAAACACGTGTCCTCTGGTGCTGTGGCATCGTTCAATGAGTATCTGATTCTCTACGTGCAGCCATAGAAGCCATCTTAACTGTAAGTTTGAATTTCAAACACGTCTAGCATCATTTACCTATTTTTTTAATGGCTTTTCCCCCCTCTTTATAATTCACTGGCTTGCACTGTGGCATTGAGGAGTGCTAGGTCACCCTCCCAGGTGTATATCGCTCGCTGAGTGACCCCTGGTTTGCCAATCCCGAACGATGCGCAGCTACCCAGGGCCGACGAGCCGCAAACACGGCGAAACACGTGTCCTCTGGTGCTGTCGCATCGTTCAATGAGTATCTGCTTCTCTACGTGCAGCCATAGAAGCCATCTTAACTGTAAGTTTGAATTTCAAACACGTCTAGCATCATTTACCTATTTTTTTAATGGCTTTTCCCCTCTTTATAATTCACTGGATTGCACTGTGGCATTGAGGGGTGTTCGGTCACCCTCCCAGGTGTATATCGCTCGCTGAGTGACCCTTGGTTTGCCAATCCCGAACGATGCGCAGCTACCCAGGGCCGACGAGCCGCAAACACGGCGAAACACGTGTCCTCTGGTGCTGTCGTATCGTTCAATGAGTATCTGCTTCTCTACGTGCAGCCATAGAAGCCATCTTAACTGTAAGTTTGAATTTCAAACAGGTCTAGCATCATTTACCTATTCTTTTAATGGCTTTTCCCCCCTCTTTATAATTCACTGGCTTGCACTGTGGCATTGAGGAGTGCTCGGTCACCCTCCCAGGTGTATATCGCTCGCTGAGTGACCCCTGGTTTGCCAATCCCGAACGATGCGCAGCTACCCAGGGCCGACGAGCCGCAAACACGGCGAAACACGTGTCCTCTGGTGCTGTCGCATCGTTCAATGAGTATCTGTTTCTCTACGTGCAGCCATAGAAGCCATCTTAACTGTAAGTTTGAATTTCAAACACGTCTAGCGTCATTTACCTATTTTTTTAATGGCTTTTCCCCCCTCTTTATAATTCACTGGCTTGCACTGTGGCATTGAGGAGTGCTAGGTCACCCTCCCAGGTGTATATCGCTCGCTGAGTGACCCCTGGTTTGCCAATCCCGAACGATGCGCAGCTACCCAGGGCCGACGAGCCGCAAACACGGCGAAACACGTGTCCTCTGGTGCTGTCGCATCGTTCAATGAGTATCTGCTTCTCTACGTGCAGCCATAGAAGCCATCTTAACTGTAAGTTTGAATTTCAAACACGTCTAGCATCATTTACCTATTTTTTTAATGGCTTTTCCCCTCTTTATAATTCACTGGATTGCACTGTGGCATTGAGGGGTGTTCGGTCACCCTCCCAGGTGTATATCGCTCGCTGAGTGACCCTTGGTTTGCCAATCCCGAACGATGCGCAGCTACCCAGGGCCGACGAGCCGCAAACACGGCGAAACACGTGTCCTCTGGTGCTGTCGCATCGTTCAATGAGTATCTGATTCTCTACGTGCAGCCATAGAAGCCATCTTAACTGTAAGTTTGAATTTCAAACACGTCTAGCATCATTTACCTATTTTTTTAATGGCTTTTCCCCCCTCTTTATAATTCACTGGCTTGCACTGTGGCATTGAGGAGTGCTAGGTCACCCTCCCAGGTGTATATCGCTCGCTGAGTGACCCCTGGTTTGCCAATCCCGAACGATGCGCAGCTACCCAGGGCCGACGAGCCGCAAACACGGCGAAACACGTGTCCTCTGGTGCTGTCGCATCGTTCAATGAGTATCTGCTTCTCTACGTGCAGCCATAGAAGCCATCTTAACTGTAAGTTTGAATTTCAAACACGTCTAGCATCATTTACCTATTTTTTTAATGGCTTTTCCCCTCTTTATAATTCACTGGATTGCACTGTGGCATTGAGGGGTGTTCGGTCACCCTCCCAGGTGTATATCGCTCGCTGAGTGACCCTTGGTTTGCCAATCCCGAACGATGCGCAGCTACCCAGGGCCGACGAGCCGCAAACACGGCGAAACACGTGTCCTCTGGTGCTGTCGTATCGTTCAATGAGTATCTGCTTCTCTACGTGCAGCCATAGAAGCCATCTTAACTGTAAGTTTGAATTTCAAACAGGTCTAGCATCATTTACCTATTCTTTTAATGGCTTTTCCCCCCTCTTTATAATTCACTGGCTTGCACTGTGGCATTGAGGAGTGCTCGGTCACCCTCCCAGGTGTATATCGCTCGCTGAGTGACCCCTGGTTTGCCAATCCCGAACGATGCGCAGCTACCCAGGGCCGACGAGCCGCAAACACGGCGAAACACGTGTCCTCTGGTGCTGTCGCATCGTTCAATGAGTATCTGTTTCTCTACGTGCAGCCATAGAAGCCATCTTAACTGTAAGTTTGAATTTCAAACACGTCTAGCGTCATTTACCTATTTTTTTAATGGCTTTTTCCCCCTCTTTATAATTCACTGGCTTGCACTGTGGCATTGAGGAGTGCTCGGTCACCCTCCCAGGTGTATATCGCTCGCTGAGTGACCCCTGGTTTGCCAATCCCGAACGATGCGCAGCTACCCAGGGCCGACGAGCCGCAAACACGGCGAAACACGTGTCCTCTGGTGCTGTCGCATCGTTCAATGAGTATCTGTTCCTCTACGTGCAGCCATAGAAGCCATCTTAACTGTAAGTTTGAATTTCAAACACGTCTAGCATCATTTACCTATTTTTTTAATGGCTTTTCCCCCTCTTTATAATTCACTGGATTGCACTGTGGCATTGAGGGGTGCTCGGTCACCCTCCCAGGTGTATATCGCTCGCTGTGTGACCCCTGGTTTGCCAATCCCGAACGATGCGCAGCTACCCAGGGCCGACGAGCCGCAAACACGGCGAAACACGTGTCCTCTGGTGCTGTCGCATCGTTCAATGAGTATCTGCTTCTCTACGTGCAGCCATAGAAGCCATCTTAACTGTAAGTTTGAATTTCAAACACGTCTAGCATCATTTACCTATTCTTTTAATGGCTTTCCCCCCCTCTTTATAATTCACTGGCTTGCACTGTGGCATTGAGGAGTGCTCGGTCACCCTCCCAGGTGTATATCGCTCGCTGAGTGACCCCTGGTTTGCCAATCCCGAGCGATGCGCAGCTACCCAGGGCCGACGAGCCGCAAACACGGCGAAACACGTGTGATCTGGTGCTGTCGCATCGTTCAATGAGTATCTGATTCTCTACGTGCAGCCATAGAAGCCATCTTAACTGTAAGTTTGAATTTCAAACACGTCTAGCATCATTTACCTATTTTTTTAATGGCTTTTCCCCCCTCTTTATAATTCACTGGCTTGCACTGTGGCATTGAGGAGTGCTAGGTCACCCTCCCAGGTGTATATCGCTCGCTGAGTGACCCCTGGTTTGCCAATCCCGAACGATGCGCAGCTACCCAGGGCCGAGGAGCCGCAAACACGGCGAAACACGTGTCCTCTGGTGCTGTCGCATCGTTCAATGAGTATCTGTTTCTCTACGTGCAGCCATAGAAGCCATCTTAGCTGTAAGTTTGAATTTCAAACACGTCTAGCATCATTTACCTATTTTTTTAATGGCTTTTCCCCCCTCTTTATAATTCACTGGCTTGCACTGTGGCATTGAGGAGTGCTCGGTCACCCTCCCAGGTGTATATCGCTCGCTGAGTGACCCCTGGTTTGCCAATGCCGAACGATGCGCAGCTACCCAGGGCCGACGAGCCGCAAACACGGCGAAACACGTGTCCTCTGGTGCTGTCGCATCGTTCAATGAGTATCTGTTTCTCTACGTGCAGCCATAGAAGCCATCTTAACTGTAAGTTTGAATTTCAAACACGTCTAGCTTCATTTACCTATTTTTTTAATGGCTTTTCCCCCCTCTTTATAATTCACTGGATTGCACTGTGGCATTGAGGAGTGCTCGGTCACCCTCCCAGGTGTATATCGCTCGCTGAGTGACCCCTGGTTTGCCAATCCCGAACGATGCGCAGCTACCCAGGGCCGACGAGCCGCAAACACGGCGAAACACGTGTGATCTGGTGCTGTCGCATCGTTCAATGAGTATCTGATTCTCTACGTGCAGCCATAGAAGCCATCTTAACTGTAAGTTTGAATTTCAAACACGTCTAGCATCATTTACCTATTTTTTTAATGGCTTTTCCCCCCTCTTTATAATTCACTGGCTTGCACTGTGGCATTGAGGAGTGCTAGGTCACCCTCCCAGGTGTATATCGCTCGCTGAGTGACCCCTGGTTTGCCAATCCCGAACGATGCGCAGCTACCCAGGGCCGAGGAGCCGCAAACACGGCGAAACACGTGTCCTCTGGTGCTGTCGCATCGTTCAATGAGTATCTGTTTCTCTACGTGCAGCCATAGAAGCCATCTTAGCTGTAAGTTTGAATTTCAAACACGTCTAGCATCATTTACCTATTTTTTTAATGGCTTTTCCCCCCTCTTTATAATTCACTGGCTTGCACTGTGGCATTGAGGAGTGCTCGGTCACCCTCCCAGGTGTATATCGCTCGCTGAGTGACCCCTGGTTTGCCAATGCCGAACGATGCGCAGCTACCCAGGGCCGACGAGCCGCAAACACGGCGAAACACGTGTCCTCTGGTGCTGTCGCATCGTTCAATGAGTATCTGTTTCTCTACGTGCAGCCATAGAAGCCATCTTAACTGTAAGTTTGAATTTCAAACACGTCTAGCTTCATTTACCTATTTTTTTAATGGCTTTTCCCCCCTCTTTATAATTCACTGGATTGCACTGTGGCATTGAGGAGTGCTCGGTCACCCTCCCAGGTGTATATCGCTCGCTGAGTGACCCCTGGTTTGCCAATCCCGAACGATGCGCAGCTACCCAGGGCCGACGAGCCGCAAACACGGCGAAACACGTGTCCTCTGGTGCTGTCGCATCGTTCAATGAGTATCTGTTTCTCTACGTGCAGCCATAGAAGCCATCTTAACTGTAAGTTTGAATTTCAAACACGTCTAGCATCATTTACCTATTTTTTTAATGGCTTTTCCCCCCTCTTTATAATTCACTGGCTTGCACTGTGGCATTGAGGAGTGCTCGGTCACCCTCCCAGGTGTATATCGCTCGCTGAGTGACCCCTGGTTTGCCAATCCCGAGCGATGCGCAGCTACCCAGGGCCGACGAGCCGCAAACACGGCGAAACACGTGTCCTCTGGTGCTGTCGCATCGTTCAATGAGTATCTGATTCTCTACGTGCAGCCATAGAAGCCATCTTAACTGTAAGTTTGAATTTCAAACACGTCTAGCATCATTTACCTATTTTTTTAATGGCTTTTCCCCCCTCTTTATAATTCACTGGCTTGCACTGTGGCATTGAGGAGTGCTAGGTCACCCTCCCAGGTGTATATCGCTCGCTGAGTGACCCCTGGTTTGCCAATCCCGAACGATGCGCAGCTACCCAGGGCCGAGGAGCCGCAAACACGGCGAAACACGTGTCCTCTGGTGCTGTCGCATCGTTCAATGAGTATCTGTTTCTCTACGTGCAGCCATAGAAGCCATCTTAGCTGTAAGTTTGAATTTCAAACACGTCTAGCATCATTTACCTATTTTTTTAATGGCTTTTCCCCCTCTTTATAATTCACTGGCTTGCACTGTGGCATTGAGGAGTGCTCGGTCACCCTCCCAGGTGTATATCGCTCGCTGAGTGACCCCTGGTTTGCCAATCCCGAACGATGCGCAGCTACCCAGGGCCGACGAGCCGCAAACACGGCGAAACACGTGTCCTCTGGTGCTGTCGCATCGTTCAATGAGTATCTGTTTCTCTACGTGCAGCCATAGAAGCCATCTTAACTGTAAGTTTGAATTTCAAACACGTCTAGCTTCATTTACCTATTTTTTAATGGCTTTTCCCCCCTCTTTATAATTAACTGGATTGCACTGTGGCATTGAGGAGTGCTCGGTCACCCTCCCAGGTGTATATCGCTCGCTGAGTGACCCCTGGTTTGCCAATCCCGAACGATGCGCAGCTACCCAGGGCCGACGAGCCGCAAACACGGCGAAACACGTGTCCTCTGGTGCTGTCGCATCGTTCAATGAGTATCTGTTTCTCTACGTGCAGCCATAGAAGGCATCTTAACTGTAAGTTTGAATTTCAAACACGTCTAGCGTCATTTACCTATTTTTTTAATGGCTTTCCCCCCCTCTTTATAATTCACTGGCTTGCACTGTGGCATTGAGGAGTGCTCGGTCACCCTCCCAGGTGTATACCGCTCGCTGAGTGACCCCTGGTTTGCCAATCCCGAACGATGCGCAGCTACCCAGGGCCGACGAGCCGCAACCACGGCGAAACACGTGTCCTCTGGTGCTGTCGCATCGTTCAATGAGTATCTGTTTCTCTACGTGCAGCCATAGAAGCCATCTTAACTGTAAGTTTGAATTTCAAACACGTCTAGCATCATTTACCTATTTTTTTAATGGCTTTTCCCCCTCTTTATGATTCACTGGCTTGCACTGTGGCATTGAGGAGTGCTCGGTCACCCTCCCAGGTGTATATCGCTCGCTGAGTGACCCCTGGTTTGCCAATCTCGAACGATGCACAGCTACCCAGGGCCGACGAGCCGCAAACACGGCGAAACACGTGTCCTCTGGTGCTGTCGCATCGTTCAATGAGTATCTGTTTCTCTACGTGCAGCCATAGAAGGCATCTTAACTGTAAGTTTGAATTTCAAACACGTCTAGCATCATTTACCTATTTTTTTAATGGCTTTTCCCCCCTCTTTATAATTCACTGGCTTGCACTGTGGCATTGAGGAGTGCTAGGTCACCCTCCCAGGTGTATATCGCTCGCTGAGTGACCCCTGGTTTGCCAATCCCGAACGATGCGCAGCTACCCAGGGCCGAGGAGCCGCAAACACGGCGAAACACGTGTCCTCTGGTGCTGTCGCATCGTTCAATGAGTATCTGTTTCTCTACGTGCAGCCATAGAAGCCATCTTAGCTGTAAGTTTGAATTTCAAACACGTCTAGCATCATTTACCTATTTTTTTAATGGCTTTTCCCCCCTCTTTATAATTCACTGGCTTGCACTGTGGCATTGAGGAGTGCTCGGTCACCCTCCCAGGTGTATATCGCTCGCTGAGTGACCCCTGGTTTGCCAATCCCGAACGATGCGCAGCTACCCAGGGCCGACGAGCCGCAAACACGGCGAAACACGTGTCCTCTGGTGCTGTCGCATCGTTCAATGAGTATCTGTTTCTCTACGTGCAGCCATAGAAGCCATCTTAACTGTAAGTTTGAATTTCAAACACGTCTAGCTTCATTTACCTATTTTTTTAATGGCTTTTCCCCCCTCTTTATAATTCACTGGATTGCACTGTGGCATTGAGGAGTGCTCGGTCACCCTCCCAGGTGTATATCGCTCGCTGAGTGACCCCTGGTTTGCCAATCCCGAACGATGCGCAGCTACCCAGGGCCGACGAGCCGCAAACACGGCGAAACACGTGTCCTCTGGTGCTGTCGCATCGTTCAATGAGTATCTGTTTCTCTACGTGCAGCCATAGAAGCCATCTTAACTGTAAGTTTGAATTTCAAACACGTCTAGCATCATTTACCTATTTTTTTAATGGCTTTTCCCCCCTCTTTATAATTCACTGGCTTGCACTGTGGCATTGAGGAGTGCTCGGTCACCCTCCCAGGTGTATATCGCTCGCTGAGTGACCCCTGGTTTGCCAATCCCGAGCGATGCGCAGCTACCCAGGGCCGACGAGCCGCAAACACGGCGAAACACGTGTCCTCTGGTGCTGTCGCATCGTTCAATGAGTATCTGATTCTCTACGTGCAGCCATAGAAGCCATCTTAACTGTAAGTTTGAATTTCAAACACGTCTAGCATCATTTACCTATTTTTTTAATGGCTTTTCCCCCCTCTTTATAATTCACTGGCTTGCACTGTGGCATTGAGGAGTGCTAGGTCACCCTCCCAGGTGTATATCGCTCGCTGAGTGACCCCTGGTTTGCCAATCCCGAACGATGCGCAGCTACCCAGGGCCGAGGAGCCGCAAACACGGCGAAACACGTGTCCTCTGGTGCTGTCGCATCGTTCAATGAGTATCTGTTTCTCTACGTGCAGCCATAGAAGCCATCTTAGCTGTAAGTTTGAATTTCAAACACGTCTAGCATCATTTACCAATTTTTTTAATGGCTTTCCCCCCCTCTTTATAATTCACTGGCTTGCACTGTGGCATTGAGGAGTGCTCGGTCACCCTCCCAGGTGTATATCGCTCGCTGAGTGACCCCTGGTTTGCCAATCCCGAACGATGCGCAGCTACCCAGGGCCGACGAGCCGCAAACACGGCGAAACACGTGTCCTCTGGTGCTGTCGCATCGTTCAATGAGTATCTGTTTCTCTACGTGCAGCCATAGAAGCCATCTTAACTGTAAGTTTGAATTTCAAACACGTCTAGCTTCATTTACCTATTTTTTAATGGCTTTTCCCCCCTCTTTATAATTAACTGGATTGCACTGTGGCATTGAGGAGTGCTCGGTCACCCTCCCAGGTGTATATCGCTCGCTGAGTGACCCCTGGTTTGCCAATCCCGAACGATGCGCAGCTACCCAGGGCCGACGAGCCGCAAACACGGCGAAACACGTGTCCTCTGGTGCTGTCGCATCGTTCAATGAGTATCTGTTTCTCTACGTGCAGCCATAGAAGGCATCTTAACTGTAAGTTTGAATTTCAAACACGTCTAGCGTCATTTACCTATTTTTTTAATGGCTTTCCCCCCCTCTTTATAATTCACTGGCTTGCACTGTGGCATTGAGGAGTGCTCGGTCACCCTCCCAGGTGTATACCGCTCGCTGAGTGACCCCTGGTTTGCCAATCCCGAACGATGCGCAGCTACCCAGGGCCGACGAGCCGCAACCACGGCGAAACACGTGTCCTCTGGTGCTGTCGCATCGTTCAATGAGTATCTGTTTCTCTACGTGCAGCCATAGAAGCCATCTTAACTGTAAGTTTGAATTTCAAACACGTCTAGCATCATTTACCTATTTTTTTAATGGCTTTTCCCCCTCTTTATGATTCACTGGCTTGCACTGTGGCATTGAGGAGTGCTCGGTCACCCTCCCAGGTGTATATCGCTCGCTGAGTGACCCCTGGTTTGCCAATCTCGAACGATGCACAGCTACCCAGGGCCGACGAGCCGCAAACACGGCGAAACACGTGTCCTCTGGTGCTGTCGCATCGTTCAATGAGTATCTGTTTCTCTACGTGCAGCCATAGAAGCCATCTTAACTGTAAGTTTGAATTTCAAACACGTCTAGCATCATTTACCTATTTTTTTAATGGCTTTTCCCCCTCTTTATAATTCACTGGCTTGCACTGTGGCATTGAGGAGTGCTCGGTCACCCTCCCAGGTGTATATCGCTCGCTGAGTGACCCCTGGTTTGCCAATCCCGAACGATGCGCAGCTACCCAGGGCCGACGAGCCGCAAACACTGCGAAACACGTGTCCTCTGGTGCTGTCGCATCGTTCAATGAGTATCTGTTTCTCTACGTGCAGCCATAGAAGCCATCTTAACTGTAAGTTTGAATTTCAAACACGTCTAGCATCATTTACCTATTTTTTAAATGGCTTTCCCCCCTCTTTATATATATATATATATATATATGTTTATAAGTCCCAAACGTCGCCACACGAGCATTGGACAGCTGTTTCTGCCTTATTGGGCCTTGATCAGCAATGCGTAGGTGGGCGAAGTTTGAGCGAGCGGCGTCAGAAGGTCACGTGGAACGTGATGTCCTCCCGTCAGGGTGAGAAACTCACCTCTGAAAGCCCAGTGCGAAGCCAGTAAAGTATTAATTGAAAAAAATTAGCATAGGGTCTTTGGCTGCACGTTGAACATATCTTTATAAGTCCCAAACGTCGCCACACCAGCATTGAACAGCTGTTTCGGCCTTATTGGGCCTTCATCAGCAATGCGTAGGTGGGCGAAGTTTGAGCGAGTGGCGTCGGAAGGTCACGTGGAACGTGATGTCCTCCCGTCAGGGTGAGAAACTCACCTCTGAAAGCCCAGTGCGAAGCCAGTAAAGTATTAATTGAAAAAAAATTAGCATAGGCTCTTTGGCTGCACGTTGAACATATGTTTATAAGTCCCAAACGTCGCCACACCAGCATTGGACAGCTGTTTCGGCCTTATTGGGCCTTCATCAGCAATGCGTAGGTGGGCGAAGTTTGAGCTAGTGGCGTCGGAAGGTCACGTGGAACGTGATGTCCTCCCGTCAGGGTGAGAAACCCGCCTCTGAAAGCCCAGTGCGAAGCCAGTAAAGTATTAATTGAAAAAAATTAGCATAGGCTCTTTGGCTGCACGTTGAACATATGTTTATAAGTCCCAAACGTCGCCACACCAGCATTGGACAACTGTTTCGGCCTTATTGGGCCTTCATCTGCAATGCGTAGGTGGGCGAAGTTTGGGCCGAAGTGCGAAGCCAGTAAAGTATTAATTGAATAAACATATGTTCAACGTGCAGCCAAAGAGTCTATGCTAATTTTTTTCAATTAATACTTTACTGGCTTCGCACTGGGCTTTCAGAGGTGAGTTTCTCACCCTGACGGGAGGACATCACATTCCACGTGACCTTCCGACGCCACTCGCTCAAACTTCGCCCACCTACGCATTGCAGATGAAGGCCCAATAAGGCCGAAACAGCTGTCCAATGCTGGTGTGGCGACGTTTGGGACTTATAAACATATGTTCAACGTGCAGCCAAAGAGCCTATGCTATTTTTTTTCAATTAATACTTTACTGGCTTCGCACTGGGCTTTCAGAGGCGAGTTTCTCACCCTGACGGGAGGACATCACGTTCCACGTGACCTTCCGACGCCACTCGCTCAAACTTCGCCCACCTACGCATTGCTGATGAAGGCCCAATAAGGCCGAAACAGCTGTCCAATGCTGGTGTGGCGACGTTTGGGACTTATAAACATATGTTCAACGTGCAGCCAAAGAGCCTATGCTATTTTTTTTCAATTAATATATGTGTGTGCGTGCGTGCGTGCGTGCGTGCGTGCGTGCGTGCGTGCGTGCGTGCGTGCGTGCGTGCGTGCGTGCGTGCGTGCGTGCGTGCGTGCGTGCGTGCGTGTGTGTGTGTGTGTTTGTTTGTTTGTTTGTTTGTTTGTTTGTTTGTTTGTTTGTTTGTAAGTCAAACGACGCCATACCAGTACTGGACAGCTGTTTCTTCCATATTGGGCCATCGTCAGCAGTACGCAGTGAAGCAACGTTTGAGCGGATGGCGTCAGAAGGTCACGTGGCATGTGATTGCTCCCGTCAGGGTATGCTAACAGACCACTGAAAGGCCAGTGCAAAGCCAGTTAACTGTATAAGGGAGCTCTGGCTACTTCCCCCCTTATATATATATACGTAAAATTAATAAAAATCATGAAAAGTTGGGAGTGAGTTCAGTGCTCCTGTAAGAAAGATATGCAGGGCTAATATCAAGCGCACAGGATAGTTTGAGTTTCTTAGGAAAAGTTGCGATGGAAACAAATGGTGTTCATTTGACGTGCTCCTTCTTTTGCCAAGATATGCGTTGTACTTTTTTCAAATCTAGTTGCAATAGCAGTTGCCTCATGTACAGAGCTGCACACATAGACACCCATTATCGCTTGTACTTGTCAACGCTTACGACATTCAATGTAATGCCATCTTCCTCATTTGTCATGTTTTGAAGAGTGAAGATGAAATTCGTCTTGCCTAGGATGACGAACCTGAAGGCGCCTACAGCAGTGAGACCGAAAGAAGCGTCAACACGTCGTTACATGTCACTCTGGGAAAAGCTGCGCCGATGTCGTTCAGCTAGGATATTATTGCCCATTCTCCTCGTGCTGATTCTGCTCCAATATTACTTCCTGGCACGTTCAACGAGGGTTCCACTACATGGCATGATCAACCCGAACAGGTCCCGCACATCGCTCAATGGGCTCGGCACGCAATCGAAGGTTATCAGACAAAAGACGAATGGTTCGAAAGTTTCTCTGGCTCCGAAAAAGGTCACGACAGATCACCCACCAATGCCACCAGAGCTGGTGAAATATCTGCGTATCCCATACAACGAGTTGTGCGATCCCGTTCCTCCGAATCTTGGTAAGTGTTAACTGCACCGTTCACGTGATTGCTCTTTTCTTCTCAAAGAAAATATTTTCTAGAACACTGGTCCTCAACGTTTTTTGCTCACCCACCCCTTTTTGTCGTCAGTCAAAGCCCATTGACTACAAAGGAATACATGCAGAAAAATTGGAGGCATTTTATTTCTTCGTCCGTGTTTCTCGAAAGTATTGTGTGTGGTGGGCGATCTTACCGCTGGATATAGCACTTCCAGTACCACTGCGAACCTAGAACCCACCATTACACGCTCTCTAGGCGTTCTATGGTGGGGGCGATGAGATAGAAAGTTATAGTGTAGTTCAATACATTTCTTACAACAACTTTATTACAAGATGATGAATGGGAGTTTCGTGGCCAGGGGCAATACGCTACCCCACTACTGGCGGTGATGCGGGGAATGAAATAATGAGCTCCTTCACAATTTTGACCAAGCAATTTTGGGAGAGAGAGGGGCGACAGTCTAGCTCGTTAAGGGATCCGGATATCTTTCTTTCTAAATCTGCAATACCGATACACAATGCATTACGTTTTCATGACACGCATTTGCTTTGGCTGATATGCATAGTACACTCACCATGGAAACAAAGCTGCAAAGCAACGTTATGTCGTTGTTTGAGGGTGTTAATTTACACACACACACACACACACACAAAAAAAAAGGAATCAGTTCGAGCATTGTTCAGTTACACCCCAGGTGGTGTTGAATTAGAAACTCTGCTGGGAGGTGTAGGGTAAAGTGGGGCAAGATGAGACACTTGGCAAGACGCGACATTTTTTTGCTTGACGCCGCCTGTCTCAGAGACGTGTTGCTCCATGTGCTTGAAACCTCATCCATAGGTGGCTATGCACGTCTGCTTTATTGCACGCAGACTTGTACGTAACGGGTAATTGCGTTACTAGTAATCAATTACTTTTTTGAGTAATTTGTAACGTAATCGATTACTTTTGGGGCCCAGTAATTTTTTGAGTAATTCAATTACAATTTTCAGTAATCAATTACCAAGTAATCGATTACTTGGAAACTAAAGAATTCACATTGTTCGGGACGACGCACACACACATATATGGGATGATTCACCGTCGCGAGAAGACAAAAACAACTGCCCTCTGCAAGTTCGGTGCAAGGCAGCTGTCTTATCTCTAGGACTTTTCCCGCAACAATTACTTACCCGAGGATCCCGAGGTCCATTGCCACAGTGTTCCGCACGTGTAGCGTATTTTTGAGTCCACTGTCCTCTCCCCATTCATGTGTACTATCTCTCTGTAACCCTGCCTGTATGCAGTAAGTTGGACTGTAGGTTGTACCGTGAACCTGATGAGTCATTTATGGGAGTTCCAGTTAGGACTCTTTTCACAAAACTCTCAACCTCTCGACACATTCTTCACAGAACTCTCGACCCCGATAACCTAATGCCACTCTTGTGACCATGAGCCCCTGTCAGTCTTGTGCGGAATACTGTCGATATCACAACGATGTCGACGATCTGCAATGACTTGTCGCCGTGGCCTCAGCTATCCGGCATGTTCAGAGCGCTGGAGCGAAAGGACAGAAACAACATCTTGTTCAAATCGTTTTCTCAGATATCGAAAGTAATTGGCAAAGTAACGCGTTACTTTTCAAGGCGTTACTTCATTACTTTTTCCGGCAAGTAATTTGTAACGGTAAAAAATTACTTTTTCGTACAAGGTAACGGTAACGGTAATCAATTACTTTTTTTTAGTAACGTGTACAAGTCTGAATTTGCACGTGAGAATTGTCTGGATTGGAGCCTACGTTGAAGAGAAAAAAATCTGTTACTTTTGCCACGAATGTGGAGACCCGCCAAAGAGGTGCGATTTTCTGTAGTCCTTTTTCTTGCTGTCTGTGCAGCAGAGTTTCGCAGGCGTATTCTATCAATGTAAATTCACGTAATATATGTTTATTCATTCATCTGGATATATGAACAATATGGGCAATCTTGGTTATCCGGTATTGAACAGAAAAAAATTGATGCATCTAATATGCACGGGGTAAGACACAACAATTTAATATCATTTAAATTTAATGCAATTTAAATTTAATATAACTTAGAGACGAGCAAGTCAACTATTAGTTGGCTTTAAGCTTGTTTCTCAGACATTTCTTTTTTGCATATCCTCTACGATTTTCCAGCAAATTGTTAACTTTCCTAGGATATTCCCAGGAAAGCAGGAGCGCACCCAACGGCGAGCGACCAGCGACACATCAGACTTGCAATGCGTTGCTTGCAGAGGACGGTTAAGCCTTTAGACGGTTAAGCAAAATAACCGGATTATGTGTGGTATTAGTGTACATCATGAGTGCAGTAGGCTCAAGGGGGTTGTGTAGGGGCCCACGGGCTTTACTTTGCCCGCTTGGAATGCAAAAACTAGTTTGTAAAGCTCATTACCACGCCGCGTCTCGTCTTGCCTTGCCGCGAGGGTTGGGGCAAGATGAGAGATCTGCATTTTTGAATTTCTTGTTATATGATTATTTTACACCGGTTACGTCCGTTCTGTATTTACAGATCAGAACCTCTAGACCCCTGAGAATGTGCCCCTATGGCTAGGTTTTTCAAAAAACGAAAAAAAGAAAATCTGTCTCATCTTGCCCCACCTTCCCTTACTTCCACCTGAGAGTGTTGATTTGGTTTTTACAAAAAATGAATGAGTTAGGGTATTGCTCAATTATATACCAGATACTTCCGTCTGGCTGTGTTGATTTACACCAAAAAAGAGTCAGAGTATCACCCAAGAAGGTGGTCAGCCGCAACACAACTTTATTGTCGTCGTCATTTACAGAAATGTTGCGCACCTGGTTGTGCCCTCTACATAACAACAGGGCTATAAGCTCTGCTTGTAGCGAAATATATACAGAAATAATTCGCACTACAAGTGTGAAAAGTTACATTCATCACAACGCTGGTAACTGAGACTGGTATGATCATGGGAAGACATACATGGTAACGTTATCGCACAGCCATTATCACACATATCACTAAAAATGTCATGTGTAACGGGAATTTCAGCGAGAGCTATTGTGGGTGAATGTATGCAGAACTTTGGAGTGAGGAGTACTGCCTTGTGGTCTGTGAAGGGCGTGAAGTTGTGGTCGATATATTCCGTTATTGAAAATTGATGAATGACCGAACTTGGAAAACCTAAGTGCATCGAATTAGGAGCTCGGTTCAATTCGTTTCTTCATAGCTCTCATAAAGATGCAAACAGAGCTGTGCACACTGAGTACACATGACGATTCTCATCTGTTATTGATTCGCACGTGCATACGGAAGAGTTTCCTTTCCTTTTTCTTCGTTTCTTTTTTTTTTTTCAATGCGTGTCATGTATACATCAGCACTGATGTACTGAGAGTAGCTTGTTTGCGTAGCCTTGCGCTATGACTCGAGAGCTTCTTCATGCGGCAAGTGCAAATTCCCCGAGTGGTTGAACCCGAGAAATGCCACTTTGAAGTCCAGGTCACCAGGGGACCACTTGGTTTTGTGTATGCAGGGTTGGATACCTACGGACTAGCAACAGCGGAAGGTTTCTGCCTCGTTTCATGTGAAAGGCGGTTGCCGTTGGTTGGCCCGGAAAATTTTTGGGTTCAATACAACTAAACACAACAAACAAATGAACAACAACAAAGAAAAGCGAGCCGTAAGCATACCTATAAATGGCGATAGTAACTGGAAACATCTCACATTCAGACAACGTTGATTATGAAAGTCTTTACCTCTACCAGGGAAGACTGAAGCTTCTTTTGGACGGGTTGAATACGTCAAAAGGTCGCTAAAAATAACAGAGTTTGATGGCAGTGCAAGTTCCAATGGATCAGAAATTGCAAAGGAGCCGTCACGAGGAAATGAATATGTCAGGGTGGGCTCTGAGTATTTTATAATGAGATGAGCAATTGACTTTTATTCATTTCAGCGTTTCATTGGTGAGCAATCCGCCGGTGAGCGGATGTCCAGTGAGCAGTTGTGCGAGCCACACCGTCAGAATGGAGGACACTTGATGAATCAAAACACATGTAGTCGTTTAATGTCTCTTCATCCATGAAGTGTCCTGCAATATCTCTTTAATCTGGGCGGTGTGAGAAAAGGTGCAAGCATTCCTCACCGGTATACGCTCTGTAAGTGAGTTTCTGCGCGCAAGAAGAGGGCGAGGGAGCAGAGTGACGCGTGCGGTGATGTGGCGTTCTCTTATTCGTGGAGGTGCCTGTTGCACCACGTCCGAGCAAAATAAAGGAAAACAAGCAGGAGTAGTCGCTTTCGCCTGCTCCTGTGGCTCAGTGGTTAGCGTGCTGGCCATGTCACGTCGACACTGGGAGGTACACGGGTGCGAACCCTGGTGCCGGTGTGCTATTTGGGTTTTTTCTCGGGTTTTTGTGTGACGCTTTCAGTCTGCCCAGGACTCACATTTCCCCAGGGTGTCAGTCGTGACGTTGCCCACCTCTGTGAGGCCGACAACGGCGAGCCCTTTCACCAGCACCGCAGTCGCTTTCACAGTGTGCGTTTTACGTGGTTTTTAAGCGACGAAATGGTAAATACATGCTCTGATGAATACGTATTGTGGGAATTTGGATGGGGTATCTGTGTTGCTTATTCCCAAAGACAAACTGGAATCAACCAAAACGGGAACGTCGGCGGTGGGAGAAGGCGATCAACTGTCGCTACTGGGAAGCTACGCATACCCAAGTTGTTTGTAACCGTTTCTTCGGTACCGCCGACATTGTTTATCAAGGGAAACAGAAACACTCAAGAACGATGCGGTACCGAGGCACCATCTACGGGGCTTTTAAAGTAACTCGCTACTTTCCAAACACTTTGAGGTCACAGTTTGGTGCTGGTCTTCTATCCTGCCTGATAGGGCTCTGAATAGTTTATCCGCATACCATTCCGGACAACAAATTGCCTCATTCATGCTCCCAAAACCATGGCGCTGCACGCTGCCGCGTAATGCCGTACGAAAAATCTTACGCTCGACCCCTGTGTGATACACAGTGTAATATCCTCAAGGTAACTTGGAAAATGCGTAGAAATACAGAAAACAGTACGTAAGATTACTATATTCTGCAGTTTTAAAAATATACGTAAGTTAAATGCTCTAATCTAGTTTCTGCACAAGTCTACTGGTATGCTACTTTAGGGGAGACATGCACTGTTGCAGCACGTCCGCCTTTGACACGCACTTGACGGCAGCGTACAGCAGTGTAGCTGCCATATGACTACATTTCCTGTTTCCGTTCAGGCATTCACACAAAGCGCCCTGGATCCGTCCATATAGGGTGAGAGCGTCACCCTCGCAGTCAACCACGAAATGTAGAATCAACGTTGAAATAACATTGAAAATCTACAGCACCATCGTAGAATCTGCGAGAGCGTGCAACAAAAATGTCCGGTCAAAAACACGTAGAATCTACTATAATTTTATAACGCTATTTCTACGTTGACTGCTGCCCTTTCTACGTTGATAGAACGTTCATCAAATGTTGTGAATTACTGTTTATTCTACGTTGTCTATTGCTACCCCTACTATGCTACTTTAAAGCTCCACTTCTGGTGGCAAAAAGCGCAGGTATGCCTAAATCTAATTGTGTCCAAAATACAATAGTACAAATGTGTAATAGTGAATGTTAAATAAGATAATGAGGGGCATAACCCTTTATGTGCTCGTTTATTAAAATCTCATATTAATTAGTGAAACATCTACAACAAACATAATAACTGATAATGGTCGTAGTAGTAATAATCAAATGGATGGTCGCTGTGCCTCTTCGGAACGGTCATCCCTGAAAGATAACCAATAACATAGGTCATTCCATCTAGTGGGAATGCAGACCAAACACTGCCCTAAATAGACGTCAGAAACAGACACTCTGCAACCAAAAGGAACACATGCATGACAGTGTCTTACCGCAGCTTCTTTCGGAGTATAGATGGTGTGATGCGGAAGCAGCTTAATCACTGGCAGGTCCAAGCGATGTCTTCGTCTTCTGGTTTATGCCCTGTCTTTCATTGTTGTAGAGACAACAGGTCCTTTACACATGCATGAGGCTGTCAATGGATGAAATCAGACGCAGTTCAAGCCTTGTGAAAACTGTAACGGAAGCTATTAATAAAAAAAAAAAACATACGAAAGCGACACTAGCTCACTCAACAATCAGATTAGCGGTTATACAAAAAACAAGGGACCTTTGGAGGACAGCGCGGTCAGATATAAAAAGGTAACTCATTTCCTTTGCAGACGAGCTTATCTATACTTATCAGACTGTTCATAGAATAGGCCACCGCTGCTTTCATCACTCGCAGTTCAAGATATCACGAGCATTTACAAAATAGTACGAATCGAAGAGATCTGAACGAATATATCTGCATTTTGTAACTTGTAACATCTGAAATAACTGCGCTGTTTGAACGTGCGACTTCAACAAAGGAGTAATGCTCCGTTGCAAACTGATGTCGACACTGCGAAGGCATTGTCAGAAGCCATGTCGTACTAAACACAGGCAGCGTTAAACGTTATCCCCGTAGGATCTCATCCGATTGTATTTAATAACCATTCGGATACATCAAACTACATATCACAGACGCGCATAACACACAGTCCCACAGTTCGCATAAATTCGTCAGTGATGCGCAACCAGATTCTACAGGCAAAGAAAACACAAACAAATAAAGCTGCTTACTTTAGATACTAAGCTGTGTGCTCCACACCTCTCCCACATGTGATAGTTGAGAAAGCAAGAATGCACAAATCTTAAGTGAGGCAAAAGGAAGAAAGAAAACTCACCTGTGTAACTTGAAAGCCGGAGAACAAAGAAACGCTGCCTCTTGCACACTACGGCATTCGCTGTTACGCTCAACATAGTTGTGCACCGCATTGGCCAGTACTGCCTCGATGCTACAGAGATTCCAGTACAAAATACGCATGATGCTGAACTTCCAAAGACCTTTCCGTGTGGCAAAATGCAATGTCCATCCTACCAAACTGCCACGGGGACGCGCTCCGACGCGCCAACCATTCGCCAGCCTCGACTGTTTGAAACGGCGGTTAGGGAATGTCGATGGCGATGAGGCAGACGTGGCGTGGTGGTCATACAGGCCTTACTCTACACGCGAACGGCAGAATAGAATATAAGAATAAAATACAGTGGGAAACAACTGGATGCGCACTGAAGAATCAACGACTTTTCCACTCGTAAAGGTTGACAATATGTTGAAGGTACAATGTAGAATCAACCCAAATAGTTGCTCCGTATATCTACAGTTGAGTGGCTCATGGAAAATCAACGTTTTTCTTTACGTTCACAATCCTCCATTGGCCAGGTACTGTTGAAACAGCGTTGATTCAGCGTTATTATCCTACATTCAACGTTGTTCAACATGACAACATTAGACAACGTAGGTTCTACGTTTCACTAACAGTCGGTGTTGACTGGGCTCATGCTGTATGAACGATCTTTGAACGAAGCACGCACGTTCGAACTAACACTGAAGTCCCCGAAGTCGAACTTAAGCACGTATGCTTAAGGGTGCGTTCAACTTTTTTTCACGTTTGTTAAAGCAGCCACGACTATTGCGAAAGAAAAATCGACACTTCTGATGTCAACATCTACCGCTCCGCTTGGGATGAACGTGCTTTGTTTACCTTTATGGAGCGAGCACGTGTCTTCTTTAGCTAGTCAAAGTCCTCCTTGAAACGTCACCGTTATATCATGCGCACTGACCCCAAGCGCTTATGAAGCGTATATAGACTAGGCGTGATCCTGGCTTTCAATGAGAACATCCTAGCTTGCAATGATGTCAACTTTTATAAGGTACTGAGCCTTGCCACGCCGACAGCTCTAAACTCACAACTAGTAACTGCGAAGCACTCAGCAACTGGGAAGGGGGTTCCCATGGCCACTGCGTTTTTGATGGTTGCTATCAACAGTATACATCCTCTACTACTACCGCTTAGTATACTGGATTAGGAACCTGTATGAAGCAGGCAACACCACGGGTTATACCCGCCACATGAGTACTGTTGCTGGAAGGCTCACTTTGGATCCCTTGGATCATCCTTGGCTGTTTGGATAATTTGGATCACCGACGCCACGCAAATAATGCAACATGTTTTTGCATACTCTCCAACAGCAAGCGTTGGACAGCCAGGAAAAAATATCAAGTCGACAATTGAACCTATGTATGCAATAAGGGGATAAGTCGAAAAATCCGAAGCCGAGGTAAGGGGCCTGATCTGATTGTCCGTCCCACTGATGCACCTGCATTTCCCATTTCTTACCCTCCTGTAACGGGCCAATATATTGCAATACGCTCCTAAATTTTCTTTGGCAGGTACATACTGGTTAGATGGCGTTGCAGCGAAAATAGTAAACAGGGGATAAGTAGACTTACCCCCTTATTGTATACGGAGGTTCAATTCAAGTGGCTAGAAATTGGCTCGAATGAATGACCTACTGTCCGATTTTTTGCATCTTTACGTGGCTGCGCTGTTTGACAAACTGCACATACAGACACCGAACTTATATCACGGGGAAGCACAATTCACGATGAACAAAATGATATATTTTCCATCACGAACTTTTCAACGGACGATACGCAGAATGGATCTGAGTACAAGAGTAAAGTGAACGCCCTGCTAACTTTGCCATTCCTTTTTGCACAAAGATGGGGTGTCGTAGAGCATTTTTGTAGGTCTCTGTTTACTGTCCACCATGTGGACAACACGAAAAAAAAAAGAAGAAAAAATAAACGAAAGTTTCTCCAATCGATGGAGTCGCGTCTCCGCTAGGAGCGGCCCAACTTCGGAAAACCGAAAAGTGTGATAAAAGCGAGTTCCACCTGACTTCACGCTTAATTATTTTCGCAGTAGCGAATGGTCATAGAGGCTTAAAACAAACGGCTTCGCCACCTGGAGATATCAGCCGACAACGTATAAATCCTCAAGCAAAATGAGACCATGCCCGGACCAGCCTGCCTGATCTTACATATAGAATCACCATGGGACAGGTTACACGGAACAGATGCTTACGGAGTGTGTTGCTTGTACTTGTATACTTAGACAAGTATTAGTAATATGCTCCCTAGGCACATGATATCGGGCGAGTTGGTTGAGATCCGATTGAAGTCCCCCCCCCCCCCCTCTTCCCGTTGCGGAAAAGCTAGACAAGGACACCATACTATTCCGCACAACACTGACAACAGCCTTCTGACACCGCTTTTTATTACGTCAACACAGCATGTTTCAAAACATCTGCATGACCTCATTCTTCCCACACACATGCTATACGTACGCAGACCTGTTCGTTACCCATCATCATCATCAAGGAAATTTGTCTCCCATTGACTGAGAGCGACTGACGGAACAACAACTTTACTGAGAGATGATGAATGGGGAGCTTTATAGCCAGGGTGACTGAAGGAATACTGACACATTGCTCGCCCTTATTGTTTATCAGTGGTAAACAACGAGATTTGGCCGAGGCAGACCAACAATTAGGGACGACACAGACAAGTAAGCCTCAAACGCCCAGAAATTAACGAATGCATCAGTGGTACCTCTATGAACTACCGCGCTCTCTTACCTTTGTAAAAGCCGATCATCCTGATGGTATAGAAAAGGGCATCGTATTCGCAAGATTTCTTACCGGCTCCTCCCTGACATTGTCTAGAGTGGACGGGTCTGGGTACGTATGTCGTTGGCGGAAGAAGGTCCGCTGCAGATGTATTTAGGTGTGCTATGTCAACACAATAGAAACCAGTTGCTAGAAGGCTGTCAATTGTGTAAGACGTCGCTTCTGTTTGCTACAATGCTTCCATTGGAAGTACGAGTAACGTAGCATAGCACCAGGGGGCGTAAGTACGAATGATTTGATGAAAATCCAGCAACACGGTGACAATAAATCGAAAAGATGTGGGTTTGTAACTCCAGTTCATTTATACAAACAGCTGTCCTTGCAGAACAGCAGTGCTTTGCTTTAAAAGTTATTGCATTGTACAGTATAATAACACAAACAACGTACGTAAGGTACGGTAAGGTAAGCAGACAGACATCAAACAATAGATCATGGCTGAAAGCTGACATCAACTTTACCTTCATGTTCTCTGTTTAGAGGGACATCAATAGTATGCTCCATTAATGCATTGGTCATGCAAGTATCTGAATGACGAGGACACTGCAGAGGAAAAATAGAATAATTGGGTAACGTTTATCACGTAGCGGTAACGGTATCTCGTTACTTGTGACTGAAGTAGTAGTGTATTTCTTTGCTTGGTACAATGCTGTGCTCATCTGTTCGCAGTGTTCGTGCCGGTGAGTGCTGATGCTGTTCTCGCTTTTTCGTTAGACTGAACAGTTCGGCGCCCTTCACCATTCTGTAGCCACTATATCGTAATCTGCAAACATAGCTCTTCGGACTCAGCCATGTCTAACCGTATGCACTTTGTGTCAAATAAGGACAGTTGACCATATACAACTTGCATAACTGAAGGTAGTCCATGTGTGTTTGAAACTTGGTCGTCTTTCTGCGGTAACGGTTCTGAACTGCAATTGTGCAGAATGTTTGTCGTCTGTAGTCGATTCTAAGCAAGACTGATGGTAGTAATATCTAAGGCACATTGTTCCCTTCCAGTGGGACACGTGGAACCCGTACTGACCCCGCCAGCGTTACAGATGATAGAGGAAAGATTCCCGGAGCTCAAACCAGGTGGAAGGTACACTCCAAAACACTGTATGGCTAGGAGCCGCGTCGCCATCATCGTACCCTATTCAAAACGCCTTCTTCATCTCCAAATATTCCTGTATAATCTACATCCGATACTCCAGAGACAGCAGCTGGATTACGGTATCTACATCATTGAGCAGGTAGGGCACCATACACCTCACGTGGTTCTACGCCATTCAGGCCAAGATTTGATTACTATTGGAGAAAATTTTTGCGCATGCTGCAGGTGAGTGCGTTTTAAGACAAAAGCACGGTCCGTATAATATATGGCACATTGTGCAGTTGGGGTGCATTGGAAACAACCGTAAAGCCAAAAATGTCTACTCAAAAGAAGTTGCTGCATGAATCATCTGAAACAGCACGCGACCGCATGAAAATGAGAGGTTCCGCAACCATGGAACGGCATGAAGCCGTAGCGCTCTTTATTTAAACAAATCTCTATTCTTGGCACGTTTCGCACAAGATACTTGCACTGTGGATACTTGCAACGCTGCCTCTTGTCCACCACAACCGGCAGGTGGCATACACCGTCAAGGCGCATATCCTGTTGTGGGAAGGGAGCTCCCGGTCCCCACTTCTTTTCTTCTCACTTCCATTACACCTCATTGCTGACACATTACCTCTTTCATCACACACACACACACACACACACACACACACAAACAGAAAAGAAAAACAAAGGAAAGAAAACTTAGGGAACTGTAAACGATATTGCAGTTCTAGTATGTAAGCAAAGAGGTTGAGATCTCCGCAAACTTTATACTCTGAGTCAACCTGCAGTGCTCGTTTCAGCTGTTTCGGTTGTGCTTTTCCTTCGGAGGTTTTGGAGACACCGAAATTGGATCGTCTTTCTTCTCTGTATTATGTCATACGGTGATACACTGCTGCTGTGATCTGGACCACGTGTATGGGGCTCGTCATCTGCATCCTCCGGCAGGTCACTTATCTTCGCTGTCCGCACCACACCCGGTATATTTATTGAGTTTGCATAGAAGGTTTTAGTGTTCACTTCTGCAAGAAATAATGACGAAATATGACAAAAGAAGACAAGCGAATCACCTACAAAGCAAAAGAGACCATTTGTGCTCGACATTACATTATAAAAATGTTGCAGAAACCGCTTCGCTGGTCCTCAACGATATGCGAAGCATTGTTGTAACGTTCCTTCTCGAAGGAACCCAATAGTCCAAAACTGTGTCCTCTTCTTTCTTCCTCGTGACCCCACCCTCTCGTCCTCCTCGTTGGCACCTTACATAGGCCCCGGGGGTCTGGAGTAATCCCTCCTGGGATTGTATTTCAGAATATTGCTGATAGAGGCAATGTGCAATCGGTCGTCTTCCGGAAGTCTGTATCCAATAGTCTTTAGTACCCCCTGCTTCGAGGCGGTTTGGACCACCACGAATGGTCCCTGCGGCGGCGCCCTGTCCAGTGTGCCTTTACGAATGAGGACGAGGTCGCCCACGACTATGTCTGGAATGCGGTGACTGTGACGGCGATCGAAGTGCTCATTCATAGCCTGTCTGTATCGATGAATCTGTGAGGGTGTCCTGCGTTTCTCGTTCAGAGAGACGTTGTCGGCGATGCCCAGCAGTCGGTCGGCCTGTAGGACAGGTGAAACACCGTACATGGCAAAATGTGGGGAGCAACCGATTGCTTGGTTGTATGAGCGGTTGTGGTGGTGCGTAGCCGCTTCCAGGCAGGTCTTCCATCCTCCGGGGAAGTCTGGATATAGCTGAACGAACTGCTTCACGTCCCGAATCGCGCGTTCAGCCATGCCGTTTGCCGCGGGGTGGTACGGGGCTGTGAACTTCAGCTGGATGCCCTTCTCTTGAGCCCATGCGGCGAGGCGTTTGCTTGTGAACGCAGGGCCGTTGTCACAAACGATCACCTTTGTGTTCTTGAAGATATCCCTTGTGAGCAGCGTGATGACACTGACTGAGTCTTCCCCCCCCTGGGCGGGTGTTGACTATGCGGGTGTGTTCATCGATGGCCAGTAGGAACGCTTGAGTTTTCCTTACGATGTCGGATTTCTTCCTGAGCTCGGCAAAATCAAGATGTATTACTTCGAATGGCCGGGATGAATGCTCTGGCAAGATCGTCCGGTCAGCTCTTGGGGTGTACTTGGCCTTCATTTTTTGGCACATGTCGCAGGAGGAGATGTATTCCTTGACGTCAGTCTTCATTTTCGGCCACGTAAAGCGTTGACAGAGCTTGTGGTAGGTCCTGGCAATGCCGTCATGTCCACCAGAGTCGGGACTGTCGTGGTACAGGGAGAGAACCTCTTGCCGGAGGGTGGGGGGAACAAGGTAACGGTTGCCCCTCAGTTCCATCTCTTGGGTGTCCTCCCACAGGCGCGGGTCGGAGATGGACGCGGCGGAAAAGTGCTCGAGCCCTAGACGAGACAGTGCGTCCGCGTCGACCATAGTCTTGCCCGGCTTGTAGTATACTTGGATGTCGAACTGTTGCAGCTCACAAGCCCATCTGGCAAGTCGTCCAACAAGGTTTGCAGTTCGCAGAATGTCGGTAACGGGTTGATGGTCCGTGTAGAGCTTGAAAGTGCGCCCGTCCAGGAACGATCTAAAGTATCTGGTCGCTTTAACGACTGCCAGCAGCTCCTTTTCCGTTGTCGCGTAGTTGAGCTCGGCCGCGCTAAAGGTGTACGAATAGTATCCAATAACCGTCAACTGCTGTGGAGATGGACGGCTGATGTCCCGTTGGTAGAGAACGGCACCGGTGCCAAAATGGGAAGCATCCGTGTGTAGCTCAAAGGGCAGTCTGAAATCGGGTAGGTCTAAAATCGGGTTGGAGGATATTGCTTCAACTAGGTCTTGTTATGCAGACTCGCACTCCTCGGTCCATATGAACGGTTTTTGTTTCTGCAACAGGGTCGTGAGGGATTTCGTTCGAGAAGCGTAACCCTGAAGGAAGGCACGGAAGTGCCCTGCGAGGCCGAGAAACACTCTTAGCGAGTGCACATCGTGCGGCTTTCGCATGTTCCTGATCTTGCGTACGGATTCCTCCTTGGTGGTCTTGGTTTTGCCATCGATAAGCCGTCCAAGGAATGCTACACTACGTTGGAAGCAGACGCTCTTTTTCACGTTTATCTGGAGGTTCGCTCGACTCAATGCTTGCAGAACAAGGTGGAGGTGTTCCAGATGTTCCTGCTGTGACCGTGAGTAGATGAGGACGTCGTCTATGTACACGTGGACGAATTTGCCAATGAATGGTTGGAGCACGGTCGTCATCATCTTTTGGAACCAGGCAGACGAATTCTTCCATCCGAATGGTAGCCGATTGTATTCGTATAATTCGAAAGGTGTTACAAAGGCAGTGTATTTCTTTGTATCCTCGGTCAGCGGAATCTGCCAAAAACCTTTGCAGAGGTCTATACATGAGAAGGTGGTGCTACCTCCAGTATCGTTGATTATATCGTCTATGTTGGGCATGGGGAACGGGTAAATGTCCGTCTGCCTGTTGATTAGTCTGTAGTCCGTACAGAGGCGAAACGTGCCGTCAGCCTTAGGCGCTATCGTGATGGGCGAAGCGAAAGGTGACGTTGACGGGCGAATTATATCGGCGTCAAGCATGGACTGCAATTCCCCTTTTAACCATAACTTCTTGTCCCGAGATACGTTGTAGGGCTTCCTACGGACTACCGTAGTATCGCGAAGACTGAAGGGGACCTCAATCGAAGAAGTGGGAGTGGGGTAGCCAGACGCAGGTACTAAATTCGGGTAGTGCCTCACGACATCGCTGATGGTCGTGATATTGGTTTTGCGGCACGGCTTGGACGTAGCTTCAACATCACGTTCGAGACAACCGTCCGCAACTGAAATGGTGTCGTCCCAGTAGATATTCAGTTTGAGGCGCTTCATGTCTGGGCGTGATAGCAAAACGTCGTAGTCCACGTCGTGAATGACTAGGGCGTGGGTCGTGATGGTGTGGCCGGACACCGTTATAGAGACAACAGCCCATGTGTTGAAGGTTTTCGAGGCACCGTCAAAGCCCTTGACGTTTATTGGTCGGCCGGAGGATATTAAGTGTGGCTGGAGCAGGTAACGGTTAACAAAGGTGATGGAGGAACCGCTATCGACCAGTGCATGAGCCGGTGCACCGTTTAGGAGGACGTCAACGTAAATTAACTTCGTTGTAGTGAGGTAAACAGTTTCGCATTGTGTCTTCAGGTGGAAACCAACACCCTCTTTTATTAGTTTTTTTCCGTCTCATTGCCAACATGGCCGTCTACTGTAGCTGCCGTTCTGTGGTCGGGCCCGCTCGGCCTCTGCCTTCCCCGCGTTGTTTGATTGTTGGTGAAACCGTACTGTTGGCGTGGTAGCTGCGGAGCTAAATCTTGGCCAGCTTCCTTAGCTCCGATGTCTCGCAGGCATTGCAAAAGAGCCTCGGGATGGTTTGCTCCCTTGATCTTTACCATGTGCTGTAGATTTCTTGGAAGACCGTGAAGGAGGAGCGCAACCACTGACGGATCGGGGAGACTGGGTTCTGCCAACTGAAGGAGTCGCAATTTCTCGAAGTGGTATTCGGCGTAGGGTCCCGTAGTGTACTTGTACGAAATGGCGTCGTCCCATCTCGCGAAGTGGTCTGTACCAAAAGATGCGAGGAAGCTTTCCCTCCAAGTGTGCCATGACGATTTCTTATGATGGAGAAAACGTAGCTCATACCACTTCTTGGCGCACCCTTCTAAAAGGGGGCGAAGGTTATCGACCTTGAGGTCGTCCGTCGACCAGACATTTCGTTCGCAGGCGTGTTCATAATGTGCTAACCACGTCGTGGCGTTTCCGGTACCGTCAAAGTGACTTGGAGACGCTTGAGACCGGAGAGTGTTTGCACCAAGAGCCATATTTCGGAGAGCGTCCAGAAACACGCTGCTGACGTTCGAACAGCGCGAAGATGGTGGTGGCATCGGGGGAAGCGTGTGGGTCGGCAAGAGTGGGAACTTGCTGCGGAGGGTTGCGGATCAGCCTATCAAAATCGTCCACCTTCATGTTCAGCTTCACAGTCCCTTTGTTTGCAGCAGACTCGACGTCAGTGTTGAGTTTGTCTGCCACGTACTGGAGGAGAGTCGGCTGGTCTGGGTGGTTGCTGAGGTCGAAGACCTCCTCGCCGACGTTGCAGCACCGTGCTCGCGGCCCCTCCGGCAAGCTCTCTAAGAGAATGTCTACCCACATTTCAGATTCTGGATTAGAACTGTCGGCTGCGCCAATTGTAACGTTTCTTCTCGAAGGAACCCAATAGTCCAAAACTGTGTCCTCTTCTTTCTTCCTCGTGACCCCACACTCTCGTCCTCCTCGTTGGCACCTTACAATTGTATATGAAGAGTCACGACGTCGCGCACAAGAGGAGGCCAGAATTTGTTACGATTTTGACACGATAGCCACATCGCAACTCACGACGCAGCTCACTCTGAATACAATGATTCATTTGGTCCGGCATCACTGATGCGACGCTCTTGAACGTCTTTGCATTACTGCCAGCCTTTTTACCGTCGTGTTTTGGTATTGGGCTGAGGATACGAGCTTCTCTCATCAACCAGAACTGTGCTTTGAAGCGACACACAGACTTAGTCTTGTCCCATCGCCGTGCGACGTTTCCGGTTGAGGAGCTCCTCTTCGTGGGTAGTGGCCGCTTGCGAGGCCCCATCTCATTTGACACAACGAGTGCCTCAAGATCGGGTTTTACAAACGGTTCATTATAAACTGTTTACGACGCAACGATTGAGATCAGCGCCACTTAGAAATCGGCTTTGATTGATCTGTATGCGAATGTGAACGAGTGCGTACTACCGTTCCGTGTACGCGCGGCGCGGGTTTAGCTCCTTGCGCCGCAGGCAATCCGGTGCGAATGTGAAGAAGTGAAAAAGCGTTACACCGGTACGTGCCACACGTGATCGAGGAGGCCGCGTAGAGGGTTAATATTTTTTCATATTCGGATTATGTTTCGGAGTTTATCGTTTATTGTTTTTCGAGAAGTCTGAGCTTTCTCCGGTTTACTCTTACAGCGAAGTTAATGCACACACACACACATGGTTAACACACATATAGAGAGAGTGGACACAGACGCGCGCGCGCGCGCACACACGCACACACACTAGGGTAGGAACCTGCCCTGTGAAAGCGCTTACTGTTATGCGGCGGAACTTGCAGACAATGACATCTGTATCACGATCGTCTGGAACGAACATCTTGAGATCGGGATGTTCTTTCACATAGTCGTAAGGCAACTTCGCTTGCATCCCATCTAACTGTCTTCGTTGTAACAAGTAGCTGCTATTGCAAGGAGACAATTCGCATGTCATCTATGCTCCTTGTCCACTCTGAGGAGGAGAGGAAGCGTGATTCATTGATAAACGGAAGGGACCTTTACCGAGTGGACCAAAGAAATTGACGAAATGACCTGGAAATGCTCTCGTGCCCAGTATGGCCACTAACCGGGCTGCGTATTTCCAAACCCGCTCCTGTACAACAGATCGCCGCCGCCGCCTCCAGGTAGCGCACCGGCGGCGGTGTACTGCGTATTGCGGCGGCGACAGAAAACCCTGAAGTGTCATGGCGGCCGCTATATTTCTACGCGGAGGTTCGGATTGTGTTACTGGACGGCTAATGGGTGAAAAGTAAATGATATATGTGTTTAGGTGTCTTTGGATGACGATAAGGAATGTACAAGTTCTTCGAACATTTATGTGCCTTGCTTTTGAGAACGTGAGACGACGGATTGTCAACGTTTTCAGTGACGTTGTGCTGCTGCTTCGTGTCTCCGGTTTGCGATGGCATGAATGCCCATTGTCGTTCAAAGTATTTTGAGAAACAAAGCGCGAACAGTGAAAGACCGAATTTAGGCAAAAGCTTTGTTGTGTTTAAGTACCTTCGATGGAGTGTGTAGCAGTAAGAGAAATAGCGCTTGTCATTCGCGTCGTAACGTTCTTTACTGCAATTATTCATAGTGACCACTCTCTGTGGAGTTGATGGGGAACGTTGGGATTCAGTAATTAAAGAAATAAACCGTCGTCGAATTATGACGTGCTCATGGCGTACCTGGAAAAACAGCAAGACGTAGTGCATGCACTGAAGTCTGTACGTATAATGATGTAAACACAAAAGTGTGTACGGATACGTTTCGAACAGCCTGCGGATTTCTTTTAGTGCCCTGATATACACTAAACACATTAATATGGTTACATGACAGTGGCTGATATTAGAAAACCCACTTGTTCAGAGGTTCCAGGAAGCGGGGCAAACGGTCGCAATCGTTGACGTTCATTAGATAAATCAGATGCAAATATGAAACAAAAAAAAAGTGTGTGCAACTTTTTCGTTTGCACATTGACATTGCACATCGGCAGCACAATATGTAAAATACCCAGTTACACTGAAGTGAAGTATGTACTAGACAAGTTAGAAGTTAGTGTTGGTAATCTGAGACTTGGACTTCTATTTGATTATCTCAACTTGGTAAATGCCTAACATTAGTATCGGACATTGGAAAACCTTTTATATCCACGATTGCTCGTGCAAAAATGGCCTACTCTCATTAGATGTCCTGAAGCTCCCTGGCAGGAGAATTTGCTGAAAGCCATAATGCTGTACAAATTCATCACGGTCCCTTTGTGGCCTTTTGCAACAAGCCAATACATGACTTTGTGCTATTCAAAGTGTTCTGGCAGTTCGAGTTTGGCGTTGTGGATCAGAATAGTCTCAATATTTTGTACAAACTTTCATATTAAAAATTACTGGTGGGTGTTTTCAGAGCTTATTGGATAAAACCAAAGCCGTATCACTAGTCATGCGATACTACCATCATTAATGTGCCGTATTGTGCCCATCATACTGTAATGGCAAAATAGGGTGAAGGCTGTTCAAGCGTCGGAGGGTGTGTGCAATAAATGAAAAGCTTTCAGTACCAAAACAAATGTGCAGGCACTATGATATGCATGTAGATCAAGCAAGTAATTCACTCTGCAACATAGTGATTTCATGGAAAGGACACAGCTGTGCAACATTACAATATCAGTCTGTCAGCACATTGTGGAAGCTGGGATACGTTAGGAATCATGGTGAAGTGACGAAGACAGGGAATATATGAAATGAACAAAGATGACACATCACTCATCTGACATGAATAACTTCTGCCTTTTTTCATAGCATGGTAGCGTGCTATTTTTTACAGGGCTGCAGTGCTCTTCGAATTGCAAACACAGCATCCTGTGGCACTTAACCCTCAATTTACATGTATGCATGTATGTGATGTAAGGAAGTAGTGACATGATGCTTTGAGTATGATCAAGATGAGGTCAAGTGAGTGTGTGAGCACCGGTATTGGATATTTTTTTAGTTAACCCCTATGTCGTCTACATATTCGCCATATGTGCGCCATATGTGCTCGGCAGTTCCGGGCCGAAGCTACGACTTACACATTGACTACGACTACATTGTCAGTAGCACTTTCACCATAGGAACACCCTTCGTTGCCGTCTTCTCCAGATTGGCTGTAACGACTTTTCGTTGGCCGCTCTCCTTGGCCCCGTCTTGCACCCCAACCAGTGGGCTGTCACTGCCTCGGTTTTCTCAGAGTCTGAGGACTCGTGAACTGCATGTGACGTCGTTCTAGTGTCTCTTTTCTTCTTTCTTTCCTTCTTTTTCTTTCCGTTTCTTCTTTCTTTTTCTTTGTTGGAATAGCAAGCCGGCTCTTTGCCTGGCTAACTTTTCCTATCTATTTTCTTAATAAACATATACCCCCTACGCCTTGACCAGTAAACGTGTGGACCTAGAGGTCTGTTTGCCCACTGTATCACTTCTTTCCTGGATAATAATAATCTGAACACGGATTTACACGAACATACACATGTGTTTGTGTTGCTCATGCTCAAGCTTGTTTCGTCATGGGTTTCGTCTACCACCTAGACTGCGTTTACGCTAATTTATCAATCATAAACACCTTAGCTCCATGATTTATATCTGTGGCGCAAGTACCCTTTGCTGTGTTCTGCACAACGAATGCGGCTTTATTTTACCGTATTATCCCTAACAAAATACTCACTTAAAAAAAAAAGAAAAATGATTTTGGTGCATTACTTTTGTACCACAAACAATGCAAAACAGTGCACATATTAAGGATTTTTACTGCATATTTCAAAGATTTTCAGCGCATAGTTGCATGCATATTTTGGCAGTGTTTAGTGCACATTGATTCAAGCTCTAATAATAACAACAGGGGTCAGTATTGGGGATAACTCATTACTGTAAAGCTACCTTTCTTTATTCAGACAGCTGACGAGAAGTTGACTACATTAGGGGTCCCCCTGTATACTTTTAAACTTAACTCGTCGCTTTTGAGCTCCGGTAACTTCTTGAGAACTTGTTCTTTTGTAAGGTTACTTTGTCAAAGTAACTTGGGGTAGGTTCCAAGTTCCTTTTGAGCCTTAACATTACCGCAGGAAGAAAATCCCAGCAAATCCCTGTCTTGCATTGTATTTCCTACATGATTCAGAACTGACAGCAGAAGGGATGCTGATAATTTGACAAAAACAACCAGCGAGACAAGGTACAACATGACATAATGCACTAAACGCAGGCACTCCTCACCGTTTGATGAATTCCTTGCTATTGAGAGTGGGATATCACAAGGAAAATCAAGAGGGAAGCTCAGCAGAATTAATTTACGTGAAATGCATGCAAAGGGGCATGCAGGTTCACATGGAGTGGTGACAAAGGGCTGACTGCGGAGTGTGCAGTGGAAATCACGCTGCGAAGATATACAGGCAAACCACCGAAATTAAAGACACATGAGATACGGAGCAAAAATCTAATTGGCAGACTGTAGTTAACATCACAAATGGCCATTAAATTTAGCTTTCAATATTTCTTGTGGAATGTGCAGCGGGGACATGTGCTAAGGCAGAAAATCAAGTAATGTCTTATCTAATTACACAATAATGAATTGATAAAAAAAAAACAATGAACATCTCTCTCCAAACAACAAAAAGTGTGAATGGCATTCCTCATTGTGAGGTGAGTAATGCAGCATGCTTCATAATGTCATCATGGTATGTACCTATAGTCTCGTGTTGTCCTCTTTATATTGTGTGTTCCTCAAACTCAAGGGAATGTTACCTCTTTCTATGGTTTTTGTCTTTGCTGGTAGCCTTTCATTCTGTTTTATTTTGTTGCTATTTGGTACACTTGCTGTATATGAACATACCCATGTTTGTGCATATTATGCGTGCTATTTCTCCTGTTCGTTGACACAGTTACCTGCGTGGATTCAGAAGTACTGAATAAAAAAACATCAGGAGAAAAGCTCAGTAGATTCTTTGTTGTAGTACACCGTACAGTTGTTCAAAGGTATTAGTTACATAAAGATAGGCCAACAAGTATCAGCAAAAAGTAAGCAGAAAGAAAATGACATCATCTGAATGTATTAGCAGGACTCCATTTCACAGCTGTTTATAAGGTGGAAAATACAACCCGAATCACACATCCCCCTGAAACCGAAAAGGTAGGACGCACAGGTGTCCTTACACACAGGAGTGTTATCTTTTGTGCATGCACTATGTACGGACCTAAGTACATGCAGTTACTTCTTGCTGTTTTTGCAGATGAGCCATGACCACGTCATAATTCGACGACAGTTTATTTCTTTAATGACTTAATTCCAATGTTCCTCGTAAACAGCTTCAGAGAGAGTGGTCGCTATGAAGAATCGCAGCAAAGAACGTTACGACGGGATTGACAAGCGTTATTTCTCATACTGCTACACTTCAACGACGGTGCACAAAACAAAGCTTTAGCTAGCTATATTGGTTTTTCCCTCTTCAGGCTTTGTTTCTCAAAATAATTTGAACGACAATGGGCATTCATGCCATCGCAAACCGGAGACACGAAGCAGAAGCACATCGTCACTTTCACTGAAAACGTTGACTATCCGTGGTCTCACGTGGCACATAAATGTTCGAAGAACTTGTACATTGCTTATCGTCATCCAACGACACCTAAACATATCTATGGATTACTTTTCGCTCATTAGCCGTCCAGTAACACGCTCCGACCACAAACAGTGAAACATAGCAACACAGCACAGCGGCCGCCATGACGTTTCAGGGTTTTCTGCCGCCGCCGCCCGCGCTAGAGGCGGCGGCGGCCGGTCTGTTGTACAGGAGCGGGTTTGGAAATACGCAACCGGGCTACCATATTCAGTGACTCCAATATCGAGCTGCCTCGGCAATCATTGAGTTCATCTTGATTATACTTGATCATACGGATGTTTTGCGCATTGTTTTAAAGGTACAATCGTCTGCAGAAATATCTGTGAAATAAGTATCACAATGTTTTACATAGGAAGGGAGTTGCCTCAGGACAGAAGCCGCCGATATTTCGAACAGAGACTGTTCTTCTTCCGGGCACCGTCCTCATCATTGGCATGGTACTTAAAGGGTTAGGTGTGACGTGTTTAAAGGTTCATGCGAATTGTGGGTCAACAGCCCGGAGGGAAGAAAGGGTCCGTACGGGCTTCTACGGCCGGAGCGAATGGCTGCTTTTTTAGAGTGTGGAGGGGATTATGTGAACGTAGTGATCTAGGCTACAGACTGGTTACGGAAAACTGGAAGGTTCACGAACACGTGGACGAAACGGGACAACAGGCAAGAATTGGCAAGCATAGCGAAAGATAAGGAGGTTAGTGGTTACGTGGGGAAAATTCCAGAACGAGCAAGGGTCTCTTTTTTTTTTTTTTTTCGTGCAAAGTTGTGGCATGCAATAAAGAAAGCAGTGGCCATGCAGAACATAACAGATGATAATGGAGGTAGAAGGAAAAAAAGCATGAAAAGCACTTCGACGTGCGGTCCAATGAGAGCACTCGCCACCGTTGCAGTGCGGATTTGACGACACCGGATATAGTCGGGCAACCCGCTGCTCGATCGTTTCGAGACCGGACGAAAAAAGTAATAGCTGGGAAATTCCGGGCGCACGGAAAGTGCCACGCGAACATGCAAGATTGCTTGACTGCTTGGGATCTGGCAAAAAAAGAAAAAAAAAAAGAAAAAGTTGCCACCAAATGATCACCACTCGCCATGATGCTGCGAGGGTGTCCGCCTTGGCATGAGTTGTTGACTCGGCATTACTCTCACCGGTGGTTATCATCGCGATGTTTGTTTGGGTTTGAGACGATTAGGTGTATGCTGGCCGATATCACGCGGATACGATGCTGTTATCTCATTGATACGCGCAAAGGTGGACAGCAACTCCAATAAATTTTCCACTAGACCCCGTGCATCCTCATCACAAATCTGAAAATGCCCCACTGAGCGAACGCGACCACTTTCGCGTGTATCAATGAGATAAAGGCATCGTATCCGTGCGATATCAGCCGGCATACACCTTCACATAATCGCCGCAAACACAAACAAACATCGCGACGATAACCGCAGCTAAGGGCAATGCCGAGTCAATAGCTCATGGCAAGGCTTACACCTCCACAGCAACACAACCATAGTGGGACAGTCGGAACACTATTTGCCTTTATTTCTCGTAAGAGCCGCTAGGGTTGCTCTCTCCCCGAGTTTAGCTCCGCCAGTCGAAGTGGCGTTCCAGTTAACTCTGCCTCAAGATGTACATCGGATTCCCGCATACTTGGGAACCGCTCACCCTTCCTCCTCTCCCTGTTAAACGGTGGGCGCGTGTCCTTTGAAGTATCCCGCTTTCGGTGGTTCTGGGCGCTTGGATGAAAAGATCACTTGGGGGATATGGGTCACTGCCACCCGCATGCCCAGATCAACCGAAAGCCCAGAACCTCCGAATATTTTTTTGGAGGAAATGAGCTTTTGGTTGAATTGGGACGTCGGTGGAAATGGGCGTTTGGAGGATATGATCTGCTACCTCACTCCGGCCGTAGAAGCCCGTACGGACCCTTTCTTCCCTCTGGGCTGTTGACCCACAATTCGCATGAACCTTTAAACACGTCACACCTAACCCTTTAAATACCATGCCAATGATGAGGACGGTGCCCAGAAGAACAGTCTCTGTTCGAAATATCGGCGGCTTCTGTCCTGAGGCAACTCCCTTCCTACATCTCTACCGGTTCGCTGGATTTATACCCATCTAATGTTTTACATAGTTCGACAGTTTGTTTGGCAGATTTTCGCTCCTGAAACGTGCTTACATATGAGAGCAACGAGTTCTGTAAATTATCACCGCCTTTGCAGCTGAGGAAGAACTAGCGGCGAAAACACCGTGGTGACGTACGTATGAAGTTCCCCCACGTTCAAAACAACAAACAACGCAAAAGGAGCTCCTGTTGTAATATTCTTTCGCTGACACTTGCCACTGTCGGGGTCTTTGTTTTTCATTGCCGTCCACACAGACCTCCATGTTTCAACCACCTACAAAGTTCGAAATAACCTTCACGGGAGGGCTCATCACCAGTTCTCCGAAACTTTAGTGCACGGACGCTATTGGGCAAACTGTCGCGTACTGTCGATATGGTGTACATGGTATATCGATGAGCTCAATCACGCCGCATTTAGCGCACTCACCAGATAATATCAAACTTGCTCTGTTTACAAGTGTGATGTTATCCGGTCGACTGCACTAATATGTAGCATGATCGAGCTCACCGATACGCCATGTCGACCTTCACGTGAGTTCGTAGCCACGACAAACACTCGAATAATTGTAAAGCGCTGAGTTTCATAACGTGTGTTGCTATTTTCTGTTCCTTGTCTCAGGTTTTATCGTCGTAATGTACCAGCTCTCCTGTACCCTAGCACTTATACCAGTTTCGAGGCACGAAATACCGAGCTGTGCAGACTAGGAAGATCCGGGTCAAGGACGGGACGTGTCCTGTTTGTCCTCCTTCCTTGTGTCAGGTTCCTTTCCCTTCTTGCAGCAGTTTGTCTTTCGGGTATCAATGCGGATTACCGATCTCTTGTGCTGAAGCTGTAAAAAATCATTCGTATAAATAGAATTCACTTGAGCGTTCCATAGCACTTGCATAGCATGTGGGCCATATAAAGAACCATTTTCCATACAGGCTGGTCACGACCCGTTCAATCAAGGCAAGCTACAAAACGTGGGCTTCGTGGAGGCCTTGAAGCAGCACAACTACGAGTGCTTCTTCATCCATGACATTGACCTTGTCCCTCAAGACGATCGAAACCTGTACACCTGTGCTGAGTATCCAAGGCACGTTGGTGCTTCACAGGATAAGTTCAAGTACAGGTAAGCCGCCTCTATAAAAAAAAAAAAAAAAAATAAAGAATTGATATGAAATACAGGTCAAGAATCCAACGCTCCCCTTTGACCTTTAGACGCGCCCTTTAAAGGGACATAGAAATGCACAAAAAAATATATCAGGAGAAGTCGAAATTAGAACTATAATCCGTGTAATATACATTCGCACAAAAAGTATGACAGCAGAGCGCGATGTTGCTGCGCAAAAGAGCTTTCAGGCCTAACCGGATGAGGCTTTTCTCCAGCGCTTTATGCAGGTCCTGTGCCGCGGCGTTTGGCAAGCGGCAGCCAGATCGGCGTCGAGCAATAGAAGCTGGACGCTCCCCTCGAAGTCCAAGGCGAACAGATATTAGGCGGTGGGCGACAGAGGATCCGGGGACGACGCGCGAAAGTAGCCATTCTGTGGCTAGACTTGGGTTAGGTCCTCCGTTCACGCAAATTTTCGTGAGCCCCCATAGAATTCGGCACATAGAAGTGCTCAAACTACTGGAGTTGATAGTGGATGTGCTCTGGTATTTCTTTTGTGTCTACATGGTGTTCAGCCACATGGCTTTTCGAGCTTTCGTGTGCATGTTTTTTGTGCTACAGTGTTCATTAAAACCAAAATGCAGATGTTAGACATGAATGAAGCAGTTTTTAGGAAGTTACACGACGCAGCATAACATGTGGGAGTGTGCCATTCAAAGAAAACTTATGGAAAATGCACAGAATCCCACAAAAAGTTTAAAATGGGATTGGTATTTTGTTTCACGACTCTCTCCGTTCCGTAGTACGTCAACGGTAATCTTGTGTAAAACTTGTCCCGTATCATTGCGGTTTCTCGTGTACACAGCACGCTTTTTTTCCTGCAAAATAAAATGTCGGCATTTTGTTGCTAACACGGCTGTGGAAACGTCAGTCAATTTCCTAAGATACTTGTCCCTGCACGGGGCAACTGCTGTAAAGGGGCTAACGCAAACGCGAATTAATACAAACTAGTTGCGCTCACCAAACGCAAACGACGAATTGCAGTCACAACATTATACAGAGCTTGGTTCACCAATGAGTTTACAGCTGTTGCACTGTTTACTCATCGCGGTACCAGTGGAACCCGACTGTCCGCTATCTGAATCCGCCGTTTTCTGTGAATCGCACACTCCTATGCCATGCTGCACTGTGTAGCACGCTACAAACTGTTGCACCCATGTCTAACATGTGCAGTTTGTTTTTAATGAACACCTTTCCAGCCTGAGAACATCAATTTCCACCGCCAGCTTCAAGCACAGATACGTCAGTCCACGAAAAGCCATATCTGCAATCCACTGACAAGTACGAAGGCGCGTACACGTTCGGGGACCGTTCGGGTGCATATACGTCATAGAACATGGCTGCGCCCATGTGTATGTTTCGGAATGGATTACCTGTTGCTTTTCTCTCGTTTTTATTCATTTTTTTTGTACGTGGTATTGTACCGAACTGGGAGAACGAATGTGCATTTTGGGGAGAGTTCGATGTGGGCTTTAAGAATATCATAGCCGTTTCAACTGTTTGGTTGTCGGCGTAGCGGACATTTAACCTCCCCCTAATTGGTACCGTCCACGGTCGGGATTGAGCTCAGCAAGCCAACGCGTTATCGGCTTTGCTACAGAGGCCGGCTCGTCCCGCCTCTCCACTGGTTGCTCTCGCTAGCAGATGATTCTCGGCAGCCAATAAAAAGTGCTGCCGGGCTGGATGTCACCACATGTGAGGAGTAGCACGGGCGAGGCTGCCGCCGCTTCGCTCCGATTCTTGTAATTCGCACTTCCCAAAGGACGATTCATGAGAGTAGTATGTTCACATCACACTGCGTAATATGTACAGGTTTTCCCGCTCAGTTTAATTCATTTGCCAAATTTTTAATCCAGGTGCCATACCGTGTAATCCGAACGCAAAATTTTCCATCCCGGCGCCAAACCAAATAACCCCCACGCAAAAGCTTTAATCCGTGTGCCGCTAATCCGTGCGCCATTTATTTTAATACACCAACGAAAGAACTTTTTGGCACGTGTATTGATGATGTGGCAGCTCAAAATGCCTATGTTTAGGAAATTTATTCGATATTTTTTATTTTCCTAACAGGACCACGTCTCCTAAGAACACAACATCCTCCCACACGGCAGCCTTGTGACAAAGGCAACTGATTATAAATGTAGGTTAAAAAATTATGTAAACAGATACGTTAATCTGAAACAACAAACAAGAAGGGGGAAATGGTGACGGCATTAAGGCTGTCCTGTGCCTGTGAGCATGAACGGAAACAATCCAACGACGTTTCTGGCCTAGTAATATTAGATTTACTTTGAGCCGGGTATATGTGGACAGCACTATATGGCCAGGAAGATGGCTAGCGAATCTTGCACGTGTTCGAAACACTTTATTCAAAGAAGATAAGGAAATAACACAAAGAACAATATACAGTACAGTTTTCTTGGCCCTGCCGTCATAGCTACGGAGCGATTACATATCCCTGCCTTCACGAGGGGGTTTCCCGTGGATCGGAAGCCCTGTGGAAGTACTCGCGGCCGTTTTTTTCTCTGCGGGCGCTTTGCGCTACAGAGGGCGGCTGTGTTAAAATGACGCGTACTTAGTTGTTCCCAACCAGATCCGAAGTGGTCTGTTTTTTTAAAAATTAATTTTCTTAAGAAACACAGGAGTGTATGCTGTTGTCCAGGCAGACGTGATTGCGGACGACCGCTTCGCAGACGAACGAATGCTTTGCAGACGAACCTCGTCGCTTGGACGGCGGTTACTTGGGCACGGTTACTCGATAAGGCTTCTTACTCTGCGAACCACAGGATAGAAACAGGAACGACGTGAAAGAAACGAGAAAAACATATGCACATTGGCTACAGGCGGACGGACCTCAGGTGTTTCGCTATTATATAGACGAAACGAACTTCAACGTCTGGAGTTCACAAAGCTTCGGAAGGTTCCAGATCCATTTATACGGAGAGTTTGGCTATTCTGTGATATTTTGCCCCCGAAGTCATCGCTCCGCCCAGTTGGCCGGGATGAAAGGAGAGCCGCGGCAGCAGGGGGGTCTCAAGGCTGTACCGCTGCTCCCAAAATGGCGGAATGGAGGATTTCAAGACGATAGCTCTGTTCCAAAATGGTGTCACTGGCTTTGCGCCGCCCACTGTGCGACGTCAAATTGCACACTTTGAGAGATGCTACTCCCAATGGCCAAGCTCTCCTTATAAACTGCTCTGGCAGGTCCAAGCGAGGTGCGCCTACTAGTGAGAAGAAAACAAGTACAAAGAAGCGAATATAAACGTCCTTGCTTGTATGTCAGCCAACGACCTACTGGTATGGAGATTTGTAGAGCTCGTCAGCTGGCCTCGAAGATGCGTCTCGCGCTGTCGTGCAACCTGAAGCAAATGCAGTTTTCATATTCGCCAAGGCTCATAACCGTGCGCATGAAGCCCGTGTACATGAAAGGCACGTCACAAAGGATTTGCTCCGTACAGTCCATTCTTCAGCCCGATTGAAGAAATGTTCGCGAAATTCAAACTGTGCGTGAAGGCTCCTCTCAGAGAAAGAACAGATCAACTGCTCGAAACTACTCTAGGCACCACCAAAAAGTAGCGCCGCAAGGCTATGCTGACCTTTGCACCTTTGCTGCGGAAGATGCCATGCAAGAGCTCCTGCGTCTGGATTGCGCGACCTATGACCGCAATGATTTTATGTTAGTGGCAGCTGCTCTTGAAGGCAGCGATATGTGATCGCGCCGTTGTGCGATACCAGGGCCAAGAAAACTGTATTGCATGATGTTCTTTGTGTTATACATTTCCTTATTTTCTTCGAATAAATTGTTGTGCAAGACGCGCCAGTGTTCTTTGCTGACCACGTAGTGCTGTGCACATTACAAATACGCGGCTCAAAGTAAATCGAACACTACGAGGCCAGAAACACCGTCTTAGTTCATGCTCATAGGCACAGGACAGCTATAATCCTGTCAGTATTTCCCCCTTCTTCTTTGTTGTTTCAGATGAACGTATATGTTTATATAATTATTTAACCTACATTTATAATCAGTTGCCTTCGTTACAAGGGTGTTGTGTGGAAGGAAGTTGTGTGCTTAGGAGCAGCGCTTCTGTCAGAACAATGAAATATATTAAACCGATTTCCTCAGAACAGTCATTTTGAGCTGCCACGTCATCAAATACAGATACCAACAATTTCTTTCGTTTCTGGATTAAACGGCGCGCGGATTAAATTATGCAGCACGCGGAATGAAATTTTTGAACACGGATAGTTTCATTTGGAGCTTTTCTTGGGGGGGGGGGGATTTGGCACTTTTTCTTTCGAATTAAACAGTATGGCACCTGGCTTAAAAATTTGGCAGGTGGATTATGCAGTCTGTCTCCTAGATAAAAAATTTGGCGCTTTGATTAAAATGAGTGGCAAAACCTTACACACACACGCACACACACATAGATACATATTTTTCCACTTTGACACTCATACTGGCATGCCCCTTGGACCTGCGAGCTGTACTATGCGAAACGTCAGACGCGCACTTCAAACATCGCCGTTCCAGGTGTCTTCCATGGTCATTTAACACCATTTGAACTGATCAATTTCGCGCTCACGTCACTGAATGCATATGGCTTTTTTTTTTAAACATGAGCAATGTAACGTACCAAGGAGCAACCAAACATTCGACGACGAGGAAAGTAGATTTGTCCGGGGGGCATAGTGTTTTCTTGCCCAGGAACAGTTTCATGGACACTGAGAGGCAGATAAAAATTAACAACTCAGTTTCTTTTGCAAGCGTTTGTTTTGCATCTTTTTTGCCATAATTTTGTGCAATGAACAATTGATTCATGTAACAAAAATTCGCCGTTCACAGAACAACACTCGCGAGACAGACTTTATACTGTCAAAATGAGTTGTCATAAGTAGAGCCTGGTTTCCTAGGCAAAATCTTTTTCTTTTTTTTTCTTTTTTTGTGGAGGAAAATTCATAAAGGAACACCATTTTCTTCTTTATTTTCTTCATTGCGCATTTTTGGAGACCCGTCTTTCCTTCATCCCCAATGTGAGAAGGTGAAAGAGCACACTGTCCCTCTTGCTTCCTGGAAAAAGATTAAAAGTAAACAAACTGCAACCCAAGATAAGGGCACTTCCGATAGCGTCACCCGATACATGTGTTTTTGTTTTGTGTCCGGAAGTCGAAGCTCATCTTCGACGTATGAGGCGGCACTGTGCCCGTTCATCCTCTCACATTGGGGGTGAAGGAAAGACGCGTCTCCAAAGATGCGCAATGAACAAAATAAAGAAAAAACGATGTTCCTTCACGAATTTTTTGCGAACGATCTACCCAACGGATTTTTGTTCTGAAAACGGCTACGATATCAGGTGACCGAATGAACAGAGCTGGGCATGTATTACTTTGTATTATAATAGTATTACTGTAATAAAGTTTGTATTTGTATTACGTATTATAATACGCAAAAATGCGTATTACAAGTATTATAAATATAAATAATAATAATAATATTTATAATATAATTATCAATAAACAACGTCTTCGGCTGGCGTAAACATCAATAACTGGGCTGCTATCATATGACGCTATTCGAACCCAGGTACCGCCCAGTCACGGAGTGACATGGCCAGCACGCTAACCAATGTGCCACACGAGCTGGTGACGCAATGCCGCGCGCCTCAAAGCAAAGTACGGCAGTCCAGTCGTCGGAACCATTTGAAGATGACGAATCGACTGCGTTCCAGAACTCGCACGAGTCTACCCGAGGGTAGGGAGTAGCTACTCTCCGCGTTCGAGAACCTACTCGGGAGTAGCTACTCTCCGCGTTCGAGAACCTACTCGATGGCGTCACGGCCCCCGTTCCGAAACCGGGTGGCCTACTCGGGAGTAGCTTCTCGAGATCGACTCGCTCAACTTCCTGTCAGGCGGGAGTAGCTAGCTAAACGTAGTGATGTCAGAGCTGTCGACTGCATTGAAATCTACGGTTATCTGCTTTTGCTGCTGCTCGTCTCAGCTGCATCATAGAGGGCGCAGGAAAGTTCCAGTGCGGATATTGCGACCTGATGTTTTCTTCAGAGCAACACGCACGGAACCATACAGGGTGTCCCAGAAAACATGTCATCGAACAATAAAAAAACTACGCCACCTAGAATCACGCGGTCAACAGCATTTGTTCTTATTAGGTTTTTGCCACCTCCTAATGTGAATGTTATGTACTACAAGTTTAATTATGTAAATAAATAATAAAAGTAAAATTTGCCAAGTAAAGGTTACTTTTTTACCCCACCAATATGAAGAGCGTGCCGAGTTCACTCAAATTCATGATAATTCGCAGTGATATTCACGAGCTATCCCATCGGAAAAAATAGCCGAATATCATGCTTTTCGGAGCACCGAACCATAGCGCGCGATGGCTTTTTGAGCGCAATCGCTCTCAGTGCGACGAAAGGAGGTTCCGAAGCCAGCTCACAGAGTGATAGTAGAAAAAGTAACAGTTCCTAAAATTGGGAGAGGGAAAGCATTATCTCAGCGAAAGTCGGACGTGATAAGCCGTTCCTGTTTTATCTCTTTCTGCGATGTCGGGGAGGGCTGGGTTTCCAACCTCCTTTCGTCGGAATGACAAAGATTGCGCTAAAAAATTCATCGTGCGCTATTCTGTACGACCTCCGTAGAGCATGATGTTCGGCTATTTCTTCCGATGGGATAGCTCCTGAACATCCCTGTCAATTATCATTAATTTGACTAAATTAGACACGCTCTTCACATTGGTGGGATAAAAAAGTGACCTTTACTAGTGTTTTTGCCAACTCCTCATGTGAATGTCATGCATCGTAAGTTTAATTTTGTAAATATTTGCGAACTGAACTCGGAAATTTGCCAAGTAAAGGTCACTTTTTTACCCCACCAATATGAAGAGCGTGTCGAATTCACTCAAGTTCATGATAATTGACAGTGATATTCGCAAGCTATGCCATCGAAAAAAAAAAAAAAGCCGAACATCATGCTTTTCGTAGCACAGAACCATAACGCGCGATGACTTTCTGAGCGCAGTCGCTTGCTGTCCGACGAGAGGAGGTTCCAAACCCAGCCCACAGAGTGATAGTAGAAAAAGTGACAGTTCCTGAAATTGGGAGAGGGTAAGTGCGATCCCAACGAAAGTCGGATGCGATAAGCCATACCTGTGTTATCTCTTTCTGCGTTGCAGGTGTGGGCTGGGTTTCCAACCTCCTTTCGTCGGACTAACAAGGATTGCGCTGAAAAATTTGTCGCGCGCTTGCTTCGTAGAGCATGATGTTCGGCTATTTTTTCTCACGGGATAACCCCTGAATATCCCTGTCAATTATCATTAGTTTGAATACATTAGACACGCACTTCACATTGGTGAGGTAAAAAAGTGACTTTTCCTTGGCAAATTTCGGACTTCAGTTCGCGAAAATTTACATAATTAAGCTTACGTAACACGACCTTCACATCAGTAGGTGGCAAAAACCTAGTAAAAACAAATGCCGTTGCCCGCATGATTCTAGGTGGTGTAGTTTTTTTATTATAATTCAATGACACGTTTTCTGGGACACCCTGTATGCAACACACATCAGATCGTTGCATGTGAAGATCGAAACCTGTTTCTATGCGTTTTAGAGCTAGCTACGGACGAGAACAGCGCTACCCTTTCTCGGACGGTAAATACTGCTAATTCATGGCATGAATGCTTTACGAGCACACTCAGATGACCCCATACCGAAGTCAATAACGTCACACTAAAGCGAAAAAGCGGCCGGCGGTTCTGATGTCCCGGAGCCCAAACGTCACTGTCGTCTGCTGTCGCCATGTTGAGAATCGTACTCGCGCCTGTTCCACAACATACCCGAGGGTTCTCCTACTCCCGTGGTCACGTAGTACAACCCTGTCCCGTGACTCTACTCTACTCTACTCTAGAGTTCGTTCTGGAACGCAGCCGAAGATGACCCATCGCGCACCTACCAAAGATTACGGAACTGTAGCGCCGGATATTCATTCGCGCTCGCGGTGTGCTGCGTGCTACTGCGCGGAAAACGTAGTGCACGTGTGATATTTAGCTTGAACACATTTCTTTCCAGTTTGAGGTTGTAACTGTTATAACAGATCTTGTATAGGATAAGACTTACATTCATCTAGTTCATTTCCGCTAGTGAAATAAAATCACACGTGGAATTTTTGATCGTAATTGGTGAGGAAAACGCCACGTCACAATGACGTAAAAGTAGTAATAGGTGGGGTCCAGTACGGACCCTAGGTGCCTGGTTCGAACCCTCAGAGCGTCTCAGCCGACTTCGCTCGCATATTTTTTGCCGCGCGTGGCGGGCGGCGCGAGGGTGGAGGCGTTTATCGGCGGGCGGCGCGTGTGCGGAGGATTGTCCGTGCGCTTACCCTCGCACATTTTTCAGCCTGGGCCGACATCGCTCGCGTATTTTTTCCCGCGCCCGGTGGACGGTGCTCGGGTGGAGGGTTGTCCGTGCGCTTATCGGTGGGGGGAGGGATGCGTGCGCGCTTACCCTCGAACATTTTTCAGCCTGGGTCGACTTCAATCGCAAATTTTTTTCCGCTACAACAGGTGTGCAGTATGCGGTTTACATGCAAGTATAGACATGCAAAGGATAGCCATACACAAACTACAAGTGAAAATATATTTATTGAAGTCATTAGTGCCAGGAATTATGCTGTGACTCGATGTGAAGGAGAAAAACCTAGCCAAAAAAACCTGAAGCAGAAGAAACACAATACGACACACTTATCAAAGATTATCTGCGCGTGCGCTTCTCGTTGCGTATTTTTCAGCCTGGGCCGACTTCTTTCTTCATTTTTCTGCCTGGGCCAACTTCACTCACAAATGTTTTCCGCTACAACAGGTGTGCGGTGGGCGATTTACATCCAAGTATAGACATGCAAACGATAGCCATACACAAAAGTACAAGTGAAAATATATTTATTAAAGTCAATAGTACACAAATTATGCTGTGAGGAGGTGGAGTGTGGAGGAGAAAAACCCAGCCAAAAAACCTGAAGCTGAAGAAACACAATACGATACAAGTAACAAAGAATATACTTATTACAGGTACGATACAATAGCATTGAATAGGTATCACAGATCAAACATAATAGTTCTTATTAACGGTAATCATACACACAAGTTTTCAATTAATCAGAATTAAAATGGGGTAGCACATTTAATCAAAGTAATCAATACGATTACAATCAAAATTACAAGCTGTATGATAAAAAGTCTAATATTCCTATTCGTGACCACCATCAATGCAACAGCGGGATTTTAATTACAAGTCCCGATAGATGAATGTAATAAATTGTGAACAGTAGAGACCGTGGAAGACCATGGGACACGAACGACACGACGACAAGAACGACACCGAACACAAGAGGAAATAAAATCTATACCACTACAAAGAAGTTGTTCTTAATCAAAACAGAGGAGAATAATCTATCATTTTAACTATCATAAAGTCATCCTCGTGACATAATCTAATCGAAGACTATACAATTTTCATTCTAAAGGTGCTGTCACACTGGACCGACACGACACCGACACTGACACGGCGCCGACGCCCACGGAAGACAGACGTTGTCACCATACATTGTATTGCCAAGCACACCTGTCACACTGCGCCGACGGACAGCGGCAGACGCAAGTCGACAAAATGTCGTTTCAGTGTGACAGATTTCGGTAACAAAACCGGCAGGCAGACAGTGTCTGACGACATGTCAACAGCAGTTTGATCGTTGCTCAAAAATGCGAAGACCGACATACGACATCCACTGCGCGAAAAGATATTTTTTGAAAAATCCATGTTGCGGGTGTTGCGATTATTATTTAAACAATCAGCGCCTCTGACGGAGGTGTGTTCGCGAAAACCGTTGTCTTTTGGAAAGCTTTCGCTGCGCGCGTCGTGCTGCCCCTCAGCTATGGAGTTCACAACGGAAGATGAGAATACTTTGATATCTACAATGGAGACAAAGCATGAGATTCTCGTAGCATCCCATGCTTTTTCGTCGCACGAGCCACTTCCTACTCCACAATGATCGTGGCTTTTTACTAGTTTCATCGTCGTCGTCCGAATCGAGCGCAAGATAAAACGCCACGGGGCACATTCCCATACGCTTCTGCTGTGCAGGCCGCCATCTTCGAACAAAGTGGTGGCGGCAGTAGCGATGTTGCTGTCGTTCAGTGTGACAGGCATGTTTGTCAGCGGCGGGTGCCGACAGCGTCCAGCCGTGACGGCCGGCAGACAGACAGACGCGTCGCCCGTCTTTGGTCTGTGCACTGTGACAGGTGCAAGAACACCGTGTCGTTCGATGTCGGCATACAAATTTTGTCGGCTGTCGGTCCAGTGTGAAAGCACCTTAAGAGACACTACAAACCTTACTTTGTTTTATGAATCCAACACAGAAAATATATATGTTAAAAATGAACTTCACCACACCCACAAAATGAGCCACATTTTTTAAACTTACCTTATTGTACTACTGTGCACCCATATAATATGCTAACACAAAAAAAAAATCAGTTCATACTTATTTCGTAAAATGGTACGTGTCGTCAAAACAGGACACCAGGGCTCAAGGCATATAGGCGGGGCGTATGGGGGACGAAGGCTGCGAGTCCAGTGAATGGTAGGATTGACTGAGCGCGCATTTAGTGACCATAGTATTCGAATACAAGCAGCATGAACATATGAAGTCAAAACAGTCTTCACGTGATACATATTTGAGGACATTGGTACCAAACGAAATTTTCCGTAGGTTATACTTGATTGCGGCGTTTTCGTACGCTTTACCTACATCGAGTAGGAGTTTTATTCAGTTTTATTGACGCTTTCTATGCTACACTTATACTCACTTATGATAACTGGGTAATATAGGTCTTGCATAGCATATGTCGGACTTGCTCCACCTACATGGAGTAAGTTATTCCTCCCAAAAGAGACATCAGGGTACCGTGGTTTATCCGGAATCCCAAACATGGAGGGGCTTGCAGGAAACTTGGACCGAATAGCTATCCATCCTTTTCGTAGGGAGAGCGCAGGTAAAAAAGTTAGGGGATGTCGCCAAACATATGAGGGGTGAAAGGGGTCTGGATGGACGGTGCCCTCTATATGAAACTTTTCCAAAGCCCAAAATTGAGCTGGAGCACATCTACAATATACATGCGTCTGCAAACAATTTCTTGACATTTGTGTCAGGAGACTAGGTCGGACTAGGTATTTATGTGTAGGGGACTAGGTCCGTTCTCAGAGAAGGCTCTTAGTGTAGTCCACGTGGTATGGTCACTGTTTCGAAAACTTGACCTCCCATTGGTAGATGGAATGGTATGACTTGCTCTACTTCGCCTCCATTTGTATCTATATATACCTCGTTCTTGAACATTGCATTATGATTTATTTCATGAGCAACACGCTTTTAGTATGCACTCGGAAAAGCAATGCATCGATATGGTACGTCACCCTGTAGATCATTGCAAGATGTCTCCTGGTGTTACAGCTGAGGAGAGATGTGACAGTGGCGCACACTTCTCATTATCACGATGGTTCACTACGCATACCCTCATACACTTCTGTGCACTTTTCGCTGACTCCGCTGCATATTCTCGATTCTCCTTTCGCCTTGCCTCAGTCTAATCCGGCAATAAGGTATGTTCGTACGCCCTGTATGCCCTTCAAGAAACGCCCCCCCCCCCCCCTGAGGGTGAGGGTCTGGAAGGCCCCTATTTGAAAATCATGAAAGTACCAACATGAAGATAATCATGTGCTGCAGACATGCGCGCCTATTTTCACAACCACTGAGCCCTGATGGTGTCCACCCCGGAATACAAAAGGCAAGCGCACATCAACCAGTTTCTCAACGCAGTGATGTTTCGCAGGTCTCACCTTATGTCCTCGAAAAATTTAAATCTCGTCACCCTGTAGAGAAAGCCGCAATAAAATGACAAAGTTCACCCATTCCGCATTCACGACCACGACCCCGCTCCGCCATGTTTAGCGCTTCGTCTTCGTCTCGGCACGCGACTAACGAAAGAAAATTGATGCTGTCGACGCGTGGGATGACCGACGTACAGTTCTATGTCGGTTCCAGTGGTTTCGGTTTTGTTTCGGAGCCGCACGAGCACTTTTTCTGACATGTCCGATTTTGACGACGCCAGGGCCGAAAGTTGTAATAGCCCATCACTCCATATTTTGCTCACACGTGTTTCGTTTTTGTGGTGGAATGCGATACTCTACGCCCACCTGTCTGCTCCGACAATGCTTTCAAAAGTGAACGAACTGAACGACCTGATTCGTAGTCATTCACACTCTCTCAAGGCTCCATATTCTGTCTGCAGGTATCCTTACCAGGGGTACTTTGGTGGAGCAGTTGCTCTTACGAAGGAACACATGGAATTGCTCAATGGCTACTCGAATGAGTATTGGGGATGGGGAGGCGAAGACGATGACATACATAACAGGTAAGTAACCTAAAGATAAACCAGTTCACTGAAAAAGAAAAAGAAAATAAATCTGTCAAGCCCCTGCAGTTACTAGATTTCAGGTGGATGCGAATTTATTTCCAGCCAGGCAATAAGTACATGTACGAGCTTATGCTTTTATAAGTAAGATTTGCATCGGGGATGCATACTGCACGTGTGCGAATATCTACCCGATATTATGTACTTCCTTTTGTAAGCCTGGTCTCTGCTAGCAGTCAGGAGGCAATGTACCGGGCCACTACGTCCAACGAGTTATTGCAATATATCAGTCCATCCATCAGTGGACCTAACGGCACGTTGGATCTGACAGCTCGTTCTATGAAACGGCACAGTATCGATATCGACGCGTTGGAACGGTGATGATTTAATGGCGTCCTGAAAACTGATGCCTGATTGAGATGCAATGAGAGGTTAACTGAGATAACACTTCTAAATATTAGCTTAGAGTAATTTCAAATTCAACATATTGATACCTCTGTGGCCTCGGTGATACGAAGATCTGCACAGGTTTCCTTGCAGATATGTTTGTTTGCATGAACAATAAGTCATTTCTGCATTTCGCCGGCTAGTTCCATCTCAAATCGAACAATCCGGTACACCTGATGTCTCCAATGAACGGGAAAAAAAAATATATGTTGAAGCCATCGGTGAGTTAGGAGAAATAAACGCTTTCCGAATTCTCTGCGCTTCGCGGTTCGGGAAATAGGAGAGGAGGAAAAAACTGCCTCTCATAAGGCGACGTCGTCGCGAGCGGGTTTGAGCGTTCGCTACAAGGCCATTTCTTCTCGCATTATAGTAATTTCTTGATCTGGCTTTGGACCACTTAGGGCACAATAGGATCCTTCGTTGGCAGTGCTGTACCTGTTTTTGTTTGTCTGCAAAAAATATCAAAGTTGACTCAAAGTGCCGAAAAACACCATATTCACTGCAGCTTTGCGGACGATGTACAAAACGGATAAGATTGGGCTTTATGCCGTTTAATTTGTCATTCATAGGGCTATCGAATGATGTATAATTTGTTGCTCTGCTGTGTAAGGAATGTAAACGATACCTCTTTTAGTAGCGCCATACCACCGAAAAGTGACGAATTTCGGAAGCCTTTATCTAAAAAACCCCACCAAAAACTAGCCTCGAAAATTTTATATGTTGTAGGTAGTTCCTTAGACTATGCACAGAAGCAAAAAAAAAAAATTCGGGCTTGATCGGTAGGCGCACTGTGAATTTTTTGCCAGCCCTATACGCGGAGCGCATTCAAGCTGAGGCACCGCGTCCCGCGTGTTGCAAAATCGAATTTTCCAAAGGGACTTTCAACTTCTGTCTTCATATAAAAAGTAATTGCTGTCATTTGAAACCATTCTGGGGTTTCAAGGTTTCCTTTTCAAGGTTCTGATCGTTTGCGTTCATAACAATGGTGTAATCGCTGAATCTAGATTGTGGAGCAACCAGATGGTGCTCGCATTTTTTGCGGGATGTCACACATGCATTGCAAGTGCTGGGAGCCCGGGAAGAACAGAATGACTTTACATGTTTGTAAGAGGCATATCTGTTCAGGGTTATTCTAAACAAGCATATTTACTGTACGCATTATGGCAGGAGGGACGCAATGACTTCCAGTATTCTTTGAAACATTTCCTTTCCTACGGCCCCATGACCTCGGACGGGGGAAATTGCACTGAGGAAAATGTTGTGGTGTCATACGCACACACTCAAGGCTAATTCATGGTGCCTTTTGTGAACCTTGCCGAAACAGCCCGACTGGCGCCGCTGTCCAATATGTTATTCGGTTCGACATATTATTCGGACAATATGTTTTTCGGTTCCGTTGCATGCTGCGACCATGGGAAGGTCCTGATCGCATTTACTCCCTGAAGACACATTGCGCAAAGTTTCGCCTACACACAGAAGACGCTTCGCTCACTTCTCGACTACAGAAGTGCATGGAGTGCCCTTATACAGAAAGTGCGACGACATCTGCATTACTGTATAGTGTGTCGTCCTGGTATCACACCTACCTCCATGGCCTCTTCGTTGTACAGTACTGATCGTGTGGATTTCGCTGACTACTGCCTCATGCACAAGAAAAAAGTGCTATAGACAAAGGATTTTCGCTTTGCTTCGGAGATCGGCGTAGCTGCCATAAAGACTGTGGTTCCAGCAGATCAAGCCGAAGGCGTAACAGAAATGGGCCAGCTATGCAGAAGCTGCTTCAAGTACTTCACAATAAAGGTGGCTGAATCACAACACGCAGCAATGTTGCCCACATTTGAAAGAAAATCTGACAAGAACCTGCCATCACAAGTAACATTAAGGGAAGTGGCTTCCACAACGGCCTAAAGCAGTTCATGACACGAGCACTATCATCCACCCGGAATGCTCTGCATAACTTACGTTACCTTCTTACCTTCGTCACCTTGTCTTCTTCGCTGTCAAGTTCTTGTTATTCTGTGTACTCTAAATATGCTTCGATATGATCACTGTGGACAAATATACCACTTATAAAGACGTATTCTAAAGCATTCTGTTCTTCACGGGCTCCCAGCACTTGCAATGCATGTGTGTCATCCCGCAAAAAATGTGAGCACGTATGGTTGCTCCACAATTTACATTCAGCGATTACAACACTATTATGGACGCAAGCGCTCAGAACGGTTTCAAATAATAGCAATTACTTTTTATGTGAAGACAGAAGTTGAAAGTCCCTTTGGAAAATTCGATTTTGCAACACGCAGGACACGGTGCCGCGGCTTGAATGCGCTCCGCGTATAGGGCTGGCAAAAAATTCACAGTCCGACTTTTGATTTTTCTTCTGAGCATAGTCTAAGGAACTACCTACAACATATAAAATTTTTGAGGCAAGTTTTTGGTGCGGTTTTTTAGATAAAGGCTTCCGAAATTCGTCATTTTTCGGTGGTATGGTGCTACTAAAAGAGGTATCGCTTACGTTCCTTACACAGTAGAGCAACAAATTATACAACATTCGATAGCCCTATGAATGACAAATTAAACGGCATAAAGCCCAGTCTTATCCGTTTTGTACATCGTCCGCAAAGCTACAGTGAATATGGTGTTTTTCGGCACTTTGAGTCAACTTTGATATTTTTTTGCAGACAAACAAAAACAGGTACAGCACTGCCAACGAAGGATCCTATTGTGCCCTAAGTGGTCCAAAGCCAGATAAAAAATTACTATAATGCGGGAAGAAATGGCCTTGTAGCGAACACTCAAACCCGCTCGCGACGACGTCGCCTTATGAGAGGCAGTTTTTTCCTCCTCTCGTATTTCCCGAACCGCGCAGCGCAGAGAATTCGGAAAGCGTTTATTTCTCCTAACTCACCGATGGCTTCAACATATATTTTTTCCCGTTCATTCGAGACATCAAGTGTACCGGATTGTTCGATTTGAGATGGAACTAGCCCATATCAATCAACGATGACTTCTTCACTGATACCGCTCATATTGCGATACGATGAAAGCGAGTGCGTGAGTGTCTGATTCAAAACGTGTCGTGTTATTATATTAGGATTTTCGCGAAGGGCCTGAAGATCACAAGGTACTCCATGAACGTAGCGCGGTATACTCACCTAGGTCATCGCCGTGGCATACGAAACCCCATGAGGTAAGCTTGGCTTTCATGCATCAGTCCATGTTACACATTTTTATCGCGCGGGAAAAATGTTGCTAAACATGATTCAGATCACATACCAAACAACTTTACTTTTAAGATGATGATTGAGGAGTTTCCTCGCCAGTGGCGGTACTGTATTGTCATTAACACACTGCTGCTGGTGAGTGAGGTGTGCAATAATGAACCCCTTCATAATATGGTTCGAAGTTCTATGGTGTCCAAGAAGGTCAAATGAGCTTGGAGTGCGCAGCGTTGGTGGTCTGGATTTCGCCAGCGACCAAGCAACTTTGAGAGAGAGGGAGCGAGAGTCCAGCTGGTTCAAAGACTCGGAGAGTGCCGTTAGGGAAGGCTGCTAGTGTGGACAATGAAGAATGTGCTCTAGGTCATCTAGAGTACCGCAGTGAGAGCATTTGGGAGATACAACTTGTCTCAAGCCGAGCTGAGCTGTAAAAGCCACATCGAGTCGCATTGGAATGAATGAATGCAGCATCCTGTCGAGAGGTGTTTCGTAGTATGCGGAAAGCGAGCGTTGGATCAACTCTTCCCAGCATAGGTTGGGGTTAATGTTAGTTGTTCATTGGCGGGAAGCTAGGGGCTTCACGAGACGTCGAAAAGTGCAACGATTGTCTTCTTTCAACAATGCTGGTCCGTCTGCGAGACTAGAAAGCTGATTCTGCTGTATTATAGGCCTGTTCATTCCCCATGACGCCGGAATGGGCTGGAACTCACTGGAGAACCTGCCTGTGGCCTGCGTCGAACACAAGGTTGTAAGACATAAACAGATCAGTCACTGTGGGTGCGGATGAGTCTCGTACGACAGGACTTTCAGTAACTTGGAATGCAGATTTTGAGTTAATGTAGGATTCCCAATCCCAAGGGGTAAAACGAGCGACGTGCTGCAGAAAGAAAATATCAGCATAGAGTTCCGCAGTTGTTGATGAGGGCCTTCGGATGGTATGACGAATGCTGAGACGAACTTGCCATTTCTAGATGCGCCATCTGTATACGCTGGAACAGAAGTAGAAAACTTCCCGTTTACCAGAGTATACAAATGCGCTCGAAGGACTTGAGAGCGAACTTGACTCTTGGTCCTGGAAGTTTCGGAAGACCTACGAAGGTTGGTGGCACCGGCGGTGTTACATCCTTAGCTATGAAGCCAGGAGACCCTGGCGTATCCTCTGCGCTAGTCGATGGAAGTCACTTTCAGGGCGGTATCTAGTTATCCTGAGGAGCGGGTGACGCACGCAAACAACGGAAGTGCCGAGTCGTTTCACGTTCACAAAGAACCTCTACCGGAAGTTTACCAGCTTCAGCCACTCTTGGGATCCCAAGGCAGCGGCGAAGGCTCATCGCGATTACCACATGAAAGAGTTGTAGGAAAAGGACCAGGTTTCCCGACAAAGCTTTAATGCAGAAGAGCTGCAATGTCGTCGAACAATCAACTAGAACTAACAACCTAACAATAAACTAACGATAGGCGCATGTCAAATGCAGGTGTCCCTTCTTCCTCTTTCTCTTTCTAACATAAACTCCGGGCCGCGGGTGGGCCTCGCGTAGTACATAACAACGCACGGTATTGTCCGGTTGTTTCCGCATCCGGTGGTATAAGTATCGGTAACGCGGACAGCCTGGCTGTGTAGGCGAAAGCTCGTCGAGACCCTACAAACGCTTTTTGCAAACTTGTCGAAAGACTGAACGGTGGACGATATCTCTGGCTCGATCGAGACAGACGTCAGTCGCTGTCTAGGCGTAATGTCGTCAACGGAAGAGGTAGTCAGACACTGAACCTCGTCTGGACGTGTTCTGTAGAATAGTAACCGTGTTACACATTAAGATGTGGGGATTGTGGTGAAACAGGATCCTCCACGGGGTGAAGAGAGTGGGCATCATGCGGAACAAACTGAGCGAATTCATCCTTGTGGTGGGATGGTGTGAGTTCACAAAGCTCTCTTGTATGACGTGCGCAGTTTCCTTCAGCTTGCAATCGGATGTCCTTCTCAGAAAATGCTGCTTCCTCTCGATCTGACTCTTTCTTCCCTGCAGCTATAGCTTCAGTAAGCAATGGACTGCTCACAGTGTTTGCTATCATAGGTTCGTCATGCAGATGCATGCCTTGTAACGGAGCAGAGTCCCGTGTCGCTGTGAAATCTTGGGACGAGGCACAGGTTTTAACATGTGTTGTCGGAATATCCATCCTTTCATTATGCGTTGTGTCTAAGTTCCAGAGTACCACACGTGCTTGTCAAAAACGTCTGATCCAAGCTTTGGTCGATTATTCCTGATTTGGTCTCGCATGTATCTTGTTCGTTCACCCCTGACTCTGCAGCATTAAACTCCTCAAACTGGTCCTTTCCAGATCCTGCTTTCTCGTGTATTCCGGACGCTAAGTGATTCCGCAATGACTGCCGTGATGAAAATTCTTCAGAAGACGGTACAATATGCAGTTTTAGAAGCTTAGGAAGCGTTCCTGAATAGCTTCCTGAATAGCTTGTTCCAGACGTTCCATGGTAACCGTCAGGAGTCGCTGACAGGTGTCTTGAGAGGTACCGGTTGGCACTTAGCATGGCTCGGACTATAATTTCCAGGTATTCGTCTCAGGTCTCAATAATGGCTGCAATTTCGCGGTCCATGTCCGCCAGGAGAGATGCCTTCAAAGTGAGCTGAGAAAGCTTGAGCTGCAGTTCTTTCGTGGACAGAGATGTTCGACGCAATGCATCATGGATGTCCTCTGCAAGCTTCGTTATACTGGAACGAACTGGGGCTCGAAGTTTCTTGAGTCGTTCCATGTTCTTGTTCTGTTCCTGGAGTCCTTTCGTCAGTGGTCCGAATGAGGCGACGCCTCCTGGGTTTCGGCACCTAAAAATGTAGGAAAATGACCAGGTTTCCCAACAAAGCTTTAATGCAGAGGAGCTGCAATGTCGTCGAACAATCAACTAGAACTAACAACCTAACAATAAACTAACGATACGCGCATGCCACATGCAGGTGTCCCTTCTTCCTCTTTCTAACAAGAGTGTCGGACCCAGAATGCTTCGTTGGGGTCTCCTTGAGGAACATGATGTTTAGTGCTTTGGCCTGGGGATGTATGGACAGTGACAATTCGGTCCGTAAGGAATTCTTGGAGCCAGCTGAATAGTCGACCGGATACACCAAAAAGCGTAAGGCGTACAGCACACAAATGTGCGAGACTGTATCATATGCGTGCTTCATGTCTAGGAAAATCGATACGACGATCCGGCGGTGAGCACGAGCATGTTGGACTGTAGACAGTAGGTCGAGAACGGATCTACGGAGCTTCGGTGGCGACGAAATCCAGCCATTTCGTGACGGAACACACCTTGCTATTTGTGCCACCAGTCGAGACGATGCAAAACTATTCTTTACATCAGTTGTCCCATACAGCTTGTCTGGCTCGCAGGGCGGTAGAAAGATAGGGCATTTGTGGCTTGCCTGCTTTTCTGAAGGGAACAGTGAGTGCCTATGTCCAGGTAGGTGGTAGAGATCCCAGTTTCCAAGGCGTATTATACACATGATGGAAGGTCAAGGTTGTGTAGTGCACACTCAGAAAAAACGAAAAAAATCTAAAAGGGATTCAAATGATGCTCGGACACCTTCGTGAACAGAGGTGGCGTTGCAGCGACACCCTTGTGTAGCCATATTTAATGCGGTGTTACGTGCACTCCCTTCATGAAGGGGTGCTAGCCTCACTCCCCAATGGTTATGACGAGGTTCTTCCAGTCTACGCAACAATGTAGCGTCGTAGTTTTATGCATTCGCTAAGATTACCGAGGCACATCTGCAAATAATGGAAAAGGGGATGAACAAGCATTTGTCTGACATGGCCGAAGTAGTTGTATCCCTGTAGAGGGTCCCATTTATTTTTCACCTGACTGTCCAAGTCCTGGCTGTACCAAGAAGTTGCTGGCTGATACCCTTGGAAAGTACCCAACGTTACGTACCGACAAACAAGTTCTGCAACTTTACAACAAGGCTGGTGCCTATACCTTGCGTTGTGCTCATAAATATGCTCGCTTGTACAATGCAGGTCTTTGTTGTTATAATTGTAATTGACACTCGGATCGCTCGTTTCATACGAGGGAAAATGTGCTTCGAAATACTCGTCAAGTAAGAAATGCAATGTCCGACAGAAAGGGATATCTCTTTTGTAAGTATAAGTGCCTTGGAGTTACTGCAGATTCAGTTTGAGTTAATGAGGCCTTTGCTCGTCACCGTTACGAAAGTGTTTCGCTCCTTTGTACTATAGGAGCGGGTTGTACAATTTTTGGGTCATATCGTACTGAAGTTCGAGTGACGGCTTCTGAGGCATATTCCGCTTGGGTAGTTCTATGGGGCTACCTGGATTCTTGAGTAAGACGGTGAGGCACTGAACTTGTTATTTGTGTTTTGGGGCGAGGGCAGTGTTGTATTTATAACGTGGTGCAATACAGACCAGTACCTGCACAAAAAAGAAAACAGTCAAATGAAGTAACATCACTTAATGGCATAGTGGAAAACAGTGCTTAGCTTCTTAGCATTCTCTACAATATGGTTGGGTAGGGCAGGCAAGTTAACACCCGCAAGAAGGTTGTCAGGCGAACACCCTCAGGGAGGGGAGTCGAGGGGACTGCCTCAGGAAGGGGAGCCAAGCGATCATACTTAGCAAGGGAGTCAAGAAAACACCCTTACATGGGGAGTAGCCTGAACATCTCAAGGGGTGTGTGACGAGCGTGAACACCCCCAAGGGAGATTCCGGTACTCCTTTTTGTGCAGCACGTTCACAAGCTTAAAGGCTGTCTTTGGCTCGATTAGAGTGAAGTCACGGCCCATAACGGTGGACTTAGAGATGCAAAATTTCCGGAAATTTTGAATCGCTCGAAAAAAGTTTGGTTCGGGTTTTTTCCGAAAAATTTGGAGAAATGGAAACAAACGTGGTTACAACGTCTTTTTTCGATTTAAAATTGAGTCGTAGCATTGCTGGCCAAACCACAGCATACAACGAGCTAGAAGCTTTAGAAGTGTTCATCCTCTAGGCATAAATGCAGGGCAGAGCATCCCATGAGACTGCTGTCTACTCAGCGATAGGTAATTACCACAACCCGTCCACCAGCCAGAACTCCGACATTATGTGAACGCGATGGCGATCGCTTGGAGCGGCCAGACAGAGCCAGACAGAGCGGATTAGATGTGTTAGGGAGGTGACGTCCCTCTCGCAGAAGCCACCTAGACGCGGAGCGGTGCATGCGGTTGAGGTCCGCGTCGATACCATGAAGAGGAGAATGAGGACGACTGGTGGTGCACGACTGGACACACGGCTTGTGATTGTGGCTGTTGATGCAGCAGCAGCGGGATGGCAGGAACAAGAGCACTGCGATCCGGGCGGGTTCTAGTGACGAGATGGGAATGCTGAGCCAGGAGGGAACCGAAAACCGAGAAAAAAAAAACGCTATTTTGGTGTGCATCGGAACAGAAACGAAACCCTATACGTTTTTTTTCGCTCAGGAGGGAAACCAAAAAATGTATTTAGCGGTTTTCGGTCCAAGAAAAAACTTCGCCGGCTTGGACTACGAATAGGCGAATGGAACTGACGTCGTGTGTTTTGAAGTCATGTCTCTTTATTGTCCACCAAAAGACCTATTGTCACGTACAAAATTCAAAGAATGACCTCTAATTTGAAAACAATGCAGTTATCGAATGCGTAAACGTGCAAAGTTGATCAGCCATCCATTCTTCTCCCAAATACCGTATAAACGCATGTTTAGTCCGCATGTACAAAATTAAAAGAATAACCTATAATTTGAAAGAATGCAATTATAGAATGCGTAAACATGCAGAGTTGATCAGGCATGCACTCTTCTCCCACATACCGTATAAACGCATGTTTAGTCCACACATACAAAATTAAAAGAATTACCTATAATTTGAGAACAATGCAATGATCGAAAGCGTAAACATGCAAAGTTCATCAGGCATCCACTCTTGTCCCAAATACCGTATAAACGCGTGTGTAATCTGCACGTACAAAATTGAAAGAATGACCTATAATTTGAAAGCAATGCAATTATCGAAATCGTAAACATGCAAAGTTGATCAGGCATCCACTCTTCTCCCAAATACCGTATAAACGCGTGTGTAATCCACACGTACAAAATTCAAAGAATGACCTCTAATTTGAAAACAATGCAATTATTGAATGCGTAAACGTGCAAAGTTGATCAGCCATCCACTCTTCTCCCAAATACCGTATAAACGCATGTTTAGTCCGCATGTACAAAATTAAAAGAATAACCTATAATTTGAAAGAATGCAATTATCGAATGCGTAAACATGCAGAGTTGATCAGGCATGCACTCTTCTCCCAAATACCGTATAAACGCATGTTTAGTCCGCACATACAAAATTAAAAGAATTACCTATAATTTGAGAACAATGCAATGATCGAAAGCGTAAACATGCAAAGTTCATCAGGCATCCACTCTTGTCCCAAATACCGTATAAACGCGTGTGTAATCCGCACGTACAAAACTCAAAGAATGACCTATAATTTGAAAGCAATGCAATTATCGAAATCGTAAACATGCAAAGTTGATCAGGCATCCACTCTTCTCCCAAATACCGTATAAACGCGTGTGTAATCCACACGTACAAAATTCAAAGAATGACCTCTAATTTGAAAACAATGCAGTTATCGAATGCGTAAACGTGCAAAGTTGATCAGCCATCCATTCTTCTCCCAAATACCGTATAAACGCATGTTTAGTCCGCATGTACAAAATTAAAAGAATAACCTATAATTTGAAAGAATGCAATTATAGAATGCGTAAACATGCAGAGTTGATCAGGCATGCACTCTTCTCCCACATACCGTATAAACGCATGTTTAGTCCACACATACAAAATTAAAAGAATTACCTATAATTTGAGAACAATGCAATGATCGAAAGCGTAAACATGCAAAGTTCATCAGGCATCCACTCTTGTCCCAAATACCGTATAAACGCGTGTGTAATCTGCACGTACAAAATTGAAAGAATGACCTATAATTTGAAAGCAATGCAATTATCGAAATCGTAAACATGCAAAGTTGATCAGGCATCCACTCTTCTCCCAAATACCGTATAAACGCGTGTGTAATCCACACGTACAAAATTCAAAGAATGACCTCTAATTTGAAAACAATGCAATTATTGAATGCGTAAACGTGCAAAGTTGATCAGCCATCCACTCTTCTCCCAAATACCGTATAAACGCATGTTTAGTCCGCATGTACAAAATTAAAAGAATAACCTATAATTTGAAAGAATGCAATTATCGAATGCGTAAACATGCAGAGTTGATCAGGCATGCACTCTTCTCCCAAATACCGTATAAACGCATGTTTAGTCCGCACATACAAAATTAAAAGAATTACCTATAATTTGAGAACAATGCAATGATCGAAAGCGTAAACATGCAAAGTTCATCAGGCATCCACTCTTGTCCCAAATACCGTATAAACGCGTGTGTAATCCGCACGTACAAAACTCAAAGAATGACCTATAATTTGAAAGCAATGCAATTATCGAAATCGTAAACATGCAAAGTTGATCAGGCATCCACTCTTCTCCCAAATACCGTATAAACGCGTGTGTAATCCACACGTACAAAATTCAAAGAATGACCTCTAATTTGAAAACAATGCAGTTATCGAATGCGTAAACGTGCAAAGTTGATCAGCCATCCATTCTTCTCCCAAATACCGTATAAACGCATGTTTAGTCCGCATGTACAAAATTAAAAGAATAACCTATAATTTGAAAGAATGCAATTATAGAATGCGTAAACATGCAGAGTTGATGAGGCATGCACTCTTCTCCCACATACCGTATAAACGCATGTTTAGTCCACACATACAAAATTAAAAGAATTACCTATAATTTGAGAACAATGCAATGATCGAAAGCGTAAACATGCAAAGTTCATCAGGCATCCACTCTTGTCCCAAATACCGTATAAACGCGTGTGTAATCTGCACGTACAAAATTGAAAGAATGACCTATAATTTGAAAGCAATGCAATTATCGAAATCGTAAACATGCAAAGTTGATCAGGCATCCACTCTTCTCCCAAATACCGTATAAACGCGTGTGTAATCCACACGTACAAAATTCAAAGAATGACCTCTAATTTGAAAACAATGCAATTATTGAATGCGTAAACGTGCAAAGTTGATCAGCCATCCACTCTTCTCCCAAATACCGTATAAACGCATGTTTAGTCCGCATGTACAAAATTAAAAGAATAACCTATAATTTGAAAGAATGCAATTATCGAATGCGTAAACATGCAGAGTTGATCAGGCATGCACTCTTCTCCCAAATACCGTATAAACGCATGTTTAGTCCGCACATACAAAATTAAAAGAATTACCTATAATTTGAGAACAATGCAATGATCGAAAGCGTAAACATGCAAAGTTCATCAGGCATCCACTCTTGTCCCAAATACCGTATAAACGCGTGTGTAATCCGCACGTACAAAACTCAAAGAATGACCTATAATTTGAAAGCAATGCAATTATCGAAATCGTAAACATGCAAAGTTGATCAGGCATCCACTCTTCTCCCAAATACCGTATAAACGCGTGTGTAATCCACACGTACAAAATTCAAAGAATGACCTCTAATTTGAAAACAATGCAGTTATCGAATGCGTAAACGTGCAAAGTTGATCAGCCATCCATTCTTCTCCCAAATACCGTATAAACGCATGTTTAGTCCGCATGTACAAAATTAAAAGAATAACCTATAATTTGAAAGAATGCAATTATAGAATGCGTAAACATGCAGAGTTGATCAGGCATGCACTCTTCTCCCACATACCGTATAAACGCATGTTTAGTCCACACATACAAAATTAAAAGAATTACCTATAATTTGAGAACAATGCAATGATCGAAAGCGTAAACATGCAAAGTTCATCAGGCATCCACTCTTGTCCCAAATACCGTATAAACGCGTGTGTAATCTGCACGTACAAAATTGAAAGAATGACCTATAATTTGAAAGCAATGCAATTATCGAAATCGTAAACATGCAAAGTTGATCAGGCATCCACTCTTCTCCCAAATACCGTATAAACGCGTGTGTAATCCACACGTACAAAATTCAAAGAATGACCTCTAATTTGAAAACAATGCAATTATTGAATGCGTAAACGTGCAAAGTTGATCAGCCATCCACTCTTCTCCCAAATACCGTATAAACGCATGTTTAGTCCGCATGTACAAAATTAAAAGAATAACCTATAATTTGAAAGAATGCAATTATCGAATGCGTAAACATGCAGAGTTGATCAGGCATGCACTCTTCTCCCAAATACCGTATAAACGCATGTTTAGTCCGCACATACAAAATTAAAAGAATTACCTATAATTTGAGAACAATGCAATGATCGAAAGCGTAAACATGCAAAGTTCATCAGGCATCCACTCTTGTCCCAAATACCGTATAAACGCGTGTGTAATCCGCACGTACAAAACTCAAAGAATGACCTATAATTTGAAAGCAATGCAATTATCGAAATCGTAAACATGCAAAGTTGATCAGGCATCCACTCTTCTCCCAAATACCGTATAAACGCGTGTGTAATCCACACGTACAAAATTCAAAGAATGACCTCTAATTTGAAAACAATGCAGTTATCGAATGCGTAAACGTGCAAAGTTGATCAGCCATCCATTCTTCTCCCAAATACCGTATAAACGCATGTTTAGTCCGCATGTACAAAATTAAAAGAATAACCTATAATTTGAAAGAATGCAATTATAGAATGCGTAAACATGCAGAGTTGATCAGGCATGCACTCTTCTCCCACATACCGTATAAACGCATGTTTAGTCCACACATACAAAATTAAAAGAATTACCTATAATTTGAGAACAATGCAATGATCGAAAGCGTAAACATGCAAAGTTCATCAGGCATCCACTCTTGTCCCAAATACCGTATAAACGCGTGTGTAATCTGCACGTACAAAATTGAAAGAATGACCTATAATTTGAAAGCAATGCAATTATCGAAATCGTAAACATGCAAAGTTGATCAGGCATCCACTCTTCTCCCAAATACCGTATAAACGCGTGTGTAATCCACACGTACAAAATTCAAAGAATGACCTCTAATTTGAAAACAATGCAATTATTGAATGCGTAAACGTGCAAAGTTGATCAGCCATCCACTCTTCTCCCAAATACCGTATAAACGCATGTTTAGTCCGCATGTACAAAATTAAAAGAATAACCTATAATTTGAAAGAATGCAATTATCGAATGCGTAAACATGCAGAGTTGATCAGGCATGCACTCTTCTCCCAAATACCGTATAAACGCATGTTTAGTCCGCACATACAAAATTAAAAGAATTACCTATAATTTGAGAACAATGCAATGATCGAAAGCGTAAACATGCAAAGTTCATCAGGCATCCACTCTTGTCCCAAATACCGTATAAACGCGTGTGTAATCCGCACGTACAAAACTCAAAGAATGACCTATAATTTGAAAGCAATGCAATTATCGAAATCGTAAACATGCAAAGTTGATCAGGCATCCACTCTTCTCCCAAATACCGTATAAACGCGTGTGTAATCCGCACGTACAAAATTCAAAGAATGACCTCTAATTTGAAAACAATACAGTTATCGGGAGCGTAAACGTGCAAAGTTAATCAGCCATCCACTCTTCTCCCAAATACCGTGTACACGCGTGTTTAGTGCGCACGTACAAAATTAAAAGAATGACCTATAATTTGAAAACAATGCAATTATCGAATGCGTAAACATGCAGAGTTGATCAGGCATGCACTCTTCTCACTATATATAGTGAGAAGGGGTATAGGTGTCAATTGGTCTTTTGTCATGTGTCTTTACGAGGGTTGCGGTTACGGTGGAATGTACGTCGGTATACTATGACCCTTAGGCTCCCTTTGTAAAGTTTTATCGTTCGCGCACATAGACTTAGAGGTACGTGTGACCTGCTGTGACTCTCTACCAATGTGCCGCAGTGTTCGTTTGAGTTTCATCCGCTCAGACTCTCCTCAACTAAACAACGACCCACGAGGGATGCGTAACGGCTTCTCTATCGGTAATGGCGCGCAACGCGTCCCTTGTCTGAGAGCAGCGAAGTTGTATACATTTAGGTATCCGCGAGGGCAAGCGCGTGCGACTTTGCGCCTCTTTTGTGGACGGGACACGAAAAGAAAACAGATCCGTCGAGCGCGTTTGTGAGTGAAGGTGTTCCTCGATTTGCGGCGTAGTCGTGCGGTGGTGCTTCCTGGCTAGGCAGCAGGAAGAGACATTCGGATGGGACGCGATCGCACCAATCCAGCAAGAAAGTACTTTATGTATGACATCACGACAAACAAGTCTGTCTATATCATGCGCTTCAAGAAACGAGAAAGCCTATTTGAACTGAGAGTCACCTACAGGAACCAGGAGCTACCAATTTCACTGCTGCTTATTAATATTAACTACCATATATGCGGAATAGACATGTATGGGAATGAATATGTCCACGAGAAGCGGAACCGGTTAAAACCGGTATGAACAGTTATTTTTTATTTTTTTTTTGCTCCGGAGCACAACCGGTACCGGCCATTTTATGATAGAACCGGAACGAAAACCGGAACGAAAAACGTTTCGGTTCCACACCCTGAATTGCTGAGTGCTTGACTGCTTGTATGATTGAGTGATTGCTGATTGTGTTGAGCAGCGCTGAGTGCGTTGTGTGGCGTTGAGTGATCGTTGCTGCGTTGCTTGTTGCTGAGTGTTGCTGAGTAAGTGCGTTGAGTGATCGTTGCTGAGAGCGGATTGTTGCTGGGTGAGTGCGTTGCTGAGTGGGCGACAGCACAGCGACCGGTACGTAAGCGTGGATGCTGTTTGTCGCCAGAGGAGTGCCGGGGAGGACCATCGTGAAGCAGGTGGAGGCGGGAAATTGAACTTCCTGTGTTCCCCCTGCGTGTCCCCCGTGAAACTAGGGTCCCGGTGCGACCTGTCTGCCAGGAGGTGGTTCGCTGCTGGTTTGCTGAAAAATTTAGCGTGATGAATGGCCGAATTGCGCCGATCATCTTGTTCGTTGTTCGGGTCACCAAATGTAGAGGAGGTGGCGTTCCTCTACATGAGTCTTGACCGGCGATGATGGAGTGTCCCAGCGGGCAGATGGTCGTGGCCTCACGTTAGGACGGTGCCGGTAGACCCGGCTGCCAGGCGCAGTAGAGCGCGTCAGCAGAGGCGCGTCGTCGTCGTCCACGGGCCGCCACAGAGGCATCTAAGGCACTGTTGGCGGGTTAGAACGCATCAAAGGCAGCACGAAACTTTATATTTTTGAATTTTGTCGCCTAGAAATTTTGGGCAATTTTCCCGGAGACAAGGAAAAACCCGAAGAAAAAGGAAAGGAAACCCCATAATTTCCGGGGGGTTTTTCGGGGCTTCGCATCTCTAGGTGGACTGGGCCAGGCTTGGGGGGGATTTCAGCTGTCAAACTTTGGACAAGATTGCTGTGTGCCGGAGTCGTCGAGCTAGCCGCCGGTGTTGTTAGGACGACATAATGATGAGAATGATGAGACAGGACCAAAGTCAGACAAGAGGCATCATTACCGTTCTGAGGCTGCGGGCAGAATGACCTTGTGTCATCGCGTGCCCCGTGACAATCAGCTGTTTTTATTAGTCACTAGAGAAGAAGTCGAAGTCACCCCTGTGTTCTCGGACATCAGCTGGTGAGAACGGCAACAAAATCCCCACCCCCCAAGCCAGCTGATGATAAGCATGTGTTGACGCTAAGTAACGCCAAGGCCGAAGCCTCTTGCGCAGGAGGAGTTCTTGTCCCTGGGAACAGGTTTGGTCAAGGAGTCCGCTATCATGGTAGTTGGCATGTAAGACACCTCGAACTCTTGTTCTCAACTTCGTTTCTCGCTTACAGGTAACGCAGTTGGATATGTTTAGACCGTTGATGATGGATGGGATTATCAATTAGCTTAGTCGCCGATTGATTATCGCAGGAGAGTTGCACCTCCCCAGTGCAATACTGTCTGAAACCGAGTTCATCCATGAAGGATTTCAGCCATTTCCCCTGCTTCATTGCTTTTGTCAGGGCGACATATTCGGATTCGCAAGTTGAGAGGGCCATTGGATGTTGCCTGGTTTATGGTCAAAAAGTCCGTTAGTAGCGTGTTTTTGTCTACACCCTTAACGATAGCCAAGGCTGCGAGAGGATTCTTTTGAGGGGGCGCCTCCTTCAGAGATCGGATTGTTCTCCAGATTTTTGAGGCCGAGTCAACCTCTATAAAAATTCCTGGTGAGGTTCTGTTGAAACCCTAATGAACTGCCTCAATGGACCCTCTTGACTTTCTATTTAAAAAAAATAACTTATTTATTGCCAAAGCTGTTGATGCTATTGCTATTATATATGAGCCAAAGCTATTGACAGCTTTTGAAAAGTAGCGGGGGCTTACATTAATAAAAATTCCCGACGAAAAAACAATCGCTGAAGAATCCAACACGAAAAATATATCGTTAAAAATAAGTTGTTTAAAAGTTTATCGTTAAAAATAAACTGTTTACAAATATATAGCGTAGCACACAACACGACAGCGGAGTAATACGTATGTATCTCCACGCAGAGCATCACAGTACGATGCAGCTTACATTGGTAGTTTTGCCCTCGTTGGCACTCACCCCCTACATATTGGCCTGCCATGGCCGCCATGTTTTTTTTCCGTGTGTGTGATTTTGCTACGTTTCCTTTTCTGGTGTAGGTAGGCTAGCATTATATGCATGTCTGCCGTTATTTCGCTTGACAGAGCATTCATAGGAAGTGTGACAGTACTGAGCGCTCGTTCGTTCGTGCTTGTGTCCTCAGTTCGCTTTACACTGACGTTCGAGTGGAGCACGGTTGTTTCAAGTACGAAGTATTGAACTACGTAGTATAGTCATGCTAGGAGCCCAACGAAATTCGCCGACTTCGGGACACTTTTTCGAAGCGGACTGTCCATTTCACTCGTGACCATACTACGTAACTGTACCATAGAGTGGATCCGGGGTGATTTTGAAACCATTTATTTTTAGCGAGATATTCTTAACTTTGGATTCCTTAACGTTTTTATTGACACCGGGATAATGAGCGTTGATTTTTATGCGTATATTTTGGGAGATTTATTCTGAACAGTGGCTACTTACACGTTTATTTTCGAAAGGTCATTTTTAAGGGTTTCAAACTCGATACGCCCAAAGTGCCCACCGCGTAGGTTCTGAAATTCTGTTGAGCCCCTGTCGTGTGTAAATGTGTTGCATTTCTATTTACCTTCAGTTGAAATACAATTGTGGATGTGTTTTTGTTGACATCCTGAAGACAAATAATTTTAAATGCTAATAAGGTTACCAAAACACAGAAAACACGAAACATGCAACATGTGTACATTCTATTTACAATTAAGTCATAAAAAATCACATAAATAATGTGTACAAATAATGCTGGATACATAATTTGAGATAATGTATAGTGTTCCTTTATATTGCACAACACTGTATATTAACTAACCTTGGTTCCTGGGCCAGGGGAGATGCGAAGCTGTTATTAATGTACGCGACACTTGCCTGGGAAAACTTGGTGCAGGTGCAGGGTGAAAAAAAAAAGTAGAAGGAAACAAGGCCTTACAAAAGTTGTTATCGCAATATCGTGACAGCCGCGTCTGTAAGTTTATTTTCTTTGTCAACATGTACGGCTTGCGTGACATGATGCGAGTATACGCACCACAATCTTTGACGGCTCATAGAAATATAAGCGAAAACCGCATATCCGGACATAAATAATACTCAATGAAGTCAAGGTAATCCGCAGGAGCAGAAGTTCTTTGTTTCCAAAACACATTTACAACGTTCCAACAAGGCGTTGACGGCGTGTCCCTGTGCGAGCAAGCGAAGCCCAATGACTGTGTCGTCGAAGGGACATACGTTGTACAAACCCTATTTGCTTTCTGAAAGGGCACTTGCATTGAAGACGATGACGACGACACTCACAGGTCACTATGCATCTGGTAGTCGCGCGCATCTTCCGTCATTCGGTTCACAGTCATTCAACCGAGTACATCTACAGAGACCAGTTGTAATCATAAAGTCGGTCATTGTGATTCCCACTAGGGCTCTCGCAGGAAAGACCCTCTAGGGGTCGCAGGAAAGACCGAGCCCGGCCCACTGGCCGCGATCGGGCTACATGGTAGCTTTGACCACAGGCACGAGCGTTTTGGAACCTGAGTCGGGCTCGAGGTTCAGTAAGCTCTTCTTTCACGTTATTGATTAAAGGCTGCTTCAATCGAAACGAAAATTGAGTACGGTGCACCCATACCCCATAAACCACATACCCTTGTGAACTGCGCAGAAGGCGGAGCGCAGAAGCTCTATTCCGCGTCTTTCGCAGCGCGCGGGAAATCGGCGTCGATGCGTCGTACCGCCGGTGCAAGTTGACGCGGGAAATTAAGTGTTCTTTATTCGGCCGAAACATGGCAAGTAGCGGAGCAGACAAGAATCTGCGTGATAAACTTTATGCTGGACTGCTGGAGATTGTGGAGGAGAACAGCAAAGCATGTGTGGCGTGGGAGAGTTTCTTCCTCGTAGTTGATAGCGACAACAATGAACCGGGACGACATGTGCAGTGCGGTTCATGCGAAGCTTTTTTGGTGTGACAATTCAGCGAAGAACTGAACGTTGCATGTGGACAGACACAAGTATAAGCAGAATGTACAGAATTCAAGTATAACGCACTTTTCAAGGAAAGGAAGTCCCATCTCCAATTCGGTTAAGGAAAGCCTGACAACAGCTTGTGTGCACTTCTGTGCAAAAGACATTCGGCCACTTGAAGTGGTTAATGGAGTTGGTTTAATGGACGTTGCAAATGCTCTGATTTCGGTTGGACCCGCTATCGCGAAATAAGTAGATGGTCGCGATATTCAATACCCGACCACCGTATCGAGAACGTCGCCGATGTAGCCAACATTATAAAACAGAACATACTTCCTGAAGTGCGTCCGGCTTGCGACGGGTAACAACGGGCCTCCGATACGGGTCGGGTTGGGCTCAACTTTCCGAGAGCCGGGTTGGGCTGGGTCGGGTAACACTTCGCTGCCTCGAGTACGGGTCGGGCAGGGCTAAACTTTTGTCAACTGAGACGGGATCAGGTCGGGTGCCCCTTTGTGGTCACGGGTACGGGTGGTACGGACTGCCAATGGTCAACAAGCAACACCAACACCACGAGTGCTACTGGATTGGCTAGCGGCTAGATATACGTAAAAAAGCCATCTGATGGAGCTGTTTGCTGAACAGCCAACTCATGGTTGCCTGTTTAGTTTACTACAAATATTGATTATATTATTGAATTTGATTATTCTGAGTTGAATTGTCGTTCGCTGTGCTTCAGTATACTTTGGTTTCACGTTGAAATTGATATAACAAACAATATATTTACACGCATTGGATAAATGGTGCGTTGTTTGCTCGTCGCTGCCTCCCGTCGGAAAGAAATTGAGTCCCGAAACGCGGAACCGAAATTGAAAACTCGGAATCGAGAGAGGGAAAACTAAAGACGAAAACTACAGCATCTTAAAATAAGAAAGCCAAGTTGCACTCGCATAATACATTTTTGTAAGTGTTATGTACACCGTGATAGTCTATGTGACATATTAAAGGGGCCGTAACACTGTGGTAAAAGTTATAAACAACCTGATACGAAGTACATTCCGTACATGTTAACAGCGAACCACATACGTTGCAACCTTCTCTGTTGCTTGACCTCCCATTGCAATCATCATGTAAATTAACATTTTACTAGTGTAAATACTCCGTTGCGTTTCTGAATTTTGCGGTGCTTGAAAAGCCTAAAACGATAAGTTGACGTTTTGACAAAACTGTCACAATGAGTCAGAAAACTGTCACACAGAACAGAAAACACGGGCACGAGTCACATGGAAATGGATGATGACGAGGGGTGTATCCCGTTTGACACTATTAAAAATAATCTTTCAAAAATAAACGCGTAAGTACCAACTGTCAAAAATATATCTCCCAGAATATATGCTTAAAAATCAACGCACCAAAATAATCTCCGAAATATCCCCGTTTAAATAAAAACGCTAAGGAATCCACGGTTAAGAATATATCGTTAAAAATCCACGAAATCCACCCTACAGTTGCCAGAGTCATGTGGTATGGCCCAAATCAAGGTGAACTGCAAGCAAGGGGCTTAAACTAACCTCACAGGACCAAACTAGCCTAAACTATCCCAAACTAACCGACACCTAACTTAACCTAACCTAACATAACATAACCTGATCTTACCCGGCGCAAATTGCAATGAGTCCGCCTCCGTGCTAGATGGTGAGGGGATTTTGAAACAGTTTATTTTTAATGGTGCATTATTAAACGGTGGTCTCTAAGCGTGGATAGTAATCGGTTTATTTTAGGAGATATATTTTTAACCGTGTATTTTTTTAAGCGGATTATTCTTGAATGTTTTATTCTTTAAGCGTTTATTCTAAATCGTGGATTTTGGGGACCCCCCATGACGAGGAGACATCGAAAAGAACAGTTTTCTTTTCTATTCATGTGTCCTGGAGTTGCCTGACCCGACTTTGTCGGTTCTCACTCTCCATATTTTTATCTCTCAATCAGTCAATTAGTCAGAATGGATGATGAAGGTTAAACTGAAAGAGATTAGCAAATAAAAGGCACTAAACATATATTGCATTGAATAACGTTCAATAGAATACCCCATTGATGTCCTCTTTCCCCTCTGACACTGTTAAACCATGACAGAAAAGCAAAGGCAATCCTGCAGTAGGGTATGTGTTGAGCATCGGGGAATAAACACTCTATTCAGTTCCTTTGGAGCACATTCAATTCGCATTGACATTCTTTTGAGTTTCTGATGACACAAAAATGAGTCAACAAGATGCTCATCAAATTTAAAACTCATTTTTATAAGCTTTGTCAACACCTTTCACCGTTACCAGTGAAAGGTGTTGACAAAGCTTGCACCAAAGCTTCCGGTCTTCTTTCATACGTTACCGTGTTACGTAAGCTTTCATCCGACGGTACGCCAGAATGTCGGCATGTTGCCCTGTCGTACGAGCTGTTCTTTCTGCTCGGCGACGTAACGCCCTAAGGTAGCTAATTGGTGGAGAATGAGCGAGTTGTCCTGTCACACTTTTAGCCGTGACCAGCGCGTCCTGAATGCCGCGACTAATTGCTTGCGAGAGAGCCTCTGGTGACATACCGATGTGCACATGCCTTCTGAGGCCTTCACAAAAGAGTCTCCAGTTCGTGAAACAAATCAGTCCAGTAGTTCCTGAGAGGGATAGTCTATCCTGCAAAATATATACAGGGAAATGGTCGCTACCTGTGGTGTTGACATCCGTAGCACAGGACAAGTGGCGAATTATGTCCGCTGAGAAACATGAAAGGTCCTAGACATCGAGTGACGTTAGTGATCGCATATAAGTTGGCTTGCGATTGTTCAGTAGGCACATGTGATGCTTCTACATTGCTTCCAACATCCATCGGCTTCCCCAGGCCGCAGGATGAGCATTGAAGTCACTCAGCACGAGCGTCGGGGCATCCAGCGAATCAAGTGTGCCTTCTAGGTCACGCCACGGAACATGTACCACGGGACGTATATTCGAGTATAAACTGACGGCAGTTAATAGCTTGGGCCCAAAGCGGATCCTGTAGGTGACATAATCATAAGATCGATGACTCACTGATCCTATGGGCGCACCAACGAGATCATTACGAACGTAGTGCTGTTCTGCTCTCAGAAGAGATTGATGAGATCGATAGATGGTGTATCCGTTAACGTGATGTGCAACATGCATGCAGTGTTCGCATACAGCTGTGAGGGGAACTTTCTACTGTTCTACTGTTGTAGATGTGATTTAAAATCAGGGAGCTCGCAGGCTTCGAGGATTCCACTCTATCACTATACCTTATTTTCTCTATTCCTATTTCACACAGGCGTACCTATAGCAAACGCTCACCTGCATGTGGTGGTTACCGTTCGCCCTCGGAACAATTTGCACACAGTCGGGCTACAGCCGCTTTCTTTGCAGCTAGCGGGCTAGCCCGATAATAAATCCGCTCCGTCGCAGGCTACGTCGGCAAAACACGAGGTACAAAAGTGCGGAACGCGCAATCCTTCTGCCTCTACGGGAAGACTGACGATGATTGCTCCTTCCCGTTTTCGCTTGCATCCTTGTCCTTACATTTGTGGGGTGTATCCCGTTCGAAACCATTAAAAATAACCTTTCACAAATAAACGCGTAAACAGCCGCTGTTAGAAATAAACCTCCCACAATATACGCTTAAAAATCAACGCACAAAATAATCGCTGACATATCCCCGAGTAAATAAAAACGGTAAGAAATCCACGGTTCAGAATATATCGTTAAAAATAAATCTTTTCAGAATCCCCCACGTCTGCCCTATACGGTTGCTACAGTCGCCTGGTATGGCCGTGAGTGCAATGGACAACCCACTTAGAGAAAGTGTCCCGCTTAGGATTTATTAGCGTAACCCTCCTCATGCCTGCTCTGCCCAGAGCAAGGTGAACTGCAAACGAGGGACTTAACTAAGCTCACAGGGCCAAACTAGCCTAAGCTGTCCCAAACTAACCCCAACTTCAACAAAATTAACCTAACGTAACCTGATCTAACCCGACGCAGAATGCAATCAATCCGCCTCAGCGCTGGATGATGAGGGGATTTTGAAACAGTTTATTTTTAATGGTGGATTCTTAAACGGTGATCTCTAAACGAAGATAGTAATTAAGCTGTTTATTTTTGGAGATTCATTTTCAACCATGCATTTTTTAAGCGGTTTATTCTTAATGGGGGATTTCGGGTACCCCCCAAGCAGGTTATATGTCGGAGAGACGATGAAGGCGCGCTTCGCCGCACATCCATTGGTCTAATTCTCCTGCGTCACGATGATGTCATCGTTCGTTTTCTCAGAGGTTGCGTGATCGAAAAAAAAAAAGGTTTGTTTATTTTCTCAGCTGAAAAAAAAAAGGCAAGATGCAATATCCAATGGTGCCATGCAGTCTCTAACTGTCTCCGACCCATGTCTCCGAATGCGGTAGTACCTCTAAAGATTCCAATTGACCACTGTCCATCACTGTACAAACTGCTAGAATATGACCGTCCATCTCTGATAGTTGTGATACACGTATATACATTGCAAATATAAAACCACATGGACGAGAGAAAACAGTTAGCGTCCTTGTGGTTTTAGTGCTTTTAGATGTAATATAATACCAAGAGGCCCAGTACTACGTTACAAACACATCAAACTCATGTGCCACTTCCTTTCGTTTCAGGCATAACGCGCTGTATGACGGGGTAGCCAGGGCCAAAACAGATGGGCTCAACAGTCTGAAGTACAAGAGGCTTCAGTTGGAGCATTATAAACTGTACACGTGGGTTCTGGTTGACCTGTTATATAATCAGACTCGTAGAACGGACATTCCCATCTACACCGGTCACTATACTACAAAGAAACCATAAAAAGAGACGAACGGAGAGAGCGAACGGAATGAGTGATTTAACAGTGACAGAATGAAAGGGATAATAAACTCTTTTTAAAAAGAACATATCCACCTGAAACCCAAGAAGAATAGTGTTGTAGATTCACAAGGCTAATTAATCTGAATCAATATCATATGCTGATCGCAAAGAAGTATTAGCGTGCGTGCTTTAGTGTATGTGCTATTGCATGTGAAATATTATTAAATATATTACACGTAGGGCAGCGTGTGTGTGAGAGAGAGATAGTGAAGCAGAGGTATATACGGACATGTATAGGGTATATATGAGGGTTAATGCAAATGGGGATAAATGATTTGAAATCGAAGTAGTTGAAGGTAATTAAGAGCAAGAGGTAAGAGTAATTAAAGGTAGTGAGAGGTAATTAACGGTAATTAAATGTAATTAAAGGGAAATTGAAAGTAATTGAAGCAAGTCCACGTAGTTAAAGGGAAATTCATTAAATTCAAGATTACCTCGGTAACTAAAGCGTAATCGAAAGTAATTGAGGCTAATGAGGCTAATTAAAGGTTAATTAACTGGACTTAGATATAGCAATTGAAAGTGTCGAACCAGAGGAGAGGTCAGACCAGAAGTGAAAACCGGGAGTGGATACCGGAAGTGAAGTACAGACTGGAAGTGGATACCCGGAAGCCAAGTATGAACTGGAAAAGGCGCTGAATGCCAACGCACTTCTCTCGCATTTACCCCTAACCCGCCACTGTATACTCTTTTACAGCATTGATACCTGTCTCGTGCTCAAATTGCATCGTGCAATATCTTCTCACAGACATGGTGACATTATTCATTTGAGCTGTGTAGCTACTCAACACGGATTCATTTCTTTCGAGGAGTATTTCCCGTTCCTCGAGTAACGGTAGCTCTCTTCTAGGAAGTAATGTTCCAAAGCGGAAATCAGGCTGAAAATGACGCAGCAGTACCCGGTGCATTAGGAGACTGTCTTGCTCCCCAGCTTGACTCGGTATACCTCGAGTATACTTCGAGATAGTGATAAATCGCCGTTGCAAAATAAACTGCCGGAAATAAACGTTTGGTAATCCTCCTATTGAAAATCAGCTGTCTAAATTTCATAGTCGCGCACTGGGAAATGTCATCTGCGAACTCATGGTGTCTTCGACCTGTTGCTTGCGATTGCTCTAGAGCGCTCAGTAGCGACGTTTCGTATTCGATTGGTCGAAACAGAGCACTCTCACTGCATTTGAATGTTTCATTTGGAGCTCTTTCCTTCAACTTTGAGCGCTCTAGATTGCTCTCACCAACACCGTTGGAGGGATTCTGAAATCTGGTTGGGTTCCGGTCACATGACTGCGCCAGCTCCCGCTGGGTAGTGTTTCTGTTCTGCCATGCCTGCCTCGTTTGACTACGAGGGAAAAATCGGAAGTCACGTGAGTTAACATTCCCCCTCCGCTCTTCTGCTCGAGCCTGCCGCGAACCCAAGTCGAAGCTCCGCAAACATCTGGCGTGCATGAGGTCAACGCCGTCAGTTGCCTGACTTCGACAGACTGGTATCTGATGATGGAATCCGAATGGATCCCGAAACGTCATTTTGAAGTGTTTTAAATGTTGTGTGTGCCGGTGTGTATTTTACGTAATAAATATGACTCTTCCCGGCATTTGGACTGTTTTTCGTACTGATCGAACGTGTAAACATCTGGAATGTGGAAACATTTCGTGTCCTCGTACCTAATCGCGCCCTTGTTGCTGAAGGTGCCACTACGGACTAAATCCCGTGTCTTCAGAATCCTACCAAAGTTATGTTACTGAAATCTTTTCTCACTTTACATTCCTGCAAAATGTTTTGGCTCCAGGTGAGGCGAGAGCTACAGAAATCTAATTTTTATTTTTGAGAACTGTGACGTCATGTTGGGCTCCGACGGAGCATCCGGCTCTCACCTGGCAACGTTGTTGCCGTTCGTGTCTTCCGGCGGGCTCACTTTTTACACTCCTTTAGCCGAGCCGCACGTGACACACCATCCGAGCGCTCCGACCTTGGAGAAAACAAAGCAAGGAAGGTCGAAGACATCTTTCCCGTTTTCCCCTCTTTCGATCAGCCTCACATGACTTCTCCACCACCTGACCCTCCCCGGATGCCGGTGTCGTTGCTAGGAGACGAGTAACCTGTCCAGAACATGACATTATTGCATTTGTGGGCTTATGATTACGTCGCTCGCTCGTTGCGTCATCGAAACTTGTGGAAGCGGTAAAAGAGGAGATAATCGTGCATTTCTGTGCAATCGTGCATTTCTGTCAATTCAAAAATTTACAGAAATGCACAGCGTTCGTAAACAGAATTGAAATTTCGCTTATATAATATTTGAGGGCCTCCCCAAGCAGCACAACACTGGGCCCATATTGGCTGGTCATTGGCGATACGGGTCGAATATGGGGCTCGTTTCGCCAAGATTTCCACCATATTGCCCAGTTTGAGCCAATATTGGGAAGATCCTGGCAATATGGGCCCCATATTGCCCATGTACACCCCATATTCACTGAAAATACAGAAAATGGTACGTACCCGTGTTGGACAAGTGCCCAAGCAGCACGGCAAGATTGGACGTTGGAGCGTGTGAAATGCTCAATGCAATACGTCGTTACATCCAACAGCTTCCCGCAGATGATACACATTGTCCGAAACAGTCAACATACGTGGCACTCCTATTGTAATATTCACTACAACTCGACAAAACAACTTTCCAATTTCTGGAAGCAACCGCCATCTTGCTTCGCGATGCCAGTGCCAATCGGTCGAACCGACTCAGAGCGAGCGTGGTCGTTTGAGCGAAATCACGCCTCCTGCAACTAATGCGCATGCGCGACAGGACGTTTCATATGGGCTAAAACGTCGCTGGTGGCTCTAATGATCACGGAATTGCGGCAAGTCAAGTAAAAAACACAATGTTTGATAGAAAGGGATGGCTCTTCTGTAAGGTTAGGTGCTTTCAAGTTACTGCAAGCAGTGTGAGTTGCTCTGGCTTATGTCCGTCACCGTCATGAAAGTGTTTCGCTCCTTTGTACTCTCGGAGCGGGTTGGAAATTTGTGGTTCATAGGCTATTGCGACCCCAATGAAGGCTTCTGAGGGATGTTTGGCATTGGCAGTTTCGTAGGGCTGCCTGTGTCCTTGAAGAAGACTGGCGTAGCTCCCGTTCTTCGTTTTAGGGGCGATGCAGTATTGCTTTGTAATTGTATGCAACGTGGATCAATGAGATCTGCAGAAATGAAAACGCAAAAAGAAGTTAGATGTAATATCAGTGGTGGATATTAAACCGGATAATGCTTTGTTATTACACGGAGTCCCCGGTGGCGTTATCGCCGAAATATTGGCAATATTGGCGCAAAATGGGCTTGCCAATATGGGAAGCCCATATTGGTCCAATATGGATCCTGGCTGCTCTCCCCATATTGGTCCAATATTGGCAGCCCATATTGGACCAATGTTGGCGTGGTCCTTGGGTCTTTTCATGTACTAAATAAAATAAACTCTGTTTTCTCAGTCCGGAGTGGCACTTTAAGGTGCTGGTGTGATCCATGTGGCATAACGGTCGAAAGAAATGTCGAGGACTCTTCAGTACGACGTGTGAAAACTTCAAACTTGTATGCATCAATACGACTGTTCTGAAGGTTCTCGCAGAGACACACTGTTTGTGCCGGCGCTAGAGCGTGTCACATCCCTACGCTGTGCCGATGAGAGCCAAGAAGCTAGAAACTGCGGTCCTGCGGTCCGTTTTGGACGTGGAAGTTAAACTAGAAAACGGTGTCCTCACTACTAACTTATATCGAAAGCCTACCGACTCACAACAGTACCTATCGTACCAGAGCTCTCATCTTAGACATACCAAGGTAGCGATCCCGTAGCCAAGCAACACCCCTAGTAGCACAATTTTTTTGCCGGAACTTTGGGATAATGTTTTACGCAAACGTTGCAGAAACGTGGCTAATGTCCTCTTGAAAATCTCTTGCAGCAACGTTGCTGGAAAACATTTCTGCAGCATTGTGACAGCACTAGAACTATGTTTCCCAAACACATATAGTATATTGAGGCAACATTTCCATCATGTTTCCACAATATTGTGACACCGTTACTGGAATATTCTTCAACGCAAACACAATATTGTGGCAAGATGTTGGTAATATTTTCGCTACATTATGATAGTGTTACTGGCCACATTTCTTTAACACAACACAAAATTTAGACAACAGTTATGTAACGTTCCTACAACATTGTAAAGCGTTACATCCGTATTTCTTGAACATACCCCAGGTAGCACCGAATGGTTCGCAACATTTCATCAATGTCAAACTGCGACGTTGCCCGAACGTCGCTAATGTCCACGACTTCAACTTCGTTTGCAACATTTATTTGTAGCACTCGAGCATTGTGTACACAACACTGCAACAACATCGCGGCAGCGCATGCACACATTTTTCAATGCGCGACTACATAAGTGCCTTGCCCTTACCACCTGACTAGCGATATATAGGGGAGACACGTATTGTCATCAAGCAGGAGAGCTACCTATGGAGGTAGACTGTTGGGGAATCGCATGGGCGTCCCACTGGGTGGACCATATACAGAGACACACTGTTGGGATACTTCCATTAAGTGTAGTGGGGCGCAAAACATTTGTAATGGTGACGATGATGCATATTTGCAATTAAACATGCATCTATAACGAGTCAAGTATACAAACATTCCTGACATCCCTTCCTGTAAAGTACAATGTTTTAAAGTCAGGCTTTTTTCTACATGGGATATTAACTGCGAGGAATGCACGAGACCCCCTCACAAAACCTGGAGACAATACGAATATATGGCCTGAAATGTCGGATTTATATTCCAAGAAACATCGCTGTAACGCTGTCTAAATGTTGCATCCACGTTGTATTTGTGTTGCAGAAATATGGGTGTCACGCTGTCTCTACGTTGCAGAAACATAAGACAAATGTGCCTTTGTATTGCATTTGCATTGAACTAGTGTGGCTGTAATGTCGTCTCAGTGTTGCAGAAATATACAATGCAACGTTTTGCCTCCACATTGTATTTGTGTTGGAGAAATATGGCTGTAACGCCTTCTCTACGTTGCAGAAACATAACACAAATGTTGCCCATATATTGTATTTGTGTTCGAGAAATATGGCTGTAATCTTTTCTCAGTGTTGCAGCAGCATAACACAAATGTTTCTTTAATAGTGTATTTTTGGTTGGAAACATATAGCTGGAACGCTGTCTCAATGTTGCATGGAACATAACACAAATGTTGCATCACTATTGTATTTGTGTTGGAAAAATTTGGCTCTAACGCTGTCTCAATGTTGCAGCGAAATAACGCAAATGTTTCCTTAATATTGTATTTTTTATTGAAAAATATAGCTGCAACGCTGTCTCAATGTTGCAGCAAAATAACATAAATGTTGCCTTAAAGAAACTGTAAAGTGAAATTTGACCCCCCTGTTTCTGTGTGCGACCTGGTAGAGTTTGTGTGATACCGCACACACAGCCTAAGCACTCAAAGCGCGTTAATTATTACACAGCATAAATTAGAAAACTTAAATCGAACGGTAGGTTGCGCCCCACAACAGCTGAAAAGGTCATGATGCGAGTACTCCCGTCACGTGATACCTAAGTAATACACGATGAACTTATGACCGGCTACTAATCACCAATAAACACTACTTTTAGAATAATAAGAAATACTGGGACAATTCTTCAAAATATCGAAGAAACAATATCCCAAAATACTGTCAACGCCGGTCAGCGCCCTCTGTTTGCTCTCCTCCCAACCCTATCGCACGGCGTGTACTGCGTCTGGCGAGGTTTGTGTATGCAAAGAGGTTCATTTCCTGGCGAAATTGAACAGAACTTCACCTGACAGGGATGCCAGGTATCTACTGTAGTGTTCGGGGATACACCCAGTGTTCTCTTTCGACAAGGGACGTTGTGTACCACAAGATTCTCACAGATAATGCTCGGAAGCGAAAGTGGTTGCAAGTGCTTCGTGAAGACATTCGTGATCCACGTCGTATTTGCTCAACCCATTTCTCTGACGTGTCGTACGAAATGGTAGCAGCGGACGGTCGAAAACTTCTCAAACGGACAGCAGTTCCGGCACCAGTGTTTCTCCTTGCGGCGTCTGACGATGCGAACACCAGTGCACACGAGGTATGTACCGATACGCAGGAATAATACATATATAGATATAGTTAATTTCAAATTCAGATTGATTTTTGTGATGCCTACGCTGCGTAATGTACCAAACGCAACATCCCCTTACCATTGGGGAGCCCTGAACACTCGCAGGAGAATATAAGTATCAGATAAATTGTGCGCTATAGATACTGACCGTATTATTCATTTATATCAACGACACAGGCTTCCATCGTGGCTGACAAGAACGTGAAGATCGTAGTGTGCAAACGGATGGTTTACCGTCGACACCTCTCAACCTTTATCCAGTGATGATTTCAGCACCTATTGTCCGTACACACTCATGCTCACAGGGGGGTCAAGCTCTTGTTTTGTTTAACATTTTAGCTTCTGTATTCCTTGCAGGTGCTTCACCACTGGAGGAATCAGCTGTTGAGTCAACAGTTTTGAATGGTACATAGCCTGCCGATACTAGCTCTTCTACTTTGCAGTGTTGTGCCCTCTGCTTCACCAGACCAGAAGAAGTACATCAAATTCAGAACTCCACTATTAGAACTGTTTGAGAAATGCAGGAGCTACGGTGAATCGCCACACTTCTCACCCACTGAAACAGACTGCAACATTCAAATAATTTATTTTACTAAAACACAAGCATTCGAATGGAGTCTGTCCTTCCTTCATCAGGTACGATACACACGCACACACTTGGTACATATATTTATACTGGTGTACAGTCATAAGTCGGCGCGATCATGATCGCGGCAGTCTTGCCAGTGCTTCGTGATCGCACTCATGATCGCGATCATCAGGTTTTGATAAGGCATTGCGATCATGATTGCGCCGACCTATGTGTACAGTAGAGAAAGAGGACAAAGAAGGTGGTAAGGAGAAACTACTATTTCTTGTTAGAAAGGATTGAGGGTGTAAAAAAAATACAAAAGAAGGCACACAAGCTTTGCGTACTTGAATTTTCTGTTACAATAGTTCTATCTGCAACAATGACGTAAAAGGTAAAAAGTACTAGCTTGTAGTTACTTATAGTAAATAATCTCAATATGCAATTGCCATGCTTGGAAATGATTATGGGCCATGTAGTCCACAAGATCTTGTAGCACAGTGTTGAAAAAAAACTTGTGGCTGCGGTCAAGTCCTATGCAGTTGCTGAGCTAAAGCCATGGATGCAGCATACTTGTAACCACCTTTACAGGTGTAGTTCCAATTCTGAGGGAAATCCAGAGCTTCTGCTTACCATGTGGATAAGTATGAGCATACGTATACAGATGAGCTGTCATTCAGGAAACAGTGTATACTAACGTCGAGATAATTGTCGGGATTTGACCCGGCACGCTATCAACATCTGTGACAGCCATTACAGACCATGTTTCGATATAAAGGGCATAGGAAAGACACTTAGACGTGACCATATTATCGTTTCTTGGCAGAGGATGTAGATCATCGCTCCTGAGGAAACACCAACAACATGCAAACATGTGAGCTACAGTGAAAGAGTAGCGGTTTGCAGAGCCTTGAGCCCGCATCAGTGACTGCAATTGGACTGGAATGAGGGAAAACATGGGAAATTTATAATGAGAAATTGAGAAAGGGTTACGAAGATGGATGTGCACAGAAAACGTCAATTTTTTCTTCACATGCTTGTGGAGTCAATGATAGGGATGCCTCTGAAGAGAAGCCTCTGTTGAAGACATTGGCATGTCCCCGCATGAGGCCTTCTTATACTGATGAACTCGTAATGTTTGATAGGCAAGGTGATAGCTTATGTTCTCTTAGAGCTTATGGACTGGAACGAGTTTGTAGCAAAGACCTGTGCATTGAAAAGAAGAAAACAAAAAGCATGCGTTCGTTGCATTACTGGTTGGTAGGAGATAAAGCACTTGGAAATTGATATGGACAAAGTATGGGGATGTCCCCCTTCCTTGTTTGTTGGTTTACTGCTATCACTCGTATGTTCGTTCATAAAAACAGTGATCAATTTACAAGCTTTGGTGTCTGTAGAATGTATTTTACTGTGTAGTGGCTGTCTGGTTACTGCAGAAGGTATATAGCAGACCTCTATTGTGCATGAAAGGGATACTGTTGTGACCAAGCAGTGTTCACGACCAAACCAGCCAGTGTACTTCTGTCAAAATGGCAGGCGTTCAATGCTGCCCACAAGCACCTGAAAAAAAAGTGAGAGCTTCACCTCAGTGAAAGTGAATAAAGATACACATGGTCAGACAGCACCTACTGTATCACACGTCAAAAAAGCAAAAACCTGTATGCTTCAGAAGGAAACTTTCCCTTATTTCATGCGCAGCACATGCTTCGAGGACTTTTCTGCAGTGCTTTCCTAATGGTCTCCAGAGCCACCAGGTAAACTCTTTGTAGGCAACGCACCGAAAGTTCCTGCATGTACCATGGGCATATGAAAATTATGATATGTAACTTTAATGATAACAAACTCAAGGCACACGCGAATGAACTCACCTGTTCACTTCGCTGTTCCTGATAAGGGCGTAATTGTCGCTTTCTCTCACGTAGCAGTACAACACCTGGAGCACCTCAGTCTCTAGCCACAGTATTTCAAAGTACATATTTCTTGAAATGCAACCAGTGACCTGCTTCAGTAACGTCACATTTCGCAGGAACAAAGATATTCGTGTGCCCTCGTCATCGGCACACGTTTGCCGCAAGGACACCTGAACCGAAGGAGCAATACCATATTTCCGCTATGAGGCTCTCAACATTTTCATTACACATGAAGACCGTTTCCCACACGGCCAGGTGACGGCGATGACGGCAATTCATCCTCCGTCGACGATTCTGCGGATGATATCGTGTCATGCTGTGTCTCCGGCGTGCCCTCGTAAGAACAAACGTTTTGCCGGCGGGTCTGTTGGACTATTCCAAGCTCGAGGGCATTCAGGTTTGAAAAAAAAAAAAAACATCACACGGCGTGGACCCCAAAACATTTCGGCCATTATGGTTTCGCCACAGACCAGGACGCGGATAAGAAAGGCGAGACTACCCCGACACGAGCCAACCCAGTATTGTTGCTGAGGGAGTATACTCAGCTTTGCGCTCAAATGCAATCTTCGAAATTCGGTTACTCAAAGAAAAGAGGGATTCGAAAATAAATATTTCGTAACTGAGATATACTCTTCCTAGGCTCTCATAAAATCATAAGGTTACCCTGGGTTGAAATTCACTTTACAGTTCCTTTAATATTGTATTTTTGTTGGAAACCTTTGAATGTAAGGCAGTCTCAATATTGCAGGAACACAACACAAATGATGCCTCAATATGGTATTTGTGTTGGAAAAATATGTCTGTAACGCTGTCTCAGTGTTGCAGCAGCATAACACAACTGTTGCCTCCATATTTTATTTGCGTCCCCGGAATATGGCTGCGACGCTGTCTCAATGTTGCAGCGGCGTAACACAGACGTCCCCTCCATGTTTTATTTGTGTTGGAGGAACGTGGCTGGGACGCTGTCTCAATGTCATGGAAATGTTCTCCAGCATCGTTGCTGGCAAAAACTTTTAATGGGACATTACCCACGTTCGCGCAATGTTTGAGGAAACATTTTCACAACTGTCTTGCAAAATATTGCGACTATAGAATATGGTCAGGTGCTTGGATGAGTAATGTTGTTCGAAGGAGGCTGGGGAACGTTCAGACAGTCTTCCCTAGAAACACTGGAGAAACATTGCACTGCCACGTTGCAGAAACATCGTATAATGTATATACATATACATTATACGATGTTCCTGTCCTGAGCTGTCCAGCGTTACTACAGTAACGTTGGACAACTTTTGGTAGTATTATAATAATGTTAATGAATGCTGCAAAACGTTGCTTAACATTGGACAACATTTGCAATGTTGCTTCAACTTCGCGGCAACAATGTGTGCTACTAGGATGCTACCGCGACAATATGCTCTAACGGCGACGAGCTGGAGAACAATCTGCAACGCCTCGATAGAGAAGATTTACAGAGCGGAAGTATATAAAGGACTTCGGCAGAAATTACTACAAAGACAGCAGTTCTTTCACAAACTGATCACATGAGGGAGGTGTTCGTGAAACCACCGCGGGTTTGTGATAAAACTAACACATCATTGGAAGGTGACAACGGTTGTCATCCATCTAGCGGACGCAGGTGCCGAATCTGCAAATTGATGCAAAATACTAAATCAGCAGTGGGCACGAGCTCTAATTATAAAGTCAAAATTAATGGTTCACTTGGCTAACTCTTCTACCGTTGTCTGTCTCCTTCAGTGCAATGACTGCAATGCACATCATATCGGTCAAACATTTACACCGTTCAGAATTCGGTTCAATAACCATAGATCTGACGTTCTAAAAAATCTAGTCTTCCGGTATCACGACACTTTAGTAAACCCGGTCATTCAATCGACGACGTAGCAATTTTCATCCTGCGATCGGATTTTGCCTCCCAGCGTCACATGGAAACCCGAGAGTCATTCCTGATATACAAATTCCAGTGTCAGATTAACGAAGATACAAGAACGTTGTCAACTGTTCGCAGCTTACAATCGTAATTGCTTCTTCAAAATTCGTACACTTTTCTTTTGCACGGTTTCAAGATCATATGTCTGACAATAAGTGTAGACAGTGCTTCCTACTCCCCTTCCACGCATACGCTGTCTAAACCAACGTGTCTCAATCGGGGTTCCGTGGAGCCCAGTGGCTCCGCGAGCCTTGTCCGCGAACAGTACACTTCTGAGCACCCTCGAGTTTTACCTGACCGCTTACCAAGGATCGCTCTCGGATAGCCCTGTTATCGGACCGCGCTCAACATTTGTTTGCATTGGTATCGACATCGGCATCGCAGGACGAGGTTGAAAGTATCGTGAGCTAGAATGAATGGTGTGCTGACCGGTGACTGAAACCGGGTCATGACGACGGGCCTGCCGATAAGTGGCTACCAAGGGCTCGGCTCGCTGCCGCTTCTCGGGCCCTCACGGAAACGGGACCCCATGTGCATAGAGCACCTGGGAGCGCCTGGGAGTTCCCGCGATGAGCGAAATTGAAGCAGTACACGGGGGATACGGGGGGAAAGAAAAAAAATGTGGGCGCTCTGATATATCACGCTTCGCAGACATGATTACGACGGACGGACGAGTTTACGTTTTGAAATGTTGTGGTAAAGGCAGCGTCTCAATGCGTTCCAAGGAAAGTTCACTCGGCTTATCTCCCGTTTTGGGACATAGTGGAAGGTTGCTAAAAGTTTGGTTGCAGGACTTTTTGACACCCCAACCCAACATAAATGCGCTTGACGCATGGTGCATTGATATACTGGCGCATTATGTATAAAGTTTTGCGCGCGAAATATTGACCATCGCGATACACGCTCTGAAAGTCACACAAATCCTTGCCATGTTCATGTTTAAATTTTGTTTTAGCTGCCATTTCCGAAAATAGCGTCATGCAGATTACTTGGAAAATGAATCAGACAGCTAAGCCAATTCTTGACATCAAATTATGCAAGCTGAAGAACGTCTCCTTATTACCTCATAACAATCGTTTTTGTTTTATTTTTATTTATTAAAAATCTTTTCTGTTTTTTTCAAATTACGTCGTTCGACAAAGCAAAAGTCGCGTTGTACTATGTGTCGCAAACACCTTCCTAGAAGTAGTGGGAGGTGACACCCTGTTCAGACAGAAAGTCGCATCTGGTTGGAACACTCTGTCTGTTTTATACCTTCGTCGTACAGGGAAACGCTTTCGCTAACGATTTCAGAATCGGGTTTGAACACTATGTCACTGCTTTCCCCCCGTTTCCTGGCTTTTCGCGATGTCACAAACTTCCTATTGAATTTTATTTGACAGTTAATAGAGTGAATCAGATAGGCTAGAGTGAATCAGAGTGAATCAGATAGGCTAGAAATCATCGTACCAAAGGGGAAAAACAAAAACACGTGGTAGCAGAAGCGACTCTTGCTACTGGCTGAAGTGAGCGTTTCTGAAAACGAGGGCGCACTCTCAACGCAGTAGCTCTTAGAACTCGCTCCATGCTGACCTGTACTTTGTTTTCATCGACACTAACGCAGAGAAGCCAAGTTCGCAAGGTACATCATGATGAAGAAAAAGGGAAGATAACTTTCATGATTTTAGTGCTCAGGAGCTGGTACCCTCTTACCAAAGCCGTCCAAGTTTTGGAAGATGGCTTCAGCAGAACAAGTAGCCCTAAACGAGGTCAAATCCGAGCCACTGAACGCTGCTGAACCTGCGGTGACCCTACTGGGGCTGGGGTTCACTATGCGTCAGAATGTGAGGCGCCCTTTTATGCTGGCATACCATGCCGAGACTAGGAGGTGACCCGGGTTCGAATCCGGGCGCAGGCTGTGCTCTCTGAGGCTGGGCTTTCCTCAAACACTATAATTCAAATGCCAGCAGTCTTCCCTGCCAGTAAACCACGAATATCTCGGAGACGTCCAGAATGTGTCGCAGACGTCCAAGACGTCGAGACATGCCATTCTCGTCCCATGGTTACTCGTGATATGATCCAAACTATGTAGTAGATGTCACAACTGTAGCTATGTTCCGTGGACGTCACATGGACGTCCAGTCTGTCTCCTCAAAAGATTTTAGTTGTTGGGGATATCCAATTCTGTATATCCTCTGTACGTCCCAAAGAGAATATCTTGGGTACATCGAGATTTGGATATTCTGAGGTGATTGCATCACGAACAAAACAGTACGTGCCAAAGAGGGGCTAAATGAGTTTCTCAGAAACAAAGGGCGGTCCTGTGCAGGATTGCAATATTTCGCTCCTTCCAAAACTGACCGTCTATGTTACATTGAGCATTTATTGCGTAAGTGGCAGAGATGCGGAATTCTGTGGCACTCTCAAATTTGGCCTGAACCTACTGAGTGTCTCAGACCAAGAGCAGTAAGAAACACAGGTGTTATCTTGTTGCAGAGTTAATACACCACGCAACTCCTCACTTGACTGTTGTTTTTGTGCATAATAGAATTATACTTAGACAGCTCATGCTCAGTTTTGTTTTGGAGGCGAGCAGTACCTTCTAATTCGCGGAAGTTCGCGCGACAAGCAATATATAGTATTCGTTCTCTCTTGGAAAGGGAATGCTAGTACCTTTCGAAGCTTTCTGAACTGTGAGCTTTTCCATTTCTCTTTGCTTTATTTAAACCGCCGCGCTTTGTGTCCGTTATGGGAAATACCAGAAACGGCAACAGAGGGGAAACAGAACGAAATAGTTATGTGGTGGCCACTCTGTATAGTTACGGGTCCGTTAATGGTGCCGACACCAGTCCCCCCCCCCCACAACTCTCACAAAATGTTTCAAAATATCCCGTACGAAACTTCCTGAATAACCTGAATCAGACCTGATTCCGGGCACTACCCGGCTGATTCCGGCGGAATCCGGCACTGTTCAGGCGCTATCAGGACATTCCGGCGTAGGTCCAGCCGGATTCCGGACGGCGCTTTCCTGAATCCGCCTGAATATCGCCTGAACCAAACCGGAAGGACGTGCCTGATACTTGGTCGTCAACCGGGATTCCTTTGACAATCTTTGAAAATATTTCAAGTGTGGCGCGCAATAGATATTACGTAACATGATTACAGAGATCCTCGATCACGTTGCCCTCAAAGTCTGGAATTATTAAATTATATGTAGCGTATCTACGACCGTTATCGACAGAATCCCGCAAAACATTTTTTTTCCCGATTATAGCAGCAGCAGAAACGGAAATACATTCAAGGTGAGCAAATACTCGGGATCCCTCAACACAATACACCCAGGAACATTTTTCTGGAGCCACGTGCTGTGTGTACATTATTTCGAGATTCCGTGCATGGCCAGACGAACCAGCCATGAGATGATGTGATTGCAGGACGATCAGGTGAAGTGACCTTGGTAGCGCGGGACTATGTTAAGCTTATGTTTGACGTAAAACCACGAATTAGTATTAATTGCTGAGATAACTTTCTGGGCAGGGAAAAGGGACACCAGTGAATGCCGGAAATGCACAGTATGATATGATTGATAACTAATGCGTAAACAGGTTGACAAAAAGCAATAAAGCTTAATATATCATGCTTATTTTTTCTTTTCTTTTTGATAACTTGATAATACGGATGTGTTGCAAAAGTTCCGTTTGGCTTCGAAACCACCAAATACCATGTACATTGCAGTCCCTCTGGACAAAAGTGTACGAGGAGCTAAACTGGTTTCGACTTTTTAGGTCAGCGGGAAATTCCAGAGCTCAATGGGAAGCATACACTGACCCTTCCCCTTCTGCACCGCTGCTCCCTTCGGGCTGATAGGGAACATACTTATTTTTGGAATATTGTCAGTAGGTCACCTGAAATCCGTAGTCATTTGAAGTGCTAGGCCCAGACAGGAACAGGATTCATTCGCCATCGTCGGCATCAAGACGTCCTCGTGTGAGACAACGCGTTTTTTGTGTGTGTGTGTGCGTGCTCCACATAGAAAACTACAACAGTGAAACGTGTACAGGTAGGGGAGTTAGAGTACGCTGACAAGCAAGAAGAATATTTGATGAATATTTCTGGTAAGTGGCCGCTTCTTACTGCGTGTGTTTTGTGTGTGCGCTTTTTCCTTCATCACTTCGTCTTTCTTTCTTGCAGACGACAAGACTGCACTCCAGGATGAAATTGACGTTTTAATAGAAGAATGCAACAGGAATTTGCTTGTGCTTTCTGAGAAGGCGGTTGTGTGTGTGTTGTGTCGTGCGTTCTGTGTTCCATGCCATGTCGTCCATCGACAGGAACCAACTCCATCGCATCAGCGCTCTCTTGGATTACCACAAGACAAGCCTTCTCCTCCCAAAACGGTAAGTTGTCTTGCTATAAGTATTCGTGCCGCGATTCCGCTTAGTGTCTTCTTTCTCTGTCTTCATGTGTGTGCCTTATTTGCAGAAGTCACTCAGGCACACAGCGTAGGACGGGAGGAATGGAAGGCGTCGCCCCGACTCTACTGAAATCTATTGGGACCAAATTAAGTGAATTGAAAGGCAACCGAAACCATGGAAATAAAGTTGTCAACTAAATCTTACACTTTGTGTTCCATTCATGCATGTAGTATGTAAAGGCACGACAAGGGCGCATGGTCAAGTACCCCGATTTTAGGTTTCACACTAATCCTGCATGCATCTCTTGCTGGTCTAGTCACATTTTTGTTGTTTTCAAATAGATCCACTCGAGTAAAGGTTTATAGCAAGCGAATGCATGTACCACTATGGATTCAGCATTTCTTCCGAAATTATTCAGGCGCTCTCCGTTTTCATTCAGGAATCATCCTGTATTCTATCAGGCGCATATCCGGGTATGATCAGATAAATGGCGAGTTTGTTCCGGTTACATTCAGTTTCGAGTTCAGGACCCTTTCAGTCCCGGAATAAATTACCGGAATAGATCCTGATACCCCATTCCTGAATAATTCCTGATCGTCATTCCCGCCCAATTTTGGGTTCAGTCCGGAATCAGGTCTGATCGAAGAAACCTGATTGGTTTCGGATTCAGGAATTTTCGTACGGGATGTGTTCCTCCGCACAGATCGGAAGGTGGTGCCAATATCCTTTGAATGTCCGTATGTCCATTAGTTGAGTTAGTGGGACCTCCCGTGGATGTGGAAAAATTGGGATAAATGGCCATCCACTGGACGTACAAAAGACATGTATGGGCTCTGTGCGAACCTGCCTGGGATATCCAAACGTCACGCTCAGGATGTTACATGGATGTCGCTGAGATGTAGATGGTTTACTGAGCTATGAAGTCTGTCCAGGACTTGTTCGCTTTACCACTTCTACGCAGTTTCCGCCGCAGCAGTAGGTACGCCGAGGTCGTGCTGCCACGATCATGGATTCCCTCGAATCCGTCTAGACCACTGGTCTAGACGTATTGTTCTCTGGAGGTCACGGTCGCCTTTTGCCTTTGTTTCGGCTTTGCTTTCTTTCCCAGTCTGGTTAGATCCCAATCCCTTACACTTACCCCCCCCCCCCCCCAATCCCCACTTACAATATGCTGCTTCCCGTGTGCCACTTCTGCCGCCAGTTTTGACCTGTTTCACATTTTTTCTCTCAATCATGGCCGGTTTCGGCATTCCTTCCATTATCCCTTGTACTATGCCCGTGGGTCTGTAACCACCCTTTTGCAGCTACGTGGTACAAGTCATCCCTCTGTTAATTTGTATTCTCTACCATCTCCCTTTCCGTACGTTCACGTGCGTGCCATCCGTGTGTATGTATATTTGTAATTTCAATGCTGTCATTTTCGTACCTGACGAAATGCAGTCCACTGCAAGAAAGCTTCCCAGAGGGAACAATGCTGTCCTGTGGATTTCCCACTGATTTCCGCCTGAGGTGGAGAACCTGACGTCCACAGGATGTGACCATTTTGGGGAGTTGACGTGTAGAGGATGTCCTGTGGAGCTCTGCGTGGCCGCAGTTTTGATATCCTGTGGACGTCCTGCTATGATCCTCACAGGTCATAGCAGGGACATGTATGGGACTGTTACAGCTCATGCACCCACAGCTGTCTTAGCAGGATTATCAGCCTTAACAGACACGTATTCAAAATGCATAGTGTTTTTATTGGAAATTATTGTAACAGCATCTAACATATAGAAAAACACCGTAGGAAGTAAGAACAATATGTTTTTAAACGGTACAAATGCAGGTAGCATGCGAATGCAGTGTTAATTTTCCCCGGTCAGCCGACTCACAAATTCTGCACAGCGTACTTGTTTAATTAAAACGCGAAACCCCGCAAAAAAAAAAAAAAGTACAGGCACTCAGTCAGGACCAGTGCACATTTGTGCATAAGAAAAACAGCAACAAGAGATTGGGCCACTTAGCCGAAAAGCTTTGGAAATGAGGTCGTATTCACTTCCAAACAGAAAACAGACACCGTACATTCGTGTTTCCGCGAGCGTCTACAAGTACGAGAGCCCTGTTCGCCTGTGGGTCAAAATGAGGAGTGAGATATGCAAGTTTAATTCGATTGCGTACACAAACAACAGTGATGTGAGAAATTGCTTGGCGTATTAAGGCACTGTGGAGGTAATGTATCTGTTTCTTACTCATTCGGTTTGAGAAACTGAGTTGGTTTATGGCAAGTCGAATTTGTGCTGTGCTACATCATCCCGCGTTTCTCTCTCTCTTGCAATACATGATCCATGCAGCATCCCATCACGGAGCCGATTTGGACAATCCGTAAAACAACCACAACGGGACCGCCTGCGGATATATGGCTACGCGTATACCTCCCAGGAATGTCCCTCCGAGATCCATTTTCGGATATGGACATTGGGATCTATTTCGGACGCCCGTGGGAGATGGTGTTCTGTCTGGGTTGTATCCAATAAAGGAGAGCTCCAGTGTTTTATACTTTTTTTGTTACTCCTACCATATGTTTTTGGAAGAGGGGATGTCATAGATGTAAGCCAGTGTCATTCTGAAACCAATGATTGAGGTCAAGGTTCTAAGATTTATTTCCCTTTTTGCCTTAGTGTACACGTTCTACAATAGCTATATGGTGCTACAACCTTCATCTACAGAACCATCAGCCTGCAGTAAATCAAGGAGAAGAAGAACAGCACACTACTCTGCCAAATTCTATTTGTCTGTGGTCCCTCTTGTCGTCCATTAGTATTCCTTGCATAAATAAGTGGGAAAACATTTCAAGATCCAATATCCTGTGCAGTTGCTCTTCCTGTAAAACAACAAGTTACACTTACACATATCCACAAAATTAGTTCCCATTCCCATTTAAAGCTTCCGGGGTAAGTATCCGACCATCGCACACTTCGACAACTTTTTCTAATCCAATAGAAGCCAATTCTGATCCAATTGTAAACCAAAGAAATCCAGTTTTAATCCAACACAAGCCAATTCTAAGCTATCTGACTGGTCGACTGTAGCTTCACCCCTTTATGCTAATGAGCTGGCTTGGCTTCACCCCTTCACGGTGATTGGCCCACGCCAAGCCCACTGATTGCTGCCTGGTCGAATGTAACTACGCCTCTTTATGCTAATGAACGGGCTTGTCTTCACTCCTTCGCGCTGATTGGCCCATTCCAAACCTACTGATCGATGATTGGCTGGCCTACATTGTTAAAAAAAATGTATAATTACGCGGGGTTGGCCGTTAAAACTGAAGGACGCTCGACCGCTTCGTACGAGCGGTGCATAACGTCCGTTTTCACTAGAACAGTGTGAAAACGAGTTTTTTGACGGTGTAATCATCTGTATCTTTATTGCACGTTTATCCGTATGCTTCAGAAACGGGTAAAACGTCCGTATTCGCCCAGCGCTCTTTGCGTTACGGAGAGGGGTATTACCTTCGAAATGCTCCCACTAGAGGACACCACGGCTGTGCCGTTGACCGTTTACCCGTTTTCCTTTTCAAATTTCCAACGGCGGTGACAGCGACACACGCGTATCGGATTGTTTTCTTTTTCTGCCAGGCCCTGGTACTTGGGCCCTTGAGCTTCTTCACTGCTTGCGCCACCGAAGAAAAGCAACTGACCCTGTACTCATTGTTACTTAAATAGCACAGTGCTCATGAATGTGTATCGCAAAAACATCCCGGCTAAAAGCAACATAAGCACAGACTTCTTATTCCCCAGGCTGTGGTACATCGTCATGCGCGTTCTTATATCCTGCACTCACAACTCGCTGCAGTGTACGAATGTAATAACAATTAGGCCATACACAACTCGGAAGCATTAGTCAGCGTCTCATTTGCATGCCATTCTTGTAGTGCAGCAAAGATTTGTATTTGCTAAATGATCGTTACAGTTTGATTAACATGCCTTTTGTTTTCTTTTATGTTGCAGACGTGGATAGATGTTCCACATTTTAAGTAGCGGTAGTAAGAATTTAAGATACAATAAGTAGAACTCCTTTTCTATTTCATATTACTTGAGTCCTGGGGAAAGTGCTGCCGCAACCATTAAGCTCACGTTTATACATTGTCGTTTCAGGTGGTGACATTATCAGTCAAAGCACTTTTTTTCTTGCCGTGAAACGAGCGATACTCTTTGAAGCTGTTCGGATGTTCCTTGATGCTGCGATGCTTATGTTCTCAGCATACTTTGTCCTGAACATGGAACACCCAGCATGCGCCCATGCGAGCTTCACTGGAATTCATTATTGAAACGTACGTTCAAGGATAAATGAATATAATACTTGTCCACTGATTGTACACCAACTGAGCGGCACGGTGCCTGACAATGTTCTACAAGCCAGCCTGTATTCCACTACTTATACGCATGATACACTATTTCATTAACGATAACGAAAAGCAACACGTGCAGGCCATGACTAGCGGATGCCTGTCAACAGAATTCAGCACTGCGAGTGTAGTGATAGTTTAAATCTTGCCACGATTTAAATCTGAATGAAATCGAATCTCACTTTAAATTACATTTATCAAATCCGTCGCCAAATCCAGAAGGCTGGCAACATCAACAAATTTTCCTAGAAGAACAAGCCAGCTATAGCCAATCTAAATCCTGATACTTCCACAGGAGTACGAATGCAATCAAATTTTGAATTCTTTATTAGTTGCGTTATTCATTCTGAAGCCAAATTAGCTTCCAAAATGAAGTTCATATCTAAATCTATTTTATTTTTTCTTACACTTGATTTTGAATTGATTTGCCACATCCTTTCAAATAACCTCCAATTTGTTTGGTCAAATTCACATCTCTCATGCAGACTGGTATACATTTTATACTGTGAAGCCAATGTACATCTCATTGCTTAGTCGACCACTGAAACTGCAATTCATTAACTGACAAACGTTTATTAGCTTTACATACGACATGTGTCTCTTACTTAAATGCTTCGTGTTTCTTCCTTTAGACAGGTCATGAACCAGCCAGAGGAGCGGGGCACAAGACAAGTCAGGAAGACACATTCAAGAAAGGCACTCAAGGTGATTGAGCTGTTGCGTCAAATGAAGCCAGCCATCCAGTAATACACTTGTTAAATAAATATTTTTATAAAGCACGATTCCGGCACCTGTTGTGTTGGTGGCAAGTAATCTGAGCAGCGAATGTTACATTGTGGATGTATTCAAGTAGGTTTTCCAGCCTAGAAGAGACATATTATCACTCCAGAGAACAATTACATCGTACCGTATATTAGTCAGAGGCTGCGATGCCCTTGTTCTACTATTTGTCTACACATCTTTGTTCCTGTGAAGCATTTATATGCGGTCTCCATAGTACAATTGGGTATGGGTTGAATAGCAGTACCTCGTCATAAGTACCACTCGTGTATAAGGAATGTGCGTCGTACAGGAGCTCGTGCAAACGCGTGGAGCTGTAGAAAAAAGCTAGTACATTTCATGATAAAGGAACAATCACTAGTAAAAAGACGGCGCACCTTAACATTTTATAACGGAACATGTGCGACAAAGAAACAGTTCCCCGTACACCGTAGAACGGACAAATCTCTGCAAGTACAGCATCGGTAAAAATGTCCGTTTTTATACGGCGCTTTCGTAACGTCTTGCAACAGAGCATTTGTTTGTAAAAAAAACTGTGCTCCATTGATCAGAAAACGGACAAATGTATGGCAATATCATATCGAGTACAATTCCCGTTTTTCTACGGATTTATTTTTAACAGTGTAGCTCCGCACCTTTATGCTGAGAGAGCTGGCATGGCTCCGCCCACCTCATGCTGATTGGTCCATGTTAAACCCGCTGACTTTGGCTCTACCACCCCTATGAGAATTAGCTGGCTCCGCCCCTGCTGATTGGTCCACGCTAAGCCCACTGATCGTGGCTCCGCCCCCTTATGTTTATTAGCTGGCTTGGCTCCGCCCACTGCTTGGTCAATTCTAAGCCTAGTGCTCACATATTGGCTCTCCACATTTTCTAAACTTCTAAATAATGTGATGGGCTGATCCTAACTTCTCACCTATTCTAAGCATACTGTTTGACCTCCCGCTGATTGGCTCCACCCATATCATGTTGATTGGCTGGTTCCTTCACACTGCCAAACCAAATATACACGCGGCCAGATGACGCGTTCGGCAATAGCTACACTGCGGCTCTGTGTGAGATAGCTTTACACGATCAGACAGACAGGAGAAATAAATTTCAACGTTTGTTGAGCACATGTTTGCGAAAACTCATGGCAGACTTGGAGAGATTGATCCCCTTGATGCTGGATGTGGTGGATGCTGGATGTGGATGTATCATGGAGGAGGTGTTTGTTCTTTCAGTGTTCTTTTTGATCCCTTTAGCTCTTGCAATTTGTTTTCCTCCGGCTACTTTGATGGAGTACATTTCCAAGCATATTACTTCCTCTATGGCTGTGCTGCCAGTTTCACTTTTGAGGGTGCCCAGGCTACCGCGACTCCTCTCACTGTACAGCGGATGATCCCCATTGAAGAAAGACAAGTCTACCTGTTCGTCGGCAATCGCACGTAACTGATCTTCGCAGTGCTTGCATTCCGCCCGACTCCCGAGATGAGTTGCCGTCTCCTCATCGAAGGCTACTCGAATATCCCGCATATTAATTTTTTTTTAAGGCGTTCTTCCGAAGACTTCATTGTTTGCGATTTTATATATTTTTTTCCAACGATGTAGGGATGCAGGAATGGTGCCTGACGAAATTTTAGAATTCTGTGACTTTTCGTCACCCTCATGCACAATCTATAATAGAGTGCAAGCAGCGCCTAATGAATGATGTACCCAACCTTGTCGTTGCACGTGAGCAGCAGCTTTTTGCTGTGCCGCAGCTGATACATTAATTCTTCAAGGAGGCCTTGCTGGAATGGCGACAGCCATCCATTTGGGATGACCGCCTTCTCGGGAGCCAAGGGGCAGTGCCGAGTCACGGTGTGGATAGATTTTGGATACTCCAAGTCGCACATGTACACGTGCACCACGTCCGAATCCGTGGGGTGACCCATAAAATCCACTGAGCTAAAATCCTCGACCCATTCAAAATCGCCGACGAGATGTTTTATCATACTGAACCCGTAAAGATTGTTGCAATCTGTGTATCATATATACACCTCCCCTCTATCAATAACATAGCCACTGCACAGGTGGTAGTTGGCCCGTAAATGACGTCTGCTCGTCTGAGAGAGCCGTTTCGGAAGGCCGATTTTGCCGGCAGAGCCCCAAAATTTTATGTCAATAATTCCGCTTGGTGTGTTTCTCTACGGATAAATCGTGAAAATTAAAAAAAACCGCCGCTGGCTAATCTGCTATACCGGCTTCCCGTGAGATGGCGAAATGGTTGAGCGGGGCGTTGCAGACTACATCAAACCAAGTGAACAAGTGGAGACTCGTACTCTGCAACGCCGCGGTCGACCGTGTCGCCATCTGACGGGAAGAAGCTGAAACACTGGTATAGCCGATTAGGCAGCGGCGTTTTTTTAATTTTCATGATTTATCCGCAGAGAAACACACCAAGCGGAATTATTGACATAAAATTTTGGGGCATAATACGTCCTCTAACATCTACTTTAGACGGCTTATGCTATTGCCCTTCCCTCTGGGATTGTAACGGAGGCGACTACAAAATCCGTAAAAGACCGCAGCAGAGCCCTTTAGAACGGACGAAACCTCTTTAATCATGGTTCCAAAGAGATATTATCAACGGCTTATGATGCTCTTCTACTAGTCCATTTGTCATGCTCTTCGGGACGAATTAACAACGACAAATACAACGCAAGTTTCTTTTTTCTTCTTCTTCTTCTTATTTACAATGAATATTTGTCTAGCTCAATGCTTGGCAGACGCCAGAGAACGTATCTGCTAAAAGCCCTGTTGGACCACTAGGAGTTGCTAATGTGCCGACAAGCTGCTTTGATGGTCCATCAAAATATTCTAATGGACCATTAGAATTTCTGATGGAGTCTTGATGGATTTTTCGATCGGGAAAATTCGAAGCAGCTTTCCGACACTGTTCTTATTTGTTTTATCTTCATTACAAGCCCTAAAGTTTATCTTGGCGAACCCTGCACATGTTCAGTACACATAGATAAATATCTACTAGGCGACTTGTTCAAAAGCTTGGAAATCGCTTCAGAATCCCTTCACCTTTCGGATCTTCTCGGCTTCGTCTCATGACAACTACTTTGCTTTCCCCCGCGATGTTGCGTCATGTCTCCGTGCAGCCTGCGCGCGTTGGGCTGCCTGTTCGCTGGATATGCTACGCACTTGGGCTGCTACTGCGGCGCGCCGAGCCCCGAACCCCCTATCTGCGGACAGCGGACGCACTCTCCGTGGCCGCACCATAGCGTTGCATCTCATACAATCACGGCAACCCCAGCATCCCGCGCGGCCGCTGCTTTTCGTTGGTTTGTTTTTCATCTGCTCTCCGATTTGCTGTGCGCAAACCAGTGGCGCGCCAGACTGTCGTCGATGCGACGTACAGGACAGGATCTTCACAAAATTGAGCCCTTAACAGCTGCAGCTGTAAAAGACCTATGGGAGAGAACGTGTGGTTGGTGGTTCTGGTGAAATGGCTCGCCGTTCTTGGCCTCACAGAGGGGGGCAACGTTACGACTGACGCCATGGGAGAATGTGCGTCCTGGGCCGGCTTCTAAGGGAACTGTGCCGACATATGTGTGAAAGCGTCTAAGGAAAACGCACGGGAAATTCCCAGACAGCACAGCCGGCCATTCGAACCCGTGTACCTCCCTGTCTCGACGTGACATGGCGAGCAAGTTAACCACTGAACCCCGCTAACCACTGAACCACGCGAGGTGGTGGGAGAGGACGTAACGAGATTGAGTGTACATCCTGTCTGTCCAAAGGAGGCCTCTTGGCAGTCGGAGGAGTCGTGTCCGTCTGCGTGATTGATTAGTATACATAACTGGTAATCAATATGCGCGGGTCCCGTACGCGCCGCCTGTTATCGAGGATTGCCATATTTCGATCTTTCAACGTTTTGCCACAACGTAATACGCACGTTTCAGTTTTAGTGTACAGAGTGGGAAACATGTAGCCTTGCTTCTGGAACGTCTTTCTTGGGTCCCACGCATTCGAGATGCATCACAGCTCTGGGTGATATGTCCTGTTGAACAACTCGATGCGTAATCCCTACATACCTTCCTGCGTGCAGCCATATGCTGGATTGCTTCCTTGGTGGCGTGTTATCACCGAGTGATCTGTCTGCCGGCCAAACCATAATGCAGGAAGAGGTACGTACTATAGTACATAGTACAGCAAAGTGGCGAAAGCGTCAACAGTTGGAGGACACATCTCGTTTAGGATATTTTTATATTTGTCATTATTTTTCTATAATTCAGAGCATAATTCCCGTCTCCAAAATGAACATTATGCAATCCACTTCGTGAAGAAAGTTCTTCCACAAATTTTTTGCTAGGTGCGGATTATTGAACAATGCGCACTTTTATCCGACACGACAAGTTCAGTCACTTTCCATACTGCCTAAAGAAACTTAACATTGGCTTCAGAACGTACTTCTTCATAATAAATGCTGCAGTTCTGAAGTTCAACTGGCCGAAATTTGAGTCGTTGATCTGGTGCCTAAACTTCACGACGTCACCGAGATCTGACACAAGGATCATCACGTCTTCTGGAGGAACCAGCGTATCACCAGTGGAATGGATTATGCCCACGCTGACTTTGGTGTTTTTGATTTTATATTTGCGGACTGGTCCCTGCAATAGGCGATGCACATAAATATTTTCAGTTGAAACACTATTACCCGGGCGTTCTGCTAATCAACCACAACATTGGGCTGAACAATTCTCCTTTTTGAATATGTTCAGACTTGGGAAAACAATCCATGTGTAGCCATCGTCAGGAACCTATACAGGGTGTCCCAGAAAACGTGTAATCGAATTATAATAAAAAACTACAACTAAAATCATGCGGTCAACGGCATTTGTCACTTCCGGATGCGAATGTCATGCAACGTAAGTTTTTTTATGTAATATTTTTGTGACTCAACTCTGGAATTTGCTATTTAAAGGTCACTTTTTTACACCACCAATGTGAAGAGCGTGCCGAATTTACTCCAGTTCTTGATAATTGACAGGGAGGGATATTGAGGTGCTATCTTATCGAAAAAAATAGCCGAACAGTATGCTTTCAGCCCGAAACGCACGGGACCTTTTCCCAGCGTCAAAGCGTCGCGCGCACGCCATGACCTTGCACACGCGGCGGAGAAACGCCAGCGAGGCGACCACCCGAAACGCATGAGACGCGTAAGGAACACTGTCGCGAGCTACTCGCTACGTACGCGTCCCGTGCGTTTCAGGTAGCTGGCTCGCGAGCGTTTCTTCGCCGCGTGTTCAGGCCATGGCGTGCACGCGACGTTTTGGCGCTGGGAAATTGTCTCATGCGTTTCGGGCTTATCTGTGGTCGGCTGATTCCGGCGTACTCCCTCCGCGCACATTGAAAAACTCGTTTTTTTCGAAGTCACACAACGTCGGGAAAACGCTCCATGCGTTTAGGCCTTTACGGAGCACCAAGAGAATAGCGCGTAATCCAGCCCACACAGGGATAGTAGAAAGAGATAACACAGGCACGGCTTATCGCATCCGCCTTCCCTTTATGAACTGTCACTATGGTGATGTAGAATGAACGGTATGCTAAATAGCGGCTGCAACCGGATCAATCCGACTGACTTGCCGAGAGGAGGCTACCTGCGGCTCGGCTTGCTGACGCTTCTCGCACCTTCATGGCTGCGCGACCCCATGTGCAAAGAGCACATGGAAGCGCCCGGAAGAACCCACGATGGACTCATTTAACTCTCTCACTCTTAAATTAACTCACTCAAATTAAAACTCTCATACGGGGAAAAAGAAGTGTGGGCGTGCTGATACGTCACGCTCCGCAGATATGATTACGTCCCCTGGCTTTTGGTCTATCTTCAGATAAGATTACGACAGGAGTACGAGTTACGCGTTTTGAAATGTGTAGAAGAGGCAGCGTCTCAATGCGTACTACGGAAATAGAAGTCAATCGACTTACCTTCGGTTTTGGGACACTTAGAAAGTTCCTGAATTTTGGATGCATGGTTTGTTACCCCCCATTATTGTACACCCCACATAGTTAAGTTTGATGCATGGCGGAGTGATACACTGATACATTATGCGTACATTTTTGGGGCGAGAATAAATCCTTGCCGTTCTCGCTGAAATTTGATTTTAGCCACCATTTCCGAAAACAGCCACAGGTATTAATACACGCCATCGTAGGGTCGCTGTATGGCTTCCGGACGGCATCTAATCGGACGAAGACGTGTTGGGCTCCATCAAGGCCGGCTGGATCGTAAATGGGGCGCTGAACGGAAACTCTGCTGTAGGAATGGCTTCGAGCCAACGAAAGAGCATGTCGATGATGGTACTTGTCGATGGTACTTGTAGACAGTGTACTTCTGGCCGCAGGACAGAGGTAAGGGACCCACGGGGTGGAGATGTAAATGTTGAAATTCAGCGTACGGCATAGAGAAGTGAACAGGTGGGCGAGTAACGTGGCAATGGATCTTGAATGTCTGACGTGGCACACAGGATCGGGCCCGATTGCGCATGTCAGAGCGGAAACGAGGCAAAACGTAGTGAGAGCAGATGAGCCGCTGCGATGCACGGATGCCAGGATGTGAGATATGAAGGCTGTCGAGAACGATGCGACACAAGGTCACGTGAATCGAGGACGTCAGACACAGTGATGACATGCGTGTCAGTAAACCTGAACCTAGGCCAACATATATAATACAGTCCTCAAAGCTTCGCGGTTTCCCCAGTTGACCGCGTCAGGCAGTGGCGCTCGTTCCGTGGCCCAGATTGATGTCGATGTGGTTGGGAACGACCTATTTGTATGGCGGCCTCCGCCAAGTTTCGGATTTCCGTCGCATCTCTCGTTTTGAAAAAAGAAGTGATTTCTCAACGGTAATATGGATTAGCGCCACGATTGCATTCACGACCCGTCTGGAAGGAGGGATGTTACATAACCGTGAGGTATGCGCTGTCGCTTTATATGCGTCTCTCTTGTATTTAATATATATGTATTTTGATGATTTTGATGAATGAATGAATGATCGCGTACTGATGGGGCAATAGCCTGCACTTTCACGTGCCTTCTCAGTGGGAAGGAAAAATTGTCACCAACTTTTCTTACGTGTCGCAAGCAGTACCTACTACTTCATGTAAATAGTTCAGAAATATGACTGTATGTGTCGTACATATTTGTAAATAACCACTGTTAGTATAGTTTTGTTTTAGAGGGACAAATGAGTATTTTTCTACATTTAGCTCAGGAGTGCCAATTAAACTGCCGATGCCCGCTTTTGGCAGTCGAAACTCCCACAGTTCATATTCTTCGCAATATTATTTTCGTATAATTTGTCCTCCTGTTCTGTCACAGTGTAAGAATAATATAAATTCGATGAAATGGCGCAAAATTACTTCAATAAAGTTGGTGGCAATTTTTCTTCCCCACTGAGAAGGCACGTCTACGTGCAGGCTATTGCCCCATCAGTACGCGATGATTCATTCATCAAAATCATCAAAATACATATATATTAAATACAAGAGAGAAGTATAAAAAGCGACACGCACACGCGCATACCTCACGGTCATGTAACATCCCTCCTTCCAGAAATCATTTCGTTTTTCAAAACGAGAGATGCGGCGGGAAATCCGAAACTTGGCGCAGGCCGCCATACAAATAGGTCATTCCCAACAACGCCGACATTAATCTGGGCCACGGAACGAGTGCCACTGCCTGCACACGCGGCGAACTGGAGAAACCGCAAAGCTTTGAGGCCTGTATTATATATGTTGGCCTAGCCTGAACAATGCATCGTCCACGGGATTCGACATGCCGCTACTGTGGCGGTTGCCAGGCGTGAATTCCAGGATAAATGATATCTGCGTATCTCTCGTGGCGACAGATTACCTCCAGGTGAGCGGAAAGCTCCGAGAAGCGCCTTGTGATCTGCGTAGAGCGAAGTAAAGCGAAGTCTCGGCCCTCGACTAAGTAACGAAAACACTTGACTGCTTCAAAGGCGGCAAGGAATTCCCGGCCAAAGGTGCTATAATGAGGTTGAGTGGCGTTCAAAACTGTGGAGAAGACGGCCAGTGGCGACCAACGCCAATTGACGTACTGCTGGAGAATCGCGCCAATTGCCACATTGGAAACGTCGACCATAATGGCAGTATGGGCAGATGAACGTGGTGGGCTAACAAAGTAACGTTAGCCAGTAAAGTCTTGGTCTTCAGGAAAGCAGCGGAGGCGGAGGAGATTCAAGTGAGAAAAGATGGGAGTCAGCATGCTACGACAGCAGGTCGGTGAAAGGCTGGAGTATCGTAGCACAGTTAGTAAGAACCGACGATACAAGTTTATAAGCCCCAAGAACTCGCGCAGACCACGCGAAGTGGTGGGCTGCGAAACAGTTAAATTAGTCCACCTTGTGCGGCAGTGGAAAAATGCCACCCTTATCCACCTGATGGCCAAGAAATTCTAGCTGATGAACACCAAATTGAGATTTGGCGGCATTGACGACAATGCCGTATTCGGAAAACCGAGCGAATAACTGGTGGATGGAGGTGACGTTCATGTCCTTCTAGGGATGCGGAAGCCACAAGAAGGTCTCTATGTAGGCATAAGCGAAGGGCAAGCCACACAGCGCTTGATCCATAAACCGCTGAAAGGTTTTGGGCAGCGTTTGGTAGACCGAAGGATATGCGCAGGTACTCGTACAACCCGAACGGCGTGGTGGTGGCAATTTTTTGAATGCTGGAAGGGTCCTAGGGATCTGATGGTATGCCTTTATGAGGTCTAGTTTTCAAAACATCGTGGCTCCGTGCAAATCAGCAGTGAAATCCTGAACTCGAGTATAGGTGCTCTAACTCTTCCTGAGCGACGGCCCGGCGATCAGGTGGAAGGAGTGTGTGGAGTGTGGAAGGAGGAGTCCTGTCTTTGTCCGCGTCCTTCTGCTGCTTACTCACGATGATCAGGCGGCAGGCGTTGGGGTCGAGAGGAAACGAGCGGCCCGTCAGTTTCAATACAATGCGTGAACGGGTGCTTTGGCTGAAGGCGAAGGTTCCAGGGCAGCGTTAACGTTGGATACTGTTATATTGTTAGGCAGAAAACCGAGACAGGTGTAGCCAATAGAGGTAGGGTTTTTAATACTAGCCGGAAAGGATGGAGGCCGAGAGCAGAATGAATTCGGTGCGGTCTCGCGCGATGGTCAGAGCGATGGGGATGATTGCGATCGGTGATTTTCCTCACAATATTTATTCGAATCTGTTTCGTGGCGCCGGATATATGACGGTGTGCACAAAGAGATGGAGGGGGAGAAAACTCGAGGACGCAAGATAAAGTAACTGCATCAACCAGGCGGTGCTTGCGTACGTCAGCAACTAGATTGAAGTAATTCAAGCAATCGGCTACGAGAATGAGCCAGATCACCTCCGCAACTGCAACGACCCACCGAAACGTGTGGTTAAGGTTAAAAAGTAGTGTCATAGACCGCTCGCCGAACGTGGGGATAGATGAGCCGTTGGATGCTTGCAGCGGGACGCTAGAAGCGGACTGATGACGCTGCGACTGTGAAGGGGGAACAACACTGATTTGGGCTCTTGTGTCAACAAGGAACTGCTGGGATAATAATCGGTCAGTAAGAATGAACAGACGACTGGTTCCCGAGTTTATTGCGCTCGTCGTAGAAAGGTCGGCACCGTCGTTTTCCGGCCATTGACACGTTGGGCGGCACTGACGGGCCGAAGCGCCGAGCATGATGTGATACCATCAGTAAAGCTGGTCTGGACGCGGTGAAAGGTGACGAGAGCGGCGGGGGACAGGACGCTCCGAAGCGCCTTGTTGGCGTGGGCGAGATGAGGAATTCCGCGGAAGAGTGGTGACTTGTGCGTGAGGACGAGTTGTAGGTCTCGGTGTAGGAGATCGGAACCGGGAACTGGGACATGCCTGGAGCTCGAGCCGCAAACTGTCCAAAGACTGCTCGAGTGCCTGCAACCAGGTAAAAAACTCCGCGTCCGTACAGGCAGAAGAACTGGCTTGAACTTGCGATATAGTCGCCCCACGATCGTCCACAACTTTATCAGCTAAAGTGCCCAATGCGGTGAGCAACGAATCCTGAGATACAGCCAAGAGACTGCGGATGAAAGGCGGTAGGCGGCAAAGAAAGAGTTTTCGTAGACATCATCAATCGAGCTTGCCTTGTCTCCAAGTAGAGCATAGAGTCGGCGTAGTAGTTGCGAGGGCTTACTGTCACCCAGTTCCTCGACGGAAAGCATCCTATGAAAACGCTCGGTGTCTGAAGTGTGGAAGCCGGATAGGAGGACTCGGCACGGATGCCCTTGAGCGCGAATTCGAACTCGGCTTGAGCGAATCACAGATTAGGGTTGCTCGGCCAAAAAGCAGGCAGATGACATGAGGCTGCGATCACGGCGACGCTCAACGAGCCATCAGGTCTACTGGCTGGAGAAGCATCGGTGCCGTGTTGCAAGCCTTCCGTGGGCACGTCTGCTGGCTGCGACATTGCGACGTCCGGGTCATCATTTTGTGGAAGGGCCGATGCATCTGCGTCGCCAACAGAACCAGTAGAGCACCCGAAGTGACTAAATCACGAACACGAGGCTCGTGCCCACAGATCGCCCTTGGCTTTGTCCTCTACAAGCCACACACTTCCCTACTCATGATTCATGATCCCGGCCCGATACAACGTGAAAGTATATGTATGACAAACTATGACCCCAAGTCTGGTCCGAGAATCCTTGCGCTGTGCACGAATCCGACCTGTGCTCTAACTTGTGAGCGACAGAAGCGTTTTCAGAAAACTGTGTTGAAATGTTGTGAGAAAATGTAATCTACAACGATCTGTTTCTGGTGACTTCTGATATTGAAACCGTGCTGTATCGGTCATCCTGTAAGGCCCCGTAGTGGCCCCTCCCTGCCTTCGATACACAATCCTGTCATACTTGTGCTTGGATGCCGTCCTTAAGATGCGTCCTTACTATGCCCTTAGGCAAGGCCGAGCGGCATAGTGGGCGGTAGGCAAAGCACACCGAGAAAGCCGGTCGGCATAGTGAGGACGCACCTTTATATGACAGCCCATCTCGAACGCGAGGAAACACGTTACAGTGATTTATCGAGGCCCCCTCCATCCCCTAAAACACGCAAATGTTTGATGACAGGTTGTGCTTTCGATTCCGGCCGATGACGCTATCAACTTGTTGTCAGGGTACAAGTTGCTTAGACACACTGTCTTTGCAGGGGACGTTAAATACAGTGTAAGTGCGCTGCATTTTGGGCGCACGATAAAGAAGCCTCAAGTGGGCAAAATTAGTCTACAGACCGACCACTATTGCGCCGCACATGATTCATGATCATAGTTGTCTCACGACATAAAGCAACAAATTATCAATTACAAGAAAGAGACAGAGAGGCAACTTCATGCAGCGAGCAAGACCTTGTACTGCGCAAGAGTTCGTGATGCCCTGATAGGCCATCCATCAGCATTGTTTGGTTTCTTAGCCGTGGCGGTGCGAACGTCTGAATTTCACGGGAAGAGCATGTGGCTCGAAATAGAAGAGTACCTCGGAGCCGCACAAGAATCCTTCTTCAAGGCGCACTGCGAGCATCAGCGCCTCCATGCAAAGAATCTTAAGTCACCGGGTGCCATTTCCGTGACCAAGCGCTCGCGTGCATTAGATAGGCCGGTAAGCACAACCGCCATTATAGCTCACCGCACTGTCACTTTTTGTATTATCTCTCTCTGGGCTTGGATTGCAACCTCCTTTCGTCGGACTGGCAACGACTGCGCTCAAAAATAGTCGAGCGCTATGCTCTGGGTGCTCGAAAAAACATGAGGTTCCGCTATTTTTTCCCGATGGGATACCTCCTCAATGTCCATGTCAGTTATCATGAATTTGAGTAAATTCGGCACGCTCTTCAGGTTGGTGTAGGTAAAAGAGTGACCTGTACTTGGCAAACTTCCGAGTTCAGGTCGCACAAATTTATATAGTAAAACCTACTTTACATGACATTCACATCAGGAGGGGGTAAAAACATACTAGGAACAAATGCAGTTGACAACATGGTTCTAGGTGCGTAGTTTTTCTATTATAATTATAATTCAATGACACGTTTTCTGGGACACCCTGTACACAGACTGCAGACACCAACCAGTTTGTCGCGCTCGCATCTCAAATGAGTGCACCGAAGCAGACGACAAGCCCTTGAGGCTTCAAACCCGTATTCACGTTCACCTCTGAGGGATCCCTGTGCTTCGAGGGACCCTTCGAGTAGCTTTGGGAATGCATTGTGCACGCGCAGCGAGGGCGCGCCCTCGGGGTTGAGCGAACGAGAATACGGAGGAAATTATGCAATGCATTGCCAGTGGGAACAGGAAATCCGCGAATTGTTGCTTGAAGAGCAAATCACTCTTTAAAAACCAGAAATGTTGGAAAATTCTTGATAAAAAATATTCCAGAAGCTGGGATTCATTACAAGAAAATCAAGATATTGCACCGACTTAACTCAACACAAAAGACAAGGTTTAATCAGACGTTTCGTGACCCACACGGAAGACATCATCAGTGGCAACCCAGGGATTGAATGAGAGAAAGCAAACCAATACAGGCTTTGATGATGTCCCCCTTAATGGGTGACGAAACGTCAGACTAAACCTTGTTCTTGTGGTGAATTAAGTAGGTGTAATCGTTCGATTTTCTTATGAAGATTATTGAGTTCGTTTTGGTTTTACGGCCGGATCCATGATCTTAGCAAGTACGCTGCATACCGCACGCACCTCTCTGCGATGGGGGACATCCACAGGTACATTGCTACTTACACAAAACTCTGGCTTATCTGCGATGAGTGTGCAGTCCAAGGTTTGGAAGCTGTTTCGGACGCTCACCTGCAAGTGGTTTCAAGATATTGATAAAATGGTTCAGTACCGAAGTGAATTATTTCATAATCGCTTCGCTTTATCCCGCGTCGAAGGAATGTCCTTTTTTAACATGGAATATTCAAATAGCTTCGAGGTTCCACACCTAAACCGCAAACAGGCATCAGAAAAGGCAGGCCACTAATGAGTATTGCTGCATGTTCGTATGTACAGGTTGTTGCACGAGAGAGTGACCCTCAATTATTTTTAAAACATCTACGTGGGATAAAAATGGGAAACCTTCTGCATGACACTTCCGAAAGATTTTGCCGCTAAAACAAGCGGTTTGCAGGAGTTTACCTCATTAATTGGGCTAATACCTGAATTGAACTCAAAATTTTGTCAAGGAAATGTAACGTTTTTTTTTTCCTTTGTTAATTAAAAAGTACGTGGCCACAACATGGTAAAGTTTCTTCAACTATTCCCGAATTAATAGGGGATAGGCGAAATAGCGCCATCTGTCGAGCGCGCCGCTCCTGACCGCCATGGCTGGGGCAGATCTCTCGCGAGCTGTAGCGCGGCTAGGGGGGTTCCGCTAAAAACGAAACCACGGCCGAAATTTTTGAAGCACGATTCCTCGGTGGAGTACCGAACATTTCGGCGGAATGTACGAATGACGAACTGTTCAGAACTCTAGTCTCAACAGCAGAAATAGTTCTACAGTAGTGCGGTCGATTCCATTTCCAGCAAGACCTCACACGGCATTTATCATCGACGCTCGGCATCTGTATTTACTTTGTGCACTTTGTGCGCTACTTTTGTGCAATACTTCACTTTTTAGTTTTAGCTGCTATTGCGATGATAAGGTTAAATGAGATGCTCGTCTTATAAATATTTGCATTTTACCGCGTCACAGTAGGGAGCAATTTGATTTTTTCCCCTTTGGGAATATTTTGGTACAGGTGCTTTTCATACCATTTGGAACACTGTGCCGAGCAATCTGTTCCTTAATGTTTTGTTATTCTTGGAACCACGCCACGGTTGTAGTGCTGCTGCACCTGGTAGTTGTGATATATAATTAGACGATTTAGTACTAGGTTTCAGATTTAGATGTTAGAAGGTATCTGGTTGTGTCATTGCTGATTGTTTCTCCTTAAGCCACGACACTGACCCGTTTGTCGAGCACTTGACTTCATTACCAGCATTTATTTATTTGATTTAATGAAATATTTGATCTACATAAATGTCATGGTTCTGAACCTGGCAATTCACACACACACGCACGCGCGCACAAATAAGATTTAAAAATATTCATAGATGACGTCTTATTCTCGTGTTCTGGCTTCTTAGTGGCTCGACTAATCTTCTCTTACCCTCCACTGTATACGAAAAAATAGTTTTCTGAAATGCGTGCGTGCGTGAAACGTACGTGGAATATGCGTGGTCAAATATGACATGTAGAACACGATGGGAACGATGTCCTGAGGCTGGAACACAGTAGAGAACACATGTAGAGACCGCTAATTATTGTGCCCATTTTTTTAAAGTTAGGATCTACGTCATGAGAGCACACTAGGTACATATGCAAAACAGTTGTTCCAATCTATCACACTTGACAATTCACCTGATAGTTGTGACATAATTCACCAAAAGTTCAGCGATTTCATAAGAGAGTCAAATCAGAAACATTCATATCACATTAGGTCCGTCTCTCGGGTTCTGCATCAGTGGTGCTTGAACGAGCGGCAAATGTCCGATTCTAAAGTTGCAGATATCAGATATGAGAGATGCATATTAATTCTCAGTGATCAAGAATGTTAAGCTTTAAGCTTTTAATGTCAGGCTTTAAGGTACCCGTTAGCTTATTCTCTGCTCCGATAGTAGCCTGAAGTACAGGATACTATCCCAGGCGCTTCCCAGTGTTCAGTTACAGCAATTCATGAATACGCACCCTTTTGTCGTTTTATTCCTCTATGCTTGCACAGCTTGAGGCAGCAGTGCGGTGACACCTTGATCGTCACTAAATAAAGTGGTTGTGTTTTGGTTTTGAGTTTCGATATACATAGTGATTTTCACGAAAAAAAGTTGTGGTATTCAGACGATTCTTTACTAAGCAGAACAGAAAGCTTGCAGTGTCGTTCATGCAATGTTGCCGGCTGTTGCCTTGCTGCACAACAAACGTTTGCTAACGAAGTGGTAGATGAGGCACTTTCACATAAAAAGACAAAAACAACACAAGCCCTCTTCAACTGCCACTGTTCTATTCAATCAAACTTACTCACGGGCAACGCAAACCGCGTACACGAAATAGCGGAACCATGCTTTTCAAGCCTTGCCCCACCGAAAATGGCGCGAGTGCGTTTTCGCTAACGGGCAAGAGAGGGCGCTTCATTTCGCATATCTCCTATTGGTGCCCAAATACTTGCCATCTCTGCAAAGCGTTTTCTGATTTCATCAAAGCCGGCACTATCGGCAAGGCCCGAAGACACTCCAACTGCGCGTGGACACAGCTTGAGAAAAACAGAAAAAAGGGAGGGGAACTTGGACCGCGCCTTGATGAGCGACGGTTTTTCTGGTTGTTGTTACGTGTTTTCGGGTGAGAAATTTTTGTGGAAACATTGTGAAAGATACTGTATTTGTGGCTGAAATGGTGTGTCGTGGCCATGGACTTTCTAATTAGCGAAAAAAGAAAAAAGAAACGCTACCTTTGAATGACACATTATTGAAATTAAGCTAATTAGACAAATTAGTGAGGTACACTCACAGAAAACACCTGTATGTGTGGCGAAAAGCTTCAGAAGTGTCGTGTACAAGGTTTCCAACTTTTATCTCAAGTATTTTTTTTTTCTATAGTTAGGACTCACTCTTTTGTGCAACACCCTGTATACATGCAGCATATTCGTACATGAGGTTGCCTGTATGTTGTATAGTCAATCCTTGATATATGAACAGCTAACATTTGTGGAAAAATCGTTCATAGATGGAGAGATTCATTCGTCAAGGCTAGGAATAGGAGCGGCGGGGAGTAGAAGAGCGCGAAACAGGTTGAACTATAGTCAATACATCGTAAACTCGAATTGCGTTCATGGGCGTACCGAGGGGAGACAAGGGCCGTACCCCCCTCCCCCCTAGAACTCCAAGGTCGCTTGTGAAAATAGTGCGCTCCTTAGTCATAGGTCCTAATGATTGTTCTCAGATGTCGTAAAAATAACCTCTGAACACCCGCACAGTCCGCAACGTCCGCCTCGAGAAGAAGAGGTGGAGAGATGGGGGTGCTGCACACTTGCCCCCACCCCCGGAAGCACTTTGCACCCCCACCCCCTTGGAAAAATTAGTTGGAAAGTGTAGTTGGGTAACGTCCATGATTACGTTTACGTTAGAACGTACTGTGTGACAGGGCCCTGCACCATTCTTCCTCCTGTATTAATCACGTTTCGAATAGACGTTAGTAATCTAGCTCTTGACTCGTCCTCCTGGAAGTACTGTATTGCGCCCTGGATATGCGTCCATTTCAGTGCTGGGCTCTAAATTGACAGCTGCGTGCCCGTGCGTGTCCCAGGAATATGGAAACACCTTGTGATATTTTGTCCTATGGCAGTAGGACATGAAATGCTCGATGTTTATGCATTGTCGACCCCTGTGACTCGTTGCTGTGCTGGATGACTATACGCAGTACCGGCGTTTACTTTGCGCCTCCATGGGGACAAGTGTGAAATTTGCGACCCGCCCCCCGTAGTTTTGCTCCCCAAAAGGTGTCTTTTTTTGCTCACGGAGCAGATACTCCCTCCCCTGCCCCCTCCCCTGTAGACGCCGGCCCTGACTATACTTATCCCGTTGATAAATCGAGGTCACAAGGAGCGGCGTGTTCGCCCTCCCACTATGTCAAAATTGCTTGGTCCATGGCCATATACCGCCCACCAATGCTCTGCCCTAAGAGCACCACTAGCCTTCTCAGACACTGCGGCACTTTGAACCTGACTGTGAGGTGACTCATTATTCCATTTCACCACATTACCGCCAGCAATGGGGTAAAATACCGTCGCTAGAGATAAAACTCCTCAATCATCATCGTTCAAGATAAAGCTCTTGGTATCCAAGGTTCATCGTTGAAGCATGGGTTCACTGTTGGGAAATAGGGTTGATAAAGCAAGCAGGTAGTGAGTATTTTGTGCCGTGAGGACTCCTTGATGAGTCGAATGCATTCGTCAGTCTGGGGTTCATAAATCGTGCGTTAACTTAAACGTGTTCAGCTCTCCCATCACAACTATTCGCATGGCTTTTAAAACGACTATTCTCATAGCCCTAGTTCGGTGCTATACATTCAACTCAAACATATGAATGTTTCAAAAATAGGAACACATATGTTCGGTGTTACATCTGTGTGGAATCAAGGCGATAATCAAGGCGTCTGTGTTACCCGAATGATTTCTGCTGTCTGGACGTATCTTAGTTAGACAGGCTACTGGTAGGCAAACATGAATAACATATAAGATATAACGTAACATAACATAACACAACATATAAGATATAACGCATAAATCATAGCTCAGAAATTTGCGCGCAATCCTGCGACCTCCTAATAAAACAAAAATGAAATATGACTAGTGAAAACAGTACGTTAGTTAAAATATGGCTCTTCGTTGGCGCCCTATGTGTTAGTGCATGTGCTTTCTCCTAACATGCAAGAGGTAATTGCACCCCTCGAGCGTGTTTCGTATCATAGCGATGGCTATCCTCGTGTCAAAACAACCTGTACATTCCTTTTCCCTTTCACTTGCTGCAGTTCAGCCCCATCAGACCATTTCTATAAGAATTTAACGGAAAAACTTACTTGGTAGGCGTGTACTAAGTTCAAGACCGACGTACCAGTGGGTATCTGGCACAGATAGACGGAAATCCTAGACTGAAATAAAAACAATAATGTGTCGAAAAGGGACAAGCTGGTACTGCATTTTGCGCTAAAAGGCTTAGAGGTTGCCCAAATTTCACGAGAAACCGGCCAGTCAAACGGAAAAGAGGAACGGTAGTTACGTTCCGGATACGCTAGCAGAGCAAAGCAGAGGCGGAGGAGGAGGAGGAGGAGGAGTGTCGTTGGGAGGAACCCCAGAGGTCTGCCTGCCTGATTAGGCGGGATGTTTCTCGGGAAGGGAAAGGTGGTGGAGAGGAGGAGAGGGAAGGGTGAAGTGGAAGACCGAGCGGAATCCGCTCGGGGGGAGGATAGCTGCGTCCATGGGCCGACTTCAGGGGAACTGTGCCGGCATACGCCTATTACACATCTGAGGGAAACCCAGGAAAAACCCCAGACGGCACAGCCGGCCCGCGGATTCGAACCGCGGACCTCCCAGTCTCCAAGCGCACGCGTTACCGCTGCGCCACCGGAGCTGGTCACACAAAGCAGAGGCAGGGCTCATTGGCCACGCATTTAGAAGTGTGTTCGATGCACCCGATTGGAGTTCTACACACATGCCCTATAAGCTCCGTGCACCTCCCAGGCAGCGCGACCATCGTTCTTCGTTTTGCGTCACCTGTCGAGAAAAGACGCATTACTGACGGGGCGAAGGCGAACGGACCGGGTAGGATGTGCATGTGGGCGGATGGCGTCCGTGAGCGAAACACTGCCGCTCGCTATCACGTGCGGATTTCGTGAAGTGTTTGGGTGTCCTAACTTTTTTCGTGGAAATACTATTTAAAACGGGATATCTTTAGTGGACGCAGGACACGTGTACGATATCAGGGAAACCGCGTATGAGGGGGAAATTGAAGTCCCTGGCCGCTGCATACCGCAGACGCGTCTGAACGATCTACCGAGGTCTGTTTCCATTTCGGTAAGTGCTAAACAATACCATGCTGTTTAATGTGGTTAGTTAATCCTAAAGACATTCACTGTTCCATCATTATCTCGCACGGCACATACGTGGCGCGGCCTGCGACTGCTCTGCTGGAATTGCCGGTAAGTGCAAACATGCAGCGGTGGTAGCAGTGTTCATGAATGCTGACAGATCGTTCACCCAAACAAGTTATGCACGAACGTGGGGTGTCCCGAGTAGCAAAAAAAAAAAGTGTACCCCAAGTTTACAGAAGTAAGCTAAAAAAATCAGGTTAGTGCATACATGAACAGCTTTAGCTTCGCGTTCGACATTCCGTTTAATAATGTTTTCTTTCATACCACTCTGTATCGAAAGGGCATGACGTGAGGCGCGTTTTAAAGTTTTTCGGAGACATTTTCTGTCCATTAAATGATATGTTGAGAGCGGTAGAGAAAGTCAAGGCCGAATCTCAGTTTCAGTTGCGTGTAGGCAGTTCGCGCCCCCAAGTACTACAGCTTTTTGACTGGGAGCCAAGAATTAATGAATTCCCTCGCTTTTATGTACATAAAAGTAACTCAGCACGATTCGTGCTGAAAAAGAAGAACTATACCCAAAGGTCCGTGCTGCGACAATTTTAATTAGGTGATTTCTTATACAAAAACTATGTAGCCATTCAGAAGCAAAGCAAGACGTATTTGAAAGGCATTTAGCAGTGAAGCCAGAAGACGTCGCAGCACTTTCAATGAGAACCTTGAAAAGCGAGTGGAACAAGGAACTTTTAGGAACTTTAGGAACTCTAGGAACAAGGAACTGTTATTTTTAGTCCGTCCGACTCCAAGGAACTTCTTCCTCGGACTAGTGCATTACTCGCATTACAGCCTATAGGCCCCGTGCGAATGCAACTTCAAGGCCAACCAGGGCGCCCCTGCCGGGGAGTGGGGCTCCTCTGGCGGGTCGCTAACTGGCTGCTACTGCAGCTAGTGTACGCGTTACTGAACAGTTTAGAGAATGGTGGGAATCAGTAAGAAGATATGTTGTGTTGTGGGATGCAGCACTACATACAAGAACTCACCGTGCATGAAACTTCACCAGTTTCGAAACAAACCGCACGAAAGAGAACGTCGTGAGGCCTGGATAAGACTCGGCAAAAACAAGCAGATTTACGATCGCTTCGTAGTGCGATCGTAGTGCGAGATTTATGTCGTTCATTTTATTCTATTTTCAGTGATGGCAGAGTTAATCACGTTATTAAATTAAAATTAATGATTAAATATCAATAAAATGAAATATTAGTTCAATAAATTTAATTAAGGTATAATATAACTAATTTTATAAATTAATGCAATATAGTTAATTCAGTAAATAGTTTCCCGATTGATTTATTCAATTAAATAAAATTAAATGATTGAATCACAAATTAAAATTGTCCCAGCATGGATCTTTGGGTATAGTTCTTTTTCTTTCACCAGTCATCTTGCGTTACTGGTATACACACTAAGGCGAATAAATTCATTAATCCTTGGCTGACGGTGAAAAAGCCGCAGTTCTTGGGGCCGCGTACTTTCACCTCCGCTCTCAACGTATCATTTAATGGACAGTCAATGTCTCCGAAAAACATTAAAACGTGCATGACATCATGCCCTTTCGATACACAGCGGTGTGAAAGAAACATGATTATATCGGAATCCACACGAAACAACGAG